>NW_027507748.1:561084327-562552127 GCF_037356315.1 Lithobates pipiens | reverse complement strand
GAGCGATCACTGATCCGCCCCGTGTGAAAGAGCCCTTGAGGTTATTTTTACCTTAATGTATTCTATGCATCAAGGTAAACAAGCTTCCAGTATCAGCTCCTCATAGCCCTGCATAAGTTCCAGCATACCAGTTTGGAGCTTATACAGATCTTTCTCTCCCTGGTTTCAGAGGCTGAACAGAGCAGTGGGGCGGCAAGGAACAGTAAGAACATGCTGCTGGGGAGATGGAGTGACCCTTTAACTTTGTACTGCATGGACAAAAAAAAAAGGATCACTTTATTAATAATTTTTTTTTTTTTTTAAATAAACATTGATCTTGAAAAAAGAATACAGTAGGAGGGAAGTCAAAAGTTTGCATATTTGATGTTGGCGAGTGGTTCCAAGTACTAAAGAAAGACATAAATATTCAAGTCCATTCTCAAACAGAGTAGCAAAAAAGGAAACAAATGGTAGAAAATTCCTTCCAAGGGCTCAAGATCAAGTTTTAAATATTATCTATATCTGTTCCCGGGCTTTTTAAATCTGTAGACAGGAATACAGGCTTACTTACCTCTATGGTATTAATAAATGTCAGTGGGAAAGGGGCGTTTGTGAATGTTGGGGGAGATCGGCTTAGTACATGCCAAAAGGAAATCCATAGCCCTTTCAGATGCAAAAAGAAAATTTGTTTTTATTGCCTAGCAGAAAACCTGAAGTCTAAAAAGACTAAAGTCTAAAAAACATAATCCTAAAACACACAGAATCAAGTGTATAGGGAAATCAGAACATGTTCTCATCTGTTTGCTACTGTTGGAGGATTATTAATGGATAACAATGCCATAATCTGTAGTTTGAAGGGAATCTGCACTCCTTTTTTCTTATTCATTACGGAAATACACGTGAAAGTAGAAAAACGTATTCTAATATACAGTATCTCACAAAAGTAAGTACACCCTCACATTTTTGTAAATGTTTTATTATATCTTTTCATGTGACAACACTGAAGAAATGATACTTTTCTACAATGTAAAGTAGTGAGTGTACAGCTTGTATAACAGTATAAATTTGCTGCCCCCTCAAAACAACACACACAGCCCTTAATGTCTAAACCAGTGGCACCAAAAGTGAGTAACCCCTAAGTGAAAATGTCCAAATTGGGCCCAATTAGCCATTTTCCCTCCCCAATGTGATGTAACTTGTTAGTGTTACAAGGTCTCAGGTGTGAATGGGGAGCAGGTGTGTTAAATTTGATGTTATCGCTCTCACTCTCTCATACTGGTCACTGGAAGCTCAACATGGCACCTCATGGCAAAGAACTCTCTGAGGATCCGAAAAGAAAAGAATTGTTGCTCTACATAAAGATGGCCTCGGCCAGGGGTGTCCAAACTTTTTTAAAAGAGGGCCAGATTTGATGAAGTGAACATGCACGAGGGCTGGCCATTTTGCCTGACATTCTTTGATCCATTAAAATTCAGTCTAAAGCCCGGTACACACGAGAGGACTTATGTCCGACAGACTTCCGAAGGAGTTCCGTCGGAGTTCTGCTGGAATTCCGACGGAGTTCTGACAGACTTTTCGGCTGAGCGGACTTGGCCACACACGATCACACTAAACTCCGACGGATTCGAACGTGATGACGTACGACTCGGCTCGAATAAGGAAGTTCATAGCCAGTAGCCAATAGCTGCCCTAGCGTCGGTTTTAGTCCGTCGGAGTAGCATACACACGAGCGGATTTTTCGAAGGGGACCGGGTCCGGCGGAGTTCCTTCGGAAAAACTTGAAGCATGTTCCATATTCTAAAGTCCTTCGGACATGTTATTTGGATGTACCGTATTTATTGGCGTATAACACGCACCTTCACTTTAAGAGGGAAGTTTCAGAAAAAAAAACTTGAATTTTAAATAAAGAACTGTGAAGCAAAATAAGGGTCAGTGCCCATCTGCAGCCTCACAAGTGCCATGAATGCAGCACCCCCATTGCCATCAGTGCAGCACCCACCATTGCCATGAATGCAGCGCCCAGTATTGCCAGGAATAGAGCACCCACCATTGCCAGGAATGCAGCACCCGCCATTGCCATGAATGCAGCGCCCAGTATTGCCATGAATGCAGCGCCCAGTATTGCCATAAATGCAGCGCCCAGTATTGCCAGGAATGCAGCACCCACCATTGCCAGGAATGCAGCACCCACCATTGCCAGGAATGCAGCACCCACTATGGCCATCAGTGCAGCCTGATTGATGCCCATACATCTTCAGCCTCGGAGGGGAAAGGGACGAGCGCCAAAAGATTACATACAGGAAAAACTCCTGTTTTCTCAGTGGCCTCTTTATTAGAAAGTCCTTTGATGAACAGAAAAGTCGTCCAATGGCAGCCCTGGAGAAAGGACTTACGGCCGTACTCACTTTTGTGAGATACTGTATCTCTCTCTCTATATATATTATATATATATATATATATATATATATATATATATATATATATATATATATATATACATATACACACACACACACACACATGTACCGTATTTATTGGCGTATAACACGCACCTTCACTTTAAGAGGGAAGTTTCAGAAAAAAACCTTGAATTTTAAATAAAGAACTGTGAAGCAAAATAAGGGTCAGCGCCCATCTGCAGCCCCACCATTGCCATGAATGCAGCACCCACCATTGCCATGAATGCAGCACCCACCATTGCCATGAATGCAGCACCCAGTATTGCCAGGAATGCAGCATCCACCATTGCCAGGAATGCAGCACCCACTATTGCCATCAGTGCAGCCTGATTGATGCCTATCCATCTTCAGCCTCGGATGGGACAGGGACGAGCGCCAAAAGATTACATATAGGAAAAACTCCTGTTTTCTCAGTGGCCTCTTTATTAGAAAGTCCCGCCTCCTTTGATGAACAGAAAAGTAGTCCAATGGCAGCCCTGGAGACAGGACTTACGGGCCGTACCCACTTTTGTGAGATACTGTATCTCTCCCTCTTATATATATATATATATATATATATATATATTTAAAAACACACACACACACACACAGGAAGCACAGGAAGGAGGGCATTTATGCTTATTATATATGCAGTACGCCTTAGTACTTAGATCTTTTGCCTGATTACTCTGTGTTCTAGACCTCAATCCTTGCATACAATTTGTATGTTATGTTAAGGTGGGTTTAATCCCATTTCACAATTTTACATACTCATTCTTCCAAGTGGTTATTATTGTATTAAATGGAGAACAAGCATGTTAAACTCAAATGAAATAGAGGAAGCAAATGCGTGTAATAACCTTCACAGGTCCTCATGATGTCTACTAAAGGCCACTGTTGTTTAATTCCAGAAGAAAAGATTACAGCACTTCAGTACCTAAAGTGGAAGTCTGGCTGTAGGTGAAAATAAGTAACTGCAATTTACGATTTATACTACAGAAAAAAGGGCCTTAAAACATTCTTTGAAGTATTATGTTGTAAAATTATGTAAGGAAATTGAGCTTTTAATCAACTGGAAAACAAGCTTTTATCAACTGGAAAACAACTAGGACCTTGTTTAATGTAAATCCTTAAACCAGCTCAAGGCCTTGAAGAAGGAGCTGCATGCGAACCAAAATCACCAGCTTGAAATGAATGAGAGGCATGGTACAATGATTCTGCCTGCTTAGGCTGGAAGTAAAAGCTAAATATGTTTTAAAAATAGAAAGCCTTACTCTAAACTCAATATGAAGTTCCTATCTGGGTAATAGTCTCTGCCGTGGTGGCACTACAATAAAATGGCAGCGACCCTGGCCTTTTTGGTGCCATGCCAGCACTGAAAATAAAATTCTCTGAGGGACCTCAGTTCTTCTCCAACTCTACCCTTACAGGCTGACTGACATCAAACTCTTTAGTTTCAATGGTTCCTCTAATGAAGTATGTCGTTATTCCGGGTACCTTCACTTCCACTTTAACAACTGTTTAAATAAAATAAACAAAGCAGGGTGGAACAAAAATTATGATTAAAAAAAAAAATCATATATATATTTTTTTTTTTAAATCAGTTTTTTTATTTTATCAAAATTGTTTTATTAAAATGCTTTGGGCATAAAAATCTATCCAAAGATAGTTTTCTATTTAAGATACATTAATAATTTAGTTTATTCAGCATGAAATGGAGCTTGTTTATGTAGCCTGAGGCTGTATATTCTGCAATATTCACATTTTTGGTAAACTCATTCAATGAATCCAATCTCTGCAAGCTGAGATAACAAGCACTGGCAATGTTATTGTTTTAATTTAAATCAAAGTATTTAACCACTTAAGCCCCGGACCATTTGGCTGGCCAAAGACCAGAGCACGTTTTGCGATTCGGCACTGCAACGCTTTAACTGACCATTGAGTGGTCGTGCGAGCTTTCATTTGGTGGTCACCTCAGCTGGTTTTTTTTTTTGCGCTATAAAACCAAAAAATAGTGACAATCTTTACAAAAACGCATTATTTTTTACTTTATGCTATAATAATTATCCCCAAAAAATATATAACATTTTTTTTTCCCCTCAGTTTAGGCTGTTACGTATTCTTCTACATATTTTTGGTAAAAAAAACTCAATAATTATAGCGTTTACAAAATAGGGGATCATTTTATGGCATTTTTATTAATAATTTTTTTTTTAGTAGTAATAGCGGCGATCAGCGATTTTTATCGTGACCGCAACATTATGGCAGACAGATCAGACACTTTTGGCTTGATTTTGGGACAATTCACATTTATACAGCGATCGGTGCAATTAAAAATGCATTGATTACTATGTACATGCGACTGTCAGTGAAGGGGTTGACCACTAGGTGGCGCTATAGGGGTTAAGTGTGTCCTAGGGAGTGATTCTAACTGTGGGGGGGTTGTGTGTGATACAACACCGATCACCGCTCCCGATTACAGGGAGGGCTGATCAGTGACAGTTTTACTAGGCAGAACGGGGAAATGCTTGTTTACATTAGCATCTCCCCGTTCTTACTCTCTGTGAGATGATCACGGGTATCCCGCGGACAAAGAGTCCACAGGACGTGCAATCCTACCCATGGAGCTTGTGGCGGGGGATGGCATGGCAGCAAATTCAAAGGGACGTACAGGTATGCCCATTTGCGCAGCCATGCCATTCTGTCTACGAAGCCCCCTGGCTGTGTGTTGAGTTGTTTTGAGGGGGCAGCCAATTTACACTGTTATACAACTGTGATTTGCCGCACATCTACATTTTTTAATACTCCAAAACAAGAAAGGGGGAGACACTCACCAATTTCTGATTTATTAAAGCCAAACAATGCATTAACAGTCTATGAGACAATTTCAATGCATTTCACCCCTCACAGGAGTTTATTCATTATTATTGTATTATACACGATTTATATAGCGCCAACAGTTTATGCAGCGCTTTACAATGTAGAGGGGGGACAACACAATTACAGTACATTTCAATACAAAAGGTACAAGAGGACCTTGCTCGTAGAGATTACATTCTAAAGGGAGGGGGTGGTGGTACAAAAGGTAATAGCTGCAGAGAATGATTTGATGGGGGTGGCACGGGGACAGTTGTTAAGTGGATGTGGTGTAGGCTTCCATGAATAAATGAGTTTTCAGGGATCTCCTAAAGGTGGACAGGGTAGGGGCTGATCGGATATACTGGGGCAGGGAGTTCCAGAGGATGGGAGAGGCTCCAGAGAAGTCCTGAAGGCAAGGATGGGAGGAGGTAACAAGGGAGCTAGAGAGTAGGAAGTCCTGGGAGGAGCAGAGGGACTTTTTATTCATAAGGACTCATTTCAAATAATGTGCTCCCTTTGTTGCAGGGTGGATTTGATTTAAATCAAGTCGATTTAAATCACAATTTAAATCACTAGTAAAAAGGCTTGATTTAAATCATAATGTTTAAAGAGCAACTGTCATCTCTGTCCCACAGCGGCTCCTCCGCTAATCCGCTGTTGACTCAATGACAGTCCTATTGACTTTAATAGGACGGCTGGTGATGCGGCAGTGACACAACAAGGTGAGGGACATGCCCACTAACAGGCGCTGCCATGATGGATCTGAAATGACAGGCGCTCTTTATATGTAAGAACTCATTCTTGCTGCTAGTTTGAATCTTTAATATTTGCAAACAAAATGAAGGTTTCCTATTTAGCATATTAAGCTGTCAGGTTAATAAAACAGCGATATCAGAACTGATATTAAGTTAATAAGTTAATCACACAAAGTTGGGGAACTACTTAACCGCTTCCCGACTGCCTCACGCAGATATACTGTGGCAGAAGGGCACGTACAGGCAGAATCACGTACCTGTAGGTTGCCCTTTAGGAGGACAACACTACAACAGGCCGAGAAAATGAAGTCCAATGCATCGAATTGTTTCCGAGCATGCGTAGGAATTTTGAGCGTCAGAATTGGTACAGACGATCGGAATTCCTGATCGAAACTTTTTCCGACTGAAAAATTGAGAACCTGCTCTCAATCTTTTGCTGGCCGGAATTCGGCCAGCAAAAGTCCGATGGAGCATACACACGGTCGCACTATCCGTCCTAAAGTTCTCATCTGTCTTTTGCTGGCCGTATTTCCGATTGTGTTTACGTGGCATTCGATTACCAGCTGTGTGCACTTCAGCCTATTTCTTTCATCACCATTTGCTACCCCTGTTGTTTCCTTTTGTGCACTTATGTTGATGGACACCTGGTACCTAGTCATTTTAAATATTGACAGGAGCGCCGCTTTGGATGAATATTTTGATGCTTTTTAGTAGAGCTGCACAATTAATCGTCAAGAATCGTTATCACGATCTTGACTAAAGTGTTTCACAGTTCTTTCTATGCAAAGAATTCTCTCTTCTGAAGCCACAGCCCTCAAAAGAAAAGGAAGAGAAAAACTGAGCATTAAGGTGAAAAAAACTTTTACCTTTACAACCCCTTTAAGTATAAACATTGTAACAATTTGTCAATGGAACAGACTTGTGTGTAAGTGAAAAAGGTTTAAACTACTTAAAGCGGGGCTCCACCCTAAAGTGGAATTTCCGCTGATCAGAACCCTCCCCCCCTCCAGTGTCACAATTGGCACCTTTCAGGGGGGAGGGGGTGCAGATACCTGTGAAAGACAGGTATTTACACCCACTTCTGGGCATAGACTCCCACGGGAGTCTATGCCTCTTCCTGTCCCTGCGCGCTGTCTGCTGGGACACACACGGGTCCCAGAGACAGCGCGGACAATTCCTATTGCGCTGCGCGACTTGCGCATGCGCAGTAGGGAACCGGGAAGTGAAGCCGCAGCGCTTCACTTCCTGATTCCCTCACCTAGAATGGTGGCGGCAGCAGCCGAGAGCCGAGTGATCGATCGGCCTCGGCTGCTGACATTGCTGGACCCCGGGACAGGTGAGTGTCATTTATTAAAAGTCAGAAGCTGCAGTATTTGTAGCTGCTGGCTTTTAATATTTTTCCCACAGTGAAATCCCTCTTTAAACACTAAACCTTTTTCTGACATTTGTTGGTTTCAAGTTAAAATTGTTTTTTTTTTTTTGCTAGAAAATTACTTAGAACCACCAAACATTATATATATATATATATATATTATATATATATATTTTAGTAGACACCCTAGAGAATAAAATGGTGGTTGTTGCAATATTTTATGTCACACTGTATTTTCGCAGCAATCTTTCAAATGCAATTTTTTTTTCATAAATTACTTTAATGAATTTAAAAAAAAAAAAGTTAGGCTAATTTGTTTTTGTATAATGTGAAAGATTTTATGTCGCAAGAATCGTGATCTTTTTATTCTAAGCAAAAAAATTTGTGATTCTCATTTTGGCCAAAATTGTGCAGCTCTATTCTTTAGTGTTAATAATTTTTATCTGATGAGAGGATTTGTTTTATTTGATTAAGCGGCTGCTGAGATACATATTATGTGAAATAATTTGTTTTATTAATATTCAAATTTTACTGTGTCTGTTGTTGTAATTTGAACACCATAGCGCTGAGATAAGGAAAAATTAGGTATTAGTAGTGTGAGAGTGTTTTTCATTTTTTAACCGTTAGTTAATTACTGACAGTTTGCAAATCCAGGAACTAGGTGGCAGAAAATTGTACTAAAAGGTTTACCGAATATTCCAAACTATTGTGCGAGGTCAGGCCGCTATCATACGTCACGTGACCTCTGATCTTTTGCTTGCCTCGGGATTAATGTTTGCAAGGAATATGTAAATTGTTCTCACCCTAAGAGCGGTAGGGAAAAGTGTCATGCAGAGGTGTTTAACTGACAGAAAAAGGTCTCGCTAGTTCAAGGTCTCCATGGCAACGGTTCAAGTGAAGGAAAACATTCCATGTTTCACGGCAATATAAAGGTAACATCTGAAGTGCAATTATAATGTCTTTTGGAATGGAACATTTTCTAAAGGTGCCCATAGACACTAGATGACAGTCTTCTGATCTGGCTGAGGTTAGCTGGGGGAAAAGTGATGGGAGGTGTTGGGTAATCTTGTCAAATGCTATTCACGATAAATCAGTGCTGGGAATATCTACAGTGTGCTTTACTCGTCTTCCATAGATTAAATACAAACAATATCACAAGCTCACCCTTTGCCCTTATAGACCTGGCAGCCAATATACATTCCAAATTGTGGTCAGATTGTGCAACCTCATTCTAATATTTATGGAGGCCTTAAAGTGGTAGTAAAACCCTTACATACAGTCATGCTCAAAAGTTTGCATACCCTGGCAGAAATTGTGGCATTAATATTGAAAATATGACTGATCGTGGCAAAAAATTTTATTTTATACAAGGATAACAATCACATGAAACCCATTTATTATCACATAGTTTTTTGGATCCATTTTAAATCATACTGATAACAGAAATCACCCAAATGGCCCTGATCAAAAGTTTGCATACCCTGGAATGTTTGGCCTTGGTACAGACACAGAAGATGGCACACACAGGTTAAAATGGCAATTAAAGGTACATTTGTGGCTTTTTAAATCACAATTAGTGTCTGTGTATAAATAGTCAATGAGTTTGTTAGCGTTCACATAGATGCACTAAGCAGGCTAGACATTGAGCCATGAGGAGGTAAAAAAAGAACAGTCAAAAGATCTGCGTAATAAGGTAATGAAACTTTACAAAGATGGAAAAGGATATCCAAAGCCTTGAATATGCCAGTCAGTACTGTTTAATCACTTATTAAGAAGTGGAAAATCGAGGGCTCTTTTGATACCAAGCCAAGGTCAGGTAGACCAAGAAAGATTGCAGCCACAACTTGCAGAAGAATTGCTCAGGACACAAGGAAAAACCCACAGGTAACCACAGGTAAAATACAGGTTGCTCTCCGAAAAGACGGTGTGGTTGCACAATTCATTGAAACTTGAACTAAAAAGAGCTGCATGGTTGTGCTGCCAGAAGGAAGCCGTTACTGCACCAATGGCACAAAAAAGCCAATGAGGCGTGTCAAGGTGTTGTTGGGAATATTGTAACCCGGCTTTTTTGTGGAACTTGTACAGTAAAGGCTTCTTTCTGGCAACTTGACCATGAAGCTCTTTTTTGTTCAAGTGTCATCGTATTGTGCTCCTTAAAAACAACCACGCCATCTTTTTCCAGAGCAGCCTGTATTTCTCCTGAGGTTACCTTTGGGGTTTTTTTTGTATCCCAAACAGTTCCTATGGCAGTTGTGGCTGAAATCTTTCTTGATCTACCTGACCTTGGCTTGGTATCGAGAGATTCCCAAATTTTCCACTTCTTATTAAGCGATTGAAGAGTACTGGCTGGCATATTCAAGACTTTGGATATATATTTTTTTACCCTTTTCCATCTTTGTAAAGTTTCATTAACTTGTTACGCAGGTCTTTTGACTGTTCTTTTTTTACCTCCTCATTGCTCAGTGTCTAGCCTGCTTAGTGCATCTATGTGAGAACTAACAAACTCACTGACTATGTATAAACAGACACTAATTGTGATTTAAAAAGCCACACATGTGGGAAATTAACCTTTAATTGCCATTTTAATATGGGTGTATGCCACCTTCTGTGCCTGTACCTAGGCCAAACCTTCCATGGTATGCAAACTTTTGATCAGGGACATTTGGGTGATTTCTGTTATCATTCTGATTTAAAAAGGTTCCAAAAAACTGTGATAATAAATGGGCTTCATGCAATTGCTATCCTTAAATAAAAGACAATTTTTTGGCATGATCAGTCATATTTTCAATATTAATACCAAAACGTCACAATTGCTGCCAGGGTATGCAAACTTTTGAACACAACTGTGGGCAGCACAGTGGTGTAGTGGGTAGCACTCTCACCTTGCAGTAAAAAGGGTCGCTGGTTCGAATCCCAACCACAACACTACCTGCCTGGAGTCTGCATGTTCTCGCTGTTCTCCCTGTGCCTGCATGGCCCTCCTCCAGGGTACCCTGGTTTCCTCCCACACTCCAAAGACATGCTGGTAGGTTAATTGGCTTCTGTCCAAAATTGGCCCTAGTATATGAATGGGGACCTTGGATTCTGGGCTCATTGAGAGTAGGAACCAATGTGAGTGTGCAATGTACAGGGATAGTAACTATGTAACTGTATACCCGTTAAGATGACTGGCCTCAGATGCTACCCGGAGATTAAACAAATTTTTGTAGGTTGTACCTGTTTATCTGCAGTCTTCTCTACAGCCATTCAAAATATAGAATTTATATAGCTTGTCTAACCTTTCAGAAAGCCGAAGGCAGGGAGCTGAAGTTACACTCTGCAGAGCTGAGAGCTGATTGGAAGGAAGGGATACACCCACAGGAACAAAGTGGAGGCTGTCAATCACAGCCTGTGTGCTGGAACTCCCTTTTGCTTTTACATTTTTACCTCTTGGTGTCAGAAAACCTTGTCAGAAGGGACTCATGCAGACAGCAGATTAATGAGGCAGCAGTCAGAAATGGCACAGTGCTCTGGATAGAAACAAGTACACACTATAGAGGGATAAGCTTTGTTCATATTTCATGCCAGACGTTTACAGCCACCTTAAAGCTGAACTCTATGGAAACAGCTAAATACACAGCTGTGTGGTGCTTGTGTCTTGGGCTGTATGCATTAAGGTATTCTGCATTCCCTTAACGCACAGGGCCCCAAATGTAGTACAGTGTCCAGCTGCAGTATATTTCAACATGTCAAATTTTGACAGGCTGCAGGCAACAGGGCGGGGCCTGTGCCTCCCAGGGACACAAAAAACCTAGGGATTAGCTGTACAGGAGCTAAACACCCAGTGTGCATGTAGGCTTATAAGGGAGCAGTTTTATCTGCCAAACGGATTTATATTTCTGTCCATCCAGTCCTGAGATAAACACAGCTTTGCCACACAAAACAGCCCAGGAGACATGTTTTTTTTTTTTCTCTGCTGTAGTTAAAGCTAGTATTTGGGGAATAATAATTCATCTGAACGGGTGCATTATTGAAGCGCCAATTAATGCTGCTGCCAACTCCTTTTCCCTATAATTAATAAGGAAATGCTGCCTGTAAATATAACAAACGCCATTTCCTTGTAAGAAGACCGGTCACTTGAGCGGATTAGCTACAAGCAGCGTGCAAAGGAAAATGCTAGGAGCAAGAGGAAGAAGTTTTTTTTTCAGAAACGTTTTTTCTCTGGGGGGGGGGGGGCTTTAGCTCTGTCAATCATATCATGCATACCTGGTTTTACAGGGGAATAATCTAGCCAGTGACTTCCATAGGAAATATCCCTCTGGGATCTTTCTGTCTGCAAAAGGCAAGTGCTGAGATTTGCCATTGTTCTTTGTTCTGATGGTAATGGTAGAACAAACATGGCACTACGATGAGTGTTCTAGAAAGAAATATCACGTCGGATAGCAGGGAGATTTTTCAAACATTTTGTGTTATAACAAGCTCCTCTAATTGCTTGAAATGCTGATTACCACCATATAGCAGTTATTATTGTCCTATATTAAAAAGGTGGTAATATATTAAGAAGCCCATACACTAAATACAGGAGTTAAGAATCTGCATTAAAACAATGGCAGAAATCAGGAGCATAACCTGTAATTACCAAGCTATGATCACCTCTTAGGACTCCTTGTACACAATAAGGACTCACCCTACTGGCTGTACCAGTCTCAGGGCTTCGGCTGCATTCTTCACAATGTTACATATGTAAAAGAGTGACAGGAAGCTTCCTTCATGACCGATGATGGAAATGCCAAGATGTGACAACTCAAAATCCTCGAGGCTGCATTCACACCTGAGCAGAGAGCCTTTCAGGCATTTTTATTTGAGAGTTTTTAAGTGTTTTTGCCGCTGTTTGAGCAGAAATCAAGTGACAAAACGCCCAAAAAAAGGTTAACCACTTCAGCCCCGGACCATTTTGCTGGCCAAAGACCAGACCACTTTTTGCGATTCGGCACTGCGTCGCTTTAACTGACAATTGCGCGGTCATGTGACGTGGCTCCCAAACAAAATTGATGTCCTTTTTTCCCCACAAATAGAGCTTTCTTTTGGTGGTATTTGATCACCCCTGCGGTTTTTATTTTTTGCGCTATAAACAAAAACAGAGCGACAATTTTGAAAAAAACTAATTTTTTACTTTTTGTTATAATAAATATCCCCCAAAAATATATTTAAAAAAAACATTTTTTTCCCTCAGTTTAGGCCGATACGTATTCTTCTGCATATTTTTGAAAAAATGGCAATAAGCGATTATTGATTTGTGCAAAAGTTATAGTGTTTACAAAATAGGGAATAGTTTTATGGCATTTTTATTAATAATTTTTTTTTACTAGTAATGGCGGCGATCAGAGATTTTTATTGTGACTGCGACATTATGGCGGACACATCGGACATTTTTGACACATTTTTGGGACCATTGTTATTTATACAGCAATCACTGCTGTACAAATGCACTGATTCCTGTGTAAATGACACTGGCAGTGAAGGGGTTAACCAGTGGGTGGCAGTGTAGGGGTTAAGTGTTCCTAGGGGTGTGTTGCTAACTGTTGGGGGCTGGGCTTTCATTTAGTGAACACCGATCTCTGCTCCGATCACATGGAGCAGAGATCAGCATCACTTGTTGCTAGGCAGAACGGGGAGATGCTGTTTACAACGGCATCTCTCCGTTCAGCCGCCCCGTGAGACGATCGCGGGTATGCCCGCGGCGATCGAGTCCACGGGACCCGCGACCGGACTCACGGGGGTCCCGACCAGTGCGCTCGCGATGGCAGGGCGGCATTAAAGATTGGACGTACCTGTATGCCAATATGCCTGCCCATGCCATTCTGCCGACGTACATCGGCATGCACTGGTCGGGAACTGGTTAATGTCGCACATTTTCAGGTATTCCCATAGAGGACCTAATCTGCCTCCAATCTGCTAAAAGAAGCTCATGTACTTCTTTGAGCGACAGGTGTTTTGCTTCTGGTGACAGTGCCCAGGAGTAATGGGGCACTTCTCCACTGATCAGCAGTAAGGAGGCCACTGCTCCCCTACCAGCAGGAAGGGGGCAACTTCTCCACTGACTAGCAGCAAGAGGAGCTGCGCTTACCTACTGAGGGTAACATTTACATTTATGCCCTTGTACACACGGTAAGACATTCCGACAACAAAATCCATCAGATTTTTTCCGAAGCTGGTATTGCATACACACGGTCGGACAATGTTGTCGGAAAATCCGATCGTTGACGTTCTTTCGTTACGACGGGACTACGTTCAGGCTAGTAGCCAATAGCTTTGGTCTTGTCATTTGATCTGAGCATGCGTGGCACTTTGTCCGATCGGAATTCTCTACAAAGTCCGATCCGATCATGTTGTCGGAAAATTTTATATCCAGCTCTTAAACTTTGTTGGTCGGACATTCCGATGGAAAAAGTCCGATGGAGCCCACACGCGGTCGGATTATCCGACAACGCGGTCCGATCAGACATTTTCCATCTGATTTTCCGACCGTGTGTACAAGGGCTATTACATTTTAGACTGGGGTGCCTTGAGATTTTGTATACAATTAACCGAAGTTCCACTATAACAAACAGTGAGCAGGCAGGCTTTTATTGCAGATAAGACATGCATTGTCTCTTTTGCAATAAAATGCCCCTACCTGCCTGCTCGCCATCTTCTTTGGCGCTGCACACTGAGCTGCACATACAGCGCCAGGCCGGTCTCTGAGGAGTGCCGGGATGATGCCCTTCTATGCATGTGCAGGGGTGATGCCATCTTGCGGCGGCCAATGGAGAGACTAACACTAAGAAGGTGTCAAAGTCGGTGAGGGACCATTGGACAGGTGACAATTAAGCCTTCGGTTCCCATGACGCCATGACTGAAAAAGGTTGAGAAATGCGGTTTTCAACAAAAGGGTTAATGAAAGAGAAACACAATAACACTCATATGAATTTTACGATTGTCTGAGGGATCTTTTGTACCTAGTTTTGCATAAGGTGAAGTTTGTATAAGGTATTTAGGTTATTCCACTTGCAAGACCAGGAAATGGCAATGCTTACTGTAATTAATGCTGCAACACGTCTTCGTTTCAAATGGCTGTAGAAATGACAAGCTTATTCATCCACAGCTCACTATGAGTGAAGGTTTGATAATCAACAATTACTCTAAAATATAACTCTATTTAAATTAAACAAGGGAACAAAACGATCAGTGCATTAGTGCAGCTCTCAAGCTTTTCACAAGAATCCCACACATCCACACCGGGTAAAAGACTGTAATGTAACCACCTGTATTGTCTGAAGAAGTTTATTCAGAGTATACTGCAAATCTTAAAATAAATAAATCACAGACCTACATAGGCACTGATGCTTTTTGCACTTAAAGCCTATAGCGGACCTTGTACTTAAATGTAAGATCTGCCTGTGTTGCTGCCCCTGCCCACTTTTGAATATGATCCTCACTCCCAGGCTTCTGGTAAGCTTATTGTGCAGTGTATAACCTTTAAAGTAAGGTGTCCAACATGAAGGTTGCCATATATACATATATAACACCCATGCGATCCAATTCTAGTGCGGAGGAAAAACAAGTCCTTGCACTTTTTTCTGTGCAAATCCAATGCAAGTTCAGCCATACAACTGTATGGCTGAAGTCGCATTGCTCAGGCACCTGCGGTACGGGTGCGAATCACATGCAATCTCAGAGATTGTACTAGTGTGAACACAGGCTAAGACTGGGATGCCATTACATTTCAGGTGCGTGTAAAGGCAGGTGTCTCAATACTTTTGGTAATATAGTGTACACGTGTGAAGCTGGCTTTGTGTTTACATCTAGTGTAAGTGCTTAGCAAAAAAAAAAAAAAACACATAAAAGTCCCTCTTTGCTTTGCAATCATGCTCCCTTTAGGTTGAACAATAAACTCTAAGTACCTCTGAGGTCTGTGGCTGCTTACAATCCTACTAGTGTTGCATATGTTGGGAAAGTCCATCTCTTGTGTGGTTATGGGAAGTGACTGTCACACAATTTACTAGTTTTCACAAGATGTTTAATCATCTCAGCTGGTGACTATATTTACTGTTTTCCACAGTACAGTACAAGACACTTAAAGCGGAGGTCCGCCCACCACTGCAAAAATTAAAAGCCAGCAACTACACATACTGCAGCTGCTGATTTCTAATAATCGGACCCTTACCTGTCCTGGAGTCCAGCATCGGCACCGCAACGGATGTTTCCATCAGCTATCGTGTGCATGCCGCCTCCACTGTAAGTAAGGGAATCCGGCAGCGTAGCCTCACGGCTTCACGCCGGAAACTCTACCATGCATGCGCAAGGCTCGGCTCCGCTCCTCTCTCCCACTAGCCCAGCGGCCGGGGTAGGAGGAGGAAGCCCCATTGATGACACAAATACCCGCGGCTGAGGCTCCCGGAAGTGGGGACAGGATACCCTTCACAGGTATCCTGTCCCCCCTCCCTGCCCCAAAAGGTGCCAAATGTGTCACCGGAGGGGGGAAGGAGTACAGCGAGTGGAAGTTCCAATTTTGGGTGGAACTCCTCTTTAACTAAGGGTACCAAGCAAGACTTTTAGGGCCCATTTGCACTGTTACATTTTAATTTTAATGTTCAGATGCACTATAAAAACACGCATGTCATGGTATGTCATACTAAAGGCAAATATACTATGGCCTGCAATTGCAGTTGCGCCAGAGCTTAGTAAATGAGGTAGAGCTTCACTTTGCAAAAAGTACCCAATCACATGCTAGGAAAATAAAAAAACAGCACATGATTGGATGATACAAATCAACAGGGCTTCCCATCTAGAGCAACTGCTTGCAGTGCACAGTATATTGGCCTTAAGTAAATACTGCCCATCTCAGTACTGCAGTGTGGTGTGTTTGGGAAAAATCAGACATTTTCATTTCCTCCTGCATTTTACTGCACTGGGAAGCCCATAAAAGTTCATGGCAGCAATTCAAACCAAATATAAGACATGCGTTTTGATGCACTGCCAACAGGTGCTGACAAGGCTTGGTCAATGGCCGTTTACCTTATCCACTCCAACTTCTAAATGCACTGAAGCACATCAAAACGCATGTCAACGTACAAAGAAAACTCACACTGAATCACGACAAATGACTTGCCTAACACTACAAAGATGCTTTACGCACATGCATAGATCTAAACGGGTCGTCATTCTCTCTAAAATGACTTTCAGGGTCTGTATCTCCCAGCATGCTCTGGTGCATCAGAACAGTTCTGTTCACTATGTTGGGGATGGAATGAAGTGCAATGGGTCGCTGTTGCATAAATCAGCCTTTCACAGACCCCTAGAAATACCCCGCTCCTCAATGGGAGAACAGTATGTGCCCATTACCCAGTTCTTGCCGCAATTAGCTACCTGAATCCCGCTCTCGACATCTACATACAATTAGTTAAGACTGTGTTTTTTTCCTGTCTGTGGAAAAGAACAATATTTATGGTCTTCAAATAAAGTACAAATTCTCAGCAGAAAAATGATCTACCCTTCAAAGCAATGCTGTCACTGCAGCGCTCGATTAAAGCGGATGTGGGCTAATTAAATGTAAAATTCAGGAGTTAGTCTGCCCAATGTAAAAGTCAGCACGCGCTGTAGAAGTGCAAGTTGACCTTTACAGCATTTTCTAACTACAACATAATTAGTGTTGGCTCTTCATCTTCTCAGTTAAATTTAATTACCTTTTCCCCCTTTTCATTGAATATAACTGACAGTCATGCACAGTCTACCACAATAAGAATCACAAAAATCTCAGGAGACAAGCAGTACACAGTAGAGATTTAATCCTCCATTAAACTCCCCCATATTGCAAGTGAATCAAAGATTGTTAAAGGGGAACTCCAACCTAATTTTTAATTTTTTTTGCAAGATGTCACCAGCACAGGGATTGAGAGAACTCGCTCTTTAGTGCAATACTCCCAAAGCACACGTACCTGCACAAATGACTATATCTTAAATTGGGTGCTGAAATGACCAACGGCTGGAACCGACTGCAATCATGAGAAGGAAGTGTCACCAGTACACCGGGATCTCCAAAATTTTTATCACATAGGGGGTTATTTCCGAAAAGGCAAATCCACTTTGCACTGCAAGTGCACTTGGAAGTACAGTCGCTCTAAATCTAAGGCGTAGATCTGAAATAAGGGGAAGCTCTGCTGATTTTATCATCCAATCATGTGCAAGCTAAAATGCTGTTTTTTATTTTCCTTGCATGTCCCCCTCGGATCTACAGCGACTTTACTTCCAAGTGCACTTGTAGTGCAAAGTGGATTTTCCTTTAGTAAATAACCCCCATAGTATCAAAAAAATAAATAGAAGCGACCCCCCCCCCCAAAACCTTCCTATTAGTCACATTACAGAAACTATTCTATGCAGCAATGTAAGAGAATCTTCCGCATGCAGCTTCCCCCACAGCCCCCCTAAATACATACCCGAGCCTGATCTTGATCCAGCAATGTGCACGAGAGCCGAGGCTCTCTCAGGTCTCTTGCTCCTTATTGGCTCAGATACAGCAGCAGGAGTTATTGGCTTCCACTGTTGTCAATCAGAGCCAAAGAGGGAGGGGGGCAAAGCCAAGTACCATTCTGTGTGTCTTATGAACATGAAGAGCTCGGGAGCGAGCATGCACAAGTGACCCCACAACAAGCGGCTTGCTATTGGGGCACTCAGCGAGGGGCTGGAGCCCAGAGAGCTGGCAGGGGACCTGAGATCAGGAGGATCAAGGCTGCTCTGTGCAAAACCATTACACAGAGCAAGTTGAGTATAACATGTTTGTCATTTTAAAAATATTAAACATGAGCCTTCAGTATTACTTTAACATAGTGTACCTATCCTGACAATTCATACTTTACATGACAATCCCATAACTATTTCCAGCAAATACCTTCTTCCCATACATTATAAATACCACTGTTCCTGAGCACCCTCACCCCTAAAGTTTACATGTTACTAGGAGCAATATTGGGGTTTCATGTAATTAGAAGAAGCAGAAAGTCTATTGTTCTCAAACAGACCTGTCTAAGGGATTAGACATAAGATAAAAAGGATCAGGAACAACCTTAATGGATGGCTACATGTACATATATAATTACAAAAGGTATTAAAACATCAATAAGATTATTTACAGTAACCTAAACGTATTCATATGCAAATTTTAAAACAACTATAGAGACTCTGTCACCTCAGTAACAAAGAGAGGACAAAGCCAATAGTTAAAGAATAAAGCCTAGTATACACCATTAGTCTTTTTTATTTTATTTAACCCAGCAGGTTGAACGAAAACAAAAAAAAATGTACAGCTCCGGTCAGAGCCGTTATACTAACAATCCAATGTTAGTACAGCAATCTCCGCTGCTGGTCTATTGTGTTGTGGCCCCCCTGCCAGAACACTCTGGTCAGCTAATCGGGAGCTGGTTGGCTGCTGGTTTCCCAGCAAGCACGTCGGAAAGAAGCCGACCAGCTGCCGTACACACGGGCTGAATGTTAGCCAGTTTTTATTGAACCGGCCGATGTCGCCAGACATTCCACCCATGTGTACTAGGCTTTAGGTACATACGTGCCTCTCTGGTGGGTGGTGAGTGGAATTTTTAGGTGCGTGTTCTGTGTGCCGATGTTATCCAAGGCTTTTGGATGTGTTGGATAAGGCTTTACCTGCTGGACACTGTGGTTCCTCCAGCTACTGTGTCTTCTAGAGTTACAGGTTGTCAGGAGAAACCACCAGCAAAGGTGGGGAACATGCTATCCAATACAAACCGGAAGTGTCAGAAACCACCGCCTTGAGCTTTGCAAAAATGTGATGTTTATGGCCGCCAATGAGAAGAATGGTAAAAGCTGGCCATAGATGGGTAGAATTTTGAACACACATTCTTAAGAAAAGAATGTTCTAAGAAAGTTTGCTTATTTTTGTAATCATTAGTGGGTCAAATTGATGTTCGTTTTCGATCACAGTGACAAGAAAATTCAAAGGAGAATGGAAACATTTTCTCAAACAGATTTCTAACAGTGTACATTGTTTTGGTTTGGAAAAGTCCATTCTTACCTAAATCAAATGTTAAAAGCAAATAAAATCTTTCGAACGACATTCAAATATTCTGAGAGTTTTTGTACAAATTTTCTTAAGGCGTTTCCTAGGAATTTTTCTTCTAAATTTTATCCATCTATGTGGCCAACTTATACCACTTATTCTTTGCAGGGTAGCTTTGGCCTATCTTTGTTACATGCAGGGTCACTTTACTCTGGACTGTTAAAGTACATATGTACATTTGCACTAAAAGCCCTGTAGAGATCCCCCTTAAAGGGGTTGTAAAGGTTAATTTTTTATTTTCTACATAGGTTCCTCTAAGCTAGTGCATTGTTGGTTCACTTACCTTTTCCTTTGATTTCCCTTCTAAATGTTTTTTTTCTTTGTCTGAATATCTCACTTCCTGTTTCTCCTCAGTAAACTTCTCACCATCATCCGAGCGGTGGTTAGTCAGCCAGAACAGCTTACTGAGGAGGAACAGGAAGTGAGAAATTCAGACAAAGAAAACAAAGAAAAAAAACATTTAGAAGGGAAATCAAAGGAAAAGGTAAGTGAACCAACAATGCACTAGCTTAGAGGAACCTATTTAGAAAATAAAAAACAAACCTTTACAACCCCTTTAACTACCAAAAATCAGACCTCAGATGCAGCGCAGTCTCACTTTGAGGCAGGGCTTACATTTGATTTCCTCCAGGTACCGCAACCACAAGATCTATAGAGATGAATGGGAGACACCAGCATTGGGCATAATAGATTAAGGAGAGGGTCAGAGAACCCATAGAAAATTTTTAACACAGAAGAATTCTGGTTGATTGCTAAAGATTATAACATTTGTCTTACTGCAGAATAAAATTAAGAGCCAGAAGGGTAATATTATTCTGAAAAAAAAATCACATAAACACATGCCATAGCATTTTCATATGGAACACAGGGATCTTTTTTTTCTCATATAATGATATGAAGAACACATACCTCTGACACTCACTCTGAAATCCCGGACACAACCGGAGAACTAACCAGGCTCAGGAGATCAAAAAGGCTCCGTCTACAAACAAAGAAAACGAATGTCAATTATACAGCAAAACAGAAAACAGAAAATGGCGTTTATCTCAGTTATCACTGCAATGCAAGTATTAAATCCTTGTTTAGGTCTAGGGTGGGGAAAAAGCAGTTGAAGGCCCCTTTCACACAGACAGACGATAGGGTCCGCTTGTTAGTTTTTTAGGCAGACCCAATCAGATCATCCATTTCTCTCTGTGGAGCGGCGGATGTCAACACAAATGTGTCTGTTGACACTCGCCGACATCTGATTCGTTATACTAAAAACAGACGGACAGGGATCCATTCCCCATCCGTCTGGCAGATTGGATGACAGTCAGATGGAAACAGACAGGCGGTCAGTTCACACTCAGCAGCCCATAGAGGGCAGCGGACTATGGGGTTTATTTACTAAAGCTAGATGGTGCAAGATCAGTCACACTTATACATAGAAACCAATGAGCTTCCAGGTTTTATTGGCAAAGCTTAATTAAACAAGCTTAGGTTAGAAGCCGATTGGTTTCTCTGAACAAGTGTGACTGATTTTGAGCTCTCTAGCTTTAGTAAATAAACCCCTATGTCTGTATCCGTTCTGCATCAGCAGAGCAGACACTGACCTGACATCCGCCTGCTCAGCGGGGGATCAGCTGAGAGATTGCCTCCTGAGCAGGCGGACTCCGCCAGTGTGAAAGGGGCCTTACTTACTTGATCCTCCTCTTCCCTGGCGACAAAAGTTTTCCATCTTGTCTTTTCAACAGACGTCAATCTGACAAACAACTTCTGTCCAACAGGGAGACACACACATAGATCGAAATTTGGTCAGTCCCTGCTGAACTGGCCAAATTTTGTTCTGTGTATGGCTAGCTTTATTTTTAGAGAGATTTTTCAGACTTCCTGTGTGATTATTGGGGCATTCAGGGCAAGGTGACAGCAGCTCTGTAAAGAGCATCCTCTGACCCATTATACTCAACCTAACTGCACTCCCTCATAGCTCACCGTTCCTTTGCATCTGATAAAAATATCAATTATGCTGGCGACTCGAGGGAGCAGTGATGTCGTTCCCCTGGTCATGTGACATTGACTTAGGTCAAGGGATTGGCTGCTATGTCCAGGCACTGCCACAGAGGAGGTACAAATCTGAAAGCAAGCGGCTGCTAAGGAGTGCAGGTAAGGTAAGTATATGGGGGTCATAAATACCCTTTGCAACAGATCGATACTGTCTCTCTAAGAAGTTCCATTTGCATAACAAAACATATGAATGTAATACACTTTTGTATGTCACTTTATGTATATTCTGTGACTCCCCTGGATAATGTAGTTACCAATAAAACGAATCAGATACATTTTGATGAGCTATAAGGATGCAGTTCACAGAACAGTCATGGCTTGTGGATATTAAATCTGGTAGAAAAAAGTTGTGCATGAAGGTATAAGCACCCTGATCTGTAATCTGTAAAGCACCCCGATCGGCACTCTGTATAAGCACCCCGATCGGCACTCTGTATAAGCACCCCGATCGGCACTCTGTATAAGCACCCCGATCGGCACTCTGTATAAGCACCCTGATCTGTAATCTGTAAAGCACCCCGATCGGCACTCTGTATAAGCACCCCGATCGGCACTCTGTATAAGCACCCCGATCGGCACTCTGTATAAGCACCCCGATCGGCACTCTGTATAAGCAGCCCGATCGGCACTCTGTATAAGCAGCCCGATCGGCACTCTGTATAAGCAGCCCGATCGGCACTCTGTATAAGCAGCCCGATCGGCACTCTGTATAAGCAGCCCGATCGGCACTCTGTATAAGCAGCCCGATCGGCACTCTGTATAAGCAGCCCGATCGGCACTCTGTATAAGCAGCCCGATCGGCACTCTGTATAAGCAGCCCGATCGGCACTCTGTATAAGCAGCCCGATCGGCACTCTGTATAAGCAGCCCGATCGGCACTCTGTATAAGCAGCCCGATCGGCACTCTGTATAAGCACCCCGATCGGCACTCTGTATAAGCACCCCGATCGGTACTCTGTATAAGCACCCCGATCGGTACTCTGTATAAGCAGCCCGATCGGCACTCTGTATAAGCAGCCCGATCGGCACTCTGTATAAGCACCCCGATCGGTACTCTGTATAAGCACCCCGATCGGTACTCTGTATAAGCAGCCCGATCGGTACTCTGTATAAGCAGCCCGATCGGTACTCTGTATAAGCAGCCCGATCGGTACTCTGTATAAGCAGCCCGATCGGTACTCTGTATAAGCACCCTGATCCGTAATAACCCTAAATGGTTTGTGATATGGTTGTGTGTGAGTATAGGGTTTCTGGCATCCTACCTCTGCAACTATCACAGATAAAAAGCCCTTAAAAATCACATGGCCCTTTATACGGCTGCTATATAAACACAGCCAACAGTAAAGTACCCACACATTTAGTAAAATATGTCTTACTCGCCCACAAATGCCTCCTATTGTGAACAAAACATGTGTGCTGATTTACCAAAGATCCTGTATATCAGTTTAAGAGATAAATAAGTAATTGTATACGTTGAAGTGTTTATGTTATACTATCAATCTTCATAGTGTCATTTATTCGCAGATTCTATGCCCACTGAACACAGGCTTTCTCACTGAAACTGCCACTTGGTACAGCTATGTGATTTTTAAAGCTGAACTCTGGGCACATACAAATACACATACTAATGCAGCTTTTGCATTCATTAGTAAATCATTAAATGTATTTTTAAATGCAACTGGTGTAAGTATTTGAATTTGACTTGGCATCAGCCTCTTCTATTCCCCTATACAGCAGCACTTAGACTGTGAGAGGGAGAGGCAGGGCAGAGAGCCGATGAGGGGTGTTGCCTACAAATGTGTTGACAAAGAACATACATATATAAGAAGAGTGATTAGAGAAATGAACTAATCAGTCTGCTGCCGCTCTTTAGTAGTCCAGACACTAGGTTGGTGGTCAAGAAAATTGTAAATCTCAGAACACACGGAGCAAAGTTAAAGGATATATTACCCCCTGTCCTCTATGTATTGCTTCCTTTGTGTGAAATAACTGGTGTTCCTGCCAGTTGTCCTGCTCTCCTCATTCATACTGACCACGCTAGGCATGGGAGCATATCCTTTCCAGCATGGTCACACACACACGTTTTGCATTTAATTTCTATTTTTACCTGAATGGGTTGTTTTACAAGGTAAGGGTTCACATATACTTTTAAAATCCTTTGGCAGGTAAAACAGCTTTTATTTATGTATTTTATGTTTATTTAGTTGCCTAGAGTTGGCCTTAAAGCGACCCTGTCCTTAATTTAATTTAAATCTGCCAACAGAAAAAAGCCTGCAAAAAGTAGTAAATACTTACCTTTCCTGCTGTCTGTTAGGAATGATCAACTGAAGTCAGCTGGGAAACTGACACTTCCAGGAGTGTTGACTGCCATGTCAGAAGTGTCCTTTATTTTCCTGTCCCTAGGTGGCTAAGCTCAATCCTGCATTGTGTCCAGTGGCGGCTGTTTTTTTTTTCCGGAGGGGGGGGGACAGCAAACAATGCATCCACAGCCACCAACAACCCCCCCCCCCTCCCGGGTCGGTCCGGTCACCTGCACCCAACACCCCCCTCCCCCAGCACCGCTCTTACCCCATCAAACAGGTAGCGCTACCCTCTGGGCGACGGCTTCGCCTACATCTCCTCACGGCAGCCATGCGTCTCCTCCCTCCTCCTCCTAGGCGGCCAATAGGATCTCCTGTCCTTTCAGCCAATTGGGTGACCGGTCTTAGGACCCGATTCCCAATTGCCCGGAAGGTGAATCAGTGTGACAATAGCAAATATTCATTAGTTATTGGCACACAACTGGGTGGGCTCGGGGCGCAATGCTCTGCACCCCAAGCCCACCCTTTTTTGAAGCCTATTAAAGCCTCTGGATTCCCGATTGGAATCCACGCGTCCAGCTCCCCGCATGTAGATTAGGGGGCTGGACACATGGATGGGGGGGTCGTGCCAGTGGAAGGGCCGCCACTGGTGGTATATATGGAGGGAGCCATGGTTGCTACCCAGGCTGGACAACAAAGATGTCTAATTGGAAAAAATATACCGCGCTAGGGAAAAACGTGAAAACAAATAAACTATATGTGAAACAGGCAGCAGCAATAGATGTGATATAACACCCAACAGATATACAGAAATAGAAAACTGCGCCAACCCTATACTAAAATAAAATAAAATAAATAACAAAAAATAGTGTCAAAATATGTAAATAATTATCATTAAATGATTATAACGATAAAAAAACTCAAGTGCATAAAAAACACAGCAATACATAAAGAAAAAATAAAAAATAAAAGTCCAATCATGGAAAGTTCATATGTGAGTCCAGATAAGCGTTTGTGACACCACAGTGATTCAACACAATCCAAAAGCGCGTAAAGTGCCCGTCACCGTATGTTGAATGCGCTTACCAGAAAATAAACAAATTAGAGCGTTTGTATATATTCGATGGGTCCCATCAAAAGATATCCTCCTTTTTAGTGGGTCAGCTCTCCATCTCCCAATAGTACCTTCCAGATATTAATATGCTCCGTGGTCCCAATAGGGAGCTCAGTGATTCCCAAAAAAGAAAGGAGCTAACATGGCATAATATCGTTTGGACAGTTTATTAAAAGAAAAAAAGTAGCACACTTACATGTGAATGGATAAAATACAGCTTGTATAAACAGTACATAAAAAGCCGGCCGGCAAACAGGAGCCCGTCCTCCTCTCCAACAACGTGGTGGCGTCACTGCGTGCCCTCCCAGACGCATTTCGTCATACCTGACGTTGTCAATGGGGAACGGGCAGCGCAGTGACGCTCCGCCTAATAAAGATACTAAAGCGTACCAAGCCTCGTTCTGAGATGCAAGGCTGGGTCCTAATACGCCATTGTAAATAATGGCAAATAGCCCTGAAACAGATACAGTCTGTCCGCTGCTAATAATGCAACGGGACAGCTTGTGATGTAGATCACTAACATCCTAAGCATCATCCGGATGTATCTAATGTTCAAAAAATGAAAAAAAGGCTTGCACATACTAAAAAATGACATTAGATTCAAGCCCATGCATGTTAGTGCGCCGCAGGTGCAAAATAAATATTGCATCAGCACCGCACCACCTCCCGATATATAAAAAAAGGGGACCTAGACATAAAAGGGAATTAACCCAATAATGGAATAGGCAGCATTCTATCCTGTAAGGGAGTCGGTGCAAAGGAAGCATGCTGAATATCATGTGTCCAGCCCATATGTATCAATGGTCACCAAAAAATATAGGTAGCCAAAAAGTATCACATTATTCAAAAGGTCTTTTTACTATATATTGGCCAAAGAAAATACTATTAAAAATGTTCCATGCGTGTGGGTTTGACAAAATAATCGCATGAAATTGTTCATGCGTCTAAATCAAACCTTTTGATTGCATAGGAACAGTATCTCAATTTATATCCAAGATTCAATCGGAAAAAAGAGAGATCCAAAAATCCAAAATTTAAAAGATATGGAATAAAAATGAAAACTCGAAAATTTAAGATGTGTGATGTATAATGTGTAATGTATGCAAAAAATAAAAATTAAAAAATGAATATGTGTACACATGTAATGAAAATTTCATACATCTAGATTCCGTAGCCCAGTCCAACATCTCAGAACCGGCAAGGCCAAAAGACTATCGTGGTACATATGAGAGACAGATTTAACCCACATGGTACATAAAAGATGTATATGTGTACATAAATGAAACTAACAACCTTAATATCTGGAGTGAGAAAAGAAGATGAATTAGGAATTGTCAATGAAGGCATTGACATCAGTGTCAATATTAAGTCCAAAGGGGACATAGGTTTTGAGGCGATAGACCCAAGACATTTCAAGTTTTGAAATTTCCCTCACTAAAGAACTACCCCGCCAGTGAGGCTTGTATTTGTCAATCCCTAAAAAAAGGGTCTTGGAGGGGTCTTTGTTGTGGAATCTCAAATAGTGCTTAGACACAGAATGGTTTGGAAAACCAATAATGATGTTAGTTATGTGTTCATTAAGTCTGACTTGTAGGGGGCGTTTTGTGCGTCCCACATATTGCAGCCCACAAGGGCATTGCAACATATAGACCACTCCCGTGGTGACACATGTGATACACGGTTTGATACTATGGTCTAGTCCAGTGGCCGTACTAAGAAAAGTGGTGGTCCGTCTCTGATTACAAGAATTCAAAGAACAGACCCTACACTTTCCGCATTTATAAAATCCAGTAAGTTGGTCGAAAAAACCCCTACTCCTAACGGGAGGGTCAACAACATTGGGTGCTAGACGGTTACGTACTGACGAAGCCCCTCTAAATACCACTTGAGGTTTCTCACTGATCACATTTTTCAAGGTGGCATCACCACTGACAATGTGCCAGTGTTTGTTTATCAGTTTTTTTATACTCTTCTGTTGAAGAGAGTAAGTAGTTATAAAGGGGACTTTTCCCTGAAAATCGTTTACACGTGGACCCCTTTCAACTAACAGGTCACCACGGTCGATGTTGGTCACTTCATTGAGGGTTTTGGTCAAAAACTCCTGTTGGTATCCCTTTTCTAAAAATCTGGAGGTAAGTACTTCAGCCTGTACCTGAAATTCCTCTAATCTAGAGCAATTTCGTCTAAGTCTGATATATTGACTTTTGGGGACTGCTCTAAGCCAGGGAATGTGGCGACAACTATCGATAGGGATAAAGGAATTCCTATCCGTGTCTTTAAAGAATGTCGAAGTGACAAAACGGTCCTCTACCACTGAAATGTTCAGGTCCAGAAAATTGATTCTTACCTGGCTCAACTCATAACTAAGACATATGCCCCTTTCATTATTATTCAGGGTCTCTAAAAAGTTCCTCAAATCACTTTCTTGGCCATTCCAAAAGAGGAGGATGTCATCTATATACCTAGCCCACAATCCAATCTGAGGTATATTGTGGGCATAGATGACATCCTCCTCCCACTTGGCCATAAAGAGGTTGGCCAAGCTGGGGGCATATTTAGCCCCCATAGCTACGCCCATGGTCTGTCTGTAGAACTGGCTCCCAAACCAGAAATAGTTATGGGAAGCCGCAAACTGCAGGAGAGACATAAGGAAAGCTACCTGCTGGGTAGAGAGCCTAGGGTCTCTATCTAGATAGGAATGAACTGCAGCAAAACCCAAGTTATGCGGAATGCTCGTATACAGGGAGGCCACATCTGCCGTGACCATCCATGTGTCAGGCCCAGCAGACAGATTTTCTAAAAGATTAATAACATGTCTCGTGTCCTTAACATAGGAAGGGGTCCTTTGGACCAAAGGCTGCAGATATGAATCAATGTATCTGCCCACCCGGGAAGTGATGGAATCAATACCACTAATAATGGGTCTTCCCGGGGGGCAGACAGGGTTCTTATGTATTTTTGGTAAGTAGTACAGGATCGGTGTACGTGGGGCTCTAGGGATCAAGAAATGGCTCTCTTTATTATTCAAAAAACCCGCTACCTGCCCTGCCTTAACTAACTTTTGCAATTCCTTTATATAAGTGAATTTTGGATCGGAGGGTAATTTAATGTAAGTATTGGTGTCACCCAGAATTCTATTAATTTCAGCCTCATAATCAACCCGATCCAACACTACAATAGCGCCACCCTTGTCAGCTGGCCTAATGACAAGATCTTTACTCTCGCAAAGAGAGTCCAAACCTTCCTGCAATTCCCTTTTCATTTTACAACTCTTCACTTCCAGTGCATCTAAATCTCTTAAGACAACATCTCTAAAGACACGTAATGCGGCAGGGAGAGTACCGGGAGGGTTAAAAAGTGAGGCATTAGCCATGCCCGAATGAACAACCTGTGGAGCTACATTGTTTGATGTATTCAGATTATATGTGTTAGATGATCCCATCATATATCTTTTAATATTGATCTTCCTCACAAACTTATGTACATCCATATAAGTTTGGAATTTATTTAATTTAGCTGGAGGTACATACTTCAAACCTTTGTCAAGAATTAGTTGTTCTGACTCTGACAAAGTTTTTGAGCTCAAATTAAAAATACCCTTACCTATTACATTCTGGGCCTTTTTAATTGTTCGGGCTCTCCTCCCCCCTCTGGTTCCTCTCCTCTTTCTCCCAATCTTTTGATGCCTTGTGTGGGTTTGTGAAAACCCCAACTGGTGGGTGCATTGAGGCCCAAAGGGCCTACAGCCAGTTGTTCATTAGTAGGAACCTGATGGAATTTAGTTCTTAGAGGTTCCTGGACTGGGACAAAGGAGGCTTGCGGATTACCATCAGCCACAGGGGCGTTAAGGTCACTTAGTGGGAAGAAGGAATTCCCAGTGGGGATGCCATAATTCCACTCAGAATGTCCTCCCATATTGTAATATGGAGAGGGATTGTGATCCCAATAATTGCCCCCCTGTGAGTTCCACCCATCATAATAATTGTTGGGGGGACCTCTTCCTCTTGCATTTGGATATTGTGCCCAGCCTCTCCCTCGAGGTGGATAGTTCATATTTTGAGGGGGTGTGTATTCAACATTCCCATTCACATGACCATTATATGGTCTCGAAGTACCAAAAGGTCTGGATTGGCCCCGAGGGGGAAGTGAACCCCTATTATTACCCCGTCCTCTCCGAGGGGAAGGGTATGCATGATTAGTAGTGTTGGACTGAACTTTATTCATGGATTGGGGTCGTTTTTGGTTAGACGGTTGTAAAGGTGGCCCGGGTTGTGAAACTGCATCGACTATAGGGCCCGCTATCTGTGTGGAACTCACTTCCATGCATTCCTGTGTGGGTCCCACTTCCAACAATTTTTTTTGCCACTCAAAGACAATGTTATTGTTATAATCAGCTAGATCCCTATTGTATTTTTTCTTCTTTTTGGCCCTTTGGTCTCTATCCTCTTTTTCAAGAATTTTTAATAGATTCTGCGATTTTTCTTGATAGTCTATACTTCCTTTGACTGGAAATAGCTTAGTCTGAATTTCTTTTATTTCATCATCCAATTTAGATAATTTAGAGGTTTTCCTACCCACCAAAAATTTTAAAAAAGAGACACCTGCCTCGTTAAAATATTTATACCATTCCTCTAAATGTATGTCACCTTTCTGAGGTGCTACCTCCCACCTCAAACTCCTAGGGACCATTGCGTGTCTAATGTAAGTTTCCAGATAGGCAATGTCCCATTTGGTGTGATTTTCGGAGATCATGAGGTTTTTTAATCTCATGAAACTTCCTCCCAAATCATCTTCATCATCTCTATGGAGTTCAAATACTCCATCGATGTTCACCACCTTAGTGGCTCTGAAGTCAAAAATATCCATAGAGAATGTATAGAAGAGCCCAGTAAAGGGTATTGGTAACCCGGCAGCAGTAAAGATATCAGAACAGTACAAATGGAAAAAATATACCGCGCTAGGGAAAAACGTGAAAACAAATAAACTATATGTGAAACAGGCAGCAGCAATAGATGTGATATAACACCCAACAGATATACAGAAATAGAAAACTGCGCCAACCCTATACTAAAATAAAATAAAATAAATAACAAAAAATAGTGTCAAAATATGTAAATAATTATCATTAAATGATTATAACGATAAAAAAACTCAAGTGCATAAAAAACACAGCAATACATAAAGAAAAAATAAAAAATAAAAGTCCAATCATGGAAAGTTCATATGTGAGTCCAGATAAGCGTTTGTGACACCACAGTGATTCAACACAATCCAAAAGCGCGTAAAGTGCCCGTCACCGTATGTTGAATGCGCTTACCAGAAAATAAACAAATTAGAGCGTTTGTATATATTCGATGGGTCCCATCAAAAGATATCCTCCTTTTTAGTGGGTCAGCTCTCCATCTCCCAATAGTACCTTCCAGATATTAATATGCTCCGTGGTCCCAATAGGGAGCTCAGTGATTCCCAAAAAAGAAAGGAGCTAACATGGCATAATATCGTTTGGACAGTTTATTAAAAGAAAAAAAGTAGCACACTTACATGTGAATGGATAAAATACAGCTTGTATAAACAGTACATAAAAAGCCGGCCGGCAAACAGGAGCCCGTCCTCCTCTCCAACAACGTGGTGGCGTCACTGCGTGCCCTCCCAGACGCATTTCGTCATACCTGACGTTGTCAATGGGGAACGGGCAGCGCAGTGACGCTCCGCCTAATAAAGATACTAAAGCGTACCAAGCCTCGTTCTGAGATGCAAGGCTGGGTCCTAATACGCCATTGTAAATAATGGCAAATAGCCCTGAAACAGATACAGTCTGTCCGCTGCTAATAATGCAACGGGACAGCTTGTGATGTAGATCACTAACATCCTAAGCATCATCCGGATGTATCTAATGTTCAAAAAATGAAAAAAAGGCTTGCACATACTAAAAAATGACATTAGATTCAAGCCCATGCATGTTAGTGCGCCGCAGGTGCAAAATAAATATTGCATCAGCACCGCACCACCTCCCGATATATAAAAAAAGGGGACCTAGACATAAAAGGGAATTAACCCAATAATGGAATAGGCAGCATTCTATCCTGTAAGGGAGTCGGTGCAAAGGAAGCATGCTGAATATCATGTGTCCAGCCCATATGTATCAATGGTCACCAAAAAATATAGGTAGCCAAAAAGTATCACATTATTCAAAAGGTCTTTTTACTATATATTGGCCAAAGAAAATACTATTAAAAATGTTCCATGCGTGTGGGTTTGACAAAATAATCGCATGAAATTGTTCATGCGTCTAAATCAAACCTTTTGATTGCATAGGAACAGTATCTCAATTTATATCCAAGATTCAATCGGAAAAAAGAGAGATCCAAAAATCCAAAATTTAAAAGATATGGAATAAAAATGAAAACTCGAAAATTTAAGATGTGTGATGTATAATGTGTAATGTATGCAAAAAATAAAAATTAAAAAATGAATATGTGTACACATGTAATGAAAATTTCATACATCTAGATTCCGTAGCCCAGTCCAACATCTCAGAACCGGCAAGGCCAAAAGACTATCGTGGTACATATGAGAGACAGATTTAACCCACATGGTACATAAAAGATGTATATGTGTACATAAATGAAACTAACAACCTTAATATCTGGAGTGAGAAAAGAAGATGAATTAGGAATTGTCAATGAAGGCATTGACATCAGTGTCAATATTAAGTCCAAAGGGGACATAGGTTTTGAGGCGATAGACCCAAGACATTTCAAGTTTTGAAATTTCCCTCACTAAAGAACTACCCCGCCAGTGAGGCTTGTATTTGTCAATCCCTAAAAAAAGGGTCTTGGAGGGGTCTTTGTTGTGGAATCTCAAATAGTGCTTAGACACAGAATGGTTTGGAAAACCAATAATGATGTTAGTTATGTGTTCATTAAGTCTGACTTGTAGGGGGCGTTTTGTGCGTCCCACATATTGCAGCCCACAAGGGCATTGCAACATATAGACCACTCCCGTGGTGACACATGTGATACACGGTTTGATACTATGGTCTAGTCCAGTGGCCGTACTAAGAAAAGTGGTGGTCCGTCTCTGATTACAAGAATTCAAAGAACAGACCCTACACTTTCCGCATTTATAAAATCCAGTAAGTTGGTCGAAAAAACCCCTACTCCTAACGGGAGGGTCAACAACATTGGGTGCTAGACGGTTACGTACTGACGAAGCCCCTCTAAATACCACTTGAGGTTTCTCACTGATCACATTTTTCAAGGTGGCATCACCACTGACAATGTGCCAGTGTTTGTTTATCAGTTTTTTTATACTCTTCTGTTGAAGAGAGTAAGTAGTTATAAAGGGGACTTTTCCCTGAAAATCGTTTACACGTGGACCCCTTTCAACTAACAGGTCACCACGGTCGATGTTGGTCACTTCATTGAGGGTTTTGGTCAAAAACTCCTGTTGGTATCCCTTTTCTAAAAATCTGGAGGTAAGTACTTCAGCCTGTACCTGAAATTCCTCTAATCTAGAGCAATTTCGTCTAAGTCTGATATATTGACTTTTGGGGACTGCTCTAAGCCAGGGAATGTGGTGACAACTATCGATAGGGATAAAGGAATTCCTATCCGTGTCTTTAAAGACGAAATTGCTCTAGATTAGAGGAATTTCAGGTACAGGCTGAAGTACTTACCTCCAGATTTTTAGAAAAGGGATACCAACAGGAGTTTTTGACCAAAACCCTCAATGAAGTGACCAACATCGACCGTGGTGACCTGTTAGTTGAAAGGGGTCCACGTGTAAACGATTTTCAGGGAAAAGTCCCCTTTATAACTACTTACTCTCTTCAACAGAAGAGTATAAAAAAACTGATAAACAAACACTGGCACATTGTCAGTGGTGATGCCACCTTGAAAAATGTGATCAGTGAGAAACCTCAAGTGGTATTTAGAGGGGCTTCGTCAGTACGTAACCGTCTAGCACCCAATGTTGTTGACCCTCCCGTTAGGAGTAGGGGTTTTTTCGACCAACTTACTGGATTTTATAAATGCGGAAAGTGTAGGGTCTGTTCTTTGAATTCTTGTAATCAGAGACGGACCACCACTTTTCTTAGTACGGCCACTGGACTAGACCATAGTATCAAACCGTGTATCACATGTGTCACCACGGGAGTGGTCTATATGTTGCAATGCCCTTGTGGGCTGCAATATGTGGGACGCACAAAACGCCCCCTACAAGTCAGACTTAATGAACACATAACTAACATCATTATTGGTTTTCCAAACCATTCTGTGTCTAAGCACTATTTGAGATTCCACAACAAAGACCCCTCCAAGACCCTTTTTTTAGGGATTGACAAATACAAGCCTCACTGGCGGGGTAGTTCTTTAGTGAGGGAAATTTCAAAACTTGAAATGTCTTGGGTCTATCGCCTCAAAACCTATGTCCCCTTTGGACTTAATATTGACACTGATGTCAATGCCTTCATTGACAATTCCTAATTCATCTTCTTTTCTCACTCCAGATATTAAGGTTGTTAGTTTCATTTATGTACACATATACATCTTTTATGTACCATGTGGGTTAAATCTGTCTCTCATATGTACCACGATAGTCTTTTGGCCTTGCCGGTTCTGAGATGTTGGACTGGGCTACGGAATCTAGATGTATGAAATTTTCATTGCATGTGTACACATATTCATTTTTTAATTTTTATTTTTTGCATACATTACACATTATACATCACACATCTTAAATTTTCGAGTTTTCATTTTTATTCCATATCTTTTAAATTTTGGATTTTTGGATCTCTCTTTTTTCCGATTGAATCTTGGATATAAATTGAGATACTGTTCCTATGCAATCAAAAGGTTTGATTTAGACGCATGAACAATTTCATGCGATTATTTTGTCAAACCCACACGCATGGAACATTTTTAATAGTATTTTCTTTGGCCAATATATAGTAAAAAGACCTTTTGAATAATGTGATACTTTTTGGCTACCTATATTTTTTGGTGACCATTGATACATATGGGCTGGACACATGATATTCAGCAAGCTTCCTTTGCACCGACTCCCTTACAGGATAGAATGCTGCCTATTCCATTATTGGGTTAATTCCCTTTTATGTCTAGGTCCCCTTTTTTTATATATCGGGAGGTGGTGCGGTGCTGATGCAATATTTATTTTGCACCTGCGGCGCACTAACATGCATGGGCTTGAATCTAATGTCATTTTTTAGTATGTGCAAGCCTTTTTTTCATTTTTTGAACATTAGATACATCCGGATGATGCTTAGGATGTTAGTGATCTACATCACAAGCTGTCCCGTTGCATTATTAGCAGCGGACAGACTGTATCTGTTTCAGGGCTATTTGCCATTATTTACAATGGCGTATTAGGACCCAGCCTTGCATCTCAGAACGAGGCTTGGTACGCTTTAGTATCTTTATTAGGCGGAGCGTCACTGCGCTGCCCGTTCCCCATTGACAACGTCAGGTATGACGAAACGCGTCTGGGAGGGCACGCAGTGACGCCACCACGTTGTTGGAGAGGAGGACGGGCTCCTGTTTGCCGGCCGGCTTTTTATGTACTGTTTATACAAGCTGTATTTTATCCATTCACATGTAAGTGTGCTACTTTTTTTCTTTTAATAAACTGTCCAAACGATATTATGCCATGTTAGCTCCTTTCTTTTTTGGGAATCACTGAGCTCCCTATTGGGACCACGGAGCATATTAATATCTGGAAGGTACTATTGGGAGATGGAGAGCTGACCCACTAAAAAGGAGGATATCTTTTGATGGGACCCATCGAATATATACAAACGCTCTAATTTGTTTATTTTCTGGTAAGCGCATTCAACATACGGTGACGGGCACTTTACGCGCTTTTGGATTGTGTTGAATCACTGTGGTGTCACAAACGCTTATCTGGACTCACATATGAACTTTCCATGATTGGACTTTTATTTTTTATTTTTTCTTTATGTATTGCTGTGTTTTTTATGCACTTAAGTTTTTTTATCGTTATAATCATTTAATGATAATTATTTACATATTTTGACACTATTTTTTGTTATTTATTTTATTTTATTTTAGTATAGGGTTGGCGCAGTTTTCTATTTCTGTATATCTGTTGGGTGTTATATCACATCTATTGCTGCTGCCTGTTTCACATATAGTTTATTTGTTTTCACGTTTTTCCCTAGCGCGGTATATTTTTTCCATTTGTACTGTTCTGATATCTTTACTGCTGCCGGGTTACCAATACCCTTTACTGGGCTCTTCTATACATTCTCTATGGATATTTTTGACTTCAGAGCCACTAAGGTGGTGAACATCGATGGAGTATTTGAACTCTATAGAGATGATGAAGATGATTTGGGAGGAAGTTTCATGAGATTAAAAAACCTCATGATCTCCGAAAATCACACAAAAATGGGACATTGCCTATCTGGAAACTTACATTAGACACGCAATGGTCCCTAGGAGTTTGAGGTGGGAGGTAGCACCTCAGAAAGGTGACATACATTTAGAGGAATGGTATAAATATTTTAACGAGGCAGGTGTCTCTTTTTTAAAATTTTTGGTGGGTAGGAAAACCTCTAAATTATCTAAATTGGATGATGAAATAAAAGAAATTCAGACTAAGCTATTTCCAGTCAAAGGAAGTATAGACTATCAAGAAAAATCGCAGAATCTATTAAAAATTCTTGAAAAAGAGGATAGAGACCAAAGGGCCAAAAAGAAGAAAAAATACAATAGGGATCTAGCTGATTATAACAATAACATTGTCTTTGAGTGGCAAAAAAAATTGTTGGAAGTGGGACCCACACAGGAATGCATGGAAGTGAGTTCCACACAGATAGCGGGCCCTATAGTCGATGCAGTTTCACAACCCGGGCCACCTTTACAACCGTCTAACCAAAAACGACCCCAATCCATGAATAAAGTTCAGTCCAACACTACTAATCATGCATACCCTTCCCCTCGGAGAGGACGGGGTAATAATAGGGGTTCACTTCCCCCTCGGGGCCAATCCAGACCTTTTGGTACTTCAAGACCATATAATGGTCATGTGAATGGGAATGTTGAATACACACCCCCTCAAAATATGAACTATCCACCTCGAGGGAGAGGCTGGGCACAATATCCAAATGCAAGAGGAAGAGGTCCCCCCAACAATTATTATGATGGGTGGAACTCACAGGGGGGCAATTATTGGGATCACAATCCCTCTCCATATTACAATATGGGAGGACATTCTGAGTGGAATTATGGCATCCCCACTGGGAATTCCTTCTTCCCACTAAGTGACCTTAACGCCCCTGTGGCTGATGGTAATCCGCAAGCCTCCTTTGTCCCAGTCCAGGAACCTCTAAGAACTAAATTCCATCAGGTTCCTACTAATGAACAACTGGCTGTAGGCCCTTTGGGCCTCAATGCACCCACCAGTTGGGGTTTTCACAAACCCACACAAGGCATCAAAAGATTGGGAGAAAGAGGAGAGGAACCAGAGGGGGGAGGAGAGCCCGAACAATTAAAAAGGCCCAGAATGTAATAGGTAAGGGTATTTTTAATTTGAGCTCAAAAACTTTGTCAGAGTCAGAACAACTAATTCTTGACAAAGGTTTGAAGTATGTACCTCCAGCTAAATTAAATAAATTCCAAACTTATATGGATGTACATAAGTTTGTGAGGAAGATCAATATTAAAAGATATATGATGGGATCATCTAACACATATAATCTGAATACATCAAACAATGTAGCTCCACAGGTTGTTCATTCGGGCATGGCTAATGCCTCACTTTTTAACCCTCCCGGTACTCTCCCTGCCGCATTACGTGTCTTTAGAGATGTTGTCTTAAGAGATTTAGATGCACTGGAAGTGAAGAGTTGTAAAATGAAAAGGGAATTGCAGGAAGGTTTGGACTCTCTTTGCGAGAGTAAAGATCTTGTCATTAGGCCAGCTGACAAGGGTGGCGCTATTGTAGTGTTGGATCGGGTTGATTATGAGGCTGAAATTAATAGAATTCTGGGTGACACCAATACTTACATTAAATTACCCTCCGATCCAAAATTCACTTATATAAAGGAATTGCAAAAGTTAGTTAAGGCAGGGCAGGTAGCGGGTTTTTTGAATAATAAAGAGAGCCATTTCTTGATCCCTAGAGCCCCACGTACACCGATCCTGTACTACTTACCAAAAATACATAAGAACCCTCCTCTGCCCCCCGGGAAGACCCATTATTAGTGGTATTGATTCCATCACTTCCCGGGTGGGCAGATACATTGATTCATATCTGCAGCCTTTGGTCCAAAGGACCCCTTCCTATGTTAAGGACACGAGACATGTTATTAATCTTTTAGAAAATCTGTCTGCTGGGCCTGACACATGGATGGTCACGGCAGATGTGGCCTCCCTGTATACGAGCATTCCGCATAACTTGGGTTTTGCTGCAGTTCATTCCTATCTAGATAGAGACCCTAGGCTCTCTACCCAGCAGGTAGCTTTCCTTATGTCTCTCCTGCAGTTTGCGGCTTCCCATAACTATTTCTGGTTTGGGAGCCAGTTCTACAGACAGACCATGGGCGTAGCTATGGGGGCTAAATATGCCCCCAGCTTGGCCAACCTCTTTATGGCCAAGTGGGAGGAGGATGTCATCTATGCCCACAATATACCTCAGATTGGATTGTGGGCTAGGTATATAGATGACATCCTCCTCCTTTGGAATGGCCAAGAAAGTGATTTGAGGAACTTTTTAGAGACCCTGAATAATAATGAAAGGGGCATATGTCTTAGTTATGAGTTGAGCCAGGTAAGAATCAATTTTCTGGACCTGAACATTTCAGTGGTAGAGGACCGTTTTGTCACTTCGACATTCTTTAAAGACACGGATAGGAATTCCTTTATCCCTATCGATAGTTGTCACCACATTCCCTGGCTTAGAGCAGTCCCCAAAAGTCAATATATCAGACTTAGACGAAATTGCTCTAGATTAGAGGAATTTCAGGTACAGGCTGAAGTACTTACCTCCAGATTTTTAGAAAAGGGATACCAACAGGAGTTTTTGACCAAAACCCTCAATGAAGTGACCAACATCGACCGTGGTGACCTGTTAGTTGAAAGGGGTCCACGTGTAAACGATTTTCAGGGAAAAGTCCCCTTTATAACTACTTACTCTCTTCAACAGAAGAGTATAAAAAAACTGATAAACAAACACTGGCACATTGTCAGTGGTGATGCCACCTTGAAAAATGTGATCAGTGAGAAACCTCAAGTGGTATTTAGAGGGGCTTCGTCAGTACGTAACCGTCTAGCACCCAATGTTGTTGACCCTCCCGTTAGGAGTAGGGGTTTTTTCGACCAACTTACTGGATTTTATAAATGCGGAAAGTGTAGGGTCTGTTCTTTGAATTCTTGTAATCAGAGACGGACCACCACTTTTCTTAGTACGGCCACTGGACTAGACCATAGTATCAAACCGTGTATCACATGTGTCACCACGGGAGTGGTCTATATGTTGCAATGCCCTTGTGGGCTGCAATATGTGGGACGCACAAAACGCCCCCTACAAGTCAGACTTAATGAACACATAACTAACATCATTATTGGTTTTCCAAACCATTCTGTGTCTAAGCACTATTTGAGATTCCACAACAAAGACCCCTCCAAGACCCTTTTTTTAGGGATTGACAAATACAAGCCTCACTGGCGGGGTAGTTCTTTAGTGAGGGAAATTTCAAAACTTGAAATGTCTTGGGTCTATCGCCTCAAAACCTATGTCCCCTTTGGACTTAATATTGACACTGATGTCAATGCCTTCATTGACAATTCCTAATTCATCTTCTTTTCTCACTCCAGATATTAAGGTTGTTAGTTTCATTTATGTACACATATACATCTTTTATGTACCATGTGGGTTAAATCTGTCTCTCATATGTACCACGATAGTCTTTTGGCCTTGCCGGTTCTGAGATGTTGGACTGGGCTACGGAATCTAGATGTATGAAATTTTCATTACATGTGTACACATATTCATTTTTTAATTTTTATTTTTTGCATACATTACACATTATACATCACACATCTTAAATTTTCGAGTTTTCATTTTTATTCCATATCTTTTAAATTTTGGATTTTTGGATCTCTCTTTTTTCCGATTGAATCTTGGATATAAATTGAGATACTGTTCCTATGCAATCAAAAGGTTTGATTTAGACGCATGAACAATTTCATGCGATTATTTTGTCAAACCCACACGCATGGAACATTTTTAATAGTATTTTCTTTGGCCAATATATAGTAAAAAGACCTTTTGAATAATGTGATACTTTTTGGCTACCTATATTTTTTGGTGACCATTGATACATATGGGCTGGACACATGATATTCAGCATGCTTCCTTTGCACCGACTCCCTTACAGGATAGAATGCTGCCTATTCCATTATTGGGTTAATTCCCTTTTATGTCTAGGTCCCCTTTTTTTATATATCGGGAGGTGGTGCGGTGCTGATGCAATATTTATTTTGCACCTGCGGCGCACTAACATGCATGGGCTTGAATCTAATGTCATTTTTTAGTATGTGCAAGCCTTTTTTTCATTTTTTGAACATTAGATACATCCGGATGATGCTTAGGATGTTAGTGATCTACATCACAAGCTGTCCCGTTGCATTATTAGCAGCGGACAGACTGTATCTGTTTCAGGGCTATTTGCCATTATTTACAATGGCGTATTAGGACCCAGCCTTGCATCTCAGAACGAGGCTTGGTACGCTTTAGTATCTTTATTAGGCGGAGCGTCACTGCGCTGCCCGTTCCCCATTGACAACGTCAGGTATGACGAAATGCGTCTGGGAGGGCACGCAGTGACGCCACCACGTTGTTGGAGAGGAGGACGGGCTCCTGTTTGCCGGCCGGCTTTTTATGTACTGTTTATACAAGCTGTATTTTATCCATTCACATGTAAGTGTGCTACTTTTTTTCTTTTAATAAACTGTCCAAACGATATTATGCCATGTTAGCTCCTTTCTTTTTTGGGAATCACTGAGCTCCCTATTGGGACCACGGAGCATATTAATATCTGGAAGGTACTATTGGGAGATGGAGAGCTGACCCACTAAAAAGGAGGATATCTTTTGATGGGACCCATCGAATATATACAAACGCTCTAATTTGTTTATTTTCTGGTAAGCGCATTCAACATACGGTGACGGGCACTTTACGCGCTTTTGGATTGTGTTGAATCACTGTGGTGTCACAAACGCTTATCTGGACTCACATATGAACTTTCCATGATTGGACTTTTATTTTTTATTTTTTCTTTATGTATTGCTGTGTTTTTTATGCACTTACGTTTTTTTATCGTTATGAACAAAGATGTCTGCCTTTGTTTCTCTCATCACATGGGGTTGGGATTAGTCGTTTACAGATAAAAACATTGGGGGACATTTATCAATCCTGCAAGGTAAAGCATTCATCATTGGCATTCCAAAACTACAAAGAGTGCAATAGGTAATGCAAGAGTGTGATCGGGGCAGCTAAAATAGATTATGAAGGACACATTGTTGAGGATTTAAAAAAAGAAAAATCCTGTTTTTTCACATTTACTAATAGTAAAACGGCATGGCCAGAAAATATTGGCCACATAGAAGATCAGGGAAAGTTGGTCACAAGTGACAGGGAGAACGCAACTGTCGTAAACACATTCTTCTTTTCAGTTTACACAAAAGAAAAGGAGGTATACAATAGACAGTAATGTTAACAATATTATATTGAATGCCACCTTGTGGCTGACAGATAGTATTCAGTAAAAGCTAGAAAATCACAAAATCCATACTCCTGAGAGCCCGTTCACACTGAGGCAGCACGACTTGCAGCGCGACTGCCTCAGGCGACCGGGATCCGACTTTAGCGGCGGCTTGTGAAATGACTTCTGTATAGAAGTCAATGCAAGTCGCCCCAAAAGTCGTACAGGAACCTTTTTCTAAGTCGGAGCGACTTGAGTCGCTCCGATTAGAACGGTTCCATTGCATAGAGCAGGACACGACTTGTCAGGCGGCAAAGTCGCCTGACGGGTCGCCCCTGTGTGAACCGACCCTGATAGTTCCCAAAAAATGTAGCCATATTATAGCCAGACCATTGTTTCCAATTTTTAAGGTCTACTTACTGACTGGAATGGTACGAACAGATTGGTAAAAAGTAAATGTGGTGCCAATATTCATAAAAGGGCCAATATAAAAACCTGGGCCTTACAGACCAGTCAGCCCAACATTAATAGTATGTAAACTACTGGAAGGAATGATAAAGGACAATATCCAAGAATTTTCTGATGAAAATAGTAGAATTATTGGTAACCAACATGATTTTATGAAGATTTGTTATTGACAGACCAACCTTTTAACATTCTATGAGGATATGAGAAGGCCTATGGATGTAGTGTATGTAGATTTCACTAAGGCATTTGATACAGTAGGCTGCAAATGATTAATGTACACATTAAGGTCTTTTGGCATTGATGACATGTTAGGTATCTATATAGAAAACTGGTCGCAGAAGCATGTCCAGGGGGTAATTATTAACAGCATATTTCCTGAATGGTCTGGAGTTGTGAGCAGGGTACACCAGGATTCTGTCCTGGGACCAATTCTTCTTCCCAGAGAAGAGACGCTTGGGAGGGAATATGATGGCAATATTCAAATCCTTAAGTGGCGACTCTAGCATTGGGAGGATACTTTTTTAATTTTAGGTCTCTAAAAAAGACAAATGACCACACTATGAGAAATAATTCAGTCTTAAACTGTGTAGACCAGGGATATGCAATTAGTGGACCTTCAGCTGTTGCACAACTACAAGTCCTATGAGGCATAACAAGACTCTAAGCCCTTGTACACGTGGTCGGACATTCAGACGGAAAATGTCCGATCGGACTGTGTTGTCGGATAATCCGACCAAGTGTGGGCTCCATCGGACTGTTTCCTTCAGAATATCCGACCGAAAAAGTTTTAGAGCTGGGCTATAACATTTTCCGACAACATGATCCGATTGGACTTTGGCCGATCGTTTGTAGAGAATTCCGATCGAACAAAGTGCCACGCATGCTCAGATCAAATTCCTAGACCAAAGCTATTGGCTACTAGCCTGAACATAGTCCCGTCGTAACGAACTAACGTCATCACGTTACGAACGATCGGATTTTCCGACAACTTTGTCCGACCGTGTGTATGCAACACCAGTTTCGGACAAAATCCATTGGAAAAAATCAGTGTACGGGGGCTAACAGCCACAAGCATGAAACCCAGAGGCAGAGGCATGATGGGACTTGTAGTTTTGCAACAGCTGGAGGTCCGCTAATTGCATATCCTTGGCGTAGAGGTTCTTTACTGTAAGGCCCCTTTCACACTGGGGCGGGAGCGACGTCGGCGGTACCGTAGTTTTAGCGGAGGTATCTGGCCGTTAGCGGGGAGGTTTTATCCCCGCTAGCAGCCAAAAAAGGGCTTAAACCGCCTGAAAAGCACCGCTTCAGCGGCACTTTACCGGCGGTATAGCCGCGCTGCCCCATTGATTTCAATGGGTAGGAGCGGTTTAGGAGCGGTGAATACACCGCTCCTTCACCACTCCAAAGATGCTGCTAGCGGGACTTTTTTTTACAGTCCTACCAGCGCGCCTCTCCGGCTTTCACACTGGAGTGAAAAGGCCGCATTTTTTCAGGCGCTATTTTTAGCACTGTAGCGCACGAAAAATGCCACAGTGTGAAAGGGGCCTTAGAGCAGCAAGGATGTGGAACTTCCCTCCAAAGTTGATGGTGTCAACAGAGAGTGTAGATAAATTCAAAAGACTTTTAGATGTGTTTTTTAGTGAACACGATGTACAGGGATATGGGAAAACAGTAGTCACACACACACATACATACACACTCTCAGATTGAACTGGATGGCCTGGTGTCTTTATTCAAGCTTACCAACTATGTAACTATGTAATAAAACAACCCTACAGACTTATGTATACATAGTGTGTGAGCAAACATATCAGTCTCCAAACGTCAGAGGTGAAAATGAAACAAAGATTCTGACTGGTTGCCGTGTGCAACTTTCTGTTTGTTCAGATGCACAAGCCATGAGCTCCATTGATTCAAGGGACCACTCCCTTTTTGCGATCGTTTTTGCAATACTTTTAAACATAATGTGCTTACAGGTAAATGCAGGTCTTTCCAAATTTCAGGTATGCATGTTATGGTGGAAATACACTCTTCAATAACTATTATACAATCAATCTGCAATTTGATCAAAAATAGAATGGACAAAAAAATTAAAAAATTAAATCAGGAGCCAAATAGCCATAACTTGCCTTTCAATAGATTTAGGCGATTGGCAAGGGCCAAAAATTATTGATTGTTTTGCATTGATTGACAGCACTGTGATAATTCAGTAATACATTTGAATATGTCAATCAATCAGATTATGAGGTTGCTTCCTGAAAACAGAGATACAATGAATAATACATTAACAGCTTCAAACTATCGATCCAATTCCACTTCCCTGTGCGTTTGGTAAATCGATCGATTGCGTTGGCACCTATTTACCGATTATTCCCATCGAGAGAGGTTAATTGGAGGATTTTGGAAAAAAAATGGAAAAAAAAATTGATCATGTATCAAAGCTTGCATGACTACCATTAGTTTGGGGACAGTGACATTCCTTTCAGTGTAGCTAAACAGGTTCTGCTGAAGGGCAGCCTCCACATTGTTGCAATTGTGCAGCATACGAGTTTGCATAATTTTGAGATTCCTGAGGCAGGAGTTTCACACTATTGTGGCTCTGCAAGCCATGTTTGAGTTTGCATGGCAGCCCCTTCAATTGGAATGGGCTGCTGTTCCTGCATTTCATGCAGGAAAATGGTTCCTATGCCATTTTTAAAACGCACTGCAAAGGAATTCACATGGTGGTTTTGCACCATGTGATTTCCCAGTGGATCCTGTAAATGCGCTGAGAGTTTAGATGCGTGGAAATGACATTAAAAATGCATGGCAGCCCCGTGCATTTTTAAAAAGCAATTCATTTTGGCTGCAGGCAGTTGGGGGTGTGGGTACAGGTAAAATTCCCACACCTGCAACACTGTAAATTTTTATTATTATTACTTCCTCATTAAGGCCAGGTTCACACCGCTGCGATGCGGGAACGCCGCGAATCCGCGGCGTTTTCCCGCATCGCATTACTCCCGCCGGCAGTTCACACTGCCCTATGCGGACGGCTGGGAGTGTCAATGATATGTTAATGACACCCCCAGATCCGTCCGCATATCGCAGTGTGATCTGCCGACTCGCACAGGAATCGGATCGCATGGTGTGAACCCCCATGCGATCCGATTCTGTTACGGACCAAAAAAAGGGTCCCGTGCGAGTTTGCTGCGGGAGCGATGCAAATTCAGCCATACTATCTGTATAGCTGAACTCGCATCGCTACGGAGATCGGATGTGATTTGCGGTGCGAATCACATCCGGATCTCCCCCCGCAGCAGTGTGAACCCAGCCTAAACCATACTCTGCCCAATTATCACAAGTGAAACTTGAATTTGCTGCACCATATGTGAAAAATCACACATATGGCTGGCCACACTTTATGCAATTTTCATATTCAGCCTAGGTTCACACTGGTGCGGGCAAAACACCACATGTGACTTGCACAGAAATCCCATCGAATTCCTGTGCACATCGCATGCAATGTCTGTGTGGTGCGATTTGAGACCTACATTTTGTAGGGCTCAAATAGCATTGCATCCGCACCAAAATGGTGCAGGACCCTTTTTTTCCCCTGCACCTGAATCGCATCGCATAGGTGTTCACACCCATGCGATGCGATTCTAGCAATCGCACAGCGTTTTACAATCTGTTTCGGGGTGTCATTAATCTAACATTGACACCCGCAGCAGATCACGTGGACAACATGAGATTGCTTTGGACTGTGATGCGGGGAAATGCAGTGAATTGTGTGTGTTTCCCGCATCACACTAGTGTGAACCAGGGCTTAAAGTGTTACTAAACCCAGAACCTGCATTCACTATATCTGGTCTCCCACAGTACACAGGACATGGAAATGCAATTATTTTAGTAAATATAAACTGACTTTGATTGCCAGCCGTGGGAGCCAATGGTGCCGCTGCTCTGTCTCAGGAGGAGTGTCCTGGATGGCTGAGGGGATCGTGGGCATCGCTGGAGAGAGAAGGGGCTCAGGTAGGTAATTGGGGGGTGCTGGGGAGGCTGCTACACATAACATTGGTCAGGACCAGTAGATGTAACATTTTCTGTTTGCTAAATAAGACAAAGACTTCCATTTCCCATGGAAGAAGGTGAAGCCCAGATGTTTGGCAAATGGCAAGCAAAGATCCTCGATCCACTGAGTGCGTGGGTGAATAATTCTTTGAAAGGGCTTAATAAATTTGGCAAATGTTTCAACGGTTGGATGATCAGCTCAGCTAGACCGTAGAACTGAGTCTAAAAAGATATCCATGAGTATCTGATTGTAATAAAGATTCAGCTGCCTTATTTTAATATACATAGCAAGAATTATGAACGGGCCTTTATAGACGACTAGACAAAATGAGGCCTTCCTAAGTGCCATGGTCACAAGAAAATAAATGTGTACTTCCTACCTGGAGATTCCATGAGCAGCTTCCACGGCTGGAAATTCCCACAGATCCTACTGTCGATGAACTGGAAAAAAACAAAACACATAGAAATAGAGATGAGAGGAGGAAGACATTCAAAGCACCAGCAGCAGTAGTTTCTATTCCTTGCACACTCTGGACTTTCACATTACAAATGTATTTTATAGATGAAGCCTGGGGGAGGGAGGGGGGACTTCCACACAATGAACAGCCCAGCTTGACGTAACCTGATCTCTGCTAAAACGAAAGTGATCTCCGGAACACAGCAACAGCATTCCACTGTAAACACATCCGCCTTGTCTCCTGTACACAATACCATGGGATGCAAAACCACGCCACAGCCCGTGCCTGCTATACCTGCCATGCTAAGACCACTGTATGACAGGGACTGTATTGTCACCTGGCCCCCGCATTTCCTTTCTAAAGGCTTTTCCTGTCATGTGCTCATATTACCATGAAGGCCAGCCTTCGGTGCTGTGTTCCTTCCCTCATGGAAGATGAGCACTGAGGAGAGCAGCGGGCAGCAGGTGCTGAGTAATCAGAGGGCACCAGGTACACCACGGTACTCTACATTGCCAATAAGGCCTCACGCACACTGGACGTTTTTGGACATTTATACAGCTGCTGTTTTTGGCTTCAGACGTTTTTTTTCTACAGTCAATAAAGTCTCCAAGTGTCCATGCACACATAGGCTGGTATCAACTGCTTTTTTTTTGGTTAGGGGGGTTGGCTGTAAAAAAAAAAAAGCAAAACAATAAAATCCTAGTAGGTTCTTAAAGGAGTTTTTCAGCTGTAAAGTCGCTCTAGCGTAAAAAAACGCAGAAAACGCTCAATTTTTAATCCCATTGAGAAAAGAAAAAAAAACGCTATTGCAAAAACTTTGGAAAACGCACTGCAAAGCTACTGGCGTTATTAGAACGTAAATTGTGCATGACACCTAAAGGTCGTCTGGAGTACCACTAATAGCAAATGCACATGCTCATTTATTCTGTTATTTAAAGGGGTTGTAAATGTATTTTTTTTAAATAACAAACATGTTATACTTACCTCCACTGTGCAGCTCGTTTTGCACAGAGTGGCCCCCGAACCTGGTCTTCTGGGGTCCCTCGGCGGCTGTCTCGCCCCCCCCGCAAGTACTTCTCACGTTCATGCAAGCTCCCTCGCATGGTGTGGAGTGCTTGCGGGCGCGCTCCCGTGATACAGCCGGCGGCTATAGCCGCTCACTGTATCACTCGCCCCCCCCGGCGCACCGCATCATTGGATGTGATTGACAGCAGCGCAAGTCAAAGGCTGCGCTGCTTTCAATCCATCCACTGTAACCAATGAACGGCAAGGCTGAGCGGCGAGGAGGATGTCGGGGGCGAACGCAGGACTTTCGAGGGGTCTGGGAGGGCCGGCATTGTCTGATGTTTTTTCACCTTAATGCATAGAATGCATTAAGGTGAAAAAACGTTTACCTTTACAAACCCTTTAATACATATATATATTGGTGCCAAGTTACGCAGTGCTTTACATATACATATATTGTACATTCACATCAGTCCCTGCCCTCAAGGAGCTACTGAGTCCAATTTAGACAGAATCCAATTAACCTACCAGCATGTCTTTGGAATATGGGAGGAAACCCATACAGGCACAGGGAGAACATGTAAACATCATGCTGGTAGTGCCATAGTTGGGATTTAAACTGAAGACCCTAGTGCCTGGATCTCCAAACTACGGCTCTCCAGCTGTTGTAGAACTACACATCCCATGAGGCATTGTAAAACTCTGACAATCACAGACATGACTAGGCATGATGGGAATTGTAGTTCCTGAACAACTAGAGGGTCATAGTTTGGAGACCACTGGATAGGCTGAGATATGCCTCTGATGGCACTACCAGTCACAGCATGCACTTTTAACTTGGCCCTAGATGGACAGAATCTCAGCTGATTCCTGCTGAACTCAATCCATCTATGGGCAGGCTGGTTGCACCAAAGTCGATCAACTTCAGTACAGCCAGCCGGTTTGATCTTTTTTTTTTGTTTCAATGTTTTTATTGAAGTTTTTTACAATTAACCAGCGACACTGCATATTGGATGCTGCGTGAGAGATGCTATTCCTCCCCCCTCCCCCCCCGTACACCCCATCTAGGAGCAAACTGTGTCGAGGGAGCGTGGAGACAACATCCCTCTGTTTGCCATTCTATGTGTCTGCACTTTTTATTGGCCGATTCAAGCAGATTTTCCTGAATGGCGTCATACCACTGTGGTAGTAAATAGAAGTTTAACGTGAAAAAAAAAGAAAACAGAAACTTTCCCAACCGTTGTCGGGTTTGAAAATATCGTACCTCGCGACTAGTTGTAGTCCTACACCCTGTTTGATTTTTTGGGGGAGCGATTACTGCCGCTGGCTATAGCCGCTAGCAGTAATCATTGTGTTCTGCTCCCTACCAGCAGAACACAATATCGCTGCAGGAGGGATTCCCTCATCCACACTGACTGTGTTGATGGGAGAAATTGAGTGATTTTCTTTCCTGAAACCCATGGTTACAAGGAAAGAAAATCGTATTATCTATGCAAAGATGCTTATAAAGTGGGAGTAAACTCCCATCTCTGACTTGTACCTATAGGTAAGCCTATAATAAGGCTTACCTATAGGTTGTGTAAATATCTCCTAAACATGTACCGTTTAGGGGATATTTACTGTATATGCAGCCGATGACGTAGTCGGCACATGCACTCTGAAGGAACGGCCACCTGGGCCTTTCCTATAGAGTCTTGTGCCGTAAAGCTGCTGTTCCCCCCGCACATGCATGGGAGTGAAGTCATCGCAGTTCCGACCAGTCATATAGCCGCAGTACGTGGACCAGGAAGGAGGACAGGTGAAGATGGAGGCGGTCTCCAGCGGTGACAGCTCAGAGCTGGACTGCTTTGTTTTCAGGTAAGGCTGCCATAATGTGCTAGTATGCACACACTGGTATGACAAATGCTCAGACATTGGGAGCACATGACACATGGGATGTCAGTGGGCTAACATACAAAATTAGCAAGGGAATAAAATACTTTTTTTCCCTCATTATATATTGCATGTCATGAGAGTTTTTCATAGCCTAGGTTTAATGACAATTTACATTTCTGTGTCCATATAAGTAGAAGGATTTTGTCCTAAACTCAACTAACACAGTCTACTGATGTGCCCATTTTTGGCCAGGCTGAGTACCAATTAACCTCCCTAGCGGTGATCCCGAGCCTGGCTCGGGTTGGGATTTTAGTTCCACGAGCGGTAACCCTGAGCCAGACTCGGGATCGCATCGCTGGATACAGGGAGAAGTTACTTACCTCGTCCCCTGGATCCAGCGATGTCCTCCACGCTGTGTGATCGAGCTGTCCTCCACTCGATTCACACAGTGCCCGAATGCCGCCGAGCTCCGCTCCCTGCGACGTTTCGGCGCACGTGAGCGGAGATCGGCGCCAAATTCAAAAAAGTAAAAGTACACAAAACACACACAGTACTGTAATCTTACAGATTACAGTACTGTATAAAAAAATTACACACCCCCTTTGTCCCTAGTGGTCTGTCCAGTGCCCTGCATGCACTTTTAGATTATAAATACTGTTTTTTCTGCCTGGAATTTGGAGATTGTCCATAGCAACCAGAAAGTGTCCCTTTTTCAGTGTTTTAGGATTTGATTACATTATTGAATAATTTTTATTATTATTTATTATATTATAAACTTTATTATACCCGGGATGTCTGCTAGACTCTGGTTTGAACAGATTTAAGAGAGTTATTCCTAAGAATTACAGGACTACAATATAAAACGCCAAATTTCCATGCAAAATAAGTGTACCGCTTTCAGCACCTAAAACCAGAACTAATCATACCGCCAGGGAGGTTAATGTTATGTGTTATTTCCCTCCCGAAAAGGGGTCTGAAAGGCACCTCCCATGCCCTGCTCCACTGGTTCCTCAAAAATTGTTGCGTGAGGCAATTATTTGTATTTTGGATATGGCAGCCAGCATATTCAACCACGTTTGCCACCTCTGCTGTCTATGGCAATTGAGGCTTTGACACACTATAGCAGCAGTTACATGACTCTGTTGATCACAGTTAAACAATGTAGGAGATTGGGGAGAAGCTCCATATGCAGAAGTCACCATTAATGGCAGTGGTTGGAGGGGTGTCATAGTACAATTTTGTCCAAAATATCCTATTCACTAATGCTTTTTTTTTTTTAAATCAGCAGCTACAAACACTGTAGCTGCTGACTTTTAATAAGCACGCTTACCTGTCCAGGGTGCCCACGATGTCGGCCACCCGAGGCTGACTTGTCCCTCGGCTCTCGGGTCCCGGCACTGGCATTTGTACTAAGGAAAACAGGCAGTGGAGCCTTGCGGCTTCACTACCCGTTTCCTACTGCTCATGCGGGAGTCACGCATCGCTTTGTGAATGGCCCGGCTGTGTTCTGGGACACACACAGTTCCCAGAACACAGCGCACCCCATTCCCCAGAAGACAACGCAAGGAGGCGAAGACTAAAGATCACTGCGGTGTAAGAAATGGCAGATTAGGCCAATCTGCCTAGCAACAGCCATTTCTGGTAAGTTAAAAAACTATTTATTTTTTATTTTTTTTAGGAACATTTTGATGTCATTTTTTTATTTTGAAGGTGGCCCTCTGCTAAAACTAGAATCCCTGAATCTATAGCCACCAGCATTCTAACACTAACCTATCTAGCCCTGTAAAGAAAACATGGAGTATACATACCTTTTCTGCAGGCGCTCCGACCTGATCCCATGCTGAGCTGTCAGCCACATCTTCGCCGTGTGGGCAGGTCCAGAGGACACTGCTGACAATGGAAGCCCCATAGTAAGTCTATGGGTGAAGTCACTTCCTATTCACACATCAGCCGTTGTCCTCTGCAGAGCTTCCACCGCTGGAGATCAGGTCGGATCGCCTGCAGAAAAGGTATGTATACTAGTTTTTTCTTTACAGGGCTAGATAGGTTAGTGTTAGAATGCTGCCTATAGATGCAGGGGTTTTAGCATGGACTTCCACTTTAAATGTGATTCTTTATGTTGAAAATGTTGAGGACCTGAACATTTTAAAATAATTTTCAAGAACACTTTGCAAATAAGCTTTTGTAACTGGACAGAAACAAACCAAACACTATATACACAATTAGGGCATGTTTAATAGTTTAAAATATAATTCATATATATTTGTTGTTTCTCCAAATGGCATTCTATATCTTTAGGCACTGCAATCATCCTCTTTTCTGAAAAACTAAAATATCAGGTAGCCCCATGCAGGGAATATTTTTAGGCAGTCTGACAGACACCAAGAAAAGAGAACATAACAATTACTATAGCGGTCTCTACGTACCTGAATAGTTACAAACTATACACAGAGACAAGACAAAGTACTATGTTTCTAAGCTACCTGTCATTGTCTGGATTAATGTTAGGCTGTCATATATAATTGCTGGGGTCATTTGTGGAAGCGGGACGGTCAGTATAACCTGACATATCTGAATTTCTGTGACGCTCAATAGACAAGAATGGAAAAAAAAGTTTTGGCTAGGTATGCACTTTTAACCCTCCTCACACTGCAACACAAGTGGTTGTTTTGAGCTGGTGTTTTGAGGTAGGAAACATTTTATTTTTCACTCTTGATGCTGAGTAAGATATGTGCTTAAATCAATAGCTAGCCCTCATGCTATAAAGAGGTTTGATCCATGTGCTTTGACCTGGGCTGATTTTTCCATTGCCCCAGTGATGACGTCTCATATGACAAAACATATGTTGGGCGGAGGACTTAGCGGTGATATCAGCACACCACCGGGGCATTGAATGACAATCTGTACTGAATGCCTGTTTTTACTAGACTTGTGAGTATATGCCTTTTAAATAAATTACAATAATTTTTGGACATTTGCGCAGTAAGCATTTTTTTCCCCTCTTTTCACACATATTCTGATTCATATGATTTTGTGGGACTAATGGAATTAAGTTCCATACCTACAGAGACGGGTGTTCTCGCTAAAGAGAGGCTAGACCCTTATGCCTGGTACACACAATGAGATTATCGGACGAATGATCGTCCATTTTTTTTGCATGCTGATCTCATATCAAAACTGAAGAGTTTACTAAATTTACGAAAATTCTCATAAGACAAAATAAAAAATCAGAAGTGGTGTAATGTGTTGTACTGTATATGGATTGCATTTTCGCAAGACAACTGCACTGATTAAATGGAAATCGTATGATCTGGTATCGTACGGAAAAAAAAATCATACATGTCCGATCAGATAACATCGGATGAACTGTCATGATCGACTCTCGAAAGCTCTGTACTAGCGATAAGATTATCGTACAAACGCGTAGAAATCTATATTTTTGATCGTGTGTCCGGGCCTTAAATGAGGTCTAAATACCCAGTAAGAGGCCAAGCTATACATCTCAGAGTGGAGCACTACTGGGTGATCACCTGCAGCACTAGCAAAATAGGAAGTGCACCTGTTGGGCACCATTTTTAATATCATCATCTTGTTTGAGACTTTGTATAATCAATTCCTTGATTTTGCACGTCACGTCTGTATGATAGCACAGACTTTATGAATTTGAACTTTATTTATATCAGTTTGATGACCTTATTTATTATATACACACAATGAACTGTTATGGTTTTTTCAGGCACTTCATGATCATTGGTTTTTGACAGCACTTTATTTAATCAATGCTGTAGAAATAATTAAAGCGGGGTTCCACCCTAAAGTGGAACTTCCGCTCATTGGAACCCTCCCCCCCTCCGGTGTCACAGTTGGTACCTTTCAGGGGGGGAGGGGGTACAGATACCCGTCTAAGACAGGTATTTGCACCCACTTCCGGACATAGACTCTCATGGGACTCCCATGGGAGTCTATGCTGTTTCCTGTCCCGGCACGCTGTCTACTGGGACACACACGGGTCCCAGAGACAGCGCGGACCATTCCTAGTGCACTGCGTGACTCGCACATGCGCAGTAGGGAACCGGGAAGTAAAGCCGCAATGCTTCAATTCCTGATTCCCTCACCTAGAATGGTGGCAGCAGCAGCCGAGAGATCGATCGGCCTCGGCTGTCGACATCGCTGGACCCTGGGACAAGCGAGTGTCCATTTATTAAAAGTCAGCAGCTGTAGTATTTATAGCTGCTGGCTTTTAAGATTTTTTTTTCAGTGAAATCCCTCTTTAAGTTTATATAAGCACTTTTTGATGACAGTGCACCACTTAACCTTCTTCTACATTTTTTTTTCTTAAAGCGGAGTTCCGCCGAATTTTTTTTTTTTTTTAAGGTCAGCAGCTACAAATACTGCAGCTGCTGACTTTTAAAATATGGACACTTACCTGTCCAGGGCGCCCGTGATGTCCTCATCCGAAGCCGATCTGTCCTTTGGCTCTCGGGTGGAGGCGCTGCCATGCTCCCGGAAGACAGCGGGGGGGGAGGGGCCGAACATGGTGTAGATCACTGTGGAGCCTGCAACGATCTATGCCCAGAAGTGGGAGCAAATACCTGGATTAGACAGGTATCTGCCCCCCCCCCGAAAGGTGCCAAATGTGACGACAGAGGGGAGGGGATCCGATCAGCGGGAGTTCCATTTTTAGGTGGAACTCCGCTTTAAAAAAAAAGGAAATAAAGGAGGTGGAGTAGAGAAAGTGGTTTGGCAAATCTAAACCTAATGAAGAGAATGATGAGAGCTTCAGGCAAACTGCCAGGGCAATGTAAATTTAAATCTATAACTAAGACCACAAAGCTATTTTTTCTAACCTATACAGATGACTGCTTATCCCCTTTATTGATTTAGATGCCCCTTTTGTACCCTTGCTAAATTTCTTCTGTATTTTTATACAGGATTGTGCTCAACACTTATCCCATGGTCAATATGTGGCCTTACAAGTGATCTACACAAGAGAACTACACTAATACCACATGGCATCTGCATTTTATACAACTCTAGATTTGATTTCCTTTTATAGTTACTGCTTGGCACTGCTGCTACTTTATGATTCTGTTTTCCCAAGTTCTTCTCTAGCTCTGTTCTCCTAATAGCACTGCAGCAATGCCATTACCGTGCCTTGGGTATGATTTTAGCAGCATGAGGATTAGTACTAGGGTTGGTTCTTCTCATTCTCATTATTAATAATCCGGTGCATAGAATAAATAATCATTCTGACATTTTTTTGCTAATGACAAATTATGTCGAATTTTTATAACTCAGCAGGATGGTTGTGTTACAGAAGGATTCTAAGAAAATGCTGCCATGGTTAGTGTAGTACTTAACTACAGAAAATTGTGTGTTGCAAGTATCCCTTTGGGAATATATTAGTATTAAAACTGACTTGGATAATTAGCTTTTCTGCTAAACATATTTTTCCAAGAGAAAACAGCCATAGGTGAGCTACTATCTCTATTAGTTATTTATTACATAGTTTAAAACGTTGGGTCTTACCTGGAGTTTTCACTTAAAGTGAACCTGTGGCCAGGCTATGGGCATTAAAATATATACAGTGGGGAAATAATTATAATAGTTTTTATCATAGGTGTATTTTAAATGAGAGAGACAGAATAACAAATACAAATACACACGATACAAATGTTATAAAATGATTTGCAGTCTAGTGAGCAAAATAAGTATTTGATCCCCAAGCAAAACATGACTTAGTATTTGGTGGAGAAACCCTTGTTGGCAAGTACAGAGGTAAGACATTTCTTGTAGCTGGTGACCAGGTTTGCACACATCTCAGGAGGGATTTTGGTCCACTCTTCTTTACAGATCTTCTCTAAAACCTTAAGGTTTCTTGTCACTTGGCAACTCAAAGTTTCAGCTTCCTCCATACATTTTCAATAGGATTAAGGTCTGACTGGCTAGGCCTCTCCATGACCTTAAAGAGGAGGTCCAGCCCCCCCCCCCCCCCTACTAAAAAATGTAAAGTCAGCAGCTACAAAGTCTGTAGCTGCTGACTTTTAATATTAGGACACTTAGCTGTCCAGGGATCCTGCAATGCAGGCACCGTAGCCAATTTTCCAATCAGCTCTCGCTTGCTGCCGCCGCCATTTGTGGTAAGAAAAGCTGGTTCCCTACTGCGCATGTGTGAAGTGCAATGCACTTTTTAACTGGCACGGCGGTGAAGGAAGAAGGCCAAACATCTGGGAGACCTCGCCACAGCCAGATTTCCCGGAAGCGGGGACAGGTACCTTTCCCACCTCCCCCCCGAAAAGGTGGCACTGGAGGTGGTTAGGAAGCAAACAAGCGGAGTTTCCACTTTTGAGTGGATCTCCGCTTTAATGTGCTTCTTATTGAGCCACTCCTTTGTTGTCTTGGTGGTATGTTTTGGGTCATTGTCATGCTGGAAGACCCATCCACGGCCCATCTTCAGTGTTCTGGCTGAGGGAAGAAGGTTCTCAATACATGGCCCCATCCATTGACCCAATGCGGCAAAGTCGGCCTGTACCCTTAGCAGAGAAACAGCTCCAAAGCATAATGTTTCCACCTTTGTGCTTGACTGTAGGGATGGTGTTCTTAGGGTCATAGTCAGTAGTTCTGGGCTGATCCCTCACTTTTCTCATGATTTTCCTAACCCCATGAGGCGAAATCTTGCATGGAGCTCCAGACCGAGGGCGATTGATGGTTTTTTTGGATTTCTTCCATTTGCAAATAATCGCTCCAACAGTTGTCTCCTTCTCACCAAGCTTTTTGCTGATGGTTTTGTAGCCCGTTCCAACCATGTGCAGGTCCACAATCAACAATGAAACCAGTCTGCCTATTCATTTCGGACATCAACAAGCCCTTTTCATCCACACAACTGCCACTCACTGGATATTTTCTATTTTTCGGACCATTCTCTGTACACCCGATGGTTGTGGGTGAAAATCCCAGTAGATGAGCAGTTTTTGAAATATTCAGACCAGCCCACCTGGCACCAACAACTAAGCCATGTTCAAAGTCCCTTAAATCCCCTTTCTTCCCAAATTCTGATGCTCGCTTTGAACTTCAGCAAGTTGTCTTCACCGTGTCTAGATGACGAAATCCATTGAGTTGCTGCCATGTTTGGCTGATTAGTAATTGTGTTACCAAGCAATTGAACAGGTGTACCAAATAAAGTGGTCAGTGAGTGTATATAACCAATACACTGTATATTGAAAACAAACAAACAAAAACAGCAATATTAGTTTAGAAAGCAACTGCAATTATTTTGTACATAGTATTCTGCAGTACTGTGTGTATATTAGATACCCTTGGGACCTAAATACTTTAGACTCGGAAACCTAAAGCACAGGCAGCTGTTGATGGTAGCTGTAGATTTGCCAACATTTCATTGCCAAAGCAGTGTGTGTACAGTATTTACTACCAATTAACCCATTCACCTCTATTAACTACAATGAAGAAACAACTAATTTACAGTCCATAGACTAAGGGAACTTGCAAATGCTGCATGGGAGCGGTTTTCTTGGTTCAGACCTGAACAGTTTTTTACAATTAATTTGTATATACTTTTTCTTTCTTACTTATGTTTATGTTTATTTTATCTTATTGGCTTAATACAATGTTATTTTAAATATATGTATAAGCTGTGACTATTATGTTCTTTTTTGAAATATGGTTTACTTGTCCCACTCTCACACTCTCATTTGTTTCACTCATATCTGTCCAAAGGTTCTTTGAAGGAATGTTTTTACCCCATAATATAATTATGCTTGGATATAATGATTTTCTTGCTAGGTTGCTATGATGGGTCCCGTTACGGGTTGCACCCAGCCATGCCCGGCGCACGGGGGCCCCCCCCCCCCCTGTTTTTGGCCGCACTTCTCTCCCACCGTTTATATGGGGGCAGGGTTGTGGATCTTTTTGGGGAGGGAGGGCCTCTATATATGTCATTGTGCCACGAGGGGTAGTCTTATGCCCATCGTTTGGTTTGTGACTACTGCGCCGGTGGGCTCGTCCTGCGTAACGCCCTCGCACCTCTTTATTGGTGGGTGGCTGCCTCGCAGGTTCGGCTCGGAAGGTTCCTCCAGGTGCATTACCTATACACAATTCGTTATTTATCTACTAGTTATTTTTATGTACTGCCTGTGGGTGTCATGTTATTCATTTTATTTCATTTTTTGATTTTCACTTTGGTTGCGGTTTTGCATTTTGGTGAATTTTAGGCCATCACCATGGGATACTTCTCCGTGTCCCTCCTCCTCTCCTTCTCTCTTTTGGGTGCTGGTTGCTTGTGTCAGTGGGCGGGCTACAGGGTGGATAGTGTTCGTAATTGTGTTCACCGTTGTGGCCGCTTTTTAATGACGTCAGTTGGCTGTACATTACAGCACTGTATCATCCTCTTCATCTTCCGTAACCCTAGACTCTATTGCTGACACTTAACACACAGCCCGCACTGCGCAGGCGCCAGTGGCTTTAACCACTTCAGCCCCGGAGGATTTTACCTCCTTCCTTACCAGAGCACTTTTTGCGATTCGGCACTGCGTCGCTTTAATTGACAATTGCGCGGTCATGTGACGTTGCACCCAAACAAAGTTGACGCCCTTTTTTTCCCACAAATAGAGCTTTCTTTTGGTGGTATTTGATCACCTCTGCGGTTTTTTTTTTTGCGCTATAAACAAAAGAAGAGCGACAATTTTGAAAAAAACACAATATTTTTTACTTTTTGCTATAATAAATATCCCATTTAAAAAAAAATTTTTTTTTTCCTCAGTTTAGGCCGATACGTATTCTTCTACATATTTTTCGTAAAAAAATAAAAATAAAAAAAAATCGCAATAAGCGTATATTGATTGGTTTGTGCAAAAGTTATAGCATCTACAAAATAGGGGATAGATTTATGGCATTTTTTTTTTAACTAGTAATGGCAGGGAGCTGCAATTTTTTTCCATGACTGCGACATTATGGCGGACACATTGGACACTTTTGACACGTTTTTGGGACCATTCACATTTACACAGCGATCGGTGCTATAAAATTGCACTGATTACTGTGTAAATGTGACTGGCAGGGAAGGGGTTTACACCAGGGGGCGCTGCAGGGGTTAATTATGTTCCCTGGGAGTGATTCTAACTGTGGGTGGAGGGGACTCACAAGGGGAGAAGACCGATCAGTGTTTCTCTGTACTGAGAACACACCATCGGTCTCCTCTCCACTGATAGGACGTGGATCTGTGTGTTTACATACACAGATCCACGGTCCTGCTGTGTTCCCGGGCAAACGTGGGTGCACACGCAGCGGGTCTCAAGCGATGCCAAGCGGTGTAAGCTCGTGGCAGCGCATATAATATATACCGTATATACTCGAGTATAAGCCGAGATTTTCAGCCTCTTTTTTGAGGCTGAAAGTGCCCCCCTCGGCTTATACTCGAGTCATCGCTGTCTGCCCGCTCGATCAGCGTGTCGAGCAGACAGACAGCGGCCATTCTATGATTCAAAAGCCGCGCCTCCGGCTCCGCCTTCGCCTGTGATAGGCGGAACACTGAATTTCCCAGCAGCCTGTGTTCCGCCTATCACGGGCATCGTCTCATCCTCGTACTACGGACGAGGATGATACGACGTCCGTGATAGGCGGAACACAGGCTGCTGGGAAATTCAGTGTTCCGCCTATCACAGGCGAAGGAGGAGGCGCGGCTTTTGAATTTTACAATGGCCGCCGACGAAGAGGGCACGGGACGGAGGCAAGGCAAGGCACGGCACGGGACGGGACGGGACGGGACGGGACGAAGGCAAGGCACGACACGGGACGGAGGCTCGGGACACAGGTAGGCTGGACACACACACACACACACACACACACACACACACACACACACACACACACACACACGGATGGAGACACACACACACGGATGGATGGATGGATGGAGACACACACACACACAGGGATGGATGGATACACACACACACAGGGATGGATGGATGGATGGAGACACACACACACAGGGATGGATGGATGGATGGATGGAGACACACACACACAGGGATGGATGGATGGATGGATGGAGACACACACACACAGGGATGGATGGATGGATGGACACACACACACACAGGGATGGATGGATGGATGGACACACACACACACAGGGATGGATGGATGGATGGACACACACACACAGGGATGGATGGACGGACACACAGGGATGGACGGACACACAGGGATGGACGGACACACAGGGATGGACGGACACACACACAGGGATGGACAGGCATGTCTCACCCTCGGCTTATACACGAGTCAATAAGTTTGCCAGTTTTTTTGGGGGTAAATTGGGGGCCTCGGCTTATATTCGGGTCGGCCTATACTCGAGTATATACGGTAAGTTTATTTATTAAAAATCGTTTCCTTTTATCTTTGTTATAAATGGATGCATTTGGGAGTCTTATTAATATTGTAAATCTATATACACGATTTTATCGTTTATCTGAACAATGAGATGTCATTTAACCACTTAAGGACCAGGCCTCTTTTTCAGACTTGGTGTTTTCATGTTTAAAACTGTTTTTTTTTTTGCTAGAAAATTACTTAGAACCCCCAAACATTATATATTGTTTTTTTTTTTCTAACACCCTAGCGAATAAAATGGCGGTCATTGGAAAACTTTTTTTTTCACACCGTATTTGCGCAGCGGTCTTACAAGCGCACTTTTTTTGGAAAAAATTTAGTTTTTTGAATAAAAAAATAAAACAAAACAAGAGTAAAATTAGCCCACTTTTTTTTTATATTGTGAAAGATAATGTTACACCGAGTAAATTGATACCCAACATGTTATGTTTCAAAATTGTGCCCGCTCGTGGAATGGTGCCAAACTTTTAGCCTCAAAAATCTCCATAAGCAACATTTAAAAAAATTCTACAGGTTGCATGTTTTGCATTACAGAGGAAGTCTAGGGCTAAAATTATTGTTCTCGCTCTACCGATCACGGCGATACCTCACATGTGTGGTTTGACTACCGTTTTCATACGCGGGCGCAACTCACATATGCGTTCACTTCTGCATGCAAGCTCGTTGGGACGGGGTGTTTTTTTTTAAAAAAAATGTATTTATTTTACTTTTGATTTTTACACCGTTTAAAAAAAAAAAACAACAACTGGATCAGTTTTATTCCTATTACAAGGAATGTAAGCATCCCTTGTAATAGAAAAAACCATGACAAGTCCTCTTAAATATGAGATCTGGGGTCAAAAAGTCCTCAGATCTTATATTTGGACTTAAATGCAATAAAAAAAACCGCCGATGCCCGCGTGTGAAAGGGGCCTTATCGTAAAACACGACCGCCTCCTGTAAAGATGGATATCTCGGTTGTGGCAGCAGCTGCTGCCGTTACCGAGATATATCTCTTCAAAGTACCGACATATCTGTACAGGAGGCGGTCGGTAAGTGGTTAATGACAATCTGTGCTTCGTGTGTCAATGAATCCTTTATTTATTTGGTTTCTTTTGTATTTTCTTTTTTCATTAGATTTGTGTAATTATGGGGCGTCGGCCACGTTTGCTTCCTTGGCACGGTCTGGTGTGCGTCCTTGGGTGGTGTTCCATCAGCAGGTTCCTACTTTTGGCAGCAAATTTAAAACAAGCTTATATACATATATTAAAAAAAACTTTGAGGGCATTTATCTATATAGAATACCTGTGCATTACAACGGTATGTACTTTGGACAGGTGTGGGTGGAATAATTATCTCGATAGACATGCCTGTTAAAATGTCTTCCCTTTATTCTCTTTTCAGATTATAGTTATATCTGTTCTCCTGTAAACAGGCTTCTGAAGAAGGGAATTTCTTCCTGAAACATGTCAGGCTTCTGGAGCTTACACATATGATTATAGAATCTACTTTGCTCAGAGACTGTATATATATATATATATATCTCCATACACCAATTTTTATGTCTATGTATATGTCATTGTTGTCTCTTTTTTTCTATGTGTAAAAATAATTTTTTTAATAAATAGATCATTTTTTATAATATAAATATGTTTGCCTTAAAAGTCCTACTGTATTGGGGGATACTGATATCCCTCTAATCAGGGATTTTCAAAAATGAACAGTTTTGACAGTCTGTGGGGAGGGTTATGTGGTTACACACAGGAGCCAAAATGCAAATCCACATATGAAATGCTATAAAAAGGTATTGCTGCAAAAATAATAAGTGCAAATAATTAATGAATATCCCTCTGCTTTAAAGCCCAATGTGGATGTGTAACCCTCCAAAAGCCCCCCCCCCCCTCCACTAGAGTGTAATTGGTTTGTTTCTACATATGCCATGTACACACAAAAGGACTTTCCGGCAGGAAAGGTCCAACGGTCTTCATGACGGACTTTCGGTGGAGTTCCGACGGACTTTCCGAACTAACGCACTTGGCGACACACGAACGGACTAAGTCTGTCCGAAAGTCAGTTCGTTTTGAACGTGATGACGTAAGACGGGACTAAAAAAGGAAGATCAATAGCCAGTAGCCAATGGCTTCCCTTGCGTCACATTTGGTCCATCGGACCAGCATACAGACAAAACGGTTTTCCCCATAGGAATTGAGTCCATCGGACAGATTTGAAACATGTTCTATTTCTAGGTCCGTCTGAATTTTTAATGACAAACGACCAGATTAGCCCACACACGATCGGAATGTCCGACAGACTGATTCCGTCGGACCTAGTCTGCCAGAAGGTCCGGTTGTGTGTATGCGGCATAAGGGATACATGAAGCAAAATCTGCCTCTTTTTTTGTGCACGAGATTGTATTAGCCCAGGTACACACTAAGCAGCGGAAATGGAGCTCTGTGTGAGTTCAGCTGAATTCGCATGATTTCACTCACGCATGTCAGCCACGATTTCAGAGACAGATCGCAATGTAAATTGCAGCCCAAAATCGCAAAAAGTAGTACAGAAACTACTTTTTGAAATCAGTGCGGCACCGCAAATGCAGCGTCGCACTGGTTAGGACTGTGCCATTGCCGGCAAAGCAATCAAATCATACCAATGTGAACACAGACTTAGGCCCCTTTCAAATGGGGCGTATTCTGTTCAGCAGATTCCCTGCTGATCGGAGCAGAGGGGGCAGATGACACATCTGTGTCTCTGGACACAGATATAGCCCACTCTGCTCTATAGGTGGCCAGGACTCCACTGTTCCTTTACATCCGACCACCCTCCGATCTGCCGAAACAGAAGAGTTCAGATCCCCCCCCCCCTTTTTTTTATTTGTGGACCAGATCGGACCCAGAAGAAGGTGGGTGTAAACAGACTCAAGTTCACTTACCCCGGCCTGTCCATAGGAATGCATGGACCTTTTCGATCAGGTCCAACTGGAAAGGTGGACCAAATGGGATCCCCCATGTGAAAGGGGCCTTATAGTACAGTACCAGTGACTCACAATTCAACAATAAATCTGGGTGTGTCTTCATTCTTACTAGAGAGATAAAGCTTGTGCACACAGAATGTGGTGCAGCTATGCATAGTAACCAATCAGCTTCCATGTTTTGGCCTAGGCTTCCACTATTGCGCCCTGAAAGTGCCGTGATCTTGATGTGACTTGAAGAAATACCTGCGTATTCTTGAGGTCTATGGAACTAAAGTCGCATCAAAGTGGGGCCAAAGTAGTACAGGGACTACTTTGAAGTTGCACAGATATGAACAGTGCTCATTGGAAATCATGGGGTACGACTTGTCATGCGACTTTGCAGTCCCAAGTCGCACTAGTGGAAACATAGCGTCATTGTCAAAACTTAATTGAACAAGTGGAAGTTGAAAGCAGATTGGTTACTATGCACAGCTGCACCAGATTCTGCGTGCAACCAGTTTTAGTAAATCGTCCTCAGGATGTCATCAGAGTCTGTGCTTTGTGAATAGTAAAGCAGAGATAGTATGAGAAGACACATCACTGATACAGTTTTTCTTTAGCCCACATTCACAATGGGCCAATTTGGCATGCAATTTGACACGTCACCTTTTACCGATAGGTAAGCCTATAATAAGGCTTATCTATAGGTAGCGTAAATATCTCCTAAACGTGTACCATTTAGAGAAGATATTTACATTACATGCAGCCAATGACTTCACTGGCACATGCGCCCTGAAGGAACGGCCATGGGTGCCATTCCTTTCTGAGCCCCGTGCCATGAACGGTGGCTCTGGCCACTTATCACAACGCCGGAAGTAACTCTGGGAAAGATGTTAAACTTCCTTCCTGTAGTTTGTCGCCGTTCCACCGGCATGCACATTTTTAACCACTTTAGCCTCGGAAGATTTGGCTGCTCCTGCAACGCTGTACCCAAACAAAATTGATGTCCTTTTTTTCCCCACAAATAGAGCTTTCTTTTTGTGGTATTTGATCACCCCTGCGGTTTTTATTTTTTGCTCTATAAACAAAAAAGAGCGACAATTTTGAAACAAAAAAAAAATAATAATATTTTGTATTTTTTGCTATAGTAAATATCCCCAATTTTAAAAAAAAGCGAATTGTTTCCTTTTTTTAAACAATTTTTAACAAATTTCTTCATCGGTTTAGGCCGATATATATTCTTCAACATATTTTTGGTAATAAAAATTGGAATAAGCGTATAGTGATTGGTTTGCGCAAAAGTTATAGTGTCTACAAAATAGGGGAAAGATTTATGGCATTTTTTTTTCTTAATAGCAATGGTTAACACTAGGGGGCGATCAAGGGGTTAGCTGCGTTCCCTGTGTGTGTTCTAACTGTAGGGGGATGGGAATGACTGGAGGAATTTACAGATCGTTGTTCCTAGCTAGTAGGAACTCAAGATTTGTCTCTCCTCACAGAACAGGGATTTGTGTGTTTACACACACACGTCCCTGTTCTGGCTCTCGTGCCCATGATAGCACGTGGTCGCCGGTCCCACGTAGTCGCACCCCTTGATAGCCCACTTAAAAGGGACCGACGTGGTTCGCTGGATCGTGCCGACCTGCCGCAGTATAATGACAGCTGGTCGGCAAGCAGTTAAAGCAGGACATGTTGGGTATCTTATTTACTCAACCTTTGTGTTTTACCAAAAAATTGGGTATTATATTGTGTACACTTAAATTCATTAAAGTGTATTTTTTCCAAAAATTTGCGTTTGAAAAAAAATCACTGCGCAAATGCCACGAGACATGAAAAATTGCAACACCTACCATTTTATTTTCTAGGACCCAAGCTTCAACAAAATATATATTTTGGGGTTATAAATAGGGTTGCAACCATACCAATATCTGAATTGGTGCCGATACTGCGTATTTTCACATGAAAATACTCCAATCCAAACTGATACCTCTCTGGTGCTCTTTGAGCTCAAACAAAAGTAATGGGCTCAAATCATACTGCAAAGAATCGCATATGATTTGAACAGGAATGCTGTGTGAACCCAGGTTCTCACAGGAATGGTGTGGGAAAACGCATGCAATTCACACAGGAATCGCAATGCATTCCTGCTCAAATCACATACGATTCAACATCCGATTTCAGTCCAGTCATTTTGTATGGGCTCACATCACACAGCAAAGGTAACGGCGAGTACTTGTACGCTTCGCTGGGCATATATTTTATATATATATATATATATATATATATATTTATATATATTTATTTATTTATTTAGATTAAATTACATATATTCTCATTACACCAGGGTCCCCAGAGAGGGCTCCCCCTTACATCAGGGTAATCAGAGAGCCCCTCCTTACTTCTGGGTCCCCAAAAAAGCCTCCCCAATTACCGTATATACTCGAGTATAAGCCGAGATTTTCAGCCTCTTTTTTGAGGCTGAAAGTGCCCCCCTCGGCTTATACTCGAGTCATCGCTGTCTGCCCGCTCGATCAGCGTGTCGAGCAGACAGACAGCGGCCATTCTATAGTTCAAAAGCCGCGCCTCCGGCTCCGCCTTCGCCTGTGATAGGCGGAACACTGAATTTCCCAGCAGCCTGTGTTCCGCCTATCACGGACATCGTATCATCCTCGTACTACGGACGAGGATGATACGATGTCCGTGATAGGCGGAACACAGGCTGCTGGGAAATTCAGTGTTCCGCCTATCACAGGCGAAGGCGGAGGCGCGGCTTTTGAATTTTACAATGGCCGCCGAGGCGCCGACGAAGAGGGCACGGGACGGAGGCAAGGCAAGGCACGGCACGGGACGGGACGGAGGCAAGGCACGACACGGGACGGAGGCAAGGCACGGCACGGGACGGAGGCAAGGCACGGCACGGGACGGAGGCAAGGCACGGGACGGAGGCTCGGGACAAAGGCTCGGGACACAGGTAGGCTGGACACACACACACACACACACACACACACACACACACACACACACACACACATGGATGGATACACACACACACAGGGATGGATGGATGGATGGAGACACACACACACAGGGATGGATGGATGGAGACACACACACACAGGGATGGATGGATGGATGGATGGAGACACACACACACAGGGATGGATGGATGGATGGACACACACACACACAGGGATGGATGGACGGACACACAGGGATGGACGGACACACAGGGATGGACGGACACACAGGGATGGACGGACACACACACAGGGATGGACAGGCATGTCTCACCCTCGGCTTATACACGAGTCAATAAGTTTGCCAGTTTTTTTGGGGGTAAATTGGGGGCCTCGGCTTATATTCGGGTCGGCCTATACTCGAGTATATACGGTACACTAGAGTCCCCAGAGAGTCTCCCCCTTGCATTAGGGTCGCCAGAGAGCCCCTCCTTACATCAGGGTCCCCAGAGAGCCCCTCCTTACATCTGGGTCCCCAGAGAGCCCCCTCTTACATCAGACTCCCCAGAGAGCCTCCGCATTGCATCAGGGTCCTCAAAGAGCCCCTTCCTTACACCAGGGTCCCCAGAGAGCCCATTTCCATACATCAGGGTGCCCAGGGAGCCCCTCCTTACTTCAGAGAGCCTCCCCCTTACATCAGGGTCCCCAGAGAGCATCCCTCTTACATCAGGGTCCCCAGAGAGCGTCCCTCTTACATCAGGGTCCCCAGAGAGCCCCCTCTTACATCAGGGTCCCCAGAGAACCCCTCTTACATCAGGGTACCCAGAAAACCCCTTCCTTACATCAGGGTCCTCAGAGAGCCCCTATTTACATCAGGGTCCCCCGAGAGAGCCTCCCCCACTTACATCAGGGTCCCCAGAGAGCCCCCCACTTACATCAGGGTCCCAAGAGAGCCCCCCTCCACTTAAATCGAGGACTCCAGAGAGCCCTTCCTTACCTTAGAGTCCCTGAGAGCAGAACAGCGGTGATGCAGGGTGGGAGGTAAGAGATGATGTCATCTCTCTGCTCTCTCACCCGCCCCGACTCCCGTGTTGCTTGCCTGCTCTCCATTGCTGCCCGCCGCACTCGCAGCCGGCTGCAGAGATGTCATGGCCACCTAGGAGAGACTCTGGGCTATGGGCCCTAGATTCGGGGCTATAGCCCCAAAAGCCATCCCCCTAGAGATGCCACTGGTTCATCCCCAATTAAAAGTAATTTTTCTAGCAAATAAAATGTAGATTTTTACATATATAAGAAAAGTGTCAGAAATGGCCAGGGGCTGAAGTGGTTAAAATCTTTGTCAGAAACTTCTTGCTGCAAATTTCCTTATTTCCCGTTTGCCACTAGGACAGGAGGTGTAAGAAAATGTACTTATTAGGTTCATAAGCAGCAAGGTTCTAACCTGACCTAACTCTAGTGAAACGTTAAAAAAAATGTATGGGGTTTAGCAGAATGTGCTTTATTTTAAAAATTAGGCTGGTCATACGCTGCTCGAAACTGATTCCTGCTGACTCGCTTGCACCTAACCAGATGCAAACATTGTTCAGGTATTCAGCAGCTGCTGGAACAGTGAATGCCGAATATAGTAGCTGGCAGCTGACATGTGTAGGGATCTGATGCCCTCTACTGTTTAAAATTTTAAATGGCTGTGCTTCTTACTGTCATAGAGTTATTTATGTACATTGCCTCCTGTCCCTGCTAGCTTAGTCAGAAACCCCGGATTGGAGAACTTTGATATCTTTATAAAGGAGAGTTTCCAAGAAGTAGGCTGAAAGAGAACAGAGCCAAATGTCCTGCATGGAGTTTCAGACCACAAGAGAATATTATAAACTACACTATATTTTCAAAAGTATTGGGACGCCTGCCTTTACACGAACATGAACTTTAATGACATCCCAGTCTTATCCCGTAGGGTTTAACCACTTCCCGACCAGCGCACGACGATGTACGTCGACGGAATGGCACGGGCAGGCATATTGGCGTACAGGTACGTCCAATATTCAATGCCGCCCTGCCATCGGGAGTGCGCCGCCGACGGCGCGCTCCCGCGCTGGTCGGGACCCCCGTGAGTCCGGTCGCGGGACCCGCGGACTCGATCGCCGCGGGCATCCCCGCGATCGTCTCACGGAGCGGTCGAATGGAGGAAATGCTGTGTAAACAACATTTCTCCATTCTGCCTAGCAACGCTGATCTCTGCTCCATGTGATTGGAGCAGAGATCAGTGTTCACTAAATGAAAGCCCAACCCCCCCACAGTTAGTAACACACCCCTAGGAACACTTAACCCCTACACTGCCACCCACTGGTTAACCCTTTCACTGCCAGTGTCATTTACACAGGAATCACTGCATTTATATAGCAGTGATTACTGTATAAATGACAATGGTCCCAAAAATGTGTCAAAAATGTCCGATGGGTCCCCCACAATGTCGCAGTCACAATAAAAATCGCTGATCGCCGCCATTACTAGTAAAAAAAAAATAATAAAAAATTATTAATAAAAATGCTATAAAACTATCCCTATTTTGTAAACGCTATAACTTTTGCGCACACCAATCAATAATCGCTTATTGCGATTTTTTTTACCAAAAATATGTAGAAGAATACGTATCGGCCTAAACTGAGGGAAAAATATGTTTTTTTATATATTTTTGGGGGATATTTATTATAACAAAAAGTAAAAAATAATGCGTTTTTTTCAAAATTGTCGCTCTATTTTTGGTTATAGCGCAAAAAATAAAAACCGCAGGGGTGATCAAATACCACCAAAAGAAAGCTCTATTTGTGGGAAAAAAAGGACGTAAATTTTGTTTGGGAGCCACGTCGCACGACCGCGCAATTGTCAGTTAAAGCGACGCAGTGCCGAATCGCAAAAAGGGGTCTGGTCTTTGACCAGCAAATTGGTCCGGTCTGCAAGTGGTTAATATTGAGTTAGTGACCATTCTTCCAGAAGTGCATTTGTGAGGTGAGGCACTGATTTTGGACAAGAAGAAGACATGGCTCGCAGTCTCCGATCTAATTCATCCCAAAGGGGTTCTGCTGGGTTGAGGTAAGGATTCTGTGACGGCCAGTCAAGTTCCTCTACCCCAAACGCGCTCATCCATGTCTTTATAGTACTTACTCTGGTGTGGTGTGGGGTGGTTTTTCAGGGGTTGGTCTTCACCCCTTAGTTCCAGTGAAGAGAACTCTTAAGTTGCCAGCTTACCAAGACATTTTGGACAATTTCATGCTCCCAACTTTGTGTGATCAGTTTTGGGGATGGCCCTTCATGTTCCAACCAGACTGCACACCAGTGCACAAAGCAAGGTCCATACAGACATGAATGAGCGAGTTTGGGGTGGACGAACTTGACTGGCCTGCACAGAGTCCTGACCTTAACCCGATATCATACCTTTGGGATGAGTTAGAGCGGAGACTGCGAGCCACGCCTTCTCGTCCAATAGGAATTTTTGACCATTCTTGCAGAAGCACATTTGTGAGGTCAGGCACAGACGTTGGATGAGAAGGCCTGGCTTGCAGTCTCCCCTTAATTAATCTAATAGCTATATATACCCAGGTATATAAACACTATTCCACCAATACTTCTATCAGGCCCTTTGTTGATAATACTTATTTGTACAATGGATGTATGTACTGTTATTAATCCCATATACTGATGTGCATCTATATACTTATGGTTAATGCAGGGGTTGACAAATTTGCTTGGAATCTAGGAGCCAGCTAAAAAAGTTAGGAGCCGGGTCCGTGATGGCGATCCGGACCTGTCCCTGGCCTGACATGGAGACAAGTGAGGGGAAGATAGCCCCAAGCCCCCCACCTGTCTCCAAGTCATTGCCCCCCATAGCTCTTAGAGGGACATTTTTTTTTTTTTTTTCAAATGACAATTTTTTTTTTTAAATTGCATTTTAGTGTAAATATGAGATGTGAGGTCTCTCTGACCCCAGATCTCATATACAAGAGGACCTGTCATGCTTTTTTCTATTACAAGGGATTTTTACATTCCTTGTAATAGGAACAAAAGTGACACACATTTTTTTTTTTTTTTTTTTAAAGAACAGTGAAAAAAATAAAAATAAAAGTTAAAATAAAAAAAAAATATTTTAAACGCGCCCTGTCCCGCCAAGCTTGCGTGCAGAAGCGAACGCATATATGAAAGCGGTGTTCAAACCACACATGTGAGGTATCGCTGCGATCGGTAGAGTGAGAGCAATAATTCTAGCCCCAGACCTCCTCTGTAACTTAAAAAGTGCAACCTGTAGAATTTTTTAAATGTCGCCTATGGAGATTTTAAAGGGTAAAAGTTTGTCGCCATTCGATGAGCGGGCGCAATTTTGAAGCATGACATGTTTGGTATCGATTTACTCGACGCAACATTATCTTTCACAATATTAAAAAAAATTGGGCTAACTTTACTGTCTTATTTTTTTTTTTTTTATTAAATACATTTTCCCCAAAAAAGTGCGCTTGTAAGTCCGCTGTGCAAATACGGTGTGACAAACAGTATTGCAACGACCACCATTTTATTCTCTAGGGTGTTAGAATAAAATATATATATAATTTTTAGGGGTTCTGAGTAAAGGGAAGAAAGATAGGCTGGCAGACAGGGAAAATTAGCATTACATCCATTAGCATTGCTGGTTGTAATTCCAACGGCCACCACAAGAGGGCGCCAGATTACAGAAGGAACCATAGGATCGTAGAAGGCCTCAAAGCCGGGGGCTAAATTACCGGCCGGCGGCGGCGCGGCCCGACGCGATCGCGCCGGGGGGGGCCACGGAGACAGCATACCCCCAGCTGTGCTGCCCCAGGCGCCAGGTCTGGAATTCTAGTCGCAAATGCGACCGGGCGCCCGGGTTTTGTCGAGCCCTGGGTTAATGTCATATGATGGCTGCAGTAGTAGTTCTACTCCTAATTACTTTGATTAGATTACTGGTTAATTTCCCAGGAAGTGAATGCCCGCTGTTCATGGGGGCCCTGTACTGGGTGGAAACACTACCACCTTTATTATCAGGCCCACTCTTCCACTTAGAGAAGGTTCTGGTTCTCTTATTTACCTAAAGTTTTACTGAAATATCCTGTTTTGGGAGGACAATTTCTCAAAAGAGGGCTACATGTGCTTAGCATGTGTGGAGAACAAGAGAACTTCAAAGCTTGCATGGGCAGCTTTACCGGGGGACATTGTTTTTTCAATAAAGGAACTGTCAATAACGGTCTGTGTTTTTAATTCCTTTTTTGATGAATGAGTATGGGTACAATGTACCCCATACACATTCACATGGGGGCGGGCGTGGGAGGAGTCACCCGTTGTTAAGGACCTGGTGGCTGGCTTCCAAGCCTGCTCCTTAACAACCAGCTATCGCAGCTGAACCACTGCTTTGGAAATTCGCAGTGAAAAACGGAAGGGGAATTTGCACCAAACATGTGTGAACCAAGCCTAAAGGTCTGCACAGGAACATCAAAACCTAAAATAGATAACTACATATCCAAAACAGAAGCATTGTGAGGTTTGAAGTAGAGAACGAACATGAAGAGCCAGGTGACTGAAGCCGTAGGGCTCACATTTTATGACAGCGTATGCTAATGCAGCAAACCAACAGTCCACTGCGTACTACCAACGCAACTAATGAACCCAACACACCAGGGCAAGCCACTTGGACTGCAGCCCACCACAACGCTCAAGCCTTGCATGTTTATTTTTTTGTGTATGAAGGTGCGCTGCCAGCACATTCAAAATCATCAGGCTGCCATAACCCAGTGCACCATTAAACAAGTTAATGTGCTCCATTAACACATGCATGTTAATGTAATGTATAGTGTGACTGGGCCCAAAGATATGACTGTGAATGTAGGAGAGGTACCAGGCTAGTTGTAACAATAGAAACAGGAGAAATAATGGCAGATACCATATGAAAGGACAAGGGCAAGTACGACTAATGCCCTGTACACACAGTCAGACTTTCTGACGGGAAAATGTGCGATTGGATCATGTTGTCGGAAAATCCGATCGTGTGTGGGCCCCATCAGACTTTTTCCGTCGGAATTTCCGACACACAAAGTTTAAGAGCAGGATCTAAAATTTTCCGACAACAAAATCCGATCGTTTAAATTCCGATTGTGTGTAGACAATTCCAACGGACAGTGCCACGCATGCTCAGAATAAATTACAAGATGAAAGCTATTGGCTACTGCCCTCTTTATAGTCCAGTCGTAAGTGTTCTACGTCACCGCATTCTGAACGATCGGATTTTCCAACAACTTTGTGCGACTGTGTGTATGCAAGACAAGTTTGGGCCAAAATCCGTCGGGTATAGGGCATAAAGTGTTATAGAAGTAAAAGGACAACTCAGATCAAAGAGAAGGCAAGCAAGACACATTACAAAGAACGCATGTCACCCCGGGGAGGGATGGAAGATGAGGAAGAAAAGTCACTTTCATACATGACATAGAGCACTTGTATCACACGTATACACTGACACATCTTTTCCAAGCTCCAGTCCTCAAGGACTACTAACCATTGTCAGAAGAAAGCAGTATAGGCTGAAAATCATCTATTTTCAACACTCTGCTAAATATATACGTTGCAGAATAGAATAGAAATGTGCAACAATGCATTATATAAAGTGACAAAGTTTTAAAAAATCTACACCCACACACAGACACACAAGACAGAAATATCTTTCCTTTCCAAATAATGTAGTTTATAAATGTCTCCCATACAGTATATGTATCCAATTCCAGGTAGGATTCCCACCAACTAGATGCTTTTAAAAACAAGCATTAAAAGCAGTAGTAAACCGCCAGCTTTAAAAACAAAAAAAACCTGCAGGGCAAAGTTACGTGCTAGTATGCATCATATACTAGCACATTCTTTGAAACTTCCCTTAAAGCAGAGTTTTACCCAAAAGTGGAACTTCCACTTATTCATCTCGCCCCACGCCGTCATATTTGGCACCCTTCAGGGGGGAGGGAAGAACGGGGACCTTTTTGATAGGTTCCCTTCCCCACTTCCACGGCGCCGCGGTGAAGCTCGTTCCCTCTGCTCCTTCCTCCGCCACCGTGCCAATTAGAAAGCGCAGCACGCTTCGCCCATGCGCCTAAGGTTGATCCAATCCAGTAACACGCATGAGAGCAGCGGCTCTCACCGGACAAATGTCGGCAGATTGATAGCAGCGGCAGCCATTGGCTTCCATTCCTGTCAATCAAATGTTGTGGCAAGGGAGCGGGGCCAAGTCGCCCTGACTGTGTCAATAGGGAAAGACACTTTTCCTGGGGGCACTTGCCGAAGAGGAGGGACCTGAAGTGCCAGCAGGGAACCCCAGAAAAGGAGGATTGGGGCTGCTCTGTGTAAAACCACTGCACAGAGCAGGTAAGTATGACAAATTTGTTATTTTGGTTTAAAAAAAAAAAAAGTTTATAATCACTTTAATCCTGTCAGCAAAATGTTGGAATCTGCCAAAGACCCCTTTCACACTGGATCACTTTGCAGGCGCTACAGTGCTAAAAATAGCGCCTGCAAAGCTCCCTGAAAGAGCCGCTCTTCACACTGGAGCGGAGCGCTGGCAGGACGGTAAAAAAAAGTCATGCTAGTAGCATCTTTGCAGCGGTGAAGGAGCGGTATATACCGCTCCTTTACCGCTCCTGCCCATTGAAATGAATGGGGCAGCACGGCTATACCGCCGGCAAAGTGCCACCGCAGCACCGCTTTGCAGTGGTTTTAGCCCTTTCTCAGCTGCTAACAGGGGGTAAAACCACCCCGCTAGCGGCCAAATACTGCCGCTAAAACGATGGTAAAGCAGCACTAAAAATAGCCCCGTTTTACCTCCAGCATCCGCACAGGCCCAGTGTGAAAGGGGCCTAAAAGTCCCTTGAAATATGATTAGGACAGTCTAGTCCTGGTGACTTCATGGTAATACTGAGTGTACATTATTTGATAGGGAAGACTGGTCTGCAATCCTGTGCAAATTGTAAGGATAATGGTCAAAGAGTAGTAATCCATACAATCAGATTGTACTTTAAACCAGTCTGTTCAGTAAAGTGAGACATTTGATTGGTTACTAGGGATTAGCAACCTATGCATGCCATTTCAGCTCTTCGTACAGTCCTATGAACCTCGAATAAAGCATTTCTATGCATCTGAAATAGTATGGCTCGCCCAGCAGCCTGTAAATAATTTCTGTATGCAGCTCCTCTAGCTCTAGTGTAAAGTTCATTACCATAGCTGTCACACCGGTGTGCTGATAAAATAGAATATGTTACATAGGAAATATACTGTTCCTAAAGACACTACAGGATCACAGAACTCAATGACTTCCAAGCTGAAGAACTTTGGGTAGATATAAATCAATGAAAATAAAGTTTGTTGGGCACAAGTAAACCTTTCATAAACGTCAGTGGAATTCCACCATAGAAAAATGCTCTTTAATTAAATATGATTTGAAAAGACAGTGAAAAGGCTTGCATTCCAACACACTGATTATATTTTTAAAAAAAACCTTTTAGTTTGGGAGTAGTAATGCAAATGTAAAAATACTTTGATGGATGGATCTCAGTGTTGAGAGGCACACTGCCTTTGCATGCAGGATGCACTTGGTAATGATCATGCTGAGCCTCAATAGTTTGAAGGAAATATATCCAATAAACCAGGGGTCTCCAAACTTTCTAAACAAAGAGCCACTTTGCTGTCCTTCAGACTTTAAGGGGGCTGGCCAAGGGCCAGTGGGAGTAGAAAATGTCCTGGCGTCCAGTGGGAGTAAACAATGCCCTATCTTTGGTGTCAGTGGAGGAATAGTTATCCATTGTTGGTATCGATTGAAAGAATTCGGCCCCATTGTTGGTGTCAGTAAGAAGAATTGTTCCCTTTCCCCTTGTCAGTGGGAGGAATAGTGGCTCATCGTTGGTGTCAATGGAAGGATTTGCGCCCCATCCTTGGTATCAATGGAAGGATTTGCGCTCCATCCTTGCTGTCAATGGAAGGAATTGTGCCCCATCCTTGGTGTCAATGGAAGGAATTGTGCCCCATCCTTGGTGTCAATGGAAGGAATTGTGCCTAATCCTTGGTGTCAATGGAAGGAATTGTGCCCCATCCTTGGTGTCAATGGAAGGAATTGTGCCTAATCCTTGGTGTCAATGGAAGGAATTGTGCCCCATCCTTGGTGTCAATGGAAGGAATTGTGCTCCATCCTTGGTGTCAATGGAAGGAATTCTGCTCCATCCTTGGTGTCAATGGAAGGAATTCTGCTCCATCCTTGGTGTCAATGGAAGGAACTGTGCCCCATCCTTGGTGTCAATGGAAGGAATTCTGCTCCATCCTTGGTGTCAATGGAAGGAATTCTGCTCCATCCTTGGTGTCAATGGAAGGAATTCTGCTCCATCCTTGGTGTCAATGGAAGGAATTGTGCCCCATCCTTGGTGTCAATGGAATTGTGCCCCACTGTTGGTATCAGCGACAGGAATTTTGCCCCAGTGTTTATAAAATAGTGCCCCAAGGGCCAAATAAAGGCAATCAAAGGGCCACATCCAGCCCCCTGGCTGCAGTTTGGAGACCACTTAAATAAACGAAAGGGGTGGGCAAGGAAAAGTAAGACTGGTAAAGAAAGGGCTTATTGGAGCTGGATGTCCTCCAGCCAGGAAATGAGGCAGGTTCTTTTTTTATAATTCTTTATTTCTTTGCAAGAATACAAAACAACATCATTAATCAATGAAGTACAACATAATGCATTCCTGCCCTTTTTATGAACAAAACAAAAACAAGACAGTATCAGTACAATATCCAATACAGTATATAGTATCTATTCCTCATAGTGGTCCAACAAAAACAAAAACAAAAACAAACACAAAAAAAAAAAAAAAAAAAAAAGAAAAAAAAGAAAAAAAAAAAAAAAAAAAAAAAAAAAAATTAAAAAAAAAAAGGGGGGAATAAAGGGGGGATAAAGGAGGGAGGGGGGGAGAGATCAATCCCACCCACCGGCGGGTTTAGTTTACATTACTCAACCAGCTCACCTAATCTTCAATTTCTTCTCCAATCAACCTCTTCCCCTCCTCTGACTGTAAAAAAATCTCCCATGGAGCCCAGATTTGCGCTATGACTTCCCTTTCCTCAGAGGGCATAGGGATCAAATTTTCCATGATCCCAATTTTCCTTACTTTGTTTAACCATTGTGAAATTCGCGGTGCTCCCTTTTCTTTCCAACGGATGGTTATGCAGCTTTTAGCTGCATTCACCAGATGGCATAACATTGAATTCTTATATCTCTCTAATGGAATATGTGTACATTGTAATAGGAAGAAAGCCGGATCTTCCTCAAGATGATACTCAGTAAACAATTGAGAGATTTTCTGAACTTCTTCCCAGAACTGTCTAATCATTGGACAGTACCAAAAAATATGGGCAATAGTGCCTCTCTCCTTACCACATCTCCAACATTTATCTGATGTCTCTGGAAAAAAGGTATGCATTCGTGATGGAGTATAATACCAACGCATTAGTATGAGGCAGGTTCTAATGTACACTGTGAGAAGCTTATAGTGTGCAGTGAAATCAGACAAACCATTTTCAGCACAGAAGAGGACCCTGTACCAACTGATAAGGTAAGGCTGGAGGTCAGATTTAAAGTAAAATTGAATGCTCCCCTTTTTTTCATGACTGCATCCTCTGGAACCTCCTACAAAGCTCACTGGACATAATTGTGGCCATTTAGTTTGTTATTCAGTGATGCCAGCTCCAGACTGACAGTGCCAACTCTCTGAAACTCAGGGTAGATAAGCGTGTGCCCTATACCCTTCTTGTCCCCACAGAACCAGGGACGGTACAGACTCCAGCTTTGTCAATCACTAGCTTAGAGTGAGGAGGAGCAGTAATTGGCCACAGGGATTATCTGTTAGCAGACAGCCTGCTCTGTATTGCCAGTTGACAGTGTGCATGCAACGGTAGTTCCACGAGATACTGTAATTGCACAAATAGTCCTTGTCAGCAATATCGCCTCTAGGTTCCCTGTATCTAATATTTTCTTCAATGCCAACCTTCTTGCACTGCAGGTCATCAGGTACAGCTTCCTCTTCAGCAAGGACAACAGTGAGCAGCACAATAGTAATATCACCAAATCAAACTCCAAATCTGGTAAGACTAGCAGTCACTGGCAGCAGTGCCTTAGATCATTGGTTCTCAACCCTGTCCTCTTGTACCCCCAACAGGCCATGTTTTCAGGTTTTCCTTTATCTTGCACTGGTGCTTTAAATCAGAGTCAATGGCTTGGTATTTTGGGCAGCTAATTTATCTAAGAGATGCCCAAAACATGGCCTGTTGGGGGTACAAGAGGATAGGGTTGAGAACCACTGCCTTAGATAACGTCATTCTCCAGATATACAGCTATGGGGCTTAAGTGCCTAGGCATTGGAAGTGCACGGTTATTTTTTAGGAGGCATTCAAGGCAAAAGTACATTTTTCAGGGTACTACTTTGTTTTTAAGTCTTCAGCACGTTTCCATTAATGGATATGTTTTTGATAATAATTTAAACCAGCCTTTTTTCAACCAGGGTGCCTAGGCACCCTGGGGTACCTTCTGGGCACTGTTCATTTTAACCACTTGACCTCCAGAAGATTTACCCCCCTGCATGACCAGGCCACTTTTTGTGATACCGCACTGCGTTACTTTAACTGACAATTGCGCAGTTCTGCAATGCTGTACCCAAATACAATGTATGTATTTTTTTTTAATAGAGCTTTCTTTTGGTGGCATTTGAACAAAAATGGGTTTTTGATTTTTTTTTTTGCGCTATAGACTGACAATTTTGAAAAAAAAAAGAAAAAAAAAAAAAGAAAGAAGAAGAAACAATATATTTTTTCATTTCTGCTATAAAACACAGCACATCTAAAAACAAACAATTAAAAAAAATCTATTTTCTTTAGAAATTTAAGCCGAGTATTCTGCTACATTTTTTTGCTCATAAAAATCCCAATAAGCATATATTGAATAGCTTTTTTTATACTTGTAATGGCAGCGATCAGAATAGCAGGACTGCAATATTGCAGTGGAATATCAGACAGCTTCCAGGTTTCCATGCTGTCTGGTTTTATGCAGAAGTCAGTCTGATTTTGCACTCTCCAGCTTTGATAAACAAATCCCTAACTGATAGTTTTGACACTTTGTGGGTACCAGGGACACTAATACGGTAAGCAGTGCTAAAAATATGCACTGTCACTGTACTAATGACACTGGTTGGGAAGGGGTTAAACATCTAGGGCAATAAAAGGGTTAACTGTGTGCCTAGCCAGTGTTTATGTGTACTGTATGTGCAGATTAGTCCATGCTTTGCAGGAACACAGAGTCCATTCCTCCCCCCTTGTCCCCCCTTGTCAGAATGGCAATCTGTCTTGTTTACAGATCCCCGTTCTGTGTTGTTTACCGATGATTGGCAGGTGCCGGAGAACATTAAGTCCCAGGCACCCGCAAATTGTGTCTGCTGTGAAGAATCACAGCAGAAGCGGCGCACGCACCCCCTGCAGGACGAAATGCAGAATCACGTATATATACACATGATCCTGCGCACAGCTACTGTAAAACTTCTATAGGGCGATCAGCAAGTGATTAAAAATTTGGTTTGATTTTAGTCATAGTCTTTTGACTAAAATGCCATTTTAAATTTTAGTCATCTGAATTGTTTAGTTTGAGTCATATTAGTCAACTAAAATCTCCGGTACATTTTATAGTCAACTAAAATAATTTTATTTCACTAAAATCGAATGGGTTTAGTTAAATTGTAATGCATCATTTAAGCATTTCTCTAGAATTTTCAAACTCAAAACCTAATAACATGTTCTAGCTTATACATCACAACGGCTAAATCTGTGCCTGTAACGCATGTTCAAACCTTAAAACCATAAATAATAACATGTTATTAGATTTTTTTTTTTCTCCAAGAGTATATAAAGAGTTTGGAAATTCTAGACAAATGCTTAAATAATGCATTACAATTTAACCAAACCCATTTGATTTAAGTGGACTAAAATTTATTGATTTTGATTTAGTCTTTTGACTAAAATGCCATTTTAGTTTTAGTCATATTTTAGTCATTTGAATTGTTTTAACTGTAGTTGTATTTTCATCAACAAAATTAACACTGCTTCTAGGATTTTCAGGGGTGCCTTGGCAAAGTGCCTAAAAATTGTTCCAAATTGCCCAAAAATTGTGTACAAACCAGCGGGTAGATAATGCCTGCTTTTTTTTTTTACTCAAAGCCACAAGTGCACTGTGCAGTTCTAACAACCGCTGACGTCACATTATCTGCGTGGGGAAAGAAAATGAGGAAGAAGAAATACTGCAGTACTAATCCAGACCAGTGTGTATATGTTTTGGAAGAATAAATCACCTCTACTGTTGGGTGTCTTATGTGTGTGGATGCAGCTACAATATGTAGAACAATTCGTTTGATTTCTTACATTTTAGAATGATTTCCTCCAGACTGTCCATCATTTTAAAGGGTGCCTTGTAGGGCCCCTTTCACACGAGGCTGTCCGCATTGATCCGTAAATAGCTCAGCGGGGATCCCTCCGTTGATTCCCGCTGAGCCGGCGGATGACAAGTCCACCTCTGCACTCTGCGCAGGGACGAATCTGTCCGAGGCCCGCTCTCCCCTATGGGGGATCGGATGATTACGGACCACCTGCCCCATTTTCATCCGATCCGATCCACCAGATGGATGAAAAATAGGGTTTGTATCCGTCTGGTTTTAGCAGAGAAGATCGGATCGGGGCTGATCGGATGTCAGCCGACATGTCCATGTCTCTGAAAAACTGATAGGCGGATCTGAACGGTCCGCAGGTGTGAAAGGGGCCTAAAGCTGTACGATTCTGGATAAAATTAGAATCACCATTTTTTTCCTTAGAATAAAAATCACAATTGTCGGCATAACATCATCTTTCAGATTATAAAAAAAAATTTTTTGCTAAATTTACTGTTTATTTATTTTTTTATTATTCATGAAAGTGTATTTTTTCCCCAAAAATTGCTTTTGAGAGACCACTGCACAAATATAGTGTGACATAAAATATTGCAACAACCGTCATTTTATTCTCTAGGGTCTCTGCTAAAAATATATACATAATATTTGGGGGTTCTAAGGAATTTTATAGCCAAAGATACTGATTTTAACTTGAAGTATCAGACAAAAGTTTAGTCTTTAAGGCTCGGTTCACACTGGAACTGGCTGCAGATCACACAGGAACACTGTTCTCTGTTTCAGGGACAAATCAGGGCCGAATCTCTGCCTGAATTTGGCCCTGAAACTGAGCCAGGGTGTTTCTGTGGAGGGCGTTTCTGTGGAGGGCGCTCTGCAGCTGCCCCGTGGATTTATGAACCAGCTCCATAGAGAGCCAGTCACATTCTCCTGCTATGCGAATTGGATGCAGGGAAACCCGTATCAAATTTGCATAGGTGTGAGCCCAGCCTAAGCTTGTTTGGACTAAAGTCCGCTCTCTGCTTACGTCACAATATCAGTCCAGGCACTGTGTCATCGCGACAATGGGAGTCTGGATCCGCCAGTTGCCTGGACTGACACCCGTCTCAGCCTCTCAGCGAGCCGTTGAGAGGCTGAGACGGCTGTTCCCTTCCCCTCCAGTGATTGACAGTTAGCAGCTCTCCACTCGGGGAGCTGTGAGAACCGAGCCATCGGCGATATTCGATGGCTCAGTTCTCAGTGTAGAGGCATCGGGGGACAGATGCAGCATCCACATAAGTATGATGGGGGAAAAAAACAACCCCATATTTCTCTTTTAAGTGGTTAAACTGCCCTCATTTACAAACCAAAGTTATTCCCTTTGATCTAAAAGAACTAAATGATACATTGTTTTTTTTTATCTCAATGCTGAGCGATGTTGTGACAAACGTTGCCGGTGTTCTGCTGAAAACTCCAACTTGCTAAAACTTGCTCCAACCACGTCACTTCTGGTTTCTCTTCAACAGCAATAATTGTCATTTTGACGAGTGGGCTGTTTTGACAGAACACTGGCAGCGTATACACTACGGTACAGGACGAATTGGCGGTTTTGACAGAACACCAGGTAAGGAGGGAAAAAAATTGTTGCCGCCTTGGAGGTGGCCATGTTGTTAGTTAGTATCCGGCGGACAATGTCCACTCATTATATAGTATACCGTAGTCTATACACTGCCAGTGTTCTGTCAAAACAGCCAACTCGTCAAAATTACAATTACTGCTACTGGAGAGAAACCGGAAGTGACGTGGTTGGAGATTTCGGCGAGCTGGAGTTTTCGGCAGAACACCGGCTGCCTTTTTTTTTACAGCTCTGAGCACAGAATGGCTCTGCACTTGTTACATGAATCGTGAAAATGCCGGATTAAGATCATAAGGGGGGGGGGGGTTAAATCGAGATTATGATTTTTTTTTAACGATTAATCGTGCAGCTCTAGTGCCCTGACTAGAAAAAGTTTGAGAAACACTGATTTAAACCATACTGGTGAGCATATTACTCAAAAGCACACTACTCACATAAAGTCAAAAAGGCATAAGCATATACACTATTCATATATGTGGGGTGGGCAAATGCATGATTGTTTCAGGCTCCATCGAGCCTAGTCTCAGAGCCAGTTCACACTTTCAGATATTGGACATCTTCAGGCCCATATTAGTTATGTTTTTTGACAAAACTTCGGGGAAAGACGTAAAGGCTTAAACCCCATACACACTATCAGATTTTCTGCTGATTTTTGTCTTCAGATTTACCAAAACCATATAATATGAGGTCAAACCTTAGGAGATTCAATGTGTATGCAATCAGGCAGGCCCTTGCACTACATGGTTTTGGTAAATCTGAAGACAAAAATCTGCAGAAAATCTGATAGTGTGTATAGGGCTTTAGTGTAGATTAGGGCAGCAAAGACAACAAATGTCCTCAATGCAATGATTGATATCCTGTCCTCATTACTGTCGGCCTGAAATGCAGACAGGGGAGAAGCATCAGAGAAAGGCACATTATGCAACACTCTTCTCTGACACCTGTCTGTTTTAGCCTGACAGCAAAGATGGCAGAAGATCTGTCACTACATAGAAAATTATTCTGCATCGTGTCCTACTCTGCACTTCTATTTGACCTGCCTCCAATTTTCTGCCACGACATGATGGGTAGACTATTTTTTGCTGACATTTTAACTGGACCCATAAGGTATTGTTAAATGTCCATAACGGGATCTATATATGTGGAAGGAAAACAACTGATAACAGCAAGGAAACAGCTGGGACTGAAAATCCTGCCACATTAACACAGCCAGGCTACAGCTGCATTCTTGTTCCTCCAAATTCTAAGATTTGGCTTCTTTATGAATCCCAATGCTTAGGATAGACCATGTGTCCTCATAAATACACTTGTGTACATGCATACGACACATATAAGAAATTCTATTCATCTTTCTACATGTGCATTAGAGCTGCATGATTCTAGGAAAAATGAGAATCACAATTTTTTTTTTTTGCTTAGAATAAAGATCACAATTCTCTCACAATTCTTGTGGTGTAATATCTTTCACATTATACAAAAAAATGGGCTAACTTTACTGTTCCTTTTTTTTTATTCATTAAAGTGTATTTTTTTGCCCAAAAATTGCATTTGAAAGACCACTGTGCAAATACAGCGTGACATAAAATATTGCAACAACCGCCATTTTATTCTCTAGGGCAGTGATGGCAAACCTTGGCACCTCAGATGTTTTGGAACTATATTTCCCATGATGCTCGTGCACTCTGCAGTGTAGTTGAGCATCATAGGAAATGTAGTTCCAAAACATCTTGGGGGGGGCCAAGGTTCTCCATCACTTGTCTAGGGTCTCTGCTAAAAAAATATATATATAATGTTTGGGGGTACTAAGTAATTTTTTTTAGCAAAAATTATTTTTAACACCTCCAGCTCTGCAGCTCTCATTGGTCCTTTTCTGACTCATCCCCCCTTCCTTCCTTCCTGGCAAACTCAGAGAGAAAGTTGTGCATGATGTCATAAGCCTAGGCTTTTTTAAAGACAAGAAACAGGAAGTGGGCTGTATAAGGTATTTACTGGCAGAAGAAAAATGTTAAAACAACAAGGGCAGAAGATTTAATAGATAGAAAGATGAAAAAATGACTAAAGGTCCGCTTTAAGACCGCCAGGGGGAAAGAATCGCAATCCTGATTCTTAACGATTAATCGTGCAGCTCTAATGTGCTTTTTGTTAATCTTTTGTAATAAAACTGCTTATATCCGGTTCCCGACGGGCTCACGCAGATACACTGCAGCAGAATGGCTCTCCTGGACGAAACCCAATACGTTTACATCCTACCCTTTTTCGGCCACCAGAGGGGGCCGTCGGCTACGAGCAATCACGTGCATGAGCGCCAGTACAGGGATTTGTGTGTACACAAATCCCTATGCTGTCAGAGGAGAGGATCCATATCATTTGTTCCTACTAAATAGGAAAAATTATATGTCTCCTCTCTTAGTCACTCCCATCCCCACACAGAACACACTGAGGGAACACACAGTTAACCCCTTGACCGCCCCCTAGTGTTAACCCCTTCCCTGTCAGTGACATGTGACATGTACACAGTAATCAGTGCATTTTTATAGCACTGATTGCTGTATAATTGTCAACGGCCCCAAAAATGTGTCAAGTGTCCAATGCAATGTCGCAGTACCGCTAAAAATCACAGCTCACTGCCATTACTAGTAATAAAAAAAAAAAAAATGCCATAAATCTTTTCCATAGTTTGTAGATGCTATAACTTTTGCATACAGTACGTTGGACGCACAACACAAAGGCTGAGGTATAGATTATATGATCACCTTTCTAAAAATCATCCCACTAATGTGGCGAGGCACTGGAATCTTTGCCATGGTAAAGTTGCCAGTGGCTTGCGCATTCAGGAGGTTGAAAGAGTCATTTTGTCTAAAAGAGGGGGTGGTAGGTTTAGTCTGTTGTGCAAGAGGGAGGTTTATTGGATATTCCATCTCAATACGAGACAGCCTATGGGCCTCAACTTTGAGTGGGATATTTCGTTATTTTAGGAGTAAATTTTCCACACATTGATTGCTTAGTGTCCATTTAGCTAATATGTATGGCTACTACTTCATTGGTATTCGGTCCGGTGCTGATAGGTTTTTTCATCTGTTTCTGCTGGGCTCACTTTATCACATTGTCGCCAGATTTCATTCACTATTTCCTGTTTAATATAATTCCTCTGTATTTAGGATAAGTTAATTACTTGATTGAGACCGTTCTTTGGATAGGGCAGCATGCATATATTGCAGCATTTTTGCTGTAGTAACTGTCAATACCAATGTGTTTTAATTAACATACTATTATATATATTTGCCATCTTTTTGATGGGCGTATGCTTAATATGTTATATAACATAGCGATTAACTAGCTAGATATCTTTATTAGCTTGCCCTACCTGCTGGTTCTAGGATACATATATATTTCATTTATTTTTGGTCTCAGACAATTTGGTCCATACTGTTTTATTCGTTTATTCCTATCTCCATTTTTTAGCTAACTGGGCAACTGTTAAAGTGGTTGTAAACCCGGCCCCACAACTTTGTCCCATGTAAATCAGCATAAAAAACCCTACTGAACTCTGCTTGTAGATATGTCCTTACTTGTTTAGTATTGTTGTAATCCTTTTTGTTCTTTAGAATGATGTCACTGAGCATGCCCAGATCTCCCCTGATTTACGGCACACTCTCTATGTGCTTATCTATCTGTTATCAGGACTTCCTAAGGCACAACACCAATATCCCAGGAGGCTGCATAATCACTCAGAGCTTCCTCCTACACCCCATGTGACCATGTGACCTCACATGCAGTGTAAAGCAGGACATGGGATAAAATTGCTGCAGACTTATCAACTGAAGCTGATAGGGCTCACACAAGCAAACACTAGATAATCAGCACAATTAAATACTATGAAATAAAGTCAGCTATGAACAGGGAAGCAGGGTTTCCATAGAAACTTTGGATTGAGAAGGAGGCTTGGTTAACAGTACAGGAAGTGCTCAATGTAAGGGTGGAGATACACTACACTGTGGACTCAGAAAACAATACTTAAGATGGTGCTGCCTAACCCCTGGAAACAAGTTTTTTTAAGTTTCTTTAAACAGTAAGTAATATGCGATTTGGGCTGGATTACAGTGGCTATAATTTGATAATTACTTATTATAATGGGCTAAATGAAAAGAAGCATCAGAGTGGGAGAGTTTACTTCCTCTTTAATACCAGCGTGTTTTAATTAACACACTACCATATATATTTTCCATCTGGTTGATGGGCACATGCTTAAATGTATTATGCTGTGTATGCGATTAACTAGGTTGATGGGCACATGCTTAACATGTTTTATTGTGTATGTGATTAACTAGCTGGACATTCACTAGCGATTAACTAGCTGGACATTTTTAGCAGTTTGCTGGTTTTAGGATATATAAATAAATTTAATTTATTTCTGGTCTCAGACGATTTGGTCTAGATCGCTCTATCAGTTTATTCCTACTTTATTTAAAAATGTTTTCGTCTTTATTTCTATTTTTACATTGTATCAAAGGAGAAGGTTTAAATAGATACATCTAGCAAAGAGATTTTTTAAATCCTTCTTTAATGTAAAAAGATTTCTTCTTTTTTGGGATGTATCTTTTTTAGGGAATATTTGTGTTTTCTCTGGCGATTCCGATATTTAGTGAGCACCATGCACCATCATATACACACACAATGAGAATTTGGTTTTTCTTTCTCTGTGTGTTTGTCGATACATGTGATTTTTTTTACATACAAAATGAAAAATATTTTTATATATGTTTTTTTCTTTTTTCTTCAGGTTGCACCTGTATCCTTCTCTCTAAAGATAAGATTTTTCATGTTATCTATCACTATTATGTATGTTTTCAATATGTCAGCTTCATTTAGGTGTAAAAGGTTTTTCTCCATCCACTTAAAGCGGTGTTCCACACACCAAAAAAAAAAAAAATGTTTAAAATTCCTTAAAAAAGAAAAAATAATAATAATAATAATAATAATTTGCATCGTAGTCTGCCTCCTTCAGAGCCCGGGCACCTGACGTCACTTCCCTTTGGCGCAGGAAGGGCTCAGCTCCGCCCCCTCCTGTCAGTCATCTGGGACACGTGACAGGTCCCAGATGACTGCGCGGCCACGCGTGAAGCCACGGCCGGGGGCCCACAGTTGCAATGTCGGCGCCGCCGAGAGGAAGGGGGATGAGCGGGGCTTCGTTCACCCGCATCGCTGGACCCTGAGACAGGTAAGTGTCCGATTATTAAAAGTCGGCAGCTGCAATATTTGTAGCTGCTGACTTTTAATTTTTTTTTCTTAAGGGAAATTCCTCTTTAAGTGTTAATCTTTGGACTTTGGACGTTTACAGGTGCTTCCTTAATTGCTATTGAGTTGTACACATATTTTATTCATTTGTTTAATTGCATGGGTGTGTATATAGCTTTGGATGTATATTCTACACATTAGCTATGACTAAGCACTGTGTTTGGTGTGAAAAATGTCAGCGGCTGTACAGTTAGTCTGTACATTAGCCTGGATGCTATGATTTTAATCATATTTTTGCAATAAAGTCGAATACTTTGGAGTGCGGCTATCCAGCTATATTTTTTTCACTTCAGTTCCTGTTGCAAACAAAGCCAGCACCCTGTGGGATTCTGGAGACTGCTGTTGTGGGAAAGGTCATTACTTTGGAGCGGTAATTTTTTGTAAATCTTCCCCATAGTTTGTAGATGCTATAACTTTTGCACAAACAATCAATATACACTTATTGCAAAATTTGTTTACCAAAAATATGTAGAAGAATATATATTGGCCTTTTTTTTTTTTTTTGGGATATTACAGCGAAAAATAAAATAAATTTTTTTTTTTTTTTCAAAATTGTGAATTTTTTTTTTGTTTATAGTGCAAAAAATAAAAACCGCAGAGGTGATTAAATACCACCAAGGCTCTATTTGTGGGGAAAAAAATACACAAATTTTGTTTGGGTACAGCCTCGCACAACCGCGCAATTCAGGTAAAGTGATACAGTGCCAAATTGTGCTCTGGTCAGGAAGGGGGTAAAATTTTCAGGGGCTAAAGTGGTTAATTATATTTACAGTGCATTGTTTATCTCCAGCAGCGGTCACTCCATTAGGAGCACAGCCCCCCTAAACCATGCACCCGGCCCCTAATCTCGCGAACCTGATCAGACAGCCCGTGTAAAAGGGGCCTTTTTGACCCCATATCTCGTATTTAAGAGGTCCTGTCATGCTTTTTTCTATTACAAGGGATTTTTACATTCCTTGTAATAGGAATAAAAGTGACACATTTTTTTTTCCAAAAGAACAGTGAAAAAATAAAAAATAAAAGTTAAAATAAATAAGAAAAAAAAATGATTTTAAATGTGCCCCATCCAAGAATGGGAAGCGAATGCATACGTGAGTAGCGCCCGCATATGAAAATGGTGTTCAAACCACACATGTGAGGTATCACCACGATTGGTAGAGCGAAAGCAATAATTCTAGCCCTTCTCTGTAACTCAAAACATGCAACCTGTCAAATTTTATAAACGTTGCCTATGGAGATTTGAAAGGGTACAAGTTTGTCGCCATTCCACGAGTGAGCACAATTTTGAAGCGTGACATGTTGGGTATCAATTTACTCAGCGTAACATTATCTTTCACAATAGAAAAAAAAATTTGGCTAACTGTTGTCTTATTTATTTTTATTTTTTTAAAGTATTTTTTCCCAAAAATTGCACTAGCAAGTCCACTGCGCAAATACGGTGTGACAGAAAGTATTGCAACGACCGCCATTTTATTCTCTAGGGTGTTAGGATAAAAAAATATATATATATATAATGTTTGGGGGTTCTAAATAAAGGGAAGGAGATGAGCAGGCAGTGAAAACAGGCAGGGGAAGCTCCATTAGCATTGCTGGTTGTGATACCAATGGCCACCATAAGAGGGCGCCATATTCCAGAAGGAGCCCTAGGACTACAGAAGGCTGCAAAGCCCCGGCCTCAATTACCAGCCGGCGCGGGTCAACGCGATCGCGCGGCAGGGGGAATGTTCCACAGGGAGACAGGATGCCCCAACTACCGGCACACCCTGGGCGCCAGGTCGCTAATTCAAGGTTTGTCGAGCCCTGGCCTATGTGTGCCTGGACACATAGTATACCATGCTTGGGAGTTTACTGGCTGCAGAAAAAAAAAACACCTGAAGCCAAAAACCGCAGCTGTAAAAACGTTCAGTGTGCATGAGGCCTAACACACACCCTTTCAGTCTATCATGAATGTTTCAGCCAGAATAAAACTTTATTTACTAGCCCACACCCACACAAACAAAAGCCAATATCTATGTGTGAAAAATAAAAATAAGTGAAATGAAAAACAAATCTATAAACAACATTTTAATTCTGCTCGCCATCCTCCCCTCCATCCTCCTCTCCTTGCAGAGCGGCGATCTCCGTAACAATGTCCCGCCTCCAGTGATAGACGGCACATTGATCAAATGTCGGGACATTGAATCAATGTGACGTATCACAGGAGGCAGGACATTGTTACTGTGGTCTGCAAATTCAAATCCAGCTTCATGACACAGCGGGAGATCACCGCTCTGATCTGGGCACTGGTGAAGCTGCATCTGACAGACATTGGTGAGGCTGCATTTGATGGACACAGGTAAGGCTGCACTGATCTCTTGTATCATGTCCGTAGTCTCTGACCATCTCTTGTATCATGTCCGCAGTCTCTGACCATCTCTTGTATCATGTCCGCAGTCTCTGACCATCTCTTGTATCATGTCCGCAGTCTCTGACCATCTCTTGTATCATGTCCGCAGTCTCTGACCATCTTTTGTATCATGTCCGCAGTCTCTGACCATCTCCTATTTCATGTCTGCTAGAGGTTCACCAAATGGAAATCTTGCTAATACTATTAGCAGTGTATTTAAGTTTTTTTTTCAATCAAATAATTTTTATAGAATTTCTTCATAAAACACCATCATACAAAAATAGGAAAAAAGAAAGAAAAACACATAATACAATTTCCTTATTTGCGTCCACCAGACTATGCTTCCAATTTTACTCATGACCATTTATTTCATTAATGCTACTTAATGGAATATATATATACTGATACTTATCACCCTCTTATATCATTATTCATTTTCTTCAGTATCATTAGTTCACTCAACTAATTGTTCAGACAAGTTGGAGATTAGCCACCAATGCCAAATTTTTAGATTTTTTTTAGAGTTCATCCTATGTTTATATGTCAATTCCTCTTGTCTTAGATTAAGATTAATCGCCCTAATCCATTGAGCTATCATTGACGAATATGATATCCATTTTTGTAATATAATTTTACGAGCCATACACATAGTTCTCTGCCAAATCACATGTATTTTTGCTGGGAGGGTGCCCTCCGATATAATTCCTAGCAATGCTATTTGTGGTTCAAAATTTCAGAATTTGTCTAAAACATATCAAATTTAAAATATCAAAAACACCATCCCAGTAGCTATGCAGTTTGGGACATAGCCATAGCATATGTATAAGTGTTCCTGTATCAGTAGTGCACCTTGGACAGTTTGGTGTATCTGGTTTACCCCAGGAGTATAGCTTTAACCACTTCAGCCCCAGAAGGATTTACCCCCTTCCTGACCAGAGCACTTTTTGTGATACTGCGTCGCTTTAACTGACAATTTTGCGGCCGTGCACCCAAACAAAATTGACGTCCTTTTTTCCCCACAAATAGAGCTTTCTTTTGGTGGTATTTGATCACCTCTGCGATTTTTCTTTTTTGCGCTATAAACAAAAAAAGAGTGACAATTTTGAAAAAAAAAAAGCAATTTTTTTTTTTACATTTTGCTATAATAAATATCTCCAAAAAACATATAACAACAAAAAATTATTTCTCAGTTTAGGCCGATATGTATCCTTATACATATTTTTGGTAACACAGGGTTTAGTAGATCTGTCATGTTGCTAGGCAGAACAGGAAAATGCCTTGTTTACAAAAGCATCTCCCCATTCTGCCGCTCTGTGACACAATAGCGGGCCCCCGGCAGACATCGAGTATGCGGGACCTGTGGGCACGGTCACGGAGTATGCGGCAGGCACACGCGCGCCCCAGCGTCGTACGTGCACCACAATGTTGCGATTTAAAGGGGATGTAGCTGTATGCCCATTTGCCCAGCCGTGCCATTGTGCCAACGTATATCGTTGTGCGCTGATCGGCATGTGGTTAAAAGGGGTATAATGGGAGCTATGGATAATAAATAGCTGGGTTAGATATTGTGAGGAGTATAAGGATACAACAAATTTATTTTTTCAAATCTTGTTCCCACTCTTCGTCACTAAGTGTCTCTAGATCCCTACACCATCGACCAAGGCTGTTCTCTTGTGGATTAGTTCTAGGTGTCATTTGAAAAGTAGAATACATACTCCCTAGAAGTCCCTGCCTGGAGCGTTTTGTAGTTACTGCCAGAGTTAAGATTTAAAGGATTATATTTTGATAAAAAAAGTCCTTACTTAACTGTGCAAAGTATGCCGTAGTTGTAGAAATTGAAAAAATAATTTATTAGGCAAATTATATCTTACTGCCAGTTTATCAAATATTTGCAAAAGCTCATTATCAAAAAGATGACAAAGAAGCTGAAGTAAGTTTAAGTAAGAGATTGCAGACATGATACAAGAGATGGTCAGACTGCAAACTGCATTTTTCTTGAGCTTTTCTTGCACTAAAGGTGCCAATAATAAATTCATATTAATTTAAAATTATGATATTAATTAAAAAGTCGAATTTAATACAATTATATATACAAATATATATATAAATATTTTTTAAAAACTGTCATTTTCGGTTTTTGGCTAAGTGCATCCTGCATTTTTGGCACCAAAATTTCCATTCGTTGCACCCCTATATGTAATTTGATTGATATTTTTTGATGACATGTTGTTATACCCACGAATAATGAGTTTGTTGCGCTACATACAAAAAAAAATTTAACGAATAGCAGCTAACACTAAATTGTTGGATACAATAAAAAATATGGAAAAAGAGGTGTAGCGCTCAGTAACATTAAATAATAAAAAGGAACAATATAAAGTTCATAATGAAAGTTTATCTATGAAGAAAGTGGAACCAATCAGGATAATAGCCTCCAAGGAGAAGAAACTTCTATTTGGCAGAATCCACTGTGAGGAATGAATAAGGTAATAAGCCCATCACCTTCACCCAAACTAACTGACCCTTGCCATCAGTGTATGGGCCATACACATTATATGTATTCAAATTATGAAGATGACAATCAATCCAGATTCAAGAACAATCCACTTTACAGGTTATCCCAAGAGATCCTCCTCACATTGGACCATAAATGGAAAATCCTAGGAGCCCTTCCTCTCAGACAGAACGTACCAGACATATTCCAATGCACAAATGGTGGTCACGCCCCTGAAGACGCATGTTGATGACGAAATGTTGGGTGACGTCAGAGACGAGTGACGCAGGACACGGACGGATGGAGAGACGCTGGCCATCTTAATGGTTAGAAGCGCTGGTCGCTTCATAATGCTTGCTTGACATATAGTAAATGTGAGTCTATTTTACTACTTTTTTCCAAAGAAATACCCTTTATAAGATGTCTGCGCAATGAGTGTTCCTCTTCCGTTTTTTACATTCATATGATTATCGAGCCACCATTTGTGCATTGGAATATATCTGGTACATTCTGCCTGAGAGGAAGGGCTCCTATGATTTTTCGTTTGATACAAGGATAGTGGTGCGCTGTACAAATAGGTATATGAATTTACAATAGTTATATACTGTCTAGATATGTAGAAGTAAAATCCCAGTAAAGCCAGCGAAGGTGGCCAAGGTAAGTATAGTATAGGATCCACAGTGTGTATACAGGTAAATAAATAACAGCTAGTAGCACATCTGTATATATCAGATATATAAAGAAAATATCGTAATTAACGTATGGTCTCTTTGGTCAATAAGATTGACATACACAACAATACATACAGGTGAAATTAATTCATAGAAGTTGGTGGTATTTTATAGTGATAAAAATGTGTGCCAAAAACTTAATATATAGGGATAAGAAAAAATAGATAAAAAAATAAAATAAAATATAATACAATTTAAAAAAGGCGAAAGAAGTGCAATGGTGCTGAAAGCTGAGTCCAAAAAAGCACATTTAAATAATCGTCTAAGCAGACGGATGAATATCTATATCAAATGTCCATGTAAAAGTGCATACCGTGAAATAAAGTGCTAACTATACAAAATCGCATAAAGTGCAAAAGGGCCGTGTAGCGATTATAACAAAAGTCGCATAAAACTTAGGTGAACTTGGAACCAAAAATCGCATACAATATGGGTAAGCTACAGGTGTAAATAAAGTGCTAGGTGTTCATCAATGCAATGAGTGGTAGTTAGAGTGATCCAATGAAGTTCAGTGGGGTGACGTTATTTTCCGTGTGATCCTAGATGGTCAATTTATGGATGTCCCCTTACCTTACTGCTGTAAGGTTACAGCATATATTGGGTGTGTCTTTAGGTGTCCCTGGAGACTTTTTTCCTTTATGTATCCTAAAACGGCAATTCCTGTTTGGCGTCCCTCTCTTGTTCTTTATAAGGTACGTGGCTTCTTTAAGAGTCACTTTGGGGTATTCGCCATAGGTAGTCTCATGCCAGGTAACATATATGTTGGATATATGTTGCCTCCTTGGTGGCTATTATCCTGATTGGTTCCACTTTCTTCATAGATAAACTTTCATTATTAACTTTATATTGTTTCTTTTTATTTAATGTTACTGAGCACTACACCTCTTTTTCCACATTGTTATACCTGCCTTTATGAGAGCGCTGTCAAGGCCTTCGTTTTTGGTAGGATTTCTCCCAGGCTACAACTTTGCCCATAGCTATATCAACCTTATAACAAAATATCACCCAAATAGTCCTCTATTCGCTGAGACCTCTCTCTCTCTGTTCTCCAACTCCCTGGTCACCTCCTCCCATGCTCACCTCCAGGACTTCCCCAGAGCCTCTGCCTTCCTCTGGAACTCCCTACCCTGTTCTATCCACATCTGTCTCCTACTCTGAAAACTCACATCTTCAAGGAAGTCGATCTTGCCACCAACTAAAACCTTTACTTTTAAGCCTCATACACACTATCAGATTTTCTGCTGATTTTTGTCTTCAGATTTACCAAAACCATGTAGTGCAAGGGCCTGCTTGATTGCATACAAATTGAAACTCCTAAGGTTTGACCTCATATTATATGTTTTTCCTAAATCTGAAGGAAAAAATCTGCAGAAAATCTGATAGCGTGTATGGCGCTTTACTTTCTCCATCAGCTCATCCCTCACAATTGATGCCTATTGTATCACTTGCCCCTCCCTTCAGATTGTACGCTCTTACAAGCAAGGCCTGCCTAATCCTTCTGTATTGAATTGCATTGTAACAGAACGGTCTCTCTTTTATTTTGTAAAGAACTGTGCAAACTGTTGCCACTATATAAATCCTGTCTAATAATACTTTTTAGTAAGAAAATGGTTTTCTTTCATTTCTACGAGAATATGAGAGCAAAAAAACATAATGGAAAACTAATGAAATGCAACCCTGGCCTGAAATGTATTCTGCATCATATATGTTGTGGAATGGATAATGAAAATGGAATGGCCACTTAGAGAAAAACACTGCAGTACTACAGCCCGGAGCTTATTTATCACGGTGAATACTAATAGCATGGGCTTTGTAGTATGTGTTTTTTCTTTTTTGCGTAGGTTTACCTTGGGCAGTATGGATTCATCACACAAACCAAAAACATTTTGATAAGTTAAAGGCCAAGTTTTCCAAAAAATAGCCTATGCAGTCAAGAGGCCCTGTGAGATAGTAAAAAAAATCAGTGCAGCTTTGTAAAATGATCATTAATTTTATTGTTTTACCTGTAGGCCCCTCAGAGACCTGACTAAAAAACTGCCAGTTAGCAACCCCCAAGTCCTGACTTGTTACTAGGATGTGAAAACTGCTGGATGCACACCCCCAGCATTGCAGCAGTGAAAAACAATGGCTTATTATGCCCTTTTAACAAGGCAGGACATGGGAGTTACTAGAGCTGCACAATTCTGGCCAAAATGAGAATCACAATTTTTTTTTGCTTAGAATAAAAAGATCACGATTCTCTCAACATAAAATTGTTATTTTTATTTTTTAATTCATTAAAGTAATTTTTTCCAAAAAAATGCATTTGAAAGACTGCTGCACAAATACAGTGTGACATAAAATATTACAACAATCACCATTTTTTTCTGTAGGATCTCTACTGAAAAAATATATATAATGTTTGGGGGTTATAAGTCATTTTCTAGCCAAAAAGAATTATTTTAACTTGAAACCAACAAATGACAGAAAAAGGTTTAGTGTTTAAGAGGTTAAACTTTCCTTATTTACATATGAAGTCTATTTCTTTGACAAATTGTTACAATGTTTATACTTAAGTTCCACTGCTAAAGAATGTTGTGATTCTTGGCAGACTGCCAACCAAGTTTTTCTCTTCTTTTCTTTTGATGGCTGTGGCTTCAGAAGAGCAGAGAGAATTCTTTGCATAAACAGAATCGTGAAACACCTTTGTCAAGATTGCAAGTGGAAAAAAAAATCACGATAATGATTCTTGACTATTAATCGTGCAGTTCTAGGGGTTACCAACTAGGAGTTTTTTTAGCCAGGATTCTGAGGGGACCCAAATGGCCTACAGGTAAAACAATAAAAGGAATGATCAATTTACAAAGCTGCACCGATTTTTAATATCTACCCCTTGACTGCAAAGGCTGTTTTCTGGAAAGGGTGAACTTAGCCTTTAACTGGCTTCCATCTAAAAAAAAAGGCTCTATGGCATTGATGTATGAGTGTGGTAGAGGTTTTAGATTGTAAAGTCGAGGGGAGGGATTGATGAGAATAATTCAACATTCTCTGACAAGCTCTGCAGAATTTGCTGGTGCAAGTAAAAAGAATAAATGAGAGCGAATAAACGCTTCATTAGAGTGTACAACAAGAATAGATATATTATTTTAAAGATCAGGAGTCAGCCAGCCCAATTCAAGAGCCAAGAGACAATTTCTAGACGCCAGAAGAAATGCTTACATTGATAATTAAAAAAAAAAAAAAAAAAAGAAAGAGGCTCAGAAACCTAAAAAGTGAGACTTAAAGCGTTTGTGAAGTCTCGTATTTTTTTTATAAAAATAACAAACATGTTATACTTATCTGCTCTGTTGCAGCGGATTTGCACAGAACATACCAGATCCTCCTCTTCTTGGGTCCCTCTTCGCTATTCCTGACCCCTCTCTCCTGTAGTGCCCCCACAGCAAGCAGCTTGCTATGGGGGCACCCACGCCGAGCTACAGCTCCGTGTGTCCATTCAGACATGGAGCTGCAGTTCAGCATCGCCCCCTCTCTCCTCTAAATGGCTAACCGACGTTGATTGAAAGCAGCGGGAGCCAATGGCACTCCTGCTGTGTCTCGGCCAATCAGGAGGGAGAGTCTCAGATGGCCGAGACACTCGTGGACAACGCTGGAAAGAGATGGGCCGCCAGTAAGTATTAGTGGGCCTGCTGCACACAGAAGGCTTTTTATCTTAACCTTCTGAGTTTACATCCCCGAAGTTCAGCAGGATAAGCCGTGATCGCGCAGCGATCGTTAGTGTGGTGTGCCACATCACCGATCTCGGTAAAGAGCCTCTGAGATAGGCTCTTTACCATGTGATCAGCTGTGTCCAGACTCAGCTGATCACAGTGTAAACAGGAAGAGCTGTGTATCGGCTATTCCTCCACTCATGGAGTGGAGGAGAGACGATCAGCTGCTCTCCTGACAGGGGGGTCTGCATTGATTATGAGCGCAGCCCCTTCCCCCCAGGATGTCCAACCAAGACCACCAGGGATGCCCACCCATGACCACCAGGGATGCCAATCAGTGCCCATCAGTAATGCCTGCCATTGCCTCTTCATCAGTGCTGCCTATCAGAGGTCATCAGTGCCCATCAGTGCAGCCTCATCAGCGCCTATCCGTGAAGGAGAAAACGTAGTTATTTACAAAATGTTATAACAGAAACAAAGAAAAACTTTTTTTTTTTCAAAATGTTCTGTCTTTTTTTATTTGTTTAGCAAAAAAAAAAAAACAGTTGTGATCAAATTCCACCAAAAGAAAGCTCTATTCAAATATAAACTGCCCACTGCGTCACTGAGGAGCCGATTCGTGTGCCTGGTGGCCGGGATGTCCGCCAGGCATTTGCGATCGCTCGTTACAGAGTAGGGCCGTGGATCTGTATGTGAAAACACACAGATCCACGTCCTGTCAGGGGAGATGAGAGAGATTGTATGAACACCGATCGGTCTCCTCCCCTAGTCAGTCCCCTCCCCCATAGTTAGAATAAATCCTTAGGTAACACATTTAGCCCCTTTATCGTTCCCTAGTGTTAACCCCTTCCCTGTCAGTGACATTTATACTGTAATCAGTGCATATTTATAGCACAGATCGCAGTATAACCATCAGTGGTCCCAAAATAGTGTTAAAAGTGTCCAATATGTCAGCCTTAATGTCACAGTCACGATAAAAATCACAGATCGCTGCCATTACTGGTAAAAAAATAAAATAATAATAATAATAAAAATGCCATAAATCTATCCCCTATTTGTAGGCACTATAGCCAACCAATATATGGTTATTGTGATTTTTTTCTTTAACAAAAACATGTAGAAGAATACATATCAGCCTAAAAAAATTTTTTTTTAATTTTGGATTATTTATCATACCAAAAAGTTAAAAATATTGTGTTCTTTTCAAACTTGTCGCTCTTCTTTTGTTTATAGCACAAAAAATAAAAAACGCAGAGGTGATCAAATACCACCAAAAGAAAGCTCTATTTGTGTACACTGTTGCATGACCAATTGGCATTCAAAATGTTACAGCGCTGAAAACGGAAAATTGGCCTGGGCAGGAAGGAGGTCAAAATGCCCGGTACTGAAGTGGTTAAGGAATGTGTCTGCCCTGACAAGGTTATGCTCTAAAACTATCAGGTTGGACTAGAAATGTGAAGGCCTGGAAAAAAAAAACTGAAAAATGTGGAAAAAAATGTTTTTTCCCATTTTTTTCTGAAGGCTTTTTTTTTTTTATCCCAAAAATTGGAAAAATGTGGAGTATTTTATTTTAACGTGATGAATAAAATATTTTAAGACAGGGTGTTCAAATATTTTCCAAAAAAAATAAAATAAAATGTATGATATCAGATTATTCTAATTTCGGTGCACTGAGTGAGGACAAGCAAGTCCTAGGTAACAAAATGAACCCTCCAATGCAAGAACAGTATGCATTTCTTCCTTTAGGAGGTGCTGTGCTGCTACTGTAACAAGAAAAAGGTTTCAGTTTTACTTTTGCATGTTAGTGCGTGTGTTTGGTTTGTTCTGTCCTCTTCACTAGGCCTCAAAAGCATTGGAAGAAAAAAATACAGAGCAACAAAAAGGACCTGAAAGTATATACTTAATTAAAAAAGGTAAGAAGTTACATTTATCTGATTCTGAATCCAGAAAACGGAATCATTCAGCTACATTTGTTTATCTTTATAAAATTTGTGTAAATAATAATTTAATTACCAGTAATCTAGTTCTTCCCCCACCCTTACATACAACCATAGATTAGTGTCTTCTTGCAAAGTAGTAATTTTTTCTTGTTTTTATTTCCTACTCCCCTCAGAAAAATGGTGAGACCAACATCTAGCATATGGAGGCATTTTCACATTACTAAGTTCTTCTAAAAAGAAAAATGCGATTTTCAAATATTGTCAGATGAAATATGCATTTCCAAATGCTACCAGGATGACAAAACACATTCTTGTATGTAACAAGTGTCCTGTAGATATTAAAAAATCCTTCATGGATCAAAGTGAAGGACAACAATGATGACGATGCACATAGTTTTTCTCAACGTTCAATGACTTTCAATCTTAAAAAGACAAAAAAGGCTAAGGTAGCTATTTTTTCTATTTTTCCGAAAAAAAAAATTCTGAGTATTTACATCTCTAGGTTGGACACACAATAATATTTTTATCATTGTTTTACAAATTTCTTATATGTGTAATATATATATATATATATATATATATATATATATATATATATATATATATATATATATATATATATATATATATATATATATATATACAGTATATATAATTATAAATGATGATATACCCAGCTGTAATGACATAAGATTGGTGGGTGTTATTTATGAACATTTACAAATGACAACAGTTGTTTTTATAGAGTGTTGACCAGTTTTCAGGGCATAATGTCAATTTTTGTATCATTGCATGTAGGCACTTCTCTATAGGAATAAAATCACATAAGCACCAAAACGAAGTGCTCGGCGAGCCAAGGACTTCCAAGCCCCAAGTATCTGAACAATGTATGAAGCTCTATGACTCAATACACAAAGTTTCTCAGTGCTACACCGAAATGAACACACATTGTAGCACTAGCTCATTTGATGCTGCAGTCCTCACAAGGAAGAGCTGTTCATGAAGTCCCCAAGGCTTGTTGTGAGCCTATATGGCATGCTAAAAGAGCATCTTCAAGAAGTTTCACTTGGTGTGTTAACTCATGTATATTGGCGTCAAAATGCATAACACAGAAAGTAATTGACTGTATATCATTTATTTCTGGTGCTCACCATACTCATCAAAACGTCTTCCATTCACATGTATATTTACCAGGGAATATCACGCACACCCTGGCAAGATAACGCATGCCGTTTTGGTAAGTTGAAGCTCTACTCTATACTGTGTACCTGCCAACCTCCATTAACCATAAGTGTAAAAGAAGGTCATAATGCACTGCATGATCAGTGGTGTGTGTCGCTAATCGACCGTCTAGAATTCCTCTTTTGTCAGAAGCCATACACTCTATGGTAGAGAACCTATAAGAAGAATGTAGTCCTGGAATATGTCCCCGATTCATCTTTGCTCATCTTTGAAGAACAACGGAGCATCAATCTAAAAATTCGAATTTGGTCAATTGACTATTCTAATAAATTACCATTATGATTAAATTCCCCACAGTCCAACTATCAGATCTCCACTTTTCGGCAGTGCTAATTTCGTCAATAAAAATATTTTTGTCAACCAAATTAACACTATTTTAGTTAACTAAAATATAACAAATTTGTTGTCAACTTACAACTATATATTATTATACATGATTAATATAGCGCCAACAATTTGTAGTGTTTTACAACATTGGGGAAGACCATACAATTACAATACAATACAGGGGTGACCAGAGGGCGCTGCTCGTTAGACCTTACATTTTTTTCTTCTGTCAACCTTTCACACCTGGAGCGGTACCTGGTCACGCTATCCACACGCCACAGTCGGTTTCCTTGGTTGTCGCTATCGTCGGGTGGAACGCACGCCGACCACGGAGGTGATACATGGCATTGATGCACAGCCCCATTACCGATGAGCTAGCAGCCCCAGTGCCGGGTAGGCACCACTACATGTAAGCAGCCATTTGGCTATGTTTTATGCTTTTAACCTGTTTCGTTAAACTGCATTACGCTATGGACAATTTTATTGTCTTCTATATATCCCATGTCTAACAATCCAGGGAAGAAGTTCTTTCCAAATTGATCTCCAGTCTCCATATGTGAGCAGGCACAATCCTGCACAAGCGCTGTATGGCTTTCTTTTTCATTTAAGAAGTCAATCATATATGGTAAGCAGATTTTATAACCATCACTGTGGGGTGTCGTTTGTTTCTTGGTGAAGGAATTCCCACTATCTACTTAGAAGATTCTATATACTTACAAGACCACTTTGTCCACAACAGAACAGTTTTTTTCCACAATTGGGAGTCTAATATATATATATATATAATATATATATTTTTTTTTATTTATTTTTTTCCACATACAATTTTTTGTGATAGATTGTTTTCATATGATTGTTTTTGTAATTCACTAAGGCTTGATCACTTGGTGTTTCATATTTTGAGTTTTTTTTTTTTTTGATGATGCTATTTGTGCAATTCGTTTATTTCACTATTGTTAACTACCACTAGCGCCCTCTATTTACTACCAATTGCAATTGATCACTGTGTTCAATCAGGGGAGCAGCTGTATTATAAGTTTTTATTTTGTTTTTGGCGTGGAGTATATCCAATCACTGTCAATCTTTCACACCTGTTGGCATGATGTTTGTAACTTTTTTCATGCATTATTAACCACTTAATAACCGCCCTATAGCCGAATGACGGCTTTAGGGCGGTTTCTTAACTGTGGGAGGCCGTCATATGACGTCCTCCCAGAATTCCGCTCTCGCGCGCCCCCCTGGGGCGCGCACTCGAGAGCATCCGTGACCGCCGGGTCCACAGGACCCGGCGCATCACGGATCACGGTAAACGGCCGCTCGTCGCGGCCGTTTACCACGTGATCGCTCCGTCAAATGACGGAGTGATCACTTGTAAACAAACCGGCATCATGTTATGACGCCGGTTCCTCCCTCCCCCTCTCTGTACCGATCGGAACAGCGGAGGGGGAGGAGATCGGTGTCAGCAGCGATGTGGGCTGCATCTGCAGTGCCCACATCGCTGCTCACCGAAAATTAACCCCTCAATTCCCTGCAAATACTCTGCAATACCCTGCTATTACTCTGCATTACTCTGCAATACCCTGCAATACCCTGCATTACTCTGCATTACCCTGCATTACCCTGCATTACTCTGCATTACCCTGCATTACCCTGCATTACCCTGCATTACTCTGCATTACCCTGCATTACTCTGCATTACCCTGCATTACTCTGCATTACCCTGCATTACCCTGCATTACTCTGCATTACTCTGCATTACTCTGCAATAGTCTGCATTACACTGCAATACTCTGCAATACCCTGCCATTACTCTGCAATACCCTGCAATACCCTGCAACACTCTGCAATGCTCTGCAACACTCTGCAATGCTCTGCAACACTCTGCAATGCTCTGCAACACTCTGCAATACCCTGCAATGCTCTGCAACACTCTGCAATGCTCTGCAACACCCACCAATACCCTGCAACACTCGGCAATGCTCTGCAACACCCGCCAATACCGTGCAACACTCTGCAATGCTCTGCAACACCCTCCAATATCCTGCAACGCTCTGCAACACCCGCCAATACCCTGCAACACTCTGCAATGCTCTGCAACACTCTGCAATGCTCTGCAACACCCACCAATACCCAGCAACACTCTGCAATGCTCTGCAACACCCGCCAATACCATGCAACACTCTGCAATGCTCTGCAACACCCTCCAATATCCTGCAATGCTCTGCAACGCAATACTCTGCAACGCCATACTCTGAGATACCCAGCCATACTCTGATATACCCAGCCATAGTCGGTGATACCCTGCAATACCCAGCCATAGACACCCCCCCCCCCTCCCGCCGCCCTCCCGTGCTTCTACCGACTCGCCAATACTATCAAATCCAGAATCTTTTTTTTTTTTTTTTTTTTTTCAGGCTTCCCAGCTTAGAGGTGAGATGCGGGGTCTTATTGACCCCACATCTCACTGTAAAGAGGACCTGTCATGCCATATTCCTATTACAAGGGATGTTTACATTCCTTGTAATAGGAATAAAAGTGATCAAAAAATTTATTTTTGGGGAAAAAAATGTCAAACTAAAATAAATAAAGTAAAATGAACAATAAAAATTTTAATTTTTTTTTTTAAAGCGCCCCTGTCTCCATGTGCTCGCATGCAGAAGCGAACGCATACGTAAGTCCCGCCCACATATGAAAACGGTGTTCAAACCACACATGTGAGGTATCGCTGCGTACGTTGGAGCGAGAGCAATAATTCTAGCCCTAGACCTCCTCTGTAACTCAAAACATATAACCAGTAAAAAAAAAAATTAAATCGTCGCCTATGGGGATTTTTAAGTAGCGACGTTTGCCGCCATTCCACGAGCCTGTGCAATTTTGAAGAGTGACATGTTAGGTATCGATTTACTCGGTGTAACTTCATCTTTCACATTATGCAAAAATTGGGCTAACTTTACTGTGTTTTTTTTTTTTTTTTTTTAAGCACAAATCTGTTTTTTTTCCAAAAAAAAGCATTCGAAAAATTGCTGCGCAAATACCGTGCGAGATAAAAAGTTGCAACGACCACCATTGTATTCTCCAGGGTGTTTGCTAAAAAAACATATATAATGTTTTGGGATTCGATGTAATTTTCTAGCAAATAAATGATGATTTTTACATGTAGGAGAGAAATGTCAGAATTGTCCTGGGTGCTCCAGAACGCCTGATGGCGCTCCCTGCATGTTGGGCCTCTGTATGTGGCCGCACTGTGTAAAAGTCTCACACATGTGGTATCGCCGTACTCGGGAGTAATAGCAGAATGTGTTTTGGGGTGTAATTTGTGGTATGCATATGCTGTGTGAGAAATAAACTGATAATATGACAATTTTGTGGAAAAAAAAAAAAAAGTAAAAAAAATCTTGATTTTGCAAAGAATTGTGGGAAAAAATTACAACTTCAAAAAACTCATCATGCCTCTTACTAAATACCTTGGAATGTCTTCTTTCCAAAAAGGGGTCATTTGGGGGGTATTTGTACTTTTCTGGCATGTTAGGGTCTCAAGAATTGAAATAGGCCATCAGTACTTCAGGTGTGATCAATTTTCAGATATTGGCACCATAGCTTGTGGACTCTATAACTTTCACAAAGACCAAATAATATCCACCAATTTGTACTTATTTTTACCAAAGATATGTAGTGGTATAAATTTTGGCCAAAATTTATGAAGAAAAAATTACTAATCTGCTAAATTTTATAACAGAAATGAAGAAAAATTCATTTTTTTACAGAATTTTCTGTATTTTTTCTTTTATAGCACAAAAAATAAAAAACCCAGCGGTGATTAAATACCACCAAAAGAAAGCTCCATTTGTGTGAAAAAAAGGACAAAAATTTCATATAGGTCCAGTGTTGCATGACTGAGTAATTGTCATTCAAAATGTGAGAGCACCGAAAGCTGAAAATTGGTCTGGTTATTAAGGGTGTTTAAGTGCCCAGTGGTCAAGTGGTTAATAAAAATATATTGAAATAAAATATGATTAAATTCAGATGACTAATATACAATTAAAACTAAAATTGCATTTTAGTCAAACGACTAGGACTAAAACGAATTTGAAATTTAACATCAAAATTAACATTGCATTGCCACATAAGAATAAGTAGGGGGCATCTACTAAACTGCTAAAAGAAAAAAAAAATAGAATAAGGCTTTTCTTATGTTTTGTTTTTTTAAATATTTAATGTTGATTATATATTCAGGCAGGGTGGATAAAAATCAAGAAAAAAAAACTGATTTTTTTTATTTAAAATCCGATTTTTCAGAATAAACTACTTGCCCAACAGCCGTCATCATTATAATGCAGCAGGTTGGGTCGTCTGCGCAAATTGGCATAGCTGTATATCGGTCCTTTTAACAGCTATAGGAGGTGCCGATGGCGCATCACCGCGATGTCCGCCAACCACCAGCGATCGCGCAACGGAAAGCCAGAACAGGGATCTATTAATGTAAACAAACAGATCCCCGTTCTGACAGGGGAGTAGAGAGAGAGCGTCTGTCTGTTCCTAGTGATCAGGAACACCGAGCTCTCTGTACTCCCTTGTCAGTCCATTCTCCCCTCTGTTAGAAACACCTCCCAGGGAACACATTTAACCCCTTGGTGGCCACCTAGTGTTAACCCCTTCCCTGCCAGTGCCATTTATACATTAATCAGCGGCTATCTTTAGCTCCGATTGCTGTAACAATGTCACTGGTCTCAAAAAAAGTGTAAAAAGTGTCCGCCGCAATGTCGCAGTCCCACTAAAAAACACTGATCACCGCTGTTACAAGTTGAAAAATTTAAAATGCCATAAATATATCCCCTATTTTGTAGACGCTATAACTTTTGTGTAAACCAATCAATATACACTTATTGTGATTTTTTTTTACCAAAAATATGTCGAATAATACATAATGGCCCTAAACTGATGAAGAAAGTTGCTTTTTTTTATGGATGTTTATTATTGCAAAAAGTAAAAAAAATTATTTATTTATTTTTCAAAATTCTGTTTGTGTACAGCGTCGCTAGACCGCACAAATGTCAGTTAAAATGACACAGTGCTGTATCGCAAAAAATGGCCTGATCATTATGGGGGTAAATTCTTCCAGGGCTGAAGTGACTAAGTGGCTTCATTTTTATCAAATTTGTTTTAATAAAATGCTCTTGGAGTAAAAATCTATCTAAAGATAGTTTTCTATTTAAAGCAGCGTTCCACCCAAAAGTGGAACTTCCACTCATTTGTCTCCTCTCCCCCTCTGATGCCACAATTGGCACCTTTTGGGGGAGGGGGAAAGGTATCCTGTTTCCATGGTCTGTGACTCCACTTTCGTGAGTCCAGGCCATGGCATCACCGCGGGGTTCCCTCCTCCTCTTCTCCCTGTCGCCGGGCCAGTAGGAGAGAGGAGCGGGGCCTCATGCATGCGCAGTAGGCTTCCAGTCGTGAAGCCATAAGGGTACCCCTACCTTCAAAGGTGGCGGCAGCACCCAGCAGCTGATGGAAACATCAGCTGCAGTGCCGACATCACTGGACTACAGGACAGGCAAGTGTCCTATTGTTAAAAGCCAACAGCTGCAGTATGTGTAGCTGCTGGCTTTTCATTTTTTTTTTTTTTTTGGGGGGGCAGAACACCGTTTTAAGATATATTAATAATTGAGTTTATTCAGCATGAAATGGAGCTTAGTTAAGTAGCATGAGGCTGTATATTCTGCAATATTTACATTTTTGGTAAACTTTTTCAATGAATCCAAGCTCTGAAAGCTCAGAACAAGCACTGCATTGATGCATTCACACAATTTCACAGTAATTATGAGATAAAATAAAGTTCAGGAATATTTCTTTATCCCATTATTTTGCAAATCTATGTACACTACAAACTGTATGATTGAATCGGTTTTACTAACCTGACAGCTTATTATTCTAAATCGGAAATCTTCATTTTGTTTACAAATATTAAAGATTCAAACTACCAGCAAGAATAAGTGCTTACATTTAAAGAGCACCGGTCATTTCAGATCCATCATGGCAGTGCCTGTTAGCGGGTATCCACTCATCTGCTGCTGCCACGTCCCTCCCCTTGTTGTGTCACTGGCGCATCACCAGCTGTCCCATTAAAGTGAATGGGACTGTCGGTGAGTCAACAGAGGGTCAGAGGAGGAGCTGGTGGGGTACAGAGATGACAGTTGCTCTTTAAAAATGATTTATAGTTCTAGTCTTTTTTTACTATTGATTTAAATTGACTTGATTTAAGTTCAATTCATCCTGTATTCAGGTAATATGTGCCAATAGAGTTTACAGTTTTTTTTTGTTTTTTTTAATATATATATAATTTAATATTGATAAAGAGTGTATATAAGGGAGCTCCGAAAAGCAGGGCCAGGCAGATAATGTCTATATTTAGTAGAGGTATTCAAATGATGAGGTCTTCAAACACTTAGGGCAGCACTCAAAGAGGGGAGCAATCTCTAGTAAAAGACAAACAGAAGAAAAGGCGCCTCTAAGTGCAGAATTAAAACTTTTAATTTCCCCAAAAAAGATTTAAAAAAAAACACTTACAGGATATAAGAATGAAGGGAGCATTTCAATTTTTTTTTTAACCACATCAATACCGCACGCCGTCATATGACGTCCTCGATTTTGTGCGGGGAGATCTGAATGATACCTGCAGCTACAGGCATCATTCAGATATCATTACCAATAAGCCCTTGTACACACGGTCAGACATGCCGACGGAGAATGTCCGATCGGACCGTGTTATCGGATAATAAGACCGTGTGTGGGCTCCATCAGACTGTTTCCGTCGGAATATCCGACTGACAAGGTTTTAGATTTTCTGACAACATGGTCCAAGGGGACTTTGTCCTATCGTTTGTAGAGAATTCCGATCGGACAAAGTGCCACGCATGCTCAGATCAAATTCCTAGACCAAAGCTTTTGGCTACTAGCCTGAACATAGCCCCGTCGTAACGAAATAACGTCACCACGTTCTGAACGATCGGATTTTCCGACAACTTTGTCCGACCGTGTGTATGCAACACAAGTTTCCGACGGATTTTGTTGTCGGGATGTCTGACCGTGTGTACAAGGGCTTACACACTGGGACCTTCCTGATGCCGAATCACCTGCCTTAAAAACCATGTGAAATGCTCCTTTCATTTTTATATCCTGTAAGTGTTTTTAATCCTTTTTGGGGAAATTAAAAGTTTTAATTCTGCACTTAGAGGCACCTTTTCTTCGGTTTATATTTTATATGTTTATATGTACTTCTGTTTGTCAAAAAGCAATATTTTTGTTTGTTTATGAAACATGGTTTTATTTATAAAGATATTCTATATCACAACAGCTAAATCTGTGTCTGTAGTGCATGTGCAAACCTTAAAGAGGAAGTAAACCCTGATGGGTTTACTTCCTCTTTGATTCCCTGCAAAGGTAAAGCATAATGGACTACTATGCATTGCATAGTAGTCCATTATGTGTCACTTACCTGACACAGGAGCCAGCGAAGTCACCGCTGTCCCCTGTAGTCCGGAGCATCCATCTTCTCGGTGGGTATCGCTGCTGTCGAAGTCGCGATGACGTCACTCCCACGCATGCGCACGGGAGCCGCCACTCACGGCATTTTGCCGTTGACAGCGGCGCGCTCAGTGCGCATGCACGCCACTGTCTACGGCGCATGCGCCGTAGACAGCGGTGCCTGTCTTTTGGCAAATACACGGTTTAGGAGATATTTCTTGGACCTACAGGTAAGCCTTAATCTAGGCTTACCTGTAGGTCAAAGTGGTTTGTAAGGGTTTACAACCACTTCAATACCATAACTAATAAAAGATTATTAGATTTTTATTCCAGGAGTATATGAGTTTGGAGATTCTAAAGAAATGCTTAAACAATGCCTTACAATTTAACTAAATCAATTCTATTTTAGTCGACTATACCTATATAGCTACAACTGTATTGTACAGGAGATTGTAGTCAACTATAATGTACTGGAGGTTTTAGTTGACTAAAACTAAAACAATTCAGATAACTAATATACAACTAAAACTAAAATGGCATTTTACTCAAAAGACTATGACTAAATCGAAATTTGACATCAAAATTAACACTGATAGCAGGTAAAATGGACCCTTGGGTACTTTAAAATATAGTCTTAAATTTAATATTTTCAAATATGTATAAATAGATTTGCTATAAATGAGATAAAATATAAAAATGACTTTAACTTTAACAACGACATAATAACACAAAATATTTGCTTTCAGGAAATAGGTAATATTGTAGTACAATGAACATTAAAAATGCAGCAGAAAAGGCACAAAATTGCAGAAAATTGGTAAGCACAGGTAAATATGTGTATTAAAACATTTTTTTTAACAATATTACACTTTAGGATGTAGGGATTTGATGTAACCTTCACTTTTAAATTTTCAGACCGCAGGTAAAATTTTTCAACTAAACATAACACATGTCAATTTCTGAGAAATCCTCCTGGCTGTCTATAAAATATACTCCTGGTTCCTAAATTCTGCCATAATGTATCCACATCATCCGTAGGGTTTGCCTCAATTAACCAAGCTTTAGCAGGAGGATAAACATCTTTATCTTAACCTGTAATTTTCAAATCTCATTGAACTCAACTGAAAATAACTGTCACTTAATTTAAAAATAATGATCCTTCTCCTGGTATGCTATCTTTGTGAATGAATGTATGTCCCTCACAAATTAGTACAAAGGCTAAGTTCACCTTTTCCAGAAAATAGCCTATTCAGTCCAGGGCCCCAGTAGGTATAACGAAACTGTGCAGCTTTAGCAAATGTTCAAAAATGATATTTTTTAAATACCTTAGGCCATTTGGGTGTCCCAAATAAGCCTAGCCACAAAACTCCCAGTTAGCAATCCCCATGTCCTGCCTTGGTTCTGGGACATCATATGACGGCGTCCAAGAACAACCACTCTCGCATGCCCATGGGGGCACGCAGCACGGCAATTGTGGCCTCGCCATATTGCTAGGCCTCAGCGCGGCTCCGAACTCTAAGAGCCGCGGACGCGGCTCTTTAACCATGTGATCGGCTGTCACAGCCGGTCACATGTAAACACGGAGATACAGGTAATCAGGGCTCCTTGCCTCACACTGACAAAGTGGGTGGCGAGGAGAGCCGATCAGCGGCATCTCCTCGCAGGGGACAACAAAACATGTAATCAGGGCACTGATCATCAGTGCCCTGATTAAATTTTAGCACCAACAGTGTCACCAATCAGTGCCCTGCAATGCCAGCAATCAGTGCCCACCACTGCCCACAATTGCCAATCAGTACCCATTAGTGTTGCCAGTCAGTGCTGCCCATCAATGCTCATCACTGCTGTCCATCAATGCCCATCAGTACCACCCTTCAATGCCGCTTATCAGTGCCACCTATCAGTGGTCATCAGTGCCACCTATCAGTGTGGCATATAAGTGCCTGCTCATCAGTGCCACCTCTTAGTGCGGCATATTAGTGCCTCCTCATCAGTGCCACCTAATCAGTGCCCATAAGTGCCACTTCATCAATGCCCACCAGTTCAGCCTATCAGTGCCGCCTCATCAGCGCACATCAGTGAAGGGGAACAATTACTTATATACAAAAATTTACTGGACAGAAACTAAGTAAAAAATATTTTTTCTTTTTCAAAATTTTTGGTCTTTTTTGTTTTTTATTAGTAAAAAAAAACAAAAAAACAGAAGTGATTAAATACCACCAAAAGAAAAGCTCTATTTGTGTGAAGAAAATGATAAAAAACTTAATTTGGGTACAGTGTAGCACGACCGCGCAATTGTCATTCAAAGTGCGACAGTACTGAAAGCTGAAAAATGGCCTGAGCAGGAAGGGGGTGTAAACGCCCGGTAGGCAAGTGGTTAACTTCATAGCCTTTTTCCTAGAAAAAGTGAACTTAGCTTGTCATTACTGATTATTTTCCCATTATATATGCCGCTTGACCTCCTGAAGTAGCCTTTCTCAACCAGGGTTCTGTGGAACACAAAGGTCTCTGCAGAGGTTGATAGAAAGACATTGCTCAAGGAACCCCTATCAGATAAGGTATTACTTATATCAATTATCTTTTCAGCTATCTGTAGGAAGGGTATTCTGCCCACTGACCACCAATCTTAGGCCTCATTTACACCATACCTACAGAAAAACAAATGGAAACTGACACGCAGATTTCGCTTGCAGATATACGAGTTTACCTTCATGCGTGTTTCAGTGAGTTTTATACATGTTGCAGAAAAAAATCTGCACGTGATACCCGTGTTATGGTCTGAACAGGGCACATAGAGAACAATTGTTTTTGTGCAAAAGAACTCACGTTTCTTCACATGGTGTGAATGAAGCCTTAAAGGGACCTTTCTCCACTAATCACCAATCCAATGGACATGTCACTCACCACCAACCAAAAACGAGCACTTCACTGATCACTAATGTATAGGTGCTCTACAATTTTCACAGCATTTGTTTCTTTTCTGGCTATTATTATAATTTCTTTGATTTCAGTATTACTGCCAATAGTTTTGCTGTAAAAAGCAGACCTGGGTGTCAAATATGCTTAGTATCCCTCACAAATAAAATTCAAAACACTAACAATAACATACAAAGCCATTTGCAGCTCTGCCCCTAGCTGCATCACCAATCTTGTCTCCAAATATCACCCAAACCGTCCTCTCCGCTCCTCACAAGACCTCCTGCTCTCTAGCTCCCTTGTCATCTCTAGGACTTCTCCAGAGCCTCTCCAATCCTCTGAAAACTCACTACCCCAATCTGTTCAGTTATCTCCTACTCTGTCCACATTTAAGCAATCCCCGAGAACTAATCTTTTCATGGAGGCCTACCCTGCCTTCAGGTAACCGAATCCTCTGCTTTTCCCATCAGCTTTACCAGCCCTTCCCTATTAGATGGTGAGCTCACAGGAGCAGGGCACTCCTATCCTTCTTGTATTGTTGCTGCATTGTCTCCCTTTATATTGTAAAGTGCTAAACAAACTGTTAGCGCTATAACCTTGTAAAATAATAATAATTTATTTATTCCTATATACCCAACTTAATGTTCACATTAATGTCCTGTGAGCTGAGCTGTAGAAATAATACTCGTTAGCAGGGGTTCTCTCAAACCTGAAAATTATTTCAAAGGGTCTCTACTGTTAAAAGGGTTGAAAAGGAATGTCCTAAAGCATGGGTCTTCAAACTTTGGCCCTCCAGTTGTTCAGGAACTACAATTCCCATCATGCCTTGTCATGTCTGTGAATGTCAGAGTTTTGCAATGCCTCATGGGATGTGTCGTTTCACAACAGCTGGAGGGCCGTAGTTTGAGGATCCCTGTCCTAAAGTGTCAAAAGTTTTATCTTCCTACATTTCTTATGATGTCTCTTCAATCTCAGAGGCAACATTCCCCTTGTTAATATAGACTATATTACCAAAAGTATTAGGACGCCTGCCTTTACACACAAGTGAATTTTAATGGCATCCCAGTCTTAGTCCGTAGGGCTCAATATTAGGTTGGCCTACCCCTTGCAGCTATATAGAAAGTTCTTTCAAGGGTTTCTCCGTGTTAAATACACTATATTACCCAAATTATGGGACGCCTGCCTTTACATGAATATGAACTTTAATGGCATCCCAGTCTTAGTCCGTAGGGTTCAATATTGAGTTGGCCCACCCTTTGCAATTATAACAGCTTCAACTCTTCTGGGAAGGCTGTCCACAAGGTTTAGGAGTGTGTCTATGGGAATGTTTGACCATTTTTTCAGAAGTGCATTTGTGAAGTCAGGCACTGATGTGGACGAGAAGGCCTGGCTCGCAGTCTCCCCAACAATTCATCCCAAAGATATTCTATCAAGTTGAGGTCAGGACTTGCTTAGCCATGTCTTTAGTAGTTCCAGTGAAGGGAACTCTTAAGGCATCAGTATACCAAGACATTTTGAAAAATGTCATGCTCCCAACTTTGTGGGAACAGTTTGAGAATGGCCCCTTCCTGTTCCAACATGACTGCGTACCAGTGCACAGACAAGGTCCATAAAGACATTGATGAGCGTGTTTGGGTAGAGGAACTTGACTGGCCTGCAGAGTCCTGACCTCAGCTCAATAGAACATCTTTTGGGATGAATTACAGCAGAGACTGTGAGCCAGGCCTTCTTGTCCAACATCAGTGCCTGGCCTCACAAATGCGCTTCTGGAAGAATGATCAAACATCCCCATAGACACACTCCTAAACCTTGTGGATAGCCTTCCCAGAAGAATTGAAGCTGTTATAGATGCAAAGTGTGGGCCAACTCAACATTGAACCCTACGGACTAAGACTGGGATGCCATTAAAGTTCATATTCATGTAAAGGCAGGCGTCCCAATACTTTGGGTAATATAGTGTATTTAACACAGAGAAACCCTTGAAAGAACTTTCTGGTCTCAGGGAACCCTTGCTAATAATTACTAGATCTACAGCTCATCATCAGTGGGGAGAATGTCCTTTACACTTGTGTTCATTGGGAATAACACCCCCACCCTTACAGATAACTAAAATCTATCACATTTATCAGTGGATACTAATCTAAGAATAAGAAATCGCTCTTTAATCGGGAACCCTGGTTGAGAAAGACTGATCTACGAAGAGCAATATATGAATCAATAACATCACCTGTATCTCCAGAGCCAACAATGGTTTACAAACAATCCTAAACCTCTAAGGAACACTCTTCTAATCTAGCCAGTGCCAACGTCTACAAAAAACAGAGGGTTCGCCAAAGACCCACTCGTTCATTGGCAGCTTTAATCTTTACTATATATTCTGTTCACAAACTTTGCCTTTCCATCCAGCCCGGTAACAAATCGGGTCTCGGGAGGGCCTCTGGGCCTCGACAGACGCCAACAGTTACGATTGATATTAGAAATCTCTTTAACCCATCAGTGTCTGCATACATGAACTCCAATTAAAGAATATCCGACAACAAATCGTCATCTAATGTCCCTGGGGGGGGTGGGGGCATTCTGTTAACAATAATCAAATGTAACGGTTCATTTCCAAACAATAAAATACCTTACGAGGAAGACAAAGACATCTGTTTATAGTGAGAAGTCACCGGTGTAATATGGGAAATATTTCCACCGGCTGGATTTGCGTCAGTCAACGTCTAGTGACATACGCGGAGCTGGACACGTCCATCCCTTTTTGTAGGGCACATCGGATGAAAGTCCATACACATGTCGGCTGTCGGAGGAATCTGCTGGTTCATTATGGAAGTTCCTCTGTATTAGAAGGAGATCGGCCTTGGTATTGTTTGTGCTGCAAAGATGCATCAAGTGACAGTTGGGCAGATCAGTATCTGTTGTCTGTCATCCTGGCCATTGAGGAATGAGAAGACAAAGAGCACCGATCAGGACATTGGAGGGGGGGGGGGGGGACCCATCTATGAACTGTCCTTCAGCACCCAACTGTCACCCCACACACCACCCTGACCACAAAGTGATGGCAGTGTTCTCCTTCCATCATCTCCATCCTCCCCCCTCCCACCCATGACTCGGATCACTGCTCTCCATCACACTGCACTCCATCCATACAACAACACAGCAATACGCACCCCGATCTCAGCTTCACCGGAGCCGCTGTTCGAGGCCGGGCGCGATCACAATGTCCAGGACTCAATGCTATGGTGTTACCCGGAATCAGGCATCCCCCGCCAACGTGCACGCCCCCAACTGGGAGCTCCCCGTATTACAAAGATCTTCTGGGCGCTATGGGCACTATACCAAGGCAGCGCCACCTAGTGCCCGGCATGGATGTGCACACCCCCAGCGAGGGATGCGGAGATGCGCGCTCTCATTAAAACGGTTTATCCTGGCCGCCCGTCGTCACCAGTTAGGCGCGGTATCGGCTCGCCGCGTTCGGTCTAAATTCGCTTCTTTTACTAACCCCATCCGGCCAGGAGAAGCCGGGGAGAGGCGACGTTACTGATCATCGGTTGTGGTACATACCTCTCCTCAGAGCAGCCATTCTGGAGCAGGTCACATGGGCGCTGCGTTGCAGGATGATGGTCATAGCCATAGCAACAGGGAAGAGGCTTGGAGGGAAAGGCTGGAGTGATGAGGAGATGACGGTTCCTCTCTGACCCCTCCATGTCCTGACACTCCTCACAACTGAGGCCCCTCAGGATCCTGACACACCTCACTGGGGTCCCTCAGGATCCTGACACACCTTACAACTGGGGCCCCTCAGGATCCTGACACACCTCACAACTGGGGCCCCTCAGGATCCTGACACTCCTGACAACTGGGGCCCCTCAGGATCCTGACACTCCTCACAACTGGGGCCCCTCAGGATCCTGACACACCTCACAGAGGCCCCTCAGGATCCTGACACACCTCACTGGGGTCCCTCAGGATTGACATACCTCAGAACTGGGGCCCCTCAGGATCCTGACACACCTCACTGGGGCCCCTCAGGATCCTGACACACCTCACTGGGGTCCCTCAGGATCCTGACATACCTCAGAACTGGGGCCCCTCAGGATCCTGACACACCTCACAGAGGCCCCTCAGGATCCTGACATACCTCAGAACTGGGGCCCCTCAGGATCCTGACACACCTCACAGAGGCTCCTCAGGATCCTGACATACATCAGAACTGGGGCCCCTCAGGATCCTGACACACCTCACAGAGGCCCCTCAGAATCCTGACATACCTCAGAACTGGGGTCCCTCGGGATCCTTACACACCTCACAGAGGCCCCTCAGGATCCTGACATACATCAGAAATGGGGCCCCTCAGGATCCTGACACACCTCAGAACTAGGGCCCCTCAGGATCCTGACACACCTCAGAACTAGGGCCCCTCAGGATCCTGACACACCTCAGAAATGAGGATCCTGACTAAGGATGAGCTCAGGCGTATTCGCATACTCCACGTAAGAGCCCGCCAGGAAGTCGGAGCAGCACTATGCTAATCACAGGCAGTGACACATTGCCACGATGCGCAGCTGCAAAGATCGGGCAATGTCTCACTACCTGTGATTAGCGTAGCGCTGCGCCGACTTCCTGGCGGGCTCTCCATGTGGAGTATGCGAACACGCCAGAGCTCATCCTTGATCCTGACACACCTCACTGGGGCCCCTCAGAATCCTGACACCTCAGAACTGGAGCCCATCAGGATCCTGACACACATCAGAAATGGGGCCCATCGGGATTCCAGCACACCTCAGAACTGGGGACCATCAGGATTCTGACACATCTCAGAACTGGGGCCCATCAGGATCCTGACGCACCTCAGAATGGGGCCTATCGGAATCTTGACAATCCTCAGAACTGGGGCCCATCTGGATTCTAGCCACACCTCAGAACTGGGACCCCTCAGGATCCTGACATACCTCACTGGGGCCCCTCAGGATCCTGACACACCTCCCTGAGGCCCCTCAGGATCCTGGCACCTCACTGGGGCCCCCCAGGATCCTGACACACCTCAGAAGTGGGGCCCATCATGATCCTGACGCACCTCAGAACTGGGGCCCATCAGGATCCTGATGCACCTCAGAACTGGGGCCCATCAGGATTCTGACGCACCTCAGAAATGGAGCCAATCTGGATTCTAGCCACACCTCAGAACTGGGACCCCTCAGCATCCTGACACACCTCAAAGATGAAGCCCCCCGGGACTCTGACACGCCTCACTGGGGCCCCTCAGGATCCTGACATACCTCACTGGGGCCCCTCAGGATCCTGACACACCTCCCTGAGGCCCCTCAGGATCCTGGCACCTCACTGGGGCCCCCCAGGATCCTGACACACCTCAGAAATGGGGCCCATCATGATCCTGCCACACCTCAGAACTGGGGCCCATCAGGATCCTGATGCACCTCAGAACTGGGGCCCATCAGGATTCTGACGCACCTCAGAAATGGAGCCAATCAGGATCCTGACATACCTCACTGGGGCCCCTCAGGATCCTGACACACCTCACTGAGGCCCCTCAGGATTCTGACACACCTCACTGAGGCCCCTCAGGATCCTGACACACCTCACTGGGGCCCCCCAGGATCCTGACACACCTCAGAAATGGGGCCCATCATGATCCTGACGCACCTCAGAACTGGGGCCCATCAGGATCCTGATGCACCTCAGAACTGGGGCCCATCAGGATTCTGACGCACCTCAGAAATGGAGCCAATCAGGATTCTGGCGCACCTCAGAACAGGGGGCCCTTCAGGATTCTGACACATCTCAGAACTGGGGCCTATCAGGATCCTGACACACCTCAGAAATGGGGATCCTGACTAAGGATGAGCTCAGGCGTATTCGCATACTCCACGTAAGAGCCCGCCAGGAAGTCGGCGCAGCACTACGCTAATCACAGGCAGTGACACATTGCCACGATGCGCGGCTGCAGAGATCGGGCAATGTCTCACTACCTGTGATTAGCGTAGTGCTGCGCAGACTTCCTGGCGGGCTCTCCATGTGGAGTATGCGAACACGCCAGAGCTCATCCTTGATCCTGACACACCTCACTGGGGCCCCTCAGAATCCTGACACACCTCAGAACTGGGGCCCATCAGGATCCTGACGCACATCAGAAATGGGGCCCATCGGGATTCCGGCGCACCTCAGAACTGGGGACCATCAGGATTCTGACACATCTCAGAACTGGGGCCCATCAGGATCCTGACGCACCTCAGAATGGGGCCTATCGGAATCTTGACAATCCTCACAACTGGGGCCCATCTGGATTCTAGCCACACCTCAGAACTGGGACCCCTCAGCATCCTGACACACCTCAAAGATGAAGCCCCCCGGGACTCTGACACTCCTCACTGGGGCCCCTCAGGATCCTGACACACCTCACTGGGGCCCCTCAGGATCCTGACACACCTCACTGAGGCCCCTCAGGATCCTGACACACCTCACTGAGGCCCCTCAGGATCCTGACACACCTCACTGGGGCCCCCCAGGATCCTGTCAGACCTCAGAAATGGGGCCCATCATAATCCTGACGCACCACAGAACTGGGGCTCATCAGGATCCTGATGCACCTCAGAACTGGGGCCCATCAGGATTCTGACGCACCTCAGAAATGGAGCCAATCAGTATTCTGGCGCACCTCAGAACAGGGGGCCCATCAGGATTCTGACACATCTCAGAACTGGGGCCTATCAGGATCCTGACACACCTCAGAAATGGGGATCCTGACTAAGGATGAGCTCAGGCGTGTTTGCATACTCCACGTAAGAGCCCGCCAGGAAGTCGGTGCAGCACTACGCTAATCACAGGCAGTGACACGTTGCCACGATGCGCAGCTGCAGAGATCGGGCAATGTCTCACTACCTGTAAATTAGCGTAGTGCTGCGCCGACTTCCTGGCGGGCTCTCCATGTGGAGTATGCGAACACGCCAGAGCTCATCCTTGATCCTGACACACCTCACTGGGGCCCCTCAGAATCCTGACACACCTCAGAACTGGGGCCCATCAGGAACCTGACACACATCAGAAATGGGGCCCATCGGGATTCCGGCGCACCTCAGAACTGGGGACCATCAGGATTCTGACACATCTCAGAACTGGGGCCCATCAGGATCCTGATGCACCTCAGAATGGGGCCTATTGGAATCTTGACATTCCTCAGAACTGGGGCCCATCCGGATTCTAGCCACACCTCAAAACTGGGACCCCTCAGCATCCTGACACACCTCAAAGATGAAGCCCCCCGGGACTCTGACACGCCTCACTGGGGCCCCTCAGGATCCTGACATACCTCACTGGGGCCCCTCAGGATCCTGACACACCTCACTGAGGCCCCTCAGGATCCTGACACACCTCACTGGGGCCCCCCAGGATCCTGACACACCTCAGAAATGGGGCCCATCATGATCCTGATGCACCTCAGAACTGGGGCCCATCAGGATCCTGATGCACCTCAGAACTGGGGCCCATCAGGTTTCTGACGCACCTCAGAAATGGGGCCAATCAGGATTCTGGCGCACCTCAGAACAGGGGGCCCATCAGGATTCTGACACATCTCAGAACTGGGGCCTATCAGGATCCTGACGCACCTCAGAAATGGGGCCTATCGGGATCCTGACACTCCTCATAACGGGGCCCATCGGGATTCTAGCCACACCTCAGAACTGGGGCCCCTCAGGTTCCTGACACACCTCACCAGGGTCCCTTAGGATCTTGACACACCTCACCAGGGTCCCTCAGGATCTTGACACACCTGACTGGGGCCCCTCAGGATCTTGACACACCTCACTGGGGTCCCTCAGGATCCTGACACACCTCACTGGGGTCCCTCAGGATCCCGACACACCAGACTGGGGCCCCTCAGGATCCTGACACACCTCAGAAATGGGGCCCCTCAGGATCCTGACACACCCCACGGGGCCCCTCAGGATCCTGACACACTTCACTGGGGTCCCTCAGGATCCTGACACACTTCACTGGGGCCCCTCAGGATCCTGACACAACTCAGAAATGGGTACCCTCAGGATCCTGACATATCTAAGAAATGCGGCCCATTAGGATCCTGACACAGGATCCTGACATATCTAAGAAATGCGGCCCATTAGGATCCTGACACAGGATCCTGACATATCTAAGAAATGCGGCCCATTAGGATCCTGACACAGGATCCTGACACACCTCAGACATGGAGCCCCTCAGGATCCTGACACACTTCACTGGGGCCCCTCAGGATCCTGACACACCTCACTGGGGCACCTCAGGATCCTGACACACCTCACTGGGGCACCTCAGGATCCTGACACACCTCATTGGAGCTCCTCAGGATCCAGACACACCTCACTGGGGTCCCTCAGGATCCTGACACACCTCACTGGGGCCCCTCAGAATCCTGACAAACCTCACTGGGGCTCTTCAGGATCCTGACACACTTCACTGGGGCCCCTCAGGATCCTGACATACCTCACTAGGGCCCCTCAGGATCCCGACACACCTCACCGGGGCCCCTCAGGATCCTGACACACTTCACTAAGGCCCATCAGGATCCTGACACACTTCACTGGGGCCCCTCAGGATCCTGACACAACTCAGAAATGGGTACCCTCAGGATCCTGACATATCTAAGAAATGCGGCCCATTAGGATCCTGACACACCTTTAGAACTGGAGCCTATCAGGATCCTGACGCACCTCAGAACTGGAGCCTATCAGGACCTTAGGCATGGGGCCTATCGGGATCCTGACACTCCTCAAAACTGGGACCCCTCAGGATCCTGACACACCTCAGACATGGAGCCCCTCAGGATCCTGACACACTTCACTGGGGCCCCTCAGGATCCTGACACACCTCACTGGGGCACCTCAGGATCCTGACACACCTCACTGGGGCACCTCAGGATCCTGACACACCTCATTGGAGCTCCTCAGGATCCAGACACACCTCACTGGGGTACCTCAGGATCCTGACACACCTCACTGGGGCCCCTCAGAATCCTGACAAACCTCACTGGGGCTCTTCAGGATCCTGACACACTTCACTGGGGCCCCTCAGGATCCTGACATACCTCACTAGGGCCCCTCAGGATCCCGACACACCTCACCGGGGCCCCTCAGGATCCTGACACACTTCACTAAGGCCCATCAGGATCCTGACAGACCTCACTGGGGCCCCTCAGGATCCTGACAGACCTCACTGGGGCCCCTCAGGATCCTAACACCTCTCTGGGCCCCCTCAGGATCCTGAAACACCTCAGAACTGCAGCCTATCAGGATCCTGACACACCATAGAAATGTGGCCCCTCAGGATCCTGACACACCTCAGAAATAGGGCCTCTCAGGATCCTGACGCACCTTAGAATGGGGTGCCCATCAGGATCCTGATGCACCTCAGAATGGGGGGCCGATCAGGATAGTGATGCACCTCAGAATGGGGGGCCCATCAGGATCCTGACGCACCTCAGAATTAGGGCCCATCAGGATCCTGACGCAACTCAGAACTGGGGCCCATCAGGATTCTGACGCATCTCAGAAGTGGGGCCCATCAGGATTCTGACGCACCTCAGAAATTGGGCCCATCCGGATTCTGATGCACCTCAAAACTGGGGCCCATCAGGATCCTGACGCATCTCAGAACTTGGGCCCATCAGGATCCTGACACACCTTAGAAATGGGCCCATTAGGCCCCTCTCACACGGGAGTGGTTTTCAGGCGCTACAGCGCTAAAAATATCACCTGAAATAACCGGCCCTTTCACTCCAGTGTGAAAGCCTGAGGGCTTTCACACTGGAGTGGTGCGCTAGCAGGACGGTGAAAAAAGCCCTGCTAGCCGCATCTTTGGAGCGGTGAAAGGAGCCGTGTATTCACCGCTCCTACCCATTGAAATCAATGGGACAGTGCGGCTATACCGCCGGCAAAGCGCCACTGCAGCGGCATTTTGCGGGCAGTCTTAACCCTTTTTCGGCCACTAGCGGCTGCGGACCGCCGCTAAAATTACGGTAAAGCGCCGCTATTTTTACCGCCGATGCCCGCACCGCCCCAGTGTGAAAGGGGCCTTAGGATCCTGACACACCTCAGAACTGGGGCCTATAGGGATCTTAAAGAGGAAGTAAACCCTTTCAGACCACTTTGACCTACAGGTAAGCCTAGATTAAGGCTTACCTGTAGGTCCAAGCAATATCTCCTAAACCTATATGGTTTAGGAGATATTTGCCCGAAAATGGGCACCGCTGTCTACGGCGCATGCGCCGTAGACAGCGGCGCGCAGGCGCACTAAATGCGGCAAGTCCAAGAATGGATTTGCCTAATTTGTCGACTCCCGTGCGCATGCGCGGGAGTGACGTCATCGCGGCTTCGCCGAATGGCAGCGGCGGAGCTGCGAGACGCGACTCCCGTGCGCATGCGCGGGAGTGACGTCATCGCGGCTTCGCCGCTGTCATTCGTCGGAGCTGCGAGACGCCACCAGCAAGATGGATGCGGCGGACTACAGGGGACAGCGGCGACTTCGCTGGCTCCTGTGTCAGGTAAGTGACACATAATGAGCTACTGTGCGATGCATAGTAGTCCATTATGCTTTACCTTTGCAGGGAAAAAAAGAGGAAGTAAACCCATCAGGGTTTACTTCCTCTTTAACCACTTTCAGACCGGACCAATTTGCTGGTCAAAGACCAGACCACTTTTTGCGATTCGGCACTGCGTCGCTTTAACTGACAATTGCGCGGTCGTGCGACGTGGCTCCCAAACAAAATTGACGTCCTTTTTTTCCCACAAATAGAGCTTTCTTTTGGTGGTATTTGATCACCCCTGCGGTTTTTATTTTTGCGCTATAAACAAAAATAGAGCGACAATTTTGAAAAAAACGCATAATTTTTTACTTTTTGTTATAATAAATATCCCCCAAAAATATATAAAAAAACATTTTTTTCCCTCAATTTAGGCCGATACGTATTCTTCTACATATTTTTGGTAAAAGAAATCGCAATAAGCGATTATTGATTGGTTTGCGCAAAAGTTATAGCGTTTACAAAATAGGGATAGTTTTATAGCATTTTTATTAATAATTTTTTATTATTTTTTCTCAAGTCATCTTCCAGGACGGCACACCTGAGAGATGAGAGGCTCCTCCCTACAGGAAACACAATCAATCGACAGCTGTTTTAAGTCCCCACCCTTCCCCTTGATCCTCAGTTTTTGATTGTGTTTCTCCCTACACAGCGAAACTGTTTGTTTTTTTCCAAATGACCCGAAGCCTGGGGCTGGTGGTCTCCCCCTGGGAGCCGGACCACAAGCCTGGGAAGCCTCTGGGTCTGGTAGGATATTCTTGTCCTTCCTGGGGGGTTCTCCTATCTTTTCCTCAGGGGGGGCAGCAGAAATGGGAAGAGCCCCCCTGAGAGCTGAAGGACCCTGGGTACAGTGGTGTACCCAGAACTTCAGGGGCCATTATCCTGTCTCCCCTCCTTACCTGTACAGGTGGCTGTTCAGACGGGGGTGCTGGCCATCGGTTCTTTCCAGGGGGATCATGTCCCCGACTCCTGGGTCCCCGGTAGCTCGCGTGGGCTGCCGGAGAGGGCGTGGCAACAAGCACCGCGTCATTTTCAAACTTCGGGAAAATGGCGGCGGCATTCTTACCCAGGAGGGAAGGCTGAGAGTCAGTAGGAGCAGGCGCCCACATCCTCCTTTCTCTAGAGCAAGGAGGCACCAGTTTACTACGGTGGATGTCTGCCTTAACCACCTCAGATGGGAAGATGGGAATGAGGAATGGAAGGCATTGCCCCCCCCCCCCCCATGTATATAGACTGACTGGTACAGTGCAGGACACAGCCTAACCTGGCACCTCCCGATGGGGACAGCAGTTGGGGGGGGGAGCACTTTGGCGGCTATCCTCCTTGCGTGTGGACCTTTGGCTGTGGCAAAAAGAGGAAGACGACAACGGTGAGTACTTTCCTTTTGCCGTGGGAATTTAGCTGCAAAATCCCCAATTCCAACCAGAGGGTTTCTGGGCATTTGAGATCTCCCCTGGGGTCTGGATTCAAATAGCCCTTAAGCTTCTGCTAAAAACACCAGCTGCAGCTCCCTCTTACATCAGAGAAGCTGTATGGTGGACAGGTGGTGCAGAGGAACGAGTGTGCCTAAACCACCTCAGATGAGAAAGAGGTAGGTAGGCCATTGCTCCCCCTTTCCCGTGTATATACTGACTGGTGCAGTGCAGAACCTGGGGTCGGGATAAAAATAGCGCAGACGCCACTGCTAAAACCACCAGCCACAGCTCCCTCTTACAGCAGAGACACTGTGGTTATCGCAGCAGTAGGTTGCCAGCCTCTCCCTACATGCCCAGTTGTGGTACATTGGTAGGGATGAATATGGCGTACAGAGGGGACCTGGTAGATACAAAGTTACTTACAGGCCAGGTATACCGCTGAACAAGTGATTAATTGGGCAGTGTTTGGTGGATTCAGAAGCTCCCCTGGTCAGCAGGTGCACTAGGTTACCGGCCCTATTAACCCAGCTGCTAGGAATCTGAAGTTGCTTCACAATGTTTAAAAGCTGACCTAACATTCAAGGATGGGCAGAGACCAAGCTACTGTGTGGCACAGTAGGGGTTCCCTTGTGACAGATCCTCCTTTTGGGGGTTGCTTGCTATAGTTAACTTTCATAAGCTCCAACCTCCCACTCCACGTTTACACTGTGGTTATATTATAGTATAGGAGGTAAGAAGAAACTTTTTTTTTTATTGGTTTGGGCTACAATCCACTCAGTGGCAGATCTAAAGGCGATTCACCATAGATCGCTTCCTACATCCTTTTAATTGAGGATTTTCTGTGCAAACCTACGCAAGAGCTACATAATTGCTTGTTTGAAGCCTGCACATAGCTATTTACCCCCCCCAGGCTAAACTGGTAACCACCTCTTCTAAAGGCTGTCTTAAATTGGTCTCTAGGGTTGGGCTCATTGGAGACTTTAGTTGCTAATCAGCACCACCTGGCTATGAGCTGGCTAGCCTTTGCTCAGTCTATGGAGGTAAGGTAGGACAACAACTACTAATAGTAGGGTGTCCAACCATTTTAGGATTTGTTCCTTCACTGGTGGTGAGGTTTAGTATCTACAGCCAAGGCTATGCCTATGAAATAAATTGCCTGTTGGTTATTTCATAAAGGGATAGACCATGACTCCTCATTGGCTGCACACCAGTAGACCTCAGTAGTGAAAGTTTGTCCTTGCTGGGATGTTTTTGTGGCACAGCAGAAATACACACTGAGATTTGTGACATCTCTGCTTATAAGGGCTATATTGCAGTACATCAGAAATGCACTGCACTGAAGCTTGTTTGCTGTCCTTTATATACTAAAGGTACTGCTTTGTTTGGCTACAGATCAGAAAAAATACAACAGTGAAGATGGTCTGTACTTTCTGGTTTTGTGCTGCACAGCAGAAATGCACATCATTGAGTCTGGTGACATCTCTGCTCATAATGGTTCTATTGCTGCACATCAGACATGCACAAGATTGAGGTCTGTCTGTGGGGCTTTGTGTCCTGTTTTACTGCCTTGTTGGTTACTTATCAGAAAGGCAGCAGTGAAGTCTGATGGTCCTGATTTGCGTGGCGTTGTGCTGATTCAGACAGTGCTATTAACGGCAATGGCTGCCGAGTTTAAACATGCGATTTGACATGTTGAGTCGCATGACAAATCATTTCAATATGGATGTGCTATCTCTATTCATAGTGTTTTATTGTTGCACATCAGATATATACAGCATTAAGGTCTGTGAGGTTTTGTGTCCTGTATTACTGCCTTATCAGAAAGGCAGCAGTGAAAATTGATGGTTCAAATTTGTTGGGCTACATAGCAGAAATACAAATTGAACCCCTGCCAGGTGTAGTACATATACTGCCTTTGGTAATCCATGTAGCACCACAAAGTGGTGTTGTGCTGATTTTAGCCATGCGATTTGACATGTTGAGTCGCAAAGCCAAATCGCTTCAATATGGATGTGCTATCTCTATTCAGAATTGTTATATTGTTGCACATCAGACATATACAAGATTGAAGGTTGTCTGTCGTTTATGTCTTGCATATACTGCCTTATTGGCTGCATATCAGAAAGGACACAGCAGTGAAGATTGCTTGTCTTTTTCTGATTTTGTTTTTGCTGCTCAGCGGAGAGACACATTGAGGATGGTGGCATCTCTGCTCAGTATTGGTATATTACTACACATCAGACATACACAAAGATTGAATGTTTGTGTCCTGTATGTCCTATATTTACTGCCTTATCGTTTGTATATCAGGCACAGCAGTGAGCAGTGTTTCTCATGGATTTACCTTTCTGCATCTTAGGGATACACAGCAGGGGTTTGTTGGCTGCAATCCTCCAGGGAGTCACAGCATTGGGGACACCTTACTTGTTCGACCTGAAAATTGCAATTTTTTTCCCTGCGACCTGTGTAATCTTGAGGTCTGTGGATCCAGGAATCGGGGACTGCTGGTGTCGCACAGACACAAATGGTACCCATTGGAAGCCATAGTATATGACTTCTCATGCGTCTTGCAGTCCCAAGTCGCAGGTTGGGTCGCACGGGTGTGGGAACCCTAAACTTATCTGTCCCTTCTGATTGAGGTTTTGCTACACAGCAGGAATACTCATCATGGCGTTATTGTTTTATTTTGCAGCAGACCAGAAAGATTGCAGCTGTAAAGGCTGTCTGTCTTTTTCCTCAGTGTCTGCTTTTATGTTGTTGCACAGCAGAAATACTCAAGATTGAAGCTTGTTGGTGCTTTCTGTTTCAGAAAAACACAATGCTGCAGGTTGCTTGTGTCCTTTCTCAGTGTTGGTTCTATCTGAACTACACTACAGAAGTGCATGACAGAAAGGATTGTCTTGTGTTCCATATTTTTCCCTGTGGCATAGCAGAAATGCACAACACGGGAGTTGGTGTTCATATTAATCTTATAACTGTATTTGGTGGTTTGTCAGAAATACACAACATAGAAGTTTGGGTCTTTCTGTCTTTATATTTATAGCCTTGTTTTTCTGTACATAGGTAAAACACAACAGTAAAGGGGGTTCCTGTCCTTTCTGTATTTATATATCAGTTATGACCTAGCTAGCTGCACTAAAGAAATATGCAGCATTTAGGGTTTGCTTGAGTCTTAATGTTTTTACATCTTGGCAGCACATCAGAAAACCAGACTGTGAGGACTGTTTGTCTACATTGAGGTTCAGATTTGGGTCTCTTCCCATATTTGATATATTGGTTTAGCTAGTCACACTCAGGCACACAACATTGTTGTCCATGCTTGTGTCCTTTCTGTCTAAATCTATTGTGCCATGCCCACAATCTATGATCATTTTATTTGTGATATTAATAATACATGTATCACTTTTTTGTATTTCAGCCTTCTTTTCCATGGAGGGGCCAGGAGTTCGGGCTGCAGATGCCACATGTCAGAAAACCTTGACCACTTACATTCAGGGATGCCAGAACCATTTCCTAGGGTTGAAGCCCTGTAGGGTTATGGGACAATGGAGAAAGGGGATAATGAATCGCCCTGTTTAGTAAGAACTTGGAGAGTTCTGTTCAGAGGAGTATTAGGGCCTGAGGATGAAGTATAAAGATGTATACCCAATCGAATAGGTTTCGGCTCAGTGCATGGCCTTCATTTCGCCCTTTTAGCAAAACTAGACGTAGCAATATGGGTAGTCTACTCCTGCTAGGGACTTTAATCTCCTGAAGAAGGCTCTCGGGCATAAGTAAGGACATAGATTGGGCATGCCTTAAACCCAGGGTTCAAGCTTCTGTTAATCTATTTCCCTTAAGTAGGCTTCCCTTTAGTCTTTTGCTAACATAAAGATAAAAAGGAACAGTTGCAGTTTTATTTCCCTCAACATGGTAGTGTTAAGACAGGCCCTCTTATTGATTAATGTAGTGTCCTTGTCTTACACAGGTCTCTTATTTATCTTTTTAGTGGTTCTAGGTAGCACCTACAGGCACAATAGGCCATGGTTGTTAGATGTGTGAGATAGGCAACATTGCTAACCTACAAGTTTAACATGTTTTCTGATTCCATTTTTAAGAGCCCATTTCGCCTAGATACTGCATCCGAAGCGGAAAAGGCAGGAGCATCTGTGGAGCAGACCTGCAGATCAGCCGCATGATCCAGCTAAGATGCCTTCATCAAGCATATGAGCGTATGGAGTGGAGGTAAAGCTCACTGCAGAACCAAGGTTCGCCAAGAGAGTCTTGCAGTGGCCCCACCCTAAGGTAGGCCTGAGGTACTTGTTTATCCTCTCAGGTGTGCCGTCCTGGAAGATGACTTGAGAAAGGTACCAGTTACTTACCGGTAACTGTATTTCTGGGAAATCTTCCAGGACGGCAGGCCTACTTCCCGCCCGTTGGAGGAGGGAAAATTCTAGAACACTAGAAGGTGAGTACCTATGAGGAATGATTTCCCTTGTGAACCTGGTTCAGGAGTTACTTCTCTACAAACTGAGGATCAAGGGGAAGGGTGGGGACTTAAAACAGCTGTCGATTGATTGTGTTTCCTGTAGGGAGAAGCCTCTCATCTCTCAGGTGTGCCGTCCTGGGAGATTTCCCAGAAATACAGTTACCGGTAAGTAACTGGTACCTTTTTTTTACTAGTAATGGCGACGATCTGCGATTTTTATTGTGACTGCGACATTGTCGGGGACCCATCGGACATTTTTGGGACCATTGTCATTTATACAGTAATCACTGCTATATAAATGCAGTGATTCCTGTGTAAATGACACTGGCAGTGAAAGGGTTAACCAGTGGGTGGCAGTGTAGGGGTTAAGTGTTCCAAGGGGTGTGTTACTAACTGTGGGGGGGTTGGGCTTTCATTTAGTGTACACTGATCTCTGCTCCAATCACATGGAGCAGAAATCAGCGTCACTAGTTGCTAGGCAGAATGGAAAAATGTTGTTTACACAGCATTTCCTCTATTCGGCCGCTCCGTGAGACGATCGCGGGGATGCCCGCGGCGATCGAGTCCGCGGGTCCCGCGTCCGGACTCACGGGGGTCCCGACCAGCGCGGGAGCGCGCCGCAGGGCGGCATCGAATATTGGACGTACCTGTACGCCAATATGCCTGCCCGTGCCATTCTGTCGACGTATATCGTCGTGCGCTGGTCGGGAAGTGGTTAAGCACACCTCAGAAATGGGACCCCCTCATGATCCTGACACACCTCAGAATTGGGACCCCTTATGATCCTGACACACCTCAGAACTAGGGCCCATCAGGATCCTGACGCACCTCAGAATTGGGGTCCCTCAGCATTCTGACACACCTCAGAACTGGGGCCTATCGGGGTCCTAAGCACACCTCAGAAATGGGTCCTATCAGGATCCTGACACTCCTGAAAACTGGGCCTCAGAACTGGGACCCCTCAGGATCCTGACACACCCCAGAAATGGAGCCCCTCAGGATCCTGACACACTTCACTGGGGCCCCTCAGGATCCTGACACACCTCATTGGAGCCCCTCAGGATACTAAAACACCTCACTGGGGCCCCTCAGGATCTGGACACACCTCACTGGGGCCCCTCAGGATCTGGACACACCTCACTGGGGTCCCTCAGGATCCTGACACACCTCACTGGGGCCCCTCAGGATCCTGACACACCTCACTGGGGCCCTTCAGGATCCTGACACACCTCACAGGGGCCCCTCAGGATCCTGACACACCTCACAGGGGCCCCTCAGGATCCTGACACACCTCACTGGGGCCCCTCAGGATCCTGACATACCTCACTGGTGCCCCTCAGGATGCCGACACACCTCACCGGGGCCCCTCAGGATCCTGACACACTTCACTAAGGCCCTTCAGGATCCTGACACCTCACTGGGTCCCCTCAGGATCCTGAAACACCTCAGAACTGCAGCCTATCAGGATCCTGACACACCTTAGAAACGTGGCCCCTCAGGATCCTGACGCACCTCAGAATGGGGTGTCCATCAGGATCCTGACGCACCTCAGAATGGGGGGCCCATCAGGATCCTGACGCACCTCAGAACTAGGGCCCAGCAGTATCCTAACGCACCACAGAAATGGGGCCCATCAGGATCCTGACGCACCTCAGAACTGGGGCCCATCAGGATTCTGACACATCTCAGAATTGTGGCCCATCAGGATTCTGACGCACCTCAGAACTGGGGCCCATCAGGATCCCGACGCACCTCAGAACTGGGGCCCATCAGGATCCTGACACACCTGAGAAATGGGGCCCATCAGGATCCTGACACACCTCAGAAATGGGGCCCATCAGGATCCTGACACACCTCATAACTGGGGCCTATCAGGATCCTAGGCACATCTCAGAAATGGGGCCTACCGGGATCCTGACACTCCTCAGAACTGGGGCTCATCTGGATTTTAGCCACGCCTCAGAACTGGGACCCCTCAGGATCCTGTCACACCTCAGAAATGGAGCCCCTCAGGATCCTGACACACCTCACTGGAGCCCCTCAGGATCCTGACACACCTCACTGGAGTTCCTCAGGATCCTGACACTCCTCACCGGGGACCCTCAGGATCCTGACATACCTCACTGGGGTCCCTCAGGATCCTCACACACCTCCCCACGGCCCCTCAGGACCCTGGCACACTTCATTGGGCCCTTCAGGATCCTGACAGACCTCACTGGGGTCCCTCATGATCCTAACACCTCACTGGGGCCCCTCAGGATCCTGACACACCTCAGAACCAGGGCCTATCAGGATCCTAACACACCTCAGAAATGTAGCCCCTCAGGATCCTGACACATCTCAGAAATGGGGCCCTTCAGGATCCTGACACACTTCAGAAATGGGGCCCCTCAGGATCCTGACACACTTCAGAAATGAGGCCCATTAGGATCCTGACACACCTCAGAACTGGAGCCTATCAGGATCCTTATACACCTCAGAACTGGGGCCAATTATGATCCTAGCACACCTCAGAACTGAAGCCTATTAGGATCCTGATACACCTCAGAACTGGGGCCCATCAGGATCTTAACACGCCTCAGAACTGGGGCCTATCAGGATCTTCACACACCTCAGAACTGGGGCCCATCAGGATCCTAGCACACCTCAGAACTGGGGCCCATCAGGATCCTAGCACACCTCAGAACTGGGGCCCATCAGGATCCTGACACACCTCAGAACTGGAGCCCATAAGGATCCTGATACACCTCAGAACTAGGGCCTATCAGGATCCTAACACACCTCAGAAATGTAGCCCCTCAGGATCCTGACACACTTCAGAAATGGGGCCCCTCAGGATCCTGACACACTTCAGAAATGAGGCCCATTAGGATCCTGATACACCTCAGAACTGGGGCCCATCAGGATCTTAACACGCCTCAGAACTGGGGCCTATCAGGATCTTCACACACCTCAGAACTGGGGCCCATCAGGATCCTAGCAGACCTCAGAACTGGGGCCCATCAGGATCCTAGCACACCTCAGAACTGGGGCCCATCAGGATCCTGACACACCTCAGAACTGGAGCCCATCAGGATCCTGACACACCTCAGAACTAGGGCCTATCAGGATCCTAACACACCTCAGAAATGTAGCCCCTCAGGATCCTGACACATCTCAGAAATGGGGCCCTTCAGGATCCTGACACACTTCAGAAATGGGGCCCCTCAGGATCCTGACACACTTCAGAAATGAGGCCCATTAGGATCCTGACACACCTCAGAACTGGAGCCTATCAGGATCCTTATACACCTCAGAACTGGGGCCAATTATGATCCTAGCACACCTCAGAACTGAAGCCTATTAGGATCCTGATACACCTCAGAACTGGGGCCCATCAGGATCTTAACACGCCTCAGAACTGGGGCCTATCAGGATCTTCACACACCTCAGAACTGGGGCCCATCAGGATCCTAGCACACCTCAGAACTGGGGCCCATCAGGATCCTAGCACACCTCAGAACTGGGGCCCATCAGGATCCTGACACACCTCAGAACTGGAGCCCATAAGGATCCTGATACACCTCAGAGCTAGGGCCTATCAGGATCCTGAAACACCTCAGAACTAGGGATCATCGGGATCCTGACACTCCTCGGAACTGGGGCCCATCGGGATCCTAGCCACACCTCAGAACTGGAGCCCATCAAGATCATGACACACCTCAGAACTGAAGCCCATTAGGATCTTAGCACACCTCTTAACTGGGGCCCATTATGATCCTAGCACACCTCAGAACTGGAGCCCATCAGGATCCTAGGCATATCTCAGAACTGGGACCCATTAGGGTCCTAGCACACCTCAGAACTGGGGCCCATCAGAATCCTAGGCACATCTCAGTACTGGGACCCATTAGAATCCTAATACATCTTAGAACTGTGGCCCATCAGGATCCTGACACACCTCAGAACTGGGGCCCATAAGGATCCTGATACACCTCAGAGCTAGGGCCTATCAGGATCCTGAAACACCTCAGAACTAGGGCCCATCGGGATCTTGACACACCTCAGAACTGGGGCTCATCAGAATCCTAGGCACATCTCAGAACTGGGGCCCATTAGATTCCTGATACACCTCAGAACTGGGGCCCATCAGGATTTTGACACACCTCAGAACTGAGGCCTATTATGATCCTTGCACACCTTAGAACTGGGGCCCATCAGGATTCTAGCACACCTCCGAACTGGGGCCTATCAGGATCCTGAAACACTTAAGAACTAGGGCCCATTAGGATCCTGACACACCTCAGAACTGGGGCCTATCAGGATCCTGAAACACTTCAGAACTGGGGCCCATTAGGATCTTAGCACACCTCAGAACTGGGGCCCATCAGGTTCCTGACACACCTCAGAACTGGGGCCCATCAGGATCCTTACACACCTCGGAACTGAGGCCCATTAGGATCATTGCACACCTTAGAACTGGGGCCCATCAGGATTCTAGCACACCTCAGAACTGGGACCAATCAGGATCCTTGGTACACGATGCACACGCTCTGCTTTGATTTTTCCAGGTAGGAAGCCCGCAACCCTTATTGGTTGCTACAGGGGACAGCGACACCCGTGCTTCTGCTTCTTTGCTTCTAGGTGGTGAGAGAGAAATGATAAAAGTCAGTATTCAACAAGGCCTTGTTTATGTGGGCAGTGTAAATAGGTGGTTAAGCAGCATTTACACCAACCTGCCAGACTCAAGTTACTATGGTTACCAGCCATGTTAATATGCAGTGCCACGTGCACTTTAAGGCCCCTTTCACACTTGTGCAACTTTTCGTGTGACTTGGGACTGCAAAATTGCATGACAAGTTATACCCCATGATTTCCAATGAATACCGTTCATATCTGTGCGACTTCAATTCGCAGCGACTTCAAAGTAGTCCCTTCAGTACTTTGACGCGACTTGAGGTCCATAGACCTCAAGATTACACATGCATTGCTTCAAGTCGTGGCAAAATTGTGTGATTTGCAGGTCGTACAAGTGTGAAAGGGGCCTTAGGGTCCATGCTCACTGGGTTCTTGAAAGGAAAAAACCCTCATAATTACTTTTTTTATTGCATATGCATGTATGTGCATTTACATTTATAAGCTTTTTTTTCCAAACCCCTCTGCTCATTTTTCACTATAATCAATTTACACTTGAATGGCCGATGCGCCTAAATGCTGCGTTTTTGCGTGTCAAATGTGTAAAGTCGTGATTTTTCCTGCGCCTGGACTAGCTGAGTGACCTCAGACAACAGTGGGCTTTAGCCTTTGCATGGACCTGACAGCGGGGAGTTTTATATACACTCTGTTAACTGCAACCAGCGGGGGTGTGGCTTGCATGCGTTTGCAAATGTGTGCTAACTAAATCCCTGTTTTTAACGCATACTGTTGGGCAGGTTAATTTGGTTGGTGAATTGATCTGGGAATTTTCTCTGGTTTTGTCTTTGATGCAATGCCCTTCAATGTGCTCCTTGCTATGAAGGCCAGTTATAGTTGGGGGCATCTGTTTGTCCCTCCTATTCCTTCTGTATTGAACTGTACATGTAAACTGTTGGCACTATATAAATCCTGTATAATAATAATAATGCAGTGAGATCTGCACTGAATTAGATTAATTGGCGCACAGGTGAGACATCCAGGCTCTTATAGACCCTGGAGGTTTCATCAAAGAGAACCTGTTACCAAAAGTCATCACATGTTAAACATGTTAGATAACAAAAATAAAAATAAATCCTGCGAGCCACCACTGTCTAGATGCTTAAAGTGGTTTAACCACTTGAGACCCGCGCTATAGCCGAATGACGGCTACAGCGCGGATCTCCTTTTCCGGGACTACGTCTATTGACGTAGTCCCATGCACGAGCGGCCTGTGCGCCCCCTGAGGGGCGCGCGCGGCGCGCTCTGTGATCGGCCAGTCTACGAGACTCGCCTGATCACCGATCCGTGCAAGGGGTCGATCCCGACCCCCTTATCACGTGATCAGCTGTCAGCCAATGACAGCTGATCATGTGATATAACGGAGCCGGCAATCGGCTATTATAACGGAGCCGGTAAAAGCCGATCACCGGCGGCCGTGATCGGGACATCAGTCCCGATCACGGCCAGCCCTGCCAGTGCCCACCTGCCCCCTGCTTTGCCTGCCTGAATAAAAAATGTGTCCCCCCTGTCAGTGCCACCCAGCTGTGCCCATAGTGCCACCCAGCAGTGCCCACAGTGCCACCCAGCAGTGCCCACAGTCTGCCTCAACAAAGGTGCTGCACCCCAGTGCCACATATCAGTGCCCAGCAGTGCCGCCCAGCAGTGCCACCTATCAGAGCCAACTATCAGTTCCACCTATCAGTCCCATCTATCAGTGGTACCTATCAGTGCCCCTTAGTGCCACCTATCCGTGCCACCCATCTGTGCCATCTTATCTGTGCCATCTTATCTGTGCCCGTCTTTGCCCATCAGTGCCGCCTTATCTGTGCCCATCGGTGTCATCCATCAGTGCCACCTATCAGTGCCCACCAGTCCTATCAGTGGTACCTATCAGTGCCCATTAGTGCCACCCATCCATGCCATCTTATCTGTGCCCATCTTTGCTCATCACTGCCACCTTATCTGTGCCCATCAGTACTGCCTTATCTGTGCCTATCAGTGCCCACCAGTGCAGCCTATCAGTGCCCACCAGTGCCGCCTCATCAGCGCATTTCAATGAAGGAGAAAAATGACCTGTTTGCAAAATTTTATAACAAACTATTAAACGTGATTTATTTATTTTTTTGCATCTTTTTTTGTTTGTTTAGCAAAAAATAAAACTCCCAGCTGTGAATAAATACCACCAAAAGAAAGCTCTATTTGTGGGAAAAAAATGATAAAAATGTCATTTGGGTACAGTGTTGTATGCCCGCGCAATTGTCATTCAAAGTGCATCAGCGCTGAAAGCTGAAAATTGGTCTGGGACTGAGGGGGGTTTAAGTGCCCAGTAAGAAAGTGGTTAAATATCCCAAAGAATAATGGTATTAAGCCTGTCGCATGTATTGTGAAAGATAAATAAATAATCTAAACGCTGCTCGTGTTGAACGCGTCACATATATTGTGCAAAGATAAATACATTAATTGAATACCCTGCGCTAAAAATTATATAGATTGTAGTGTATACTAAAACTATGTAAAATGAATCAAATTAATATAACTAATAAATGGATATGAAATACACACAAAAGCAATTTAAAGTGCCTCGTGCATAACTGTGTATAAAAGCATAAGCAAATAATATATAGAAAAGGTGCTCCTGTGCAATACCGTATATAGTGTCCGACCGAGGGGTCAGGACGGCACAAAAAGACATCTTGTAAGCTAAGGAGGACGCTCGTATCATCCCGATACCACCTTGGTATAATCTTCTACATGCTCATCATAGAATGGTGCACTGACGCACCTGATAAATGTGAGTACCCCAGATGGGGATTTTTGCTTTAGTGAAATAAATTGTTTAAAATGTCATTGCACTATTGAGTTTTTCCTTTCACATTTCCTGGATAACTATGTTGAGGAACCCAGGTGCCTGACATTTAAAGAGCCCAGAGGTGGTTCACATGCGTGCTTTGACTTAGCTTAATCGCAAAGTCACATGCTCTAAGGAGAGCATTTACTACCTTAGTGGGGGCACCTGAGTGAAGACATCCCAGCACGTCTTGGATCACACTTTTTATGGTTCCTGAATTACACAAGCTTTTATCACGTTATATATGCACACGAGCACTTTGTCTTAAGCCCCATACACACTATCAGATTATCTGCTGTGTTTTTCCTTCAGATTTACCAAAACCATATAATATGAGGACAAACCTTAGGAGTTTCAATGTGTATGCAATCAGGCAGGCCCTTCTACTACATGGTTTTGGTAAATCTGAAGGAAAAAAACAGCAGATAATCTGATAGTGTGTATGGGGCTTAAGAGTTGTTTATTTTAGGCACGGTCATTTACGACATATTTGGACACTATATATTGCACAGGAACACTTTTTCTATATATTATTTGGTTACGTTTATGGTTTTAAACACAGTTATGCACCAGGCACTTTAAATTGGTTTTGTGTGTATATCATATCCATTTATTAGTTATATTAATTTGATTCATTTTATATAGTTTTAGTATGCACTACAATCTATATAATTTTTAGCGCAGAATATTCAAATGTATGTTAGACATGTTAGATAATAGGATTTTTTGTACTCACCGTAAAATCCTTTTCTCTGTAATTCACCGACCGACACAGCTCCTCTCTGTAACTAAATGGGTTATATAGCCTGCCATTAGGAGAAGCTAGGCAAAATTGTTACACGATACACAGAACTTTAATCCCGCCCCAAGGAGCAGGCCCCATGCTATCAGCGCTTCCCACTGCTCCTAGCAGCTTCAGTACGTCAACAAGCAGTATAATGCAGAAAAAAGGAGGGGTGGGTGATGTGTTGGTCGGTGACACAGCTCCTCTTTTTTCCCACAATTCTTTGCAAAATGAAGATTTTTTTTTCACAAAATTGTCATAATAAGTTATTTCTCCCACAGCATATGCATACCACAAATTACACCCTAAAATACATTCTACTACTCCTCCTGAGTATGGTGATGCCACATATGAGACACAGCCTGGCCACATACAGAGGCCCAACATGCAGGGAGCACCACCAGGCTTTTTAGGGGCATAAATTACACATTTAAATCTACCTCTTACACCTTTGAAGGCCCTGGAACACCAGGACAATGAAAATGTCCAAAAAATGACCCCATTTTGTAAAGCAAACACCCCAATGTATACTGTATGAGGCATAATGAGTCTTTTGAACATGTCATTTTTTCCACAAGTTTTTGGAAAATGTGGAAAGAAAATGAAAACGCATTTGTTTTTGTTTTTTTTACACAAAGTTGTCCAGATATAAGATATTTCTAACACATAGCATGTACATAGAAAAAAATACACCCCAAAATACATTCTGCTACTCCTGAGTATGGCGATACCACATGTGTGAGACTTTTACACAGTCAGGCCACATACAGAGGCCCAACATGAGGGGAGCACCATCAGGTGTTCCAGGAGCATAAATTACACCTTTAATTTGACTACCTATTACACTTTTGAGAGACACAGATGGGCACTGTAGTGGCACAGATGAGAACTGATGTGGCACGGATGAGTACTGATGTGGCATAGGTGAGCACTGATGTGGCATGGATGAGCATAAATGAGCGATGGATGGGCACAGATGTGCTATGGATGGGTACAGATGAGCATGGCTGTGGATGGATGGGCAGAGATCAGTGCTGTGGGCACTTTAGATCCAGCCCACAGTGCTGCTGTACCCAGCTCCTTCCTCTCCTCACACACTGTACCGATCGATGCGAGGAGAGTGGAGGAGCTGAATCAGATTTCTGTTGACAACTGATCGCTATATCATTGGACAGGGTGATCCACGTGGTAAAGGGCCGCTGTCATTGGCCCTTTACCCTGTTCCTTGACACAAGGAGTCCGGAGGACCTGACGGTCACGGACATTCCCGGGTGTGCGATTCTGGGAGGACATCATATGATGGCCTCCCAGAGTTATCCGACTGCGCTGTAGCCATCTTTCGGCTATGGCCCAGTCGGCAACTAGTTAAGCAATCAGGACATTCGGCACAGAAAGCTACATATGAATGAGTTTAGTAGAGAGGGTTGCCCATATCCATGGACATGATAGACTGTAGTAGAAAATTATAGTGTGTGGTGAAAAGCAACAAGGGTTATTGCAAAAGTAGTCCACGGGGACAATTTAGAGGAGCAAGAGGCCTGCAGAGAGTGGCTACATCGGTTCTCTACCTTGGTAAATAATGGATTGAGGTATTGTTGCACTGCAGTGGGATTGGTGAATTTTTCTTGTTCATCCTTGCAAATATGCAGGGTCGAGCCGCAACACTCCACCTGTTTCAGAAGTTTCAGAAGCTCCAAACAGGTCCACTTGGATAACAGCTCACATTTCACCGTGTACTGGCTGTGCAATGTCATTCTCAGCTCTGAGGGGTTTAAGCTGGGACAGTGGGAACTGTAGTCCTTCACTAGTTGGGGGGGGGGTGGCAGGGGTGTGTCCTGAGCTCTGAGGAGTTCATGCTGGGACCTGTAGTCCTTCACTTTTGGGGTTGGGATTTAAGGATGTGATCTCCTCCTCTGCTGCCAGCTCATGCTCCCATGACACACATGCTCCACATTACACATGTTCTTATTCATTCACTGCTCCCAACCTCACCTCAGGCAGTTTGACTCTGGAGAGGTGCTTCTGGCACAGTCAGTCCGTCTGTTCCTCAGGCAGGCTCCAAGGCACATGCGAGAATGGAAGGAGGGGGTGGGTGGAGCCAAACAGTAATAGGTGTGGAAGAGGCGGAAGATCCTTCTCCGCTCTGAATGCTGGGGCCTCAGCCTCGATTTTCTCCTCAGGACTGTGACATCACTGGTTGCTAGAGCCAGGCAATCCTAGCAACCACTGCAGATGATAGAGGCCAGCAGTGGAACTAATGCGTCTTGGCCGGCCAGGTCATTCTGTAAGTAAAGCTATGCAACCCAGAGAGAGACACCGCTCCACATTTCCTTGCACAGAGACAGACACCGCTCCACTTTTCCCTGCACATAGACAGACACCGCTCCACATTTCCCTGTACAGAGACAGACACCACTCCACATTTCCCTGCACAGACACTGCTCCACATTTCCCTGCACAGAGACAGACACCGCTCCACATTTCTCTGTACAGAGAGATACCCCACTCCACATTTCCCTGCACAGAAAGCGACCCTGCTCCACATTTCCCTGCACAGAGGGAGACCCCGCTCCACATTTCCCAGCACAGAGGGAGACCCCGCTCCACATTTCCCAGCACAGAGAGAAACCCCACTTCACATTTCCCTGCACAGAGAGAGACACCGCTCCATATTTCCCTGCACAGCAAGAGACTCCACATTTCCCTGAACAGCGAGAGACACTGCTCCACATTTCCATGAGCGTGCAACATTTTTAAAGTGTGGCATGTTGGGTATCTATTTAATTGACATAATATTTAATCGACATAAATATTGACATATTTACTGTTTTTATTGTTTTTTTTAATTGAAGTGTATTTTTTCCAAAAAAAGCTGCGTTTGAAAGATTGCTGTACAATTATCTGGGTGACATAAAATATTGCAACAACCCCTATTTTATTCTCTAGGGTCTCTGCTTAAAAGTGGAACTAATGCATCTTAGCCGGCCGGGTCATTCTGTAAGTAAAGCTATGCAACCCAGAGAGAGACACCGCTCCACATTTCCCTGCACAGCAAGAGCTCTGCCTGTGCAGGGCGCTGCCTCTGCGCGTTATTCTAAAAGTTCTTTGGTGTGGGCCTTTTTTGAGACGAGTGCATCAGATCGCACCGCTGCTATTTGCAACATATGTCTCAAGCATATCTCGTGTGGCCAAAACATCAGCCACTTGGGCACCACATGCTTGACCAGACATATGTTGACCTGCCATGCAGCTTGTTGGCAAGCGTACCTCAAAGACCCACACCAAAGAACAAAGCAGACCTCTCCTTGCTCCTCATCAGCTGGGATCTCCAACCCCACTAGACCTTCAGTCCTCTCTGAAATCTGCTCTGAGAGAAATGAAGGTGTAGAATTAGGTGTGTCACAGCCAAGTGCTTCCGGGCACTCTGCTAGCAGTACACCCACGTCCGATTATAGCAGGCAAATTTCCCTGCCCCCGTTGCTGGACCATCGAAAGAAGTTCACTCCCAGCCATCCTCATGCCCAGCGGTTGAATGCTAGATTGGCTAAATTGCTAGCACTTCAACTGCTGCCTTTTCAGTTGGTAGACTCGGCCCCCTTCCGAGAGTTTGTATAATGTGCGGTTCCTCAGTGGCAGGTCCCCAAACGCCACTTTTTCTCACGGAAGGCGATTCCGGCTATCTACCGGCATGTGGAAGGCAATGTCCTTGCCTCGTTGGACAGGGCGGTCAGCGGTAAGGTGCATATTACCGCTGACTCATGGTCCAGCAGGCATGGACAGGGGCGTTACCTGTCTTTCACTGCCCATTGGGTCACTCTTCTGGCAGCTGGGAAGGATGCAGGACAAGGTGCAGTAGTGTTGGAGGTTGTTCCGCCACCACGCCTCCAAAATGCTACTACTGGTTGTGACACACCTCTCTCCTCCACCCCCTCCTCTTCTTCTTCCTTCATGGCCTCTTCCAGTGCTCTGTCCTCAGAACCAGCGGTGCTCCATAGGCGTTCCAGGGGCTATGCACGTACGCAGGCAAAACTATGCCATGCCGTGCTTGCGCTGGTTTGTTTGGGGGACAGGAGCCACACTGGGGCAGATATTTTGTCAGCTCTGCAGGGGCAGGCCGAGAGGTGGTTGACGCCACGCCAGCTTAAGCCAGGAATGGTGGTTTGCGACAATGGCACCAACCTCCTCTCCGCCCTCTGACAGGGACAACTGACCCATGTGCTCTGTGTGGCTCACGTCCTCAACCTGGTGGTGCAGCGGTTCTTGGGCAGGTACTTGGGCTTACAGGATGTCCTGAAGCAGGCCAGGAAAGTCTGTGTGCATTTGTCGATCATTTAATGCCTGTGCTCGGCTGGCTGAGCTCCAAAAGGAGTTGAACCTGCCCAAGAACCACCTTATATGTGACATGCCCACGAGGTGGAACTCAACGTTGGCCATGCTGCAGCGGCTGCACATGCAGCAGAGGGCCATCAATGAGTACCCGTGCGACTACGGCACCAGGACAGGGTCAGGGGAGCTTGGTTTTTTCTCACCACGCCAGTGGGGCATGATCAGGGATGCATGCACTGTCCTGTCACCGTTTGAGGAGGCCACAAGGATGGTGAGCAGTGACAGTTCATGCATCAGTGACACTGTACCTCTTGTCCACCTGTTGGAGCATACGCTGCGTGGAATAATGGACAGGGCACTTGAGGCAGAACAGAGGCAGGAAGAGGACTTCCTTGCTTCTCAAGGCCCCCTTTATCCAGACAGTGTTCCTGCTGTCCCACCCATCACACAGGAAGAGGAGGAGGAGGATGATTGTGTCAGCATGGAGGTGGAGGCTGGCACTCAGCAGCAGCAGTCTTGTGATTTACAGTCCCAAGAAACCCGTGGACTTGTACGTGGCTGGGAAGATGTAGCTGCGGATCATGTTGTCCTTAGTGACCCAGAGGACTCCGGACCGAATGCCTCAGCTGACCTACGCTGCAAGGCCTCCCTGCGGAAGGATCCTCGTATTCTTCGGATCAAGGAGAGGGACCATTACTGGCTGGCCACTCTCCTTGATCCACGGTACAAGGGTAAGGTTGCCGACCTTATCTTGCCGTCGTAGAGGGAGCAAAGGATGAGACATCTCCGGGAGGCCTTGCAGAAAGGTCTGTGCAACGCGTTCCCAGAGACTGGGAGGTTACAAACTCACAAACGTGTTGCTGAGGCATCGGTCAGAAGGAGCGGTGGAGAAGGTGGCCGTCTGACCGATGCGTTCAGACAATTTTTTAGTCCGCAGCCCCAAGGTATGATCGGTTCCAGCAACCATCGCCAGCGTCTGATTTACATGGTGAAGGAATACCTAGGGGCAAGGTCAGACTTGGACACCTTTCCCACCGAAAATCCTCTGGCTTACTGGGTCTTGAGGATGGATCACTGGCCAGAGCTTGCACAGTATGCAATTGAGCTACTGGCCTGTCCTGCATCCAGCGTTCTTTCGGAACACACCTTCAGTGCTGCTGGTGGCTTTGTTACCGATCACAGGGTGCGCCTGTCCACCGACTCAGTTGATCGACTGACCTTCATCAAGATGAATCAGTCTTGGATCACCCACAGCTACCAAGCACCTGAAGCTGATGTAACCGAATAATTTTTTTTAAAAATATCACATCCCTTCAAGACTGCCTATGCTGATGCTGAGTGACTGTCCTGTTATGTTGATTGTCTATCCTCTTCCTCCTCCGCTAATATGTTGGAAGAACATTTTTGGTTCTGGGTGATGCCACCAGCCCAATTTTTCTGCCCCTGTTTAACAGGGGCGTTTAATAACAATTTTCGATGCAATGCTTTGCAGCAGGGCTCATTCCTGCACTACAACTAGAGTATATGGGAGAGGTTGCAGTGTCGTGGCACCAGCACCAGTGCCTAAAGCCCAATTTTTCTGCCCCTGTTTAACAGGGGCGTTTAATTACAAATTTTGATGCAATGCATTGCAGCAGGGCTCATTCCTGCACTACAACTAGAGTATATGGGAGAGGTTGCAGTGTGGTGGCACCAGCACCAGTGCCAGCAGCCCAATTTTTCTGCCCCTGTTTAACAGGGGCGTTTAAGTACAATTTTTTGATGCAATGCTATCCAGCAGGGCTCATTCCTGCACTACAACTAGAGTATATGGGAGAGGTTGCAGTGTCGTGGCACCAGCACCAGTGCCTAAGGCCCAATTTTTCAGCCCCTGTTTAACAGGGGCATGTAATTACAATTCTTAATATAATATTTCACAGCAGGGCCTGTTCCTGTGCCCACCCAGAGTAACTGTGAGGACTTATAGTGTTGTGGCACAAGCACCACAACCACCAAAGGTAAATTTTTCTACCACTGTTCAACAATGGCATGTAATTACAATTCTTGATATAATCGTTCACAGCAGGGCGCTCCAGCGCCCACCAAGAGTCACTTTGAGGGCTTACAATGTTGTGGCAACACCAACACCTTGTTCCGCCATTTCTGCAGCGCATATAGGGCAGGCCCCTACTTTCAAACATCCAACTTACAAACATCTCCTACTTGTAAACGGAAGGAGACAACAGGAAGTGAGATGAAAAAATATGGACAGCAAAACAAATTATACAGGGGTGATAACCCTTCCCTATGTTTTCCAAAAAGCTTAAAAATAGATTTTTTGACTGGAGCTACACTTTAAAAATGTACCAGTTCAAAATTACAAACAGATTCTACTTAACACAACAAATCTACACAGTCCCTGTCTTGTTTACACCGCCTGTATACTGCTGTTCTGAGTATATAGGGCCTGGGGGCCCCACGTCTTTCCTTTTTTTAATATGGGTACGGGGTTCCCCTTAATATCCATACAAGACCCAAAGGGGCTGATAATGGGCAGGGAGGGCTACCCATGCCATTTTTCTCAATGAGTTTCATCCATATTGCCGGAACCAGATATTACATTAAAAACGCAAGCAGTTTTAAATGACTTTTTTTCCGTTAAATGTCATTTTGTGCAGGGACTGTTCTAAACACGGGAAACACATGGCACTTCACAGGCATACTATAGACACCCCCCAGGCATGATATTTAAAGGAATATTTCACTTTTTTTTTTCACTTTAATCGTCATTAAAATCAGTGCTCCCGCCAAAACGGCCATTTTTAAAAACATTTTAGGTATTGACCCATGTCCCCTGGGGCAGGAGCCAGGTCCCCAAACCCTTTTTAGGACAGTATCTTGCATATTAGCCATTAAAATTAGCACTTTTTATTTCGAACGTTCGAGTCCCATAGACTTCAATGGGGTTCTAAAGTTTGTAAGAATTTTCGGTCCGTTCGAAAGTTCTGGTGCGAACCGAACCGGGGGGGGTGTTTAGCTCATCCCTAATGGGAATTACTAATCTACATGGAATCCCTTTGTGTCGGAAATAACTGGTGGTATAATATTCAATTTCTCTTTTATACCTGTTCCTAATGTTTTGATATGCTCCACCTGCATTGTGGACCCTATTCATTTTCAATAAAAATATTGAAACACAAAAAATTTTATATAACGTTTGGAGGCTCTAAGTAATTTTCTAGTAAAAAAAAGTAGATTTTTACATGTATAAGAAGTGTCAGAATTGGCCCGGTATTGAGGTCCCGTAGCTATCTCCTTCTCCGTTCTTCTGTTATCAGCCTGATAACTCCTGACAAGTTCCTATACTGACACATAATTTGTGTAGTCTGCACCTGTTACTACTGATTTTCACTCCCACTGGGTGGGGTCCGCTCATTACATAAGGAGCATTTAAACACACTTCTTTCATTCACAGTCAGTTCTCTGACTGATACACATCTTGTGCAGGCTGCACCAGACATCGCTGGGCCTTACGCCTATATCAGCAACACCAGGTAACTACCACTATCATTATGACAGTCATTTCATATGTGGGTTTTAATCCCAGGATTTTACCAATTTCTGGGGATTTATGCTGTTTTGATATCAGTTTATACTCATTTTATTCTGGCTCCTCTCTTTGATTAGCTTACATTTTTATATTTTCAGTACCATTTGGTATTTCATATTTTTATTGATCCACAGAATGGAGCCCTTGTCATTTAAAGTCCCGACCTTCTTTCTTTATGTACCTGAATAGGGATGGAGATGCATGTTATCATGTGTCTCATTCAAAGTCCCAAAAAACCCCTCTATTGCATATGATAAAAGCAGCCAGTGTTTTGTATTGGAGAGGATGCTATAAATAGATTAGCAGCATGCTGAACGATTCAACAAACAGAGCTGAAAGTCTCTACCTATGGGGAGTGGGGGTGTGTGCCTTTCCTCCAATCTGCTATCTTGGCTGTATGCCCAGACTTCACTGCAGTGCTTACCAGGAAGAGAAAATCTCCTAACACAATATGAACTTTCTAAACAGTATATAAAGACAGCAGATATACATGTAAGCCCTTGTACAGACGGTCCGACAATCTGACAACCAAATCCATTGGATTTTGTCCGAAACTGTTGCATACACACGGTCGGACAAAGTTGTCGGAAAATCCGATAGTACATAACGTGATGACGTTATTTCGTTACAACGGGACTACGTTCAGGCTAGTAGCCAATAGCTTTGGTCTAGGATTTTGATCTGAGCATGCGTGGCACTTTGTCCGTCAGAGTAGGCTACACATGATCGGAGTATGTCCGATCGGAGCATTTTGTCGGAAAATTTTACGGACAAGTTAGAAAACTTGGTCCATCGGATACTCCGATGGAAACAGTCCGATGGAGACCACACACAGTCGGATTATCCGACAAAACGGTCCGATAGGACACATTCTGTCAATCTCCGACCGTGTGTACAAGGGCTAAAACGTATGTAGGGAGATTTGTTCCATCTCTACTACTCACAAACGGGAGCGAATAAGCAGGCACACACAGCTAAACAGATTGGTGGATGGTACGAACGTCACTTCTGATTTCCTACGCGTTACGTCACGAATGGACTTGAACTGTTGAAGTCCATTCGTGACGTAACGCATAGGAAATCGGAAGTGACGTTCGTAGCATCCACCGATCTGTTTAGCTGTGTGTGCCTGCTTATTCGCTTCCATTTGTGAGTAGTTTTATTTTTACAAATAAATCGTTCGTTTTAAATTACTACACCATGGAGGATATCTCTCACTTGTTGTTTTGAGCATTGCCTGTCGGCCAAAACTGCAAGGAAGAGCGGCACTGTCAGAGGTCCCAGTCACAGCCTATTTGACCCCCCCGGAATTCCCCCTGCAAATCTGTTGTCTTGCTGTATACCTTACAGCTATGAGGTAATTATTTAGGAATACCAGCACTGACACGGGATACCGTTTGGAGGAAAACTACCTTGGCACATTGCACTTTATGTTTGGTTGTGAAATCACACTTTAGAGTTGCACGATTGGACTGTGTATGGGACACTTTATCGAGATTCACAATTCTTTTGCTGCTACTCGGTTTCCTTTTTCATCAAGGAATATAGTATTGTTTTTCTCTGTTTTTTGCACATTTAAAGTATTCATAGAATCTTTTTTAGATCATTTATCACATTGATTTATTGGTACATATTTGTTTGCAGTTTTATTTTAGACGTTTCACCTTTTTTCTATATACACATTGCAATAATAATTAATTATATGCACTGTATAGCCGTAGACACATCTTTGCCTATTTTTTAGACACTTGAATATATATTAGATTTTTATTTGAATGCAATTTATAAGTTTTAAGTATCACATACTAAGCACTATTGCACTTTTTTATTCACATTTTTTGGAGAACTGATAGTCTCTATTTATCACATGAGTTTATTTCTTTCTTGGTATCTAAGGAAGCGCAACACACATCCTTCTCCCCTTTTTTCTATTTTTTATTGAGAGTTCACTCAAAAAAAGTGTCTGCTGCTCCGATTAGAACATACTTTCTACTTCTTTTCCAAAATTATTCTTCTTGCCATAGAGCGCAGGAGCTGCTCTACATACATACAAAACTAGGAAAGAATGTCGGGGGAAGCCTGTGGCCTGGCCAGGGACCCGGGAGCTGCTAGTGTTAGTGAGCAGTCTCCGGAAAAAACCCCTGAGGACCTGGCCATGATGGATCTCTCAGGTAACCAAGGGCTGGGCTGTGGACCGGGGGTCACCGCAAGTATCAGGGTATAGGTCCATGGGAAACCTTTTTGAGTGGTCATCGCTTGTAGAAGCCTCATTAAGCGAAGAAGAGTCGTGGGTTCTAGGGAAATCCTCATCCCCTGGAGCCACAGCAAAGGCACTGGAGGAACCACCATGCCCAGCACAAAACCCAGTACCAGACTACAAACTTTCTACCAGTTCGCCCAGTGCTCTTTCAAACAGAGCATCAACGAATCAGCAATGGGTCAGCAGAGCTCCCGATTCCTGCGTTCTGCCTGGCTGAGGGAGGCCTAAAGAATTGCCTAGACATTCCAGAGGGAAGTACAGCGGAGAGTCATTCAGGAGTGGGGCCTGGACTACCCTTACATTCCAGACCATGCCATGGAGGTTGTTGAACATTTCCAGGAGCAATGGGAAAATTACTTGGTCTGGAGCTACTTGTATGTCCCAAAACCCAAGCAGGTACCAGAGAGTGAGGTCTGGGTTCGCTTTAAGGACATACACCCTGAATGGAAGCTCAGGCAGGCTATATACAAAGATAGAGTGCTGGTGGTGAAAGCAGGACAGAACAACCGCAGCTATTTCATTTCGGTGAGAGGTGAGGGGGACAGTCGGAGGAGTCTGCTGGATCCCAGGTATTAGCTGTAGGCAGGACTACTGTTGTGTAGCCACAGGTAAAATGCTATTACCCATTTGGACTGCTGGGGTGCAGCTGGGTTAGGGTGGGACTCCCCAATGACTGTTCTATTGCAGGGGGCAACTGATGTCTGCCACTCAGGGTGCCTGACAATGTCATGGACACTAGGGTGTGCTGTCTCTGCTCAAATCCCTTTGCCAATTGTTCAAGAAAGAGGACTCCTTGTTTAGGAGCCAAACAGAAAGTTTATTGGCTTACGGGCATATGTGTCTAATTACTGGCGTGTCTGTTCAGGTTGCATTCTGCAGGAGGTCTCCACGACTCCTTTTGAGGGAGTGACAATTCTGGTAGGGAACCACATGGTACCTTTGGGTAATTATTCTGCCACCAGACAGAGGATTATAACCTCTGTTTGGTGAAGTGTTAATTTTCAGTTAGTTTGTTTTAGTTAGATGTGTGGTGTTTTATGTCTTTTTAGGAAAACCCTGGGATGTGATGGCTGTACATCTCCACCGTTGGAACAGATGAAGACCTGTGGTTTGCAGAGAATTCCTCCTGAGGGAGCAATGCTCTGGTTCCCCTTGTCTTGACATTAGTGCAGGGATCTGCAGTCAGGATATATAAAGTGTACAAATTGTAATGTACCTATGTCCTTTTGTACTTTTATACAATGATTGGGCCCAAAGTGTCAATATTTTGTGTGGCCACCATTACTTTCCAGCACTGCCTTTAACCCTCTTGTACATCGAGTTCACCAGAGCATCACAGGTTACCACTGGAGTCCTCTTCCACTCATCCATGATGACATCACAGAGCTGGTGGATGTTAGAGACCTTGCGCTCCTCCACCTTCCTTTTTAGGATGCCCCACAGATGCTCAATAGGGTTTAGGTCTGCAGACATGCTTGGCCAGTCCATTACCTTTACCCTCAGCTTAGCAAGGCAGTGGTCATCTTGGAGGTGTTTTTGGGGTCGTTATCATGTTGGAATACTGTCCTGTGGCCCAGTCCCTGAAGGGAGGGAATCATGCTCTGCTTTAGTATGTCACAGTACATGTTGGCATTCATGGTTCCCTCAATGAACTGTAGTTTCCCAGTGCCAGCAGCACTCATGCAGCCCCAGACCATGACACTCCCACCACCATGCTTGACTGTAGGCAAGACACACTTGTCTTTGTACTCCTGACCTGGCTGCCACCACACACGCTTGACACCATCTGAACCAAATAAGTTTATCTTGGTCTCATCAGACCACAGGACATGGTTCCAGTACTCCATGTCCTTAGTCTGCTTGTCTTCAGAAAATACTTTTTGGGCTTTCTTGTGCATCATCTTTAGAAGAGGCTTCCTTCTGGGGCGACAGCCATGCAGACCAATTCGATGCAGTGTGCGGCGTATGGTCTGAGCACTGACAGGCTGACCACCCCCCCCCCCCCCCCTTCAACCTCTGCAGCAATGCTGACAGCACTCTGAGTGGTACCTGTCCTGTTAAACCGCTGTATGGTCTTGGCCACCTGCTCCCACTTTCGCTCGGACCACATAGATGGCTCGAGCAGGAGTTCTCCTCTTCTTCTCCCTCCCTGCAATCTTCTGGGACATGTCATAGGTCCCAGAAGATTGCCCGACCAATGGGGAGGCGCTGCTCGACATGCGCAGTGTGCACCTGGCTGTGAAGCCGCAAGCTGTCACAGCCAGGTGCCCACATATGCAATACCGGCGGAGAGGAGAGGGAGAGAACCAAGGGTTTGGGCGGCCACTTCGCTGGACCGTGGAACAGGTGAGTGTGTGTTTTTATTAAAAGCCAGCAGCTACACTTTTGTAGCTACTGACTTTTAATAAACACAAAATGAGTGGAACTCTGCTTTAAACCTCGTACACAAAATTAGAATTTTCAGATGAATGCCTTTTTTTTTTTTTTTTTTTTTTTTTTTTTTTTTTTTCATGCTAGTTTTTATATGGAAAACCAATAGGTTACTAAAGTTATGAACATTCTCATATGACATAATACAACATTGGAAGTGATGTATTGTATTGAAAGTTGTGTACTAATGATCAGATTATTGTACAGTTGCTACGGAAGCACTATTTTTCGTCAGATTTTTCTCATCGTGTGTACTAGGCATTAAACTTTTTGCTTAATGGGAAGTCTGGTAAGAGGAGACCTGATGTAGACCTCCACAATCAACACTATTAGCCCTGATTCACACTGATGCGTTTTGACATATCAAATCGCATGTCAAAGTGGCAGCAATGGTTCCATCCTAATCGGTGCGACTCTGCATTTGCAGCGCCGCACCAATATCAAAAAGTAGTTTCTGTACGGCCGCGTACACTTGCGCGGACTGTTCGCCCAACTTTGTCCGTCCAACAGTTTCGGCAAACAGTCCGCTCAAACTTAGCATGGACGGACATGGCCACACACGACGGACGAACAGTTTGCTGAAACCGTGCGCGATGACGTGAACGGCACGTACGACGGGACGAAAAATACGACGTCCTATACACTGCATTATAGCTTTCGGCGTGAAAATCCTTTCTGAGCATGCGCGCAACTTTGTTTGACGAACAAGCCTACACACGAGCGGACTGTTCGCTGAAACAAGGTTTCAGCGGACAGTTTTACGGAATTTCCGAAAAACCTTGTCCGTCCAACTGTCCGCTGAAAGCCCACACACGAGCGGACTGTCCGCCCAAACACTGTTCAGCGGACAAAGTTGGACGAACAGTCCGCCCGTGTGTACGCGGCCTACTACTTTTTGCGATTTTCAATTGACATCTGTGCAGAAACCCACACAGATGTCTGTGAAATCACCACCGAAATCGGGACTGACATGCGGGAGTGAAATTGTGCAAGTTCAGCTAAGCTTGCACGGCTTCATTCCTGCAGCTCCGTGTGAACCAGGGCTTAGTGAGCTATTCCTGTTGGGACACACTTCACTTCAAATGTAAACACAAAGCAGTAGCATTGTGTTTTCAGTGATCTGCTACTACAGTAGTGCTCCTACAGGGCACTGTGTAGCAAGATCTGAAGTACAAAAGCTAATTGTTTCAGCTGCTGGCCTTAATCCTGGATGGCAGTTCCAGAACCTGAAAGTTCGTGTGGTACTAAGCTCATGTGGTGCTTCTAAAGCCCCGTACACACGAGCGGACTTTTCAACATCCAAAGTCCGACGGAATGATTCCATCAGACTATTCGATCGTGTGTGGGCTGCAACAGACTTTTGATTCGCAAAAGTCTGACGGACTTTAGAAAATGGAACATGCTTCAAATTTTTCCGACGGAACTCCGCCGGACCCAGTTCCTCCGAAAAATTTGCTCATGTGTATGCTATTCCGACGGACTAAAACCGACGCTAGGGCAGCTATTGGCTACTGGCTATGAACTTCCTTATTCGAGTCCAGTCGTACGTCATCACGTTCAAATCCGTCGGAGTTTGGTGTGATTGTGTGTGGCCAAGTCCGCTCAGTCGAAAAGTCCGTCAGAACTCTGTCGGAACTCCAGCAGAACTCCTTTGGATGTCTGTGGGACATAAGTCCTCTCGTGTGTACGGGGCTTAAGCGGCAGTGGGTTGAATAGCCCCTGTGCCTTTTTTTTTTTTTTTTTTTTTTAAGGATTTACCCCCTTCCTGACCAGAGCACTTTTTGCCATATGGCACTGCGTCGCTTTAACTGACAATTGTGCGATGTTGCACTCAAACAAAATTGACGTGGCCCCCCACAGATAGAGCTTTCTTTTGGTGGTATTTGATCACCTCTGCAGTTTTTCTTTTTTGCACTATAAACAAACAGTCAATTTTAAAAATGCCATAAGTGTATATTGATTGGTTTGCACAAAATTTATAGCGTTTACAAAATAGGGGATAGATTTTTGGCATTTTTATTAGTAATGGCAGCGATCTACAACACTTTTGACACCATTTTGGGACCATTGTCATTTTATACAGCGATCAGTGCTATAAAATACACTGATTACTATGTAAATTACACTAACAGTGAGGTGGTTAAACACAAGGGGTTAAGTGTGTCCTAGGAGGTGGGCTTCCACTAACATGACTGCGATCCCTGTCATGTCATTAGGCAGAACAGGGAAATGCCTTGTTTACGTAGGCATCTCCCCGTTCTTCTGCTCCGTGACATGATTGCTGGGTCCCGGCGGACATCGAGTCCACGGGACCCACGGTCACGGAGCACATGGCGGGCGCACTCCCACAATGCCACATCTTAAAATGAATGTACCAGTATGCCCATTTGCCCACCCGTGCCATTGTGCTGACGTATATTGTTGTGCGCTGGTCAGCTAGTGGTTAAAACACACAACAGTTGTCATTTAGATTGCCCAAAAGAGATATAAGCCACTTAAATATAGTTAAAAATAAAATAAATGCTTTCTATGCACACACTGTGCAAAAAAGTTTTGAGGTGTAAATTTACAGATCCATGGCAGCAAAATGGTGAATTATAGCAGAGCCTTCTTCAATTTAATCGCTTTAGATTAAATTTTTCCTCTGAAAGTGGACACATTATTGATTTCTTTAGCCATCTTCATTTGATTGTAATAGATTTCTCAGTCAACTTGAATGATCACATTATAACATGAAGTTGGTTTAGGTTGTTGCTTGACAGACCTCTCCAACTATATTATTCTGAGCTCTATCAAGTGTCATATTTTAACTGGTCAGTGTAATTTTAAGAAATGCTGCTGCACATACAAAAAAAAAAAACACACTTTACCAAAATTTACATTTCTGGTTTAAGTAAAAAAACTACAGTACCAATTTCAATGGGTTACAGATACAGCCACCTGGGTGGAGTTGATTGGGAGATGTAGATGTGGCGCTGTTCATATAAGATCCGTGCCTTGAAATGTGATTTAAAATAAACTTGGATGTACTATAAGGATTGGAGTGATCTAAGGTGGCTGATGCTAACAATTAACATCATAAATAGAGAATAAATGATATACAAAGCTAAAAATGATTAGCAAATATCTGAAGTGATAAGTGTTTGTTTGTTTTTTTTCTCGTGTGCTGCAACTTTTAAATAAAACCATAAAGTGATAGGTGCTTCACATACATATGTGTTACAACCCCTGCATTAGATATATAACAATCAATTGGTGCAGTATATATGTAGTTACAGTCTTTCAAACAGTATACTATAAAGTTTGTTTCAAAAAATAATAAATATATATTCCCCGAAAAAGTGACTGGTGCTCTTCCGTCTATAGTGCTGGTGCTCTTTATGGTGCCCCTTTTGGAATTGCATTCACCAAATTTCATCACAATAAACAGGGGTATTGTGCATTCACAGTATATGCCACTGTGCAGCACTCTATGGATCCTCTGTGTATTTAATTCTGATACAATCCTCTGTGTTTCTCATATATGGAAGAAGAAAGTGCCCATAGCATAATACCGCTTTAAAAAAACTTTATTGTATCAAAAAAAACAGTGGAGATAGAACTCACGTTTACACTGAATGAGAAGTGATGTAAAGACGTTCAGTTACTGTCCCTACACGTTTCATCATTGAAGACATCATCTGGAGCAACCATCTTGCTACACTTCTTATCCTTTTTATAGCAGGTGTTCTCCCAAATAGCAATTTTTCAAAAGAGGCTGCGCTATAGTGATTCAATTCAGTATCTATGAATATAAATTAATTTATCATACAGAAAAGACAAGAAATAAGTAAATCAATAAATAATTTGTGCAAAAATGAATATACAAAATATTAGTCCATCTCCAGCTAAACAACGTTTTTGCTTGTGATCTCCACTGTGATGAACCACACCGCACCAATGAAAAAGTGTCACCAAAACAGCAGAAAAGGACTTTCCACCACCAAAAGTACTGACGCTTACCAGCTACAGAGATCTCATCTCAGAGATTCTAATATCGCCACTGTCATATCCCTCCTTCTGGACCTGAGCTGCATGGAGGATGTATCCCTTTAGGCACTCTGTTCCAATTGCTGATGTATTCCTATGGCCACACCGCTCATTGATAATGAAGGAGATGAGGGGGTGGGGAGGAAGTCGCTTATGGTGACCTTAGAGACATGGAAATTCAGCAGGGATCGGTCACATCTCCATCCATGTGTGGTCACTCCTCTGCTGCCACTTCCAGCAACGTAAGCGGCAGTACTTTTGGTGGTGGAAAGTTCTTTTCTGCTGTTTTGGTGACACTTTTTCATTGGTGCGGTGTGGTTCATCACGGCGGAGATCACAAGCAAAAACGTTGTTTAGCTGGAGATGGACTAATATTTTGTATATTCATTTTTGCACAAATTATTTATTGATTTATTTATTGTCTTTTCTGTACGATAAATTAATTTATATTCATAGATACTGAATTGAATCACTATAGTGCAGCCTCTTTTGAAAAATTGGTATTTCAAATTGTGGGTATCTCACATTTAGGTTGCAGCTCTATTTTCATGAATTTTTTTATGGTTTGTCAATTATTTGAATCTTAAATAGCGCTGTATTACATTTGTTTTATTTGGTCTCCCAAATAGGTCTGATTACATGACCATGCCATTTTTGGTTGGTACAGAAGACCGAAGCCTTCCAATTCTGTTGTGTGAACCCTGTTTTAATCAGTCATGTGTACTAAGTTTAACTACTTTGTGCCTGCGCTATAGCCAAAAGATGGCTACAGCGTGGACGCCATTTGCCGGGAGGGCGTCTCTGGACATCCTACTGTTTACTTCCGCAATGCGCGCTCCCGCGAGCACGCATCAGGTAAGTTCTCTGCTGGCCGTGTCTCTTGGACACAGCCAGTCACAGATCGCTGTAAATGGCCAATCATAGCGGCCATTTACAGCGCAATCGGCATGTCCAATGAGAGATGATCTCATATGTAAACATATGAGATCATCTCTCATCGCCGGCTCTCCCTCCTCACACAGAGACAGCGAGTGAGGAGGGAGAGCAAACGGCTTAGTCAGAGATGCAGCGTTTAGTGATAAAAAACAAAATGAAAAGTGCCCAACTGTCCCCACTGCCACCTGTCCCCACTGCCACGTATAAGTGCTATCTGTCATCAGTGTCACGTGCCACCTGTCATCAGTGCCACGTATCAGTGGCATCTGTCATCAGTGCCACACCAGTGTCACGTGTCATCAGTGCCACATCAGTGTCACTGCTGGTGCTCCAGGGCCTTCAAAAGTGTAATAGGTAGTCAAGAAGTTAGATGGGTAATTTATGCTCCTAGAACACGTTATGGTGCTCTCTGCATGTTGGGCCTCTCTATGTGGCCAGGCTGTGGAAAAGTCCCATACATGTGGTATTGTAATACTCAGGAGTAGCAGAATTTATTTTGGGGTGTCATTTGTGGTATACACATGCCATGTGAGAGAAATAACCTATTACAATGCCAATTTTGTGGGAGAAAAAAAAACCTTCATTTTGCAAAGAACTGTGGGAAAAAATGAGAACATCAAAAAGCTCACCATGCCTCTTACTAAATACCTTGGAGTGTCTACTTTAAAAAAAAATGGGGGGTATTTGTACTTTCCTGGCTTGTTCAGGTCTCAAGAAATGAGATAGGCCACCAGTACATCAGGTGTGGTCAATTTTGCACCACAGCTTGTAGACTCTCTAACTTTCACAAAGACCAAATAATATCCACTAATTTGGGTTATTTTTATCAAAGATATGTAGCAGTATAAATTGTGGCCAAAATTTATGAAGAAAAAATAATAATTTGCAATATTTTATCACAGAAACAAAGAAAAATGTGTTTTGTTTTTTCAAAATGTTCGGTCTTTTTTCATTTATAGCGCAAAAAATAAAAAACCCAGAGGTGATCAAATACCACCAAAAGAAAGCTCTATTTGTGGGGAAAAAAAGGACAAAAAATTTATTTGGGTACAGTATTACATGACTGAGTAATTGTCATTCAAGATGTGAGAGCCCCGAAAGCTGAAAATTGGTTTGGGCAGGAGGGGGGTTTAAGTGCTCAGTTGTCAAGTGGTTAAATTCTAAATTATGTGAATGTATATCGCCTTCTGTTCCTGCCAGTACACTGCTCCTCAGGTGCTGTACGGCGCTCCTATAGTCTGTTTAAAAATAAGGCAGTTTTACTTATTTAATATGAGGAGGTGACCAAACATTACTATACATTTTTGTTCCATAAAACAGGCTTAGCCTTTCAAGTGATTAATCCCATAAATACCACCACTGCATAACCACAATATATATTTTGCTTTGGGGGGAAAAAATAATAACATAAAAAAAAAAAATATATATATAATTATATATATATATATATATATATATATATATATATATATATATATATATATATATATATATATATATATATATATATATAATGTATGTGTGTTGAGAATTAGTTCTAGAAATTAAAATCCTCACAGTTTATAAACCAGGGGATCAAACCCCATGTCTTTATGTTTTTATAGGAGCTTGAATTTCACTTTTTTGTGGACTCATTGTGTACCCAGTCTGTAATATATCTTTCTATAGGTTATGAATCCACACACATGTGTGTGTATATGCATGTGCAATCATGCTCTCGTATGTATATACATATGTTCCACTTTCGGAGGACTTAGTGGAGCCCAGGCTATTAGGTGTGAAACTTTTCATTAAAAGTTAATAATTATTTATTTACTTTTGGGAACATTACTAAACCCAAAGTAGAAATCACTATATGTGATTTAGATATGTTAAAATACAGTATGTTACCAGTTGCACATGTGTAGAAGTTTGAAGGGGGTACTATGAATGGCATACAGGCGTGTGTCCTTATGGGGTATGAATAGCCACAGGTAATACCCTAATGGTGTGATCAAAAGTTGGTGATAAAACAATTGAGGTCAACATCTATGTTTAACCCAGCAGATTGGAGAGTATCTAATTTAAAAAATCCATTTAGTCTCATTTTGAGAGATTTTGCATATGGCATAGGAAACCATACATGATGGATTTCTTTTGTGGTAGTCTCTGAAATGTCTAGAATAGATACACTGTTTGTTGAATCCATTTTTTTTATGTTGTTAATGTGTTCTCGAATTCTGACAAAAAAGGGGTCTTGTCCTTCTACCTACGTATTGTTCATGGCATGGACATTCTATGATGTAGGTTACATGAGTGCTGTTGCATGTTATTGGTTCTTTGATGCTATATTCCTTTCTTTTTATAGATGCAAAACTTGTTCTCTTTCTGCTAATCTTCTTACTAACTCTACATGGGAGGCATTTTCTGCATTTGTAAAATACCTTCAGCTTCTTGAATATTTTTATCTGTTTGATGGGTCTAGGGCAGGCATGTCCAAAGTCCGGCCCGCGGGCCATTCGCAGCCCGCAGTCCGGTTTTGAACGGCCCGCCTGGTGTGCTGCGGGATCAGGGCTGTCAAATGAGCCGATCCCCGGCACTGTGTGAAGCTCCGTCGGCTTCAAAAGTGAAAGTAAAGTGCAGAGGAGTGTGCTGTGCTCTCTGCTTCCCCCTACAGTGCAGTACCCGGCTGAATGAGGAAATGGAATGGAAAGGTACTGTACTACAAGCTAGATTCGTTTTAAAAAGGCTTTATTTATGTGTATGTGTGTGTGTGTGCATGTGTGTCTGTATGTGTGCATGTGTGTCTGTATGTATATGTGTGCATGTCTGTCTGTATGTATGTGCATGTGTGTCTGTATGTGTGTGTGCATGTCTGTATGTATGTGTGTGCATGTCTGTCTGTATGCATGTGTGTGCATGTGTGTCTGTATGTGTGTCTGTATGTATGTATATGTGTCTGTATGTATGTATGTGTGTCTGTCTGTATGTGTGTGCATGTGTGTCTGTCTGTATGTGTGTGCATGTGTGTCTATATGTGTGTGTGTGTGTGCATGTCTGTCTGTATGTATGTATGTGTGTGTGTGTGTGTGTGTGCATGTGTGTCTGTGTGTGTGTGCATGTGTGTGTGTCTGTGCATGTATGATTGCGTGTGTGTGTCCATGTATGTCTGTATGTATGCGTATGTGTATGTGTGTTTGTATGTGTGTGCAGCATGTGTGTCTGTATGTATCTGTGTGCATGTATGTGTGTGTATGTATGTCTGTATGTGCGTGTATGTGTGTGCATGTGTCTGTATGTATGCAAGTATATGCATGTGTCTGTATGTGTATGCATGTGTCTGTATGTGTGTATGTCTGTGTGTATGTGTATGCATGTGTGTTACTTTTAATCCAGACCCCCCCCCCCCATTCTTGTACCATCAGAACTGCTTTTGTGGTGCTTGTGTGTGTGATAGCAGCCAGGACTGCTGCTCCTCTGAAAAGCAATCCATATACAGATCGCTTTTCAGAGGCATTTGAAAGGTGGTAAAGAGGCATTATGTTGCCTCCTCACCACCTGTTTTAAGCCCGTAAATGTAGCATCACTATACCGCAACTGTGCAGTCTACACAGTTGCGGGGTAGTTGCAGTGCAGGCCCATTCACCCTGAGCATACCTCCAGCTGCAGCCACAGCATGTGTACACCCCCAGCTGCTCCCTCTGCAGCTAAAGGGGGAGAAGTTGGGGGTGGTAAAAACAGCTTAACCATGTAGTTTTACTGCCCCTCCAATAAGCCCTTGGTTCACATCTGCATGGCTGCATGCTGTGTGTAGGGCAGCCCATGCATTTCAATGGGCTTCCATACCCACAAAAATGCAGGGAAAGAAGTCCCAGAGCTTTTTTTTTTTTTTTAATTGCGCTGCACCAAAAGCACCCCATGTTTCCAATGTGTGGGGTACCATTAAGACTTAACGGTACCCCTAAAGAACAGAGCATTCGTCTGTGTGTCAGGCAAACGAGCGCGACAAAGGCACGAGAATTTTTGTTGGGCCAGGTATGAGTGCTCGAATGACCGAATTTTAATGGTTCAAAGAATGTCAGGCAAAATGGTCGGCCCTCACACATGTTCACTTCATCGAATCTGGCCCTCTTTGAAAAAAGTTTGGACACCCCTGGTCTAGGGCATTATGCACCAATCTATTTCTTAAGGAAGGTGCTCTCCTATAAATTAAAGTTGGTCTTATTCTAAATCACATTGCAAGGCACAGATCTTATATGAACAGCACCACATCTACATCTCTCCTGTATTTTTTTTTTTTTTCACAATAGATATTATATCAAATATTTGAACAGAGAAAATGTACAATTTTAAGAAAAAAAAAAAAAGAGTAATATTGAATATGATGGCAGCACCCAGTGTTGCTAACCCCTCAACTTTGTTTACTGACAAGCCACATTTTTTTTTTTTTTTTTACTGGCAACCTGAATATGGCAGAAACTATTAAAAACTAAAGACAATCATCATTTGAACAATATGCAAATTATTAAAATGGTTGTAACGGCTCAAGTTTTTTTACCTTCATGCATATGCACGAAGGTAAAAAACCTTCTGTGTGTAGGAGTCCCCCTAATACTCACCTTAGCCCCATCTCGATCCAGCAGTGTGCACGAGAGCAGCTTCTCTCCTGGGTCTCTTCCTCCTCATTGGTTGAGACAACAGCGGGCGCCATTGGTTCTGCTACTGTCAATCACAGCCAGTGAGCCAATGAGGAGAGAGTGGGTGCCCCCATAGCAAGCAGGGACCAATCCCAGTGTCCCTGCTCACCACCACACCAGTCAAATTGTCCCCTACTCACGTCTACATCATCCAAAATATATGATTGAAGCTATGGGGGTACCTCATCCTATATAACATTAACAAAAAAAAGAAGAGCACAACAAGACGGACTATATCAGTACCTAAGCAGGATTTACAACAAAGGTTGATTTCTAATAATTTTATTATTCACACAACATATATTATATACACATCGAAGTTAAAAATGGAGACATATGTTAATTTACAGCTGAATGGTCACAATTATGGTTCATGTCATATACGATGGTTGATGCATTTCGCAGTTGGCTTCTTCAGAACCATACATGTATGACCAGAGAACCTTAAATGTTAGAAAGACATGGGAAATAAGCAGGTAAGATCATTAAACAGCATAGTATAAATTGTTACATAAATACAGATGTATCTTACATCAGTATTTGCATCTAAAGTAAGTATTTGTTTAGATTTAATAAGGCTGAAAAGAACATAACGTACATATGTACAGCCCCATAAAAGACCAAACAGGCCTATTAAGACAGAAGCGGTGTATTCCCCCAAAGATGAAGAGATGGGGGTGAAATGAATGATTTCGCATACATACAAGACCTAGGTAGGCACTGGGATAAATCTAATAATACCACAAACATGCCAGAGACCTATGGTAATGATTTCAATCACAATACTTTCATCAAAAGCTTCATAAAAGTGAAAAAAGGTACTTATGCCTATCTTATAGGAGATGGCTTCTACTGGGTGGCTTAGGTGCCCTAAAGCACATTAATTACCAAAAAGCGACACACCTAAAAATTCCAAATACGGTTTATTTCATTTCATGACTATTATCTTGGTTTATGCATTTTCTAAAGAAAGCCAGCAATCAAAACCTTGGCTATAAAACAAAACAAATACAGGGAATTGCAATAATAATTACCTATCGCTGGCCACCAGGGGGCTTCTCACATGAGATAAATTCCTAGGAATAGGTCATTGTAGCCAAAAGGAATCTAACATCTATCCCTCTCAGGAGAATCTAATGTTGATCCCACACATGAAAAGTTCCACTATAAAAGAAAACACAAATATACCAATACAATATGAATTTTTTTTGCTAATTGTCAGACTAAAGGTATTGTCTAAATGGCGTTCTGTAAATGTGGTTCATTCTATATTGGAAAAACATTTAGGAACTTTTGGAGACGGGTCTATGACCACATCTATTATATTAGGAAGAATTTGCTATATACCCCCATAGGGAGATATGTGGCATTAGAATATAAAAATTACACATCCGTGGTTTGTTTCACAGCCCTGGAAAGGGTCAAGAAAGACCCCAGGGGTGGCAACATTGACCAAAAGCTGCTTCAACGCAAAACTAAATGGATATTTAATTTGAATGCACCAGGCCTGAATGACTCCCTCAGCTTAAGATGTTTTCTTTAATTGAACTAAATTGTGATAATATCCATATAGTAGCCTCTGTGTTCTTCAGTCTGTTTAACATCCAGAGCTAGGTGTTGGCAGCAGCATTAACTTGTTGGTTTATTGTCTGAGTGTTCTGTCGAGAGATGCTAATCTACCATTAATGTAAATAGAATGTACATGCTTTTTTTGTTTGTTTTCTATTATTCATTTCATTTTTATTAATTCCTTATTCTTGCTTAATTGTGTGTGTGTGTGTGTGTGTGTATGTATGTATGTGTGTATATATATATATATATATATAATGAGGTAAGTTCAAGCCCAGTCTTTGGCTGGGATTTATATTCCATATGCTATTATGGAGGATGTATGGATGTGATGGTTCACATCTACAGGACCTGGGTTTTCATTCAGGGTTCGAGGAAGTTCCACTTGGTTTGGACAATATCAGGGTAAGTGGGTAATCTGATGTACCCTCCTTTACCCCTGGCAGTGGCGCTGCAGGGGTGGGTCCTAGGGGATACTTCAATTTCCCTCTTGTGTCTGGTGCTGTGGATTGGCCCTATTTGTCATGTTAATTTATGTGTTTGACATCAGTCAGTTTTCATTAAAATCTATTAACTGGTTTAGGGGTCTAGTTATGTTTTATAGTTGCTTGGCTTGGTTGCGCAATTAATCATTTTTTGCTATCACGGTAACTGCTAGCTATGTATTGTAAGCATAGCGTTCTATGGGAAGTCAGAATTCCGCTGCGCATGTGCGTGCTTTGGCATTATATACAATTATGCACATGGGCGGGGCTCTGTGTTTGACAGGCGCCCGCATTGGTGACATTGTTGTGTGCCGATGTGCATGGCGTCTGTCTTCCATGGAGGCGATTGCAGGGCATTTGGTTCCATAGTGATAGTGGCAGGCTGAGATGGACTTTCCCCAGCTGATAGTAATATCATTGATAGGTGTATTTGGTGGTCTTTTTGGCGCCATTGCACATATTTAAGCAGTGATGGCTGAGCTGGTCAGTGAGCGGTGTATCTGCATGTGGATGGACTTCGCAGATAATTATCTTGCAATTTTTTTTTTTTTTTTTTTCATGCTAATTTGGCTGGTGGTTCTTTATTAACTGAATCTTTGGTCTAACATTGATTGGTATATTTGTGTTTTCTTTTATAGTGGAACTTTGCATGTGTGGGATCAACATTAGATTCTCCTGAGAGGGATAGATGTTAGATTCCTTTTGGCTACAATGACCTATTCCTAGGAATTTATCTCATGTGAGAAGCCCCCTGGTGGCCATCGACAGGTAATTATTATTGGAATTCCCTGTATTTGTTTTGTTTTATAGCCAAGGTTTTGATTGCTGGCTTTCTTTAGATAATGCATAAACAAAGATAATAGTCATGAAATGAAATAAACCGTATTTGGAATTTTTAGGTGTGTCACTTTTTGGTAATGTGCTTTAGGGCACTCAAGCCACCCAGTAGAAGCCATCTCCTATAAGATGGGCATAAGTACCTTTTTTCACTTTTATGACGCTTTTGATGAAAGTATTGTGATTGAAATCATTACCATAGGTCTCTGGCATGTTTGTGATATGTTCCACATTGGTGTTTTATTATTAGATTTATCCCAGTGTCTACCTAGGTATTATATGTATGCAAAAACATCAATTTCACCCCCATCTCTTCATCTTCGGAGGAATACACCACTTCTGTCTTAATAGGCCTGTTTGGTCTTTCATGGGGTTGTACATATGTAAGTTATGTTCTTTTCAGCCTTATTAAATCTAAACAAATACTTAATTTAGATGCAAATACTGATGTAAGATACATCTGTATTTATGCAACAATTTATACTATGCTGTTTAATGATCTTACCTGCTTATTTCTTTCTCCCATGTCTTTCTAACATTTTAAGGTTCTCTGGTCATATATGTATGGTTCTGAAGAAGCTAATTGGGAAGCATAATTGTGACCATTCAGCTGTAAATGAACATATGTCTCCATTTTTAACTTTAAAGTGTATGTAATATATGTTGTATGAATAATAAAACTATTAGAAATCAACCTTTGTTGTAAATCCTGTTTAGGTACCGATATAGTCCGTCTTGTTGTGCTCTTCTTTTTTTGTCACGGCTACATCAGTTTCAGTGTCACTGATCACTGCCACACCAGTCGTATTGTCCCCTAATCACCGCCACACCAGTTAAAGTGTCTCTGATCATTATTAGATGCATATTCTATGCCCCTAGATAGCCAGGAAGTGCTCCTTGGATTTTGGGCCTGTCTATGTGGCTAGGCCATGAAAAAGTCTCACAAATGTGGTATTGCCATACTCAGGTGTAGCAGAATGTGTTTTGGGGTGTAATTCTAAGTATGCCTATGTGTGTTAGAAATATCTTATTAATTAACAACTTTGTGTAAAAAAAAAAAAAAAAAAAAAAAAAATACATTCATTTTCTTTCCTGCATTTTTCTAAAACTTGTAGTAAAGAATGACATTATTTAAAGACTCACTACGGCTTTTAGAGAATACATTGGCGTGATTACTATCCAAAATGGGGTCATTGTATGGGTGTTTCTACTGTCCTGGTTCTCCAGGGCCTCCAAAAATGGTGGTCCAGAAATAAGATGTGTAATTTAGGCACCTAGAATTTAGGTTCCAGAGTCTAGAGTAAGAGTGGAGAGGCACAGAATCCAAGTTGCATGAGGTCCAGTGTGAGGTTTCCACATTTGATGATTTGGGGAGCCATGCCATCTGCTGGTGTTGGTCCACTGTGTTTCGTCAAGTCCAAAGTCAGCACAGCCCTCTACCAGGAAATTCGAGCGCACATCATGGTATCACTGTGCTTGGTTGGCCAGCAAACTCTCCTGACCTAAAGCCCAGAGAGAATCTGTTGGGTATTGTCAAGAGGAAGATGAGAGACACCAGACTCTGCAATGCAGCTGAACTGGAATCCACCATCAAAGAAATCTGGGCTTCCATAACACCTCAGCAGTGCCACAGGCTGATCGCCTCTATGCCATGCCACATTGATGCAGTAATTCATGCAAAAGGAGCCCCAACCAAGTATTGAGTGCATACTATACTGTACATGGACACACTTTTCAGTAAGCCAACATTTCTGCATTCAAAATCCTTTTTATTATTGGTCTTATGTAAGATTAAAATTTTCTAAGATGCTGCATTGTGGGTTTTCACTAGCTGTAAGCCATAATCTTCAAAATGAAAAGAAAGGAATGCTTGAAATATATCACTCTGTGTGTAATGATTCTATATAAATATGAGTTTCATTTTTTGAATGAAATTACCTTTTTGATGATATTCGAATTTTATGAGATGCACTATCTATAATTAAGGGTCTATAGATTTTTATCATAGGTGTATTTTAAATGATAGCAATCGAATATTAACCAAAAATCCAGAAAAAAAACCCATAATACAAATATTATAAATTGAGTTGCAGTTCAGTGAGTGGAAAAACCCTTGTTGGAAAGCACGTAGGTAAGACGTTTTTGGAGTTGGTTACCAGGTTTGCACATATCTCAGGAGGGATTTTGATCCACTCTTCTTTACAGATCTTCTTCTCTAAATCCTTAAGGTTTCTTGGCTGTCGTTTAGCAACTCGAAGTTTCAGCTCCCTCTACAAGATTTCTAAAGGATAAAGGTCTTGCGACTGGCTAGGTCATTCCATGACCTTGAGCCACTCCTTTTTTGCCTTGGCGGTATGTTTTGGGTCATTGTCATGCTGGAAGACTCATCCACGACCCATCTTCAGTGTTATGGCTGATTCTCATTCATGATCTTACAATACATGACCCCCATTGGCTCCTCAATGCAGAAAAGCCGACCTGTACCTTTAGCAGAGAAACAGTTCAAAAGCATAATGTTTCCACCTCTGTGCTTGAATGTAGGGATGGTGTTCTTAGGGTCATAGTCAGAATTTTTCTTCCTTCAAACATGGCGAGCCAAGTTAATTCCAAAGGCCTAAATTTTGGTCTCGTCTGACCACAGCACTTTTTCACAATCCTTCTCTGAATCATTTTAGATGTTCATTGGCAAACTTCAGACGGGTCTTCTTGAGGGGGACCTTGCGGACGCTGCAGGATTTTAATTCATGGTGGCGTATTGTGTTACCAATGGTTTGTTTGACTGTGGTTCCAACTGCCTTGAGATCATTCACAAGCTCATCCTGTGTAGTTCTGGGCTGATCCTTCACTTTGCTCATGATCATCTTTACCCCATGAGGCAAAATCTTGCATGGAGCTCCAGACTGAGGGCAATTGATAGTTAAAGCGGGAGTCCGCCGGGACTCTTTAAAAAAAAAAAAAAAAAAAAAGCCAGCAGCTACAAATACTGCAGCTGCTGACTTTTAAAATAGTGACACTTACCTGTCCAGCGCGCCCGCGATGTCGGCACCCGAAGCCGATCTCTAGATCGTCTCTCGGGTGCTGCCGCCGCCATCTTGGGTATAGGAATCAGGAAATCCCGGTTCCCTACTGCGCATGCGCAAGTCGCGCTGCGCAATAAGGACGGTCCCCGCTGCCTCTGGGATCTGTGTGTTTCCCAGCAGGCAGCAGGGCACTTGCGGAAAGGGGCGGGCACTTGTGGAAAGGGGCGTAATCTACGCCCCTTTCCGCAGAGAGCTATCCCGGAAGTGGGTGCAGATACCTGTACTGTACAGGTATCTGCACCCCCCTCCCCCCTGAAAGGTGCCAATTGTGGCGCCGGAGGGGGGGAGGGTTCCGATGAGCGGAGGGTTCACTTTAGGGTGGACCTCCGCTTTAATTTGTATTTCTTCCATTTGCAAAGAATCGCTCCAACAGGTTTCTCCTTCTCACCAAGAAGGTCTTGTAGCCCATTCCAGCCTTGTGCAGGTCTACAATCTTGTCCCTGATGTCCTTTGTCTTGAATGGAAGAAAGAGAGATTCTGTGGATAGGTGTCCTTTGTACTCTATAGCCAGACCGTGGGAGCCAGAATTATTGTTGGTTGGTAGGGGATCGAATACTTATTTTACTCACTAAACTGCAACTCAATTTATAACGTTTGTATCATGTCTTTTTTTTCTGGATTTTTGGTTGCTATTGTGTCTCCATAATTTAAAATCAAGCTATGATAAAAATTATAGACCATTCATTTCTTGGTGTATATGTGTATATGTGTATATATATATATATAAATTATTTTTTTAAACCAGCATCAATTCTTTAGATTTTGTTTATTCTTTTTTGGGTGTTTTTTTTTTTTTTTTTTTTTTTTAATTCCTAAAAATCTCCTTTAAAGACAGTTTGCTAATTTCTCTGTTTTTTGGGGTTTTTTTGTGTGTAAACTTACCACAACAACATTATTTTATTTTTTAACTTTGGTTTTTCAATTTTAATCTACAGGAGGTTGTTTAGTGTTGGTACCCCTTGTTATTCATTTCACTTTGTATTTTTGAAATGTACCTGCCTGCTCACAAATAAACTGACCTTTTGGAAGGAAAACACATACACAAGTATTTCATCAAACAAAAAAAACTTTATTTCCGTCGCAATAAAATAAAAAGAGGAACGCAGCGCTGGAGAAACTTGTTACTTTGGTGCAGCCTTTGGCCCCCAGGGCAGACATGAAAAAATTAGAATATCAAAAATTGGTGGCCTGAGGAGTACATATCTCAGGGAGAGAAGTCTGGTCCCGAAGTCCTAGAGAACAGGAAATTCAGATGCCATTTATGTCCCCAGGATGTGGTTCTTCAAGAGGCTGCATCTTCTGGTAGACCAGACTGAACCCAGGCCATCACTCTCTCGTCTTCCTTAGGCACTTCCCCCTCCAGGCATCCTTCCAGGCTGTGGCTTGGCTCCTGTAGTTGGGGAAGGGAGGAGGAGAAGGAGGGCGTTGGTCAACCTCCTGGGTGCCACTTGCCACAGTCTCCCCCCGTCTGAGGTCTTCCTGTGTATGAAAAGGGGACATAGTTTTAGTTTTTTGATCATCAATCACACCATTTTGTGCTCCTGGCTTTTGCAAATTGAATGTTACCAAATAGAACAGACTATCATTCTGAGCCCAGCATTTTTCTTTCCCGTCCCAATCATTTTTGGTCACTACTGTCTCTTGAGATGTAAACCACTTTGATAAATCACAACTTACTGATCAATAAGAACATCTAGTTAACATCATTAAATGTAACACAAGAAATAGGTTCAACAATGCAATACCTGTCTCAAGCTGGGCCCCACCACATGTTGCTGCCTGGAAGGCCCAGGTTGGACGTTGGAAGCCTCAGCTGGGGGTGAAGGCTGCCTTGAAGGAAAACTGGAGAGTGGTGACCTGAGTGGTGGCCTGGGTACCCCCTGGTCTACCAGAAAATGCAGTCTGTCAAAGTAAATCATCCTGGGATAATAAACTGCATCTGGATCTCCTGCTGTCAAGGACTCCAGGTGCTTCTTTCTCTCCCTGAGATATGTAATCTTCATGGCCCCAATTTTCCTTTTCAGGTAAGCTATGTCTGCCGTGGGGACCATGATCTGCACCAAAGAAAGCAGTTTCTCCAGCGATGCGTTCCTCGTTCTTATGTCGTTGTAAAATTTGTTGTGGAACTGCCACAGGCAGGGCATCTCCTTGTAGAGTTCGAGGAATAGCCCCATAAAATTTGTGTTTTTGAATGGATCCATATTGTCTGCAAGACACAACACAAGACAAACCCTCAAATACTAATAATGCCATTAAATACCCTCCTAATCTTGTCCCAACATTGGCCTAGATAGAAGCAGTCTAGTCTAGTGATGCACCAAGTTCAAAATTTTACCTTCGTTTGCACGATCGTCGCGTCCGCGGCTTACTCTCTTCCCAGATCGTACGGACGATACACGCGTGTTGCGTTTTATATACAGTGCGCATGCGTGAAACTCCGCCTGCCCCTGACATTCTTTCTAGACTATTCCCGCAAGAATAATCCTGATTCTTGCGGGAATTACTTCCGGCGCAGTGGCGAGAGCACATGGCGGAGAGCACGCAGGTGCGCACTAATAATAGTTCCACTAACGAGGAGGAGGGTGAGGAAAGCCCAGAGCCTGAAACGTCCCGATCCAGGAAGAGAAGATTTAAGGCCTCAAATATGTCTTTTGGGGATGTTTTAGACAGGTAACCCTCTCCACTTGATTGAGAGCTGAATGCCTAAATAATGTGTGATACTTTGGGAAGCCCCTCCTTACTTACACTATTGGCAGCCCACCGGACAGGTAAGATGTGTCATAATACCAAAAAGAAAACAAAATGGAAGCACATTTTGACATTCTGCTATTACATATCAAGATAATTAATAAGTTAAAAAAAAAAAAAAATAGCATATGAAAGTATTGAGACAGGCCCTTGCAACACATGCTTAGGTGAATTCATCCATAAATGTGATCATCAAAAAGGTAGGTATAGTGTGTATTGGGTTTGGTAAAGTCATCAGATGATTGCTATCGGCTGAGCTAGCAGTTGGGGAGAGGGGGGGTTACTAATGAGTTTGACACAACCCCAAAAATTTAAACAATGTCACTCTGCATGAATTGAAGCACACGCATCACATTTGTAGACATTATAGGGGGTGTTTAGGGAAAAGCAATACTATGGAGCTGACAAAAGACATTGATAAGTGACTAGACTATAGTTTTATGGGCCAAGAAGAGCATAGTGGGGAAGTTAGTGAGGCAAATATGCCTGAGGACAAAGGGGCAGAGTATATGAATTAGAGCATATTGCAATGATGGTAATTAGGGAATGAGGAAAGAAATGCAAGACATTAGCAATCATGAAATACATAGAATGTGATGTTTAAGGATAAAACTTACCTTCATATAGTCCTTCTGCAGGACCTGAATGATGGCAGAACAGGTCTCTGGAATAATGATCCCCAGATCCTGGGGGGAGATGCCTGTAGAGAACTTGAGGTCCTGAAGGCTTCTCCCTGTCGCCAAGTAGCGCAACGTGGCGATGAGCCTCTGCTCCGGAGTGATGGCTTGCCGCATGCAGGTATCCTGCCTGGTGATATAAGGGGTCAGCAAAGCCAGCAGACGGTGAAAAACGGGGTCCGTCATCCGGAGATAATTCCTGAAATGATCAGGATTATTCTTGCGGATCTCACGGAGCAAAGGCATGTGCGAGAACTGGTCACGCTGGCGCAACCAATTCTTGGTCCACAAACGCCTCCCCTCCCTGTTCATGGACCAGGCTTGTGTCAAAGTAAGAACCCCAACACGAAGCCCCTGCACAGCACAAACTCTACAACAAGTACGTAGATGAAACATGGTTTCAAAACGGTCGGCTGGTCAGAACGGACAACAGAAAGCACCGATAAACAGCAAGGCCTGAAAGAACGACCTGAATAGCAGAAGCAAGCAGACAATAAAAAATGCCTTTCAAAGCATACTATACCAAGATATAGTCCACAATGAGAAACAAATACTTACTGACTGCACGCACTGATTATCAGATACGCACACACAGGCACAAACCGAAGAGCAGTAGCGATCTGAATCAGTAATGTGAAAAGCGTGAATCGTCTCTCACCAAACTTCTACTAACACGAGATCAACAGAAGGAGCCCAAAGGGTGCCGGACGTGGTGCTGAACTTCCCTTTTCTAGTCCCCCCGTACACGGCTTACGTCACCGCATTCTTGGCAACCGCAAATTCCGACAACTTTGTCTGACCGTGTGTATGCAATAGTTTCGGACTAAATCTGTAGGACAAAATCCGTCAGACAAAATTCAATGGATTTGGTTGGCAGAATGTCCGACCGTGTGTACAAGGGCTTACACTTGTACACTTTGGGGATTTGGAAGGGTTAGAGTCAGGTGTATAATTAATAAATTATACCAATAAGGTGCTAATTAGGGCGGAAACAATTAATCAACTATGAAATGAATCCATTACTATTTTCATAATCTATTAATCAGCCAGCCAGTTAGTTGGCTTGCATACAGAATGCATTATTTGTTTACATATCAGGAAATACAGTGCAGCACACATACAGCTCAGTACATCATCCATACATGTCAGTAAGTGCTTGAGAATTTGTAAATGTGTAGGAGCAATCCCTCATGGGACATGTAGTCCTGGGAAGTAAGGGAGTTGTTCTAAAGGCAGAAGTTTTCTTTACCTTGCTATTGGGACACTCTATACTGTACTTAACGCACAGCAAAAAGCAGTACAGAAACAGATCAAAAGCAAACTGCATAGGTGTGTACTGAGCCTTGTGCTAGCCACATGGATCAATTTTCAGATGAGAATATTCATATTAAAAATCTTTGTACATTTGCTGAATGAAAGAATGTGTTTTTTGAAATTTTCACTTGCTTTTAACATTCTGTTATAAAATGAATGTAATTTCTCAACGAAACCACATACACTGTCTGAAAATTCCTTTGACCAAGAAGTTTTTTATTATTTCTAAACTTTCCTACCATTGTGGTTGAAAACAAACGTCGATTTGACATATAGATATTTAAGAATAAATGACTTTTTTTTTACATATTAACTAAATTATACGCCACACTTTAAGGTTATTAACAGATTAATCGAAAAAATAATAGGCCAACTAATCTATTATGAAAATAATCGTTAGTTGCAGCTCTAGTGCTAATGATCATTATTTTTATATGTAGGTTGAAACACATTCATTAACTGAAACAGAAACAGCAGGCTTAACACTGGGTGAGGAACAGCCAGACTCTGCTACTCTGGGGAGGTTGTGGAAGACAGTTTCTGGCATGACTGAGCACAGCAACAAAACACAAGGCCATTATAATGCATCAGTAAGGTCTCTCCCAGGCAATAGTTTCAAAGCAGACTGGGGTTTCAAGATGTGGTGTTCAAACTCTTTTGAAGAAGCAGAAAGAAAGAGGCAACATTCAGGATTGTGGACGCAGTGGTCAGCCAAGGAAACTTAATGCAGCAGATGAAAGACATATCATGCTTACTTCCCTTCCACATTGGGAGAAGTCCAGCAGTGCCATCAGGCAGAACTGGTGGAAACTAGGGATGCGTGAACTGTTCGGCCCAAGCATACGTTCAAGCCGAACTTTGGTTGTTCGGCGAATAAAACAAACTTTATGTGGTGTTCATGGCAAATTCGAAACCTGTGGAACCCCGTTAAAGTCTATGGGACATTAACATGAAAAACCGAAAGTGCTCATTTTAAAGGCTTATATGCATATATTTATTGTCATAAAAAAGTGTTTGGGGACCCGGGTCCTGGGACCTGTATCAATGCAAAAAAAGTTTTAAAAATGTCAGTGCTTTTAATAATGCTTAACCATTCCATGACTAAGCCTATTTCTGATATTTGGTGTTTACAAGTTAAAATCTGTATTTTTTGCTAGAAAATTACTTAGAACCCCCAAACATTTTATATTTATATAAAATATATATATATAATATTTTTTTATCAGAATATTTTATGTCGCACGGTATTTGTGCAGCAGTGTTTTAAAAAAATGAAACAGTACAGTTAGCCCAATTTTTTTTATATAATGTGAAAGATGATGTGACACTGAATAAATAGATACCAAACATGTCACACTTTATAATTGCATGCACTCGTGGAATGGCGACAAACTACAGTACATAAAAATCTCCTTGGGCGACGTTTTACATTTTTTTATGGTTACCAGGTTAGAGTTACAGAGTTGGTCTAGTGCTAGAATTATTGCTCTCTCTGATGATTGTGGCGATACCTCACATGTGTGATTTGAACACCGTTTACATATGTGGGCGCAACTTCCATATGCGTTTTCTTTGCTGCGCGAGCTCACGGGGACGGGGGCACTTTAAAAAAAAAAAAATCGTATTTATTTTATTAAGTTGTGTTTAAAAAAAAATAAAAACGTTTTTTTTATATCACTTTTATTGCTGTCACAAGGAATGTAAACATCCCTTGTGACAGTAATAGGTGGTGACAGATACTGTTTATGGAGGGATCGGGCGTCTAAAATACCCCCGATCCCTTCTTTGCACTTCAAAGTATTCAGATCGCCATTTTCGGCGATTCTGAATACTGTATTTTTTTTAAATCTGCGCCATTGGCAGCCAAGTAAACAGGAAGTGATGTTGTGACGTCGCTTCCGTGTGTTTACAATCAAGAGGCTGGAACAAAGCCATTTCCGGCTTCATTCCAGTCTTTCCCTAGCCGCCAGAAGCAACGGATTGTCCACTGGGAGGCCCGGGAAGAGTGGTGAGAGGGGGGGGGACGTACCCTCCCGCTCCTCCGGGATAACAGCCGAGCGGCTTTTAGCTGCATTGGTTGTTATCCCTGGATAGCCAATCTCCTGCTCTAAAAAAACGGTACCGGGATGATGCCTACAGCTGCGGGTATCATCCTGGTATAACACCCGAAAGCTCGGTGGGAATAGGTTAAAGTAAAACAATGATAATTAAATATTCCTTTAAATATCGTGCCTGTGGGGTATCTATAGTTTGCCTGTAAAGTGGCACAGTTTTCCCATGTTTAGAAAAGTACCGCAGCATTCTGGTGTACATCTAAATATTTAATGTAATTCTGGTGTACATCTATATATTTATAGTTAATGTTATATGTTGGCTGATCCCCCTCTCCTGATCCTTTAGCTTCCAATTACTTTGCTTAGAATACTAGTTAATTTCCCAAGAAGGGAATCCTCTGTTTACAGAGGCCATATCTGTAGTGGGTTTTGTGTATATATGTGTATACTATATCACTACAATATCCTGGGTGGAAGCCCTGCCAAATGTATTATCAAACTTCACTCTTCAATTTAGTGAAGGTTCTGGTTCTCCTATTTACCTACAGGTTTAACACACTATGCTGATTTGGGAGGGCCATTTCTCATAACAACCCCCTGCCCCAAAAGAGGGCTACAATAGCATTGTTTAACTTTTTCTTTTTTCTCTGAGCAGGGGTCATCCTTGACCGCCCTTCAGCCCGAGACTGGACTGTGGACAGAAAAATAATAAAAGTGATAAAAAAAAAATAATTAGAGCAACATTATAAAATAAATTAATAATTTTAAAATAATGTTAAAGTGCCCTTGTCACCCGTGCTAGTGAGCTAAGGTGCACGTAAACGATGATCGTCCCACTGGTAAGGTATCACCGCAAATGTCAGGTCATGGGCAGTAATGCTAGCACTATACTTCCTCTGTAGATATAAAGTGGCAACCTGTAAATGCTTTTAAAGTGTCACCTATGGATAGTAAAATTAACGTTGTTTGTCGCCACTGTGTGGGCGTGCACAATTTTAATGCGTGACATGTTTGGTATCTATTAATTTGCTGTGACATCTTTTATATTTTACAAAACAATTGGGTTATGTATTGTGTTTTTTTTTTTACAATAATGTTTAAAAGTATATTTTTTCCCCAAAATTGCATTTGGAAAAACCATTGCGCAAAATACTATATGACATAAAAAAAATTGCAAAACCCATTAATTCTCTAATGCCGCGTACACACGATCAAACAAGCGGGTGGAAAAGTCCGGCAAACTGAAGTCCGCCGGACAATCCCCCCGTGTGTAGCCTCCGGCATACTTTTTTGACCCGAAAGTACGGCAGACTTAGAAAGTAGTTTTGCACTCCAATCTTCCCGCCGGACTCGCATTTCGGTCGGACAATCCGGCCGTGTGTATGCCAGTCCACCGTACTTTTGAAATGAGCGGACTTTTCCCACCCAGAGAAAAGTCCGCTCATTTCGAGCGGGTCTCCAGGTAGGCGGGGCCCGCGAAGGAGAGGTCGCTGGCCCTGCTGCCTGGTATGAACTTAAAGGGGAACCCCAACGCCGAAAAAAAACGGCGTGGGAGTCCCCCCAGGTCCACATCAGACCCTTGTCCGAGCACGCTACCCGGCTGGCCAGGAAAGGGGGGGGATGAGCGAGCGCCCCCCCCCCTCCTGAGCCATTCTTGTAGCTCTTTTACTAGCGGAGGAGCCCGGCTTTCTCCCTCGCCGCCGCCCTTCTTCCGACTTTGGGGGTCTTGTCCCCCTCTTCGGTTCTTCTGCCGGGCCACCGCGCCTTCTTCTAGCTCGGGAAGAGGCCCTCGTTGTCGGGAAGAGGCCCTTGTCCTCATCAACATGGGGACAAGGTGCTTTGGGGTGGGGGGTCCGCGCGGCCCCCCCTTCCCCGAGGCACCCCCCCATGTTGAGGGCATGCGGCCTAGTATGGCTCAGGAGAGGGGGGCCGCTCGCCCGTCCCCCCCTTTCCTGGCCAGCCGGGTAGCGTGCTCGGACAAGGGTCTGATGTGGACCTGGGGGGACCCCCACGCCGTTTTTTTTTTTCGGCGTTGGGGTTCCCCTTTAAGTCCATACCAGGCGGCGGGGCCAGCAACGTCTCCTTCGCGGGCCCCGCCTACCTGGAGACGCGCTCGAAATGAGCGGACTTTCCTCCGCGTGTGTGGGCGAGTCCTTTCATTTCAAAAGTAGGGCGGATAGTACGGCGGACTTAGTACGCCATATTAGTCCGCTGAAAAAGTGCCGTGTGTGGGCAAGTAGCCCGTTCGGAAAGTCCAACGGACAGTCTGGCGGGAAGTCCGCCAGGCTAAGTCCGTCGGATAGACGGCTACGTGTGTACGCGGCATAAGGCCTCTGCTTTAAAAAATTATAAATATATATATATATATATTGTTTGAGGATTCTAATTAATTTTCTAGGAAAAAAATTAATTTTCACATGTGTAAAAAAAAAAAAAATAATAAATAAAAAAAGTGAGAGAAAAATGGTCTTCAAGTGTTACATTCACCCCTTTATGGTGGTTCAACTTGCAAGCATTCAATAGTGATCAAGGCAATAGAAAACGTTGCATTTAGGTTTTCTTTGCTCTTATGCTCCCAAGTAGCTTATTAGCAACCTCTGCTGCATTCTCAAGATTCTGGACTTTTGATCTGATTCATTGGCTTAGATTTTGTACTGTGGACATGCCTGCTATAGCAGTGATGTTGGTAATTGGCATGGCCACCGATAGGGGGGACTATCAGTTTTCCTCTGCTACGGGGGACTGCGGGTACACAGGGGAATGGGTCAGCTTTCACTACTGAGAGTGGGGAAAGGGGGGTCAGTAAATATGACATTTACCAGTACCTTCCTTTTCTGAATGCACACAGTGAGCGATTGGTAATGATCGCTTCTGTCTCCATTGATAACTAAACATAGTAAACTGTGTTTACTGTGCTCCGGTTTATGAATTACATGTCTCCAATTTACAAGCCAACCTCAATGCTCTGTCTAATTGGGCAACTATGTGGCAGATGAGGTTTAATGTTGAGAAATGTAAAGTTATGCACTTGGGGGCTAAGAATATGCATGCATCATACATGCTAGGGGGAGTACAACTGGGGGAATCCATAGTGGAGAAGGATCTGGGGGTTTTGGTAGATCATAAGCTCAATAATAGCATGCAATGCCAAGCTGCTGTTTCCAAAGTGAGCAAAGTCCTTTCCTGTATTAAGAGAGGTATAGACTCCAGAGAGAGAGATATAATTTTTCCCCTGTTCAAATCATTAGTAAGACTTCATCTGGAATATGCAGTTTAGTTTTGGGCATCAGTTCTCAAAAAGGATATCAGGGGAACTGGAGAAAGTGCAGAGAAGGGCAACCAAACTGATAAGAGGCATGGAGGAGCTCAGCTATGAGGAAAGATTAGAGGAACTGAATTTATTCGCTCTTGATAAGAGGAGATTAAGGGGGGATATTATCAACCTGTACAAATAGATAAGGGGTCCATATAGTGAACTTGGTGTCGAGTTATTCACTTTACAGTCAACAAAGAGGACAAGGGGGCACTCTTTATGTCTAGAGGAAAAGAGATTTAATCTCCAAATAAGGAAAGGTTTCTTCACAGTAAGAGCTGTGAAAATGTGGAATAGACTCCCTGCAGAGGTGGTTCTGGCTAGCTCAGTGGATTGCTTTAAGAAGGGCCTGGATTATTTCCTAAGTGTACATAATATAACTGGGTACTAACATTTATAGGTAAAATGGATGACGGGGAAAATCATATTGCCTCTCGGGGGATCAGGAAGGAATTTTTTCCCCTGCTGTAGCAAATTGGATCATGCTCTGCTAGGGTTTTTTGCCTTCCTCTGGATCAACTGTGGGTATAGAATTGGGTATATGGGATTGTATGATATTTATTATTATTTTTTTCTTTTTTTTGTGGTTGAACTGGATGGACTTGTGTCTTTTTTCAACCTGACTAACTATGTAACAGGAGCCTCTGTCTCCTGTTCATTCATCTTCAATGCTAAAGCTGCAGATAAAGGAATGGGAGAATCTGTGTCCTCAATTCCTTTCTCTGTTTCAAAGGTGAGATGGTCTTTCACACCACAGCCTCCTTTTCTTAAGTGTTGGCGAGTGGCCCCAAATGCATACTGATTGGGGCCATACACCTGCATTCGCTCACCTGTCAAATTAGGAACTGTGGCTGTGTTCATACAGCTGCTGCATCCCTATAGTGTAACATAGGCTGCCTGCACACAATAGCCACATTTCAATAAAAAAATGCAGACTCACACCTTACAGGACACAGCACCTATGTGAATAAGCCCCAAGACCTCATTTACACACAGGACTTTATTAACTCAATAGAATTTTATCTTTTAGGTTTAGAAGGAATTGTGTAAGTTATGTTATGTTTGTGTCCTTTACTAATGACTGTAGTATATTTTTTGGTGAAAATATTGTTTTGAAATGGGGGGGGGGGGGGGGGCTGTCAGGTGGTCTGTGCGGAGCCCCATAATTTCTAACAGCAGCCGTGGTAATGAGTGGCTGATTTTGCTGGTGCTGGTTTAGATAGCGCCGGTTTTTGCATTCGGGAGTTTCAGAGACTAAGGCTACTTTCACACTGAGGCGCTTTACAGGCACTATTACTCGAAAAATAGTGCCTGCAAAGCGCCTTGAAAGAGCCTCTCTTCTTACTCCATTGTGAAAGCCCAAGGGCTTTCACACTGGAGCGGTGTACTGGCAGGATGGTATAAAAAAAGTCCTGCAAGCCACAAATTTGCAGCTCTGTAGAAGCGGTGTAAACAATGCTGCTAAAGCTCCCCTGCCCATTGAAATCAATGGGCAGCGCCGCCGAACTGCTGGCAATGCACTGCTGCAGCAGCACTTTGCAAGCGGGTTTTAACCCTTTTTTGGACGCTAGCAGGGGTTAAAAGCGCCCCACTAGTGGCCGAAAACCTCTGCAAAAACGAAGTGCCGCTAGGACGGTGCCTTACCATCAACGCCCCAGTGTGAAAGTAGCCTTAAAGTCAGTGTTTTTTTTCTTTGAGGGGGCAAACAGCCACCCCCACCGGGAGGACAGCCTGGACATCAAAGCCCGCACTTACCCCATCCAGGAAGTGGGCAGGCAGCTTTCTTCCTCCTGCTGTGGTGTGGATCACGGCGCCTTGCATATGCACCCTTCTCCTCCTAGGTGTCCAATAGCCTGACCTTTCACCAAGTTTCCTGATTGGTGGTGAGGCAATTCAGTGTTAGAAAAGGGAATATTATTTTGCCTTTTTAACACACCTGCATGGGCTCCAATTGCAATGCTCTGTGCTGAGTCCACCCTATTTTGAAGCCTATCAGAGCCTATGGCTATAATCAGGTGCTTCAAAAAACCACTCCGCTGCTGTAATTCCCATCACCCCCATCAGGAGTACCATCAGGAGAACCTGTCACCCCCATCAGGAGTACCGGAGTACCTGAGTACCCATCACCCCCATCAGGAGTACCTGAGTACCCTGTCACCCCCATCAAGAGTACCTGAGTACCTGTCACCCCATCAGGAGTACCTGTCATTCCCATCAAGAGTACCGTAATACCTGTTACCCCGATCAGAAGTATCTGTTGCCCCTTCTGAGTACCTGTCCCGTGAGCCCGGCAGTGCCAGCGTGCAGCCAATTTCTAGCTGATGTACAGCCCATTGGTCCCTGTCATGCAGCCCTGTCATACAGCCACCATGTCCAGAAGAATATACACTCCAGAAAAGGTATACCAAATACCAAGCCTGACTGATGAGAGCAGTGGAGAGCTCTCACCGCCCCAGTACAGTTTTGATTCTAGTTCTGATTCTGGTTCGCAATATGGGCCCCCCTGAAGGCAGTACATCCAAATCGGAGGAGGAAATAGTCCGTCCAAAAAGACGACGGTCTGAACACCAGGGAGCTACCAGCAACGCCAGACACCCCAATGGTCAATCAGCAAATGCCAATGGCGCTAGACCCCAGGAGGAAAGGCCCAGTACAAGCGCTGCTAGACCCCAGGAGGAAAGGCCCAGTACAAGTGCTGGAATTCAGCGCCAAAGAAGTAGGGCCCAAACCCATCTTCCGGATGCCTTGGCAAACCCATTGGGGCTGCCTTCTAGCACAGGGTCAGCCACAATTCCCCCCCCCCCCCCTTTCCACAGCACAGCCAGGTGTGCAGACCACCACCGACTGTTACTCTGAAATTAATTTTTTAAATGTATTTTTCCCTGATGAGTTACTTCAAAGCTTCAATCTTTTTTTGCCTGGCAGTACATAGAAAACAACCCCAATAGAGACCCCTAACAGTGAAAGAGCTTAGATTGTTTGTTTGTTTGTTTGTTTGTTTGTTTTTAGGCCTTACAATAAACATGCTTACAAAAAAAAATGAACTGCATGCATATTGGTCTACCAACCCCATCCACCACATGACGATTTTTTTTTTTTTTTTTTTATTCACAGCTGTGATGTCCAGGTCCCATTATGACATGATCATTCGGTTCCTGCATTACAGTGATAACTCACAGAGCCCCCCCAAAATCACTCAGACTTTGATAAATTGTATAAAATTCGCCCACTAATTGTTTTTTTTTTTTTTTTTAATAAGAGGTTTGCCGAACTTTACATCTCTGACCAGAATTTCTCTGTGCACGAATCCCTGGTCCATTTCACAGGCCAGCTGGGAATCGAGCTGGATATCCCCAGTAAGAGGGCGAGGTACGGATTGAAGCTAAAAAAAACTCTGTGAAAGCTCCTCTGGTAATGTGAATGCCTTTCATGTGTACGAAGGTAAAGACTCCCACTCCTCCAAAAGAGGTATCACATTTACATGGTCCCGTTCAAAAGCCTTGTTATATAATAAATACAATATGTTCATGGGGGGGGGGGGGGGGGAGTGGATTTAAACGATCAAATGCTGCAGCCCTGTCTTTCAACACAAAAGTCCCTCTTCTGGTACAAAAAAGTTGCAATATACCTCTTCCATTTGGCCATTTATAATGCATACATCACTTATGAAATATCAACGGAAATGCCTGACCCCTTTATCAAATTTATCAAAAATATTGTCACTGCCCTGATCTATCAGCAAGGCTCCCTCCAGAAAGCATTCGCTCTGATTGTGTCAGCAGACTGCATGAGCGCCATTGTCCTGAAAATATTCCACCATCAGCAGCCGGAAGAAGACGCCAAAAACGAAGTCTGGTGTGCAGCAAAAGAATAGTTAGGAAAGACACCAGTTTCCATTGTCCCCAATGTCCCTCCCAACCTGGTCTATGCATCAGAGAATGCTTTGTAAACTATTAGCCTAAACTTCTAATAGACTGCCATTTCTCCGGTTTCAATTTCTGTGCTGATTATTTCCCTAGTGTCTCAACTCAACTGACCCTGGTCTGTTTATCGACTATGCCTCTGCCTGCCATCTGCATTGTTTATCTGCCATTGTTTCTGCTTTAACATGAACTGACCCTGGACTATCGACTATGCCTCTGCCTGCCGTCTGCATTGTTTATGCGACATGTTTTCTGCCTTTCACGTGAACTGACCCTGGACTATCGACTATGCCTCTGCCTACTGTCTATGTCTGCCTTTTACCTGCACTGACCTCAGCTTGTTGACCATGTTTTTGCCTGCCCCTTGGACTGATCTTTCACCCTGCTACACAGGGCTTATGTGAGGGGCTCCAGAATAGTGTTTTGAGTTGAGAAAAACAGTTTCTGGTTTTCTTTGTTTTGTAATTCCCAGAAGGGGGTCTGGTTGTCTGAAGGCTTCAAAGCGATTTGGGTGGGAGAAGCCTCTACCCCTGTCCCCATTCTTCCCTGACCGAGGTACTAAACTTGATGGTCCTGTCTGCTGCCTGGACCAATACTTTGGCTGTGCTGACAATAACTCTAACTGAAAATGACCCATGACTTTTCACGGACCATGTGCCTGTTGCCTGGACCAATACTTTGGCTGCCTGTACTATGGACAGTATTCCTGCCTGCTGCATGGATGATCCTTTTTGCTGCTGCTGACCACATCCCTGCCTGCTACCGGGATGCTCTCCTCTGTGGATCACTGCACTACTAAATCCGCAGGTAATCTTTTCTTTTCTGTGTGTTCAGAAGAATGTATTTTGGTTTGCAATTGGTATGTACAGTACATGCTATGGGTTAGATATATGAAGGGCCTTCAACAATGTGATAGGTTGGCAGGAATTTGTGTGTGTAATTTATGCTCCTAAAACACCTGGAGGGGCTACTTGGCTATGTAAAAGTCTCACACGTGTGGTATTGTCATACTCAGGAGTAGCAGAATGTATTTTGGGGTTCATTTTTGCTATGTACATGCTGTGTGTTAGAAATATCTTATAAATGGACAACTTTGTGAAAAAATAAAATGCGTTTTCATTTTTTTTCCCACATTTTCCAAAAACTTCTGAAAAAAAAAATGAACTGTTCAAAAGACTCATTATGCCTCATAGATTATACGTTGAGCTGTTAGCTTTCCAAAATGGGGTCATTTTGTGGCCGTTTTCATTGTCTCTGTTTCCATTGTGCTCCAGGGACTTCAAAAGTGTGATAGGTTGTCATCAAACGAGATGTGTAATTTCTGCTCCTAGAACACCTGGAGGTGCTACTTGCATGCTGAGCCTCTGCACGTGGCCAGGCTGTGTAAGTCTTAGCCCTTGTACACACGGTCGGAGAATCCGTCGGAATGTGTCTTATCTGACCGTGTTGTCAGATAATCTGACTGTGTGTGTTATGCATCGGACTGATTCAGGTCGGAATATCCGTCGGACCCAATTTTCTAACTTGTTGGAAATATTTCCCGACCAACTGGGCCGATCGGACATACTCCGATCATGTGTAGAGAATTTTGATCGGACCAAGTGCCACGCATGCTCAGATGAAATTCCTACATCAAAGCTATTGGCTACTAGCCTGAATGTAGTCCCATCGTAACGAAATTACGTCATCACGTTCTGAAAGATCAGATTTTTCGACAACTTTGTCCGACCGTGTGTATGCAACAGTTTCGGACAAGATCCGACGGACAAAATCCAACGGACAAAATCCGACGGATTTGGTTGTCGAAATCTCCGACCGTGTGTACAGGGGCTTACACATGTGGTATCGCTAAACTAAGGAGGAGTAGCAGAATGTATTTTGGGGTGTCACTGTATGTATGCATGTGCTGTGTGAGAGAACTAACTTGTTGTTCTGACAATTTTGTGTAAAAACAAATAAAATTCTTAATTTTCCGAAGAATTGTGGGAAAAAATTACAACTTCAAAAAACTCACCATGCCTCTTAAAAAACTCACCATGCCTCTTAGTAAATGGCATGTCTACTTTCAAAAAATTGTTCATTTGGGGGATATTTCTACTTTCCTGGCTTGTTAGGGTCTCAAGAAATGAGATGGGCCATCGGTACATCAGGTGTGATCAGGTCTGATCAATTTTTAATTATTTGCACCATAGCTTGTGGACTCTATAACTTTCAGCCCTTGTACACACGGTCGGAGATTCCGACGGAATGTGTCCTATCGGACCGTTTTGTCGGATATTCCAACTGTGTGTGGTCTCCATCGGACTGTTTCCGTCGGAATATCCGAGGGACTAACTTTTCCAACTTGCCGGTAAAATTTTCCGACAAAATGCTCCGATCGGACATACTCTGATCATGTGTAGCCTACATCTCGACGGACAAAGTGCCACGCATGCTCAGATCAAATTCCTAGATCAAAGCTATTGGCTACTAGCCTGAACGTAGTCCCGTCCTAACGAAATAACGTCATCACGTTATGTACAATCAGATTTTCTGACAACTTGGTCTGACCGTGTGTATGCAACGGTTTCGGACAAAATCCGTTGGATTTGGTTGCCGAAATGTCCGACCGTGTGTACAAGGGCTTACAGAGACCAAATATACACTAATTTTGGTTATTTTTACTAAAGATATGTAGCAGTATAAATTTTGACCCAAATTTATGAAGAAAAATTACTTCTTTACAAAGTTATAATATAGAAACAAAAAAAAGTGTTTTTTTTTTCAACACTTTATCTTTTTTTGCTTATATTGCAAAAAATAAAAAAATAAAACAGCAGTGATTAAATACTACCAAAATAGAGCTCTGTTTGTGAGAGGAAAATTATAAACATTTTGTTTGGATACCATGTAGCATGACTGAGTAATTGTTTATTACAAGTGTGCGAGCGCTGCCTTTTATTGAAGTGGTTAAGAGATTAGCATGGCGAGCAAACTTCACTTTTTTATTTTAAGATTCCTTGTCTTCTTTATGGGGTATCAAACGTAGTGTCAGGTAGAGTTAAGTGCTGCTTTTACTGCCATTTATTGCAATTTTGCTGCCTGAGTGTGTGTGAGTCAGGCCCACGAACTGCAAAAGAACCAAGAGGAATTACTGCAATTCATACAAGCTAGTCCTCCTTCAGTACTCTCTAACTCGATATTGGATAGCTTAAAGTGCTTGTAAAACCTTACAGACCACTTTTTGCTACAGGTAAGCCTATAATAAGGCTTACCTGTAGCTAACCAGGATATCTCCTAAACCTGCATGGTTTAGGCGATATCCCCTGTATTTGCATGTGCCGATGTCATTGGGCACATGAGCACTGAAACAATGGCATGTATGTGCTGTTGCTTCAGTGAGTGTGCTGTTACTGGGAGTGATGTCATCGTGGCTCCAGCCAATCACATCGCCGGAGCTACAATATTCGGAAGTAACCCCCGGGACTGATGTCGCTGGCCAGTGCTGTGTACGGGCACCACAGCGGGGGCTTCGATCTCAGGTTAGTATTACATAATGAGCTAGTATGCTATACATACTAGCTCATTATGCCTTTTATCTTGCAGGTGTTATTTTTATTTTATTTTTTTTCAAAGTGGATTTACAACCACTTTAAGTCCCATTAAGACTTTAACAATTTTAAAACCGTAAATTCAGAGTTCTCTACAATTAAACTTATGGCGCAATCCTCATCTCTGTGCTCTTGTTTTAATTGGGCTACATGGATAAAAAAAAAAAACAACTTCTGACATTGTCCCTCTGTGTTTATAATGGTGTCTTGGATGGTTGCCTAATACATCATCTTAATTCTGGCAGCTGCAAAAACCTATTTACCATGAAAACAGCGTGTTATAAAAGCAAGTTCAAAAATTAAAATCATTCTGTAAATTACAAGCCATTTCTGCATTGTAATTGAAGTGTTTTATCCATTCGTGTTGCTAATTAACACATATTACACAAGTCAAGTGAAATAAAAAAGTAAATCATCAACTACATAGTCTAGAATTTACAATTTTTTTAAATCTCTTCTAGTAGTAATGTAGAATAAACTACACTAATATATAACCTAAATTGGAATAGGACTTGGGCATCTTTCTAGGTATGCTCTGCCAAGACAAACTTTCACTCAGGAAAAATCCATGACCATTAGCAAAGGGGCCGTGAGAGATGCTGGGGGAAGGGCACATCAAACAATTGATCAGCTGAAATATTTGCTGTTTCCTGGGAGAAAGACAAGACCTGTAAGGCTGGATTCACACCTATGCATTTTTAGTGCTTTTTGCATTTTGCAGATTTGCACTGCAGTCCATTTAACATGGTTTCCTATGGAACACGTTCTGTAGTACAAATCTGCAAAATGCAAAAATAACTAAAAATGCATAGGTGTGAATCCAGCCTAAGGACTGGTACACACCTAGGCATTTTTTAGTTTGTTTTCAGTTTTCCAGAAACACACTACAGTCCATTTAACATGGTTTCCTATGGGTCACATTTACATCTGTAACATTTTATGGAAATGGCCAGGGAGACTTTTCAGGTTTTTGGTTCCATAGACTTCAATGGATCAAAAACATGTATTGAAAAACGCAAAATGCACCTGGAATATGCAAACTGCAACCTGCATAGGTGTGAACCAGACCCAAGGGTTGACTATAAGGGCACCTGTCACAAAAGGCCTTTGATGGAATGTACAATACTTGCCACCAGGAAGTCGGTGCAGCTCTGCGCTAATCACAGGCAATGAGACATTGCCCAATCTCTGCAGCCACACATCAGTCAATGTCTTACTGCCTGTGATTAGCGCAGAGCTGCACGACTTCCTGGCGGGCTCTGCACGTGTTCCATGCGAACACGTCTGAGCTCATCCCTACTTGCCACCCCCCCAGACTACACTGTCAGTGTGTTATTATCTACTATTGTTGTGGAAAATTTGATTGTATAACATTTTATTCTAGGATGTGTGTTTTATAGTTTGCCATCTGTCTCCCTGTGTCTGGTTTGTGAGTGCACTTGGGTCAAATCGAGACCAGTGGTAAAAAGTCAATATGAAAACCTTCTCATCGGATTTGAGACGTGTTCTCTGTGTCTGTGGATGTTTGTAGGCATCAAGCGCAATGCACTGGGCTTCTTGCCTTCAAATGAATATGGGCATTAGAGAAGCGAAGTCTACATAACGAGATAGACATATTATTTTATCTCTGTGTGGCTACGTTATCCTTTTTGGATACATATCTGCTTTAATGAGAGAACATTGGTATCTGCCTTGTTAATATACTTGTACCGTATGTTAACAACACCAGTAGCAATGTCCCCGCAGATTGTCTCAAGCTTTTAAGAATCATAATGAGCTCACCCCATACTGTTTACTTTAAAAGCACTATGGTCTGTGCTCCATTCTGACTAAAAGGGGGCGTGTGCATTTCCTCTTGTGAATGCCCTCCCCTTTAATGTATGTCATTTCCTGTGATGTCATTTTCTGTACTAAGGAAGTCCAGCCTGTTTGTCATTCTTTGGGAGATAATAAAAGGCGATGTTGAGCCCCCAGGGGGGGGGGGGGGCAGAAGCATGGAACTGAGAACGTAGAAGGATGGTTGAGTCTGTTCATTGGGATGAATGTGTTGGAAGGTAAACCTGAAAGCATTATATCATTAAGACGGAAATGGGGGCTTATTGGAAGCACAGCAGTAGATGAGGCTGTGGATAGCATACAGCCAAATTTCTACGACATTATGGCGGGCCAAGGGATTTATGGACCAAACAGGGCCCCCTCTGCACAGGCAGAAAGGGGGAGAAGAGAACCCAGTCCAGGACATCAAAATGTTGTTGTCCTGAAAGAGGGATACTTCTTCTCTGCCTGATGCATTGGGGAGGTTCTGCTTTGTGAAAAGAACAATTTCCCGTCTTTTTGAGATAATGCTGGAAATTTGAATGTGTGTGTGTGAGAAGGTGTGTGTGATTTGGATCAGCTTGAGTGTATGTGTAAAACTGCATGTTGTGTAAGTAACTGAATGAGAAATGGATTTTTACCTATGTATGGAACATGTAGAACAGTTTGTAGCTGCAAGTTTGTGTGCCATGTGGCCTGGGGGAGGGGCGACCAGGCATATATTGTATCAGATACAATGGGAACTGTTGGCTATTCCCTGTGGATAATAGGAAGGTTTTGTTTTGAGATGAAAAGACCATGCAAGCATTTGCTGTGGGTGGGATTGTCTTGGTTTTTAGGGTGGCTGTTTGTATTTCTGAAATGTTTTTGTTTCTGTGAAAGCTGATGCCGGAATAAGTATTGAACTTTGTTTGAGAAAAGAAGCTATGTTTGAGCTGGCCTGGGATATATTGTGTTATATTGTGGTTTTATGTGGTGTTTTTGTTTCATTGGATAACATGTGTTACTAAGAGTGCATTCTCAATTGTGTAGTAAGATTACATACTTTTCAGTGGAACTGTTCCTAAACTGTGTGTCTGTTTAAGTGTGCATTTTCAAGTGTGTGGGTTTGTGGGGAGAGGTTGTGGTTTTGGTGGGAAAGGGCGCCATTTTGTTGGGGCCTAGCTTTTGTTGTCTGCCATGTGACCAAGCTTGGTGGCCATTTTTGAAAATCTGAGCATCCCTATAGGGGAAGGTGCAGACACCATTCCCTTGTGTGTGAAACCATGTGACATGAACCACCATCTTGTTCTTAGACCATGTGGTCTGGGCACCTCTCTCTAGGCGTCATCTCCTTTAAGTGAATTCTACTTTTGTACCTTTTATGTGATTTTTCAGTTAAGCTATTGCATTTTCTGTAGTGAATTTTTGGTTTTCAGTGTAAATCTCTATTTTGCGTTGAATTTCAGTGGATGGTGAAACTAGCTTGAACTGAGGTTTTGTACACAGCGGTGTGCTATTTTTATTTTACAAATGTATGGAAGTTTCACAGAGGGCAATTCGTTTGTTTTGTTTTTTTGTTAGGTTTGTATTGTATAGCCTGCATATGGGGCGAGGCTCCCTCTCCCTTTTCCTGTAACATTGATATGTAAATGAACTTGTTTGCTGGGTTCATGCTGCAACCTTTTAGAGACACAGGAAGTTGGTGGGAGGAGCCGGGGGGTCTTCGGACTCATGTTTGGAAGCACAATGGAAGATACTGGCGTTTGAAAGTGTTTTAAATTTTAATTTCAGTTTTTTTCTAAGGTTTGTACTGTAATACAGTTTTGGGTAGAGAGCAAACAGGAGGCATCCATGTTGTTTGTTGTAATATCTAGATACAGAGAGAGAAGCCACATTGTTCTGTAGAGTAAGCAGGAGTAATTGTGTTTTCTGTGCGGCTAAATCTGGTGATGCAGTGTATGGGCGTACAAAGGAAACGCTTGTGTACGCATATACTGTGAGGGGTAGAGACTTAATTCGGGGGGTGATAACACCTCAGGTGGAGTTTCTAGTTGAGGGACTAGCTGTAGTCCGTTAATCCACCGCACAAGATGGCACCTGGCGGTGGTCCCCAAAGTAGGTGCACCGGTTTCCCTGGACGCAGGGGTAAGACGATAAGCCGATTCGAATCGCCATGGGCACTAGGAGGTTCATGCAAGGGAAGGATTGGAGGCTTCCCGCAGTCAGACTGCTGCACAGTACATAAGGATCCTAGTTTTGGGGCTAAAGGCCATTAGCCCTTCAAAGATTGACATAGGTGGTCCAAGGATACTATTTTGGGTATCCCTCTGGAGTTGATGTATCGCAACTGAGGCTTCAGAAATCTGTAATGCTGAGTGAGTTGATGGATTTGTAGTACTTGCTTTTGTGATTTTCAGAGGAGGAACTGTGGTTACAATTCTCATGCCAGTTTTAGAACTTTGTGTGGCTGGTCCATACAATATTCTGAGATGTCCTTGTGTCTTTCCCATTGTATTTTTTTTTTTCTATCGCTAAGAGTGAAGGCAGAATTCCATTTGGTTGTTCTTAAATTTGTAATTTTTGATTTGGAACTATGAAATATCTCCCCCACATTTGTATCTATGTGTTTGTCTCAGGTTTTAGTATTCTCATTGTTTGTATGTGTTAACAAGAAGATGTCTGAACCCACCGCGGCAGCCCTCTTACGTGTCGCGGGTGTTGTATTTTGAGTAAGAACGTGAAAGTAAGGGTTACAGAGGGTTTCGTTATTATCGGTTTTGAGGAATGTCAATGGCAATTTACCAATGTACACGAATGTTGTATTGTCTATGAAGGACAGAGTAATAACTTTTGTTTATAAGTTTCTTTTCAGGTCCAAGGAGTTTCTGAAAGTGTATATGAAGGTAAAAGTATCATAGGCTTTTTCACAGTTTACCCTGTGTGTGTTTTCCTCCAGTTTGTAATGAGGAAAAAGGGGGGATGAGAGAGGTAAGAATGACAAATTTTTCAAACCAATAATACAAATTACTCTAATTCTAGCCAAGTTTGTGACAGGTGACTGGGTCGTTGTAAAGAAGATTGAAGAAGGAGAAAAGGATGAGAAGTATCTTTTTATATATATTTTTTTAAAGTGTATTTTCCAACTAGGTACGGAAGTGAACAGGACACATGGTTGGGTCTACTCTGAGTCTCCACTGAGCTCTAAGGGCCCCAGCAATGACAGCGGTGTATGAGATATATAGGCATATTGGTGTGAGGAGTTTTTGACAAACTAGTACAATCCAAACAGGCACATGACAATAGAATTTAATGATACATTTCTAGAGGGTAAAATGTATTATAATTTTAAAAATAGCTCTGGTTTTTGCCAGTTTTGGTATCGGGATAACAAGCGTGTTTCAGCTCTAGTTTGGTATTAATGTAGATGTACAGCTTATAAGGTAATTCCCCTAAGGCAAGAGGTTCATGTGTGCTGGTGAATCTCGTCCCAGCATCTAATGTCGCGGCCGATTCTGATGGCGCGAAAGACGGTGAGAATGGCAGGGACAGCTAGAAGGGAATTGCTTGTACACGGTGGGGGCTTGAGCTTATGAAACGATTGAACAATTCCTCATCCATTGAGGATGGGATGTTTTCATGTAACTGTTGAAGCCACAAGGAAGTTCCCACAGCCCAAGGGTGGTTCCTGGGATTAAAGTAAAGATTGCTATACCTGGATGGGGGATACTGGTGACAAAGTTCAGGCCCATATGGATAAGGCTAAGAAACCTAAAGGGCAAAGCCAGAGCTATAGCTAGTGAAGGTTGGAATCTTCTTAAGGGTCTGGGAATCTGGGGGCATTTAATTTTTATTTTTGCAGCGGATCATATTTGAAGGAATTAGGGGTATATTTACTCATGTTGTTTTTGTTTCTATTCTATATTCCACGATGAGGTGTTCCTGTTGCCTGATTGGACACGTGACCAGAGCCCGAGCAGATGAGCCCAAGATGCCTGACCCAAGAAAAAGACAGAGGATCCCAGACCGACCAGCGACTACTACAGCTCACCATGTCATCCCTTCTGAGGAAAAGTCTACATGTCAAGCCGTGTTTTCCTTTTTATGGACTGTAAGGCCAGGTGTAAGAAGAAGATCAAGATTCAAAGGACACATGGGAGCATATGACAAAAAAGGAAGGACTGTTGTGGAAAATTTGATTGTATAACATTTTATTCTAGGATGTGTGTTTTATAGTTTGCCATCTGTCTCCCTGTGTCTGGTTTGTGAGTGCACTTGGGTCAAATCGAGACCAGTGGTAAAAAGTCAGTATGAAAACCTTCTCATCGGATTTGAGACGTGTTCTCTGTGTCTGTGGATGTTTGTAGGCATCAAGCGCAATGCACTGGGCTTCTTGCCTTCAAATGAATATGGGCATTAGAGAAGCGAAGTCTACATAACGAGATAGACATATTATTTTATCTCTGTGTGGCTACGTTATCCTTTTTGGATACATATCTGCTTTAATGAGAGAACATTGGTATCTGCCTTGTTAATATACTTGTACCGTATGTTAACAACACCAGTAGCAATGTCCCCGCAGATTGTCTCAAGCTTTTAAGAATCATAATGAGCTCACCCCATACTGTTTACTTTAAAAGCACTATGGTCTGTGCTCCATTCTGACTAAAAGGGGGCGTGTGCATTTCCTCTTGTGAATGCCCTCCCCTTTAATGTATGTCATTTCCTGTGATGTCATTTTCTGTACTAAGGAAGTCCAGCCTGTTTGTCATTCTTTGGGAGATAATAAAAGGCGATGTTGAGCCCCCGGGGGGGGGGGGGGGGGGGCAGAAGCATGGAACTGAGAACGTAGAAGGATGGTTGAGTCTGTTCATTGGGATGAATGTGTTGGAAGGTAAACCTGAAAGCATTATATCATTAAGACGGAAATGGGTGCTTATTGGAAGCACAGCAGTAGATGAGGCTGTGGATAGCATACAGCCAAATTTCTACGACACTATAGAGCTTGTGTTTTTTTGGGGGGTGGATCGTGCATACCTGCAGATGAAGACGGCAATATCCACACAAGTCAATCCTTAGTAAATGTTGAATATTTTTGCATCGTGCTTAATAAAATATATTTTGTTGGTTTATTCACCCTATTTGCACATGTGACCTCTAGAAAGACAGAGGCCATGTGATCTATGCTACCTAGGCTTTGGAGCTTGGAGGAAACTTTTTTCCTTTTCAGTTTTTTCACTTAAAGTGGAGCTCCACCCAAAAGAGGAAGCTCTGCTTGTTTGCACCCTTCCCACCCCTCCACTGTCACATTAGGCACTTTTTGGGGTTATTTAGTTTTGACAGGTAACTGCTCCCACTTCTGGCTCAGATCGCCAGGCTGATATGAGCCAGAGGTTTGGGCCCCCCTACTCTCCCCCCCCCCCCGCAGTTTTCTGGGACAAATCAAAGGTCCCAGAAGACTGCAGGAACATTCACAAAATGTAACGCAGCTTGGCCATATGCAGTTGAAAGGTGGTTTTGAAGTCGCAAGGCTTCACTGCCAGTTTTACTTAGTCAAGATGCCAGCACCTGCACCCAAAGTTGATTGAAGAACTGGTTTGGGTGAGGATATAGCTGGATCCCTGGACAGGTAAGTGTCCTTATATTAAAACTCAGCAGCTACAGTATTTCTATCTGCTGACTTAATTTTTTGGGGGGAGCCTGGAGCTCATCTTTTTAAGATAATGTGATTTGGCAGGGTTAACACTGTTCTGTTAGTTCATGTAAAGTATGCACCTATAGTAACATGCCTTTTATAAATTGCCTAACTACATTCATATCAGATAATGTGTGCTACATTGTTTTATGTGCAGTGTGTTACAGATTAAGCACAATTTTGTTTTCTGTACTAGTCCAAGATTTTTTCTTATGATAAAAAAACAACGCTCTGTTCCTAACAACAAACGCACAGTAGTTCACTTACATCTCTCCTGTAGCCTATCAGCTTTAATTCTTAAAGCGGTATTAAACCAAAAACTGAACATATTGCAGTTCACCAATCTTTCAATGTGGTGGCTGCATTTGGTTTCTTTTTTTTACCCCTCTGTTTTCACCTGGTGATCTGTCCAGTAACATACTGCCCACCTTAGGATGCCTACACTCTGACTGAAGGAACAATAGACACCTTTGGTCAGCAGAATTGTTAATCTGCGGAGAGGGGCGTGTTAGATGTACTAGCAGATGTATATACAGTACACTAACAAACTAAAGGAAAACTTCAGCTCATACTTTTTAAGCAGTTACAGCAACAGTTTTTTTCCTTATGGGATAAAGGTTTTACATATAATAAAAGCTAATCATTGTAAGCACCCCTGTCAGTGGTAACTGCCTCGACCATCTAACCACTACATCTACAGTATAGCTTGTTCTGTTCAAACACAACAGTTTTACTGGCTGAATCATTGGAAGAAAATAAAGAAATGAAATCCTAAATAAGGAACTAATGCAAGCCACCACATGTAAGAACTGATAAGCTACAATATAGTTAATGTTTGATTTTGGACTGCTTTCATTTCCACCTTACCATTTCCTCATGACAATACCTGTGTGACAGACAGACAGACAGACTCAACATTTTCTATGGGACGCTATACTACAAAATACTCCCATAAATGCGAGCCATTGATTGCAACCAAGAGTTGTTAATTTGCACACACAAAAAATAGGATTTTTATTACAGCTTACCTGTAAAATCCTTTTCTTGGAGTACATCATGGGACACAAAGCCTAAGTAATTACTTAATGGGTTATGAGCCACCTTCAGGTGTTGACACTGGTATACTCAAGGAAGTTCACTCCCTATATAACCCCTCCTCCTTCCAGGAGCACATCAGTTTTTGTAGCAAAGCAATATACTTAAATCCCAAAAGAGGGGAGGGACCTCTGTGTCCCATGATATACTCCAAGAAAATAACTTTATAGGTAAGCTGTAATAAAAATCCTATTTTCTTTATCGTACATCATGGGACACAGAGCCTAAGTAATTACTTAATGGGACATCCCCTAGCAATGCTACTTGAGGGAAGGGAGAGACAACCTGCAGGGTAATCCCAGCATTTAGGACTTATACTGCTGCCTGCAGCACACTGCGCCCAAAGGCGATAGCCTCATATCTCCTTACATCCACCTGTTAACATTTTTGTGAATGTATGCACTGAAGACCAAGTTGCAGCCTTACAGATCTGAGCCATGGAGGCCTGGTGACACACTGCCCAAGAAGCAGTAACCATCCTGGTAGAGTGCGCCTTAACTTGAAAAGGGTGAGTCTTACCCCTTCTTAAATTATAACTTGCTGAATCCACTTAGTGACAGTGGATTTCGACGCTGCCTGTCCTTTCTTAGGACCCTCTGGACGAGGGCGTAACACCACTCTGTCCTCATGAATAATCAAATATGAATATCATAGAATATATAAACAGTTTAAAACCTAAAAACAAGAGTCCACTCCTTATATATAGCAGCACATAACTGTGCACTTCTGTTCAAAGAAGACTCCATCAAGTGCCCAAGAAATGGTGGTGATTGGATAAAGTTCTATTTGTGAAAAAGAAGGGATACCAAGCAGCTTCCACCTCACGATCCACCTCTTGTGTTCCAAAACGAGAACGCCTTTTGGGGGTACACTCACCAAATCACTGAAAATATGAGCCTTCACACTATCAAAACCAACTCCTCCTTGGCCGCTAGATGCCTCTGTGATAAATATGGGGGTCCGGTATATCTCATATAAAAAGAACAAAGTGTACCAACATAGCGTGATATTGCTTCAGACTTTTTATTACAAAACCACCCACAAAATAAAATATGCGTACCAAAGAGATAAAAACAATCGCTCAAAAAATATTGTGTACTGTGCCTTTTTTCCGTGTCCAGTGTACCCAAGGAGCAGCGGACGTCTGCTATGTAACCACCGGTTTACTTCCTGGTGCCTTTGTTCTCTGAAGCTCGAAGTCGGGAACGCACACGTCACTTCCGGTGTGTATTACACCCTGATGCGTTTCGTCACTTCCGACTTCATCTGAGGGCGTAATACACACTACCGGAAGTGTTCCTTTATGTACAGCAAGGACCAATAACTGTGCACCCAGGCGTGACTGACTGGGCCAAGTTCCAATCATAATCGTGTCCTTATCATCACTGCCATGAATGTGAACAGTGTGAAACATATGCATATAATTATATAAGCTATCCAGGATGTATGACATTTTCTTGTATTTTTACTATACAATCGGAGGCATAATATAAAAGGAAGAACCATAAACCAATTATTTCTCTAAAAAACACACATTAATATATATATAAACCTGTTCACCTAAACAATCGTCACAGAATTCCGATCTCACCATTAAATAAGTAGGGGAAACGTTTTTTCTGAGGATCACTTCAAAAGAACGTGTTGATCCTACCATAAAACTATAGAGTTATAACGCTTATCAATATTATAAATCCTCATATGGTTTTTTATATATAATTTTGTTCCCTTTCCGTATACTCATTATGATACAATCGTATTGGCCGATTGGATTGTTCCTGTGTGTGGAGACGATATATATTTTCATTCTGTCCTCAATATAATTAAGAAAACTACGATCTAAAAAAATTGACTATATATAGATGAACACTTCCTCATGATTTTGTTATGATATTGTTACATCCTTCAAATACCAGGAAAGGAAAAGATTATATTTTTTAAAAAAATCAATTTAAAAATAAAATTTATTTTAAAGATAAAGAAATATCTATATATAAATCTTCAATCGTGGTTTTCATATTATTTTATTTCAGACAACACAATCGTTTTACCTGTAGAAAAAGGATTTTGCTTTTAGATCTAATTATGGAGAAAACCTCCTCTATTAAGTTACCTCATTCCTTAGAATACCTTAATTAAAAATAAATAAAAATAAAAATAAAAAAAGAATGAAAATAAAAATAAAAATAAAATGAAAATAAAAATAAAAAAATAAAAATACCTCACCCGACCTCAATTCATTTATAGAAAGGCACCGAGCTTTGGAGACAAAATCATAAAAAAGGTGATTGATCCTCCTGAGCCTCCCCCTACATTTTGGGATAAAAATGTTTTTTTTGCCTGTCGTAAATGCAAAGCATGCCGTGAAATTAAGAATCCCATTAGAAGTTTGGACAAATTCACTTCACCTTCAAACAAACGTGAGTTTTCTATCAAACAATTTATCACGTGTAACAGTACCCACGTCGTATATGCTTTACCATGTCCATGTGGATTAATGTATATTGGAAAGACAAACAGAAAATTAAGAATAAGGATTGCTGAGCATATACATAACATCAAGATTGGGTACAAAGATCACAACGTGTCTCTGCATTTTAAACTTCAACATAATAAGGATCCATCTGGACTACAATTTTGGGGTATCAAACAAATTAAACCCCACTGGAGGGGTATTAACCTAGTACGGGAGCTCTCTAAACATGAAACTCAGTGGATATATCTAGTAGATGTTTTAAACCCAAAAGGCCTTAATATTGAATTGGACATAAATTGTTTTATTAGCGATACATAACAGAGTTTGCCATTGAGTAGCTATTAGTAATTTTTTATGTCCCAGGGTCTATAAGTGTGTGTATGTATGTATGTATGTATGTATGTGTGTATATATATATATATATATATATATATATATATATATATATATGTATGTGTGTGTGTTATAACATAACTTATATTCTCTGGTAATCTCCTTGAAATCATTCACTTCTGTGGTTTAATTTTAATATTAGCTTTAAGAGAGATTTTTGTGTTTTTCTTATTTTTATTTTATTTTTCATTTTAATTTTTATTTATTATGTTTTCCATTTTGTATTTTCATTTTTATTTTCCTTTTTATTTTCATTCTTATTTTATTTTTAATTAAGGTATTCTAAGGAATGAGGTAACTTAATAGAGGAGGTTTTCTTCATAATTAGATCTAAAAGCAAAATCCTTTTTCTACAGGTAAAACGATCGTGTTGTCTGAAATAAAATAATATGAAAACCACGATTGAAGATTTATATATATATATATAGATATTTCTTTATCTTTAAATTAAATTTTATTTTTAAAAAAATATAATCTTTTCCTTTCCTGGTATTTGAAGGATGTAACAATATCATAACAAAATCATGAGGAAGTGTTCATCTATATATATTCAATTTTTTTAGATCGTAGTTTTCTTAATTATATTGAGGACAGAATGAAAATATATATCGTCTCCACACACAGGAACAATCCGATCGGCCGATACGATTGTATCATAATGTGTATATGGAAAGGGAACAAAATTATATATAAAAAACCATATGAGGATTTATAATATTGATAAGCGTTATAACTCTATAGTTTTATGGTAGGATCAACACGTTCTTTTGAAGTGATCCTCAGAAAAAACTTTTCCCCTACTTATTTAGTGGTGAGATCGGAATTCTGTGACGATTGTTTAGGTCAACGATATGCAATTAGCGGACCTCCAGCTGTTGCAGAACTACAATTCCCATGAGGCATAGCAAGACTCTGACAACCACAAGCATGACACTCAGAGGCAGAGGCATTATAGGACTTGTAGTTTTGCAACAGCTGGAGGTCCGCTAATTGCCTATCCCTGGTTTAGGTGAACAGGTTTATATATATATATATTAATGTGTGTTTTTTAGAGAAATAATTGGTTTATGGTTCTTCCTTTTATATTATGCCTCCGATTGTATAGTATAAATACAAGAAAATGTCATACATCCTGGATAGCTTATATAATTATATGCATATGTTTCACACTGTTCACATTCATGGCGGTGATGATAAGGGCACGATTATGATTGGAACTTGACCCAGTCAGTCACGCCGGGGTGCACAGTTATTGATCCTTGCTGTACATAAAGGAACACTTCCGGTAGTGTGTATTACGCCCTCAGACAAAGTCGGAAGTGACGAAACGCATCAGGACGTAATACACACCGGAAGTGACGTGTGTGTTCCAGACTCCGAGCTCCAGAGAACCAAGGCACCAGGAAGTAAACCGGTGGTTACATCCGCTGCTCCTTGGGTACACTGGAAACGGAAAAAAGGCACAGTACACAATATTTTTTGAGCGATTGTTTTTATCTCTTTGGTACGCATATTTTATTTTGTGGGTGGTTTTGTAATAAAAAGTCTGAAGCAATATCACGCTATGTTGGTACACTTTGTTCTTTTTATATGAGATATACCGGACCCCCATATTTATCACAGAGGCATCTAGCGGCCAAGGAGGAGTTGGTTTTGATAGTGTGAAGGCTCATATTTTCAGTGATTTGGTGAGTGTACCCCCAAAAGGGGTTCTCGTTTTGGAACACAAGAGGTGGATCGTGAGGTGGAAGCTGCTTGGTATCCCTTCTTTTTCACAAATAGAACTTTATCCAATCACCACCATTTCTTGGGCACTTGATGAAGTCTTCTTTGAACAGAAGTGCACAGTTATGTGCTGCTATATATAAGGAGTGGACTCTTGTTTTTAGGTTTTAAACTGTTTATATATTCTATGATATTGGTCTTTAAACAAAGGCAGCAGCTGTAGTTTATTAATTTTATTTTTATGATTAGTGTTGAAAATATTTTTATTGAACATTTCAAATGAAAGCAATAATGCCCCGTACACACGAGAGGAATTAAGTCTGACAGACCTCCAAAGGAGTTCCGCCGGAGTTCCGACGGAGTTCTGGCGGACTTTTCGACCGAACGGACTTGACCACACACCATCACACCAAACTCCGACGGAGTCGAACGTGATGACGTACGACTGGATTCGACGTAGGAAGTTCATAGACAGTAGCCAATAGCTGCCCTAGCGTCGGTTTTAGTCCGTCGGAGTAGCACACACACGAGCGGATTTTTCAAAGGGGACCGGGTCTGGCGGAGTTCCGTCGGGAAAATTTAAAGCATGCTTCTTTTCTAAAGTCCGTCAGACTTTAGCTTCGCTAAAGTCCGTTGCAGCCCACACACGATCGGATAGTCCGCCGGACTCAGTCCGTCGGAGTTTGGATGTCGAAAAGTCCGCTCGTGTGTACGGGGCATCAGACAGTAACCATCATGAGGCAAAAACAAACAGGAACAGTAACAGGATTAGAGTCACGGGTGTCCGGCTAATGACTATCAGCCACAGTCGGTCCCGTCGGAAAGTGTGGAAAACATGGAAAACCTCCTGTTCCCGATCCACAAGGCCACAGCAGGGGAAAACACTCATGGGTTAATACATGAGACAACGTGTAATTAATATTGCAAAGAAGACAGAAAGAGAGAGAGAAGAAAAAAGGGAAGAGAGGAGCAAGAGAGAAAGGAACAGGGTGGTAGAGGGGAAAAATGAATAGTAAGATGAGAGGAGAGGGAAAGGGGGGGAGGGGAAGAGATAGGGATGGGGGGGGGGGCTAGGGTAGGAGAGAGCCCACAGCGTCTCTACGCGTTCTGGATTTGTTTCATTAAGGTGTCAGAGGAAGAGAAGCGGAGCCAGATCGACCATTGAGATATAAACTTGGTGTAAGTGTCATTGTCCAGTGCCAACATCTCCTCCATTCTCATGGTGTCATTCATAATGGATACCCACCGCGACAATGGGGGAGTAGTCGTCGTCTTCCAATAAGCAGGTATCAGTTGCCTAGCAGAGGACAGGAAAAAGCGGAGTAATCTTTGTCTCTGCGATTTAATAGACCCGGGCAGTATGGAGAGTAACGCAATTTTCGGGGAGATAGAAACTGGAGTATCAGCTAGAAGATTATAACAGTCAAAAACCTGTGTCCAGAAGGGGCGAATCCTCTCACAGTCCCACCAGACATGTATATAAGTTCTGACTGAGGCCTCACAGCGCCAGCAGGTGGCTGGCGTAGATGGGAAGATTTTGTGTAAAGTAGCAGGGTCTCTGTACCATCTGGACAGTAGCTTATAGTTTTTCTCTTGAGAGTAGCAGGAGATGGTCGACTTGTGCGTGAAGTGAAAAGAGGTTTGCCATTCCGGCACAGAGATGTCTTCACCCAAATCCGCAGACCACAGTCTAGTATAAGATGGGAGCTGATCATGCGCTAAAGTCTGTAGCAAGTTATATAAGGAGGATAGCAGGTGTTTGGGGGTTTCTGGGAGCGAGCACAATACCTCAAAGTTGGTAAGCTTGCGGTGTATTTGAGAGGAGGAGTGTAGACGTTTAGTAAATGCGGACACCTGTAGGGCCGTGAGCCAATCTCCAGAGTCTGTCAGGGGGACCGGGGTCCCCTGAGAGGGATGTACAAATGTGAGAGCTTGTGGCCACTCCGCACGCCTAAAGGGTCCTAGGGAAGCTGCCCCTGTACTTTGTGGCAGAGCAGGATGGTCAAAGAGGGACGTCAAGGGGCCCGGATCAGAGGAAAGGGTGGTGTTTAGCCCCGTCTTATACCATAATTTCAAGGAGGCCAAAGTCAATGGGGATAAGGATGTCATACTAGGGTAGTCCAGATTGTATCCCCATAGAAGAGCTCGGAGATCCACAGGGGAAAGGTCCTGTTCAACAGCAACCGAGGCCTTGCAGGGAGGACGGGGGAACCATTCTATGATGCGAGTCATGTGAACAGCCGTATGGTATGTCTCAAAGTCAGGAAGGCCTGTTCCCCCCATAGTCTTCGGGAGTGTAAGCAGTTTGAATTTAACTCTGGGGAGGCCCCTGTTCCACATAAATCTGATGGCCAGCGAACGCAGGGAGATGAAAAAAGATTTGGGGACTTGAATGGGGATGGTTTGGAATAAATACAGGAGCTTGGGCAGGATGTCCATCTTTAGAATATTAATCCTTCCGAACCAGGGCAGGGGAGATCCCCCCCATTCCTCAAGGTCCTTCCGTATACGGTTAAGCAGGGGAATATAGTTCAGGGAAAACAAATTAGCTAGGTTGGAGGGTATAATGACCCCTAGATAAGAGATCCCCTTGGTCTGCCATTTAAATGAGAAATTGGATTTTAGAAGGGATAGTGTGGAGGGGGTGAGGGATATGTTAAGGGCTTCAGTCTTAGCAATGTTGATCTTGAAGTTACTATGGATACCAAAACGTTGAAATTCTCCGAGTAGGGATGGTAGGGAGGTGTGTGGGTTCTGAACATACACAAGGAGGTCATCAGCATACAGGGAAAGTTTGTGATGTGCAGACGGAGTTTGGATACCTAGAATGGAGGGGTTTTGTCGTATGGCACAGGCCAAGTGTTCAATAATGATGACAAAGAGGAGGGGGGACAGGGGACAGCCCTGGCGTGTACCGTTTGCAATGTCAAAGGGGGCCGACATGGTACCATTGACTAGGACCGCAGCCGAGGGTCGTGAGTATAGGGACATAACTTTAGAGATGAAGGGTGATCCGAGGCCAAGTTGTTGTAGAGACAGCCGTAGGAACCTCCAGCTGACCCTATCGAAGGCCTTTTCAGCGTCAAAAGACAAGAGGCAAGCTTTCAGGCCTTTACGTTGGATCAGGGAGATAAGATGGATCGTCTTGGAGGTGTTGTCCCTCGCTTCTCTGCCAGGGACAAACCCCACTTGATCGTTATGAATAATTTTAGGCAGTAAAGGGGACAGACGGGTGGCCAGAACCTTCGCAAATAGCTTAATATCTATGTTGAGCAGGGATATGGGTCGATAGCTGCTGCATTGGGACGGGTCCTTGCCTGGTTTGGGGATAATAGAGATGTTGGCAGATAAAGATTCCTTGGAGGGGAGGTTAAGACTGTCTACCGAATTAAAGGCCTTCGTTAGAAGGGGTGCAAGTTGTGGGGCAAATGTCTTGTAGAACCGGGGTGTAAAGCCGTCCGGACCCGGGCATTTTCCCACTTTAAGGGCTTTGATGGCCTGCAAAAATTCAGAAGTAATTAGGGGCTCATCCAGGGATGTCGCGTCTGCATCATCAATAGTGGGTAAGGCAGTTTCCATAATATAATCCAGTGTGGGGTCGGGAGAGGGGGGGGACCGATCGGAGGGGTTTGCACGCGAAAGGTTATAAAGCTGCGAATAGTATTGCCGGAAGGATTCAGATATCCCAGAAGTGTTAAATATTTTCCTATGGTCCGATTGGACGATAAAGGGGATAGAATGTCGTGGGGGTCTAGGGTGAATAGTTCTAGCCAGGTGTTTACCACATTTGTTCGCCAGGGAGTAAAAGTGATTCCGCGCTTTATCCCTGGCAATTAGGGAGTGCGCGTCTAAAAGCTGGAGCAAGTCCCTGCGGGCGTTAGAGAGCTGGACAAAAACCACAGGGTCCAGCTCTTTTTTATGAAGGGGTTCAAGGTCCGCTATGGTAGAGAGGAGTTTGCGTATATCATGAGCGCGGGCCTTCTTAAGGCGGGAGCCGTGTTGTATGAGGGTACCTCGGATCACACATTTGAGCGTGTCCCATTGGTTCAAAGGGGAGGTTGTGTCAGTGGAGTGGTCACCTATGAAGTTTTTTATGGCTTTGGAGACATCCGCTATGCACACGGTGTCCCGCAGCAGATTGTCGTTAAGTCTCCAGCTCGCCCCCCGGCGGGCAACAGGAGGGCGGACTAGAGTCAGATAATTGGGGGCATGGTCGGACCACAGGAGGTTACCGATCGCCGTATGGATGGGCGTGTCTAGAAGGGATTGCGATATGAGAAAGTGATCCAATCTACTGTAGGAGTTGTGTGAAACTGAGAAATAACTGTAATCCCTTTCTGTGGGATGCTGGACTCGCCAAGCATCCACCAGATGGGAGGAATGGAGGAGCGATTTAATACGTGTCAAGGTGGAACAAGGTACAGAAGACTTACCCGAGGATGTGTCTGCGGATGGGGAGAGGGCAATATTGAGATCACCTCCAACAATAAAAGTCGACCCTCCAAAGGAGGATAGTCTGGTGAGGACTGAAGAGAGGAACCGAGCCTGGCCCACGTTCGGCACGTAAACGTTAGCTACTGTAAAGAGAAAATCGTTTAGTTTCAGCTTCAAAAATACATAGCGGCCTGAATCATCTATGAGAGAGTCCAGAACCTCCGGGTTGAAAGATTTATGAAAGGCAACAGATACCCCCTTAGATTTGGCCTGCGGATTAACACTGTGAAACCATTGAGAGTAATACCTATTGCGCAGTGCCGGAACAGCTCCAGCGCGAAAATGTGTTTCTTGAAGCAACAGAATTTTCGTGTGCTTTTTGTGGAAATGGTAAAGTGTCTGGCTCCGCTTCTCGGGGGTATTTTTATGATTATACTTATGTATTTATGCAACTTTTTTTTGATATATGTACCAATTTAAAGTTAGCTCATCCTGAAGCACTGAGGAGTGTGCGATTAGGTTTGGGTTATTTAATTTTCAGCACGCTGGTTTGAGAAATCATCAAATATGGCTCTTTACAAGAAAGAGCAGCCAATTCTGAAACCCTCCTTGCTGAGGATATAGCAACCAAAAATACCAGCTTCCTTGTCACGACTAAGGGACTATGCTGTATCAGTTCAAATGGCTGTTTTTGTAACAATGACAAAACTAAGTTCAAGTCTCAAGGGCTTAAAGGTGATTTAACTAGCGGAATAATCCACATCACCCTTTGCATAAAACCCCTGACTAAGAATGCGTAGCAAGTGGTCTTTGAAATAAAATTGATAAGGCTGAGACTTGGCCATTAATAGTACTCAAGGCTAACTTCATCTCTACGCCTAATTGTAGAAAGGCAAGAATTCTGCCTATGATATATCTCTGAGGGTGCCAAGCCTTGGATTCACACCAGGAAACATAAGCCTTCCAGACTATAATGTATATAGTTATGGAAGCTGGTTTCCTTGCATTAATCAAAGTAGAGATAACTGACCTGGAAAGCCCACGTTTCTCCAGAAAGTGGGTTTCAATAGCCAGGCTGTTAAATTTAGCGCTCGTAAAGTAGGATGGAATATCGGCCCTTGTGAGAACAGGTCTGGCCTTAGTGGAAGGGACGACGGACCATGCACTACCATCTTTACGATTACTGCATACCATGACCTTCTGGGCCATGCTGGTGCTGCCAGAATTACCGGTTTTCTTTCCAGCTTGATCCTGCAAAGAAGTCAAGGTAGCAATTGAATAGGGGAAAATGGTATTTCCAACGCATCTTTTCTGCATGCGAACTGATCTTTTGTTCTGGACACAAAGTTGACTAACTTTATGTTGAACTGAAATATATGATAGTGTACTCTGGTCCCCAACCAGAGAAACATCGAATGCTGGCCGCTTGACCCAGATTTCTACCGACACACATTCACCACCAATTGTCACTTAGGCACTAGTGAGCATTTCGTGACTTTACCTACTCGGTACACGTGCTAGATGGTTGTGTCCAGATCGTATTCTTTTGGGTGTTGTCTACATTGCTTCCTGGTCCCAATTAGATTATCATTTACAACCGTAAAGATTTTGGCCTGTCTGTGGCCAGTTTACCACCCTCAGTCGCCAGTTGAGACAATTGCGGTACCTGAGTACTTTAATGGGCTACTGTGCGGTTGATGTCTGTATTTCCTGAAGAAGCTGTAAAAGTGAAACTAGTCGAAATACTCCACCGCTTCTATCAGCCACTATTTTTGTACATGTGTTTTATGTGCTTGCTAACTTACTAATAAATATATAAATTCTTTTAGATTATTGTTTATGATACTTATACTAATTTTGCACCGAAATAGTCCACTTGCTCCCTTCGTGTTCGATGTTTCTCTGGTTGGGGACCAGAGTTACTATCATATATTTCATACTATTCGGATGATGGTGCAATGTATTTAGTATACTTTTGCTCTCTTCTATTTGCAGGCCATTGGTATATTTATGTTGAACTGGACGCTAGAAGATCTACATCCAGAGTCCCTCATCTTTGAAAAACAGCCCGAAAATATGTCAGAGTGAAGAAACCACTCTCCTGAGAATAATCTGCTGGCGACTTAAGTCGTCCGCCTGTGAATTCTCTATTCCTGGAATGAAGACTGCCGATAGGGACGTAATATTTCTTTCTGCCCAAGTTAGAATATGGTTCACCTCTCTCTGCGCTGAGAGACTCTTGGTGCTCCCTTTTGTGATTGATATAGACCACAGTGGCATTGACGGATTGGTTCCTGACAGGACAATCCTTTAACCTGGAACTCCAGACACACTGCTCGAATCTCCTAGAATGTTGATGGGCAAGGCTCTTTTGGTTTCTTGAACACTGTCCTTGGACAGTTGTCTTCTCTGTTGTTACCACTTTCCAGATAACTAGTCTGAAGGATTTACCTTTTAGCAGATTCTTTAGTAACCACCAATTGAGGCTTTGGGACACCCTTATTGGCAAATCCAAAGCTTGGATTGTTTTGTTCCAAGCAAATAGATTATTGTTTTGCAACAGTGTCGAATGGAACTGGGCTTAGAGAACTGCTTCGAATTAAGTCACCATCTTTCCTAACAACCTCATGCAAAGGCAAATGGAGAGATCTCCTTTTGACCTGACCTTTTGACTGGACAAGAACACCTTTTTCTGGGCTGTATCTATGATGAGACCCAAATACTCCAGTTTTTTTGTGGTTTTAAGGGAGACTTCTCTAGGTTGAGAAAGAAACCCAGACTTTTCCAGGTAACTGGTTGTAATACGTACACCTTACTCCGAACACCGATTGGTCTATTAGCAATAGATTGTCTAGCTATGCCAAGACTGTTTATGCCCTGTGCCCTTAACCCCTTCCCGCCGAGCGTACGCAGATCTGCGTACTCGGCTTCCGGGGGGGGTATACCGGGATGATGCCCGCACCTGCAGGCATCATCCCGGTACAGTTTTCTTCAGCAGGCGATTGGCTTTCCAGCCATAACAACCGATGCGGCTAAAGGCCGCCCGGCTGTTATGCCGGAGGAGCGGGAGGGGACGTCCCCCCTCCGGCCGCCTCCCGCCACTGTTACCGGTGCTCCCGTTCGATCGGGAGCACCGATTCCGTGTGTGATGCCTCCGGCCGCTGGGGAGCAACTGGAACGAAGCCGTAATCGGCTTCGTTCCAGTCTCCTTATAGTAAACACGGAAGCGACATCATGACGTCACTTCCCGTTTACTCGGCTGCCAATGGCGCCAGTTTTAAAAAAATATACGGTATTCAGAATCGCCTTTTTTGGCGATCTGAATACATTGTAAAGGATCCCTCCATAAAGAGTACCTGTCACCACCTATTACTGTCACAAGGGATGTTTACATTCCTTGTGACAGCAATAAAAGTGATCACATTTTTAATTTTTTTTAAAACAATTTAGTCATTTTAAAATAAATAAATAATTTTTTTTTAAAGCGCCCGCCGTCCCCGCGAGCTCGCGAAGCAAAGAAAACACATACGGAAGTCGCGCCCGCGTATGTAAACGGTGTTCAAATCATACATGTGAGGTATTGCCGCGATCGTCAGAGCGAGAGCAATAATTCTAGCACTAGAGCTCCTCTGTAACTCTGTAAAAAAATTTAAAGCGTCGCCTATTGAGATTTTTAGGTACCGTACTTTGTCGTCAATTTACAAGTGCGTGCGATTATAAAGTGTGACATGTTTGGTATTTATTTACTCGGCGTAACATTATCTTTCACATTATGCAAAAAAATTGGGCTAATTTTGCTGTTTTTTTTTTTTTAATTCATGAAAGTGTCCCTTTTCCCAAAAAGTTGTGTTTAAAACACCGCTGCGCAAATACCGTGTGACATAAAATATTGCAACAATCGCCGTTTTATTCTCTAGAGTCTCTGCTAAAAAAATATATATAATGTTTGGGGGTTCCAAGTAATTTTCTAGCAAAAAATATGGATTTTAACTTGTAAACACCAAATGCCAAAAATAGGCTTAGTCATGAAAGGGTTAAGTTGGCTAGAGGTGGGACTACCACCTTTGTGAACACTCGGGGTGCTGTAGCTGGCCCGAAGGGCAAGGCTACAAACTGAAATTCTACTTTGAACCGCAGAAACCTTTGGTGAGCGGGAAATATATGGACATGCAGATATGCATCCCTGATGCTGATAGATGCCAGAAGTTTTCCTCCTTGTAGGATATAAACTACTGACCTGATTGACTCCATAAAAAGGAGCGGATCTTTAGGAACTGATTTTGATTATTTTATATCTAGAATGGATCTGTTGAATTTCTGCGTGGATCTGAACATGTGCAGGAAACGCATGAAAAAGGCAGTGACGGTTTTACGGAACCTAAGAAGAAACAGAACTATCAGCTGACTCTACTAGAGGTAGTTTGAAAGAGGCACGAACCATCTCCGTAAGATATTTGTACCAGCAATCTCTCAGATTGCGAGGCTGGAAAAAGGTTCAACTCCAGTTGTCTCCTCCACAGAGGAGTAATCGGTTTGCCTTTCTTCCTGATCACCTGAGGGTAACCCCTCATCTTCTACCCACCGTTCCCTTGAAGGGGTCTAAGCTGGGGGAGGGGGATCTAACACGCTTCCTACCCTCTTGGATAGAAGATGTGGTTAAAGTCGCTAATTTTCCTTTCAGGCCCTGCAGGGCAGAGGAAAAATGCATCTTCAATCAATTATACAGGGGCTGAATGTTTTCTCCTGTAGAGTCTGACGTTGGAGGCCGTCGCCACTGCCTAGAGGCTAGAAATCATTTGGATGTATTTTACCAAATCCTCCCCAAATAGTCGCTCCCCATGAAAAGGGAAACTAGTCAGAAACTTTTTTGCAAAATGCTTCACCTGACCAACTTTTTAACCACAGGGTCCTACACATGTGTTTTAGCACAACCGCAAGGCGGGACGCTTGGTGGATAGAGTCTTTTTTATTGCGTCTATGGCAAAACATAGCGCCTTTGGTAGTTTGACTGACTCAAGGGCCTGTTGTGCAGGGACCTCCCTAAGGGCTTTTTTAACTGGTCCTTTAGGGACTGACGGATCCCTATTGCGATTGCAGGCTGAGAAACGGCCCCTACCAGAAAAAAGAGGATTTTAACAAAAATTCCAACTTCTTCTTATCTGTTGGATCCTTAAGCATTTGTGCAATCACGGCGGGCAGCGTTAGTTAAACCTTCAAAGACCGTGTGCCTTTTAATAGGGGTTCCACTCCTTTGAACCTGTATAGCACCCCTCAGGACAACTTTAGGTAATGTAGCAAGACCAAAAAGAGTCCTGGTTCCTAGGATCCAGCCCTCAAAGAGAAGTGTTATAGGCAAAACCTTGTTCTTCAATGCGAGGCCACAATGGCGTGGATGGATCCGGTTGTGGAGGTTTTTTTAAATCCAGCCTGGATCCGTCCTGGAGCTCCTCGGAGCACATCTTCACTCGTGACCAACACCTTAGACACTGGCAAAAAATTGATGTGCTCCTGGAAGGAGAAGGGGTTATATAGGGAGTAAACTTCCTTGATTGGGTATAGCAGTGGCCACACCTGAAGGTGGCCCAAAACCCATTAAGTAATTACTTAGGCTCTGTGTCCCATGATGTATGATAAATAATTTTTTTTCCTAACAAATTCATTCAAGATCATGTTGCAAAAACGAATACATCCCAATGAAAGTCTTAGGGGCAAAGCTAAATTTTGGACAAAAAAATCATAATTAACAAGAATTCAACCTCGGGTGAGTTAAATTATTCATTAAACAGGTGTCCAGTAGACAGCTGATTATAAAAGGGCGTTATTTAACAAACAAAAACCCTTCCCATTTCATGCTATCAGCAATGGCTCCACATGGAAAAGAAATGTCACAAGGCCTGAGAAAGAGAAAATAAATTTCTTTACACAAAAGAGATGAAGGCTACAAGAAGATCAGCAAAGCTTTACTTATCAGTCAGAATACTGTAGTTAAAGTGATACAAAAATGTAACAAAGATGGAACTGCAACCATCTCACAGAGACGTCCAGGCCGTTCACGGAAGTTACCACCTCGACAGGAGCGTCTTCTGATGAGAAGGGTTGAAGAAAAATCGCCATGCAAGTTCATTGCGATTAGCTAAAGAAGTAGAAAGCCAAACTGGGGTGATTGTTTCCCGTGACACAATACAGCACACAGTGCAGAGGAATGGCATGCATGGGTGTTGTCCACAAAGGAAACCTCTCCTTAAACCCATGCACGCAACAGCCTGCCTAGAATTTAGGGATGAGCCGAACACCCCCCGGTTCGGTTCGCACCAGAACTTGCGAACGACCCCCGCGTTCGGTACGAACGTTAGAACCCCATTGAAGTCTATGGGACTCGAACGTTCGAATTGGAAAGTGCTAATTTTAACGGCTAATATGCAAGATAGTGTGCTAAAAAGGGTTTGGCGACCTGCCTCCTGCCTCAGGGGACATGGGTCACTGCAAAAAAAAGTTTTAAAAACTACCGTTTTGGCGGGAGCACTGATTTTAATGACGATTAAAGTGAAAAAAAAAAGTGAAATATTCCTTTAAATATGGTGCCTGGGGGGTGTCTATAGTATGCCTGTGAAGTGCCACGTGTTTCCCGTGTTTAGAACAGTCCCTGCACAAAATGACATTAAACGGAAATAACACCATTTAAAACTGCTTGCGGTTTTAATGTTATATCTGGTTCCTGCAATATGGTTGAAAATCATTCAGAAAAATGGCATGGGTAGCCCTCCCTGCCCATTACCAGCCTATTTGGGTCTTGTACACATATTAAGGGGAACCCCGTACCCATATTAAAAAAAGGAAATGCGTGTGGCCCCCAGGCCCTATATACTCAGAACAGCAGTATACAGGCGGTGCAAACAAGACAGGGACTGTGTAGGTTTGTTGTGTTAAGTTGAATCTGTTTGTCATTTTCAACCGGTACATTTTTAAAGTGTAGCTCCAGTCAAAAAAAATATCTTTAAGCTTTTTGGAAAACATAGGGAAGGGTTATCAGCCCTGTATAATTTGTTTTGTCGTCCATCTTTTTTCATCTCACTTGCTGCTGTCTCCTTGCGTTTGCAAGTAGGAGATGTTTGTAAGTTGGATGTTTGAAAGTAGGGGCCTGCCCTATATTATAGCGGTATGTACTGGGTACAGAGCACGCAGACAGCACGCACTATCTCCTAACACTACTGACTGCAAGCTCTATTATTAACCACTTGTTAGCCCAATGTTTGCATAAAGTGAAAGATGAAGTTATGCTGAGTAAATAGATATCAAACATGTCACTCTTCAAAATTGCACATGCCCGTGGAATGGCGCCAAACGTCGCTACTTAAAAAATCCCCATAGGCGACGCTTTAAATTTTTTTTTACTGGTTACATGTTTTGAGTTGCAGAGGAGGTCTAGGACTAGAATTATTGCTCTCGCTCTAACATTCTCGGCGATACCTCACATGTGTGGCACATGCGAGCACATGGGGACATGGGCGCTTTAATTTTTATTTTATTTTTTTATTGTTCATTTACTATTTATTTTAGTTTGACATTTTTTTTCCCAAAAATATATTTTTGATCACTTTTATTCCTATTACAAGAAATGTAAACATCCCTTGTAATAGGAATATGGGGTGACAGGTCCTCTTTACAGTGAAATCTGGGGGGTCAATATGACCCCACATCTCACCTCTAGGCTGGGAAGCCTGAAATAAAAAATTAAAAAAAAGATTCTGGCTTTGATCGTACTGGCGAGTTGGTAGAAGCACCGGAGGGCGGTGAGGGGTGGGAGGCGTCTATGGCTGGGTACTTCAGGGTATCACCGAGTATGGCTGGGTATCTCTGAGTATGGCTGGGTATGGCAATTTATGGCAGGGTATTACAGAGTATTGGCGGGGTATTGGCGGGGTACTACAGAGTAATAGCAGGGTACTGCAGAGTATTGGCGGGTACTGCAGAGTATTGGGGGGTACTGCAGAGTAATGGGGGTTACTGCAGAGTAATGGGGGTTACTGCAGAGTAATGGGGGGTACTGCAGAGTAATGGCGGGGTACTGCAGAGTAATGGCAGGGTACTGCAGAGTAATGGCAGGGTACTGCACTGCAGAGTAATGGCAGGGTACTGCACTGCAGAGTAATGGCAGGGTACTGCACTGCAGAGTAATGGCGGGGTACTGCACTGCAGAGTAATGACGGGGTACTGCACTGCAGAGTAATGGCGGGGTACTGCACTGCAGAGTAATGGCGGGGTACTGCAGAGTAATGGCGGGGTAGTGCAGAGTAATGGCAGGGTACTGCACTGCAGAGTAATGGCGGGGTACTGCACTGCAGAGTAATGGCGGGGTACACTGCAGAGTAATGGCGGGGTACACTGCAGAGTAATGGCGGGGTACTGCAGAGTATGCACTGGTATTGCAGAGTATTGGCAGGGAATTGAGGGGTTAAATTCGGTGAGCAGCGATGTGGGCACTGCAGATGCAGCCCACATCGCTGCTGACACCGATCTCTTTCCCCTCCGCTGTACCGATCGGTACAGAAAGGGGAGGGAGGAACAGGCGTCATAACATTTGTTTGTTTCCAAGTGATCACTCCGTCATTTGACGGAGCAATCACGTGGTAAACGGCCGCTATGAGCGGCCGTTTACCGTAATGCGCCGGGTCCTATGGACCCGGCGGTCACGGATGCTCTCGAGTGCGCACACCTCGGGGCACGCGAGAGCAGAATTCTGGGAGGCCGTTAATTAACGGCCTCTCTGAGTTAAACAACCGCCCTGAAGCCGTTAATCGGCAATGGGCAGTTGTTAAGTGGTTAAAGCTAGATCACTAGCTATATAGGTGAGGTGAATATAGTGGTGTATACTGCAGTCAGGGCACAGACAACAACCACTACACAGCAGCAAGATAGGAAATCAGCCAAAAACGATTGGTGTGTACTGTGTTGAAGGTACACAGAACACCCACTGCTTCAGATGCAAAGTAACACACTACAGGAGGCCGCCTTAAAGGCGGCCTTATATAGTGTGGGGCGTGCACTACACAGTCTGAGCTATGATTGGCCACAGGCATCCTGCCTGTGGCCAATCATGGCTCTCCTCGCTGCCGGCGCTGCGATTGGCCAAGCATGCGGGGTCACAGTGCATGCTTGGCCAATCATTGGACAGCAATGCACTGCGCCAACGCAGTGCATTGTGGTCCGCGCGCGCGTCACTCGAATTTTGACGCGAACGGCCAAAACGTTCGGAATTCGCCGAACGCACGAACAGCCAATGTTCGAGTCGAACGTACGTTCGACTCGAACACAAAGCTCATCCCTACTAGAATTTGCCAGGGCCCATGCTGAAAAAGAAGATTACTGGGACTCTGTACTCTGGAGTCAGGCGATCAATACAAATGTTTTTTGAAACTGATGGCTTAAAGTGTATGGTGTTGTAAAGGTGAGGAGTACAAAGAAAAATGCATGGTGCCTACAATGAAACATGGTGGTGGCAGTGTCCTTCTGTGGGCTGCATGAGTGCTGCTGGTTTCGGGGGGGCTGCATTTCATTGATTTTATCATGAATTCACAGTTATACTGCTCTATATTGAGAGAAAAGATGCTACTATCACTCCATGCCCTTGGTCATCGTGCACTTTTCCAACATGACAATCATCCAAAAACACAAGTCTAAGGCCACTGTTGCATTTCTGAAGAACAGGGTGACCGTGATTCAGTGACCAAGAAATTCTGAAGAGACAAGTTGAGCATCACTCTCTATCCAGTATGCAGGCTCCAAAAGAAGAGGTCGTTCTTGAAGAAATGAAAAAGATAGATTTGCAATATGTCGCCACCTTGTTTATTCCATGCCTAGACTTAATGCTGTCATTACAAACCATGGAGCTCATAATACAAAATACTAGATGTAATGGTTTTAATTTTTGCATCAACTAACTTGAGCAAAACTGAATATTTTGTAACGTAAGTTATATTATTATCCTTACTTTCATGTAATGAGCCAAACACATGTTCTATAAAACTCAGTTTTGTTAAAGTTTTGGAAACTGTTCCTGTGTTCATTAAAGTGGTTGTAAACCCTTTACAACCAACTTTGACCTACAGGTAAGCCTAGATTAAGGCTTACCTGTAGGTCCAAGAAATATCTCCTAAACCTACACGGTTTAGGAGATATTTGCCGAAAGACAGGCACTGCTGTCTATGGCGCATGCGCCGTAGACAGCGGCGCGCAGGCGCACTGAGCGTGCCGCTATCAACGGCGATATGCCGCGAGTGGCGGCTCCCGTGCGCATGCGTGGGAGTGACGTCATAGCGGCTTCGCCGAATGACAGCGGCGGAGCAGCGAGACCCACCGAGAAGATGGATGCTCCGGACTATAGGGGACAGCGGTGACTTCGCTGGCTCCTGTGTCAGGTAAGTGACACATAATGGACTACTATGCGATGCATAGTGGTCCATTATGCTTTACCTTTGCAGGGAATCAAAGAGGAAGTAAACCCATCAGGGTTAACTTCCTCTTTACGATATTGAATAAAATCCTACTTTTCAAATGGGGTGTACTCATTTATTTTGAGGTGTGTGTGTGTGTGTGTGTGTGTATATGTGTGTGTATATGTGTGTATATGTGTGTGTGTGTGTGTGTGTGTGTGTGTGTGTGTGTGTGTGTGTGTGTGTGTGTGTGTGTGTATATGTATATATATATATATATATATATGATAGATATAAATACAAATTTAGTAAATGTCCTATGCAATGTGAACTGATTAAGAAGCAAGATCATAGAAGGGCTGCATTGTGGAACAGAAGTCTTCTCTGTTTACTGTCAGATTGCCACTTCAACAGTGAAAAGTTATGGCTGGTTAGGTTCTGCTGGATTGTGGGAAGACATTCTTTGTCCATTTGTTATCCAGCAGAAAACATTTTAACTACAAAAATGGTGGGTTCGCTTAAACTAGATTTTTTTCAACCATGGTTCCCATTGTCACCCTGGGGTGCCTTTTGGATTCTTTGTGGGTACCATGGCAAAATGCCTACAACATTTCCCATATATTGTCAATGAGTGGATCAAGCCTTCTTTTTTTCTGTTACACAAAGCCACAAGTTTTTGAGCCTTTGGGCACTGTTTGGGCCAGCTGTCACCCTGAAGACATCCTTGTTTGCCTCTTCCCTGCCCTTCCTGGCATTACGTCAAACCCTAGAATTCTAGTCAGTACCAGTGTGCAAAGGTATGTTGCTTTATAAAAAATGAATCACCTCTGATTGGATTGTCCTATGTGTGTGGATGCTGTCGCAATATGTAAAACTATTAGTTTCGTTTTCTACATTTTCAAACCATAAAAAGGTTAAAAAACGCTGATTTGAACTGTGCTACAATGCATCCCTAGAATGTGAAAATACCTAACCCTATGGTGCCATTTAACTGCTTCCCACTAACCTTACTGTAGAATCGCAGTCGGGTGGAACAGCTCTTGTTCTTGGAGGACGTTGTATTTTTTTGCAAAATTTTCTTTTTTTGTTTGTTTAGCAAAAAATAAAAACCCCAGTGGTGATTAAATACCACCAAAATAAAGCTTTATTAGTCTAAAAAAAAGATACAAATGTAATTTGCATGCAGTGTTGCATGATCATGCAATGTTCATTCAAATTGTGACTGCGCTAAAAGCTTACAACTGGCCTGGGCAGAAAAGGGGTGAAAGTACCCTGTATTGAAGTGGTTAAAGCCCATTCCACTTCTGACACACCAAAAAAAAAAAAGCTTTCCTACTTGACTTCAATGCATTTAGCCAAAAAAAGAAGAAAATGTCATAAAAAAAAATTCAGCTAAGCAAGAAAAGTCTCAATTATACTTCTAATCCCATTTTAACCATGTCTGCATGGTTCATGAATCTTGTTTCAGGAACTTGATTTGCTTTTTGGTGGTAACATGCAGAGATACTTCACAAAGTGGGCTCTGAGTGTAGTAAGCAGTGCTTAACCGCTTGAGATCCGTGCTATAGCTGAATGACGGCTACAGCGCGGACCTGCTTTGCCGGGACTACATAAATTGACGTGGTCCCGTGCACGAGCGGCCTGCGCGTCTGAGACTCGCCTGATCACAGATCGGAGCAAGGGATCGATTCCGACCCCTTACCACATGATCAGTTGTCAGCCAATGACAGCTGATTGTGTGATCACAACAGAGCCGGTAATCAGCTATTTTTCCTCCTTGCGCTGACAGCGCAAGGAGAAAAAGAAAAGCCGATCACCGGCGGCCGTGAGAGGGATTTCAGTCCCAATCACGGCGAGCTGGGGCCAGCTCATCAGTGCCCACCTGCTCCCTGCCAGTGCCACCCAAGTATAGGAAAAAAAAGTGCCACCTATCAGTGCCCACAGTGCCACCTATCAGTGCCCACAATCTGCCTCAACAAACAGTGCTGCACCTCAGTGCCACATATCCGTGCCCATCAGTGTCATCCATCAGTGCCCACCAGTCCTATCTATCAGTGGTACCTATCAGTGCCCATTAGTGCCACCCAGCCGTGCCATCTTATCTGTGCCCATCTTTGCTCATCAGTACTGCCTTATCTGTGCCTATCGGTGCCACCTTAACTGTGCCTATCAGTGCCCACCAGTGCAGCCTATCAGTGCCCACCAGTGCCGCCTCATCAGCGCATTTCAATGAAGGAGAAAAATGACCTGTTTTCAAAATTTTATAACAAACTATTATACATGATTTTTTATTTTGCATCTTTTTTTGTTTGTTTAGCAAAAAATAAAACTCCCAGCTGTAATTAAATACCACCAAACGAAAGCTCTATTTGTGGGGAAAAAAATGATAAAAATGTGATTTGGGTACAGTGTTGTATGGCCACGTAATTGTCATTCAAAGTGCATCAGCGCTGAAAGCTGAAAATTGGTCTGGGCAGGAGGGGGTTTAAGTGCCCAGTAAGCAAGTGGTTAAAGAGGTTGTAAACCTCCATTTTCAAGTTGCACCTATAGGTAAGGCTTACCTATTGGTACAGTAAATATCTCCTAAATGTGCGCCGTTTAGGAGATATTTACTCTGTACTGCGCCGATGATGCTGTGACTGGCGGATTCCACGTGCATGCGCGAGAGTGAGGTCACACGACTCTGGCCAGTCACAGAGCCGGGGTCTGTGGCCCTGGAAGGAAGAGGGGCGAACATGGATGCGGCCTCCAGCAGGGACGAAGTGGGCTTCGTTTGCAGGTAAGTAGCACATTATGCTTTTACTTTGCAGGGAACAAAAAAAGAAAGTAAAACCCATCAGGGTTTACTTCCTCTTTAGGGTCCGTTCACACAGGGGCGACACGACTTCCAGGACGACTTTGTGAGGCAACCTGGAGACGACTTGAACAGGACCTGGGGCGACTTACAACACGAATTTAAGTCGCCCCAGGCGACTTTTGCCGTGGCCAATCAGAGAATGAGCTCTGAAGGGGGAACTCCACAACAAATGTATGAAAAAAAATTGGCGTGGGTTCCCCCTCCGAAAGCATACCAGGCCCTTAGGTCTGGTATGGATTCTAAGGGGAACCCCCTACGCCGAAAAAAACGGCGTGTGGTCCCCCCCCAGATCCATACCAGACCCTTATCCGAGCACGCTACCCGGCCGGCCAGGAAAGGAGGTGGGGACGAGCGAGCGCACCCCCCCCCCCCCGAGCCGTACCGTGCCCTCAACATGGGGGGGTGCCTTGGGGAAGGGTGGGCGCTCGGCCCCCCCACCCCAAAGCACCTTGTCCCCATGTTGATGAGGACAAGGGCCTCTACCCGACAACCCTGGCCGTTGGTTGTCGGGGTCTGCGGGCGGGGGGCTTATCGGAATCCGGGAGACCCCTTTAATAAGGGGGCCCCCGGATACCGGCCCCCCACCCTATGTGAATGAGTATGGGGTACAATGTACCCCTACCCATTCACATGTGAAAAAAATGTACAAAAAAACACAACACACAAGGGTTAAAATAATTTATTGCACAGCTCCGGGGGTCTTTCCGTCTTCGGGGGTCTTCTCGCCGGACTCCTCTGCTATCTTCTGCTAGCTCTTTTGCTAGCGGAGGAGCCCGGCTTTCTTCTTCGTGGCCACCGCCCTCTTCTTCTGACTTCGGGGGTCTTGTCCCCCTCTTCGGTTCTTCTTGCCGGGCCACCGCTTCTTCTTCCAGCTCTTTTACTAGCGGTGGCCCGGTCTTCTGTCGCCGCCGCCTTCCGTTCTTCTTCTTCTGGAGATGTTGACTCGACGCTCTCTCCGGCCGCAATGCCAGAGACGCGGTGCGCGGCGAATCTCATATAGGGACAAGGGGCGGGGTCAACGGTTGATGTCACATGGTGACCCCGCCCCCTTACGATGTCACAGTCCCAGCATCCTCCGGCGGCGACAGAAGACCGGGCCACCACTAGTAAAAGAGCTGGAAGAAGAAGCGGTGGCCCGGCAAGAAGAACCGAAGAGGGGGACAAGACCCCCGAAGTCGGAAGAAGAGGGCGGCAGCGATGAAGAAGAAATCCGGGCTCCTCCGCTAGCAAAAGAGCTAGCAGAAGATAGCGGAGGAGTCCGGCGAGAAGACCCCTGAAGACGGAAAGACCCCTGGAGCTGTGCAATAAATTATTTTAACCCTTGTGTGTTGTGTTTTTTTGTACATTTTTTTCACAGGTGAATGGGTAGGGGTACATTGTACCCCATACTCATTCACATAGGGTGGGGGGCCGGTATCCGGGGCCCCCTTATTAAAAGGGGGCTCCCAGATGTCGATAAGCCCCCCGCCCGCAGACCCCGACAACCAACGGCCAGGGTTGTCGGGAAGAGGCCCTTGTCCTCATCACCATGGGGACAAGGTGCTTTGGGGTGGGGGGGCCGAGCGCCCCCCCTTCCCCAAGGCACCCCCCCATGTTGAGGGCATGCGGCCTGGTACGGCTCAGGAGGGGGGGGAGCTCGCTCGTCCCCACCCCCTTTCCTGGCCGGCCGGGTAGCGTGCTAGGATAAGGGTCTGGTATGGATCTGGGGGGGACCATACCAGACCTAAGGGCCTGGTATGCTTTCGGCGGGGGAACCCACGCCAATTTTTTTTCATAAATTTGGCGTGGAGTTCCCTCTTGAGAGCTGATAATGCTGTCAGAGTGGCCTCCGTATAGACGGAGATCCGACTTGGAGGTGACCTCCATTGAAATCACTGGGTACCGGTCGCCTACAAGTCGGATTCAAGTAGTACAGGAACCTTTTCTGAAGTCGGAGCGACTTCAGTAGTGTGCATTAAGACGGCTCTCATTCACTTACATTGATTTTTAAATGTTGTCCGACCTGAGGCGACTAGGGGCAACCTGAAGTCGGATCGGAGTTGCCCCTATGTGAACGGACCCTTAAAGATGAACTAGGGGCACAAACGATTTTACTGAAATACTGTATATTCCCTAATAGCCACAAAGGATATAATACAATTTTGTGCATCAAATGTGTAAATTGAGAAATACAGGATACAGGAGGGGTGGAGACAAAACCAGTCACTCTGCACAAGGGGAGAGAGCAACAGTGACCGGTGAGGTAATGTTTTGGCCTTGTTGGACAGAGCGATTCGGCATCAAGGTTCATATTACCACTGACTCATGGTCCAGCAGGCATGGTCAGGGACATTACATTTCCTCACGGCGCACTGGGTAACTCTGCTGGCAGCTGGGAAGGATGCAGGACAGGTTTCAGTGTTGGAGATTGTTCCGCCACCACAGCTCCAAAATGCTGGTGGCGATTCTGCCACATTGTCTGCTGCACCCCCTCCTCTTCTTCCTCTATAGCCTCTTCTGCTGAATTCTGAACCAGCAGTGTACCCTAAGCATTCAAGGGGCTATGCAAAAAGTCAGGCTAAAACATGCCATGCCATGCTTCAGTTGGTCTGTCTAGGAGACAGAAGCCACACTGGGGCAGAGATTCTGTCAGCTCTGCAGGGACAGGCTCAGAGATGGTTGTATGTGACAATGGCACCAACCTTCTCTCCGCCCTCTGACAGGGACACTTGACACATATTCCATGCTAGGCACATGTCCTGAATTTGGTGGTGCAGCGTTTCTTGACCAGGTACCCAGGCTTACAAGATCTTCTGAGGCAGGCCAGAAAAGTCTGTGGGCATTTCCGGCGGTCATACAATGCCAGTGCTCAGCTGGCTGACTTTTAATGGGAATTCAACCTGCCCACCAACCGCCTCATTTGTGACATGCCCACCAGGTGGAACTCAACATTAGCAATGCGAGTATGGCACCAGGATAAGCTCAGGGGAGTTTGGCTTCTTTTCGCCATGCCAGTGGCTACTGATAAAGGATGCATGCACTGTCCTGTCATGTCACCATCTGAGGAGACCACAAGGATGGTGAGCAGCGACATTGCATGCATCAGTGACACTATCCCTTAAGTCTTCCTTCTGGAGCACACACTTCGTGCAATCATGGACATGGACTAAAGGCAGAAAAGTGGAAGGAAGGGGAGGACTTCCTTTCCTCTCAAGGCCCCCTTTATGCAGATACCATTCTGTGGGTTTGCCAAACACACAGGAGGAAGAGGAGGAGGATTGTGTCAGCATGGATGTAGAGGATAACATGCAGCAGTCTTCAAGGGATGGTTTTCAGTCCCCAGAAATCCAAGGAGTTCTACGCGGCTGGGAGGAGGTAGTTCCTGACAATGTCATCCTTAGTGACCCAGAGGACATGTAATTTCAATATTTTTAACAGCAGTTTAGGCCGATATGTATTCTTCTACATATTTTTGTTAATAAAAATTGCAAAACCTCTACAAAATAGGGGATACATTTATGGATTTTTTATGTTATATATATATATATATATATATATATATATATATATATATATATATATATATATATATATTATAATTATTTTTTTTTTTACTAGTAATGGCGGTGATCTGCAATTTTTAATCGGGACTGCATCATTATGGTGGACACATCGGAAACTTGTTGATACATTTTTGAAACCATTGTCATTTATACAGCGATCAGTGCTATAAAAATGCACGATTACTGTGTAAATGTCACCGGCAGGGAAGGGGCTAACACTAGGGGGCGATCAAGGGGTTAACTGCGTTCCCTGACTGTGGGGGGAGGGGACTGACTATAGGAGATGACAGATTGTGGTTCCTAGCTATTAGGATCTGCCTCTCCTCACAGAACAGGGATTTGTGCGTTTACACACACACGTCCTTGTTCTGCCTCTCTGCCGGCTGTCATTGTGTCCGCCGGTCACAAGCTTCGGCACCGCTGCAATGCAGCAGGCACGCGCCTGCTATCTCCCTTAAAGGAGCCGACATACAGCTACGACGGGATCGTGCCAACCTGCCGCAGTATAACGATAGCGGCTGGTCGGCAAGTGGTTAAAATAAATTGGAAGCATGCATATGCTGTGTGTGTGTGTGAGAAATAACTTGTTATTCTGATACATTTGTGTAAAAATAAATAAATAATTCAATTTCACAAAAATTGTGGGAAAAAAAAATACAACCTCAAAAAACTCACTATGCCTCTTACTAAATACATTGGACTGTCTACCTTCCAAAAAGGTGTCATTAGGTGAGTATTTGCACTATGCTGACATTTCAGGGCCTCAAGAAATGAGGATGTCAGTATATCAGGTGTGATCACATTTTTATTCATTTGCACCATAGCTTGTAGACTCTATAACTTTCATAGACTAAATACTCATTTGGGTTATTTTTACCAAAGATATGTAGCAGTATACATTTTGGCTCAAATTTATGAACAAAAATTTCTTATTTCCCAAATTGTATAATAGAAAATAAAAAAGGTGTGTTTTTTTTTGTTTGTTTCTAAATTTTTGATCTTCTTTTTTTACTTATATTGCAAACAGGAAAAAACCCAGTAGTGATAAGGTACCTCAAAAATACAGCTCTATTTGTGTGAAAAAAGACAATAAAAATTGTGTTTGTATACAGTGTTGCATGACTAAGTAATTGTCATTCAAAGGGTGACAGCATTGAAAGATGAAAATTTGGTCTGGGCAGGAAGGGAGAAGTCAAATGTATTAAATACTTTCTTCAGCTCTGTGTATACAAAGGAGTATGGGGGAGTTCATGTCCAGATTTACCAAAACCATATAATATAAAGGAAAAACTCAGCAGAAAAACTGATAGTGTAGTTTAACTTTCTTTAGTCTGGAAAATAACAGAGAGTTTAACCACTTGCTTGCTGGGCACTTAAACACCCTTCCTGCCCAGACCAATTTTCAGCTTTCGGTGCTCTCACACTTTGAATGACAATTACTCAGTCATGTAACACTGTACCCAAATGAATTTTGTGTCCTTTTTTTCCCACAAATAGAGCTTTCTTTTGGTGGTATTTGACAACCTCTGAGTTTTTTTATTTTTTGCGCTATAAATTAAAAAAAGACCGAAAATCTGAAAAAAAACAAATTTTTCTTAGTTTATGTGATAACATTTAGCAAATTATTAATTTTTTTCATAAATTTTGGCCACAATTTATACTGCTACATATCTTTGGTAAAAATAACCCAAATTAGTGGATATTATTTGGTCTTTGTGAAAGTTAGAGAGTCCACAAGCTGTGGTGCGAATCATAAAAAATTGATCACACCTGATGTACTGGTGGCCTCTCTCATTTCTTGCGACCAGAACAAGCCAGGAAAGTACAAATACCCCCCAAATGACCCCTTTTTTGAAAGTAGACATTCCAAGGTATTTACTAATATGCATGGTGAGGTTTTTGATGTTGTCATTTTTTTCCCACAATTCTTTGCAAAATTACGATTTTTTTTTTCTCTCACAAAATTTTCAATGTAATAGGTATTTCTCTCACATGGCATATGTACACCACAAATGACACCCCAAAATACGTTCTGCTACTCCTTCTGAGTATTACGATACCAAATGTGTGAGACTTTTACACAGCCTGGCCACATACAGAGGCCCAATATTGAAATAGCATCATCAGGCGTTCTAGGAGCATAAATTACACATCTCATTTCTCAACCACCTATTACACTTTTGAAGGCCCTGGAGCACCAGGACAATGGAAATGCCCACAAAGTGACCCCATTTTGGAAAGCTAACACCCCAACGTATAATCTATGCGGCATGAGTCTTTTGAATGGTTCATTTTTTTTTTCCAGAAGTTTTGGGAAAATGTGGAAAAAAAATGAAAACGCATTTTTTTTTACGCAAAGTTGTCCATTTATAAGATATTTCCAACACATAGCATGTACATAGCAAAAATGACACCCCAAAATACGTTCTGCTACTCCTCCGGAGTATGGCAATACCAAATGTGTGAGACTTACACATCTTGGCCACATACAGAGGCCCAATATGCAAGCAACACCATCTGGTGTTCCAGGGACACATAGTATGCACATACCAAGAATTACACCCCAAAATACATTCTGCTGAGCAAAGCGTAAACAAAAGATTACCTGTGGTTTTAGCAGTGCAGTTGTCCACAGGATGATGGCACTGGTCCAGGCAGCAGGCAGGGACTTGGTCAGCAAAAGCGAACACAATTTACCAGGCAACAGGCAGGTATACTGTCCATAGTCAATATAGGCAGCAGGCAGGGATACTGTCCATATACAGTCCAAGGTCAGTGCAGGCAGAGATTGTCAGCAGTGCCAAAATATTGGTCCTGGTAGTAGGCAGGAACATGATCCATCCATGTGGTGTGGTCAGTTCATGTGACAGGCAGAGGCATGATGGTATAGGTCCTACAGGCAGCAGGCAGAAGTAGGGCCTTGTTCAGGACAGAATGGGGATAGGGGTAGAGGCTTCTCCCACCCAAATCTCTTTGAAGCCTCCGAGTCTCCAGACCCTAATCTAGGAATGAGAAAACAAATGAAATGGTCTTCTTCATCCAGAAAAACAATTCTGGAGCTCCTCACATATGTGAGACCCCTGTTATGAATCCCACTAGTCCACTGAGAGGGTACAAGATCAGTCCAAGAGGCAGGCAAGAGGCATGGTCAAACAGTCCAGGGTCAGTTCCAGATCAGGCAGAGGTATGTACAGAATCGGTAAGCAGAAGCGTGGTCGAATAACAGTCCAGGGTCAGTTCCAGATCAGGCAGAGGCATAAACAGAATCAATAGGCAGAAGTGTGATCGAATAACAAGCCAGGGTCAGTTACAGAGGAAGCAGAGGCATAAGGAGTGTGAAGTTAAATGGCAGGAAGTGAGGGTTATGGTTACCATACTTCACAAATAATTCACTGAAGTATGGTAACGTCAGAAACAGTCACCTATGCAGAGGCCTGGTTGGGAAGGGCATTGGGCACAATGATAAGTGGTGTCTCTTCTCAATCCTCGTTTGCTGCACACCCGACATTTTTTCTGATGTCTTCGGCCTGTTGGTCTGGAAGGGATTTTATCAGGAAAGTGGCGTTCAGAGAGTCTGCTAATTACATCAGATCGAATGTTTTCTGGTGGGCCGTTGGGGTATATAAGGGCAGTGACGATTTCCTCCTGGAAGCCAAGGAAGGGTATGGGTCTTTCTGTGGATTTTCGATAGATTACATATGTGTTGTATATGGCCAAATTAAAGAAATAAATTGAAATTTTTTTGTACCACTTGTATGTTCTTCTTGTGGCAAGGTAGGGTTCGAGCATCTGGTCGTTCAAGTCGACACCCCCCATGAACATGTTGTACTCATGGATACAAGTTGGTTTTTGTATTGGGCCATTCCTCCTGGTGATCTCAACTAATGTATTGTTCTGGATCGAAGAAAGCATGTACACATCCCTTCTGTCCCTCCACTTCACAGCCAAAATTTCCTCGTTCCGTAAACTCGCCGCTTCGCCTTTTCTTAACTTTTTGTTGACCAGGCTTTGAGGAAAGCCCTTCCGGTTCATCCTTACGGTGCCACATGCTGGAGTTTTCCTTCTATGGAAGTTGCGAAACATGAGTTCCCAAACAACTTTCCCACTCGATCCGATGTATTCGGGGCAATTAGGGGGATGTAGCTGGGTGTCCTTCCCTTCGTATACCATGAAGGAATATGTATACCCTGTGGCTCGGTCACACAATTTATACATTTTCACCCCATTGCGGGCCCTTTTGGAGTGAATAAATTGTTTTAGGCCCAGCCTGCCAGAAAATGTGATCAGGGACTCATCCACACATATGTGTTGGTCTGGGGTAAACAACTGGGGGAAGATCTCAGAAAAATAATTTATTAGTGGCCGAATTTTGTAACGTTTATCAAAATTTGGGTCATTTCGGGGAAGGCACTGGGTATTGTCGTTAAAGTGTAGGAATCTCATTATCATGAGATATCTGGTCCGGGGCATTATTGAGGAAAAGATGGGCATGTGATAGATGGGGCCGGATGACCAATATGCACGTATTTCATTTTTTCTGTTTAGTCCCATACAAAATGTGAGGCCCAAAAATTTTTTAAACTCCTCCACTGTTAGGGCTCTCCACTCGTAGGGACGGGCATAAGAGGACGTTGGGTTGCTTTCAATAAATTGTTGGGCATATAGGTTGGACTGGACCACAATCCATTCAAGCATGTCCTCGGTAAAAATTAAGTGGAAAAAGTCCATCAGGGAAAAATTGTGTGTCCACCTGGACTCCTGGGTTGGTAGTGAAAGGGGGAACGTTAGCTTCTCCTGAGTTAGGAGGAAGCCACAAGGGGTTCTGGAGGGAATAGGGAAGACTGGAATGGGACCTAACCCTTTGGGGCTGAGTTGACACACTGGTACTTGGCCTTTGCCGAGGTACTGTGGTGCTGGTGGATGGCACTGCGTTGCCAGTGGATGGCTCTGCGGTGCTGGTGGATGGTACTGCCTCCTCACCAGTACGCCTTTGTCTGACGGGCGGACTCTCATCTTCCTCCTCTGAGGCTGTCATTGTACCACTGCTGAGGACAGGCTCGTAGTCCACATCAGACTCAGAATCTGAATATGAGGAGGAATCCGAAGCGTAGAGCTCCCCGTTGCTCTCGTCGGCTGCAAGAATATAGTATGCCTCCTCGGCTGAATATAACCTTTGTGACATTTTTATTGATCACAAATGGCACTGACAGGTGACACTGATGTGGCAGATGACACTGATAGGTGATGCTGATGTGGCAGATGACACTGACAGGTGACACTGATGTGGCAGATGACACTAGCAGGTGACACTAACAGCACTGATCACAGGTGACACTGACGTGGCAGGTGGCACTGACGACACGTGGCACTGACAACACGTGGTACTGGCAGATGGCACTGGAGGCAGATGGCGCTGGCAGGTGGCACTGGCAGATTGCTCTGACAGATGGGGCTGGCAGATGTCGCTGACAGATGGCACTGGGGCTGGCAGATGGCGCTGGCTATTTGCTCTGGCAGATGGGGCTGGCAGAGGGCACTGGGGCTGACAGATTTTATACACTAACAATTTTACACTCACAGATCATCTCTCTCCTCACACTCTGTCTCTGTGTGAGGAGAGAGAGACAGGACAATGAGAGATGATCTCATATGTTTACATTTGAGATCATCTCCCATTGGCAGCTACGATCGCGCTGTAAACGGCCACTTGGATTGGATGTTTACAGTGATCTGTGTTTGCCTGTCTCCGGGGGACACGGCAAACACAAAACTTCCCTGATGCGCGCCCACGGCAGCGCGCATTGCGGAAGTCAACACGAGGTCGTCCAGGGACGGCCTCCCGGACGAGAGCGTACACTCTGTAGCCGTCATTCGGCTATAGGGCAGGTGGGAAGCGGTTAATAAAAGACCACATAGACGAGTTCTTACTGGAAAAAAAATATTTCCTGACGCATCATGGCAGCACACACATTGGGTTGTGACTCCGCCTCCACAACCTGATAGAACCGGTTAGCTATAAAGCCGCGTACACACGGGCGGACTGTCTGGCCAACTAAGTCCGTCAGACAATCCGACGGACAGTCCGTCCTACTTTTGAATGAACGGACTTGACCACACACGATGAACAGACAGTCCGCTGAAAGCTTGCGCAATGACGTGTACAGCACGTACGACGGGACTAGAAATACGACGTCCAATACACTGCAATGCAACCTTCGGCCGTGTAAATCCTTTCTGAGCATGCGCCATACTTAGTCCGTCCAACTTGCCTACTCACGAGCGGACTGTCCGCTGAAACCAAAGTTGGACGGACAATATTACGGAAATTCCAAAAGACTTAGTCCGCCAGACTGTCCGCTGAAAAAGTCCGCTGAAGCCCACACACGAGCGGACTGTCCGCTGAAATGTGTTTCAGCGGACTAAGTTGGACAGACAGTCCGCCCGTGTGTACGCGGCTTTAGATTTAAAGAGGAGCCCACCGTTGCATTCTCCTTTTTTTCCTCACCTGGTAGGACGATCGTTTGATCTGGTTCGGTTAGAAGCAAGGAACCCCCCTTACCACTGCACCCTAGCTAGGTTAGCCTCTCCTACCTGGAAGCCCAGTCCGTACAGTCTCTAAATAAGCTACAAGTCGGGAAGCCCCACTCTGATGGTCTCAGGGGCAAGGACTCTGAACCAATATCTTACAAACCTTAAAAAGGTTTTTTAAAAGTTTGCAGTGGTCATCCCATTCTACTCTTTACCTTAAGCCTCATACTTTAGTATTCAGTTTGCAGTTTGCATGTTGTTTCCCTCCTGTAGCTGTTTATATTTTTTCTTTTCCTTTTTTCTCCTCTCCCTTTCTGTCTTTTTCTCCGCTGGGCTCTGTGGTTCCTCTGCCGCTCTGCCTCCTCCATCATGGCGGCTGCAATAGCACTACTCAGGCGCTCAGGAAGTGACATAGAGCTATTCCTAGTCCTGCCAGCTTCCAAAATGGCGCTGAGTGCCTTTGAATGCTACGGCGCATGCACAACAGCGGCGTCATCACCCCTGCAATGGCGGGACATTTAAAAAGCGTTCTGCACCTAAAACAAACTGCAGACTGACATAAACATCTCTTTACAGCCTGGGAATTTTTCCATTATGCTGCTGCCTTGCTAAGCGCTGTCTGCCTGGTCCCTGGTAAGCAATGCATTGTTATTTCCTTATCCCAGCACCTGCTGCTCATACTCTGCTATTGTCTTTTTTTCTAAAAGAACCTTTCCCTCACAGGTACACTCCTTACTTTCCTTATGGAGGTTGCAGTAGACCATAAACAAAAAGAGGTAAGGGGGCATCTAAACTGGTAGGTAAGAAGAGGAGAAAAAAAGAGTGCATTGCCACTAATGCCATCCTTATTTCCTGGCAGCTCTGGCGGATCTTCACAATCTAAAATAGCGTTCACCCTCTAGGCATTCTCGGTCCCAGAGAAGCCATTCAAGAGCCTCCCACCATCACAGAAGGTCATCCTCTTCCCAACAACATAGGGATGGAAGGCATACACATCCTGCGCCCAATGCTTGCGGGGTTTGCGGGGCACAAGCTACAAATTGGTGTGTCAGGGCTGCTTAGAGGAAGCAACTCGTGATAAAGAGTCCGATGCAAGAGAGGCATCGAACATAATAAAAGAATCAGTCAAAGAATCAATTATGCAAGTAGCAGCCTCTGAACTGACTGGAACGCCTAATTCAGCCTCTACGGCCTACACCCATCAGGATCAGGAAGACTATCTAGAGGATGATGAAGCGTTACCACCAGCTGCATTTGATTTTGAGCTAATCGATCCTTTTGCAAAGGAGGTGATAGGATGGGAGGAGGAAAAAGAAGTCCCAGCTAAATTAAGAAAATATTTTCCTAACCAAAAAAAAAAAAAAAAAGACTTTGAAACATTTCCTTTCATTGAGGAGAAGAAAACAGGCCTAAACAATAGGCTGAGCAAACTCTATCCACTTAAGGAACCAACGGTGAATCCCCTTATTCTGGCTCCACTGGTGGATTCTTCGGTAATGCGATTGGCATGCCATGTTACCTTGCCATTAGAAGATGCCGTGACTTTCAGAGACGTGATGGATCGCAAAATCGATCTTGACCTTAAAAAAGCATATTCTGCAGCAAGAGGGGCCTGCAGGCCAGCGGTCACTCTAGCAGCGGTCATCAGAGCCATATCATGCTGGACTTCCAACGTGGAGAAGTTGCTAATAGAAGCAGCAGACCAAGAGAGAGTTATATCCGCCCTGCAGGAACTCAAGCGGGCACCGTGGCTCAAACCCTGGGTCGCTGATACGGCCTCCAAGTCTAATTGGTGTAAGATCCCCTACGACGGTACCAACCTGTTCGGTCCCAAACTGGATTCGGCAATATCGAAAGTCACGGGTGGGAAATCAGGTCTTATCCCGTCAGATAAAAGGCCCAAGCAGCAAAGGAATCCATCCCTCAGACGCCACCTGCCTGAACGGTATCGGGATGCAAGAGTTTATAAGCCAGGAAAGGAGTTTAAGCGGAATTGGCGGAATACGCAGCCATCCTTTTTGAGGGTTCAAAAGTCTAAGGGGACTACCCCAGGAGACCAATCAAAGTCCTTTTGATGTCACGCTTGCCCAGCCCACAATAGTAGGAGCGAGGCTGAGGCTATTTGCTCATGTATGGACGGAACATATACAAGACAACTGGACAATCTCCACCATCCAAAGCGGCCACAAATGGAGGTTCAAACACAAAGCACCCCAAAACCATGGCAGACTCACCAGGTTACCATCTTCACAACCAAAGTGGAGACTTCTGATCGAATATGTCATGTAGCTTCTACAGAAACAGGCGATTATAGAAGTTCCACAGGAACAGAGAGGTGTGGGCTTCTATTCTCCCCTCTTTCTAGTTACAAAAAAAGACAGGAGACTTGAGGCCAGTCTTGGATTTAAAGGATCTCAAACAATTTTAATCGAATCTTTCAAGATGGAGAGTCTGCAAACCATCCTACTAGCAATAGCAGTAGGAGACTGGATGCTCTCGGTCAATTTGTCCGACGCTTATTTACACATACCCGTACATCAAAAATTCCAGAAGTACCTACGCTTTGCCATCGGCCAGCTACACTTTCAGTTCCAAAGCCTCCCGTTTGGGATTACAACAGCACCCAGAACCTTTACAAAAGTTTTACTTCCCATTATAGCATACTTAAGGGAGAAAGGGCTAAGAGCCCTACATTAGCTAGACGATATTATCCTCCTAGCCGACAGTCGAGAAACACTCTTACGACATCGAGCAATTCTAATTTCCACACTCCAGCAGTTCGGGTGGATGATAAACTGGAAAAAGAGCAGTCTAGTTCCAACACAAAAGATCATCTTCCTTGGAGCCGAACTAGACACCTGTGGCAACACAGTGGGTCTCCCTCGGGAGAAAATCCTTCCACTCATCCGCAAAGTAAGAAAGCTCCTGTTCGCAAACCATCTAGCTGCAAGGTCATGTCTGAGTATCCTGGGGTCAATGTCCTCCACCTTCCTAATGATCCAGTGGTCCCAGTGGAATTCGAGAACTTTCCAGAACTCGTTTCTGAAACAATGGAACAGATATTCTATGAATCAGCAAATAGTGATTACTCAGGAAGTGAAGATCTCTGCTCGGTGGTGGACTCAGGTCAACAATCTAACACGTCGCCGTCCCATCGTACCCCCACCACCCGAGATAATAACAATAGATGCCAGTTTGCAAGGTTGGGGAGCACATTACCAGCATCACGGGGTTCAAGGCCATTGGGCCTTTCGACCGCAGGGCATAGTTTCAAATGTGCTAGAACTCAGAGCAGCGTGGCAAGCACTTATAGCCTTCAACCCACTCCTTATGGGGAAAAGTATCCTTCTACGAATGGACAATATAGTAGCAGTAAACTACGTCCACAGACAAGGGGGCACCCGAAGCAGTACACTCATGCGGGAGGTCCGGCCCATACTCGAATGGGCACAAGTCCACCTGGACTTGAAAGCGATATACGTGCCAGCAACACACAACCAGTTGGCAGACGATCTGAGTCGAACTTTCGTGTCAAACAACGAATGGTCTCTCAGCCATCAAGCTTTTGCTCTGATCGTGCGCAGATGGGGATTTCCAGACATGGATTTAGCGGCGACTCCAGAGAACAACAAATGACACCGCTTTCTAGCAAGAACAGCTTACCCAACAGCAGCAGGGATCGACTGCTTCCACCTAGGGTACATATTTCCTCCAGTACCACTGATAGCCAGATTCTTGTCCAGATTGAGGAGATCGACATCCACTGTAGTGGCAGTACTGCCATTTTGGCCGAGGAGGCCATGGTTCGTGACTATGCTGCAACTAAACACAGAGGAGCCACTTCCTCTATTCCCGGACTTGCTATCACAGGGACAGTTCCTACATCCATCTCCAGAACGGTTACACCTAATGGCTTGGGAGTTGAAAGGGAGAGGCGGCTAGACCAAGGGTGTTCACTCCGGGTAGTATCCACCCTACAGCAAGCCAGGAAGAAATCAACTAATAGCATATATAATAAAATCTGGGAAAGATTTGCCACGTTCGCTGAACAGCAGTCCTGGACCCCCCTTTATCCATCAGTTTCGCAGACCTTAGAGTTTCTGCAGCTAGGTCTGGAAAAGGGGTTCAGTTCCAGCACCTTAAAAGTCCAAATATCTGCTCTTTCTGCGATGTCAGGGGTAAAATGGGCCTCAGATCCTCTCATTACTCAATTTCAGAAAGCATGCCTGAAAATTAGGCCTCCCAGGAAGCCAGTATTCCCGACCTGGGACCTGTCAATTGTGTTGGAAGCTCTATCAAAGGAACCATTCTTTCCCCTACATTCAATTTCCCTATGGGACTTGACACTCAAGCTAGCCTTTTTGCTGGCAATAATGTCAGCCAGGAGGGTTTCGGAACTCCAGGCTCTTCTAATTAAAGAACCACATCTGGTGCTCTATCCAGACAGAATTGTCCTTAGACCAGCGGATAAGTTCATACCTAAGGTAGCCTCTACCTTTTATTTCAACGCAGAAATCAACCTTCCGGTTTTTCTCAATATTGAGGGGAATCCTCATCCCTTGGATGTAAAATCAGTCATTTCCTCCTACTTACAGGTCACTAGTACATTTAGGAAATCGGAGCATCTCCTGATCATACCGTATGGTGCAAGAAGGGGCCAAACAGCGTCTTCAAGGACGATAGCATCTTGGTTGATTAGAACAATAAGAAAAGCATACATAGTACAACGTCTCCAGATACCAGAAGGATTAAAAGCCCACTCGACAAGAGCAGTAGCGACCTCCTGGGCAGCATATTGTAGAGTGTCTCCAGAAACCATTTGCAAGGCAGCAACCTGGTCATCAAAAACCACTTTCATGACGCATTACAGAATAGACCCGGCTCAGTTAACTACAGCTGAGTTCGGCAGATAAATCATACAAACAAATTCATCCATACCTTGTACTTGAGCAAATAAATGTTTTGAAATGCAACCACCCATGTAGTGAGTTATTTCCCAATGTGTGTGTTGCCATGATGCGTCAAAAACGAAAATTGTCTACTCACCTTTCTGTAATTTTCCTTTCCTGACGCATCCCATGGCAGCACACAAGATCCCACCCCTCTAAGGTGATAGTTACTGAGAATGCAACGGTGGGCTCCTCTTCAAATCTTGTAGCTAACCGGTCCTATCAGGTTGTGGAGGCGGAGTCACAACCCAATGTGTGTGCTGCCATGGGATGCGTCAGGAAAGGAAAATTACGGAAAGGTGAGCATACAATTTTCCATTTTAAGCAACAAACAGCATGAAAGACAGACGTCAAATAAACCCTATTTTTTTTTATGAGGAGGTAAGTAAAACCTTGGACAGAGGGGTGTCTATGGATGTGGTATATTTGCATTTTGCAAAAACATTTGACGCAGTTCCCCTTATGCCGCAAACACACGACCAGACTATCCAGCAGACAAACCGCCGGAAAGTCCGCCGGACTTTCCGAATGAGCGGACCTGCCCACACACAACCAGACTTTTCCAGCGGACTAGGTCCGCCGGACTTTTGGTGGGAGTCCGCTGTACTTTTGAAATGAATGGACTTGCCCACACACGGAGGAAAGTCCGTTCATTTTGAATGCGGCTCCAGGTAGCCGGGACTAGCGAAGGAAGACAATGTTGCCGCCTTCGGCGGCGAGATTGACACGTCGCTGGCCCCGTCACCTGGTATGGCCTTAAAGTAGAAGCCCTACGCTAAAAAACGGCGTGGGGGTCCTCCCCAAGGTCCATATAAGACCCTTATCTAAGCACGCAACCCGACCGGTCAGGAAAGGGGGTGGGGACGAGAGAGCGTCCCCCTCCTGAGCTGTACCAGGCCACGTGCACCTAAACATGGGGGGTGCTTTGGGGAAGGGGGGCTGTGCGGCCCCCCACCCCAAAGCACCTTGCCCCATGTTGATGAGGACAAGAGCCTCTTCCCGACAACCCTGGCCATTGGTTGTCGGAGTCTGCAGGCGGGGGGCTCATCGGAATCGGAGAGCCCCCTTTAATAAGGGGCCCCCACCCTATGTGAATGAGTGTGGGGTACAATGTACCCCTATCCATTCACCTGGTGAACAAATGTAAATAAAACACAACACAAGGTTTTAAAATAATTGATTGCACAGCTCCGGGGGGTCTTCTTCCATCTTGGGGGGTCTTGTCCCCCTCTTCGGTTCTTCTTGCCGGGCCTCTGCTCCAGCGGACCAGCCGCCCGTGTGTGGGCTCTGGCTGACTTTTTTCCCCAACTTTTTTTTCCCGGACTTTTGAAATGAATGGGCTTTCTCACACACTAAGAAAAGTCAGTTCATTTTGAACGTGACTCCAGGTAGATGGGACTAACGAAGGGAGTCAATGTCGCCGCCTCCATCGGCGAGATTGACACCTTGCTAGCCCCGTCGCCTGGTATGGATTTAAAGGGGAACCCCAATGCCGAAAAAACGGCGTGGGGGTCGCCCCAAAGTCCAAACCAGGCCCTTATCCAAGCACGCAGCCCGGCTGATCAGGAAAGGGGGTGGGGACGAGCGAGCACCCCCCCTTCTCCTGAGCCGTACCAGGCCTCTTTCCCTCAACATGGGGGGTGCTTTGGGGAAGCTCTGTGGCCCCCCCCACCCCAAAGCACCTTGTCCCCATGTTGATGAGAACAAGGGCCTCTTCCCAGCAACCCTGGCCGTTGGTTGTCGGAGTCTGCAGCCAGGGGGCTTATCAGAATCCGGGAGCTCTCTTTTAATAAAGGGGCCCCCAGAGCCCAGTCCCCCCCACCCTATATGAATGAGTATGGGGTACATGGTACCCCTACCAGTTCACCTGAGGGAAAAAGTGTTAATAAAAAAACACAACACAGGTTTTTAAAGTAGTTTATTAGACAGCTCCGGGGGTCTTCTCGCCGGGCTCCTCCACTATCTTCTGCTCTTTTACTAGCGGAGAAGCCCAGCTTTCTCCTTTATCACCTCCGTCCGGGGGTCTTCTTCTGACTTCAGGGGGTCTTGTTTGTTTCTTCTGCCAGGCCTACGCTATCTTCTTCCAGCTCTTTTACTAGCATTGGCCCGGTCTTCTCATTCATCCTCTTCTTCTTCTTCCTTCTGATGTTGACACAACGCTCTCTCTGGCCGCAATGCCAGGGACGCGTTGCGCGGCGACTTATACAGGCATAAGGGACGGGGTCACCGGGTGATGCTGGGACTGTGACATCATAAGGGGTGGGGTCACCATATGACATCATCCAGTGAACCCGCCCCTTATGCCTATATAAGTCGCTGCGCAACGTGTCCCTGGCATTGCGGCCAGAGAGAGCGTTGTGTCGACATCGGAAGGAAGAAGAGAAGAAGAAGGTGGCAACAGCGATGAAAGAGAAGACCGGGCCAACGCTAGTAAAAGAGCTGGAAGAAGATAGCAGAGGCCCGGCAGAAGAAATGAAGAGCGGGACAAGATCCCCGAAGTCGGAAGAAGACCCCCGGACGGTGGCAACGAAGGAGAAAGCCGGGCTCCTCCGCTAGTAAAAGAGCAGAAGATAGCGGAGGAGCCCGGCAGGAAGACCCCCCTATGATCAGTCTAATAATAATAAAAAAACAACACAGGTTTTTAAAGTAGTTTAACACATTTTCCCTCAGGTGAATGGGTAGGGGTACCATGTACCCCATACTCATTCACATAGGGTGGGGGGCCGGGATCTGGGGGCCCCCCTTATTAAAGGGGGCTCCCGGATTCTGATAAGCCCCCACAGACCCCGACAACCAACGACCAGGGTTGTCGGGAAGAGGCCCTTGTCCTCATCAACATGGGGACAAGGTGCTTTGGGGTGGGGGGCGCAGCACCCCCCTTCCCCAAAGCACCCCCCATGTTGAAGGCACGTGGCCTTTTACAGCTCAGGAGGGGGGGGCGCTCGCTCGTCCCCACCCCCTTTCCTGACTGGTCGGGCTGCGTGCTCGGATAAGGGTCTGGTATGGACTTTGGGGAGACCGCCATGCCATTTTTTTCAGCGTAGGGGTTCCCCTTTAAATTCATACCAGGCAAGCAAGTGTGTGGGCACGTCTGTTCATTTGGAAAGTCCGGCAGATTCGTCTGATCGTGTGTACGCGGCATAAGTCATTAACCACTACTTTCTGAATCCTGTCTTTTAGCCAGTTTTCTATCCATTTACAAATTGATTGATTTACAACTTACTTAGTCATGCAACACTGTATACAAACACAATTTTTATCATCTTTTTTTCACACAGAGCTGTATTTTTGTGGTACTTTATCAGCACTGGATTTTTTCTTGTTTGCGATATAAGTAAAAAAAAAGATCAAAAATTTTGAAAACAAACAAAAAAAAAAAAACACACTTTTTTATTTTCTATTATACAATTTGGGAAATAAGAAACAATGCTGTGCATGTGTCTCCCAGGGGTATGCCTTCATTGTCTCCATAAAAATACTTTTACCTTTAGTCTTTATATGCTGTTTGGCCATACTATGTGTCACCAGCATCTACTAAGCTTTATGTGGATGGGATTAAGTCCTCTATTGGCCATCCCCATTGATGGTAATTTACTGACTGAGACTTCTTTCCTGCCCCTGCTATAAGCAACTATCAATTTATGTTTGTACTCATCAGAATGTGCCACTTGCTGTCCACTCTATCACAGTGTGGTTGACCGCTCCATATATTTGGATCTGTCTGATTTTTATATTGAACACTGTTATATATATATATATATATATTTTATTGAAAAATACAATATCATATTCTTTCTACTTTCCCATTTGCTTCCATGCCTTAAAAGTCCGACCTGTTGATATCTTCTTCGTTTTCCCTTGACACATTACGGATGTGGCATTGTGGGTGCTCCCTTCTTTCTATTTCTCAACCTCTGATATCACTTTCTGAGACAAGAGATCATCCAGAGCCAGAAAGAGAGACTTCCTTTTCCCTGGGTCTCTGGGAAAGTTTGATCTTAAAAAACGAGGAAACGTGAATTCTAGTATGTAACAGAGAAATTGAGGAAGCCACCCATCTGTCCTGACAATGTTCCTTTGAGGGAGCGGGGGTGCCCCTTCATAAAGAGGCTTTAGTATTTTGCTTTGCGGGCTTCCTGCCCCAAGTCCTCTTTTGGAGGACTCTTTTGGGACTGCCCTTGAGGTCTTCCTCTTGAAACTGATGGTGGAGGCCGTAGAGACTGCCTGGAGGCATATGCTCCTGGCACTGAAGAAGATGCACGTTCAAAGTAAACACTTTTAAACTTCTTATTTACTGGTAAAAGAGAACTTTTCCCATTAGAAATTATTTGGATATACTTATCCAGATCGTCTCCAAACAACCATTCACCATGAAATGGGAAACTGGCCAAGAGCTTTTTACATGGCGCTTTGGCTGACCAATTTTTCATCCACAGGACTCTGCGCATATATACCAGCCCTAGCATAAGCTGTGAGGCTTGAATAATAGAATCTTTCATAGCATCCACTGTGAAACATAGTGCTTCTGATATGCCAACCATCTGCTGGGCCCGCTGATCAGGAATAAATTTGAGTACCTCTACAAACTTTTACATAACTGAGTATCTCAGTCCATAGAGGACCAATCGCCACTAGTACCGGCTGAATGACTGAACCTGCAAGAGCAATGTTGTTCTTAAAAAGAAATTCCAACTTTTTATCGGTTGGATCCTTCAACATTTGTGCATTGGCTACAGGACAAGTCAGGTTTTTGTTAACAGAGGCTAGAGCAGCATCAATTTCTGGAAGCCCCCCCCCCCCCCCCCCCCCCAATTCTTATAGAACTATTCCTCCATAGGATAAAGTTTAGAAAACTTTTTTGGAGGAAAACTGTTTATCTGGGTGCTCCCACTGAGAAATACAGCTTTTTTAGCCATGAATGGATAGTAAAGGTATCAACAGATTGGGGAGGCTTTAGTGATCCCAAACCAGAGGTGGGCTCATCGATTGCCTGTGTTACAGGTTTTAAAAAAAAATTGGATTTTTAAAACCGCTTACATGTAAAATCCTTTTCTTGGAGTACATCATAGGACACAGAGTCTCAAGTAATTACTTGGTGGGTTATAGGCCTACTTTCAGGTGTTGACACTGGTATAACCAAAACAGGAAGTTGACTCCCCTATATAACCCCTCCTCCTTCCAATCAATATAAGTAATATGCTCTCACCCCATAAAACAGAGGGGCGGGAGCATTGTGTCCTATGATGTACTCCAAGAAAAGGATTTTACAGGTAAGCGGTTTTAAAAAATCCAATTTTCTTTACCATACTTCATAGGACACAGAGTCTCAAGTAAATACTTGGTGGGATGTCCCATAGCAATGCTACTTGAGGGGAGGGAGACACAACCCGTAGAGTAACCCCCCCCCCCCCAGACCTGAGGACTTATACTGCTGCCTGCAGCACACTGCGCCCGAAGGCAATATGCTCATTCCATCTTACATGTACTTGATAACATTTTGCAAATGTATGTACTGAAGGCCAAGTCGCGGCTTTGCAGATTTGAGACCTGGAGGCCTGGTGACGCACTGCCCAAGAAGCACCAACCGCTCTGGTAGAGTGCGCCTTAACTTGAAAAGGGGGAATCTTTCCCTTTGGGACCCTCTGGCAGAAGAAATAAGACATCAGTCTTACAACAATGGCAGGATCCATGGTTAATGTGGTATCTTGGAATATCCGAGGCCTGAATGACAAGTTTCGTAGAGCCTTAACGTTCCAATATTTGAAAACGATCACTCCGCATGTGGTGTTTCTGCAGGAGACACATCTGGATGGGAGCAGAGTTCTGGCTTTACGCAGAGCTTGGATACAGAGGGCGCTACATGCGACATACTCAACTTATTCTAGGGGTGTGTCTATTCTTATTAGTAACGCGGTACCCTGCACCATACATCAGGTCATCTCAGACCCGGGAGGCAGGTTCTTCATTGTTGTTGCTGATCTCAGTAATTGCAAGATGGTTTTGGTTAACGTTTACATACCTCCCCCTTTTCAGGTACAGATATTGTATGATCTATTAGGTAAATTGGCACCATACATACATCTTCCACTTCTTATAGCAGGGGATTTTAATGCCATACTCTCCGCTACATTGGATTCCTCTAATACATCTAGGGTGGCATCAGTTGACCTTTCTGTGTGGGCGGCTACGGCCTCTCTCACAGAATTATGGCGGTGGAAGAACCCCTCCACTAGATGCTATTCTCATTTGTCCAAAACGCATAGATCCTCTTCAAAAATCGATTTGGCTTTTGCTAATGAATCCGTGTTGCAGTTGGTGGGTGGAGCCAAATATTTGGCAGGGGGCATCTCAGATCACACGCCACTTTCAGTACACATTGTTCCTCCTTCGGTTCTTAAAGGAGGGGCATGGAGATTAAATCCGGGCTGGTTGGAGGTAGAAGAGGTATCATCCCAGGTGGCCCCACATTATAATAACTATTGGAATGATAATATAGGGTCTGCTGCTCCCACAGTGGTATGGGATGCATTTAAGGCATGTATGCAAGGCCACTATATTTCAGCCATTAAGCAGGCACGCAGGTCCCATAATCAGAAAGAGCAGGAGCTGCAGGATAGGGAAAGGGCTTGTGCACGGGCTCACGCCAACGACCAGTCTGATGTCACGTATGGGGCCTTGTTAGAGGCCAGGCGCACACTTGCACTTCACTTCGCTGACTTGACACATACCTCTAGGACAAAATCTGCAGAATCCCTTTTTGAACAAGGGGATAACAATGGTAAACTGCTGGCAATGTTGGTGGCAGAACAGAGAATACAAACCAATATACCCTGTATTAGGAATGCTAGGGGGGGATGTACTCACTAACCCTACTGATATTATAGACACGTTTGTGGAATATTACAAGACACTGTATGCTCCTATTCCGGTCTATGATTCCCAAGAATTGGATGCACTGTTGACGTCCCTTGAGATCCCAGTGCTGTCTGCAGGGGATAGGGAGGTGTTGGAGGCTGACATAAATAAAAAAGAAATTGAGGCAGCTATAAGGGCTTTCCCCCCTCACAAATGTCCTGGGCCTGATGGTTTCAGTATTGAATGGTATAGGCTGCATATGGAGGACCTAGTTCCTAGGCTTAAAACCCTGTTCTCTTACTGTCTCAAGCACCAATGCCTCCCTGATTCCTTAGCTGAAGCGCAGGTGATTCTTCTTCCGAAGCCGGGCAAGGACGTTTTGTCCTGTTCATCCTATAGACCCATAGCGCTGTTGAATCAGGATCTTAAAATCTTAACAAAGGTTCTGGCTACCAGACTCTCCCAGGTCATTACCACTTTAGTTGACATAGATCAGACGGGTTTCATACCGCAAAAATCTACTGACACAAATCTTCGCAGACTGTTTGCTCATTTGCAGATGGAACACGATAGGACGGGTACTAGGGTGGTGGTGTCTCTGGACATGGCCAAGGCCTTTGATTCTGTGGACTGGCAGTATATGTTGGCAGTTCTACGACACATGGGCTTTGGGGACGTCTTCATGACCTGGATCTCCTTACTATACAGTAAACCTCAAGCGGCCATAAAGATAGGCACCTCGGTTTGCCCTCAGTTTCCTGTGGGTAGGGGCACGCGCCAAGGGTGCCCGCTGTCCCCATCTTTATTTGCACTCGCGATAGAGCCCTTGGCCATAGCGTTGTGGAGGTCACCCGAAGTGGGAGCGTTGGAGGTAGGGGGGCATCCGGGAATGCATTGCACTTTACGCGGACGACATTCTTCTTTTCCTGCGTGATGCAGGGCCGTCATTGGAGGCGGTGTTCGGGGTGCTTGACAAATTTGCCACGTTCTCCGGACTCCGAGTTAACTGGGAGAAGTCCACGGTGAAGGCTATTGACTTGGGTGCCAGGGCTCTGGCATCAAACAGGGTCCCCATAGCTTGGGTGGAGGAGTTTAAGTATTTGGGGATACATATATCACCCCGAGTGGGTGACTTTATGTCTCTTAATCTTCTACCATTATTGACCAGGGTCAAAGTGCAACTGGAGGCATGGAAACATCTGCCGTTGTCGCTGATTGGTAGGGTTAACCTACTTAAAATGAAAATCCTGCCGTTTTTTCTCTACCTCTTGCGGAACACTCCGATTTGGATTCCTTGTTCTTTTTTTCGACGGGTTAATAGTCTTTTTAGCTCCTTTTTATGGGCCGCTGGGCATCCTAGGATAAGTTTGCGTACTTTACAGGAACCCTGGGGTCAGGGCAGATTGGCGCTACCTGATCTTTTCAAATATTTTATAGCGGGACAGATGGTGATTGTTAGGCGCTGGTTGACGAAGGACGCTGGGGACTCGGCGACAGTATTAGAGGCAACCCGTCTAGGTTCATATGAAAGTTTATCTTATCTATTTTATAGGGGCCCACAAACTGCCTCACCCTTGACTGCCTCAATGTGAGCAACAGTACGCGCATGGGATAAGGCACAGGCTTTGATGAAAACAGAGGCAGGGAGCTGGTCACAGGACACCCCTCTCTGGTTTAATCCCAGTCTGTCTCATTTTGGTGCAATTCCGGATCCAGTAATTTGGGCCAGAGTCGGCATCAAACAATTAAAGCATATAGTGGGGGGGACAAGGCTATACACATTTGACCAACTGAAAGAAAAATATAACCTTCCTAATTGGTATTTCTTTCGTTACCTCCAGTTGAGGCACGCCTTCCTTACTCAGTTTGGTTCTGATGCTTTGGAGCTGGGCGTGTCTCCCCTGGAGAGCATGTTGAGGAAAGAGGACCTGATAAAACCCCTCTATGCAGTTTATAAAGAACTATATGTGGAAAGGCCAAAAATGCTTAAAAAGGGTAGAGACACATGGAGTGCATTGGTAACGGATTTCGGGGGGGAGGATTGGGATGATATGTGGGATTACCCATTTAAGACGCTGGTGTCAGCCAGAGATAGGCTAATTCAATTCAAACTTTTACACAGGGTGTACTATACCCCGGCAAGGATAGCTGGGATATATGGCACAGATGCGGCAGTATTCTGGCGCTGCCCGGACAATTATGCTGACTTTGACGATGTGTTCTGGCAGTGCCGGCAGATACAAGTATTCTGGAAAGGGGTGACACACACACACACTATACAGACGGTGCTTTCGGTGCCGATTCCTGTTACGGTCGTGACATGTTTACTTGGGCTGGTGGAGGAGTTGACGCCCAGAAGGGCACAAAGAATTATGATTTCTCTTTCCTTGATCTATGCCCGTAAGGCTATTCTGTTGTGTTGGAAGAGACCAGAGCCACCCACGGTGTCATTCTGGAAAAGTATAATTAACAAATCACTACCAATGTATAAAGCTACCTACTTGAGTAGGAGATGTCCCAAAAAATTTGAGAAAGTGTGGCAATGTTGGCTAGATGCTAAAGATACTGTGAATTAATCCATTGTGATGGGGCTGGGTTTTGATTTCAAGCTTGCTATACTGGGCGGGGGAGTGATATGAGTATGGCATTTTTCTGTATGCGGGTTGGACGGTACTGTCATGGATGTTTTGGACATGTAATATTTGTTATAGTTGGGAATACGGAATGAGATTTAGTATTGGTTGGAAGGCTGCACAGGGGATTAAGGGGGGGGGGGGGGTGGTACATGTGTGTTGTACTGTATGTGTTGATAAAACTGTTAATAAAAAAATAAAAAAAATAAAAAGGACATCAGTCTTACAAATCGGAGCAGTTTTCTTAAATACATTTTCACTGCTCGTACTACATCACATGTAGTGACCTTTCTTCCCTGGAGCAAGGTCTTGGGGAAAAAACCCTGACAGGACAATATCTTCATTCAGATGAAAGCCTGAAACCACTTTTGACAAAAAAACCTGGATGAGGGCGTAACACCACTCTGTCCTCAAGAATAATCAAATATGACCCCTTACAAGAAAGAGCAGCCAATTCTGAAATCCTCCTTGCTGAGGATATAGCAAATGAAAATATCAGCTTCCTAGTCAGAAGGACTAAGGGAACATGCTACAAAGGTTTGAATGGCTGTTTTTGTAACACTGGCAAAACTAAATTTAAGTCCCAAGGGCTTAAGAGTGATTTAACTGGCGGATTAATCCGCAGCACTCCTTGCATGAAACCCTGGACTAAAGAATGCATAGCAAGCAGTCTTTGAAATAAAAATTGACAAGGCTGAGACTTGGCCCTTAATAGTACTCAGGGACAACTTCACCTCTACACTTAAATTGTAGAAAGGTAAGAATTCTGCCTACGATATATCTCCGAGGGTACCAACCCTTGGACTCACACCAGGAAACATAAGCTTTCCAGGCTCTATAATATATAGCTCTAGAAGCTGGCTTCCTAGCATTAGAGATAACTGACCTGGAAAGCCCACATTTATTCAGAATGTGGGTCTCAATAGCCAAGCCATTAAATTTAGCATTCGTAAAGTAGGATGGAATATCAGCCCCTGAGATAGCAGTTCTGGCCTTAGTGGGAAGAGCCCTGGACCCTCCACTGCCATCCTTACGATCACTGCGTACCATGACCACCTGGGCCATGTTGGTGCTACCAGTATTACCGATTTTCTTTCCAGCTTGATCCTGCAAAGAACTTGAGGTAGCAACTGAATCAGGGAAAAGTGCATAGATCAGTAAAAACTGATCCCACAGGGTCGCCAACGCATCTGTTCCGTATGCGAGTGGGACCCCTGTCCTGGATGCAACGTTGAATAGCTTAGTGTTGAATCTGCACGCTAGAAGGTCTACGTCCGGAGTCCCCCATCTTTGGCAAACAGCCTGAAACACCTTGGGGTGAAGAGACCATTCTGCTGGGAATAACTGCTGGCGACTTAGATAGTCCACCTGCCAATGCTCTACTCCCGGAATGAAAACTGCCAATAGGCATGGGACATTCTCTTCTGTCCAAGTTAGAATCTGGTTCACCCCTCTCTGAGCTGAGAGACTCTTGGTGACCCCTTGTTATCGATATATGCCACAGCCATAGCATTGTCGGACTGGATCCTGGCAGGACAATTCTTTAACCTGGAGGTCCAGGTTTCTAGAGCCAGATACACTGCTGGAATCTCTAGGATGTCAATGGGCAAGGCTCCTACTCCCCAGCCTGAAAAGGCTGGCATCTGTCGTTACTACCTTCCAGATAATTGATCTGAAGGACTTTGCCTTCAGCAGGTTCCAAGTAACCACCAACTGAGGCTTTGGGACACTCATGGGGACAGCCACATTGGCAAATCCAAAGCTTGAATCATTTTGTTCCAAGCAGACAGAATACTGCTTTCAGTTTTGAATGGAATTGAGCATAGAGAACTGCTTCGAATGAAGCTACCATCTTCCCTAACAACCTAATGCAAAGGCGAATTGAAGGATTTCTCTTCGACCTGATCATCCTCACCAGCTCCTGTATGGAGCTGATCCTTGCAGGAGGCAAGAACACCCCTTTTCTGGGCTGTGTCTATGATCAGGCCCAGATACTCCAGCCTTCTTAGTGGCTTTAAGGAGGATTTCTTTAGGTTGAGAATCAAACCCAAACCTTCCAGGTAACTGCTTGTGATGGCTACACCTTGCTTCAAGCAAGCCACTGACTGGTCTATTAACAATAGATTGTCCAAGTAAGCCAAGGCAGTTATGCCCTGTGCCCTTAACCTGACTAGAGGTGAGGCTAATACCTTAGTGAATACCAGAGGTGCTGTAGCAAGCCCGAAGGGCAAGGCTATTAACTGAAAATGCTTCTGTTCTACTTTGAACCGCAGAAACCTCTGGTGAGGAGGAAATATATGGACAAGCAGCTATGCATCTCTGATGTCGATGGACGCCAGAAGTTTTTCTCCTTGCAGGATGGAAATGACTGACTTGATTGGCTCCATGCTAATGGAGCGGATTTTCAGGAACCTATTTAGATTACATAGATCTAGACTTGGTCTGATATCCCCATTTGGCTTTGGCACTGTAATTAGGTTTGAGTAAAACCTCAACCCTTGCTCTTATTTGGGAATCTGTCTGATCACCCCTTGAGCCAATAATCGGTCTAATGCTTGCAACAGGGATTGACTTTTCCCTGGATCCTTGGGAACGCTTGATCTCAGAAAACGAGATGGTGGAAACTCTCAAAGCTCTAGCTTGTAACCTAGTGACACTGTGGAGAAAGTCCATTTGTCCTGAATCTCCCTTTGCCAGACTTCTGAGTACATCAGAAGTCTTCCCCCCACCTTGGTGAGGGGAGATGCCTCTTCATAAGGAGGTCACGTATTCTGCTTTGCAGACTTGTAGCCCCAGGTCTTCCTTTATGCCTGGTCTGATTGCAGAGGCTGAACAGTTTAAATGAAAGACGCTTATATTTTCTTTTGACTGGCAAGAGAGTACCATTTTTTTGAATGCATTTATCCAAACTATCATCACATAATCGTTCTCTCTTAAAGGGGAAACTAGTTAGAAGGTTCTTACAAGGCGTCTCAGCTGACTAACCCTTTAACCAAAGGGTCCTTCGCATATGTACAAGTACAAACGCAAGGTGTGATGCCTGGTGAATAGAATCCTTCATAGCGTCTACAGCAAAGCATAATGCTTTAGGTAGATCGGCCAGTTCCTGTGCTTGTTGTGCAGGGAGCTCATCTGAGAGCATCCGTGAACTGGTCCTTTAAGGACTGACAGATGCCTATAGCTGTAATTGCAGGCTGAGCACCAGTACCTTCTAAGAAAAAAAGGAATTTAACAGACCTTCCAACTTCTTATCTGTTGGATCTTTAAGCATAAGTGCATTGTCCACAGGGTAAAATTTTTTTTTTTTTTTTTTTCACATTGGAAATCGCAGAGTCAAGTGTTGGACCTTTCCATCTTTTAGTGAATCTTTCTTCCATAGGATAGAGCTTTGCGAGTCTCTTTGGAAGGGAAAAAATGCTTATCCAGATGATCCCATTCGGTATAAATAAGCTTGTTTAGTAATGCGTGGACAGGAAACGCATGTAAAGGCTTCAAAGAACCCAAGGGAGAGATCGGCCCTTCAGCTAACTCTGTTAGGGGTAGCATGCAAGTAGAGCAAACCATCTTTGCAAGCCTCTGTACTTCAGATTGTGAAGTAGGGATCCTTGGGAACTTCAAGTATTGTTTCTTCCGCAGAGAAATAATCACATGTCTTTCCTCCCGATCATCTGAGGGCAATACCCCATCCTGTCCCCATAATTCTCTTGGACCCTCAACTGACTGTAAAGAGTCTAAGGTGGGGGAGGGGGGATATAGGACGCATCCTATACACTGGATGGAGGATGCGATTAAATTAATCTTCCTTAGAGTCCCGGCTAGAATCCTGAACCGAGGGGGCCAACCCAGATCCATCTTACTGAAATTCTTGAATTATAAAGATAAAGCGGCTGTGCTCCGAAAGGCCAGAGAAATGGGTAGTATCACTTATAAAGGGGCCAAAGTTTCATTTTATTCTGATTTCTCCCCGGACTTACAGAAGCGCAGAGCAGAGTTCGCTGAAACCAAGCGCAGACTTCAGAAATTAGATGTTACATATGCTCTGCTGTACCCAGCCCGGTTACGAGTTGCAGCCTTGGGAGAGACTTTATTTTTTGATTCTCCTGCTGGTGTGTCAGCTTGGGTGGAGGAAAAGGGGGATCGGTTGATAAGGAGGTGAAGGGTTAGGGGGGGGAGAAAGGAAAGCCTCTTCCCCCCTTCCTCCTTTTCTCTGTTTTTCCTTTTTTTTTCTTTTTTTTTTTTTTCTCTCTCCCCTTTTTTTTTTTTTGTCCAGTCTGTTTTTTTTTTTTTGGTTTGTCCATCCCTTTACTCTCCTTGCTCCCTCCTGCTCTCTCTTCCCCTCACCCCTGACTGAGATCGTTGGGGGGGGGGGGGGGGGGGTGGGTTTGGACGGGGAGATATAGTGGGTACAATGCACCTGAATTACGGGCACAATGTATATACACATGCAACGGTGGGAGGTGGGACACCCACAGTATAAAGGATTACATGAATGAAATTAGGAAGGGTAAAAAAAATGAGGCACAGGTTGGGTTTAAGGGAAGTTGGGTTAGGGAGGGGGGGAGGGGGGATAAGGTAGTATGTGAATGGGTGGGGAAGAGAAGGGAGTTTGAAGGTATGGGTGAGGTTGTAACGGTCACAGGAAAAGCCCCTAGGGGTAACCCAGAAGGGTATGGGGAGGGGTGGGGAGTAGGAACAAGGAATAAAAAAGGGAAATATTGGACAGGAAAAGGGCAAAGATTGCACAGTAATAGAGGATAAATTAAAAATAACGTTGGGAATATATGAAAAGTTTATCTTTTCTCTTTCACTAAAGGGAAGTTTGGGACAGAATGGTATCACAATATTCAAAAGGATACACAAGGTTATTAGGAATTTTAGTTTGAGTAGGCTTTTTTTCTCTCCTTTTGTTCCCTCACATCTTGCAACTTTTTTTCAGAGGGGGCATAGAGAACATCCCTATGAGATCAATTATAATATTGAGATAATCCCTTTTTCCTGTCATTTTTTACTGTTTTCTGGAAAGGTATGCAGGATAGAGTTATGAATATTGGCTCCTGGAACGTTAGAGGGATGGGTACATCAGTTAAAAAAGCAGCGGTGTTTGATGCCCTCGAAAAATGTGATATCGGGTTGGTCTGCTTACAGGAAACGCATCTAACTGAGGACTCCAAGTTGGAGAACTACAGCAGGAAATTTCCCACTCAGTTTCACTCAGTCCACACCTCTTATTCAAGAGGGGTGGCTGTGTTGATAAGAAAAGAAGTAGCGTTTAACTGTCGGCAGACCAGCATCGATAAAGAAGGGAGATATGTATTTTTGCATTGTGTAATTGAAAATCGGGAGTATGTCATTGCAAATATTTATATTCCACCCCCGTTTAAACTGGATGTTTTATATAATCTAATGGAATTTATAGTAGGTAAATCTGGGATCCCAGTAGTAGCAGTGGGAGATTTCAACGAGGTTATAAATAAAAATCAGGATAGGTTCCCATCAGGGACAAATTTGCAGAGAGAGGGTGAGAGTCGGTTATCCAGGTTTATGCAAGAAGGGGGACTATTTGATTTGTGGAGAGTTCGGAATCCGGACCTCCTACAATATTCGTGTTTTTCAAGTTCTTACTCTTCACTCTCAAGAATAGATTTAGTGTTGGGGAACGAAGAAGCTAACCAAGTGGTAAGGGAAATAGTATACCAACCCAGGGGGGTGTCGGATCACTCATTGGTGACGGTATCGGTTAACTTAGAGGGGAGAAGTCCCCCGAAAGTATGGAAACTGAACCCAGTATGGCTTGAGATTATTGGGGATGCAAGCAAAGTACTATCCCAGCTAGAAGAGTTCATAGAGCTCAATAAGGATACCGCTGCAAGTGGAGTAATATGGGACGCATTAAAGGCCTACCTCAGAGGTATCCTTATTCAACAGGTGGCAAAAATTAAGAAAATATCTAGAGAATGGGAGAATACCGTTAAAAGTGAGTTAGTAGGAGCAGAAAGAGAATATATAGTAAATCCCTCCCCAGAGAAACGAAAGGTATGGTTAGATACACAGCAGAAGTATAAAGCAATGATTATCAGGAAAGCTGAGAACAAAAGACTATTCCAGAAACAAGTGGCGTTTGGGGAGGGGGAAAGTGTCGGGAAGATGCTGGCACACCTAGTGAAGACCAACTCCTCGCCATCCATCGTCCCCGCGATCAGAACAGAGAAGGGAGAAATCTCAACTCAGAATTCAGTGATTATAGATACTTTTAGATCATACTATGCAAAACTGTACAGATCGCAGGGGATGAGGGGAGACGAGGAGATGGAAAAGTTTTTTGGAAATATTAAAGTCCCTTCCCTTACCGAGGAGGAGAGAGAGACAATGGAAGCCCCATTAACATTAGAAGAAATTCAATCTGCAGTGACAGCAATGGCTAACCAGAAGTCTCCAGGACCAGACGGTCTTCCATTGGAAACCTATAAATACTATGGGAAAGTACTGCTTCCAGAGTTTCTCAGAGTGTTAAATAGGGTAAAGGAGGAAGGGAGATTGCCTACCTCGATGACGGAGGCAACGATAATCGTTCTGCACAAGGAGGGGAAGGATCCGTTGGAAACTAAATCTTACCGACCTATCTCACTTTTGTGCACGGACGCAAAAATACTAGCTAAGGTACTGGCGGCCAGACTGAATAAAATTATTTCTAGATTAATACATCCTGATCAGACAGGATTTATCCCCGGTAGATCAACTAGCATGAATATTAGAAGACTATACCTTAATTTACAGATACCAACGGAAAACATAGGGAAAAGGGCAATTATGGCTTTGGATGTAGTCAAAGCCTTTGATAGTCTTGAATGGAGATACATCTGGCGAGTTCTGAGAGAATTTGGCTTTGGCTCCTCATTCATTGAATGGATAAAAATCTTATACAATGGTCCTAGCGCTAGAATTAGGGTTAACAACGAGTATTCAGATAAGATATTATTAGAAAGAGGTACAAGACAGGGGTGCCCTTTGTCACCCCTGATCTTTGCCCTTGCAATGGAACCATTAGCCATTGCAATAAGATCTAATGCTGATATGGAAGGCTTTAAAAGAAAAGCAAGGGAAGAAAAGATCGCGCTATACGCCGATGATATTCTCCTCTATCTGGGGGACGTGGAGAAGTCAACCAGGCAGGGGATGAAAGTCCTCGGGGATTTTAGCAGCTTCTCGGGATTAACAATAAATTGGGAAAAATCATCTCTGATGCCTGTAGATACACTGGAGAGTCAAACTATATCGACAATCCCGCAGTTAGAAGTAGTGGAGAAAATAAAATATTTAGGAATATACATACAAAGTGATGCAAAAAGGTATATAAGTGATAATATCGCCCCCTTACTAGTTAAATTTAAAAATAAAATCGAAATCTGGAAGAAACTCCCTCTTTCGGTTGCAGGGAGATGCAATCTTATCAAAATGCTATGGATGCCACAGTTATTGTATCTGTTGCATAATGTGCCGTTATGGATAGATATAAAGTGGTTTAAAAAAATAGAAACACTATTTAGAGAACTCATATGGAGCGGAGGTACCTCAAGAATAGGCCTACAAATTCTGCAATTACCGACAAGGAAAGGAGGAATGGCAGTACCTCACCCAAGAAGCTACTTTTTAGCTGCACAATTGCAACATCTGGGGACGAGCAATGAGTTTAGTGGAGATATAAATAGGAAGTTAATGATTACTGGGACACCTCATAAAACCATAGTAGAGGCCTTGGAGGCAAACTCATTTCCCTATAGAACGCCCACAATAAAACTCGCTCTAAAAGTATGGAAGGCAGTAAAAGCGATAAAGGGTCTAGAAGGGATGACCAAAGAAACCCCATTATGGAATAATCTGAACCTACAGGAAATGGGAATGATAGAGAGGCACAAAGATTGGGAAAGTAGGGGGATTGACAGACTGGCCCAGTTGTATGAAGGAAGTATAATAAAAACATTTAATACACTGAGAATGGAATATGATCTACCAAAACACTCATTTTATAAATATTTACAAATCAGACACGCATTATCGAAACAATTTGGTACATCGGGGCCAGTGTGGAGCAAATCCCCCATCTATAATAGATTAAAATCTGAAGATAGTGCAAAAGGGTTTATAGCAGAAATGTATCCATATATTTGTGAAGGGAGCATAGAAACTCCAGATAAACTTAAAAGTAAAATAAAATGGGAGGAGGAAGTAGGAACATTCTCAGATGAGCAGTGGATGAGGATACTGGAGGGAGGACACTTGATATCTGTCTCACCAGCCCAGAGGGTGTCACATCTAATGCTGCTACATAGAGCCTATTATACACCGAAGAGGCTATACAGGTTTAGGCGAAGGGAAGATGATGGCTGCCCGAGATGTCAGGCGACAGGGGATCTGATGCACATGTTCTGGAGGTGCCCTAAACTGTTCCGTTACTGGTCAGAAGTTATTGCTGACTTGAATGAAACATTTGGAGTGTCGGTTGATGGGAACCCCAGAATGTGCCTATTGGGCCTGAATGAAGGAATAGGAGGGCCGGCCTGTATAAATAAAGCAGTAATGAGATGTATGTTCCAGGCAAGGAAGCTAATAGCGCAAAGGTGGCAGGCAAAAAACCCCCCATCGGTAGCGGAGTGGAGACAACTAATAACAGAGACGATCTGGAAGGAAAAAGTAGTATATGTAAGGAGAGGGAATTTTAGGGAATTTAATAAAATGTGGAAACCATGGTTAGACAAGTTGGGTTACACAGTATAAAGAACTGGAGAGAATGACGTTTGGAGGGAAGAAGGAGAGAGAGAATATGTGGTATAGGTGATAAGAAGTTAGTGGTATAGAGAGTAACACGGTCATAGTTTGGGTATGAGGGGCCCACTGCTTCTTCCTGTTATGTACGTGAGGGGGGGGGGGGGGGGGGGGAGAGGGGGAGGGAAATGTTAATGTGGAAAACGGAGTGTTTAACTGTATAAAGTTTATGAATGGAAAAATTATTATGGAAAATAAAGATTATATAAATTAAAAAAAAATTAATCTTCCTTCTAAGCCTTGCAAGGCAGAGGAAAATGCATCTTCAGTCAGCTCTACAGGGGCTGAAGTGTGTGAAGCAGTTGCACCACCGCTAGCTTCCAATGACTCAGCCTGGCTTGCCATGTCTGATCTCTCTGAAGAGGAAGACAGTATGGAGGCATAACTGGGAGGGATTCCCAGCGCCTGGGGGGTGACACCTTAGGTACCTTTATGGTAGGTCTGGAAGACATAGTGCAAAGCACAAGCAGAGGTTCTTTTGCTACTAAGTAACAATAGTTTTTCCTATCTGGAAATGCCTGTTTACACCCTTACGTGCCCAGCGCTCTGGTGTCTCTTAGTGTGACAGACTGCCTCTCTTCAGTTAAAAAGTCTTTCTGAAATGAGAGTGTCTGTGATATAAAGCCTCAGGTAGAACCTGATTGGCATCCTCAGCGCTTCCCCTCAGCTATGCGGCGAGTGCTGTGTGTGGACGTTACATCCATACACAGCGCCACGTGACCTTGCAGACATGCCCCTCTGCATTCTCAGGCCCTGCTAGGGACCTGAATGGCCAACACAAAGTAAGGTGAACGTACTATACACCTCTACAAGGTGGGAGGGGAAGGGGTTCTGTCAGAAGATTTATAGTTTTTTTTTTTAAACCACAGAAGCATAGGGCGTTTCCCAATGTTACTAGGTAGAAGTGCTGGGTTGTAATTAAACCATGCAGCTAAAGCAGCTGCGTCAATCAGCCACCACCCATATAGATGTTTATACACATCTCTGTATTAGCAACTGCTGTATTTTTTACCAAATCGCACAAGATCTATAGTAAGAACCCCCTCTGCCGCTGGGACCACACATGTTCTGAGACAGAGCCGCACTAAGACACATCATAGGTAGTGTAAGTTACTCCTTATAGAGGAGACATTTATAAGGCATATAAGGTATATTTAAGGAAAAAGCAGAGCTTCTGCCCTTACCTTGTCCTTGATGCAGGATACTGCTGATTTAACAGACAGATCCAACTTTCACCCATCACGGTGGGCTGCGTTTAAACATGCTCAAAGACTGGGGCCCTTTTAAAAGGGGTTCCGCTCCTTTGGGCCTTGTATAGCACCCCTCAGGACAACTTTAGGAAATGTAGCAAGACCAAAAAGTGTCCTGGTTCCTAGGGTCCAGCTTTCAAAGAGAAGCATTACAGACAAAACCTCGTTCTTGCATCGAGGTCCAGGTACCATCCTATAGCCTCAGTGGCGAGGATGGATCTGATTGTGGAGGTTTCTTTAAATGCAGCATGGATCCCTCCGGGAGCTCATCTTCACTTGTGACCAACACCTTAGACCAGGGATATGCAATTAGCGGACCTCCAGCTGTTGCAAAACTACAAGACCCATCATGTCTCTGCCTCTGGGTGTCATGCTTGTGGATGTCAGAGTCTTGCTATGCCTCATGGGATTTGTAGTTCTGCAACAGCTGGAGGTCCGCTGATTGTATATTCCTGCCTTAGACACTGGCGAAAAAACTGAGTGCTACTGGAAGGAGGAGGGGTATATAAACGGAGTCAACTTCCTGTAATGGTTATACCAGTGTCAACACCTGAAGGTAGGCCTATAACCCATCAAGTAATTACTTGAGACTCTGTGTCCTATGATGTACGATAAAGAAATAGGATCTTTATAATAGCTTACCTGTAAAACCCTTTTCATGGAGTACATCATAGGACACAGAGCCTTAAGTATTTACTTAGTGGGTTATAGCTACCTTCAGGTGTTGAAACTGGCACACCAGATACAGGAAGTTGACTCCCCTATATAACCCCTCCTCCTTCCAGGAGTACCTCAGTTTTTGTAGCCAAGCAATACAAAACTTCATAAAAGAAGAGGGACGGGACCTCTGTGTCCTATGATGTACTCCAAGAAAAGGATTTTACAGGTAAGCTTTTATAAAAATCCTATTTTCTTTATCGTCCATCATAGAACACAGAGCCTTAAGTATTTACTTAGGCTGCTTTCACACTGAGGCGGTATTCAGGCGTTACAGCGCTAAAAATAGCGCCTGTGTAGCGCCTGAAAAAAACCGGCCCCTTTCACTCCAGTGTGAAAGCCGGAGGGCTTTCACACTGGAGCGATGCGCTGGCAGGACGGTGAAAAAAGTCCTGCTAGCCACATCTTTGGAGCTGTGAAGGAGCAGTGTATTGACCGCTCCTACCCATTGAAATCAATGGGACACAGCGGCAATACCCGGGTTTAACCCTTTTTCGGCCGCTAGCGGGGGTTAAAACCACCCTGCTAGCGCCCGCAGACCGCCGCTAAAACGACGGTAAAGCGCCGCTAAAAATAGCGGCACTTTACCGCCGATGCCGCTCCCGCCCCAGTGTGAAAGCAGCCTTAGTGGGACATCCCATAGCAATGCTACTTGAGGGGAGAGAGACACAACCCGTAGGGCATCCCCAGACCTTGAGGACTTATACTGCTGTCTGCAGTACACTGCACCCGAAGGCAATATCCTCATTCCTTCTTACATCCACTTGGTAACATTTTGTGAATGTATGGACCGAAGAAAGAAGTTGCGGCCTTGCAGATCTGAGCAAAGGAGGCCTGGTGACTCACTGCCCAAGAAGCACTAACAGCTCTGGTAGAGTGCACCTTAACTTGAATAGGGGGAATCTTACCCCTTAAATCATAAGTTTGAATTATAACTTGCCAAATCCACTTAACAGTGCCTGTGCTTTTTTTTTAGGACCTTCTGGCAGAATAAATAAGAAATCAGTCTTACGAATTTGAGCAGTTTTCTTTAAATAGATTTTCACTGCTCTCACTACATCAAGACAATGTAGTGACTTTTCTTTCCTGGAACATGGTTTTGGGAAAAACTATGGCAGGACAATATCTTCATTCATAGCTTCATTTTACAAGAAAGAGCAGCCAATTCTGAAACCCTCCTTGCTGCCAAAAATATCAGCTTCCTAGTCAAAAGGACTAAGGCTGGATTCACACCTATGCATTTTTACTGCTTTTTGCAGATTTGCACTACAGAATGTGTTCCATAGGAAACCATGTTAAATGGACTGTAGTACAAATCTGCAAAATGCAAAAAGCACTAAAACTGCATAGGTGTGAATCCAGCCTTAGGCAGCATGCTGTAATGGTTCAAATTGCAGTTTTTGTACCACTGACAAAACTAAACTCAAGTCCCAGGGGGGTTAAAGGTGATTTAACTGGTGAATTAATCCACAACCCCCCTTGCATAAAACCCCAGACTAAAGAATGCATAGCAAGTGGTCTTTGAAATAAAACCGATAAGGCTGAGACTTGGCCCTTAATAGTACTTAGGGCCAACCTCATCTCTACGCCCAATTGTAGAAAGGCAAGGATTCTGCCTATAATATATCTCCAAGGGTGCCAATCCTTGGATTCATACCAGGAAACGTAAGCTTTCCAAAACTCTATAATATACAGCTCTGTAAACTGGTTTCCTTGCGTAGATTAAGATTGAGATAACAGACTTGGAAAGCCCACGCTTCTTCAGAATGTGGGTTTCAATAGTCAAGCCGTTAAATTTAGCGTTTGTAAAGTAGGATGGAATATCAGCCCCTGCGATAGCAGGTCTAGCCTTAGTGGGAGAGGCCAAGGACCCTCCACTGCCATCTTTATGGTCTCTGCATACCATGACCTTTTGGGCCATGCTGGTGCTACCAGAATTACTGGCTTTCATTCCAGCTTGATCCTGCAAAGAAGTCGGGGCAGCAACTGAATTGGGGGGAAAAGCATAGATCAGTGAAAACTGATCCTGCGGAGTTACCAGCGCATCTGTTCCGTATGTGAGTGGATCCCTTGTTCTGGACACAAAGTTGACTAACATCATGTTGAATCTGGATGCTAGAAGATCTATGTCCGGAGTCCCCCTTCTTTGGCAAACAGCCCAAAACACTTTGGGGTGAAGAGACCATTCCCCTGGTAATAACTGCTGACGACTTAGATAGTCCGCCTGCCAATTTTCTACTCCCGGAAGGAAAACTGCTGATAGGGATGGGACATTCCTTTCTGCCCAAGTTAGGATATGGTTCACCTCTCTCTGAGCTGAGAGACTCTTGGTGCCCACTTGGTGATTGATATAGGCCACAGCCGTGGCATTGTCAGATTGAATCCAGACTGGACAATTCTTTAATCTGGAGGTCCAGGTTTTCAGAGCCAGATACACTGCCCAAATCTCTAGGATGTTGATGGGCAGGGCTCTTGAGTTTTGACCACTGTCCCTGGACAGTCATCTCTAGTACCGCTCCCCAGCCTGAGAGGCTGGCATCTGTCGTTACTACTTTCCAGATAATTGGTCTGAAGGATTTACCCTTCAGCAAATTCTAGCTTCGTAACCTGAGGCTTTGAGACACTCTTGGGGACAGTCGCATTGGCAAGTCCAAAGCTTGGATCATCTTGCTCCAAGCAGAGAGTATTCTGTTTTGCAACAGTTTTGAATGGAACTGGGCATAGGAGACTGCTTCGAATGAACCTACCATCTTTCCTAACAACCTCATGCAAAGGCGAATTGAAGGATTTGCTTTTGACCTGACCATCCGTACCAGCTCTTGTATGGAGTTGATCTTTGCTGGAGGCAAGATCACACTTTTCTAGGCTGTATCTATGGTCAGGCCTAAGTAATCCAGCCTTCTTACTGGTTTTAAGGAAGACTTCTCTAGGTTGAGGATCCAACCGAGACTTTCCAGGTAACTGGTTGTAATACGTACACTTTGCCTTAAGCAAGTCACCGACTGGTCCCTGGATACGTTTGATCTCAGAAAGTGAGATGGTGGAAACTCCCGAAACTCTAGTTTGTATCCTAGAGCCACTATGGAGAGAGCCCAACTGTCCTGAGTTTCCCTCTGCCAGACTTCTGCTAAATGCAGAAGTCTTCCCACCACCTTGGTGAGGGGAGACACCTCTTCATGAAAAGGTCTTCGTATTCTAAAGTACTTTTTCCACTGGAAATTGTCTGGATGTATTCAAATCATCACCAAATAGTCGCTCCCCATGAAACGTGAAACTAGACAGTAGGTTTTTGCAGGGTGCTTCAGCAGACCAACCCTTTAGCCAAAGGGTCCTACGCATGTGTATAAGCACAAAGGCAAGGCGAGACGCCTGGTGAATAGAATCCTTTACAGCATCTATGGCAAAACATAATGCTCTTGGTAAATCGGCCAACTCACTGGCCTGTTGTGCAGGGAGCTCGTTAAGGGCCTCTGTGAACTGGTCTTTTAAGGACTGACAGATGCCTATAGCTGCAAATGCAGGCTGAGCAACAGTACCTACTAAAGAAAAAGAGGATTTTAACAGGAATTCCAACTTTTTATCTGTTGGATCCTTCAGCATTTGTGCATTGTGCACTGGACAAGTTAAACTTTTATTCACAATGAAAATCGCAGCATCTACTGCTGGAACTTTCCATTTGATGGATTTTTCTTCCATAAGATAGAGAACTGAGAATCTCTTTGGAGGGAGAAAATGCTTATCCGGATGGTCCCATTCGGTATAAAGAAGCTTCTCTACTAATGTGTGGACTGGAAACACATGCACTGGTTGTGAAGGTTTCAAGGAACCCAAAGAAGAAACCAGACTTTCAGCTGACTCTGTTAGGGGTAGCAAGAAAGGGGAGTGAACCATGTCCGTAAGGATTTGTACCTCAGATTGTGAAGCTGAAACTTCAACCGTTTCCTTCGCAGAGGAGTAATGGGTTTGTTTTTCCCGATTGTTTGAGGGTAATACCTCATTCTGTCCCCACTTTTCCCCTGGTAAGGGGTTTGGAGTGGGAGAGAGGGATCTAGCACGCTTCTTATCCTCTAATGGAGGATGAGATTAAAGCCGCTAATCTTCCTTCTAAGCCCTGCATAGCAGAGTAAAATGCATCTTCAACCCCTGTATACGTGACTGAAGTGGGAGAAGCAGTTGCACCACCAATTGCTTCCAATGACTCACCCTGGCTTGCCATATCAGGTATCTCCGGAGAGGATGACAATGTGGGGGCGGTTTTGGTGCCTTAGTAAGCCTTGAAGCCATAGTGAAAAGCACAAAAAGCAAAAGGTACTCCAAGAACTGTTCTTATTTGAACAATAGTATGAAAAACAGTGGAAGCATAGAATGATCTAATGCTAAAAGCTGAGGGCTTTCACACTGGAGCGGTGCGTTTGCAGGATGGCCAAAAAAATCCTGCAAGCAGCATCTTTGAAGCGCTGTATTTACCGCTCCGGAAGTACCCCTTCCCATAGAAAACAATGGGATAGCGCTGCAAACCTGCCTGCAAAGCTCTGCCGCTAGTGGGGATTAAAACTGCCCAGCTAGCGGCCAAAAAGCAATGGTAAAGCGCCGCTAAATATCGCAGCGCTTTACCGCCAGCAACGTCCCAGTGTGAAAGTAGCCTAAGGCCCAATCCGGGAAGCTCATAAAGCATCAATCTTCTGCCCCAAACTTAAAATGGTAGAAGAAAAAAACCATATATATATATATATATATATATATATATATATATATGAGAAGGATGCAATTTTTTAGATATGGATCTAGGTTGTCGTGAAACAGACCCTCTAGAACCCTTTGAGGTGTTCCATATCCCCCTTCCACTCATAGCCTGATGCACAAAGCAGAGGCACTACCAGACCGAATGCATACACTGCTTGGGCTATAGTGCAGCACAATTGCTGCTATTGATGCCCAGCCTGATGCAGCAGTAAAAATGTCAAAGGAAATGCCTGTGTCACCAAACCTGTTAATGCCACCTCTTTGCTCGTGTCGCTCCACAGCCTGCAGTAACACACAAATGTGCTTTTAAAAGTTTGCCTCCTCATGTTTGAGGAGAATGCCGACCCGCTAAGCTTCCCCCCCCCCGCCCGTGTTGCCTTTGGCTCTTCCCCTTTCTTTTTTAAAAAAAATAAAGGCTTTTCCCACACGAGCGGCAGACTACAGGTCCTCTCAGACCTTCAGGAAGACAACAGCATGTCGCGGGGGTGCAACACAAGCCGCCGAGCGGTGCGCTGATCACGCCAGTTTCTCTGCTCCCGTTTAACTATTTATTAAAGACCCCCAATGAAATACACTTACAAAATAAAACCGTAAAAAGCGGTTGTAACAAATTTACATTGGCTGGCTCACCACTCTAGTACACAATGGTGGCAGTTAGATGTCACAGGCTCGGCTCCGCAGTAGGTAGGGTCAATACATAAGCTTCCCAGCCACTACCATAACAACCCAATACAAACACAGCTGCAGCCATCGAATAACCTCATGTTAACACACCTGCTTCCACCTGATTAGTGAAACTGTCAAATTATCTCACTTCCTCTGCTGTGACACTGCATAGGAAACAACGGCAGTGTATCTTTACAAAACACTATGTATATTTCTTATCATACATCACAGGACACAGAGCCATAGTAGTTACTATGTGGGTTATAGGCCACCTCCGGGTGATTGCACGCCCCAAGACAAAAAGTGCCTTCCCTATATAATCCCAACTACTGGGAGTACCTCAGTTTTTTCAACAGTATCTAAGGTGTTGGTCACGAGTAAAGATGTGCTGTGCTAAGCTCCACTGGAGCAATTATAGCTGGGGCCGGCCATGCTGACTGGATACATTCAAAGTGTTTTTTCTGGCACTATTGAATGGTACCCGGGCCTCGTATCCGAAGAAACAAGGTTTTGCCTGTGAATGCTTCTTTTTTTTGTCTTAGAGAGCTGTACCCCACGATCCAGTACTTTTTGGTAGCAAGGCCATAAAGTTTTACTGGTGGGGTGCTGTTGCAGGTCCATGATAGTGGGTTTCCTGAAGATTCCCAGCTCCTGAAGGTTTAACGGAACAGTGAAGGGTGAAGATTGGGTCTGTTGGTTTACCACAGAAAACCCTGCGGTGGGTAAGGTAAGTGGAGTTTTCTCAGAGATTTTTAGAATTTCTTATGAATGTCTCCTTTAAAAGATCAGTAAATGTTGTCATGCCTATGTGTCACCACTGGGGCTGTATTGAGCACTCACCACCTCATGCTGAGAAGCACGTTGTGACAGAGAGCTGTGATGCTTCCTCCTCTAGCAGGAGACAGTTTGACTGATAATAAATGGTTTCAGCCAAACGCTAACCATGAGTGAAAGAAAAGTTTTTGTGTTATTCATATTCTCAGAAAAATGGCTAATAAATTATAAAATTATGCCAGGGCATGTAAACTTATGAGTGCGTGCGTGCATTATTTATATATATATATATATATATATATATATATATACACACACACACACACACTTGTTGCGCTGCACTATTAAAGTATAAATTGGTGTTGTGAGATCACCAAGTGTTTATTGTGCAACAATTTTGAGCTACTTATCCGAGTTTTATATAGTTTAGTAGGTTCATATATATGTTGAGATATATTTGATGGCGCTGATTGTCACTATATATCATATTAACACCCTGTGACCAAGCGCCAAGGTTGGGCATCCAAGCAGGATCCAATTCCTGAAGTGACATTGACCACCCAATGGTGTGGGGTCTGGATATGGCTCCCAAGGTTGCACTGTTTCTTTTGCTGGATTAGAAGACAATGAGTTGATTTAATAACCTAGTTTAGCATAGAACAGGGATATGCAATTAGCGGACCTCCAGCTGTTGCAAAACTATAAGTCCCATCATGCCTCCGGGTGTCATGCTTGTGGCTGTCAAGAGTCTTGCTATGCCTCATGGAACTTGTAGTTCTGCAACAGCTGGAGGTCCACTAATTGCATATCCCTGGCATAGAATGATTTCTCCACAGGGGAGAAGAGGTCCATCATCCAAGGTCAATGTCCAATTACCTGAATATAACAAAGTGTCTATGGATATTGAGCCTGTATTAGGTACTATACAATGAAGATACATGGTTTGCAACCTAGATGAATGTCAGATCACAGTGTAGGAGTCATCAAAGCCCCTTGACATCCACATTTGAATTCTGTTTGGCTTATAATTAGGAATATGCATGTTCTGAAAACAAAAAAAAACGTAAGCTGTATTTTGCTCCCGGCAGAAAAAAAAATGGGATTTTTGTACTCACCATAAAATCCCTTTCTCCGAATTTCATTGACTGACACAGCGCCTTTAATTCTTGACCTTAAGGTCATCATGCCACCTTCAGGAGAGGACTAGGCAGAACATGTAGCACACACGTAAAAACATCAAGACCCAGGGGGCAGTCCCTCGGGCTGTAACCCCTCACCCTGCTTCCTGCAGCTCAGTTCGTCAAAAAGCAGTACAAACATAAATAGGAGCAGTAGGTGGGTTCTGTGGCAGTCAATGAACTTCAGAGAAAAGGATTTTACGATGAGTACAAAAATCCCATTTTCTCTTTTGTTCATTGACGGGTACAGCACCTTTAATTCTTGACCTTAGGGACGTCCCCAAGCAGTGTCAAAAAACAAGGGGTGGAAACAGCAAAACATAACTTTACCCACAACAAAAGGGACACCTCAAAAGAGGAGTTGCCATCTTAAACGGCCACCATCAAAACCAGCGGCCAACTTATGCATCAAAAGATGCGTTTACAACAAAATTTGTAACCTAAAGTGTAAATTGCAACCTTACACAGCCGCCTGCAAAACTTTGCAGCGAAAGCAAGCATCCGAAGATGCGTTTATATAAACTTTGTAGAATTTAGTGAAAGCGTGAATGGACGACCAAGTCACTGCCTTACACACTTGGGAGACAGACGCTTGATGTCGGAAAGCCCAGGAGGTTCCAATTGCCCTGGTGGAATGAGCCGTTACAGGAAAAGGGGGCACCCGCCCCTTTAAGGCATAGGCCTGAACCACGATCTGTCTGATCCACCGAGAAATGGTGGATGACGAGACCACCAGACCTTTTTCCGGACCAGCCACCGAGACAAACAGAGTCTGACTTCCGGAAGGGAGCCATAGCAGACAGATACACCTGTAGAGCCCGGTCCACATCCAGGGAATGTAAGGCAACTTCATTCGGGTGTGTCGGTTTAGGACATAAGGATGGTAACAATGCCTTCATTTAGATGGAATGCCGAAACCACCTTTGGAAGGAAAGAGGGCTGAGGATGTAGCACCGCTTTATCTTTGTGGATGACCAGGGAGGGAGACTTGCATGACAAGGCCGCCAACTCAGAAACCCTCCTGGCAGATGTAATAACTTTCTCAGAAAGTAGTCTTTCTAGTGGCTAACAAGGGAATCTCCCTAATGTTTTCAAATGGCAGTTTCTGAAGCGCTGATGGCACCAGATTCAAATCCCACGGAAGTCGAAACCAGAGGAACTACGTGTCGAACCCCTTGCACAAAAGTATTCACCAATGAGTGAGTCGCCAAGGGACGTTGGGGGAAAAAAAAAAAAAAAAGAAAAAAGACAGCCAAGGCTGATATCTGTCCCTTGATGGTGCTTAAGGCAAGTTTCTGATCCATTCCTCACTGCAAAAACAGCAGGATCCTGGAAACTGAGTATGTTTGCGGACGCCACCCCATCTCCTCACACATGGAGATGTAAGCCTTCCACGTATGATGGTAAATCTTTTGGGACGATTACTTCCGTGGCCTCAGCGTAGTGGAATTTACTGAGTCCGACAGATCTCGGTCCCTTAGCACCTGGGTTTTCAACAGCCATGCCGTTAAAACCAGCGACGGTAAAGCAGGATGAAGTATCGGACCTTGCGACAGAAGGGCCTCTTGCATCGCAGCTACCAAGGAACATCAGCTACCAGTCGTACCAAGGACGTCGAGGCCAATCTGGGGCAATCGGAATCACCAGAATCCCCTTGGCCGCCACTCCGCGCAGCAGACGTGGTAGAAGTTTGAGTGGGGGGAAGGCATAAATTAGCTGTCTGACGCGGCCACCTAGGGGTCTCTTGTCCTGGACACAAACCTCTGCACCTTCCCATTGAGCAAAGAGGTCCACATGTGGTGTGTCCCACCTTAGGCAAAGGAGCCGGAATACAACGGGATGCAACGACCATTCCCCTGGGTCCAGCATCTGACAACTTAGGTAGACTGCCTGACAGTTTTCTACTGTGAGAATGTATATGGGCCGCCGTGTGCCGCTCTGCCCACTGGAGGATTTTCCGCGACCTCCCGTGCTGCAACTGAGCTCCTAGTTCCTCCTTGATGGTTCTAAAATGCCACTGCCGTAGCGTTCTCCAACTGGATCCTGCCCGGACGCCCTCCTGGACCATGCGGAGAGGCACCATCTGATCACCTGAAGCGCGCGCACATTGATGAGCAGTTGGGATTCTTCCTGCAACCAGAGGCCCTGGGCTGACTGTATGCCCAAAACCCCCAACCCAACCGGTCAGGCTGGCATCCGTTGTGATCACCGTCCAATAGAGAGGAAGGAACAATCTCCCGGACCAAAGGGCCGGAGACCTCAGCCACCAAAAGAAGGGCCAGCTTGTCTTATGCTTTTTACATTGCCTTTTTATGTACCGAGATCTCTTTTTATTGTCACATTTTGATGTGAACAAATTCAATTTTATGAATTAACCTACATTATTGGAGTCCTTCTGTTATTTTTTTTGCACCTTTTTTCCCTATACATTGAATGGAATTGCGAGTCTCCAGTCCTGATGTCTGCTGATCCGCAAGAGGGTTGTCATCCTTCATGTTTGGTTCCGGTCCTGGAGTCTGCTCTATCCTAGCGCAGGAGGTTGAGCGCTATAAGCCTGTATAACACATCGCTGTAGGGTGGCTGTGTCCAACGGATTTGGTAAGAGTACCTCATTATTTGCTTACTGTGATATCATCTGTTAATGTCTACTTCTGGCAAGTCTGTTCAAGTGTCTGCGCCTGACTACATCGAGACTCCTATAGACCTCCATTGAACACTTAGCACTTTATGGGACACTATTCTGTCTTGGGAGTAGTCGCACAGTACTGCAATTACCCCTCATATTTATTTATTTTTGCTTTTGTTATTGTTTTTTGTACACTTGAGAGTTTTGGCATGTATATGCTTTTACTTTAATACAATATTTAGCGCCACAATTTTGCGTTTGTATATGATTTAAGACTTTGTTAGTTTGATTGTAGGCAGCTTCCAGGTATTGTTTTGAGATATAGCGCAGTCTTTTTTTTTTCCCTCACCAGAGAAGGGAATCTCTGGCTAACTGGCTCACCCAAATTAGACAATCCAGGGATAATGGAGATTTGTTCTGTTTTGACAAAATCTCCTTCTGCAAGACTCGAGTGTGAAATTGAGCATACAGTACCACCTCGATAGTGGCTACCATGAGGCCCAGAACTTGCATGCAGAAGCTCAGCGACAACCACCTGTGGTTCACCAACAACTTCACCCCAGCTTGAAGAGTCCTACAGGTACTACAGGGTGTTGAATCGGCACTAACACCAACTTCTTTTGAAGCTCTCCTCAAAAGGAGTAATGCATCGCCATTCTTCTTGGGACTGAAAAAGGCCCATTGCGGACTTCCCCATTCCTTGTAGATGAACTTATCAAAATAAGTAAAATACAGAAAATTAGGCGTGTGGGATCCAAAAGGGACCGCCGCCCCAGCATAGGTTCCTGCTGCATCCTGCATCTTCAGGGTATCCTGCAACACAGTGATAAGTGCTCCAACTAGTGCTTTTTCCTGTGCTAACCCGGACACAGTCATTCTCACTGTCCTGGTCCGCATCCTCTGACACGTCAGAACAGGGGTCGCCAGTCACTGCGGGCCCAGAGTCTGAATCGGAGCTCTTCCCCAGAAGACGGGGGCGTGGGCGTGTTTTTTTTAACCCCCCCCCCTTACGCCCGCACACCACTTCCACCCTGGCAAAAAAAGGTCTCCAGGACCACCGACAAAGCATCCATAGGCACATTTTTTACAGGTGAGCCGGTTGCAATAGCAGGGATGTCTGGGGAAGAAGCGCCAGCTTCTCACTCGCCTGCCACAACTTAGGGACTTAAGGCAAGTTACAAAAATCCCACCCTCCTAGCTGCTCAGACTGAGGCTCCCCTCTGCAGGACTCACCAACCTGAACGAGTGCAGTGCTGCTGCTGACCGCTCTGCCCTGTTTCAGTCACAAAGTGCTTAGAGTGAAAACCTCGCTGTTTTGAGGTACACAGACCCGGCACTAGAGGTAAAAACATGCGAGGCTACAAGAAAAGGGCCGCCGGCCGTCCTCAGCACAAAAATCACCAAGAAAATGGCCACGAACCTTCTAAAAAATGGCTGACAGCCCATACACTACATAAGACTACAGGAAAATGGCCACTGCGGCCTCTCCTGAGGTAAACTTTACTCAGGCACCTCACTGCAAAGAAAAAAAAGGGACAGAAAAGTAAAAACGGACCCCCAACAGCCAGCACAGTGCCCTGCTAAAGCCCAGAGCCCCCCCCCCGGTACATACACCGCACCTCATGCCCAGTCACACAGCGGCCCCAGCAAGGGGAGGAGGGATAGGGAGAGCGGAAAGCGAGAGTGAGACCCCCTAGTCGACCTCCCGGGGAATGCAAAGCTGCTCTCTCCTGCCGACGCAGGGAAAGCTGTAATTACTCTTCCTGTCGGGATTGCTAGATGCATTCCACCACAGACCAATGACATGAGCAGTATGGGATGGCTGTTGGCCATGGTACACTGACGTGGACAGCAGTAGCCCAGTCATATGTGTGCCCCGGAGCATATAGCTCACCCGCCACCATTGGAGCAGAAGGGGCATGTTGTGGCCGACCCAGCGCATAGGTAGAGTCTGCTCACGCTCAATGGCCAGGCTGGGGAGACTACAAGGATCTATATTATCTAGCCTGTCACCCAGACCAGCTGTTGATTGTAGGATAACAGGAATCAAAAATGCAGAAAAAAAAAAAAAAGAAAAAATTCCCAGGACCAATGGTCCCCTCAGGGAGCCAGCCCCCTCTACACTAGGCAGAAAAAAAACTGAGTGGCAGGAAGCAGGGTGAGGGGTTATAGCTAGAGTGACCGCCCCCTGGGCAGTGCTGTGCAGTCTTGCTGTTTTTACATGTGCTACGTGTGCTGCCTAGTCCTCTCCTGAAGGTGGCGTGATAACCCTCAGGTCAAGGTCATTAAAGGAGCTGTGTCCATCAATGAAAGAAAAGGAAAGTCGATTTTTTTTTATTGCCTGCTGTATGGTTTCTTTCCAAACATTAATTAAAACCGGCCCCTCACGTTTTAGAAAATCTTTCACAATTCTTGCAAATACAAACCAGAAATGCATCTATTTTATGCACGGGGATTTTTGGTTGCCTTGGCCAACATCACAGCTGGCGATGCAAGTCACTAATGAAGATGGAAAAATATATAACCCCTCCTCCTTCCAGAAGTACCTCCGTTTTTGTAGCCAAGCAATATAAGCAATATACTCTCACCCCATAAAACAGAGGCGGGAGCTCTGTGTCCTATGATGTACTCCAAGAAAAGGATTTTACAGGTAAGCCATTTTAAAAATCCTAGTTTCTTTATCGTACATCATGGGACACAGAGTCTCAAGTGATTACTTGGTGGGATGTCCCATAGCAATGCTACTTGAGGGGAGGGAGACACAACCCATAGGGTAACCCCCAGACCTGAGGACTTATACTGCTGCCTGCAGCACACTGCGCCTGAATGCGATATCCTCATTCCATCTTACATCTACTTGATAAAATTTTGCAAATGTATGTACTGAAGACCAAGTTGCGGCCTTGCAGATCTGAGACATGGAGGCCTGGTGACGCACTGCCCAAGAAGCACCAACAGCTCTGGTAGAGTGCGTCTTAACTTGAAAAGGGGGAATCTTTCCCTTTAAAAACCATAAGTTTGAATTATAACTTGCCGAATCCACTTGAAGATAGTGGATTTCGACGCTGCCTGTCCCTTCTTAGGACCCTCTGGCAGAATGGATAAGATGTCAGTCTTACGAATCTGGGCAGTTTTCTTCAAATAGATTTTCACTGCACTCACTACATTAAGACAATGTAGAGATTTTTCTTCCCTGGAACCTGGTCTGGGAAAAAACGAAGGCACAACAATATCTTCATTCAGATGAAAGCCTGAAACTACCTTTGGCAAAAAGCCTGGATGAGGGCGTAACACCACTCTGTTCTCATGAATAACCAAATATGGCTCTTTACAAGACAGAGCAGCCAATTCTGACACCCTCCTTTCTGACGATATAGCAACTAAAAATACCAGCTTCCTTGTCAAAAGGACTAAAGCAATATGCTGTAATGGTTCAAATGGCTGTTTTTATAACACCGACAAAACTAGATTCAAATCCCAAGGGCTTAAAGGAGATCTAACTGGCAGCACTCCTTGCATGAAACCCCGGACTAAAGAATGCGTAGCAAGCGGTCTTTGAAACAAAATTGATAAGGCTGAGACTTGACCCTTAATAGCACTCAGGGTCAGCTTCATCTCTATGCCTAACTGTAGAAAGGCAAGAATTCTACCTATAATATATCTCTGAGGGTGCCAACCCTTGGATTCACACCAGGAAACATAAGCTTTCCAGACTCTATAATATATAGCTCTAGAAGCTGGCTTCCTAGCATTAATCAAAGTAGAGATAACTGACCTGAAAAGCCCACGTTTCTTCAGAATGTGGGTCTCAATAGCCAAGCCATTAAATTTAGCGTTTTTAAAGTAGGATGGAATATAGGCCCCTGCGATAGCAGGTCTGGCCTTAGTGGAAGGGGCCAAGGACCCTCCACTGTCATGCGAACCATGACGTTCTGGGCCATGCTGGTGCTATCAGAATTACCGACTTTCTTTCCAGCTTGATCCTGGAAAGAAGCTGAGGCAGCAACCAGATCGGGGGAAAAGCATAGATCATTGAGAACTGATCCCAGGGGGTCACCAATGCATCTGTTCCGTACGCGAGTAGGTCATTGTCCTGGACACAAAGTTAACTAGCTTTGTGTTGAATCTGGACGCTAGAAGGTCTACATCCGGAGTCCCCCCATTTTTGGCTAACAGCTCGAAACACTTCGGGATGAAGAGATCATTCCCCCGGGAATAGCTGACGGCGAGTTAGATAGTCCGCCTGCCAATTTTCTACCCCCGGAATGAAAACTGACGATAGGCAAGGGACATTCTCTCCCGCCCAAGTTAGAATCTGGTTCACCTCTCTCTGAGCTGGGAGACTTCTGGTACCCCCTTGGTGATTGATATATGCCATATCCGTGGCATTGTCAGATTGAATTCTGACAGGAAAATCCTTTAACCTGGAGGTCCAGATATACTGCCCGAATCTCTAGGATGTTGATGGGTAAGGTACGCTCGGTTCCTGACCATCGTCCCTGGACAGTCGTTTTCTCTAGTACTGCTCCCCAGCCTGAAAGGCTGGCATCCGTTGTCACTACCCTTCCAGATAATTGGTCTGAAGGTTTTTCCCTTCAGCAAGTTCCGGGATAGTAACCACCAACTGAGGCTCTGGGACACTCATGGGGACAGCCGCATTGGCAAACCCAAAGTTTGATTCATCTTGTTCCAAGCAGACAGGATACTGCTTTGAAACAGTCTCGAATGGAATTGGGCATAGGGAACTGCTTCGAATGAAGCTACCATCTTCCCTAACAATCTCATACAAAAGGCGAATTGAAGGATTTTTTTCTTGACCTGATCATCCCCACTAGCTCCTGTATGGAGCTGATCACCCTCTTCAGGGCTGTATCTATGATCATGCCTAGATACTCCAGCCTCTTTAGTGGCTTCAAGGAGGACATTTTTAGGTTGAGAATCAAACCCAAACTTTCCAGGTAGCTGCTTGAAACGGCTACACCCGGTCTTAAGTGAGCCACTGGTCAGTCTATTAACAATAGATCATCTAAGTAAGCCAGGACAGTTATGCCCTGTGCCCTTAACCTGGCTAGAGGTAGGGCAAGTACTTTTGTGAATACCCGAGGTGCTGTAGCAAGGCCGAAGGGCAGGGCTACAAACTGAAAATGCTTATTTTCTACCTCGAAACGCAGAAACCTCTGGTGAGGAGGGAATATAGGGACAAGCAGATATGCATCTCTTATGTCGATGGATGCCAGAAGTTCCCCTCCTTGTAGGATAGATACGACTGACTTGATTGACTCCATGCGAAAGGAGCGGATCCTCAGGAACCGATTTAGATTCCGTAGATCTAGAATTGGTATGATATCTCCATTCGGCTTTGGCACCGTAAATAGGTTTGAGTAAAAACCCAAACCCTGCTCTTCTTTGGGGATCTGCATGATCACCCCTTGAGCGAATAATCGGTCCAATGCTTGCAACAGGAATTGCTTTTTGGCTGGATCCCCCGGAATGTTTGATCTGAGAAAACGGGCCGGTGGAAACTGTCAAAATTCTAGCTTGTATCCTAGAGATACAGTGGAGAGGGTCCATCTGTCCTGAATTTCCCCTCTGCCAGACTTCTGAGAACTTTAGAAGTCTTCCCCCCACCTTGGTGAGTGGGGATGCCTCTTCATGATGAGGCCTTGGTATTATGCTTTGCAGACTTGCGGCCCCAGGTGCTCCTCTGTGCCTGGGTCTGACCCTGAGATCTTCCCGTGGGGTCCGACGGCAAAGGCCGTTGCCCCTGCCCAGAGGAGGATGCCCTTGGCCCTGGGGAAAAAGTCAGTTTAAACTGGACGTTTATATTTTCTTTTGACTGGTAAAAGTGTACTCTTTCCACTGGAAATAGTCTGAATGTATTTATCCAAGCTCGAAAAAGGCGTTCTCCCTTAAAGGGGAACCCAGTTAGAAGATTTTTACAAGGCGTTTCAGCTGACCAACCCTTTAACCAAAGGGTCCTTCGCATGTGTACAAGTACAAGCGCCAGGTGTGATGCCTGGTGAATAGAGTCCTTTATAGCATCTATGGCAAAGCATAATGCTTTAGGTAGCTCGGCCAACTCCTGAGCTTGTTGTGCAGGGAGCTATTTGAGGGCATCTGTAACTGGTCCTTTAAGGACTGACAGATGCCTATGGCTGCTATCGCAGGCTGAGTTAGGGTCCCTGCTAATGAAAAAAGGGTTTTTAACAGACCTTCCAACTTTTTATCTGTTGGATCCTTAAGCATATGTGCATTGTCCACTGGACAAGTTAAATTTTTATTCACATTGGAAATCGCAGCGCCTACTGCTGGAATCTTCCACCTTTTAGTGAATTTTTCCGCCATAGGATAGAGATTAGACAATCTTTTAGGAGAGGAAAAATGCTTATCCGCTGCAGGATACTACTAAAACAGATCCAAACTTCACCCATCACGGCGGGCTGCGTTAACACACGCTCAAAGACTGGGGCCCTTATAAAAGGGGTTCCGCTCCTTTGGGCCTTGTATATCACCCCTCAGGACAGCTTTAGGAAATGTAGCAAGACCAAAAAACGACCTGGTTCCTAGGGTCCAGCTCTCAAAGAGAAGCATTACAGGCAACACCTCGTTCTAGCATCGAGGTCCAGGTACCATCCTATGGCCTCAGTGGCGAGGAATGATCTGATTGTGGAGGTTTCTTAAAATCTAGCATGGATCCCTCCTGGAGCTCCTTAGAGCACATTTTCACTCGTGACCAACACCTTTAGACACTGGCGAAAAAACTGAGGTACTCCTGGAAGGAGGAGGGGTTATATAGGGGAGACAACTTCCTGTACTGGTTATACCAGTGTCAACACCTGAAGGTAGGCCTATAACCCATCAAGTAATTACTTGAGACTGTGTCCTATGATGTACGATAAAGAAAGTACTACAGGTACTTTATTCAATTAGAAACAGAATATTAAAAAAATATAAAAAAGTGATAGCAATGCTTTATAGCTCCGACTTCAGTTTTGAGTAGGGTAGTAATTGTTAGAACCCTTTGCAGAGAGATACATCTATCTCTATTTTTTATTTTAATCTATGGGTCCCCACTGGCTTCAGTTGCATTCTCCCGTTCTGCTGACAATCATAAAGCTTTGAAATGATAAAAAAAATAAAAAATCCCAAACTTCTCAAGAATAATACTTACCTAGCTAGATGCAGCATTAGTCCGATGTTGCATCTGCCCCCTGCCAGCTTTAAGACTGAGACCCAAGCGATCAAAGACCACTGATGACACCGTCTCTGGCTCTCTGCTCTACCCTCCATGCTCACTGGAGCACTCGGATGTGGAAGGGACGGGAGCGGCTGGCGCAGGCTTTCAGCAGGTCCCTGCGAGGCTGAGCCAAGTTGCCGGTCCAGGGTGGATCTCGACCATATGGTTGTGATCTATCCCCAGCCTGGACCAGCTCTGTGACATCTCCCAACAGCAGGCTTCAGCTAACTGCAAAGCTGTGATCCACAGGAGACATACAGCCAAACAAGCTTTGGTTGTACTTTTCCTTTAATGACCATAGTCACCAAGATAAACAGAGCTGGTATCTCCCAAGACAGACAGCAATAAAACATGACAGGGTTCTAAACCTACTTCGCGCTGTCCAAAACATTTTTGGCTACTGATAGTTTAATTCAAGTTTCTTAGTAGCTTTTTTTTCCAAACTGCATAGATATTAAATATATCACTACATGAATTCACACAGTACGATTTTCCTAGAACCAGCTTTAAAAAAAAAAAAAAAAAAACACACTGCAAAACTGTACTGTGTCCTTGGTATAACAGCGTCCAAACATAATGTATAGTCTTAGGTAGATGTACTTATCACTCTAAATCGAATTATACAGTGAACAGAATGCATGAAAACAAGACCATTGAAAACTTTATTTACAGAAAAAAGCATAAAGGCACTTTCATGAAAATTGTCAGTTATAAAATAAAGACCAGCATACAGTATATCTTTCCTGAATCTTTCTTGACCCCTGAAAAAGTTATGGTTTAACAAAATACATGAAACTATTTTTCAATCACCCCACAGAAAAGTAGCTGAATGTAACAAAGTCAGTCAGAAACAGTCTATTTTTTTTGCCTACAGTAAAGGTAAAAGCTGAACTCTAAACAGTTAAAAAAAAGACAATTAATGAACTTGTGCATTAAAAAAATAAATAAATTTTATAATTCAATCAGAAGAAATACTTAAATTTGACTTAATTTTAACAGAACAAAATGTACTTACTGAATACAGGCCTACCGTCAAGTAACCACAAAGAGAAAAGATGAATATTAGAGGAGGAAAAAAAATTGACCTTACATTCAGCTCCTGATGGTGGTACCTAGGCAAGGGTGATCTCCTGGGAACGCTGAGGATTACAAATCCCTTAAGATGATTCTGTATTACGCTGGAGCATCATCACAGTGTTCACAGGATGTTAGAGGGAATATGATATCACTCTAGTGCACAAGCCAGGTGCAAAGTTTATCTAACTTTTCAGCACATGCGTTTGTTTTCCACTGCTGTAATGCAAGATTACACATTTTTTGTGGGGTCAGTATATGATCTTACATGGGCTATTATTAATAACCTGCCAAAAAATGTAAAGGCCAAGTTCACAATTAAAAAAAATTAAAAATGAATGCACACTTTTACAGAAAGTTTTTTCGGGAGCCTGCGATCAGTAGGTCGTGGGCACAATACCAGGATCCTGCAGACTCTTCCTTCAGCTTCCTGCCCATACTGGAGATACGGGGGCTGGAGGAAATGTTATTGGACTATAAATGCAGGGGGATTAACACAATTGTACTGCATTGAGAGCTGCTGCAAGGAAGAACCCCCACCCAGTGTCAAGGGGGATGGGGGAGTTTGCTTAACATATTACAATTCTTCTAAAGGAGATTTATTTTTCCAGCAGTTTTCATCTATTATACCCTGCAGTTTATTATATAATTTTCACATAAAAGGCATGACATGAGCTAGCCTTTAAGCATGTCTATCCCGATCAAAGAGAAGCTTAATTTATTTAACCATGTGTAGAGTATATAAAACTCTGCAATGTGTGTTTCCCATTTTAGAAGGCGGCAGATACACTAGTCCAATCCGGTCCACCTGCCAGTTTTTCAGGTGGACCCTCCATTCTCCTCTATAGAGCGGCAGGTGTAAACAAACACGTCCATTTACACGACTTACATCTGATCTGAAAAAAGGAAGGATCGGAACCCCTTCAGTCTATTGGATCATTTACATCCAACCACCCATAGAGGAGAGCGGGCTGTGTCTGCTCTGCATAAGCAAGAAGCTACACCGACCAGCAAACAGATCCTACACTGAGCAGGTGGTCTCCGTCCCATGAGAAAGGGGCCCAAGTCACCTTCTAAAATGGTAAATACAAATCACAATAAAGTTCTATATACTGTACACATGGTTAAATAAAGCTTAGTTTTGACCCGGTTATAAATGCATATAGGTAATAAAAATGATAGGTTAAAGCCTAAATACGGGTGTAACTGCAAAAGATGGCTTTAGTCTTTAAGAATCATAAGTTGTCTGCAGCCATTACTGCCAGAAAATCCTTCGCAAGAACATAAAGTCCCCGATTGCCATCGACTGCTAGATTGTTACACACCTCTAAATATAATCTAAAAACAGCCCACAAAACTGCTTAAATTATATTCAGAAACTGTAAGCAGCAAATATAAATTGCATATTCTTCCACTTGCATGGACTTCCATTTTGTTATTTTATCAAAAACCCTGTGCCGCAGTGTATTTAAATTATAAGCGGTCTCCCCAGTGTAAATACACTTGTTGCAAATCAGAATCAATAGGGGGCACTACATAAATATATCAAACCCAAAAGTCCTTACTAGTAACAGAATTCCAATACCAAATGTATTTATGTAGCACACCCTATTGGTTTTCATCTTGGCATTACCATATTTTATTGCCATTTATGTATGAACATGGGGTTCCACTTTGAGAGAATAGATTTTTTGATTTGCAGGTGTGCATCTACCCAACTTTTTATTTGCTTGCAGAATTGTATAATACAGTCACTAGCATAAACCACACCCTGATAGCGGTAAACTATCGCTCATCACTAAGTGAAAAACATTTTCTCTGAAATTGGTTTCACTTTTTATATAAGCTTAATTTTTATACCAAGATATTGATGTCAGAGCTAAGCCCTGCCTAACTATCATCCACCATCCAATACAAAAAGGACAGGGAACAGTGGAGTGGGTCTTGTTCCAGGGGCAGACCTTCAAGTTATTCTTTTTTTATTTCACTTGAGAAGCAAGAAAACTTGGCTCGTTATATAAAAATAATGGTTTGAAATTCTAAAACGCCAAAAAAGCGTCTACAAAAAGATTGTAGTCCTTTTCTTACAGTAAGTAACATTTTAAAAGCAACATTTAAATATACCTAATGAACTATTATAAACGGTGTCATAGGTTTTATGTAAATTACAACTTCATTAAAGTTAAGCTGTCTTTTAAATTATTCCCCACCTCCCTCAGTGTAGGCCATGTGCATATACTAGGAAGGTAGGTGCTAAAAGTGCAGTTGGTAAATAAGGCCTTATAAATACATTTTGAGGTTCACAAAAAACAAAAAAATTCTAAAGTTAAAGCATGTGATCCATGGGCTTGGTAGATATCATTTGAATATGCTTCAAAATAGTTTTTGCTTTTAACATTTGATTTCAGAGTGAATGGGCCTTCCCAAACAAAAACATCCATTGTTGGAAATTAGTTCAAGAAAAAAAAGTTTCCATCCTGTTCCTTCTAATTGAGATCTTACTATTTTTCTGCACCCTCAATGTACATAGAGGCTTGCCAATTAAACTTTAATTTGGCTGCATTCCATGCAATGGTTTTGCCATGCTGATCCCCCAATTTGATTACATGCCTGTCTTACAATGGCTTGCTTAAGTATCTAACGGTGTTAAACATACAAAATGTTCCAGGTAGCCAGAGGCCATGAGATCTGCCAAGGATTTAGGTAATGTTGCAAAACTAAAATGCAGCGTTTTTATTCATACCAGAAAAAATGCATTTGCTTTGATAATGATCATACTTGTTCGGATTCACGTGAAGTCTACTCTAATGACTTGTCTGCTTTAAATTGGCCTGTCGTCTACAGTAAAGAAATAAAAGCGTAAGAACAGCATTACAAATCTGATATATTTAATAAAGCCAATTATACCACCCACTAGAATATAAAAATAAAATAACCCTTGTACTGTGTGACCTCAAAGAGCACCATCAAGGCACATTGGTTATTATGTTGATCTCCAAGGAAACCATATTTACCCGACTGGAATGAAAGCACTCCCTGGAAACAGTATTTTACAGGAATGCAAAAGAAAATGTCATATCTACTTGAAATGGCAAAGAACAAGAAAAAAACACAACAGAAAGAAAAAAACTCATGCAGCCCGTTGTCACGGTTCCAGGGTGCTGGTTCTACCCGATGTTAAGAGAAAATGGTTCCACAGATATACATGGTGGAGCTGCATTTAAAACCAAAGCAAACCAAGCAAGTAAATTATTTTTTGTGCAGAGGCAATACTAACAGTTTGAAGGCTTCTGCTAAAATGTCTGTAAATCAGACATTTACCAGTCACACGTGCCAAGTTATAAATGTGCCAGAAGCTTAACTTCAGCATTATACACATCTATAGAAGGGCATTTACACTGTTAAATATAAAAGCCCATATTAAAGTTTAACACTTTATCTCTTAGTCCAGTACTGGCATGAGTTATGTTTGACTTTTGCTTGGAAAGTAGAAAGTACAATCCTGCCCCCTCCTCTACATCTTCTAAGCACAAGTGTCCTCATGCATACTTATGCCGGCCATAGATGGTGCAATTTTCTTTTCTGCAGCCACAGGAAGACAATGACGCTGACCCTGCTGGTAGAACACAGCAATTATTGCTAGCGGCTGTAAATCTGACATGCTGGATTGACTTGGCCAATCCCTGCTGAACTGGCTTAGGTTCGAACCATCTATGATCGACTTTATAGTGCAGAGGAAGGGGAAGGAAGGAGGCTATTTGACCATATCTGACATCAAGACTACAAAGTGCACTGAACAGAGTGATCAAACTCTGGTGCCTTTATACTCACTGGATAACTACTATAAAATAAAAGTGGAGGCAAAACTATAAAAAACAGAAGTTGTCAGTAAACATCTATTCAAATAAATAGGAAATATGACAAAAAGAGAAGACCAGTAATATTATTGAATGTAGCTTATATGACTTGAACCAGTGAATAAAGCATCCGATTTCGATTTCTAATTTTGCATTAAGCCAGAAATAAACCGCTTATTAGCAACATGGCAAAATCTCTCTATATATATATTTTCTATTTATTCAGTCCATCAAAATTCTCCAGCAGTAGTTTTCAAAACACTTCAGTAAGTGGCTTCATGAATGTTGGCCAGTTTGTTGGTAAACGCTTTAAAATTAAAATTATGTTAACAGAGCTAAAAGGCAAAAAGAAATCCTTGGCCTCCTAAAATTAAAACAGAGTTTTGATTTAGTCTTAACAGGATTTGCAATACTGCAGTCAGATTATATACATCGGAGATCCTAATTTGATGTGTCAACTCTGAAGCCTTATGCAAAGATGTTTGTGACAAATTCCAGGAATCTCTTCCCATACTGGTCTGGATGAACAGTAGAAATCTCAGCTCCAGCCTAGAAAAAAAGAGGGAACATTGGTAAGATACTGGTTTGAAACCGATTTATAGTACTGTGATTTATAGTACTCTTCCTCTTTATAGCAACAAATGTTTTCTGTACAGTTTATACCTTTAAATTTTGTAGCTTATTGCATACTTTGCATGTGTAGATACTGTTGACCACAATGTCACCATTTTGCTTACTGCTATAATGACCATTCAAGCAGTGCTTTGTTCTGCAGCCTGCTTTCAAACATTCCTTTAGGTTTTCCTCCCCATTTACTCTGTTTCATCTTCTTTTCGTAATCCCTTTCCTCATCCATGCCCTCCTTCAATACAAGGGGCTTCCCTGTCATTACACCATCTGTGATGCTGTGTTCCCACACATGCTGCCATCAGTAATGGCGCTGAAATGTACTTACAATAAACAGTTAACAACTGTCCCATATGCGAATGACGGCTACAGGGCGGTTGCTTAACTCTTTTCCGCCCTGTGGCACGCACTCGGGAGCATCACGGATTGCGGTAAATGGCCGCTCATATCGGCCATTTACCACGTGAACGATCCGTCAAATGACAGAGCGATCACTTGTAAACAAACCGGCATCATGTTCATGTTATGATGCCGGTTCCTCACTCCCTGCAATACCCAGCCATAGTCGGTGATACCCTGCAATACCCTGCCATACTCGGTGATACCCAGCCATGCTCGGCTGTACTCGGCCTCTGTATGTGGCCAGGCTGTGGAAGTCTCACACACGTTATCGCTGTACTCAGGAGGAGTAGGAGAATCTATTTTGGGGTGTCATTTTAGGAATGTACATGCTATGTGTTAGAAATATTGTATAAATGTACAGCTTTGTGTAAAAAAAAAAAAAAAAAAAAAAAAAAAAAATGCATTTTAACAACTTCCCGCCTGCCGGCCGTCATATGGCATCCTTGAATTTGTGCAGGGATATCTGAATGATGCCTGTAGCTACAGGCATCATTCAGATATCAGCTTTTTCAGCCGGCGATTCCCTACACCATAAGAATGATCATAGCGGCTGTTCCTCTGTTTGATCATTCTTACAGGAACCAAGAGGGGACGCCCCCCCTCCCGCCGTCCTCTAGTGCTTCTACCGATTTGCCAATACGATCAAAGCCAGAATTATTATTTTATTTATTTCAGGCTTCCCAGCATAGAGGTGAGATGTCTTATTGACCCCATATCTCACTGTAAAGAGGACCTGTCATTCCATGTTCCTATAACAAGGGATGTTTACATTCCTTGTAATAGGAATAAAAACGATCAAAACATTTATTTTTTGGGGGAAAAAAAAAGTGTCAAACTAAAATAAAGTAAAATGAATAAAAAAAAAAAAAAAAAAATTTAAAGCGCCCTTGTCCTCGCATGCAGAAGCGAACACATACACAAGTCCCGCCCACATATGAAACGGTGTTCAAACCACACGTGAAGTATCGCTGTGAATGTTAGAGCGAGAGCAATAATTCTGGCCCTAGAACTCCTCTAACAAAAAATGTAACCAGTAAAAAAAATGTAAAGCGTTGTCTATGGGGATTTTTAAGTAGCAACGTTTGGCGCCATTCCACGAGCGTGTGCAATTTTGAAGGGCGACATGTTAGGTATCTATTTACTCGGCGTAATTTCATCTTTCACATTATGCAAAAACATTGGGCTAACTTTACTGTTTTTTTGTTTTTTTTAAAGCACAACTTTTTTTCCCAAAAAAACGCGTTCGAAAAATTGCTGCGCAAATACCGTGCGAGATAAAAAGTTGCAACGGCCACCATTGTATTCTCTAGGGTCTTTGCTGAAAAAACATATATAATGTTTTGGGGTTCTATGTAAATTTTCTAGCAAATTAATGATGATTTTTACATGTAGGAGAGAAATGTCAAAATTGTCCTGGGTGCTCCAGAACGCCTGATGGTGCTCCCTGCATGTTGGGCCTCTGTATGTGACCATGCTGTGTAAAAGTCTCACACATGTGGTATCGCCGTACTCAGGAGTAATAGCAGAATGTGTTTTGGGGTGTAATTTGTGGTATGCATATGCTGTGTGTGAGAAATAAACTGATGACAATTTTGTAGAAAACAAAAAGGAAAAAAAAAATCCTGATTTTGCAAAGAATTGTGGGAACAAATGACAACTTCAAAAAACTCACATGCCTCTTACTAAATACCTTGGAATGTCTTCCAATGTCGTCATTTGGGGGGACATTTGCAGTTTTCTGGCACGTTAGGTTCTCAAGAAATGAGATAGGCCGTCAGTACTTCACGTATGATCAATTTTCAGATATTGGCACCATAGCTTGTGGACTCCAACTTTCACAAAGACCAAATAATATCCACCAATTTGTGCTTATTTTTTTAGCAAAGATATGTAGTATAAATTTTGATCAAAATTTACGAAGATTTTTAACTGAAAATTTTATTTTTTTACAGAATTCTGTCTTTTCTTTTATAGCACAAAAAATAAAAAAAACAGCAATGATTAAATACCACCAAAAGAAAGCTCTATTTGTGTGAAAAAAAGGACAACAATTTCATGTGGGTACAGTGTTGCATGACTGAGTAATTGTCATTCAAAATGTGAGAGCACCGAAAGCTGAAAATTGGTCTGGTTATTAAAGCGGAGGTCCACCCTAAAGTGGACCTTCCGCTCATCGGAACCCTCCCCCCCTCCGGTGCCACAATTGGCACCTTTCAGGGGGGAGGGGGTGCAGATACCTGTACAGTACAGGTATCTGCACCCACTTCCGGGATAGCTCTCTGCGGAAAGGGGCGTAGATTACGCCCCTTTCCACAAGTGCCCGCCCCTTTCCGCAAGTGCCCCGCTGCCTGCTGGGAAACACACAGATCCCAGAGGCAGTGGGGACAGTCCTTATTGCGCAGCGCAACTCGCGCATGCGCAGTAGGGAACCGGGAAATGAAGCCGAAAGGCTCCATTTCCTGATTCCCATACCCAAGATGGCGGCGGCAGGACCCGAGAGACGATCTAGAGATCGGCTTCAGGTGCCGACATCGCGGGTGCGCTGGACAGGTAAGTGTCACTATTTTAAAAGTCATCAGCTGCAGTATTTGTAGCTGCTGGCTTTAAAAAAAATAAAAAAAAAATAAAAAAACGCGGAGTCCCGGCGGACTCCCGCTTTAAGGATTTTTAAGTGCCCATTGGTCAAGTGGTTAAAATCAGGGGCTAAATTGTCCTCACAAAAAGGACTAAGGCCTTTGACCTTTCCCAATTCTTTAGTTCCCTTCATGCTGATACCATCTATTTACAGGACACACATTTCTCCAAAGCCTATTGTCCTAGTTACTTTTCTGCTGCATAACTCCAAATTTAAACTGCAAGTGCATCATTGAAAGAATGAGGCATACTGAGTAGCTTTAACCTCCCTGGCAGTACGATTATTTCGGATTTTAGGTGCTAAAAGTGGTACAATTATTTTGCATGAAAATTTGATGTTTTATATTGTAGTCCTGTAATTCTTAGGAATAACTCACTTAAATCTGTCCAAACCAGAGTCTGGCAGACATCCCGGGTATGATAAAGTTTGAAAAATGAAATCATAAATTATAATAGAATATATAACTATAAATTATACCAAATAATAATATAACAATAACATTCAATAATGTAATCAAATCAAAAACACTGAAACTTGCTCAGTTGCAGAATTGTCACTGTCATTACTTTTCAATATTTGATGACGGATCTCCCCACAAATCGCTATCGCTCAATTCTGCGAGTGATTCCAATTTATTATCGCTGTTTTCTAGCTGGTCTAAAATAATTTTCGATGTAAAGGGACAGTTTTGGTTGCTATGGACAATCTCCAGTTTCCAGGCATAAAGAAGTTTCTATAATATAAAACTGCATGCAGGACATTGGGCAGACCACTAGGGACAAAGGGGATGTGAAATAATTATACAGCAATGTAATCTGTAAGATTACATTATACTGTATGTATACTGTGTGTTTTACTTTTTGAATTTGGCGCCGATCTCCATCCCCGTGCGTCGCAAAGCTCGCAGGGAACGGAGATCGGCTCCGTGATGAATGAAGCGGAGGACGAGCCGCTCGTACAGCGCGGGGACATCGCTGGATCCGAGGGAGAAGGTAAGTAAACGCCCTCCTGGATCCAGCGATGCGGTCCCAAGTCTGGCTCAGGGTTACCGCTTTTGGTACAAAATTTCCACCCTGAGCCAGACTCGGGAATACCGCCAGGGGGGGTTAAAGGGTCAATCCCATTTACTTGGTTTGTGGACATCTCTGATCTCAAGGTCACCAGTTTCTGCTTTTGGGGCATCTGGACTATACTTCCCAACTCCCACAAAGCTATCTTTTTTACTCATCTTTTCAGCTCATCAATCCCCATGCCCATGGTACACTCATATTGTAGGAAGGATGCACCAGCTACCAATTTAAACTTGCAGATTTAGACTTTTCAGCTGCTAAGCAAACCTTACTAACAGAACAAAACTTAGCTGCTACTGCAGCAGTACAAGTTAGTAGCTAATTAAGAAACCTTCAGCAATATTTCATGACTCTGCTCACATTTCAAAGGGTCTGGACAACATGGATAATGCACTACATGTCTTCAGACTTTAAATTATCAGACTCGACGAGTGAGCCCTGGAGCTTGTACAAAGGCAAGATCATACCACCTCAGGTCTTCCACCCTTAATTTTTCTTCCATTTCCTCCCTTTTCTATTAACTATCTTTGTGCTGTATGTTGACACAAACAAGGTTTCCTAAAGGTCAATGGACCATAAACTGCAGGTTCACGATTCTGCGTAAACAGGGTCTTACTAAATTTCACTGTACATTTATGATTAGTCCAGTATATTTTGTTGTGTTTCATGTACCCTTATGTCATAGCCTGTTATGTCCATCACTGAAGGAAATGTTACATGTGTCATGAAAAGCCTTGTTTAATTTCTATAAAACTTAATAAAGATCTACAGTACCAGAAAAGTAGATTCAGGCAAACAGGCTGCTGAAGTTCTATGCACAGTCTTCCTGCAAAGATTGACTTGGGGTAGACAGTGAGGCTGGATTCACGACTGTTCTACGACTGTCATCCTTCGTTGCCCTGCAACATCGGTCCTACTTTCATCCGACTTGAATGAACAAGATAAGATTTTGCTCCAACTTCGAGGTAGACAGACTTGCCTTTTGACCAATCAAAACAACCCCAGTGTGACAAAATCCTTTTCCTGCTGCTGTAATCACCATGTCGGATGCCACAGAAAAGGATCCGATTTCAGTGATATTCAATGGGCTGAAGTAGGGCCAAAGTCGGACCAAAGTAGTGCAGGAACCTATTTCAAAGTCGGACCGACTTGAGTCGGACCAGTTAAGATGGCTCTCACAGGGAATCACTGATTTTCACAGATCATGCGACATGTGCTCCCAATTGAAGTACTATTGTACGAAACATGTCGGGTACATAGCCTGCTGTCTGTATTTACCACGCTTTTTTCTTATCTATTTTGTTTGTACACATCTATATGGATGATTGTTACAAGCTTTTTATATCGATTAAATATTTTTTTTTGTGGAGGCTTTTTTCTTTAAGCTTTTTTTCTGTTTAATGCCTGTGGTGTGGATGACTACACCCTTATCGGTACATGAGCTTGGAAATTGGCTAACTAATGTATGACAACTCGGAGGTCCATCTCAGTACATATGATTTGATGTGCCACCATTCTGCTGGGAGGATCCATAGGAGATGATTGTCTTCCACGCCGGATTCACCACCATGTGTGTGTGTGGGTCCACATCTGAGGGTAAGAGTATCCACTATCTTACTCTGATGTTATTGTACACTGGGAGCTTCTTTATCTGAAGTTGTATACCTTCTTGGAAGAGGAAATATATACACTTATTTTGGGGTTGTTTTCTACACCTGGAGCTCCTTGTCTGAATTCTAACCTTGTTTTGAATTATCTTTAACCCTTTCATGACTAAGCCTATTTTTGGAATTTGGTGTTTACAAGTTAAAATCCATATTTTTTGCTAGAAAATTACTTGGAACCCCCAAACATTATATATATTTTTTTAGCAGAGGCTCTAGAGAATAAAACGGCGATTGTTGCAATATTTTATGTCACACGGTATTTGCGCAGTGGTGTTTTAAACGCAACTTTTTGGGAAAAGGGACACTTTCATGAATAAAAAAAAAACAAAACAGTAAAATTAGCCCAATTTTTTTGCGTAATGTGAAAGATAATGTTACGCCGAGTAAATAGATACCAAACATGTCACACTTTATAATTGCGCGCACTTGTAGATTGACGACAAAGTACGGTACCTAAAAATCTCAATAGGCGACGCTTTAAAAAAAATTTACGGTTACCAGGTTAGCGTTACAGAGGAGGTCTACTGCTAGAATTATTGCTCTCGCTCTGACGATCGCGGCGATACCTCACATGTGTGATTTGAACACCGTTTACATACGCGGGCGCGACTTCCGTATGCGTTTTCTTTGCTTCGCGAGCTCGCGGGGACGGCGGGCGCTTTGAAATTTATTTTTTTATTTTTTTATTTATTTTAAAACGACTAAATTGTTTTAAAATAAAAATAAAAAATTTGATCACTTTTATTGCTGTCACAAGGAATGTAAACATCCCTTGTGACAGTAATAGGTGGTGACAGGTACTCTTTATGGAGGGATCGGGGGTCTAAAAGACCCCCCACCCCTCCTTTACACTTCAATGTATTCAGATCGCCGAAAACGGCGATTCTGAATACCGGATATTTTTTTAAAACCGGCGCCATTGGCAGCCGAGTAAACGGGAAGTGACGTCATGACGTCGCTTCCGTGTTTACGATGAGGAGACTGGAACGAAGCCGATTACGGCTTCGTTCCAGTTCCTCCGCAGCAGCCGGAGGCGTCGGACAGGGAATCGGTGCTCCCGATCGAGCGGGAGCACCGGTAACAGCGGCGAGAGGCGGCGGGAGGGGGGGACGTCCCCTCCCGCTCCTCCGGCATAACAGCCGAGCGGCTTTTAGCCGCATCGGTTGTTATGGCTGGAAAGCCAATCGCCCGCTGTAAAAAACGGTACCGGGATGATGCCTGCAGGTGCGGGCATCATCCCGGTATACCCCCCGGAAGCCGAGTACGCAGATCTGCGTACGCTCGGCGGGAAGGGGTTAAAGGGACTGTGTTATTATCACATTTTTGTCACAGTAGTCAATTTGTGCATTTGCACAATTTCATTTAGTTACAGACTTACAGACTACCTATTTGGTAAATACTGTTGTGCACAACCTTTGCCAGATGGGTCTGATATTTTTAGGAAGCTGCTCACATAAAAAAAAAAGTGTTCTCTGCACTCCAAAAGCTAAACAGTGTTTATGTGGCGCTACCTAGATAAAGGAATCATATATAGTTTCTTATAAACATGGATGCTCAGTGAAATAAATTGTCATAAATAATAATAGTGCATCTATTAAAAAAATATATAAATATTTTACCAATATAAAGATTCAAAATTAATTATATAAATATATCAATATGTGCAAATGTGCAAAAGTGTAATTAATAAAATCCACCAAAAAAATGTGTTACTCCCAATATGGATTAAATACAATATCACAAACAATTATTTGTGTATATAGAGTATTGAATATGTGCAAAAGTGCAAAAGTGCAAAAGTGCAATTCGTAAAACACACAATCACATAAAAACTATGAAAAAAAACTGGTGTTGCTCCCAACAAACACAAACTTCAAAGTGCATATAAATCAGTCCATACAGATGTATCCAGAGTGTGCACACAGTCCAACAGGTAATAATGCAAAGTCGATAAAGGTGCAGACTATTCCGTTTCTTCACACTTCAGTGCTTAGGGTGTACCCCTTATTTCCCCCAGCCTCTCACCTCAAAGCAAGGTCCCTAAGGACCGGAAAACACTTAAGGAATACTGGGCTGACAATCTTCCACCTCCTCTTAGATATAACCACAAGGAATCAGCTTTGTATCTCCATAACTCCCAAATCGGGTTTACACCATAATGAGGAAAGAGAATAAAGGGGCCTCCAATGTGTAGTATAGTTGAACAGCGTTTATTCATAAAAATATCCACACTTACATTAAAATCCAATGAATCACGAATGTAAACAGTGATACTTCCGGTCTCAGCCGCGACCGGAAGTGACGATCGACACCTAGCTCCTCCTTGACGCGTTGAGTCACATACCACGTGACTTTCTCAAAGAGACCCCATATATATATATATATATATATATATATATATATATATATATATATTTATTTTATTTTTTAATAGATGCACTATTATTATTTATGACAATTTATTTATTTCACTGAGAATCCATATTTTTAAGAAACTATATAGGATTCCTTTATCTAGGTAGCGCCACATAAAGACTGTTTATACAGACTACTTATTGTTGTTCACTTCAGGTGGTGAATAGTGGACACTTTTTTAGTTTTTCTTTGTGCTTTTTCGTTATTTGGCTGTGATATGTCATTTATGTTTTGGGATAGCACATGATTCTATTTACACTTATTTAGGAATTTTTTACTATTTCGTGTGGATATTCCCTCCAGTAGGTTTTTCTCTTGGGGGCATATCCTAGTAGCGCTGAATTTTTATTTATATTCTTGTTTACACAATCCAATCATTGTTGATGCTGGCTGCTGCACTTTACGTTTAATATTTTGGGTTGCGCAATTATAATTCTGTTTTTTTATGTGCTCCCAATGTCTGAGCGTTTGTCAAACAAGTGTGATCCCTGTCTAAGGGGTAGATTCACTCAAAGCATAATTTTGTAATGCTCCAAGACTGAGCTCTTTCCGCTGGATCTAAAAATTCAATACCTCACCAGCACCATTAAAGAGCCAAGCAATGAAGTTTCACACATCTTGCTGCATTTTACTTTATATAAAAAAAAATTGAAATATTCAAGACAATAACCTCCTGCAGCAGTGGCAGTAGATGGTCAGAAAAAAAAAGACCCAGTTATAGACTCACTAGTAAAATGAGAGCTGCTGGGTGAATCATTTCAATGGAACTGTGCCAAAAAATAATAATAATGTACTTCTGCATTAAAAATAAAGGTGTGTTATGTATATAATATGTGTTTGTTATTCCCAGCAGGCGATTTCTCTAATGCAGTATACACAACAGAAATACTCTGACATTACCCCATGCTTTACGGTTTTCGCTGCATGAGCCGCTTTCTTCTTCGCATCATACTGTGTTAAAATATCGATGAGTCCCATAAAATAGACCTCTTTCTGTGGAGCACCTGTAAAAATGCAGACAGAGCAGAAAAAGTCAAAGTGAAGTCCAGTATGTGTTTTTATGTATAGTTTATGTTGCGCCTTGTCCCATATCTAAACTGCAGAAAGTACGGTAAAATACGATTTTTGATCTATAGCATCAATAAAACCCTTTTCTGGACTAGCGTACAGGAAACAGGATCCTTTGTTTTTAATCATGACTTAATATATGCAGCTATCTTCAGGTGATGGGACACTGGCAAAAAAAAAGCAAGCTGCAGGGAAATCTCCATTATAAGAGGGGGCTGGGGGGGGGGGGGGGGGGGGAGTTTTTTTTTTGTATTAACCACTTAAGCCCCGGACCATTTGGCTGGCCAAAGACCAGACCACTTTTTGCGATTTGGCACTGCGCCGCTTTAACTGACAATTTTTGACAAAAAGGGGTTCTGACTACTATAAGGTCTGTTTTTCAGGTTAATAGTGAAAATGGGTCTTCGCGCTACTATTCAACAAACAGTAAACAGGGTAAAAATACCTCTTCAAAAAATCAGTGTATAAAATAGTAAATGTAGAAAAAATATATAAATAATCAAAAACCAAAAGTGCACATGCAAATGTAAGGTGCAAGAAATGCAGCTGAATCTGATAGTATACACAAACTACCCAGCAAAAATAAAAGTGAATAAAGAGTCCTGCGCAAATCTATCAAAAAAGTCCTTTTAAAGTGCTAAGTGCTGATGAATAAAAAACGTATAAATAGATATGAAAAAATATTAAGCAAAAATTAAAAGTCCATAAAGTGTAATACACAGGCACCAATGGTGAAAAATTGTAGATGAAAGCAGTAATATAAATCCCAGGATTAAAGGCTCTCAGAACTCTCACCTCCAAGTATAGGAAACAGGCACATCAGAAAAAGCTAGCCAACTCCACTCCTCGTCTCCAGCCACCAGGGGGGTCCTCCACTGCAGCAGACTAGGAAGCAATATTCTCCACACCGGGCCATATAATGCATGTAAAATTATACTGTAGTTGCGGAGAAGATATTCACAGAGGTGTGCAGCTCAAATATATAATGAAAAACATGGAGAGAGAGGGAAGGCTCTGATAAAAATGAAGGCAGTCTGTATCACAATGACCATTCTCATATGATGTTTCCAGAAGACCAGTTTAGCATCTTTGAGAAAATCGGTTGACTTATGAAAACTTCAGAGATAATATAGTAAAATCGGCCATGCAGGAAGTCAATTCATATCCAACGAGTATCATCACGATCGCTATCCAGCGTTGCTGCAGCAACACCAATACTGGGGCCAGTACTTTGGGAAAGACTCAGGGGGCTGATGCAAGGCCAAAAGGAAGAGCCACAAACTGGTAATGGGCTGCTCCGACTGCCAAACGCAGAAATTTTTGATGCCGAAGGCATACGGGTATGTGCAGGTACGCATCCTGGATGTCCAAAGAAACCAGGGAGTCCCCTTGATGGAGTGCAGCGACTACTGAGTGAACCGATTCCATTCTGAATCTCTTTTTACAAAGTGATTGAGGGCTTTTAAGTCCAAGATCGTACCCCTTCCTTCTTGGGAACCACAAACAGATTTGAGTAGAACCCCTGGAAGCGCTCCGATTCCGGAACTGGTACAATCCCCCCTTGATTCAGTAAGTCCCTTAGCGCCCCCAGCAGGGCCTCCCGGCGAACCGGGGACGCGGGTATGCTGGAGGGGGAAGAATCTGTTTGGCTGCCAAGAGAGAAACTATCTTGTAGCCTGTGGTAATTAGGTCGCAGACCCATTGGTCAGATAACCGGGAGGTCCACCGGGCTGCAAACTCCCGAAGGAGACCCCCCCACCCGAAATATGTGTGGGGGCAAACCTTCATGCAGTAGCACTTTTGTTCGCAGGCTTGATAGGCTTGCGGTTCCAGGAACGCTTCTGACCGTGCATGGACGTCCTGTCGGCCGGGAACGTTTTGCCTAAGCACCGGGTGGAACGAAAAAGCCGCTTGTGAGCGGAAAAAGAGGGCCCTTGCCTGTGGCGGGGCTCCTTAGCCTTCCTGGCCTGTGCCTTGGCGAAGCCTTAAAGAGCCGGTCGCCAAGGAAGGGAAGATCCGTCAAGGCTTTTTTGGATGCCTGGTCAGCAGACCAGCATTTAAGCCAAATCAGGCGCCTCAGAACCACAGCTGACACTGAAGCCCTGGATAACAGAGGGAGAGTATCCAGGGCCACGTCACAAACGTACTTAAGGCCTTGCACTAGTTGGTCTGCTAGTTCCACGCAGACATTGGAAGCGTTTTGCTCTCCCAATTGGCGGTGCAAACGTTTTGCCCACTCAGTCAGTGTCTGCGACACCGGTGCGGATGCCAGTACTGGTCACATGGCTGACCCCACAACCGTAAACAAGGAGCGAGCCACTGCCTTGACCTTCCTGTCCGTGGGATCCTTAAATGTAGGAGTTCCCTCTACCTGGATCGTGGTTACTTTATTTAACTTGAATACTGGGGGGTCCATGACCGGAGGAGCCGACCATTTTTTGAGAAGGCTTTCCTCAAAGGGATAACGCACCACCATCTTTTTGGGAACCGAAAAGGTCCTTTGCGGCCGACCCCATTCCCTGTAGATGAACTTATCAAAATAAGCCAAACACGGGAACACCTTTAGGTGAACGTGCTGGCTTAAGGGACCGCTACCTCAGCAGAGGGATCCTCTGGCTCCTGTATCTTCAGGGTATCACGCACAGCTGTGATAAGTGCTCCAACAAGTGCTTTGTCCCGCCCGGAACTGGACGGGGAATCATCCTCACTGTCTGAATGGTCCTGGTCAGCCTCGTCTGAGCAGAGCAGGGGTCACAAGCCGCAGCAGGGTCCGAGTCTGCATCAGAGCTCTCCCCCAGAGGACGGGGGGTAGGGCCCGTTTATGTGCACCTTTCCTTACACGCACCGCCTCTATTTTTGCAACAAATTAGTTAAGGACCGCCGTCAGGATGTCCATGGGCACAGCACTATCCGCAGGTGACCTGGCTGCAATAGCCTGGCTTTCAGCGGAATAAACACCAGTTTCTGAAGCCATGCTGACCCTACCCTGTCTGCCACCTGCAAGGGGACTTAGGACAGTGAAGGTCCCACCCTCCTGCTGCCCCGGATTGGGGGGGTAGGGGTACCTAGCGCCAGACTCACCACCCTGGGGCATTCTGTGAATGTTACTAGCTGTACCTGTAGTCCCCAGGAGGTTACCCAGTTGCAGAGGGAAGAAACTGTCGGCAGCAGCTGTATAAGATAGCAGTGAAATGTTCTAAAGAGCTTGCACCAGCATTCAGGGAAGAGCCATCCAGCATCCTGTATAGACAGTGGACACAGGAAACAGCATGTTAGAGCACATGTGAGGCATAGAGTCAAAAGAGAAGTGCGGTGAAAAGAGCGCCCAGGCTTCAAGAAAATGGCCGCCATTGCAACTTATAGAAAATCCTATAGAAGATGGCTGCTGAGGCTCACAAGGGGAACCTGCTTCACCCAAAGCCAAGATAGCCGCCGGACAGCGCCATGCGGTGACAGGAAAATCACAGAACAATACTGCCTGCCAACAGTCAGAACACCTCCACAGACACCTTCTGGGACCCCCCCAGACCGGGACCAGGACAAACGCTAGCCGCACAGAGCCCTCTACAGGTGAGAGACCCAGCGACCCCCCCCCCCCCCCCACACACACACACACACACACACACACACAAGCACATGCAGCCACCCCCCGGAGGGGTGAAGGAGGGGAGATAAGGATGTGGGAGAGAATAGAAGGCGGTGAGGTGGCCCCCAAATCAACCTCCCAGGGAATGCCCAACTGCTCCCCCCACTGAAGCAGGGAGAGCCGTACTTATCAGTCCTGAAGAGCTGGGAGACATTCCCTCACAGACCTACTCCTGTGCAGTTACGGGGTAGCTGCTGGCCCGGTATACTGTGATCCAGACATCAGTAGCCCGGTCATATGTATACCCCGGAGCATTGAAGCTCACCGACCACCTCTGGAGCTGAGGCATGTCATGGCTTGCTGAGCCTTAGCTGCGACCTGCACACGCTTGATGGTCGGACTGGGGAGACTACAAGGATAATTTAACCAGGCTGTCACCCAGCCAAAAATGGACCAAAGGGCCCGCAGGGTCACTAGGTCATTCTCCTTTGCTAGGAGACCAGGGAGGGTTGTTAGCACAGGGCCCGCTCCCCGGGGCGGGACTAAAGTTCTGTGTATTGAGTTACAATTTTTGCCCAGTTCTCCTAATGGCAGGCTAACAAACCCATTTAGTTACAGAAAGGAGCTGTGTCGGTCGGTGAATATAAGAGAAATGTAATTTACCAAAACAGAAATTGTCCAAGCGAGTTTGGAATAGGTGGCTTGCTAAACTAGGTTTAGCTCAGATTTCATTAATTCTGAATAGGGCGAGTGGCCTAGTTTGGTCCAGAGGGGGAGGGGTGGGCTGGACTCGCTTGTCTCCCCTTTACTGACCCACCCGGCTGCGTGCTTGGATAAGGATCTGGTATGGATTTTTGGCATGGGGTTTTTTCATTTTGGCGTGGGGTTCCCCTTCAAGAACGTCAGAGCACAAGTTACATGCCAAAGTCAGATCAGTTCGGATGATTATCTGACTTTGATCCAACTTCAATGATATTGAATGGGCTCAAGTAGGAACAGTCAGAGTAAATCAGGGCAGGAACCCTTTTCAAATTCGGATCAACTTGTGTTGGACCAGTTCAGAGGGCTCTCATAGGGGACCATTGATTTATACAAGTCATGTGCTCCCTTAATCGCAGTATATGGCGCACCAGTGTTAACCGGGACCAAGAGTGATTTAACATATTTGGATATTTTATAATTATATTGCCTTTTAACCACTTAAAGACTAGCCTCGTTTTGAGATTTTGGTGTTTACAAGATTAAAACAGTTTTTTTTTTTTGCTAGAAAATTACTTAGAACCCCCAAACATTATAGTTTTTTTCCCCAACACCATAGAGGATAAAATGGCGGTCATTGCCATACTTTTTTCCCCACCGTATTTGCGCAGCGGTCTTACAAGCACACTTTTTTGGGGGAAAAAAAATCACTTTTTTGAATAAAGGCAATAGCCCAATTTTTTTATATTGTGAAAGATAATGTTATGCCGAGTAAATTGATACCCAACATGTTACGCTTCAAAATTGCAGAATGGCATCAAACTTTTACCCTTAACCACTTGACGCCCGCCCTATAACAAAAGCACAGTGGCATAGTGGTTTCAAAATCCTGACCGGACGTCATATGACGTGATCAGGATTTTAAGCCGCTGCGCACCCCGGGGGGCGCGCATCGCAGCGATCGTTGTTGCGGGATGTCAGTCTGACACCCCGCAACTACGATCTCGGTAAAGAGTCTCCGACGGAGACTCTTTACCCTGTGATCAGCCGTGTCCAATCACGGCTGATCACAGTGTAAATAGGAAGAGCCAGTGATTGGCTTTTCCTCACTCGCGTCTGTCAGACGCGAGTAGAGGAGAGCCGATCGGCTGCTCCTCTGACAGGGGGAGGGGGTCTGTGCTGATCGATTATCAGCACAGCCCCTCCAAGGATGCCCACACTGGACCACCAGAACACCAGGGATGCCCAGCACAAGGTATGCCACCCTAGACCACCAGGGATTCCAGTCAGTGCCCACAATAGATGGCAATCAGTGCCCATAATGGATGCCAATCAGTGCATCACCGATTTGCATACATTGTTTGGCACTGATTGGCATCCATTAGTACAGTATAAATCAATACAGTGCCGCCTATCCGTGCCGCCCATCAGTGCCCATCCGTGGCGCCCATCCGTGGCGCCTCATCGGTGCCCATCAGTGTAGCCCCATCAGTGAAGGAGAAAACTTACTTATTTACAAAGTTTTGAAAAACAAAAAAACAATTTTTTTCAAAATTTTCGGTATTTTTTTTAATTGTTTAGCAAAAAATAAAAATCGTAGAGGTGATCAAATACCACCAAAAGAAAGCTCTATTTGTGGGAAAAAAAGATAAAAATTTCATTTGTGTATAGTGTAGCATGACCGCGCAATTGTCATTCAAAGTGCGACAGCGCTGAAAGCTGAAAATTGGTCTGGGCAGGAAGGTGTTTAAGTGCCCGGTATTGAAGTGGTTAAAAATATCCATAGGCAACATTTAAAAAATTCTACAGGTTACATGTATTGAGTTACAGATGAGGTCTAGGGCTGGAATTGTTGCTCTCACTCTACAGATTGCGACAATACCCCACATGTGTGGTTTGACCACCGTTTTCATATTATAGCACCAACAGTTTGCTCAGCGCTTTACAACATGAGGGGAGACATTACTGTTACATTACAATTTGGTACAAGAGGAATCAGAGGGCCCTGCTCGTTAGAGCTTACAATCTAACGTACGTGTTCGCTTCTGCGTGCAAGCTCGTCGAGAAAGCACGTTTAAAAAAAAAAAAAAATTCCCTAATTTTACTAAATTTTATACATTTTTTCACTGTTTTTTAAAAAAAAATTTAATAAAATTGGGTCACTTTTATTCCAATCACAAGGAATGTAAACATCCCTTGTAATAGAGAAAAGCATGGCAGATACTCAAATATGAGATCTGGGGTCAAAAAGATCTCATATTTGGACGAAAATGCAATAATAAAAAAAATTGGCATTTGAAAAAATGTGCCTGTAAGAGCTATGGGCGGAAGTGACGTTTTGACGTAGCTTCCATCCTGCTGTGGTATGGAGATAGGTGGGGGCCATCTTCCCCTCACTAGTCTCCAAACCCAGGCACAGAGAGGACCTGATCGCCTCTGCCGACTGCTCCGGTAAGCGGCGGAGGGTGCCCCTCTCCCGTCGCCGATAACTGATCTCGCAGCAAATCTGCTGCTGAGACCACCATTAACGTAAATATGACCAGCTCCTGAAAAGATGGATCTCTCGGTTGTGGCAGCAACTGTTGCCGTTATCGAGATATCCATCTTCAAGGTGCCGACGTATATGTACAGGAGCCGGTCAGCAAGTAATTAACTAAAAGACTGGATTGTACGATTGGTGGTATTGTAAAAGAAATGTATAAATTAATAATTATTATTGCAGATAAAAAAAGAAGACTTTCAGGATGCGGAGCTGTCCGGATCTTTTTCTAATGCTATCAGTGGTGAGCTGAGCTGGCTGTTAGAGGAAAAAAAATGTCATCCTGTTCCTTCAAATTTTCTTACCACTGCGATTGAATACGTATGTCATTTTGAACCCAGCAACCCTTACAAAATCGAAATGAATTTGCAAAAAAAAAAAACCCCCAAAAAAAAAAAACACACAGTTGTGCTCATAAGTTTACATAACCTGGCAGAATTTATGATTTCTTGGCTATTTTTCAGAGAATATGAACAACATGAACACATTTCTTTCACTCATGGTTAGTGTTTGGGCTGAAACCATTTTATAATCCATCAGCTGTGTTCACTCTTTAAATCATAATGACAACAGAAACTACTCAAATTAACTTGATCAAAAAAGTTTACATACCCTGGTGATTTTGGCCTGATAACATGCACACAAGTTGACTCAAAATGGTTTGAATGGCTATTAAAAGGTAACCATCCTCACCTGTGATTTGTTTACTTGTAATTAGTGTGTATAAAAAAAAAGTCAATAAGTTTCTGGACTCCTGACAGATCCTTGCATCTTTCATCCAGTGCTGCACTGATGTTTCTGGATTGTGAGCCATGGGGAAAGGAAAAAGTATTGTCAAAGGATCTGCGGGGAAAAAGTAGCTGAACTGTATAAAACTGGAAAAGGATATACAATTATATCCAAGGAATTGAGACTGGCAATCAGCAGTATTCTAATTCTACTCAAGAAGTGGAAAATGAGGAGAAATCAAACCACTGTCAGGTAGATCAACTAAAATTTCAGCCACAACTGCCAGGAGAATTGTTCGGGATTCAAAGAAAGCCCCACAAATAACTTCAGGTGAAATACAAGACTCTCTGAAAACATGTGGTGTGACCGTTTTAAGAAGCACAATAAGGAGGCACTTTTAGAAAGATGGGCTGCATTGGCAAGTCACAAGAAAGCCATTACTGTGCAAATTCCACAAAGTATCCCATTTACAATATGCCAAACAGCACAGACACAAGCTTCAAACCTTCTGGCACAACGTCATTTGGAGTGACGAGACCAAAATTGGCTTTTTGGCCCAAATATACACACAAAAAAAAAATAAAAAAAAATATTATACACACATCACCTTTCTGTAAATCTTTTCATGTGACAATACTGAAGAAATTACACTTTGCTACAATGTAAAGTAGTTAGTGTACAGCTTGTAAATTTGCTGTCCCCTCAAAATAACTCAACACAGCCATTAACCCTTTTTAATGTCTAAACTGCTGGCAACAAAAGGGAGTACATCCCTAAGTGAAAATATCCAAACACGGCCCAATTAGCCATTTTCCCTTCCTGGTGTCATGCAACTCAGTGTCACAAGGTCTCAGGTGTGTTAAATTATATCATATCCAGAGGTTGTCTTTGGGAAATAGATGTATGAGTGCTGCCAGCATTGCTGCAGAGGTTGAAGGGGTTGAGGGTCAGCCTGTCAGTGCTCAGACCATACGCCACACACTGCATCAAATTGGTCTGCATGGCTATAGTCCCAGAAGGAAGCCTCTAAAGATTATGCACAACAAAGCCCTGAGGAGAACAAGATAAACTTATTTGGTTCAGATGGTGTCAAGCGTGTGGCAGCAACCAGGTGAGGAGTACAAAGACAAGTGTGTCTTGCCTACAGTCCAGCATGGTGGTGGGAGTGTCATGGTCTGGGGCTGCATGAGTGCTGCCGGTGTTCTGTCGGATAGTGGCCATCGAGAAGTGCCCGGGTTGTACTGCGCATGCACTGTACGGAACAGCCCAACAGCTGATTTTACGATCATCTGTTGTGACGGCGAGACAGTGCCTGCACAAAATAGCCGTCAGGAGAACATTTTTTGTCAGATCTGTACATGTTGGGGGCGGATTTAAAAATGAAGGCCAGTGATCCAAAGATGAGGGTGGAATTTTTAAAGATGGCCAGTGCTGAAAAAATATTTTTTTAAACTATGTGCAAATTAGAGGGTCATGCAACGCAGCTGCAACACAACATCAAAATTGGCACGGATACTGTGGCAAATGGCTTGTGTTAGCTAGCTAAAAACGGCCTGCAAAACCGGCCATCAACATAGAAAAATCCACCCTCCTTCAGTTGACTAAAAACACACCCTGCAAGCTTCCAGGATGTATAGCATATAGATTTTTTTGTACTCACCGTAAAATCCTTTTCTCTGTAATTCATCGACCGACACAGCTCCTCTCTAACTAAATGGGTTGTATAGCCTGCCATTAGAAGAAACTAGGCAAAATTGTTACACAATACACATAACTTTAAACCAGCCCAAGGGGGGCGGGCCCCCGTGCTATCAACCCTTCCTACTGCTCCTAGAAGCTTCAGTACGTCAACAAGCAGTATAACGTAGAAAAAAGGAGGGGTGGGCGCTGTGTCGGTCAGTGAATTACAGAGAAAAAGATTTTACGGTGAGTACAAAAAATCCTATTTTCTCTTATATTCACCGACCAACACAGCTCCTCTCTAACTAAATGGAACGTCCCCAAGCAGTGCCAAACGAGGGGTGGGAAAAACAGCATAAAAACGTCATCCACCATGGCAAGTGGAACTAGTGAAACTAAACCCACAAAAAAAAAAAGCAGTGTGTGGAAAAACACCACTATATAACCGGGTATCCTCAACAGGAGTAATCCCCAAGACCGCTACACTGCGGAAGTAATTAACCAAAACAGTACTGCGTTTTTAGCGAAAAACCAGGAAAAAATTCAATTGCAACTACACGGCCGCCTGCAAAACTTTGCGCCCAAAACAGGCATCAGCCGACGCACCGACGTCTACCTTGTAGAACTTGGTAAACGTATGGCCAGACGACCAGGTCGGAGCCTTACACACCTGAGCGACAGAGGGTTGGTGTTGGAAGGCCCAAGACGTTCTGTAGAGTGGGCCGTGACTGGCATAGGCGTAGGCTTGTAATACAATCTGTCTGATCCACCTGGAAATGGTGGCCGATGAGACCGCCATACCCTTCTTTGGACCAGCCACCGAAACAGTGAGTCTGACTTCCGAAAGGGAGCTGTGGCAGACAAATACACCTTCAGAGCCCTAACCACGTCTAGAGCGTGAAGGGCCACCTCTTTGGGGTACTTCGGCTTAGGACACAACAATGGTAATACAATGTCCTCATTGATATGAAAAGCCAAAACCACCTTCGGTAGAAAGGACGGTTGCGGACGCAACACCACCTTATCCCTGTGAATGACCAGATAAGGCGACTTGCATGACAAGGCCGCTAATTCCGAAACCCTCCTGGCTGATGTGATGGCCACTAGAAAGACCACCTTCTGTGAAAGGGTCAACAGGGGAATCTCCCTGATGTTTTCAAACGGCGGCTTTTGAAGCGCCAACTCCAGGTTCAAATCCCATGGGGGTAATGGTGGACGCACCGGAGGGACTACATGTCGCACCCCCTGAACGAAGGTACTCACTAATGAGTGAGACACCAGGGGTCGCTGAAAAAAAAAAAAAAAAAAAAAAAGACAGCCAAGGCTGAAATTTGCCCCTTAATGGTGCTTAACGCCAACTTCTGGTCTACTCCGTGCTGGAGAAAAAGCAGGATCCTGGATATAGAAAAGGAGCACGGATACCATCCTTTCTCTTCACACATGGAGATGTAGGCCTTCCAAGTACGATGGTATATCTTCCTGGAAGAAGATTTCCGCACCCTCAACATAGTTGGAATCACCGAGTCGACAGACCCCGGTTCCTCAATACCTGGCTTTCAATAGCCAGGCCGTTAAAGCCAGTGATGGTAAAGCAGGGTGAAGGATTGGACCTTGAGATAGGAGGTCCTCTCTCAACGGCAGTCGCCAAGGAGCGACTGCCACTAGGCACACCAGGGCCGCTGAGGCCAATCTGTGGAATCCTGAAGTACTGGAATCCCCTCTCGGCTTCCACTCTGTGAAGAAGACGTGGCAACAGTTTCAGAGGAGGAAAGGCGTAGATCAGCTGGTACTGATACCATGGAGCCACCAGCGCGTCTGCCCACGGATCTCTTGTCCTGGTCACGAATTTTGGCACCTTCCGATTGAGCCAGGAGGCCAATAGATCCACATCTGGTGTGCCCCATCTCTGGATATCTCCGGATGCAATGTGCATTCTCTTGGGTCCAGCATCTGTCGACTCAGATAGTCCGCCTGCCAATTCCCCCCCCCCCCCGGGATGTAAATGGCCGACAGGGCCGGAACGTGACGCTCTGCCCACTGAAGTATGCAAGCGACCTCCCGAGCAGCGGCTGAGCTTCTTGTTCCCCCTTGGTGATTTATGTACGCCACAGCCGTGGCGTTGTCTGACTGTATCCTGGTCTGACACCCTTGAAGACACGTCGACCACGTGTGGAGGCACAGCCTGATCGCTCTCAATTCGAGCAGATTGATCGGCAACTTGGATTCTTCCGTCGACCAGAGGCCCTGAGCCGACTGAATCCCCATCACTCCACCCCAGCCGGACAGACTGACGTCCGTAGTGACCACCGTCCATTTCAGGGGAAGGAACGATTTTCCGGACTAAATCACCAGGGACCTCAACCACCAGATCAGGGAGTCCCTGACTGGCTGGCTCACCTGGATCTGCCGATCCAGGGACAACAGAGATTTGTCCTATTTTGTCAAGATCTCCTTCTGCAGGACTCTGGTGTGGAACTGGGCATAAGGTACTGCCTCGAAGGGGGCTACCATGAGCCCCGGCACCCGCATGCAAAAGCTGAGTGATGAGCACTTGCGGTTCATCAGTAGTTTGATCGCTTCCCTGGAGTCCAATAGTAACCTCAGGTATTCCAGACGCTGTGTCGGTACCACCACCGACTTCTTTAGGTTCAACAGCCACCCAAATGCTTGCAGGGACTGCAAGGTGATCACCACATCCTCCTCTAATTCTGAGGCGGAAGAAGCTCTCAGGAGGAGATCGTCTAGGTAACCCACGATCGCGATCCCGCGTTGTCTTAACAACGCCAACACTGGAGCCAGTACTTTGGTAAGGACTCGAGGGGCTGATGCCAGGCAAAAAGGGTAGTGGGCTTCCCCGACGCCAAACGCAGAAACTTTTGATGCCGAAGGCATATGGGTATGTGCAGGTAGGCATCCTGAATGTCCAAGGACGCCAGGAAGTCCCCTTGATGGAGTGCAGCGACTACTGAGCAAACTGATTTCACTTTTACAAAGTGATTTAGGGCTTTTAGGTCCAATATTGGACGTATCCCTTCCTTCTTGGGAACCACAGATTTGAGTAGAACCCCTGGAAGTGTTCTGATTCCGGAACCGGTACATCACCCCCTGATTCAGCAAGTCCCTCACGGCCCCTAACAGGGCCTCCCGGTGAACTGGGGACACGGGTATGCTGGAGGGAAAGAATCTGTTTGGCGGCCAAGAGAGAAACTATCTTGTAACCTGTGGAAATCAGATCGCAGACCCGTTGGTCTGATAACCGGGAGGTCCAACGGGCTGCAAACTCCCGAAGACAACCCCCCATCCAAGATATGGGTGGGGGGCAAACCTTCATGTGGTAGCACTTTTGTTCGCAGGTTTGTTAGGCTTGCGGTTCCAGGGATGCTTCTGACCGTACGTGGACGTCCTGTCGGCCTGGGGTCGTTTTGCCGAAGCACCGGGCGGACGAAAAAGCCGATTGTGAGCGGAAAAGGAGGGCCCTGCGGCATGGCTCCTTAGCCTCCCTGGCCTGTGGGAGTAGTGTACTCCCACCAGTGGCATTTTTAATAATGTCATCCAACGAGGCTCCAAAGAGCCATTCGCCAAGGAAGGGAAGATCAGTCGTCAGGGCTTTCTTGGATGCCTGGTCAGCAGACCAGCATTTCAGCCAAATGAGGCATCTCAGCACCACGGCTGACAGTGAGGCCCTGGATAGCAGAGGGAGAGTATCCAGGGCCACGTCACAAATGTACTTAAGGCCATGCACTAGTTGGTCTGCTAGTTCCACGTAAACAGGGGAGGCATTCTGCTCTCCCAATTCGCGGTGCAAAAGTTTTGCCCACTCAGTCAGTGTCTGCGAAACCAGTGCGGATGCCAGTACAGGTCACACGGCTGACCCCACAACCGTAAACAAGGAACGAGCCACTGTTTCGGCCTACCTGTCCATGGGGATCCTTGAATGCAGGATTCCCCTCAACCGGGATCGTGGTTACTTTATTTAACCTAGATACTGGAGGGTCTACGAACGGAGGCGCCAACCACTTTTTGAGAAGGCTTTCCTCAAAGGGGTAACACACCTCCAAATTTTTGGGGAGCGAAAAGGTCCGTTGCGGGCGACCCCATTCCCTGTAGATGAATTTGTCAAAATAAGTCAAATACGGGAACACCTTAGGTGAACGTGCTGGCTTGTGGGACCCAAAAGGGACTGGTACATCAGCAGAGGAATCCGCTGGCTCCTGAATCTTCAGGGTATCACACACAGCTGTGATAAGTGCTCCAACAAACGCCTTGTCATGCCCGGACGGGGAACCTCACTGTCCGAACGATCCTGGTCAGCCAAGTCTGATAGGTCAGTGCAGGGGTCTCCAACCGCAGCACGCGCCGCCTCTATCTTAGCAACACAGGAGTCAAGGACCACCGTCAGGGTGTCCATGCGCACCGCGCTAACTGCAGGTGACCCGGTTGCTATAGCCTGGATTTCGGGGGAAGAAGCACCAGTTTCTGAAGCCATGCTGACCGTAGCCTGTCTGCCACCTGCAAGGGGACTTAGGACAGTGAAGGTCCCACCCTCCTGCTGCCGCCGCGTGGGAGGCTGGGGGTTACTTAGTGCTAGACTACCCACCCTGGGGCATTCTGCGATAGCCACAGCAGTGCCTGTAGTCCCTAGGAGGTTCCCAGTTGCAGAGAGGAGAAAACTGTCAGCAGCAGCAGCTCCCACCAGTGGTGCAACGATCTGCAGAGCAGCTTCAGTGTTCAGCAAAGAGCCATCCAGCGTCCTGTACACACACAGTGGATACAGGAAGCAGCAAGAGAATAACATGTAATGCTGTCAACAAGAGGCCAGCGGTGAAAAAGGCGTTCAGACTTTAAAATGGCCACCAATGTAATCAATAGGAATCCTAAAGAAAATGGCCGCTGAAGCTCACCAGGGGAATTTATAGCTTTCCCAAATCCAAGATGGCCGCCTGAACGGCACCATGCGGTGACAGAGCAAAAAAACAAAAATAAAAATGTGCTGCCTGCCAACAGTCAAAACAACCTCCATAAAAATGTTTTGGGACCCCCAGACCTGGACCAGGACCAACGCGCCAGCCGCACAGACGAGAAACAGCGAGACACACACACACTGCCCGCAGCGCATGCAGCCATCCCCCTCAGAGGGGGGAAGGAGGGGTGATAGGGACTTGGGAGAGAAGATAGGGAGGTGAGGTGGCCCCCGAATCGACCCCCCAGGGAATGCCCAGCTGCTCACCCCACCGAAGCAGGGAGAGCCGTACTAACCAGTCCTGAAGAGCTGGGAGACATACTGAAGCAGGGCATGATCTCCTCCCTTCGGAGACCTGGTCGCAAGGCAGTATTCCAACAAGATAATGACCACAAACACACCTCCAAGACAACCATTGCCTTCTTAAAGAAGCTGCGGGTGAAGGTGATAGACTGGCCAAGCATGTCTCCAGACCTAAACTTTATTGAGCATCTGTGGGGACTCCCCAAACAGAAAGTGGAGGATGGCAAGGTCTCCAACATCCACCAGCTCCTTGATGTCGTCATGGAGGAGTGGAAGAGGACTCCAGTGGCAACCTGTGAAGCACCAAACTCCATGCCAAAGAGTGTTAAGGCAGTGCTGGTAAATAAAGGTGGCCACACAAAATATTGACACTCTGGGCCTAATTTTGAAGGGGTGTACTCACTTTTGTTGCCAGAGGTTTAGACTTTAATGGCTGTGTTGAGTTATTTTGAGGGGACAGCAAATTTACACTGTGCAAATATATAAATCTCATTGGGGATGGCCTACCCATCCTGTTGGTTCTCCCTATGGATAGCAACCACCACTTTGTATTATGGCTTCCTATGATTTAGCACCAGGTATCGGGTTTCATTTTGGCAGCTCACATATTGGGTACTCAAGTCTCCTCTTGGTGGCATTGTCTCTCTATCACTCTATCTCAGTCTTATTCTTCGGTTGGGCTTTACTAACACCATCATAGTTACAGCTGCACTAACCTGCTCTATATTTGAGTACAGGATATTTGGCATATATGCTAAAATATACCATGTCCACATCTTTTTCTAGAAACCCTCCAAGATGCTTTTGGCTACACTTGTAACTACCTTCAGGGACCACCACTCCATGGATAATTGTCCTCCACTGGTGTTGCCATGTGGGGGCAACGCATGCGCCACATAGCTCTGGGAAAAGATGCCCTCAGGGGAGCTTCCGGCTTTCTGTGCTGCACTTTCTTCACATGGCGGTTGTGAGTATTTTGCAGACAATGGGACACCCCCAATTTACTCTCTCTCTCTTGCTTTTTCCTCTATAAAAGGCATTGATTTATAAACTCATTTATTTAATTTCAGATATACGCGTTATATATTATATATATATATACACTCCTGAAGAGTGGATAAAGATGAGTGGAAGGAAGGCTGAGAATGGGGCTGCCCAGGTGCCAGATCACTGGAAAAATAGCACCAAATTCAAATGGCCGACACTCCCACTCCATGATTGTGACAGTGACCATTTAAGGTTCTGCAGTCCATGTTTCTCTGACCATGGGACAAAGTTTACAGGCGCAAGCTCTGCACTTACTGCAGTAGATATCTTCACACATCAAGCAGTATGTAAGGGGCCAGAGACCTCAACCTTACTTTGCCTTCCCCCATGGGCATACGCACCTTCTGAAGGGGTCTTAAGGGCCAGGGCTCCGCAGTCAGCAGACCATAGTCCTAGACCTTTATAGCACCCTGCAGTCAACTCAAAAAAATGCACCATGTGCGAAGAAGAGTGCCCAAGCAGATAAAAGAAAAAACGTCCACAGCAAAGAGGCAAGCTTCACCTTGTAGACACTAGAAAAAGAGATTGTGGCTATCTGGGAGTGAGAGTTGTGTTATAAGGAATGACATATTTTACCAGTGTCCAATCAACATAAGATAGATGCAAATAGCATATGGTTAACCACTTCAGCCCTGTAACCAATTGGCTGGCCAAAGATGAGAGCACTTTTTGCGTTTCGGCACAGCGACGCTTTAACTGGCAATTGCGCGGTCGTGCGATGTGGCGCCCAAACAACATTGACATCCTTTTTTCCCCCACAAATAGAGATTTCTTTTGGTGGTATTTGATCACCTCTGCAGTTTTTATTTTTTGCGATATAAACAAAAAAACAAAAAAAAGCGCCAATTTTGAAAAAAAACAAAACAAAGCAATGTTTTACATTTTGCTATAATATCCCCAAAAAATATCTAAAAAAAAAACAAAACCTTTTTTTCCTCAGTTTAGCCCGATACATATTCTACATATTTTTGGTAAAAAAAAAAAATAAATCAAAAAATAAATAAATCACAATAAGCGATTATTGGTTGGTTTGCGCAAAAGTTATACAAAATAGGGGATAGTTCTACGGCATTTTTATTACATTATTTTTTTACTAGTAATCGTGGAGATCAGCGATTTTTATCGTGACTGCGTCATTATGGCAGACAGATCTGACACTTTTGGCGCTATTTTGGGACCATTCACATTTATACAGCGATCAGATGCACTGATTACTGTGTAAATGTGACTGCCAGTGAAGAAGTTAACCAGAAGGAGGCGCTGCAGGGGTTAAGTGTGTCCTAGGGAGTGATTACAACTGTGGGCGGGCTGGGCTATGTGTGTATACATATACACATTATTATATACACATACATACATATATATATATATATATATATATATATATATATATATATATACATTCTTCCTCTGACAGCAGTCACCTTTGGGTAGCAACACATTTTAGATTCTTAAAGCGATTGTAAAGTGTGTCTTTTAAAAAAAATAACAAACATGTTATACTTACCTCCTATGTGCAGTGGATTTGCACAGGGCAGCCTGGATCCTCCTCTTATTGGGTCCCTCTTTGCTGCTCCTGGCCCCTCCTCCATCCTGTCAAGTGCCCCCCACAGCAAGCAGCTTGCTATGGGGACATCCGAGCTGAGCTGCAGCTCCATGTGTCCATTTAGACATGGATTGGCCGTTTGGCCCCGCCCCCTCTTCCCGATTGGCTGACTAGGAGCCAATGACGCTGCTGCTGTGTCTCAGCCAATCAGAAGGGAAAGTCCCAGCCGGCTGAGGGACTCGTGGACATCGCTGCAGAGAGATGGGACTCAGGTAAATTCTAGGGGGTGCTGGGGAGGCTGCTACACACAGAAGGCTTTTTATTTTCATGCATAGAATGCATGAAGATTAAAAAAAAACACCTGTCTTTACAACTCCTTTAACAAAGCACCTTAAAATTTCAGGGTCTATTAATGGAAAGTGCTGCTACAGCTTGCCATGTTGCACTGTAGCCACAACGCTTCCGACCAACTGTGTCTTCATGGTGGTTGACAAAGTCACTTAAATACCGTTCACCAAAAATGAAAGCAAAGGCATAAAGAAAAAAAATAAGGGGGTTGATCCAGAAAGCTCTGGTTTGCAAGGTCCTTTGCAGAACACCCCAGATTTCAGGCTACTGGTGAGCTCTGCAAAGTGTAGGTGTGCAGTTCTCCATTACGTGCACATTTCCTCATGTTTCCTTAAAATTGCAGCACATAAACTGGAGATCCTGCCATAAATGTAGTTACCTCCTAACTTTCTCTAGTGGGGTGACAACAGTGCAATGAAATCCTAAGCAGTGCTGTCAACCCTGTCTTATGAGACACAGAAGACAACGCTTGCTTTGAAGTCTCACTTATCCGATTGAAACCTCTAATAATGGATGAATTGCCCCCACAATGATTATACAATACTTCACATGCAAAAAGAAAAATACAGCTCCAACTGCTGACTTGATGGAATGCAAGGTAATTATATTATGCAATATTGAATCATAACCTAACAAAAAAATAAAAAATAAACGAGCACATAAGCAATATATTCTAATCAATCATTTTTATGTATTCTGGTTTTTCACTAGATCACAATAGTTCTTCAATTAATGATAGCGTGAAAACACAGTAATACACTTCCTTACCATACATTTGCCAGGAGACGGATGGGATGGAACTCCATTTTATTTTTAAATACTAACAATATCCCATAAAACCAAAATCATGAGTGTCAGAAAGAAAAGCATACTTACCATCAGAGCTTTTGAATGCATAAACATCAATGTAAGGGTCAAATTCTCCAGGGCCGAGAGGTTTATGGGAGTTCAGGTATCCTGCAATTCCTTCTGGGGAAGTTCCATAAGAACCAACAGCGACATATTGTCCTGGACCCTCAGTTTCAGCATCCTCTTCTTCCATCTCCTCTTCCTCCTCTTGCTCTGCTCTGGAGACATCATGAATTCCCAGCAGCAGGCTATAGCCCATGATTTTTAATTGCACTAGAAACTAAGCACAGAGTTATCTAATCATCACATTTTGGTGAAGTGATTGGCCTCAGCTGACATACATACAGATGAAAAACACCCTCCTACATAAGTGGTACCCATTTATTGGCAGACATCTTTTCAAAGTCCAGAACTTCTAAAGCTTGTCTGAGCTTTCAGAAAAAGAATAAAAAAAAAAAAAGAAGAGGGTGCAGACCTGAAATTAAGCACAGCAGAGTTGTGAGGAGAGCTCTGAAAGCTTATTGGAGGGAAGGGACATACCCCGCTTCAAACAGCACACAGGCTGTCAATCAGCTGGAACTTCCTCCCATGTCAATTTTTTTTATCTTGGTGTCAGGAAAACTTGTGATCCATGCTGATAGAGGAATGAAGCAGCAGACAGAAATTACACTTAGACCCCTTTTACACCGGGGCCGCCCGTGTATTAGCGGTAAAGCTCAGTTTGTAAAAAAAAAAAATAAAAAAAATTCCATATTAGTGAAAAACAGTATAGGGCACAGGTAAAGTATTCATAGACCCTGGTTATAGGCTTATACCTCCAAGTGACTGGTATGGTACAGGGCACAGGCAAAGTACTCAGACCCTGTGATGTCTTCATGCAATGAATGAGAAAGGTGGTCAACAGAGTGTCACTGCAAGAACTTTGGGCATCCACCAGGTATAAATTTGAAAAAGTATGAACAGAGGAAAAGGTGGCAGCCTTACAAAGATGGGATATAGAGGCCTGGTGCTGGAATGCCTAGGCAACTCCCACAGGTCTGGTGGTAGGCAAGTCAAAGTGCAGGAGAACATTTGCCCTTGAGACCAGATTTCTTATCAATCTCACCATGGTGGACATGGAAACAGGGTGTCCTCGGAGTTTGAAGAGAAGGCCAAATAGGGAATTAGTCTTCCTGATCAAAGCTACTGCTTTGAAGTAGATTCTTATACCATCTACATCCAGGCATTGGAGAAATTTCCTTTTGGAGCAGGGCATGAGTATGGTTGGACTAGGTTGATTTAGCCGGAACACTATTACTACCTTAGGAAGAAAGGATGGTCTTGGGTGGAAGACTATCTTATCTTTGTGAAGGATGAAGAAACGTTTGTTACAAGAAAGCCACCAACTCAGAGAAACTCCAGACCAAAAAGCCATTTTGTAGTGATCTCTTGTGATCGCTTGTGAACCCATCTTGTGAATGATGGATTCACAAGGGACCTTTCTGAAGGGCAAAGAGAACCACGTTAAAATCCTAAGGAAAGCTAAACAAGAGGCTTTATGGACAGAGAATGGACAATTCCCGATTGTAGGAAGGCCACAATGTGAGGTACAGAGCAATCTCTGGGATTGAAGTTCACACCAGGCAAGGGTAGATTTCCAGGTACATTAGTACATCTTCTGAAAGTATATTTTATTACTTTTACTTAAGTAGGAATGAGAGACTCAGACCTCTCTGTCTCTACGATCTGGGCTTCAACAGCCATGCTGTTAAGTCAGAGACTAAGGAGCAGGATGAACTATAGGGCCACCAAAACGGAAGCTCTGATCTGTTGGGAAGAGGACAGGGGTAAGCTTGGAGAAGTCCAAATATGTCTTTGTACCAGGTCCTTCTGGGCCAGTTTAGTAAAATAAGAAATCACCATTTTAGTCACCCATTCTATTTTGATCAGACAAGGTAGAATTCACACTGGGGGATTTGGGGGGGGGGCACAGATTAGCCTAAACTCGCACCAGGGAATTATCAACGCATCCAAAGCTAATGCTACTGGGCCCTTGGTTGTGGCCACAAACTGATAGATTGTTGTGCAGCAGGTAACCGGCTGTAAAGCCGCAAGGCTTCAATGCCGGTTTTCCTTACAAGAAATGGCGGCGGTAGCAGCAGATGAGAGCCAATTGAAATTTCGTCTGGGGTCCCTGGACAGCTAAGCAGGTAGGCAAGTGTCCCAATATTAAAAGTTAGTAGCTACAATATTTGTAGGTGACTGACTAACATGTTGTGAACTGGAACACAGGGTGCTGCACAGCTCATCTGAAATTCAGTAAAATGCACAAATCCGGAATATTGCTGCACTCCTTCGTATCTTTATTGAAGCATTAAAATCACATTACGGGTACAGGAACATAAAAGGCAAAGTGTTTTGCGCTAAAGTCACCTTTGGAGGTTTGCGTAAGCGCTGAGTTTATTGTGCAACGTTACCTTTTATGTTCCTGTCATACCTGTGATGCGATTTTAATGCTTCAATAAAGATACCAAGGAGAGCAGCACTATTCCAGATTTGTGCATGTTGGGGACCAGCAGAGATTTGAACCATTAACCACTTTCCCGCCCGCCATATAGCAAAATGATAGCCGGAAAGTGGTTCTGTTATCCTGACTGGGAGTTATATGACGTCAAGCATGATAAGCCGGGGGCGTGTCAGTGACACACCGCATTTCCGATCGAGGTAATGAGCCTCTGACAGAGGCTCTTTACCATGTGATCAGCTCTGTCCAATCACAGCTAATCACAGTATAAACAGGAAAAGCCGATCGGCTGCTCTGACAGGGTGGGTCTCCCGAGGATGCCCACCTAGGGACACCAGGGATGCCCATTAGGGATGGCACGCTGTGCCCAGCAATGATGCCTGCCAGCGCCTCTGATCAATGCCATCCATTAGTGCCGCTTATACGTGACCTCCAGTGCCACTCTTCAATGGCAACTATGAGTGCCACCTATGAGTGCCCAGTGCCACCTATCAGTGACCATCAGTGCAGCATATAAGTGCCACCTCATCAGTGCCAATCAGTACTGCCTCATCAGTGCCCATCACTGAAGGAAAAACATTTTTTACTTATTTACAAAGTTTTGTAACAAAACGAAGAAACACTTTTCCAAATTTTCGGTCTTATTTGTAGCACAAAAAATAAAAACCCTAGGAGGTGATAAAATACCCCCCCAAAAAAAGGCTATTTGTGGGGGGGTGGGAATACATTTTGTTTGGGTATAGCGTTGTATGACCACGCAATTGTCTTTCAAAATGTGATACCACTGTAAGCTGAAAATTGGTCTGGGCAGGAAAGTGTATAAGTGCCCTGTATTGAAGTGGTTCATGGGCAGGCTGAATGTACCAAGTTGATCGATTAACTTGTGTACAGCCAGCATGCGGGATTCTCTTGCGATTATAGGAAAGAAAACCTACGTTAGACTTACCGGTAACAGTGTTTCTACGAACACCTGAGAGATGAGGGCTCCTCCCTACAGAAAACACAATCACTTGACAGCTTTGTTATAAGTCCTCGTCCTTCCCCTTGATCCTCAGTATGTAATAAAGCAATCCTGAACTGGTTCACAAGGAGCTGGTTCTACATAGGTACTTAACACCTAGCGTTTAGCTTATCTTTTCCCTCCACATAGGGCAGGAAGTAGGCCTGCCATCCTGGAAGGACTCTGAGCAGCCCTTGCTCTTTAGGATCTGGCGCTCACTAACCAGGCCATCAACTGGAAAAATACCAGGCTTGGGTGTAGTACTGGGTCTTGCCTGAGAAGGTCCGGCCTGTTGGGGAGTTTCAGTGGTTCTGCCACAGCCATCGAACTTAGGTTTGCAAACCAAGCTCTCCTTGGCCACCAGAGTGATATCAAGAGGAGCTGGCCGGGAGACTGGCTGAGTTTCTGAAGAACTCACGGTATCAGTGCTAGAGGTGGGAAGGCGTAAGAAAGGTTTGTAATGCCAGGTCTGAGTCAGAGCGTCTAGGCCTTCTGACTCTTTGGAAATCGAGAAATATCTCTTTACCTTCCTGTTTCGGCAATTGGCGAACAGGTCAATTTCTGGATTCCCAAAGTGCTGTACCAGGGTCTGAAACACCTTGGGGTTCAGTTCCCATTCCCCTCGTCTTATCGACTGACTGCTTAGAGAAGTCTGCCTCCGAATTGCTTGTCCCTTTTATGTGGACAGCTGAAATGGAGAAAACTCTTCCTTCTGCCCATTCCAGGATGTGTTTGGACAGCTCCAACAGGAGTCTGGATCTGGTGCCTCCCTGGTGATTCAAGTAGGCTACAACAGTGGCGTTGTTGGAACTCACTTGAACCCTGATCCTCTTTTGAAAGGCTTTTAGGGCTTCCCCCACTGCTTTGCGCTGCCTGTAGTTGGACGACATCCAACCTAGCGAGCTGTTCCATCGGCCTTGGGCTACCAGGTGGCTACCAGATGCCACTGAGCCCATGGCCTGCCCCCTTTAGGTTTCTGGGGATTGTCCACCACTCCAGGGAAGACAGGATCTGAGGAGTTAGTAATATCTCCTGATCCAAGGATTCCAATGTTCCAAGACAGAAGGAAGAAGTGAAGGTCTCTTAAATGGAGCTGTGCCCAGATTATGGCTGGTATACTTGCCGACATCAGACCTAGGGTTCTCAACACCTCTTTTGGAGCGTGACAGGGTTTTATCAAATCCCCCAATGAGGAAGCAAATTTTGCCACCTTTTCCTCTGGCAAGAATAGCTTCTGCAGCCTGGTGTCCACCCTGTAACCAAGAAAGGTCTTGACTTGTTCTGGTTTGAGAGAGGATTTTTCCATGTTGATTATCCAGCCCAGGATTTTTAGAACCGACATAGCTTTGTTGGTGTCTGACCTGACCTGAGTGGCTGAAGGTCCAGAGATCAGTAGATCGTCCAGGTATGGAATTAAGGATATACCCTGGGAGATGTAGGAAGGCTATTGCTTCGGCTAGGATTTTTGTAAAAATCCTTGGGCTGGCTGTTAACTCAAATGGAAGGGCCAAAAACTGCCAGTCAAAAATCTCTCCGACTGCTACTGTGAACCTCAGGAATGCCTGATGATCCCCATGAATTGGAACATGCAGGTAGGCATCTCTGTGGCCCAGAGTCGTCATGAAGGCCTCCTTCATGAGGTTTTTTTCGTACGGAGTAGATACTCTCCATAGTAAACTTTTTGTATTCCAGAAACCTGTTGAGGTTTAAGTTTACTATCAGCCGATACTTTCCTGACGGCTTGCGAATGACAAATACGTGGGTGTAGAATCCCTGGAATTTTTGTTCATTTGGTAGTGGCACCACCACTTGCTGTTCCGCCAATTCCTGGACACCCTCCAGGAGGGCAGCTTTTTTCAGGACATCCCAGGGGGGAGGAGTTAGGGTAATCACATAGGGGGGTTTTGCCGAGAACTCCAAGTGATAACCGTCTCGCAGGGTCTGGCAGATTTAACTGCTGCCCCAGATTTTTTCCCACTGAGGGACAAAGTGGGACAGCCATCCCCCTACCCTGATTTTGGTGTCACTTGGATTTTGGTGCCAACCTTGGGGAAGAAAACACACTGTTCCTTTGTTTTCCCCTACTATAGCCCCACCTCTTATTGGGCTCCTTTTTGGCTCTATGCTGTGGTTGTCCCACGGGGCTCCAAATTTTTTTTAAATTTTTTTTTCTTTCTTGGCCTTTGTTGGGAATTTTTTTTACCCTTTTCCTAAGACCTAGACAGAACATCGTCTAGGCCCTGGCCAAACAGCTAGGAGACATAATATATAACATTCTATGCCTTCCCTCAAACTGTGGGCTTGTACTGGGGAGGGAGGAAGGGTAAGGTAAAGTTCATCCTGTCACCAAGAATCTGGGGATTTTTTACCCCCTTCCCCACCTCCCTTTCCAAGGGGGTTGTACTCACCGGGCCCCGGCCTGGATCTGCCCACAGTAGATGCTTTCCCTTCCTCTTGTTCCATGAGGTTAGCAGGGTCCTGGGCTGCTGAACCACTGGAGGGGCAGGTACAGCTGGCCGACCACATCTCACCGCCTTACTCTGCTCGTCGCGCTTCTCCCGGTGTTCTTAATACATCCGGGTTGTGCTTTGATCTGGCTCCGCCCACTTCCTGTGATGCGGTCGTGCCTCAGAGCGTGGCTTGGAAGACAGGACTTTCTGAAGCTCGGCAATGAGGAGTGCATCTGGCAGTGGAGATTCAAACAGCCTCAGCGATGGCGCACACTCCCTGTGGCCAGAGCGCTGGCTGGTGCTAACTTGGTGGCGACTTGTGAGAGAGGACAAGCCTGCAGGTTAGTTCAGCCCTCTAAGGCTTCCCTAAAACCTGTCTCAACAGGGGACCATCAGACCCTCCCTGGTCATTCGGTCTTGCAAAAAACAAACATGCTGCTGTGTTCGGGAGAAACACAATCAATACTGAGGATCAAGGGGAAGGGTGGAGACTTATAACAAAGCTGTCAAGTGATTGCGTTTCCTGTAGGGAGGAGCACTCATCTCTCAGGAGAAATTAGTTCACTGTATGGCTGGCTTTAGGGAATCATTTGCTTGGAATGAACAAGAATATGGGTAGGTTGAGAGAAGGAACATACTCCAGGTCAACAAGAGTTGAGCGTTCTTGAATGAAATTGGGCGAATGGTACAGCCTTAAAGAGGAAGTAAACCCCTTCAAACCACTTTGACCTACAGGTAAGCCTAGATTAAGGCTTACCTGTAGGTCCAAGCAATATCTCCTAAACCTATATGGTTTAGGAGATATTTGCCCAAAAATGGGCACCGCTGTCTACGGCGCATGCGCCGTAGACAGCGGCGCGCAGGCGCACTAAATGCGGCAAGTCCAAGAATGGATTTGCCTAATTTGTCGACTCCCGTGCGCATGCGCGGGAGTGACGTCATCGCGGCTTCGCCGAATGGCAGCGGCGGAGCTGCGAGGCGCGACTCCCGTGCGCATGCGCGGGAGTGACGTCATCGCGGCTTCGCCGCTGTCATTGGTCGGAGCTGCGAGACGCCACCAGCAAGATGGATGCGGCGGACTACAGGGATCAGCGGCGACTTCGCTGGCTCCTGTGTCAGGTAAGTGACACATAATGAGCTACTATGCGATGCATAGTAGTCCATTATGCTTTACCTTTGCAGGGAAAAAAAGAGGAAGTAAACCCATCAGGGTTTACTTCCTCTTTAAAAAGGAGGTTACTAAAAGGCCTAGAGCTCTCACTGAGCATCTGATTGTGGGAGGTCTCTGACCTCAATTCTTGAGAGTGGGCTTGGAAATAAGAATTTTCTTCTCTGTAAGGAAGACCTTTTCTTGGAACACATCCAAGGCTAGACCCAGGTATTCCAGGCAAAGAGAAGACTGGAGAGAAGATTTGAACTGATCACCCAACCCGAAAGCCTGGAGCAGTTGAATTGTCTTGTGGACGTATGTAGATAGCTGAAAGTCCTTCAGAAGGTTGTCTAGATAATCTGTGACCTGCATGTCAAAAATTCTGAGAAGGCTAAGACAAGGTGCCAAGACCTTTGTGAATACTCCGATAAGCCAAAAGGTGCAAACTGTAAATGACTGTCTGCTTCAAGTTCAGAATAGGGCGAATACCCTAAAGGACTTTGGTACCATACACAGGTCTGATTAGAAAACTTAATTTGGTCTTGAGGGGGTACTGGTAGAACCATTGCCTGTGCCAAGCAATGGATCAGGGCATTCTGAAAATCTAACTGTCCTTTCACAGTTTAGGGTTGATTTGAGGGAAGAAAGCAGTGAGGGGGGTAGAGTTTTTGAACTCGATTTTGAAACCACAGGTATGGGATGTCTGTGACCCAGAGAGAAGCAAAACTGTGACAGACACCCCCACCCCCCACTCTTAGGAGCGAGGGCATGGTTACATAGAAAGGGGCTTTGTGGATAACTTGGGCTTCATGGTCCAAGTTTTGCACCAAAAGCAAGGGCCGAGTGGAGGTTTTGAAGTAAAGTATTTAGGTGCTCTGCATTGGGAGGAGGTAGGGGCCTCATGAAAAATTCTGGAGGGATTCAATTGTCACACAAATTGCCCATTCTATGTTCATGAATGGGGAACATGTTTATAGATTTTGCAGGGTTGAAGTAGAGGATGCTGGGGGGGAGTGGCCGGATGTGTAAGGTGCGGAGGGCGTGCGCGGAGATGTGAGTGAGGGACTGACAGGCTCTCTCCCTGTGTCTCCATTGCTATGCATACAGTGGCTGGGGAGACGGAGCGACTGAGCGGTTGAGCGGAGCGGTGATCGGCGGGGCACGGATAAAGCAAGGAGACAGGGGAGCCTTCGGAGTTTACCGAGGGGAGCCGAGGCATTCCGAGGTTCCCCGGAAGTTGGCGAGTCCCGCCAAAGCACGCCGAGTCAAGCCGGAAGGACGCGTGGTATGAGAAACACCACGGGATACGCTATGGCCGGGTATTGAGGGTCTCGGGGGACACGCTAAGAGCGTTGAGAGGAGCGGCGAATGGCTGTAGAGTGGAGGAGATTAAAATCTCTAAAGTCTTGAGGTATGTGAAGGGGGAATGGGAGGATCGGACGGAGGCAGAGGAGTCAGAATACCTAACAGCAGCGAAAGGGGCTACCTGTTGCCTCTACCCCAGACCCCAGTCCTAGCTGCGCAGTGGTAAGAAGATCTGTTTAAGTACACATTAGAGAGACGTTTTAGGGAAGATTCCAACTAATCTATAATGTGGACTGATACTTTACCATCTCTTAACACTCCAAGCTGATTAATAATGCTCAGCCCGACTTGTGAATTACAAAGTATAAGATCTGTGTGAATGCTTGAACCGCTGGGATCTTTCTTTTTTTTTTTTTTCCCCTCTTCTGAAATTGCATAAGCGAGGTATAGCGAGATATATCCTGTTTACATTGGCTTCGGCATTGAATAACGTTTTTTTTTTTTAAAAATGAAGGAAAAATGATTGATCTTGATCAGTTGGTTATCTAGTTTGCCAACCCAGCACACGAGACTTTCTTATTTGCCCCCCTTCATTATTGCCTTCCCTTCCCCCCCTCCCTTTTACCCTGGATCTCTTTTGAGACGGTAGGGGAACATTTACTTTATTTCTCTAAGATTTTCGGGACTATAATATTGGCCTCTGGGGTTGTTTTTTATTTTTATTTTTTCTTCTCGAATAAAAGATGGCGAGGCGCCGAGGAGAAGAACATGTGCTAGTGGAGAGTGAAGGGGCTCAACATCTTCGCTCCTCAAAAGAAAAGAACTTACAAGTAGCACAAGCTGCTGCAGCAAAATTAGAGCGGTACACTCGTACATCAGGTCAGTCTCCAACAAGGGGAGAGCAACTGATATTGCTGGCTCAACCTACACATACAAAGTCGCAACAGGGGGGCTCAGTGGATAGAAAAAGCCAGGGCCAACCCTCAGCATTAAATACTACTGGTGTACCAGGCCCAAAGAATACAAGTAAACGTCAAGGGGTAACCCATGGTGAAGCGGAAATCTCTGCCAAGAGTATTATCCCCGCCGAGGAGGACCCAACCTTGAGAGAGGTTCTTCAGGCGGTTAACGCATGCAAAAAGTCATTGGGAGAGTTATGCGGTCAGTTTAAGAGTATGAAGGAGGAGATTTCACTGATCAGACAGGACATGCAAAAAGCAGCAGAAAGAACAGCACTGCTAGAAACAAGGATAAGCCAAATGGAAGATGATTTGTACCCAGTGCAGCAAGAAGTCGTTAGCATGAGGAAACAACTAGTCAATCAATATACCAGAATGGATGAAATAGAAAATAGACTTCGCAGAGATAATATAAGGATGCTGGGACTACCAGGGAAGTGAAGGCCCTGATCCTATAAAATTCTTGGAATCATGTTTTATAGAAAAGTTTGGTAGAGAAAAATTCTCAGCATTCTTTTCAATAGAAAGGGCTCATCGAGTCCCTTTCAAGCCCCCACCTACAGGGGGTCGCCCCAGGCCAATGATTCTGAAATTTTTCAACTATAATGACAAAGTGGTATTGATGCGTAGGGCAAGGGACTTGGGCAACGTTATGTATAATGATGTGAAGATTTCTTTTTTTCCAGATTACTCCCCAGAATTACAAAGACGTAGGGCTGAGTTCTTAGAGGTTAAACGTACATTACGGTCCCATGGGATTACATATGCCCTCTTATACCCAACGCATTTGCGAATAGCGGCGCTGGGGGGAACACAGCTGTTTGAATCCCCGGGTGATGTAGTCTTATGGTTGGAGGCTAATAAAGAGTCATTATAGTCATATCAGGGGGGTGGGGGAGGTGTGATGGGGGAAGTGGGATTTCTTATGTTTCACTTTTTGTTACTGAGTATTTTTTTTTTGGGAGCACGGGGAGAGAGATGAGAGTGGTCTAAATGAGGTATGAAATATTGATAGAAGGGGAGATAAGGGCAAAATTTGTGGTAATTCTTGTTACTTGTTTATCATCACTACTGGTTTTTGCACTTTCCTCGGAGGAAGAAGGTTATAAGAGTGGGGAAGGGAGGGATGGGAAGGATGGTAGGGTGGAGTGTGAGAAGGCCATGTGTACCCCCTTGGGGGAGTGCCTAGATAGGTGGAGGGTTGGGGGGTGGGGTGGGGTGGGAGGGGATTATTAGAAATGGGTGGGAAGGGAGAGAGGAAGGATTGGATCAAGTAATTTTTGTGTTAGGGGATTACAAGAAGTTGAAGGTTGAACACTGTATAGAGGGAGCACAAATAGTAGTTAATTCAGAAGTTAACATCATAAAGATGACACATTTATGGGGATCTCATACTTTAGGAGGTTGGGGATGGAGCACGAATAGTGTATCCTCACCCCTCTGTTCACTTTATTGTTTTTGGATGCTGAATGATGCAGGATAAAATACTTAATGTCGCCTCCTGGAATATAAGAGGCCTGGGGACCCCAATTAAACGAGCAGCGTTTTTTTCAACGTTGGAGAGGCATGGGATCGGACTGGCTTGTCTGCAGGAGACACATTTAACAAAATTAACCATACCCCAACTTAAAAATAGGAGGTATCAAAATCAGTACCATTCTACTTATACATCTTACTCGAGAGGAGTAAGTGTGATGATAGGTACGGGTGTGAGGTTCTCTTGCAGACAGGCCAGTATTGATGAATTCGGTCGCTATGTTTTTTTATATGGTAGTTTGGAGGATAAACCTTATGTCTTAGCAGGTGTTTATGTACCGCCCCCGTTTAAGATGGAGGTGGTGTACAAACTTATGGACTTCCTGGTGGATAAGGAGGAGGCTCCAGTTATAATGCTAGGGGACTTTAATGAAGTCCTTGACAGATGGACTGATAGATTCCCCATTAAACGTCAATTGGGAGAGACAGGGCCAACAAGACTGTGTCACTTCCTGAAGGAAGTGGGACTGATAGACATATGGAGAGTGAGGAATGTGAACGTTAAGCAATACTCTTGCTTCTCAAGTTCACATACGACACTTTCCAGAATAGATTTGGCCCTGGGAAATGAGGAAGTACTACAGGACGTAAGGAATATAGAGTATCTGCCTAGAGGGATATCGGATCACTCATTATTGAAAATAGTATTGAGTATAGGGAAAAAAAAAAGAATAATAGCGGAGGGTTGGAGAATTAGCCCATTCTGGTTGGAATTATTGACGGATGTAGAAGAAATCCCAATAAATATAAAAGAGTTCCTGGTATTCAATATAGGTACGGCCCCGGATAATATAATATGGGACACATTAAAAGCGTTTGTTAGAGGTATTTTGATCAAGCAGGTAGCTAAAATCAAACAGAAAAATAGGAGCTGGGAGGAAAAGATTAGGAAGGAAGTAATAGAGGCAGAGGAGAACTATGTTAAAGACCCTACTTGTGAAAAGAAAGGGATATGGTTGAATAAACAGCAGGGGTACAGATCTGTAATTATTAAAAGGGAAGAAAATAAGCGGCTATTCCAGAAGCAATGTCGCTTTGGAGAAGGGGAGAGTGTGGGCAGGATGCTGGCTCAGCTAGTAAAATCTAATTCCCCCCCCCATCTATAATCCCAGTGATCAAGTCCATGAATGGAACAGTTCTCACAAATGGGAAGGAGATTGTAGAAACATTTAGAGCCTTCTATGAGGACTTGTATAGAGCCCGAGGTCAGAGAAATGAAGTTGATATGCGTGTTTTTTTGGAGAAAGTGAAACTCCCAACCCTCACACAAGAGGAGAGAGAGGACTTGGAAGCCCCCTTAACCTTGAGTGAGATACAGTAGGCGGTGTTAGGTATGGCCAATCAAAAATCTCCAGGGCCAGATGGCCTGCCGGTGGAGAAATATAAAAAATATAGTGAAATCCTACTTCCAGAACTACTTAGGACTCTAAAGGGGGCAAAGTTAGAGGGGAGACTACCCGTATCCATGAGGGAGGCGACCATTATTGTGATACCAAAGGAAGGGAAAGACCCCCAAGAGGTAGCCTCATATAGGCCAATATCACTCTTATGCTCGGACGCAAAAATTTTAGCTAAGGTATTGTCAAATAGGCTAAATAAGGTAATTAAGAGGCTTATACATATAGATCAGACTGGCTTCATCGCAGGGCGATCAACCAGCATGAACATAAGAAGGGCATTTTTAAACATTCAGGCACCCCCGGTGGGCGTGGGCTCGAGGGCCATCCTGTCCTTGGACATGACAAAAGCCTTTGACAGTTTAGAATGGGAATACTTGTGGCGTGTCCTGGAGGGATGTGGGTTTGGACCCACATTCATCGGGTGGATTAAAATGATGTATAGTGCCCCCAGTGCGAAAGTAAGAATAAATAAAGAACAATCTGAAAGGATAGAAATGAGCAGAGGGACAAGGCAGGGGTGCCCACTCTCCCCAATGCTCTTCGCTATTGCAATGGAGCCATTAGCGACCGCTATTAGACTAGACCCGGGGATAGTAGGGTTTCAAATGGAAAAGGGTTGGGAGGAAAGGATTGCGTTATACGCGGATGATGTTCTCCTATTTTTAGGGGACACTGATCAATCTTTGGTAAGGGCAATTAAACTAGTGGAAAATTTCGGAGGATTTTCGGGCCTAATAATAAATTGGGGAAAGTCAGAGCTGCTTCAATTAGATAAACCAGGTGTGGGAATTGCAATGGGGACCCCGCGGTTGAAGGTGGTAGAGGTAATGAAATATATTTAATAGCGGACCTAGAGCAATATGTTGATAAAAATTTGGCCCCGATAATTGGCAAATTTAAGCGAAGCTGCGATGCCTGGAGTCGACTCCCACTGTCAGTAGCGGGCAGATGTAGTCTGATAAAGATGATATGGCTGCCACAATTATTATATGTTTTGCACAATGCCCCAGTGTGGATAGGGAAAAAGTGGTTTAAAAAAATTGAGACCCTCTTCCGGAAGTTAGTTAATCTGGAGGGGGGGACAGGCGAGGATTCGACTCCAGGCATTGCAGCAGCCAATAGATAGGGGGGGATTAGCGGTGCCTAGCCCCAGGAATTATTATTTAGCAGCTCAGATGCAACACCTGGTGGGCAGCGATCAGGAGGGAGAGGTTAACCCAAATGGTAAAGCAATGCTGATAGGTGCCCCATATAAAACCATGGTGGAAGTACTAGAGGCAAGTTCTTTCCACCGTAAGGACCCCATTACAAACATGGTATGCAAAGTATGGAAAACAGCAAAAATGATGCTAGGATGTAAAGGATGGACAGATTATACCCCATTATGGGATAATATGAACCTACAAGAAGTACTGTCAATTGGGAAAATTAGTATCTGGGAGAAGAAGGGTATAACCAGGTTAAGTCAAATCTATGACGGTACAACCCTGAAAACATTTATGGATTTAAAAAGGGAATTTCATGTTCCGCAAAAAACATTTTATCGATACTTGCAGCTCCGGCACGCCCTGACAGCGCAGTTTGGCCCACAGATACCGGAACGGGATAAGACATCCCTACCCCAGAAGATAATGGAAGCAGATAAACCCCGGGGAGTTATTTCCGCCCTTTATGAACTACTATGTAAGACATCTGAAACAGAGATAGGCTTAGTCAAGCAAAAGAAGAAGTGGGAGGAGGATATAGGTGAAATCACAGAGGAACAGTGGAAGAGAATATTGCAATTAGGTCCTTGGGTATCAGTCTCCCCGTCACAGAAAGTATCACATTTAATGTTGATACACAGGGCCTATTTCACTCCTAAGAGGCTGTTACTATTTGGAAAGAGGAAGGATGCTGACTGCCCTAGATGCCGAGGATACGGGGACCTCATACACATGGTGTGGAGGTGCCCAAAGCTTTTTCGATATTGGGAAGGAATAGTAGAAATCATAAATAAAACTTTTGGGACTAAGTTAGACCTAGACCCCAAAACCTGTATTTTAGGATATAGGAAAATAACGGGGGAGCAAAAAGATACTACGTTGGCAGTTATACGGTGTTTATTTCAAGCGCGGAAATTGATCGCACAGAAATGGCAATCTGAGAGGGCGCCTCTTTTGAGTGAATGGACCCGAGGTATCAATGATATAATCTGGAAAGAGAAGACTGTACACATACGTAGGGGAAACCTCAGGAGGTTTGAGAAAATATGGAGGCCATGGCTGAATGAAATAGGGTACCCACCTGATCAATAAAAAAATGGATGTAAAATAAAGTAATTTAAAAGCTATGGAGGGTGAAATTGGAGGCCTATGTTCAATCTGGAGGGGGGGGGGGGGTGGGGTGGCAGGGGTGGGAGGGAGTAATAAAATATTGGTTAAATAAAAATAGAAAATGCTGAAATTTTCGAACAAAAGAAATATCCGTGTTACCGGTACGCAGATAACCTGTATCTACTTTATGTACTCTTATCTTTATATCTAATTTTTTTATTATGAAGTAAATTAAACAAAAATATTTTAAAATAATAGTATTAATAAAGGGTAAAAAAAGAAATAAAAAAAAGAAAAATGCATAAGATGACTCAGCAGCCCAGCCAACTTCACACAAGTGGTGATAACAAACTGGTTATTAATACTGGGCATCCGTATTACGGCTGCTGCTGAGATCAGTATAACTTGCTGGCTGTCCTCTGATGCAAAAATGCTGAGATCAGTATAACTTGCTGGCTGTCCTCTGATGCAAAAAAAAAAAAAAAAGAAAAAAATTGATTTTGCAGGCCTTTCTGTACCCAAACTGGCTAGGTGAGAAGGAGGAGAATAAAGTTCTACAATTCCAAAGCTTTTACGCTAGATCCTCAGTCCATTTTGTGCTAGAGAAGGGGTGTGGTGTTTGGAGACTTGGACAAAGATAACACTATTTAAGTTGTTCTATTTATTTAAGCATGACTGCTCATACATCCTCCTCATCTACCTGCTGGGAGCTTTCAATCCTTTGACATTTTGCCCCTGTGGGTGGGTGAGAAATCTCTGGGTCACGTGCTTTTATGAAGAAGGAAGTGTAAATGTAATATTCTGTATTAGGGAGTCTACAGTAGAGCACTACAGAATGTGAAATATAAATGAAATATGATAGCCACAGAACAGGCGCACTGGGCTCCTATTACTTTGCAGGAATTCTCTTCTGTAGCTTTAGATGTAGCATTTTATAAACCCTAGTCAGGAAACTGGTTTAACTGCATATGTAGCGCAAAAAATCTTAGGACAAAAATGGCAAGCAAAGAATTATAAAATAGAGTATATAAAAAGGAACACCATGAGAGACATGCACTAATAAAGGATACACTTTTAATTGCCTCAAAATGTTACTTGCTGCATGTTCACTCCTTTATTTTCATACTTTTAAAGTATATCCATCAAAAACTTTACAATAGTTTTGGCAAGAGAGCAAGGAAAGGTTATGACGACTGTCATTTAATGCAGTCTGCATTTTTTTGCTGGAGAGAATTGCCCTTTCATTGACAACTGTCACAGGACAAAAAGTGATGGTAAATGTTAGGCTACTTTCACACTGTAGACGCTCAGTGTTAGCGGTAAAGAGCCGCTAGTTTTAGGGCCGCTTTTTGACCGCTAGCGACACGCTTTTCACCCCTGCTAGCGGCAGAAGAAAGGGTTAAAAGCACCCTTTTGCAGCACTCCCGAAGCACTTTGGCAGTGCTGCCCATTCAGGTGCAGGGCATTTTGGGAGCGGTGTATACATGGCTCCAAAGAAGATGCTTGCAGGACTTTTCAGAACGTCCCGCAAGCGCACCGCACCAGTGTGAAAAGTCACACTGAAAGGAATGGGGAGGCAGTTTTCAGGCGTTAACGACCATTTTGAGCACTAAAACGCCTAAAAACCACCTCAGTGTGAAAGCAGCCTAAACGTTAACTAGAAACTTCAAATTTTCACTTTCAATGATAATGGTAAACATGACAGAGGATGAATCTTCCCAACAGGGAAACAGACAGCAAGAAAACCTAACATGTCCTAATCCTTTTTTGACAGTATCCAAAAAAATAAATAAAAAAAACCCCTTTGCCTCTAGTGTGTGCTGTAAAAGACCAGTAAGTAAACATAAAAGATGCATAACCAGCTAATTGATGCAACCTTTACACTATATGCCACAAATACTATTAAACACCAAATCAAAGGGTTCAGCTACCTCAACATCACGCTTCAGTTTTTCCATGAATGTTTTCTTCTGCTCTTCATCAACATACAGTTTTTGACTCTTGTTTAAGAAATCCATGTCTTTCAGAGTTGGCAACTCTTTAATCTGAAGGTTTAAAAAAAAAATGTAAGGGTCAGTCCATTTTAAATTGTCACTTCAGTAATATGCAGAGATTTGTGAACTGAATCATCCTGTCTTCTATTACAGCAAAACTAAAGATACATTGAAAAGAGATCTCTACATGACCTGAGGACTAGCATCCCAAAGCCAGAGTTCCCAAGGGAAAAAATCTGTAGGGTGGCAGTGTTTCAACATTGGCTGAAATAATATATACAGCTAATTAATGCTTTTAAAATAGCGTTATTTATACAGATTATCTATGTGAAAGGAATACTTAACAAAATCAAACCATGTATTACCTTTATAACCAATTATGGATACAGATATGCCTTTTTTGCGGTGAGCATTCTTTGTGTAAACAGCTTTTTACACGTACAGAACAAAAGTTTTAGGCAGGTGTGAAGAAATGCTGTAAAGTAAGAATGCTTTCAAAAATATATATTTTAATGGTTTATTTTTATCAATTTATAAAAGGCAAAGTGAGCGACCAGAGGAAAAATCGAAATCAAATCAATACTTGGAGTGACTACCCTTTAGCTTCAAACCAGCATCAAATCTTAGCCCTTGTACACACAGTCGGAGATCCCGACGGAAAGGATTAAAGTCAGGTGTATGATTAATATATCAAGCAGCGCTAATCATCATCGATTTCATATGTAGGTAGAACCAGTTATTAACTGAAACATGCTGCCAAGGTCAAATTGTGGGCAACAGTTTTGTGTCACAGGTCATGCACCATGAGAAGATTGAGCACAGCAACAAGACACAAGGCAGTTATGATACATGAGGAAACCAGTGAAACCCAGGTACCCCCCCCCCCCCCCCCCCCCATCTACTCTCTGGAGAAGGCTGGTCAGAAGTGGTCATGGAAGAATTGTAGCCAAAAGGCCATACCTCTGTCTTGCAAACAAGGCTAAGCAACTCAAATATGCACAAAAACACATGAACTGGGATGCAGAAAAATGGCAGCAGGTGCTTTGGAGTGATGAGTCAAAATTTGAATTATTTGGCTGTAGGAGGAGGCAGTTTGTTTGCTGATGGGCTGGGGAGCAGAGCAATAATAAGTGTCCGCAGGCAACACTGAAGCATGGTGGAGGTCCCTTGCAAGTTTGGGGCTGCATTTCTGCAAAAGGATTTGGTCAGGACCAGTGGTGTCCTCAATGCTGAAAAATCCAGGCAGATACTTATCCATCATGCCATACCATCAGGGAGGTGTGTGATTGGCCCCAAATTTATTCTGCAGAATGACAATGGCCCCAAACATACAGCCAATGTCATTAAGAACTAGCGTCTGCGCAAAGAACAAAAAGCAGTCCTGCAAGTGGTGATTTGGCCCCCACAGAGTCGTGATCTCAACCTCAAGCTTGTCTGGGATTACATGGAGACAGAACGATTTGAGGCAGCTTACATCAGTTGAGTGGTTAGTTCTCCAAGAGGTTTAGAACAACCTACCTGCTGAATTCCTTAAAAAAAAACTGTGCAAGCGTACCTACAAGAACTTCGTTTTACAAAGGGTGGTCATACCAAATATTGATTTGGATTTCTCTTCTGTCCATTTACTTTTTGTTAATTGTTAAACTAATAAATCGGAACTGCACCCAAAAGAAGCTCCACTTGTCTGCTTTCTATCCCACCTCCTCTCCGATAGCCCCCCGTCCCCAGCTTTCCCAGGTCCCAGAAGACTGGGGGAGCATTCACAAAAGTGTAGCACACCTTTTGTACATGCACAGTGGGAAACTGGCTGTGAAGCTGTCTGGACCTGAAGACAATTGAAGAATTGCTTCCGATGAGGACAGCTCTGGATCCCTGGACAGGTAATTGTCCTTTTATTAACCCCTTCCCGCCGAGCGTACGCAGATGTGCGTACTCTGCTTCCTGGGGGTATACCGGGATGATGCCCGCACCTGCAGGCATCATCCTGGTACCGTTTTTTTTTTTTACAGTGGGCGATTGGCTAAAGCCGCTCCGCTGTTATGTCGGAGGAGCGGGAGGGGATGCCGAAGTACTCCGGGTGCTGGGGAGGAACTGGAACGAAGCCATAATCGGCTTTGTTCCAGCCTCCAAATAGTAAACACAGAAGCGACATCATGCCGTCACTTCCCGTTTACTCGGCTGCCAACGTCGCCAGTTTAAAAAAAATATACAGTATTCAGAATCACCGATTTTGGCGATCTGAATACTTTGAAGTGTAAAGGAGGGATCGGGGTCTAAGAGTACCTGGCCCCACCTATTACTGTCACAAGGGATGTTTACATTCCTTGTGACAGCAATAAAAGCGATCAAATTTTTATTTTATTTTTTTAAAACAATTTATTCATTAAAAATATATATATATATTTTTTTAAAGCGCCAGCCGTCCCCGCATACGGAAGTCGCGCCCGCATATGTAAACGGTGTTCAAATCACACATGTGAGGTATCGCTGCGATCATCACAGTGAGAGCAATAATTCTAGCACTAGACCGCCTCTGTAACACTAACCTGGTAATCATAAAAAAAATGTAAAGCGTCGCCTATTGAGATTTATAGGTACCGTACTTTGTCGTCATTCCACGAGTGCGTGCAATTATAAAGTGTGACATGTTTGGTATCTATTTACTCGGCGCAACATTATCTTTCACGTTATGCAAAAAAATTGGGCTAATTTTACTGTTTCATTTTTTTTTTAATTCATGAAAGTGTCCCTTTTCCCAAAAAGTTGCGTTTAAAACACCACTGCGCAAATACCGTGTGACATAAAATATTGGAACAATCACCGTTTTATTCTCTAGAGTCTCTGCTAAAAAAATATATATAATTTTTGGGGGTTCCAAGTAATTTTCTAGCAAAAAATATGGATTTTAACTTGTAAACACCAAATGCCAAAAATAGGCTTAGTCATGAAAGGGTTAAAAGTCAGCAACTACAGCATTTGTACCTGCTGACCTATTTATTTATTTTTTAGGGGAGACTGGAGCTCCACTTTAAAACACTTCTATTTCTGAAAGCATTCTTTACTTACAGCATTTTTTCATACCTGCCTAAAAAATGTGCATAGTAGTGTATTGTCCACTATCTCTGCTCACAAAGTATAGACATAAGTGGAATGGTGGCAATCACAGGACCAAACTAGACAACATCCTCCAAAAAGATTACATTAAAATTATTGAGAAAATTAGGTGTGTTGTGTCTGTGGGGCATACATTAACACATGATACTTTCATGTTTATTTCAGTCTTGTGAAAAAATTCACACCAAGTACTGCATTCTCTAGATCTTCTTGCTACCTGTGCCAAAGTCAGTGTCCCTATGATGAAATCACACTGACACATATGAACAAGCAACAGATTCCTAAACAACTTTGAAACAAGAGCATTGCTCATGGTGTTTTATGGCTAATGTACATAGAGATAATTGTGTCATGCATTCACTTTGACCAATATGGAGGATGCAGCTACAAAATACGCCTGTCATGAAGGGTATGGGGACTGTCAATTCTATTCTTAAATTAAAGTGTAAACTATCACAGCACTACCATCATTGTGATCATTTTTCTTTATATAATCATGCAATGAGCGTTACTTGCTCTGAAAAACAAGTGCTGAAAGATGCACCAAAATCAAATTATCTGTTCTGCAAAAACTAGTTTTGCTATGATTGATTACAGGCTCACACCTCACAGAGAACTATATACGGACTCCAGGAAAGCTTTTAATGAGTTGATGTCAGATAGTAATTCTTCAAAAAGTTCTCACACACAAAAAGCAAAAAAAAAAAAAAAAAAGCTACTGGTATGGATAACTGAAATTAGTTTTTCATAAAATCTGTAGGTTTTTTTGCAGGCATGTGGCAAGGATCATGATTCACTGTGGAAAAAAAACAAACATAAATAGGACGGGCATTACCTAACATTTTTACTGTACAATAATTTATGTAAATCGTGCAATGTTAAAAATATCTAGTAGTCCACAACTGCTCTCTCTGTGGTACTGTTAATGAATCTTGTTACAAGCAAATATTAACAAAGTTACAAGCAAATAATGACAAAGCAAAAACTGTACACGGCTCCGAAGAAATGAATACCAACGCAGAAAAGTTTAGAGAGAATCAAAACAAAGAATTCTGAGAATGACCAGGAGGGATTTGAGCTTTTCTACGCACATACAACTGTAACACCCCTTTCACACCAGGGCGTTTTGCAGGCGCTATAGCGTTAGAAATAGCGCCTGCAATCAGCCCTAAAAAAGCTGCACCATTGTCTGTAGTGTGAAAGTGTGAAAGCCTGATAGTACTCCCTCATGTGAATGAGACCTAACTTAACTTCACTTCCTTTAGAAAGGCATGACTTCTGGGTGCCTTCTTTGTGAATGATGTAGGCTATGGCCGAGGCATTATTGGAGTGGACTGTCAGCGGGTACCTACTGAATAGGGAAGGTCCACATGCTGATCCCTTATTCCAAGGCGCAGATAGCGCATATGAGGCAGAAAAGGGAATGTGCAGACTTGAAGGAGCAAGTTGAGTTTTCAGAAGCAGAATAGGCCAAAGTCTTCCATTAGGGAACTATAAAGAAGTTCAAGTAAAACCTTGAAAGTACTCTGCTGGTACAGGGCTAATGACCCTTTCATACAAAAGCTGTTGAACAGAGCAAGTATTTTCTCCCAGCATGGCAGGGAAGAACACAAGTTTGAGAGCATGAACAGTGGAAAAGGGAGTGTGTAAAACTCCCGTGTTTAGCCCTTGGAAATTACTTTTGTACCAGAACATTTCAGATGCCTGGGTCCAAAAAGTGACAGACGTACCCCTACCTTAGAGAAATGGAGACGCCATTTTACTGTGTGTAAGCCTTGGATCAGGATCCAATTAACCTACCAGCATGTGTTTGGAGTTTTTCTTACTTAACTTTCTAACTTAAGGAGTGAAAACCCATTACGTGCCTCAGAACCAGGCACTGTTAACTATCGCCCCAAGGCCAGAAAGGAAAGATCAAGACATGTAAGTGCAGTAACCTCCCTAAGCATGAGGTGATGCATTTGCAGAAGCGGTTTGGGCAGGCAAAATAGCGTCACATCAGGCACCTTCCAGCATGACAATGAAACAGCACCAAACCACCAGTAACCCCAGCTATCCTGGGTACTCACACTGCATCACCAGAAGGGTGGATAGTAGATACCACAACCCAAAGGTGAGAATAAACTGGGCACCCTGGGATGAATGCTTCTAAGCTGTACTCACCACTTTTGTAGCAGGAATCAGGAACAATTAGGACCTTCCTGGCTTCACCCTCCCTGAAAAGCATATCCCTGACGGGCTCTTTACCAAGTGGTCCATGGTTCTGGACCTGCAAATCATCCTGTGCCTAGCTACACATTCTGCACTGCACACCAAGGGAAACGCCCACAGTAGGATCCAGTGCAAAAGCAACATTAGGTCAGCCCTACATCTTTCATTAGGCAGGGCCTGCCATCCTACAAAGTGCTGCCTGCCAAGGAGTCCACCAATCCGGAAGCTGCAGATTGAGCCACAGTGACTATAGTGCAAGCAAATAAATAATCATCTTGGAAAAGAAATAACCCAGAAGAGAAAAAACCTCAAGATACAAGATGGACTTCTCTCAGAGAGAAGAGGTCTATTACATAAGGGCACTAGCGGGGAGGGTTATACAGGACGTTGCTCCTGCAGTCTCTCCCCCCCAAGTATCCAGTCACTGGAAAGTAGCTGCACATCAGTCGTAATAATTTAAAGGCCAAGTACACCTTTTTTCCCCTAAATTCCAGCTCCACTATGTATCAATATAGCATTATTGTACTACTTTTGAAAAAATAAAACAGCTTTCCATTCATTCTACAGACACTTTCCTCACCGTCTTCATGAATGTTTCTGAACACCTAGCCATTACTTCTGCCTTACTTCCGGGGCAAACTGTAGTTCATGACACAGGAGGAGTTGACCAGCTGGCCTCATTAGCACACACCCTGCATCATCCACCCTCCTACCTACCCATTTCCATGTGCATGCTTTTTAAGTGAAATTCAATCAGTGATCATCAATTTCATTAGACAAGCATCGATTTTTTCTTTCTACCTTAACTTTAATTTTGCATAGTGCGTTTATTTAGCATTTTGAAGTGTGCAGGAAGTGAGAGATGAGATAACAGCCTATGTGGATAGAGCTGTAGTATCGAAAACAGGACAAGTGTGTCCTGGGTTCTGTAAAGTTCACCATACAATATGACTGTACAATATTCTTTAGATCTATCATCAACTATGTAGTGCAAAGGCCTGCCTGATTGGATACAGTGATTGGCTAGGTGGTTGTTTCCTCCTATTATATAAATCTGGTAAATCTAAAATGTGATTGTACAATCAGATTGGCCACCTATATACACCTAAAATACCTAGTTGTGCTTTCAGTGCCATATTTAATGGCACACAAAACTGAGAAGCAAACACACATTTTACCATGTGAAAAAGTGGCGGCAAATGCTGCAGAATGCTCAGTAACAGTAACAAAAAAAAAAACATGCAACCTATGACACACCAAAATGTCCCATGAGTCACATGTAGAGCAGCCCATTGAAATTGGGAGTCTGCCCTATGCGCATCACAGGAAAAACAAGCCAAAAAACGTGCGCTCCCTCTATGCTATGTGAATGGGTCCTGAAAGTGAAATTGGTGCGTTAACACAAGACCAATGAGGCTCAAGTAACATCAGCAAAATTAAAGTTAAAGTGGATGTAAACCCACTGTCATCAGTTTTAAAGTATTAGCATAGTATTTTATACACATTATATATATATATATATATATATATATATATATAAAAAACACACACACACACACACATATACATACATACACATATATATATATATATATATATATATATATATATATATATATATATATATATATATATATATATATATACACATACATACACACACACACACACATATACACACACACACAAACTATGTATATGTTTTACATGTCTCCTGCATGCATCCTTATATTTAAATAGTTATGCCCTCACCTGCTAGGAGCCCCGCAATCTTCCAGGTCCTGTGGGCATTTTAATTCTCGGCAGACAGAGTCGTGACGTTAGAGGACACCTCCGCCCACCACTACACTCCCACGGCCAGCCAGGACAAGCCCCGCGTGCATGTGCAGGAGTGACAGAGCGCATTCTGTGATGAAAGCAGAGCTCGCTCATCTTACTCCTGCGCATGTGCAGAAGAAGAAAGCTTACTCCCGCGTCTTCCTCCTCCTTCGCTCCCCCCTTGTTCCCCGCAGCCGGCTTACCTCTCCTCTACCATGGGGGAATCTGTCAGGGTGGAGAGCAGACGTAATTGACACACCGGCCCCTTTCTTTTCTGAATGGGACACAGATCGTTCATTACCGAATGCTCTGTGTCCTGTGAGAACTGAGCAGAGTAACCTGTGTGTTACTCTGCTCAGTTTATGAATGGAGAGGAGCCGCTGTCTTCCCTCCATTCATCTTCAGTGCAGAGAAAGGGACTGGGGAAATCTGTATCCTCTGTCCCTTTCTCTGTCTCAAATGGGAGATGTCAGGGGTCTTGGTTTAGACCCCTGACATGTCACCAAAGCCCTGAACAGGACTGAAATAAAAAAATATATAAAGATATATATAAAAAAAAAAAAAATTAAATTGAAAATAAAAAACTACTGACATCATAACCGCTCCCCCTCCCCCCACTGACATCCCCTTTCCCAAAAGCACTGTGAAAAGAAAAAAAATATTTAAAAAATAAAACCCCACCCTCCCATCATTGTTAGAATAGTACAAAAATAAATTGTAAAAAATTAAAGTGTAAAAATTTATAAAAATAAAAAAATCCACTGGTCCCAAAAACCTTTTGAAAAAAAAAAATGTAATTGTAAAATAAAAAAAATAGACACCATCCACTATCCTGACACCATCCTTCATGTACTACTCACCACTGTACACTCAGCATTCCTGCGATTCACACTGCATTGCTGTTCAGATCACATGCGATGTCTGTGCGATGTGATTTCAGCCATACAAACTGCATAGCTGAAATCGCATCACATTCGGACCAAACATGCACAGGACTTTTTTGGTCCGCACCAGAATCTGATCGCTTGGGTGTTCACACGAGCTGAAATGGGGGTGTCGTTAACATTATAAGACACTCCCCAGCAGTTCGCATATGGCAGTGTGAACTGTCGTGAGAGTCGGATGCTATGTGGGAAGCCGCAGTGGATTCGCAAAGGTTCCTGAATCGCATCAGCGTGAACCGAACCTTACTTTGGTGGGAGCAGTCAGGTGACATTTGTAGGCTGTATGCTTTGAGGCTCAGTTCACACTGGTGCGATGCAGGAACCCTGCAAATCCACTGTGGGTTCCCATATCCCATCCGACTCGCACAGCAGTTCACACTGCTGTTTGCAAACTGCTGGGGAGTGTCATACAATTTTAACGACACCCCCATTTCAGCTCGCATATCGCACTGCGAACTGACAGGACATGGATCAGATTGCATAGGTGCGAACACCCATGCGATTCTGGTGCGGCCCAAAAAAAGGGCCCTGTGTGAGTTTGGTCCGAATGTGGTGAGATATCAGCCATACTATCTGTATGGCTGAAATCGCCCTGCACGGACCTCGCATGTGATCTGTACTGCAGTGTGGTGCGAATCACATGCAAACTCGCACAGCGTACTGGTGTCAACTGGCTCTAAGCTCAATCCCCTTACTGGGTGTAATTATAAAAAGTGGGAAAACCACCCCCTCCCTCACATAACAAATCCTGGTGATGGAAAGGAAAGTTGCAACTGTGATCAGGTGACCTCACACTGCACTATAACAACCATCAGATCACTGGATGTTGTACTCTGCCCAGCTCTGGCTACATACATCTCCCCTAAATCACTTGTCTGTGTATATTCTGCTGGCTGTTCACTGCAGCATACATTTCCTCTCACCCTCTGTGGCTCACACCTCATGAGAAACATCCAGTCAAAACACAGTAAAGGCAGCCAATCCTGGAAGAGCTGGAGGGGAGAGGAGGGGGATGTGAATTGTGAACTTTTACACAGGATGTGCCTGTCTCAGGCTAGTGCATGAGATGTAAATCACCTGTCACTCACAGCAAGGGGGAGGTTTTGACAAAGTTTTTGTCTGTTTGTCAAGATTTATCTCACTGAATAAAAGAGGATTGCTCAGAGCTGGATTAAATCTGTGTGGCAAGACTAGTCTCAAATGATAGGAAATATTATTCTCTACATTATGACAGCAAAAAAAAAAAAATACAAAAAAAAAAATACAAAAAAAAAAATTCAGGTTTACATCCACTTAAGTAGAAAGAAAAAAAAAATGCCTGTATATTTAGTGAGAATGATGATCATGGATTAATTGCATTTCACATAAAAAACATGCACCTGTAAATGGGTGGGTTGGTAGAAGGATGCAGGGTGTGTGCTAATGAGGTCAGCTGGTCAACTCCTTCCTGTGTCATGACCTACAGCCTGCCCAGGAAGTAAAGCAGAAGTAATGATCTGATTGGGAAACATCCATGAAGATAGTAAAGTGTGTGTAGAATAAATGGAAAGCTTTAATATAGGGTGAGTGAATATAGGGGAACTTGGCCTTTAACCACATAGATTGCCCACTGCATATATACTGTGGGTGCGCAAATGCCGCTGCACGGTGGGGGAAGACAATCTGTGGGTCCGCCGGCCACCTGCAATCATTCTGCAGAGGCGGAATGGGGATCTGCCTAGGTAAACAAGGCAGATCTCCATTCTGACAGGGAAGTACACAGATCTTCTGTTCCTAGTAATCAGGAACAGCGATCTGTGTTCTTCCTGTCAATTCATCCCCCACACAGTTAGAAAACACTAGCAGGGAACGCATTTAAACCTTTGATCACCCCTGATGTTAACCCCTTCCCTGCCAGTGTAATTTTTACAGTGATCAGTGCATATTTTTAGCACTGATCACTGTATTGGTGTCACTCGTTCCCAAAAAGCGCAATTTAGGACAAATTTGTCCACTGCAAAGTCCTGCTAAAAATTGCTGATCGCCGCCATTACTAGTAAAAACATAAAAATAAAAAGTCCCTATATCTAGATCAGTTTGTAAATGCTATAATTTTTTGCACAAACCAAACGATCTATGCTTACTGTGATTTTTTTCCACCAAAAATATGTAGAAGAATACCCGGTGGCCTAAATTTTTGAAGACCTTTTTTTCGGTTATGTATTATAGCGGAAAGTAAAAAATAGATTTTTTTCTAAATTGTCTGCGGTTTGTTTATAGTGCAAAAAAAAAAAAAAAAGACGCAGAGGTGATCAAAAACCACCAAAAGAAAGCTCTATTTGTGGGCAAAATAGACATCAATTTTATACAGTACAGTCTTGCACGCCCATGCAATTGTCAGTTAACCACTTCAGCCCCGGAAGGATTTGCCCCCTTCCTGACCAGGCCATTGTTTTGCACGACCGTGCAATTGTCAGTTAATGTATCCAAACAAAATTTATGTTTTTTTCCCCCCCACAAATAGTGCTTTTTGGTGGCGTTTGATCACCTCTACGGTTTTTATTTTTTACACTATAAACAAAAAAGTGACAAATTTGAAAAAACAAAAAAATATTTTGTACTTTTTTTGCTAGAATATCCCAAAAAACATAAAAAAAAATAAAAAAATAAAAAAGCATCTCGTCATCAGTTTAGGTCAATATGTATTATTCTACATTGTTGGTAAAATAAAAAATAAAACAAAAACAAAAAAAATTAAGCGTATGACGTTTGCACAAACTTTATAGCGTCTACAAAATAGGGGATAGATTTATGGCATTTTTATTATATTTTTATTTGTAATGGATCTATGATTTTTATCAGGACTGCAACGGATACATCAGACACTTTTTTGGGACAAGTACCATTTAACCAGAGCTAAAAAATAGCCACTGATTACTGTATAAATGTCACTGGCAGGAAAGGGGTTAACAATAGGGGTTAAATGTTCCCTGTGTGTGTTTATAACTGTGGGGGGAATGTGGCTGACTAGGAGAGAGATGATAGTTCCTGCTTAGTGGGAACACACTGTCTACTCTCCCCTAACAGAACCGGGATTTGTTTGTTTACACACACACACACACACACAACGGTTCTCGCTCTGTCACAAACGAGCACCCGCGGGTGCCCGTTGATCATGCGCAATGGCTCCTGGGACATGCTGCGGGTGTGAGCCTGCTACAGCATCTTAAAGAGCCGACGTACAGCTACAATGGCTTGCCCAGGGGAGCCAACCTGCCGCAGTATAACTGCGGTGGCTGGTCAGGAAGCAGTTAAAGTAATGCAGTGCCGTATAGCAAAAAACCCTAGTTAGACTTACCGGTAACGGTATTTCTACGAGTCTTTCAGGACAGCACCTGGAGAGAGCGCAGCTCCACCCACTTACCCAGGAAACACTGCAGATTACTTTAAAGACCGGACACTTCTACCATGGCCTCAGTTGTTCATAGAGTACCTCCAGCCATGCTGAAATTAGATAAGCAGAACATAGTAATAACACCACATTTTTCAAATACAATCTAGGGTGGGTCATCTGCGCTGTCCTGAAAGACTCGTAGAAATACAGTTACCGGTAAGTCTAACTAGGGTTTTCTCCCTTCGTCTTTCAGGACAGCACCTGGAGATAATAAGAGAGTACTTACTCTAGGGTGGGACCACCGCCTGCAGAACCTTTCTGCCAAACGATTGATCTGAAGCTGAAAGCAAGTCCAACCTGTAGTGGCGGGTGAAGGTGGAGAAGCTTGTCCACGTAGCCGCTTTACAGATCCAACTCGGAGAGGCCCCTGCTCTTTCCGTCCAGGATGTTGCTACTGCCCGAGTGGAATGGGCAACTACCCCTGAGGGGGGCTCTACTCCGGATGCTCTATAGGCCTCCCTAATAGCCATTCGTAGCCACCTAGCTATAGTATTTTTGGACGCACTATAGCCCTTACGTGATCCTGAGAACACGACGAAGAGAGAGTTTGACTTCCTGAACTTACTTGTGATCCCTAGATAGTGTAATAGACACCTTCTAACATCTAGGCTATGAAAAGACCTCTCCTTAGCATTTGAAGGTGAAGGACAAAAAGGTAGGTAGAACCATTTCCTGAGTTCTATGGAAGGCTGTTGAGACTTTTGGCGGAAAACCCGGGTCAATCTTAAGCACCACCCGGTCCGGAAATATGGAACAGAAAGGCTCCACTACTGATAAGGCTTGTAACTCGCTTACTCTTCTAGCAGATGTAATAGCCACTAAAAGAATTTAAGTGACCAAAATTTGACAGTTGCTTCCTTTGGGGGTTCAAAAGGTTCTCTGGTCAATGCCTGTAGAACCAGTAACAAGTCCAATTTTGGAAAAAACTTAAATGGTATTGGCCTAGCTCTGGCCAATGCCTTAAAAAAATCGAATAAGCGGTTCTTGAGAGAACTGCCTCTCAAGAAAAACCGATAAAGCAGCCACCTGTGCCTTCAGGGTACTGGCTGCCAACCCTAGTTCCATGCCCTCATGGAGAAATTCTAGAACCGAAAGTATCTCCTGGGGAGGGCATTCCTTTGATGGGCACCAGGAGTTAAAACTTTTCCATGTTTTAAAATAAATTGACCTAGTAGTCTTTTTTCTACTCCTTAAGAGGGTTGTGACGAGCTTATCGGATAACCCCTTTCTTTTTAGGATTTGCTCCTCAGTAACCACCCAGTTAGGTTGAGTTGCTCGATATTCGGATGCTGAAGAGGTCCCTGGTTTAGATCTCTCCGAAGCAGAAGAACCCAGTGGGGTCCCACCGCCATCCTCTGTATGGTTGCAAACCATGTCCTTTTGGGCCAAAAGGGAGCAACTAGAATCAGACTTGTGGATTCCCCTAGCAATTTCTTCAGAACCAAAAGGGATCAGAAAAGGAGGGAAGGCGTAGCACAAATGGAAGTTCCACGGTTGTGCTAGGGCATCCAGTCCCCTTGCTTGATCTTGTCTATTTAAAGAAAAGAAGGCCTTCACTTTTGTGTTTCTCCGTTACGCGAATAGATCTATCTGAGGCAATCCATTTCCCTGTCAGATCTTGGAAAACCTCGGGGGTTCAGACTCCATTCTGACTCCCGATTTTTTTCCCTGCTCAGAAAATCCGCTACTAAATTCAGGTCTCCTTTTAGGTGTACTGCTGATATGGACCTCAGGTTGTTTTCTGCCCATGACAGAATCTGGCTGGCCAAGGATAGCAGCACCCTGCTTCTTGTGCCCCCCTGCCTTGTTATATAGGATACAGCTGTGGCGTTGTCGGATAAGACCTGGATATGGAGACCTTGAACCAGCTCTTTGAAGGCCCATAGTTCCAGCAGCATGTCCCTTAGTTCCCTCCAATTGGAGGATCTCCTGGCCTCTGACTGTCCAGCTCCCCTGGGCCATCTGTCCTTCCAGGTGGGCACCCCTCCCCCAAGAGCTTGCATCTGTAGTCAACCTCCGGTCTACCGGAAAACACCAAAAGTAGACCCCTGTCTAGGCTTGAGTGACTCCTCCACCACCAGAGCTTCCTCTGAACCCGAGGGGGCATCCTGAATTGCTTCTCCAGGGACTCCCCGTAGGACCAATTCCTCAATATTGCCTGTTGGAGATCCCTTGCATGGAGGCGTGCCCATTGCACTGCGGGGATGGATGCTGTGAGGAGACCCAAAACTGACATGGCTGCCCTGATGGAAATAGGCAGGTTTGTCTGGGTCCTCTTCACAGCACTCTGAACCTTCTCTATTTTCTCTACTGGGAGAATTTTTTTTTTCCTGTCTGGAGTCGATGGTGTATCCCAGGAACTTTATCGACTGAGATGCAATCATGCTTGATTTCTCCCTGTTTATCAGCCAACTGAGACCCTCCAAGTGTCTTACTGTCCTTCCCAGGTCCCTCTCCAATAGATGCTTTGTATTGGCAAAAATTAAAAGGTTGTCCAAGTATGGAACGATCGATATACCTTCTACTCTGAGGGGGGCTAGGGCCTCTGCTACTATCTTTGTAAATATCCTTGGAGATGAGGACAGACCGAACGGGAGAGCTCTGAACTGGAAATGTAGAACCGAGCCTCCCGTCCTGACCGTAAACCTCAGATATTTTTGTGATGCTATGGCAATAGGCACATGGAGATATGCATCTCTTAGGTCTATGGATGCCATAAAACAGTTTGGCATCAGAAGACTCTTCACCGAGAAAATTGTATCCATTCTGAATCTCTTGTATCTGATTGATTTGTTTAAAATCTTCAGATTCAGAATCAATCTGAATTTGCCTGACGGTTTCTTTACAAGGAAGATGTGTGAGTAGCAGCCAAGCCCTACCTCATCGGGGGGGGGGGGGGGGGGGGAGGGGCGCGGGGGTTTGGGGGGGGGGGGAACGTATATGATCAAGCTTTGCTGCATCAGTTATTGAAAAATAGAGATCATGGCTACTGATTTTTCTGGATCTCGAGGAGCCTGGGTTACATAAAACCGTGCGGGGGGGATGAGCGAATTCCAGCCTGTAACCCTCTTTTATTGTCTTGAGAATAAACAGCCTGTTTGTTACTGACTTCCACTGTGGAAAAAAGGCCTATAACCTTGCTCCCACAGTTGGAAGACCGTCACTCTTTGGGTTTAGGGTAGGGGGGCGGAATAACACTCCTGACTTGCCCCTTCCTCTCTGTGGCTTCCAGGGCCTTCTATATCCTGTCTCTTTGGTTTCCGAGGTTTTTCGAAAGGACCGAAAATTTTTAGTGCCCTGGGGGTTCACTTTCTTTTTTACAGGAAAGCCCTTCTTGTCGGCCGTTCTGTCCAGTATGGCTTCAAGGTCAGGGCCGAACACCAAATCTCCCTCGAACGGAAGACCACATAATTTGGTCTTTGAGGCAGTATCCCCTGTCCATGTTTTCACCCATAAGGCCCTACGGGCTGAGATTATCAGGGCTGAGGACCTGGCTGACATCTTAATTGATTCTTAATTGATTCTGCCGAGGCAGCTGCCATATACCCCACTGCTTTTAAGAGGACAAGCAAAGTATCGGACCTGGAAAAGAAAGGGGCCCTCTCTGGGTCTCTCCATTCCTATTTGATAGTTTCGGATAGAAACTTATGTACTGGGAACACTCTGTTTCACCACGCCCAAACCCTGAAACATTTTGTCATGCAATGACAGTTGGGCTTTATCCTCTGATATTCAGAATAGTGTGGATATTTTTCAGCAGGTCATCCACGTCCTCTAGGGATAATTTATACCGGGATGATGGAGAAGCCTCCTTTACCTCCTCTGCCTCCTCCTCAGAAGCAGAGGACCCACTGTGTTCCTCATCCTCCAAATCACTGCCCCCCCTGGATGTAGATGCTGGGGAGTGAGAACGGGGCGCTGAGCTACTACCTTCAGCTGGGCGTCTGTCTAAATAAGACCGGAAAGATTCAAAAGTATCCGATAATTCTTTCCTAAAAGAACTTAGCAGCTCTCCTTGCTGAGACGCAGGAGTAGTGAAAGCTGCTTCTTCCTTGACCAAATCGCTTATGCAGGACCTGCATAACACCTTGGTCCAAGAATCTCTAAGTACATTTTTACATGATTGACATTTCCTCTTGCTAGGAGGGGAGAAATGTTTGGTCTTTTTTCACCTTCTGAAATACACCAAAGAAAAAAAAAACAAACCTCAGTTACAACACACACATGAACAAAGAGAAAAAAAGACATGCTGCCAAATAGAACAGATTTAAAATTTCAGATCCTATTTGCTCTTCAGCCAGTGAATCCCCCCACAGACTCACTAAACAACTATTGAAAAAGCATTATTCCTAAACTGTAACATAGGAAAAAAATGCTGCAGGCTTCCCAGTGCAAGGAAGGGAGAAAAAGACCTGGCTCAAATAGTAATGACAGAGACCACTGTCCCTGCTTACCTGAGCCTGGCTGACAACCGTGGCTCCTGTTCCTGCCACCGCCGATTGATCCTCCTCCATCGTCAGCGAGGATACAAAGGCGTTTGGGCGCTCTTATCAGTTTGAATTCTGCGCCAATCCCGGAAGTGATGTCAGCCGAATGAGACCGCCCCCCTCTCCCTGCTTGCCAGCGGCCGGAACCGGAAGCCACGTCGCACCGTCGGAAGTCCCGGCCGGAATGACGCGCTCGTCCTCCGGACCCGGAAGACATGAGGCTGATACCAAACGGCGCGAGATATGAATCCCGGCCACATCTCAGACCCAGTCGCCGGTCTAGAAGAGGGGGGACTTCCACAGCCTGACCCCCCTGGGTATGAAGGAGAGCGGACACCGGAGCAACCCCCACGCGTGAAGTGAGGAAGCTGGGCCAAGTCTGCCAAAAAGAAACAAAACAACCGGTATGCCTTCAACTTTCCCCACCTGGAGAGAGCGCAGCACCCCTTGGTTCCCTGCAGCGCTTCCACCATGGCGGGAGGAAACACTACAACTGAGGCCATGGTGGAAGTGTCCGGTCTTTAAAGTAATCTGCAGTGTTTCCTGGGAAAGTGGGTGGAGCTGCGCTCTCTCCAGGTGCTGTCCTGAAAGACGAAGGGAGAAAATGGCCTGGTCATTAAGAGGGTAAATCCTTCCGGGGCTGAAGTGGTTAAAGAAGCCTGTCGCCTGTCCTAAATGATCAGGAAATTTTATTTTTATATTTAAGCAATATTACGTAACACAAAATTACCTTTTCTTTATCACTGGCTTCACGAGACACCAAGGAGCCCTGAAGAAAACAAATAAAAGTAAATGAGGCCTCAAAACACAGAGTGTCAGTTCATCTCTACCCAAATACTAATACCTGATCATAAGTTTTTTTTAATGCGAAACATTGAAAAAAAATAGGATTTTTATAACAGCTTACCTGTAAAATCCTTTTCTTTGAGTACATCATGGGACACAGGGCCTTAATTACTTAATGGGTCATGGGCCACCTTCAGGTGTTGACACTGGTATACCCAATATAGGAAGTAGGCTCCCCCTATATAACCCCCTCTTCCTTCCAGGAGTACCTCAGTTTTTGTTGCCAATCAATATACTTAAACCCCATAAAAAGAGGGGAGGGACCTCTGTGTCCCATGATATACTCCAAGGATTTTACAGGTAAGCGGTTATAAAAATCCTATTTTCTTTATTGTACATCATGGGACACAGAGCCTTAAGTCATTATATAATGGGACGTCCCATAGCAATGCTACTTGAGGGGAGGAAGACACAACCAGGGCACCCCCAGACCTGAGGACTTATACTGCTGCCTGTAGCACACTGTGCCCAAAGGCGATATCCTCATTCTTCCTTACATCCAGTTGATACAATTTTGTGAATGTATGCACTAAAGACCAAGTTGAGGCCTTAGAGATCTGAGCCATGGAGGTCTGGTGATGCACTGCCCAAGAAGCACTAACCGATCTGGTAAAGTGTGCCTTGACTTGAAAAGGGGGAATCTTACCGTTTAAATCATAAGTTTGAATAACTTCTTGTCGAATCCACTTGGCGACAGTGGATTTTCACGCTGCCTGTCCTTTTTTAGGACCTTCTGGCAGAATAAATAAGAAGTCAGTCTTACGAATCTGAGCAGTTGCCTTTAACCACTTGCCGACCGGTGCACGCCGATGTACGTCGGCAGAATGGCACGGGCAGGCAAACGGGCGTACAGGTACGTCCCTTTAAATTTGCCACTGTGCCATCGTGTACGCCGGTCGGAACCTCCGTGATTCCGATCGTAGGGTCCCGCGGACTCTATAGCCCTGGGGATACACACGATCGCCTCACGGGGAGGAAGAACGGGGAGATGCTAATGTAAACAAGCATCTCCTGGTTCTGCCTAGTGACAGTGTCACTGATCTCTGCTCCGATCACACGCCCCACAGTTAGAAACACACTCCTAGGACACACTTAACCCCTACACTGCCACCTAGTGATTAACCCCTTCACTGCCAGCGTCATTTGCATAGGAATCGGTGCAGTTGTATAGCACTGACTGCTGTATAAATGACAATGTTCCCAAAAATGTGTCAAAAATGTCCAAAGTGTCCACAATAATGTCGCAGTCACGATAAAAAAAAAAAAAATCACTGATTACCGCCATTACTAGTAAATATAAATGAATAAAAATGCCATAAAACTATCCCCTGTATTGTAAACACTAACTTTTGCGCAAACCAAATGCTTACTTTATCAAAAATATGTAGAAGACTACGTATCGGCCTAAACCAAGGAAAACATTTTTTAATATATTTTTGGGGGATATTTATTATAGCAAAATGGGGGGAAAAAAAGAAGTGTTTCTTTTTTAATTTACACTTTTTGTTTATAGTGCAAAAAATAAAAACTGCAGGGGTGATCAAATACCACCAAAAGAAAGCTCTATTTGTGGGGGAAAAAAAGGACGTAAATTTTGTTTAGGAGCCACGTTGCACGACCGCGCAATTGTCAGTTAAAATGATGCAGTGCCGAATCGCAGAAAGTGCTCTGGTCTTTGGTCTGCAAAATGGCCCGGGGCTTAAGTGGTTAAATAGATTTTCACTGCTCTCACCACATCAAAACAATGTAGTGACTTTTCTACCCTGGAACATGGTTTTGGAAAAAACAATAGCAGGATAATATCTAGATTCAGATGAAAACCTGAAACTACTTATGGTAAAAAGCCTGGACGAGGGCGCAACACCACTCTGTTCTCTTGAATAATCAAATATGGCTCTTTACAAGAAAGAGCAGCCAATTCCAAAACCCTCCTTGCTGAGGATATAGCAACAAAAAATACCAGCTTCCTTGTCAAAAGGACTAAAGGAATATGCTGTATCGGTTCAAATGGCTGTTTTTGTAACACTGACAAAACTAAATTCAAGTCCCAAGGGCTCAAGAGTGTATTAAAGAGGAAGTAAACTCTGATGCTTCTTTTCATTTAGTCCATTATAATAAGTCATTATTAGACTACAGCCACTGTAATCCAGCCCAAATCGCATATTACTTACTGTTTAAAGAAACTTTAAAAAAACTTGTTTGCAGGGGTTAGGCAGCACCATCTTAAGTATTGTTTTCTGAGTCCACAGTGGAGTGCATTTCCGCCCTTACATTGAGCACTTCCTGTACTGTTAACCAAGCCTCAATCCAACATTTCTATGGCAACCCTTCTTCTTTGTTCATAGCTTGTTTATTTCATAGTATTCACTTGTGCCGATGTCTAATGTTTCCCTTTGTCAGACTTATGAGCTTCAGCTGATAAGACTGCAGTAATGGCTGAAGTTTAGACTGTATGTGAGGTCACATGGTGAGTAGACGGAAGCTCCGAGTGATTAGCAGAGTTCAGTGTTGTGCAGTAGGAAATCCTGATAACAGACAGATAAGACAGAGTGTGCCTTGAATCAGGGGAGATCTGGGCATGCTCAGTGACTTCATTCTACTGAACAAGAAGGATTACAACAATACTAAGTAAGGAGATCTCTACAAGCAGTGTTCATTTGGGTTTTTTATGCTGATTTACATGGGACAAATTTGTGGGGGAGGGTTTACAACCACTTTAACCGGCGGATTAATCCGCATCACCCCTTGCATAAAACCCCGGACTAAAGAATGTGTAGCAAGCGGTCTGAAATAAAATTGACAAGGCTGAGACTTGGCACTTAATAGTACTCAGGGCCAATGTCATCTCTACGCCTAATTGTAGAAAGGCAAGAACTCAGCCTATGATATATCACCGACGGTGCCAACCGTTGGATTCATACCAAGAAACATAAGCTTTCCAAACCCTATAATATATATAGTTATGGAAGCTGGTTTCCTTGCATTAATCAAAGTAGAGATAACTGGCCCGGAAAGACCACATTTCTTCAGAATGTGGGTTTCAATAGCCAGGCCATTAAATTTAGAGACCGTAAGGTAGGATGGAATATCGGCCCTGTGAAAGCAGATCTGGCCTTAGTGGGAGGGACCATGGACCCTCCACTGCCATCTTATGATTTCTGCATAACATGACCTTTTGAGCCATGCTAGTGCTACCAGAATTACCGGCTTTCTTTCCAGCTTGATCCTGCAAAGAAGTCGTGGCAGCAACTGAATAGGGGGGGGGGGAATGTATAGATCAGTGAGAACTGATCCCACAGGGTCACCAATGCATCTGTTCCACATGCAAATGGATCCCTCATCCTGGACACAAAGTTGACCAACTTCATGTTAAATCTGGAAGCTAGAAGATCTATGTCCGGAGTCCCCCATCTTTGGCAAACAGCCCAAAAGACGTTGGGGTGAAGACTGCTGGCGACTTAAGTAGTCCACCTGCCAATTCTCTACTCCTGGGATGAAAACTGCATATGGACAGAAAGGAATGTCTCATGCCCAAGTCAGAATATTGTTCCCCTCTCTGAGCTGAGACTCTTGGTGCCCCCTTGGTGATCGATATAGGCCACAGCTGTGGCATTATCGGATTGGATCCTGAGAGGACAATTCTTTAACCTGGAGGTCCAGATTTTCGAAGCCAGACACGCTGCCCAAATCTCTAGGATGTGGATGGGCAGGGTTCTTTCGGATCTTGACCACTGTCCCTGGACAGTTGTTTTATCTAGTACCGCTCCCCAGCCTGAGAGGCTGGCATCTGTTACTACTTTCCAGATAATTGGTCTAAAGGATTTTCATTTCAGCAGATTCTGGGTTAGTAACCACCAATTGAGGCTTTGGGACACCCTTGGGGACAGGCGCATTTGCAAGTCCAAAGCTTGGATTATTTTGTTCCAAGCAGTCAAGATACTGTTTTGCAACAGTCTCAAATGGAACTGTGCACAGGGAACTGCTTTGAAACGAAGCTACCATCTTTCCTAACCACATCATGCAAAGGTGAATTGAGGGATCTCTTTTTGACCTGACCATCCGCACCAGCCCTCGTATGGAGCTGATCTTTCCCGGAGGCAAGAACACCCTTTTTTTTGGGCTGTGTCTATGATAAGGTCCAAATACTCCAGCTTTCTTAGCTGTTTTAAGGAAGACTTCTCTAGGTTGAGAATCCAACTCAGACTTTCCAAATATCTGGTGTAATGCATACACTTTGCTCCAAGCGAGCCACTAACTGGTCTATTAACAAAAGATCGTCTAGGTAAGTCAAGACTTATGCCCTGTGCCCGGCTAGAGGTGGGGCCAGTACTTTTGTGAACACCCTGGGTGCTGTAGCTAGCCTGAAGGGCAAGGCTACGAACTGGAAGTGCCGTTCTACTTCGAACCACAGAAACCTCTGGTGAGCACGGAATATAGGGACATGCAGATATGCACCTCTGATGTCGACGGATGCCAGAAGTTTACCTCCTTGTAGGATAGAAACTACTGACTTGATTGACTATGCGAAAGGAGCGGATCTTCAGGAACAGATTTAGGATTCCTTAAATCTAGAATGGGTCCGACAACCCAATTTGGCTTTGGTACCGTAAACAAATTTAAATAAAACCTCAAACCTTGCCCTTGTGAGGTAATCGGTATGATCACCCCCTGAGCCAATAACAGGGAGTGGGAGTGCCTAGCAGTCTGAGGCTAAAATAAGTGTGCTGTTTTTTTCTGGGACATGTCACACTGCCCACTGCTTACAGGATATTATAGCTTCACAGTACCTGTACCAGCCACTGTACCAGTTTCCCCAATTGGGGCGGGGGGAGAGGACTAAAGAAACCCCTCTTCTGCTGCTAAGACACACGCTGTTTGTAGCACAGATTGAAAGGGTATTGTAACTCCCTCTAGAGGAGACTTTAAGGCATTACAATGTAATATGAAAGAAAGTCATAGGCTGATTTTGCAGTTCCTAAGCTTTTCTCTTACCATTTCCTTGCTGCAGGATACTAGCAATTAAACAGATAGATCCAAACTTCACCCATCACGGTGAGTAGCGTAGGTAAACCTTCAAAGACCGAGTCCCTTTTAATAGGGGTTCCGCTCCTTTGGACCTGTATAGCAACCCTCAGGACAAATTTTGGTAATGTTGCAAGACCAAAAAGAGTCCTGGTTCCTGGGGTCGAGCCCTCAAAGAGAAGCGTTACAGGCAAAACTTCGCTCTAGTATGATAAGTCGGGGAACCATCCTGTGGCCACACTGGCGTGGATGGATCCACTTGTGGAGGTTTTTTAAATCCAGCATCGATCCCTTCTCAGAGCACATCTTCACTGGTGACCAACACTTTAGACACTGGCGCAAAAACTGAGGTGCTCCTGGAAGGAGGGTTATATAGGGAAGTCAACTTCCTGTATTGGTTATACCAGTTAATTACTTAAGGCTCTGTGTCCCATGATGTACGATACAGAGAGTAATGACCTGATCCTTGTTTTAAAACAGACATTTCAAATCCATACATATACATATATATATACACACACACACATATATATATATATACACACACATATATATATATATATATATATATATTTATTTTTTTTCATTCCTTTTTTATTTTGTCACATAAATGCTGGGGTTTATCTGTGAAATGTTAAGTAAATAAAGTAAAGATGCTAGGATGCATACTGTGTTCTCTTTTAAATGTAATTTCTTGCAAATACCTGGTGATTTTGGCAGTTACTAGATCCTGCTTTTGCAACCTGACCACACAAAGTATGGAAGTAGATCTATGTTGGTGTGACCATTTGGCGTATCAAAGCTCCCTTCTTAGAGAAATATAATGCAGCATGCATTTATCTCCAATCATTTGGCCACAAAGCTCCACCCCCCCCCCATCCCCCCCCCGTGATTCCGATCTGTGTGCAAAGTGAGGATGGCGAGAAAGGCTGTGCAGTCATGTGATAATAGAAATAGGTTAACGGAATGCTTATTTTTTGTGGTGGTAAAGGGGATTATAGTTCACAAATACAACTTGCCATGTTACAACTGGGCTCAGAAGTAGTGTTCACAAATATATTTTAAGGGCCCATGTTTTCGCCCATCACAATTCCAGGTTTTTTTTCTAGCTTGTTTTTTTAAATCAAGAGAACGTTTATTGAACGTAAAAAAAAAAAAAAAAAAAAAAAAAAAAAAAAAAGGGTATACATAATCGGGTACGAAGTGCAACAGGCACTAAACAAAAGGATATCACATTTGACATGAATTGCAATTAGGCATTTTACATATCTGTTCACAATAATTAAAGCATATCAAAGGACCAAGCAAGTGGACTAATATGTCCACCCAAGGGGGTGATTTACAGTACCTTCCCGCGTAGGCATGTGGAATTCAGCAGGTGACTAGTAATATACACGACAGCATACGAGCCTTAAGGCTGAGGGGTAACAGGCGAGTATTTGAGTCACCCCGAGTACGGTGCCGCAGCTGTAGGTTGGTCTTAATCTATGCATGTAGACGTGTCCCCCAGCCACCTGTCCCATATTTTGTTATATTTGGCTGGGCAACCTCTATGTAGGTACAGCATCTTTTTATAGGGGAGTGTGGAGTTCGCCGATCCCACCCACTGCTGAATGGTGGGAGGGGTTGCTGTAATCCAGGTGTGGCGATTTACATTCTGGCAAGAAATAGTGTTTCCTGTAGAAATATGTTGAGGTATTTCGCCTCTTCAGGTAGAGAGAGAATGCAGAGTGGGCACTGGCGGGGGGATAGAGATGGGGGAGAGCCTATGTGGTCATGGAGAAACCCAACTACCTGGAACCAGTATTCCTGGAGTCTTGGGCAAGTCCATAGCAAATGGCAAAATGTACCCTGGGGGTCTCCGCACTTGGGGCATGCCGGACTGTAAATGGGTGTAAATCTAGATAGACAGGTTGGGGTGAGGTAGGACCTATGCAGGATGTACAAGTGCACGAGTCTGTCTGATAGTTTAGGAGACACCGTCTTAGATGTGGTCAATGCATCCTCTCATTCCTCATCTTGCATAGCGCCCAGGTCTGCCTGCCATTTGGTCTTCAGCCGGTACGCCTGCGAGGTGGCCGCGGGCAGTACGTGGTGGCTATAGAATAAGGAGAGCAGACCTTTGGGGTCCTGCCCACGGATCACACTCACAAAAGGGCAGCGTCTCAAGCCGGGGTACAGATTCTCCAAATTGAGAGTTAAGGGCATGTCGGCGCTGGAGGTAGCAGAAGGGCATCCGATTAGGTAACCAAAAGCCATCCTTGATGGCTTCAAATGACCTGATTGGCTCGTTGCCCAGAACATGCAAGAGGAAAAGAATTCCTTTGGCTATCCAGAGGTGTTGGTCAGGGACTGTGCGTAGTTCAGGGAGTTGTCCCACAGAGGCGTACATGTTTGAAATATGGTTTTCATGGCATGTTGCAAAATTTTAAAATGATGGAATAGCATGTGATTTCTAATGTCCGAGAGCCCATGGGTGCCTCGTAGGAGAACCTGGAGTGGGTAGGCAACCAGACCTATACAAGGGGAACACACCAGGGCTGAGGAGCGGTCCCTATCTATTTGGTTGTAGTAGTAGAAATGTGACAGTTGGGAGGCAACATAGTATAGAGCTAGGTCGGGTAGAGCGGTGCCTCCCAGATGGACCGGGCACTTCAGGGTTCGCCAGGAGAGCTTGTGTCGTGATGAGCCCCATACAAATGTGCCGAGAATAGCTTCCATAGACTTAAAAATTTGGGGGGTTATGTGGAAGGGAGCTGCCAGAACAGGTAAAGTAATTTGGAGAATAATCTTGACTAAGTTTATACGTCCCATAACTCCAAGGAGGAGGTCAGGACCAGACTTGGGTTTTTGTTTTAAGGAGGGCGAACAGGTGTTCCAAATTCAGGCCTATATAGTCTGCTGAAGGCTCTCGAGCACTATATAGGAGCATGTCATCCGCATATAGGCTGAGAATCTCAGTCATCTGGCCTGCGCGGAGATCTTTAAAAAGGGGGTGGGCTCTGATGGAAATGGCCATGGGCTTCATGGCCAGAGCGTATAGTAGTGGAGATATGGGACACCCCTGCCAAGTGCACTTGGACAGTGCAAACGGTTTGGAAATCCTGTCATTGACCTGTATCCAGGCAGCGCAGGCCTGGTATAGAAGTTGTAGCCATTTGACAAATATGGGGCCAAAGCCAAATCTACAGAGGCATTCCCAAAGATAATCCCACTCCACGGAATCGAACGCCTTGGCGGCATCCAAGCTCCCCACTACCCTGGACCCAATGTCATCATGTGCAGCCTGCCTGTAGGTTCATGAAGAACCTGCGGAGATTAAATGTGGTGTTTTTGTTGGGTATAAACCCAGTCTGATCGGGATGTATCAAACTGAGTATTACTTTGTTGAGGCACAAGGCAAGGATTTTTACATCTAGCTGTAGGAGCGAGATGGGGCAGTATTACTCTGGGAGGAGGGGGTCCTTGCCGGGTTCGGGGATGAGGACAATAAGAGCTTCTCCCATGGATGATGGGAGCATCGTGAATTGAAGATGTGAGTGTACAGAGCTTGTAGTCTGGGGATGAGGGTTTCTTGAAATTGTGTGTAAAATTCTAGGGGAAGGCCGTCAGAGCCTGGCACCTTAGAGGGTGGGAGATGTGCCATTGCCTTGGCAATACATTCCAATGTGATAGCGGCTTCTAGTTGGGTCATTTGGGAGTGGGAGAGATTGGGTAAGTCAATGTCTTGGAGAAATTGGGTAAGTTCAGTTTGGGTGCGGCATGCTGTGGATGTATAAAAGGTTGGAGTAGAATTACTTGAATTCCTCTGCCACCAAGTTGTGCTCCGAGATCACGGCTCCAGAGGCCGCCTGGAGTTGGACCAAAACTGGGGGGCTGTGGTAGAGGTGGGCCATATAGGCTAGCAATTTGCTCACTCATTCACCATGTTCGAATATGCGTTGCTTACTGAAAAAGATACCGTTTTGCTTTTTCGAAGTGCAATTGATCGGTTAGCCTTGATTGTAAACGGACAAGGGAAGCGTTGGCTGCCGAGGGGTCTGCAAGAAAAACCTGTTCGAGGGAGCTCAGTCGTTCTTCAGATTGTTGCACAACTTTTTTCTCCTTATAGGGTTGGACTTTTTAGGCATAACATGCAACACAAATAATTTTATGAAAGTATAAAATATTTTTACTAAACAAATATGAAAAAATGATATAGAATATCTACAATCATAAAATTAATTACACAATATGTTCGAGGGCGTTGAAAGCACTTACAGAAAAACATGTACATTCCAAAAAGTATATATATATATATATATATATATATATATATATATATATATTACAATAAGAAATATGCATTTGATAAATCCTACGCGTTACGGAGTCTCTGTATTCCTTCTTCAGGGATATTTTGACATGCAAAATTATTTTTAGTCGTAGCAATCTAGGGTATAAGACGACACATTTTCAGCATAACACAACATCCATATTCGAAAAAAAAAAAAATAAAGGAAAAAAATTGCTGCTATACTCACATACACAAAAGAAATTGAATTTTCAAAAGATGATAGGATTTTGAAAATTGAACTGTAGGAAAAAACAAATTGAATGCAGCAGAAAGAAAAAAGCCAAAAAAAAAAAATAATAACGCTTCCCGCTTGATGAAACAGATGGAAACAAACGATCTTCTGGGTGTGAACCGGGATCGCGGTAGCAGGTAGCTGGGAATATAAAGAGGAAATACTAATAAAACTGCTAATATATATCACTATATATCACTGGTGGGTGTTTTGCATGTGGTCGGCTGCATAGGTTACTAAGCTTTCCATCTGTTTTTAGGCCTATCCGACGCTCAGGGTTGTCTGGATGACGGCGCATGCGTGTCGGTGGGAGCGCAGCGCATGACATCACTCCCTCGCCATTTTGGATGTGGGCGGTGGTGGCTTTGTCCGCCACGCACTCAGGGGACCGCAATGTTAGCAGGAATCAGTTTGCGGATAATCAATGATTACCCTCAACAGCTGGTAGAGGGGTTTCCTTCCAATCTGACTGTATAAATAGTAAGTGCTACTGAGGCTGCTCCTAGTGCGGTGCATGTGGATGAGGCAACACTAGTGGCAGACAGCAGTCCAGGTAAAAAAACATATATTTTTCACAGACATTTGATCCCTGCAGAGAGACTTTATAGATCTTTTTACTACCTGTGCAGCTGTAGTATTTGGGCTGACTACAAAAATGCAACTTTTTGATCTAATATGCATCCTTGTTGATACAGTTCGTTGGTCCGAATCCCTTTATTAATGATATTTGATAGGGGCCCTTCTGAGAGCTACCTGAAGTCACACAGCTATATCCATTGACAGAGTGACATACAATTGCTTACGGAGGATACTTTTCCACTATCCCTGTTACTTTATGATACGCTGGTTTTCATCCATAGAGAAACAGCACTCTTTGGGGGTACATGTATATAAAGAAATGTGGTGTTTGTTTTCAATACAATTTTTTCTATGTGGCTTTTATAATATGAATATATCAGCTGCACATCTATCCTCAATCTTTTTTTATATGAGGATAACAGCCATTTAATTTTGATATTTAAATAGTGATATATTTGCAGTTTTTCATTACTATTTCCTCTTTATATTCCCAGCTACCTGTACAGCGATCCTGGTTCACACCCAGATCGTTTGTGTCCATCTGTTTCATCACGCGGGAAGCTGGCTTTTTTTCTTTCTGCTGCATTCAATTCGGTTTTTCCTACGATTCAATTTATCAAAATCCTGTCATCTTTTGAAAATTCTATTTCTCTTGCATATGTGAGTATAACAGACATTTTTCCTTCACCCCCCCGAATATAGATGTTGTTGTGATGTGTGTCATTGCTGAAAATATGTGTCTTTTTATACCCTAGATTGCTACAGCTAAAAATAATTTTTGCATGTCAAAATATCCCTGAAGAAGGAGTACAGAAAGACTCGAACGCATAGGATTTCTCAAATGCATATTTATTATTTTAACGTATATACTTTTTGGAATGTACATGTTTTTCTGTGAGTGCTTTCAATGCCCTCGAGAGCATATTGTGTAATTTTATATGATTGTAGATATTCTATATCATTTTTGCATATTTGTTTAATAAAACTATTTTATACTTTTCCTAAAATTGTGTCACATGTTATTGTCTAAAGAGTCCCACCCTATAAGGGGAAAAAAGTTGTGCACCATAGCACCATATTTGAGATAGGGATGTTGGCTGTTAATTAGCAGATAGGATCAGTCGGGCATGCAGTTTAAAAGCCTCCCAGACCAACCCAATGGCGCCAAGCCCAGGTTAGTGTGGAAGAAGTGTGTACACTCCTTTTGGACAGTGTCTAGGTCCAGCAGAATGGTGAGCCAAAATGGGTTCAGCCGCCAGATAGGGGGGGGGGGGGGGGCTAGCCGCAGGGAGACCTAATGTCATCCAGTACGGGGAGTGATCCGAAAACACCCTGGTACCAAACCCCACATTGATATGGTCAGGCAGCAAGGTGGGGCAAATCAGTATTAGGTCAATACGGGACACGGCTGGCTGTGAGGGGGTGAAGCATGAGTAGGCTATATTGGTTGGATATTTATGCCTCCAGGAGTCTGTCATGGAAAACTCTGAAATTAACCTGCCAAATCTAGTGGTATACGGAGGGGATGATGTCTGGGCAGTAGTGCCAAGTCTATCTAAGCTGGGGTTGATCGTCATATTAAAGTCACCCAACCAAATTACAGGTACTGTGGGGTGTTTAGCCATGAAAGCAAGTCTCTCCTGTAGGGCATGGAACTGGAATGGTGGCGGGAGGTAGAATGCCATAAGGAGCACCTCCAGGCCACCTATGTTGGCATGAAGGAAAAGGAACCAGCCCTGGTGATCCAACCGCAAATTGTGAAGTTGGAATTGCACTGTCTTGGCAATGAGGATAGCTATACCGTGGGAGTTAGAGGTGTGCGGGGCATGGTATAGCCAGCCAACCCAGGGTTTTTTGAGTGGCATTTGAGTTTGTCCTGTGATGTGCGTTTCAACTAGGACAGACACATCCATGCGCAGAGATTTAAGGTGGGAGAGGACAGCTGCTCACTTGGGTTTAGCGCAGAGCCTGCGTACGTTCCAACTGAGTAACAAGCAGGGCCATGAGGTGTCTTGGCGGGGTTTGGGCATGCGGTCAGATCCGTCAGGTGAGGCACCCTGCAGAGGAGGCAGACATGTGACATATCATACAGCCATATAACATGTATAAAGAGGAAGGCATTACTCGTGGGGGTGCAGCATCTCCACGAACGTTTGTGGCTGGTAACAAAAGATCAGCATGGCCGACTGCACAGAGATACGCCCCCAAGGTCATAAAGCAAACAAGACATGGCATGCGATATGCACCATAGAGGTGAAGCATATAGCGTGGCAAATGTGAACATAACATATAATCTTTATAAACGATGCCAACTCTGGACCAGCGTGGCAAGATATACAAACAGCTACCCGTCATGGCCGTGGGGGTGGCAGCTGGCCAGGAAAAACAAAACTTGAGAAAATTTTAGTAATTGCCATGTCAAAAGAACAGCGGGGGGGATACACAGTTCCAGGTGTGACCATGGCAGGTTGCGGTGGCGACGAACGGGAAGACTGCAGAGCACACAACCAAGTGGGGTAGAGGGTGTGCAATTAGTCCGAGTGAGTGCCTATGGAGTGTCTGAGAACACAAAGAACAACAGAGGAGCAAGGGGAGAATCCAAGAATCTAGGGTGGGAGGAGGAAAAAGTAGGGTGCCCAGCCCGTTGACAGGCATAGAATGAGGGAGCCCGGCTGTCCCCAGGGAGTCGCTGTGGTTAAAGAGAGGAGTAGAATGGAGGAAGCAGGCAAGTATAAACTCGCGGTTCGGGTGAGGCTAGGCAGTCCAGGTCCATAGCAAATCAGTACACTTCCATGAGGTTGCAGGCAACAGCGGGATGGGGGAGAGGAGGTTCAGCGATTAACAGGGTCCGCTGCCTCTTGGTGATCCAGCCATGACAGGGTCTTCAAAAAACTGGTCCTTTCCGTTGCGGACCATCTGGAGCCTCACCGGAAACAGCATGGCATAGAGGAGGTGATGAATGCGGAGCTGACACTTGGCCTCTGTAAACTGCGCCCTTTTCTTCTGCACCTCGGCAGAGATATCCAGGAATACCGCAACGGTGACATTGCCGACTGGGATGTTTCCTCGTTCACGGGCGAGACGAAGGCGAGTCCCGGACCCTATAATTGAGGAGTAACATGGTGGGGAGAGGGGAAATTTTGGGACTTTAAATGAGGTCATAGCCTCCATCCCTATCAGATATGAGCCACAAAATTAAAAACAAGAGCTAAGCGGGACTTTAAAATGAAGTACGGGGTCTTTTATTGAAAAAAAAAAAGGAAACATTTTATTATTTGTTTTTATAGTAAGACATGATTACATGTATATTGGAGAGGTGCGCAGACAAACACATTATTAACATTAGCATTTTGCTTTATACAATCTTATTGACCAATACAGAATAGGCTATAAAAGCGCACCTCCATTATAAACTTATAACAATCAAATATAATAATAAGTCAAACAAATAATGCAATGTAGGCAACAACTTTGAACCTATGACTTCTTGGTTGTTGCAATAAATTAATAAGAAAAACATAATTGATGCAATGTTTCAAAAATTGATGCTAATTGAAATTTGGGTACCAAAATACACGGCAATTGTTAGCTCTACGCGTTTCGCGGCTTACTACCGCTCGTCAGGAGCAAGCTCGTGATTGGTCTGAAAATACAAAGTAATAGTAAATTAGTATTTGCAATGATGGAGCATGGGGAGGTTGCCACTTAATTGATAAAGTGACTTACAAAATAGCCCAAAAATTGGGCAGAACTTCCAGCAATGGGAACTGCTAGAGCTGAGATAAAACCGTCTCATCCGGGGTTGAGGCAGGGTTCAGACCATCCCCCAACAATGTCAGGGGGCAGGCCAGGGGGAACCGAAACAGACATCCTCAACACAGGTCCACTAGGTGCTAAATGTATATGTGTGTTACCCAAATCTGCGAAAGAGAAAAAAAAAGGGAAAAGTGTAATGGGTCACAAAAAAAAAAAAAAAAAAAAAAAATTAAATAAAATTAAAAAATTAAAAAATTAAAAAAAATAAAAAAACCAAAAGCAGGACACTAAGTGTGGATTGAACGTGTTGAATGAATATAACTAATTACTGAAAAGTGTATGTGAATGAAATATACATAAATGATTGGGAAATAGGAGAAGGCTAAATGTGTGTTAAATAAGTGGGAATGGATGATGGGGAAATACAAAATCATCCAATTCAAATGTGTAAAAAAGTATGTGCAGTGCTCTGAATGAAACAATGTGTGTGCAAAAAGGAAGGAAGAAAAACGAATCAAAAGCAAAAAAAAAAAAAAAAAAAAATACCTGAATAAAACTCTATTACCCATATGTAGAGTTAAGGAGTGATCTCTTCCTAATGGAGCACAGTGGAGGAGTGAACTGTCTGTCTGTCCCAGCTCATATACCCCAGGCCATGTCTTACTATAAAAACAAATAATAAAATGTTTCCTTTTTTTCAATAAAAGACCCCGTACTTCATTTAAAGTCCCGCTTAGCTCTTGTTTTTAATTTTGTGGCCTATAATTGAGGAGTTTTGCGATAAAGGTTATAAGGGGTGCACCAGCCAGTGGAGGACGAGCGCCAAGCGGTGGCCACAAATGTGGATGAGAAGGCCTCTCTGCCGTAGGTCTTTATGAGATTTTCCAGCTATGCAGGGGGATCAGAGCCCTCGGATCTTTCCGGGAGGCCAAAAAACATGAAGTTACACCTTCTGAGCACGTTTTCCACGTCATCCTGGTTATGCAGGACGACACTGAGCTGATGTTGGAGCTGCTCTGTGGAAACCTGCAGGGGGCAACATCCGCCTCCATGCGGCTCACTCTTTGCTCAGTTTCAGAGGCTCTGTCTCAGCTTCTGGACGTCCTGCCGGATGAGAGAAATATCAATTATGACCTCCTAGATCAGTGATGGCGAACCTTGGCACCCCAGATGTTTTGGAACTACATTTCCCATGATGCTTTGGCACTCTGCAGCATAGTGGAGCATCATGGGAAATGTAGTTCCAAAACATCTGGGGTGCCAAGGTTCGCCATCACTGTCCTAGATCTTTGAGGTAAGGGTAGTCTGCACAGGGAGACTCGAGGATTTTAGAGGTGTCGCTGGATGGTGGCGTCTCTCTGGCCAGGAAGGGGTCGGCGCTATATTCCACCTCGTTGTCCTGGCCCCTATGGTGGTATCTGGCCAGCTTGGTTACAGCCCGGATGCCCACTTTGGCAGCAACATGAAGGCTGGGGTGTAGGCAGACGCCATGGGCAGCAAAACAGTGCGTTTGTAGCAGGATTTCCACGAAGGATAGGGTAAAAGGATATTGTCTCAGGCGGAGCCCTCACTCTGCATGTCCTACACCATTCAACTCCAGGCCACGCTCATGAATGCTTCTTAATATGTTTTTTCACAATCAGCCATCATGTAGATTATCTTGGCTGGGAAAGAGTGGTTTCAAAAAGGCCAAGCAGCTCTAATCAGAAAATCAAGAAAAAAAAAAAAAGTATTGGACAGAAAAAAAGCTGTGGCTCAAATTTCAACCGCCTTCAAAATGTACAAGACTAAAGCCAGATCCACACTACAGTTTTTCCGTGCAATTCAGCTCCGGTTGGAGACACTTTACTAACCATGCAAGGTTAGTCCAGCAATCTCCCCCACTGAGCTATTGTGTTCCGATAGTTCGCCCCCCGGCCTTGCCAGAACACTCCAATCTGCACTCTCTGCCATTGGCTGAGAGTGCTGATTGGTAATCAGTCAGCTGCTGGTTTTCCAGCATGCACGTCCGACAGAAATGCCAGCCTAAGGGATTGCTTCTGTTTGACAGATCAGCATACATACGGGCCGAATGTTGGCCGTATTTTTCTGAACGGGCAAACGTCTCCTGCTTTACTCCGACAAAGTTGTCGTCTTTGAGCTTTACTGTACAATACTGCAGTTGGAATGCCATACAAATTTCAGGCAGCCTCTCTCGGAAGCACAAGTCAATTCTGCATCATACTGTATTGTCTAGAACAGTGTTTCTCAACAACCTTCCTTTTCCAGTCGGGGCACCCTTGAAAAAGTATTTGCAGTCTCGATGCACCTCTGTGCAAGGCTTGGTTCAGGTTACTGTGTGTCGTGGAACACGTGCAAAATCTCGCCCGTTCCTGACACACAAATACTGTGCTCTTTAGGAGTGCCATTAATTCCTAATGGTATCCCACACATTTTCAAACATGGGGTTCTTTTGGTGGGGCGCAATTTTAAAAAAATGGTCAGGACCTTTTCTCTGCCTTTGGGCGTTGGGAAGTCCATTGAAATTAATGGGTTGCCCTACACACAGCCACAAAGATGTGAACCAATGACTTGTCAGGTTAATTGGGGGGGGGGGGGGGGGGGTCACATGTCATCAGGTTGGAGGGGCGGTATAACCACATTGTTGAGTTGTTTTTGCCACCCGCAACTTCTCCCCCCCCCTTAGCTGCAGAGGCAGAAGCTGGGTGTGTACAAATGCTGTGGCTGCAGGAATAACCAGGGTGAATGGGGCTGCACTGCAACTACCCCACAACTGTGTGTATTGCACGGTTGTGGTGTAGCGATGCTGCATTTACAGGCTTAAATCAGGTGGTGAGGAGGCAACATATTACCTTTTTACTCAGTCAAATGCCTCTGAAAAGCGATCTGCTCGTGGATTGCTTTTCAGAGAAGCAGCAGTCCTTGCTGCTTTCACAAACAAGCCCTACAAAAGCAATTCTGATGGTACAAGAATTTGGGGGCGTGTTATTTTTTCTATTTTTATCTGCTGATCCAGTCAGCAAGTCTTTTTTTTTTTTCAAAGGACAAACTCTCCAGCACAATGTAGAAGTTACAGAAATGAGACAAACCATTTACCACTATCAAGGATGTTTACAATGATCAGCTTTTATGTAAAACCTTTATCCTAAAAGAAAAAAAAAGAAAATGTTTTAGCTGGAGCTGGCATCGGTTTGTTAGTGTATCCAAGTACATCTAAAACTCCCCCCCCCCCCCCCCCCCCAACAGACAATGCTGTTCTCGAAAAGTGCCCCCTGTGCATTTCATCCAGAATGGGGGCACTATAATACAGGAGGTGTGTTACTGACTAGATTAGCAGGTGAAAAATAAGGGGGGGGGGGGGGGCGGTGGTGGGGTTTAAATAACGCTTTTGTTTCTTCTTCCATTTGTCTTCTACCTCACCATGTTTGGGGGGAACCTATTCCTTTGTGACCAAGAGACATTTAATAATTTAACTAGCAATCACATTTACCAATAATAGGGGTGTAAAGGCCAACAAATATGTGTTTACCTTAAGATCATACTTCCTATGGACTGTAAGCCGATGGCTGAACATATTTCTCATTACCAGCATGTAAGAGTCTTCATTTTCTACACTTAAACGATACATCCCCAAAAACTGAGGTAAAAGCGTGCCTCCATGACATTTTACAATATGCTAGAATAAAGAGTGAAAGAATTAGATACTGTTCTATATACACAGAAAAAGTGAACAAAAAAGGCAGGGAGGATTTTACTAAATGGTGAAATTACCCATTCCTTCTCTTTGTTACAAATAAAAAAGATAAAACAAATGTATTATAAAATGTAGAAACAAATGATAGCCTGAGAGGTGAGGGGTAGTCAAATTTTCATTGGTAAGCTATAGCCTTGTTTCAAAGCTATACATTTGGCCTGAAGGACATTGAGGTTTGGCAGTCTGTTTTCAAACTAGGTTATTCATTAAAGCGGTAGTAAACCCGCTAATTTTTTACCACCTGCAAAGCAAAAGGCATAATGAGCTAGTATGCACCGCATACTAGCTCATTATGAAATACTTACCTTAGAATGAGGCCCCGACATCTGGCCCGATCCACGCCGAGGGAGCTGACATGCTCCCTCAGCGTTTCTTCCGGGTATCGCGGCTCTAACGCTGTGAGTGGCCGTAGCCGCGATATCGTCAATCCCGCGCATGCGTGCGGGAGATTTCATCCCGGCTGGGTCCGGCCACTGCCGGACTTTCAGCCGAGAATCCCGTTGTGCGTATGCGCCGCTGCAGTCAGCGGCGCATACCGAGGAGAATATCTCCTAAACCGTACAGGTTTAGGAGATATTTTTTTTACCTACAGGTAAGCCTTACTATAGGCTTTCCTGTAGGTAAAAGTAAAAAAAAATGAGTATACAACCGCTTTAAGAAATGTCACAGCAGTAAAATACTGAAGATACCATATAACCTACTATGATAAAGGTTTACTCACTTGGTGGTAATCAGACAAGATACTGTGCACATTTGCAACATCTTCACTGGATATTTCTTTAACTGCTAGGGTCTTGTCATAAGACAGAAGAAAGCGGCCATTATGTGTTTCACTTTCACTATAAGGTGAACTGCGCGTTAAGGAAACCTGGGGGAAACAAAAAAAAAAAAAAAAAAGGAAGATAAAAGGTGAATATTTTTCTGTTTTGTATATAACAAACTAGTAGTATTGCTAAACTTCTTTAGGCTCTAATGCAAAATATGAACTGGGGTCCCCTGAAATCCCATCATCGATATTAATGCCCAAAAAGCAAACAAAGGCCCCACCCAGTTGCAAAAGCTTGCTGCACTCCATCGACTGGGAAAAGGTGAGTATTCACAAATCAGAGCCATAGGTCTTATACGAGTTGCTATGATTGTTACACCACTGCCCTAAAAGCATTACCAGTGGCTACAAATTATAACAAATATATATCCCACCATCTGGTCATAATAGTATGCGTTATGTATATACATACATAACGCATACCATTATGATCAGATGGTGGGATATATTAGGCAGAAAGCAAGCATGTTATCCCTAAAGTTGATGTGTTGAAAGCAGAAAAATAGACACGCATAATGATTTCAGCAACTTTGACAAGGGCCAAATTGCAATGGCTAGATCAGTGGTTCTCAACCTCAGTCCTCAAGTGCCATCAATTTTTTGTTTTAGGAACTTCCCTTAGACAACATAGCCCTTTATCACTACCATGTCATTGATATTGATGTAAAGCAGCTGTACAAAAGTAAAGGAAAACCTGAAGACCCGTTGGGGGTACTAGAATAATACGTTTGAGAACCACTGGGCTACATGACTGGGTCAGAGAAACTCCAAAACTGCAGCTCTTGTGAAATGTTCCCAGCATTAAGCGGTCAGGAGCTAACAAAAGTGGCCCAAGAAAAGAAAAACGACAAACCACGACAGGGTCATAGGCAGAGAAAACTCACCAATGCTTGTGGGGCTTGCCTGTGTAGTCTGATCCAATAAAAGAGCTACTGTAGCTCAAATTGTTAAAAAAGTTAAAGGGGCTGTAAAGTTAAAAGTTTTTTCACCTTAATGCATTCTATGGGTTGTTTGCTATACTCAGAATCTCTCCAGGCCCCCCTCATTGCATCCCTTGAGCCCGTTGGACTCTGAATAGATGGTGGACCAGGAGTAGGTTTTAACCACTCTTGCATTGTTCTATATGCATTTTATCTAAAGTCTATTTTTGTTATTCATTCTAATAAAACTTTGTTTTAATCACTAGCTGACCAGCGCACAACTATTCACATCGGCACAATGGCATTGCTGGGCAAATGGGATGGGGACAGGTATGTCCCCTTTAAGACGCTGCACTTTTGGCGCACGCTCCATGCTTGCTGGTCCCGTGGACTAGATTCCACAGGGGTCTGCGATCACGTCATGGCGTGGAAGAACGGGGAGATGCCTTTGTAAACAAGGTATTTCCACGTTCTGCCTAGTGACATGACAGTTATCTACTGCTCCCTGTGATAGGGCGCAGTGATCGCTGTCATGTCAGTGGAAGCATTTTATAGCACTGATCGCTGTGTAAATGACAATGGTCCCAAAATGGTGTCAAGTGTCCGCAATAATGTCCCAGTCACGATATAAAAAATAAAAAAAAAAAAAAATCGCAGATTGCCACCATTATTAATAAGAAAAAATGCTATAAATCTATCCCCTATTTAGTAGGCTCTATAACATTTGCACAAACCTTGGTCCTTGGACAACACCACTTATTATTTTCCATCCTCTGTCAGAAATCTTGTGAGGATCACCTGGTTGTGGACAGTTTTTGGTGAAATGATGTTCTTTCCACTTCTGGATTAGGACCCCAACAGTACTTACCGGAACGTTCAGAAGTTTATAAATCCTTCTGTAACCAATGCCATCAGTATGTTTTGCAACAATAAGGTTGCCAAAGGTCTTTAGAGAGCTCTTTTCTTTTACCCATCATGAGAGGTTTGTGACTTTTTATATGCCATCAGTTGAGACTGAATCAGCTGATATTCGTTTGCACTGACGGGGGGCAGGATTGCTTTGTAATTACTGACAGATTTCAGCTGGTGTCTTGGCTTTCCATTTTTTTTGCACCTCCCTTTCCTCATGTGTTCAATACTTTTTCCTAGTGTCATGCTATTTCATTACACATAACTTCATTTCTGAACTTGTTTTGGTTTCTTTGTATGTATGGATTTTGCATGGGTTGTTACCGACATGTGGTGAAAAGGTCAATAGCACCTTTAGAATATATTTACCTCGAAAAATGGTGACGTGTTACTTATTTCAGTGAGTGTAGTTTGCATGGAGTTTTAAAGGGGTGTTCCGGCCACTATTTTTTTTTTAAAGTCAGCAGCTACAAACACTGTAGCTGCTGACTTTTAATAAGGACACTTACCTGTCCAACAATCACTCAATGTCGGCTGCCCCGAGGCCGATCCGTCCATCGGATCGGCTGCCGGCGCCTCCATCCTAACGAAGGGAAACAGGTAGTGGAGCCTTGCGCCTTCACTGCCCGTTTCCTACTGCGCATGCGCGGAATAGGAAGAGGCAGATGGGAAGACTGCCTAGCAACAGCATTTCAGGTAAGTGAAAATTTTTTTTTTTTTTTGGGCTGGCCCTCCACTTTAAGTTCTTCTTGGAATACCACACAAATAGTCCTCTTTGTTCTGTGAAATATTTAGAGGTTATAGAACAACTGCATTTTCCATTAGTTTGTTCAACTGCCAGTTGCCCCCCTCTCCTTGATGCAGTTCTTGTCTTACATACCCCATATTCACCATGCCTTGTAAATGCTCCTTTCTAGACCTAGCTTCAAGTTGTTTATACTATGGAAACTAGATTAGTGCAAATATAAAGTCACATGGCCAGGATTCAGTCGTCATTATCTTCTATGGGTGCTTCACTGTGCCAATTTACTCAAGAGTAATGAAACCCAAGTAGCAATTTAAGCCTGAATAAACATGGCTTCTTCAGTAGCACCTTCACACAGGGAACTTCTAGGAATTTAAAGACATTTTTGTGTTCATTCTGATAAGCAGATTTGCTGTAATAAGAGGATTTTATAGATTCTATCCCAAGCAGAAGAAAGGCTCATGAATATGAAACTACTCAGTGCATGACTCTAGAAATGTTTAAAACTCACTTAGCACACAAATCCCTGTTAAGCACTCTATCATTCAAAAGAAAAGAACAATGAGAATTATGTCACTGAAACAGCACATAGCTAGATTAGAAACACACTATATTATCAATATGCTAAATGGAGAGCTGCTGTCTTAAAAAGAGCATCTAAACCCCCAATCAAAAATGTAATATACTGCAGCTTACTAGGTCTTTGGTGTGATGGATGCAGTCACTTTCTTTGTTCGTTTTTAATTTTGCTTTATTTCCCCCCACTAACCTGCAAAAGACTGGGGGGTTGGGGTCTTTACCCATTTACTGCACTGGTCAAACACATATATGGTACATAATCTTTTCTTAGTATAAACACTATTTGCACTTTATTGTGATTTTTATTTTATTTATGCGAAGTTCCCTGCTAGGTTGGAAACTTGGTACCCACAGGGGGTTCAACTGTAATCCTTTGTCAACTGCAATTACGTTATACTTCTGGAAATATATAGTTTGGTTTTTAGAGATATAGATATATAGATATAGATATATATATATATATGCTATAAAATAGGGTCCTGGATACCTATACTGTCAGTTGAACATTCATTATAAAAATCCTTAGCCCCATTGTTGTATTGGAAACATTTAGGGTATAAAAATAACATACAGGCCCATATACCAGGTAGCACCAACTACCCCATTATAGTATACAAAACAATCGCCCAACATAACAGCATATAGGGAGGGAATCCCTGCTGTCCTGGAGGACTCCTAGAAACAGAGTTACCGGTAAGTCTAACTCTGGTTTTCTCTAGTCTGTCCAGGACAGCACTAGAGGATAAATTAGAACTTGCAAGATTAGCTGGGGGACTACCGCTTGGAGGACTTTTCTCCCAAACGCTTGGTCTTGCACTGAGGATGAGGGGGAAGGACATTCCATTTTCATAAATTTGTAAGCTTCCACAATAGCCTGTTTAAATCCATCTCGCAATTGGGTTTTTTGAAGCTTGGGACCCCAATTTTTTACCCACATGTAAAATAAAAAGTGCATTTTATTTTCTAATGCTTTTCGACATCTCCAGATACTGTAAGACACAGGCTCTCACATCCAGTTGGTGGAATTCTACTTCCTTTGGATTGGTGGGGGACCCACAGAACAAAAGGCATAATAATTTCCTGGGTTCTATGGAATTTTGTCACCAATTTGGGCAAAAATCCTGCGTCTGTGCGTAGCACCAGCCTGTCTTTAAAAATGTGCAAAAAAGGCTCTTTAATGGAAAGTGCCTGAAGCTCGCAAATGCATCTAGCTGTGGATATACCTACAAAGACAACTGTTTTGAGCGTGATCCATTTTAACCAGTTGCCGACCGCCGCACGCCGATGTACGTCGGTACAATGGCACGGGCAGGCATAAGGACATACATGTACGTCCCTTGCCTCCCGCGGGTCGGGGGCCCGATCGGGCCCCCGCCCGGTGCCTGCGGCGGTCGGTATTCGTTCGGGAGCGATCCCGGACGAGGGGACGGCCATTCATTCATGGCCACCCCCTCGCGATCGCTCCCGACGAATAGAAATCCCCGGTGACATCACTTCCTCTCCTGTAATGTAAACACAGGAGAGGAAGTGATGTATTCTCTCCTCCGTGTCGGTATTTTTCGTTCCGACACGGAGGAGAGCGGATCAGTAAGTTGCACCAACACTCACACACACAGTAGAACATGCCAGGCACACTCACACCCCCCCTTTACCCCCCGATCACCCCCCCAATTACCCCTGCCCCCCAGTCACAGTGACACCAATGTCATTTTTTTTTTTTTTTTTTTTTTTTTTTTGCATTGGTGTCATTTGTGACTGTAATAACTGTTAGGGCAGTTAGAGTTAGCCCCCTTTAGTTCTAATGTACCCCCCTAACCCCCCAATAAAGGTTTAACCCCGTGATCACCCCCCGTCGCCAGTGTCACTAAGGCTGGGTTCACATTGCAGCGGTTTATGAGAACGAATGTGATTCGCACCGCACTGCAGTGCAAATCACATCCGATCTCTGTGCGATTCGAGTTCAGCCATTCGCCGCACCCGCCATACCCGCCGCAAATTCGCACGGGACCCTTTTTTTGGCCCGCAGCAGAATCGGATCGCATGGGTGTTCACACCATGCGATCCGAGTTTGCAGATCGCACTGCGATATGCGAACTGATCTGGGGGTGTCAGTAACATTTCACTGACACTCCCAGCAGTTCGCATAGGGCAGTGTGAACTGCCGCCGGGAGGCATGCGATGCGGGAACCCGCCGCGGATTCGCGGCGTTTCCGCATCGCTCCAGTGTGAACCCAGCCTAATAAGCGATCATTTTTCTGATCGCCGTATTAGTGTCACAGGTGACGCTAGTTAGGCAGGTAGGTATTTAGGTTCGCCGCAGCTTTTTATAGCGCCAGGGACCCCCATATACTACCGCATAAAGCCCCCTGATTGCCCCCTAGTTAACCCTTTCACCAGTGATCACCATATAACTGTTACAGGTGACGCTGGTTGGTTAGTTATTTTTTTATAGTTTCAGGGCACCCGCCATTTATTACCTAATAAAGGTTTAACCCCCTGATCACCCGGCGGGTGTCATTTGTGACTAATAACTGTTAGGGCAGTTAGGGTTAGCCCCCTTTAGTTCTAAGGTACCCCGCTAACCCCCCCAATAAAGGTTTAACCCCGTGATCACCCCCCGTCGCCAGTGTCACTAAGGCTGGGTTCACATTGCAGCGGTTTATGAGAACGGATGTGATTCGCACCGCACTGCAGTGCAAATCACATCCGATCTCTGTGCGATTCGAGTTCAGCCATTCACCGCACCCGCCGCAAATTCGCACGGGACCCTTTTTTTGGCCCGCAGCAGAATCGGATCGCATGGGTGTTCACACCATGCGATCCGAGTTTGCAGATCGCACTGCGATATGCGAACTGATCTGGGGGTGTCAGTAACATTTCACTGACACTCCCAGCAGTTCGCATAGGGCAGTGTGAACTGCCGCCGGGAGGCATGCGATGCGGGAACCCGCCGCGCATTCGTGGCGTTCCCGCATCGCTCCAGTGTGAACCCAGCCTAATAAGCGATCGTTTTTCTGATCGCTGTATTAGTGTCACAGGTGACGCTAGTTAGGCAGGTAGGTATTTAGGTTCGCTGCAGCTTTTTATAGCGCCAGGGACCCCCATATACTACCGCATAAAGCCCCCTAATTGCCCCCTAGTTAACCCTTTCACCAGTGATCACCATATAACTGTTACAGGTGACGCTGGTTGGTTAGTTATTTTTTTATAGTTTCAGGGCACCCGCCATTTATTACCTAGTCTCACTAGTGTACCCCTAAATTTAGGGGTGTCTACTTTCCAAAATGGGGTCATTTGGGGGGGGGTTTGTGCCATCTTGGCATTTTATGGCCTTCAAAACTGTAACGCCCTTAGAAAGCCTGAAGGCGGTGCTTGGTTTTCGGGGCCCCGTACGCGGCTAGGCTCCCAAAAAGTCCCACATATGTGGTATCCCCATACTCAGGAGAAGCAGCAGAATTTATTTTGGGGTGTCATTTCACATATGCCCATGGCATGCGTGAGCAATATATCATTTAGTGACAACTTTGTGAAAAAAAAAAAAAAAAAGTTTGTAATTTTCCCGCAACTTGTGGCAAAATATAAAATATTCCATGGACTCAACATGCCTCTCAGCAAATAGCTTGGGGTGTCTACTTTCTAAAATGGGGTCATTTGTGGGGGTTTTGTGCCATCTTGGCATTTTATGGCCTTCAAAACTGTAATAGGTAGTGAGGAGTGAAATCAAAAAATTACGCCCTTAGAAAGCCTGAAGGCGGTGCTTGGTTTTCGGGGCCCCGTACGCGGCTAGGCTCCCAAAAAGTCCCACATATGTGGTATCCCCGTACTCAGGAGAAGCAGCAGAACTTATTTTGGGGTGTCATTTCACATATGCCCATGGCATGCATGAGCAATATATCATTTAGTGACAACTTTGTTAAAAAAAAAAAAAAAAAAAAAAGTTTGTAATTTTCCCGCAACTTGTGGCAAAATATAAAATATTCCATGAACTCAACATGCCTCTCAGCAAATAGCTTGGGGTGTCTAATTTCTAAAATGGGGTCATTTGTGGGGGTTTTGTGCCATCTTGGCATTTTATGGCCTTCAAAACTGTAATAGGTAGTGAGAAGTGAACTCAAAAATTTACGCCCTTAGAAAGCCTGAAGGCGGTGCTTGGTTTTCGGGGCCCCGTACGCGGCTAGGCTCCCAAAAAGTCCCACATATGTGGTATCCCCATACTCAGGAGAAGCAGCAGAATTTATTTTGGGGTGTCATTTCACATACGCCCATAGCATGTGTGAGCAATATATCATTTAGTGACAACTTTGTGTAAAAAAAAAAAAAAAATTTTTTTTTTGTCATTATTCAATCGCTTGAGGCAAAAAAATAAAATATTCAATGGGCTCAACATGCCTCTTATCAATTTCCTTAGGGGGTCTACTTTCCAAAATGGGGTCATTTGGGGGGGTTTTGTACTGCCCTGCCATTTTAGCACCTCAAGAAATGATAGGCAGTCGTAAACTAAAAGCTGCGTAAATTCCAGAAAACGTACCTTAGTTTGTAGATGTGACAACTTTTGCGCAAACCAATAAATATACAATTATTGACTTTTTTTTTACCAAAGACATGTGGCTGAATACATTTTGGTCTAAATGTATGACTAAAATTGAGTTTATTGGATTTTTCTAATAACAAAAAGTAGAAAATATCATTTTTTTTCAAAATTTGCGGTCTTTTTACGTTTATATCGCAAAAAATAAAAATCGCAGAGGCAATCAAATACCATCAAAAGAAAGCTCTATTTGTGGGAAGAAAAGGACGCAAATTTTGTTTGGGTACAACATTGCATGACCGCGCAATTACCAGTTAAAGCAGCGCAGTGCCAAAGTGTAAAAAGACCTCTGGTCATTTACCAGCAAAATGGTCCGGTCTGAAAGTGGTTAAACACTTCAGCCCCGGACCAATTGTCAGCCTTAGGACCAGAGGTCTTTTTACAATTTCGCACTGCACTGCTTTAACTGGTAATTGCGCAGTCATACAATGTTGTACCCAAACGAAATTTGCGTCCTTTTCTTCCCACAAATAGAGCTTTCTTTTGATGGTATTTGATTGCCTCTGCGATATTTATTTTTTATGATATAAAAGAAAAAAGACTGAAATAAAAAAAAAAAAAAAAAAAAAAAAAAAAAGATATTTTCTACTTTTTGTTATAAGAAAAATCGAATGAACTAAATTTTAGTCATACATTTAGTCCAAAATGTATTCAGCCACATGTCTTTAGTAAAAACAATGTCAATAAGCGTATATTTATTGGTTTGTGCAAAAGTTATAGCGTCTACAAACTAGAGTAAATTTTCTGGAATTTACACAGCTTTTAATTTATGACTGCCTATCTCATTTCTTGAGGTGCTAAAATGGCAGGGCAGTACAACCCCCCCCCCCCCCCCCCCAAATGACCCCATTTTGGAAAGTAGACAACCCAAGGAAATTGCTGAAGGGCATGTTGAGCCCAATATTTTTTTTTTTTTTGTCCCAAGTGATTGAATAATGACACAAAAAAAAAAAAAAGTTTACAAAAAGTTGTCACTAAATGATATATTGCTCACACATGCCATAGTTATATGTGGAATTGCACCCCAAAATATATTCTGCTGCTTCTCCTGAGTACGGGGATACCACATATGTGGGACTTTTTGGGAGTCTAGCCGCGTACGGGACCCCGAAAACCAATCACTGCCTTCAGGATTTCTAAGGGTGCAAATTTTTGATTTCACTCCTCACTACCTATCACAGTTTCGAAGGCCATAAAATGCCAAAATAGCACAAACCCCCCCCCCCCCATGACCCCTCTGGAAAGTAGACACCCCATATTTACTGAGAGGCATGTTGAATCCATGAAATATTTATATTTTGCCACAAGTTGCAGGAACATTAAAAAAAAAATTTTTTTGCACAAAGTTGTCACTAAATGATATATTGCTCACACATGCTATGGGCATAAGTAAAATTACACCCCAAAATAAATTCTGCTGCTTCTCCTCGAGTACGGTGGGATACCACATGTGGGGGACTTTTTGGGAGCCTAGCCACGTACGGGACCCCAAAAACCAAGCACTGCCTTCAGGATTTAAATATAAAAACGCTACCAAAAAAAACTGTTAGCGATCGCAGGGATCAGACCTGACTCTGCGATCGCTGCAGTTATGCGTTTAGTGTTTTGTAAGTGACAGTGATCGATCGATACTGCACTTGGATGGGCTGGGCGGAGGGGCAAAAGGCAGGTGCTAGCAGGTATCTGGGCTGATCCCGCTAACAATGCATTTTTTTGGAACCCTAAACTGCTGGGGACGCTAATATAGATCTGATCAGATATTGATCTGTTCAGATTCTATACCACTACGGGAGGTTTATGCTTTGAGCGTGGGTGTCGGTATCGGTACTGGCACTAACCTAGCGCTGCCTGGGGCGACGCAGACCCTGACTCTAAAACCTAATTGATGGATTAAACCTTTATTGGGTAATAAATGGTGGGTGCCCTGATGCTATAAAAAGCAAACTAACCAGAGTCACCCGTAACACTTATACGGTGATCACTGGTGAAAGGGTTAACTAGGGGCAATCAGGGGGTTAAAATCTTTATTAGGTAGTATATGGGGGTCCCTGACGCTATATAAAAACCTGACGGGGAACATAAATAACTAATTGGCTAACCAGCGTCACCAGTGGCACTTATACGGTGATCGCTGGTGAAAGGGTTAACTAGGGGCAATCAGGGGGTTAAAACCATTATTGGGTAGTATATGGGGGTAGCTAGCGCTATAAAAACCTGGCGGTGAACCTAAAAAAATAACTAGCTACCTAGCGGCACCAGTGACACTAATGCAGCGATCAGAAAAACGATCGCTTAGTGACACTGGCAAAAGGATTAACTCTAGGGGCAATCAGGGGGTTAAACCTTTATGGGGGGGGGGTAGGGGGCTACGCTGGACCTAACACTAACTGCCCTGACAGTTTTTACTGTCACAACTGACACTAAATGCAGTGATCAGTAAATAAATGATCATTGCAATCAGTGACACTGACGGGGGGAGCATGATCGGGGGGATTTGTGTGCCTATGTGTACCTACATGTCAGCGTAGTGTTTGGTGCACTTACTTTCTGTGTTCTCCTCGCAGCCCGGTCAACAAGACCGTCCCGAGGAGAACGACATTACTTCCTCCCTCCCTGTGTTTACAATACACAGCGGGGGAAGCTTCTCATTCGCCAGGAGCGATCGAGAGGGGGTGGCCAGAAACCAACAGCCATCCCCTCATCCCGGATCTCTCCTGAAGCAAAACGGACCGCCGCATCCAGTGGGAGGGGGTCCTATCGGACCCCCCCACCAGCTGGAAGGCAAGCACGTACATGTACGTGCTTGTGCCTGTACATGCCATTCTGCTGACGTACATTGCCATGCGGCGGTCCTTAAGTGGTTAAGAAGGGCTCTTCTTCCTGTGACCATTTTACCCATCCCTGTAGTACAGTTGACAGGTCCCATTTGGGTAAAATTCTAAAACAGAACAGGATTAATTCTGGCTAAACCCTTAAAGAACCTACTAACTAGCGGGTCTAATGACAGGGGTTGCTCTAAAAGAAAAACAGATAGAGCCGCAACTTGTACCTTCAAAGTGCTAATGGCCAGTCCTTTATCCGTGCTGTCTTGTAGAAACTCCAAGACTGCTGGGAAACTTAGACACCTTCTTGGCATCTAACCATGAACAAAAAAACTTTCCAAAATTTATCATAAATTGCTCGGGTTACCTTCTTTCTACTGGAAAGAATTGTATTTACCCCCCTGTCAGAGCCCTTTCGCGATTTCAAGAGGCTTTCCTCAGACACCAAGCCAATAACTTCAGAGTCCGTATTTCTGATAACAGAACTGGGCCCTGGGACAGCAGATCTTCCCTCTCGGGCAGCATGAGGGGAGGCTCCTCTGACAGGCGTACTGCGTCGAAAACCACTGCCTTTTTGGCCAATATGGAACCACTAATATGCTCGTGGTCCCTTCTTGAAGAAATTTCCTCAGGACTAGAGGAATAAATTTGAATAAGGGAAAGACGTAGCAGGTGAGAAAGGTCCACTTTTGTGCCAAGGCATCTATCCCTTTGGCCCCTGCTTCTCTCTCTAGTGAGAAGTAAACTGGAACCTGGGCGTTTGTTCTGCTAGCGAATAAGTCCACCACTGGGAGACCCTACTTGTGCACTATCAGCTGAAAGATTTCCCTGTTTAGGGACCATTCTGATTCGCACACTTGGTGTCGACTCAGAAAATCTGCCAGGCGGTTCAGCCAAGACCAACCCTAGGTTTTTCTCTGCCCAATGCAAGATCATCTCTGTTAGTCTGATTAAGGAAGGGTATCTCGTTCCTCCTTGTTTAAATATGAGACTGCTACCACGCTGTCCGAGAGGACCTGTACGTGGTGGCCCTTCAGATCTCTGGCAAATGCTCTTAATGCTTCCCAGATGGCCTGCAACTCTCTCCAGTTGGCTGACCTTTGGGACTGTGCTTTCTCCCAGCGTCCTTGGGCTATTTTTGACCCCAAATGGGCCTCCCAGCCCCAAGCACTGGCATCCGAAGTGATGAGAACAGACTTGAAGAGACCACCATAGACCCTGTACTAGGTTCTCCTCTTTTCTCCACCACCACAGAGACCTCCTGGTAATTGAAAATAGATGGATAGTCGTATCTAGGGATTCTTGTGCCCCTTGCCAGCTGTTTAGGATGTCGGCATAAAGGCAACTGAAATGGGAACTTGCCCAAGGAACCGCGGGGATTGTTGCCACCAGCAGACCCAGTCCCGACATAGCTGAGCGGAGGGAAATTACCCAATTGGTTTGTAACCAAGTTGCAGTCGCCTTCACCCTTTCTACTTTCTCCTCTGTGAGAAAGATTTTTTGCGTTAACGAGTCCACCAAGAAACCCAGGTACTGTAAGGCCTGTGTCGGGATTAGGTGCAACTTTTCCTCGTTTATCAACCAACCCAGTACTTTTAGGAAGGAGATGGCTGCTCACACATCTCCCTGTAGTTGGAGATTGTAGGGGGCAAAGAATAAAAGCTTGTCCAAATATGGTATGACCTTGATCCCCTTCAGTCTTAGGGGAGCCAATGCTTCTGCCAGGACTTTTGTAAATATCCTGGCGAGGAGGATAGGCCGAATGGCAGGGCACTGAACTGAAAATGATGGGTCTGCCTTCCCCACTGAATCGCTATCCTCAGATATTTTTGAGAGTCCTCGTGAATGGGGACGTGTAGGTAGGCGTTCCTCAGATCGAGGGAGGCCATGAAACAGTCTAGGGGAAGGACTGATCTTACTGTAAGGATTGTTTCCATGCGGAATTTTTTTTGTTACCCACTTGTTTGGTAACTTTAAATTCAAAATTAGACGGAATTTGGCAGACGGTTTCTTTACTACAAACACATGCGAGTAGAAACCGCGGCTTACCTCCTGTCATTGCACTGGAACAAGTACCTGTTGGTCTACCAAATCACCAATTTGTGACAGTAAGGCCATCGCCTTCTGAGGATCTCTGGGAGTTTTGGTCACACACATCCTCATAGGCGGAGTGTGCTCGAAATGTATTCAGTAACCCTGCCTGATTATCCTCAGAATAAAGGTATTTGGGGTAGTCTTTTGCCACTGTGGGAGGAACTGCCCCAGTCTTCACCCCACGGGAACCAAGTGGTTTTCTTAGGAGAGGAAAACAGAACGCCCTTCTGTTTTCCTCCTCCCCACCGTTTTTTTTTTTTTTTTTTTTTTTAGGAACTGACCCTTTAGAAGTTTGTCCTTGTGACTGTCCCTGCCTTTGGGGAAAAAAAAAAAAAAGTTTCACTGGCGCCTTTTTAGTCTTGGTAGGGAAGGCCTTCTTGTCAGCAGTGTGATCCAGAACCTTCTCTAGATCCTTTGCAAACAAGAGGTCACCCTCAAAAGGAGATAACACATAGCCTCACCTTCGGGGCCGGATCCCCAGACCAGGATTTTAGCCATAGTGCCCTGCGAGATGAATTTACGAGGGCAGCGGTCTTTGCTGACAGCTTGACCGACTCTGCAGAAGAGTCTGCCATGTAGCCTACTGCTTTGTGCAGTATAGGAAGGGAATCCAAAATCTCCTACCTTGAGGTCACACTTTCTAAATGCCCTTGCAATTGTTCCAGCCAGACCTCCAGATTGCAAGCCACTATTGTTGTGGACATCACAGGTTGTAAATTGGTCATGCTACCTCCCATGACCTTTTTAACTGCACCTCCATCCTTTTGTCCATGGGTTCCTTAAGGACACCCATGTCCTCAAATGCAAGGTCTGATGATTTAGCGCACTGGGACAAGGATGCATCTACCTTAGGAACCTTGTTCCAGACACAGGCGGGGTCCTCACTGAAGGGGAACCTCCTCTCCAGACTTGGGAAAACCAGAGTTAGACTTACCGGTAACGCTTTTTTAGGAGTCTTCGAGGACAGCCTCTGAGACATAGGGCTCCTCCCTCCGACACATTAAACACATTCACCCAAATGGTTAAAAGGCAGTCCTCCAGGCCTTCCCCTTCAATTTACACTAGAACCGCCGGAAGGCTCTGAAAGACATAACACACTGGCACAACATTAGTATATCCCTTTTACTTCCGCTAAAAAACTCTGGGTGGGAAACAAGGCTATCCTGGAAGACTCCTAGAAAAAGTTACCGGTAAGGCCAACTTCGGTTTTCTCTTATCGACTTCCAGGACAGCCTCTGAGATGATAAGCAAGAAACTTACTCTGTTAGGGCGGGACCACTGCCTGAAGGACCTTTCTCCCGAATGCCTGATCCTTAGCAGCCAGGTCCAAGCGGTAATGCTTTGCAAACGTGGAGTAGCTGGACCACGTCGCTGCTCTGCAGATCTCCTCTGGAGTGGCACTGGCCTTCTCTGCCCATGAAGCTGACACCGCCCTAGTTGAATGTGCCTTAACTAGAGGCGCTTGCCTTCCTGCCAACCTGTATGCCTCTAAAACCGTCATCCTAATCCATCTGGCGATTATGGATTTAGATGCCTTAAGTCCTTTGCGTGACCCCGCAAAATTCACTAACAGATTCTCACTTGCTGAACTCTTTGCTAATTTTTTAATAAACTAAAAGGCCACACCTAACACCAACTAAACTAAATCCTCCTTCCTCATCACCCACTGAGGAGTAGAATGTTGGCAGGATAATGTCTTGAGTTCTGTGAAAAGCAGAAGAAACCTTGGGGAGGAAACTAGGATCTATTTTAAGCCTATCCTCAAAAATTAACAAAAAAGTCTCTCTAATAGAGAGCACCTGCAACTCACTCTTCTGGCTGAGGTAATTGCAATCAAAAAAGCGGTTTTTAAAAATACCCATTTAGCATCAGATTTCTCCAGAGGTTCGAAGGGACTCCTTGTGAGAGCACCAAGGCTAAGTTCCAGGAGGGACACACTTTGACCTTCACTGGCCTGGACCTGGAGAGGGCTTTAAAGAAATTCTGTACAAAACGATCTTGCTGCAGGGGGACCTGAAGAAAGACGCTTAACGCGGCAGCCTGTACCTTCAGGGTGTTGACAGAAAGCCCTAATTCCACCCCTGCCTGGAAGAAGTCCAGCACTGCTGGAATACCTGGATCTTCCTGCCCCTGTTCAACCAACCAGGAATTGAACCTCTTCCACACCTTGGTGTAAATGGCCCTGGTCACTGGCTTACGGCATTCTAAGAGAGCCTTAATGACCCTCTCTGAAAAACCTTGGGCCCTTAATAGCTGTTCCTCAGATACCATGCTGTATGCCTGAGGGTCTTTATTTGGGGATGCCGGATAGGACCCTGTGTGACTAGATCCTCCCTCCTCGGAAGATTAATCGGAGGATAGATTGCCAATTTCTGTAGGACTGCAAACCAAGCCCTTCTTGGCCAAAACGGGGCTATCAGAATGAGATCCGTTACCTGGGTCTGAAATTTCTGAAGGACTGCCGCCACAAGCCTTACTGGGGGGGAAGGCATAGCATAGCTTGAAGTGCCACGCACTGGCAAAGGCATCTATCCCTTTGGCTTGATCCTGCGAGAGGAACTGAGCAACCTTCTTGTTGCTTTCTGAGGCGAACAAATCCACCTCTGGTATGCCCCAAATCCTCACCACCTGCTCGAACACTTCCTGGTTGAGTGACCATTCATACCGTTTCACACACTGGTGACTGAGAAAGCCTGCCAGCAAGTTCTGAGCTCCCTTTAAATGAACCGCTGACAGTGACGCTAGATTCATCTCGGCCCAAGAGAAAATCTCTCCCGCTATCTTCTGCAAAGCAGGGCTCCTGGTCCTCCCCTACTTGTTTATATAGGCGACAACAGCTGCATTGTCTGATCTTACTTGGAGGTGTTGTCCCCTTATTTTCCACTGGAAGGCTGCCATTACCCTCTGTACTGCCAGCAACTGCCTCCGATTTGATGTCCGTCTGGCTTCCCCCTGAGACCAGGATCCTTGAGCCAGATCTTTTTCCAGGTGTGCACCCCAGCCGAAAGAGCTGGCGTCTTGTCAGCACTCGAGCTGTTGGTCTGAACCACAACAGACCCCTGTCTAAATTGTGACTGGTTCGCCACCACCACAAAGTCCTTTTAACCCTTGTGGCATGGGTAGATCCAAACGCTGTTGGCTGCCATCCCCATAATGCAGCAAAAGAGCCTGCAGCGGGCGCTGGTGGATCCTTGCCCAAGGGACTGCTGGGAAACAGGATGTCATTAAGCCTACAACTCATGACATCTGACCTGGGCTTCCTGATTGGTCTGAAGCCGCGCTACTGCCAGACCTACCTTCTCTATCTTCTCTGATAGGAGAAACACCTTCCCCTCTACAGAGGAAATTCTGAAACCCAGATACAGTACTACCTGGGTTGGGATCAACTGTGACTTGTCCTGATTGATCAGCCAACCAACGCAGGAAGTGTTGCGCCTCCTGTAGATCCTCTTCTAGCTGCCAATAGGACCGGGCGACAAACAGAAGTTCATCCAAATAGGGGATCACTGTAATGGCCCGACACGTAGCGGAGCTAAAGCTTCTGCCAGGACTTTTGTAAAAATCCTGGGAGAGGATGCTAGGCCAAACATAAGAGCCCTGAACTGGAAGTGGAGGATTTCCGAGTTCACCCTTACAGCCAACCTGAGGAATTTCTGGAATTCCTGATGTATCGGTACATGCAAACATGCGTCCCTGAGGTCGACTGTTGCCATAAAGCATTCGGGAAACAGGAGGTTAGTTATCGTAAAAATAGACTCCATCCTGAACCGCCTGTACCTGATAAACCTGTACAGGGGTCTGAGATTGAGGATCAACCTGAATTTGCCTTATGGCTTTCGACCTACGAACACGTGGGAATATACCCCCTGTCCGTGTTCCGCATCTGGTACTCGGATGATGACCTGTTGATCTAACAACTCTCCCAAGCGCAGACTCAGAGCCTCTGCCTTCTCCCGGTCTCTGGGTAATTTGGTTACTAGGAAGGCAGGTGGGGGAATGGCACTGAACTCCAACTTGTAACCGTTTTTTATTATTTCTAATATAAACGGGCATTAAGTTGCGTTTGTCCATTGTGGGAGGAAATCCCCCAACCTTCCTCCCACTGGAACAGAGGAGTCATTGGGATTTTGAGGTAGTTTGAGGAGGATTGAATAATATTCCTCCACTGCCACGCCCCTTGTGACCCGATCAGTGTTTCTCTCATCAGTGTTTTCTCTCTCCTGCTGGGACTGTTGCCTAAGCCCTCGAAAAAGACACCTGCTCTCAGGCTTCTTCTCAGGAAAGGCTTTTTTGTCCTGGTACGTTCCAGGGCCTCCTAGAGCCCAGGACCAAAAAGGTCGTCGCCTGAGAAAAGTAATCCCCAAAGCCTTTTTTTTCGATGCTGCATCTCCCAACTAGGCTTTCAGTCATACGGCCCTTATTGCCGTGTTAACCAAAGCCGCTAGCTTTACTGACTCCGCAGAAGCATCATCTAGGAACCCAACTGCCTTAAACAATAAGGGAAAGGACTTTAACAGTTGTTGTCGGGACGTGCCTGCAGAAATATGTGACTAACTGGGTTAACCAGCACTCCAAATTTATAGCCACACAGGTGGTTGCAAGGGCAGGCTTGAGTGCAATAGAGGAGGCATCCCAAGCCCTCTTCAACTGCACATCACCCTTTTTGTCCATTGGGTCCTTAAGGGATCCTAGGTCATCGAAGGCCAGATCAGTCTTTTTGGAGACCTTTACTAGCAGCGCATCCAACCTAGGAACCTTGTTCCAAGGCTGGGCCGCGTCTTTCTCGAAGGGAAATCTGCATTTGAGACTGCTCGAAAAGAATGGTCTCCTCTCAGGGTGCTCCCCCTCCAGCAAGATCGCTTCCACTAGAGATTTGTGCACAGGGAAAACTATTTCTGAGCAGACACCCCCTGATACACGAACTCATGCTTATAAAGCTACTCCTCTCTAATCTCTAGGGTGTCATAGATCGCTTTTAACAAATCCCCCACATCGTCCAATGTCAATTTGTACCTGGACCCTCTGGAGTAATCTTCCTCAGAGTCAGACCCCGAGTCCTCCTGGGCAGAGGCCAGCGACCCGGGCTCCCTCTCCCTATCCTCCTGACCGGGCTCAGACAGGGAGGGCAAACTTGCCACTCTAGATAAGGGCACAGAGGGACCCTGCATCCTATCCATCATTCCTCTAAACGATTTGAAGGTGGACGCAATCTAGTCTTTAACTGACGAAAGGATCTTCTGACACTCAGTCACGGAGTCATCCTTAGATAAACTATTGACACATTCAGGGTAAATCGGCTTCTCCCAATTGGGCTCAAGTTTTGTCCCAAAAACTGTACACTTTCTCCTTGGAGGCTGTATCTGAGCTTTGTCCTGTACTTTACCCTGAAAGCAAGAGAAAATAAAAGAAACCATGAAAGCCTGTTCCCAACCGTTGCCACCACGGTGCTCAGGGGAAGGAGAGAAGTGCCCAGCCCTTCACCTGTGGTTGCCCACCCAGGGAAAGGCCTTGGTCACAAGGATCTTATTTTCCCTCCCAGAGTAAGCCATGGTCTGCCCTCACCATGCTTACCTGAGAGATGCAGGTGCCAGAAGAACCGGAGTTGACCGCCTGAACTGCTGCAGTGCCCTCCATGGCTCCTTAGTGTCTGTCACAGCCTCTGCTGGATCTACACAGGCTCCGGACGCCTACCAAGCCACACATGCTGCGCCTGGAAACTGGAACCTTCATTTCCTGGCGCCCTCAGATGAAGCGGTTCCGCCAGAAGTAGCGCCATTTCAGTTCGTTGGAACGCAGAAGCCCCTCCTCGGACACACGTACGTTCTTAACTATACCCGGAACGGACGTGCCGCATGTCTCGTGGACGCCGTTCATACTTGGATGCCATACGTTACTTTCCGATGAAGCACAACGGCCGGACTGTGCGACCAAAATGGAGGTAGGGAATCCGCCGCTCTTCAGAGGTCCAACTCTCCCCGAGCTTATAGGCAGCGGTGTACAAGCAGCCCTCTTCACTGCACTTAAAGGGCCGTTTCGGACAGAGGAGAAGGTACTTCAGAGGCTCCCTCCCAGGACAATCCTGGAACATGAAGCTCCCCAGGTTCCTCACATGCTGCCTTCCCGTCCAGCAGGAAACACAAAAACTGAAGGGGAAGGCCTTGAGGACCGCCTTTTAACCATTTGGGTGAATGTGTTTCCTGTCCCGGAGAGAAGAGCCCTATGTTTCAGAGGCTGTCCTGAAACACAAGAGAAAAAAATAGTTTTTTCTCCGGTTCCACCCATTCTCTCTTAATAGAGTTCACTAGTGCGCTATGAACCAGGAAGACCCTGGTTGGATCCTCTTTCAGGATTTGATACATCCGGTCATGCAAGGACAGGGAGACTTGCTCTTCTTTAATTTTGAGCATCTCATAAATCACCCCCCAATAAGGCATCAACGTCCTCGAGTGAGGAGCTTGTCCCTTGAATCGGAATATCTCTGGATGATGCCGTCTCACTCAGGCCATCCAGAGAATCTAATTCTTCCCCCGATTCGTCACCCTCCTCTGGGGTGGAAGCGGGGGAAACTGCGGCTGGTTTTGGGGTCTCAAGGTTGGCTAGCATTATCTTGATGAGTGCATTTCTTTCTGTACCCCAGAAATCAGTTCCTTACAGGCTCCTGTAGCCTCCTTGTAAACCAACTTATCGATGCAGGGTTTACAGAGGGGCTTAACCCATCCCTCCCCCGACTTCTCGGGTTCTTTGGGCAGAGCCCAAAACAAGAGAAGAGAAGAAAAAGGAGGGGAAACACAGACAAGCTACCATCAGCGTAACCTTAGTAAAAATAGGATGCCTTCACCAAACACCTATGTGCACCCCCACCAGCCACCAACAAGAGCCGTAAGACACATTAGTTTGGATCCTGTTTAAATAGGGGGGCGGATCCAATCTGTCCATCACTCCCCCACTCTGTTCCAGCCCCATGGTACAAGACACCCTTGTGTTTGCCTACCTGGGCTGGTTTGGCTCCACTGCCACATTCTGCTGCATCCATGCTTCTTTTCGGAAGTTTCCTGACCGCCTGGAGGCTTTTCCCCTTAAGCCTGTGGTGCAGCACATCTATCTTGTGGCTGGCGCTTTTCAAATCAGGCGCCCTTGGTTCCACCGCCCACACTCGCCGCGTGACCCAGAACCGGAAGTGGTCCGCCAGAAGTCCCCGCCCTCCTCCTGCATTCCACAGGCTGGAACTCAAAGCCTGTGCACTCCCCTGCCAAATTCAATTCAGCCGCCAGGCGGGGAATGCCAGCCCTCCCCGGGGTATCTAGGAGGAGAGCTCCAGTCACAGCTGTGTTTAACCTGACCGGGGGACCCCAGATGTCTCATCTTGTTTGCCCAGGTACACAGACCTCCTTCCCCTTCTCACATGGGCCACAGTTTCAGGGGAAGGAGAGCGCCAATCCAGCCTCCTCCTCTGGTGGAGGAAACACAAAGACTGAGGGAGAAGGGACAGGTACCACCCTTTAAAGGTCTGATGATGCGTTTCCTGCCTCCGGAGGTGGAGCCCAATCTCCCTAGTGCTGTCCTTGACAGATGACTAGAGAAAAACCAAGCTCCCCCGGTGCCATAGTCACACAGGTGCACATTGATGGCACTCTGCTGCGTGTGCAGCTGCTGCAGCATGGCCAATGTTAAGTTCCACCTGGTGGGCATGTCACATATTATGCGGTTCTTGGGCAGGTTAAATTCCTTTTGAAGGTCAGCCAATCAAGCACTGGCGTTATATGACCAGCGGAAATGCACACAGACTTTACAGGGCTGCCTCAGGATCCTGTAAGCCCGGGTACCTGCCCAAGAACCACTGCAGCAGTTAACCACTTCAGCCCCGGACCAATTTTCAGCCTAAGGACCAGAGGTCTTTTTACAATTTCGCACTGCACTGCTTTAACAGGTAATTGCGCGGTCATGCAATGTTGTACCCAAACGAAATTTGCGTCCTTTTCTTCCCACATATAGAGCTTTCTTTTGATGGTATTTGATTGCCTCTGCGATTTTTATTTTTTGCGATATAAATGGAAAAAGTCTGAAAATTGAGAAAAAGATATTTTCTACTTTTTGTTATAAGAAAAATCGAATAAACTCAATTTTAGTCATACATTTAGGGCAAAATTTATTCAGCAACATTTCTTTAGTAAAAAAAAATGTCAATAAGCGTATATTTATTGGTTTGTGCAAAAGTTATAGCGTCTACAAACTAGAGTACATTTTCTGGAATTTACACAGCTTTTAATTTACGACTGCCTATCTCATTTCTTGAGGTGCTAAAATGGCAGGGCAGTACAAACCCCCCCCCCAAATGACCCCATTTTGGAAAGTAGACACCCCAAGGAAATTGCAGAGGGGCATGTTGAGTCCATTGAATATTTTTTTTTGTCCCAAGCGATTAAATAATGACAAAAAAAAAAAAGTTTACAAAAAGTTGTCACTAAATGATATATTGCTCACACATGCCATAGTTATATGTGGAATTGCACCCCAAAATATATTCTGCTGCTTCTCCTGAGTACGGGGATACCACATATGTGGGACTTTTTGGGAGTCTAGCCGCGTACGGCACCCCGAAAACCAATCACTGCCTTCAGGATTTCTAAGGGTGCAAATTTTTGATTTCACTCCTCACTACCTATCACAGTTTCGAAGGCCATAAAATGCCAATATAACACAAACCCCCCCCAAATGACCCCATTTTGGAAAGTAGACACCCCAAGCTATTTACTGAGAGGCATGTTGAGTCCATGAAATATTTTATATTTTGCCATAAGTTGCAGGAATATTAAAAAAAATTTTTTTGCACAAAGTTGTCACTAAATGATATATTGCTCACACATGCTATGGGCATAAGTCAAATATCACCCCAAAATAAATTCTGCTGCTTCTCCCCGAGTACGGGGATACATGTGGGGGACTTTTTGGGAGCCTAGCCACGTACGGGACCCCGAAAACCAAGCACCGCCTTCCGGATTTAAATATAAAACGCTACCAAAAAAAAACTGTTAGCGATTGCAGGATCAGGCCTGACTCTGCGATCGCTGCAGTTATGTGTTTAGTGTTTTGTAAGTGACAGTGATCGATCGATACTGCACTTGGGTGGGCTGGGCGGAGGGGCAAAACGCAGGTGCTAGCAGGTATCTGGGCTGATCCTGCTAACAATGCGTTTTTTTGGAACCCTAAACTGCTGGGGACGCTAGTATAGATCTGATCAGATCAGATATTGATCTGTTCAGATTCTATACCACTACGGGAGGTTTATGCTTTGCGCGTGGGTGTTAGCGGTACTGGCACTAACCTAGCGCTGCCTGGGGCGACGCAGACCCTGACCCAAAAACCTAATTGATATCACCCGCCGGGAGATCAGGGGGTTAAACCTTTATTGGGTAATAAATGGTGGGTGCCCTGATGCTATAAAAAGCAAACTAACCAGAGTCACCCGTAACACTTATACGGTGATCACTGGTGAAAGGGTTAACTAGGGGCAATCAGGGGGTTCAAATTTTTATTAGGTAGTATATGGGGGTCCCTGGCGCTATATAAAAACCTATATAAAAACCTAAATAACTAACTGGCTAACCAGCGTCACCAGTGACACTTATACTGTGATCGCTGGTGAAAGGGTTAACTAGGGGCAATCAGGGGGTTAAAACCATTATTGGGTAGTATATGGGGGTACCTAGCACTATAAAAACCTGGCGGTGAACCTAAAAAAAATATCGGGGGGCGATTGGGGGGGGGGGGGGGGTTGTGTACCTATGTGTGCCTATGTGTTAGTGTAGTGTTGGTGCACACTTACTTTCACTTCTCCTCGTAGTCCGGTCAATAAAACCACACCGAGGAGAATGACATCCCTTCCTCCCTGCCTGTGTTTACTATACACAGAGGGAGGAAGCTTCTCATTCGCCAGGAGCAATCGAGAGGGGATGGCCAGAAACCAACGGCCATCCCCTCATCCCGGATCGCTCCTGCAGCGAAACGGACCACCACATCCAGCGGGAGGAGGTCCGATCGGACCCCCCACCCGCTGGAAGGAAAGCACGTACATGTACGTGCTTATGCCTGTACATGCCATTGTAATGACGTACAATGGCATGCGGCGGTCCTTAAGTGGTTAAGGACGTGAGCCAAACAGGGCACATGGGCCAGCTGTCACTGTCGGAGAGGCGGGTGCCGTTGTTGCAAACCACCATTCCTGGCTTAAGCTGGCATGGTGTCAACCACCTCTGAGCCTGCCCTTGCAGAGCTGACAGAATCTCTGCCCCAGTGTGGTTCCTGTCCCCCAAGCACACCAGCTCAAGCACTGCATGCCATCTTTTTGCCTGCGTACTTACACAGGCCCTTGAACGCCTATGGAGCACCGCTGGTTCCAAGGACAAATCAGCACAGGATGAAGCCGTGGAGGAAGAAGAAGAGGAGGGGTGGAGGAGAGAGGGGTGGCAGAATCACCACTAGTAGAATTTTGTAGGCGTGGTGGCAGACCACCAACACTACTGCACCCTGTCCTGCATCCTTCCCAGCTGCCAGCAAAGTCACTCAGCGCACGGTGAAAGATAGGTAATGTCCCTGTCCATGCATGCTGGACCATGATTTAGCGGTAATATGCACCTTACTGCTGCCCATCCTGTCCAGCAAGGCATGGACATTGCCTTTTACATGGCGGTAGAGAGCCGGAACAACCTTCCGTGAAAAAAACCTGCCACTGAGGTACCGCACATTCAACAAACTCACGGAAGGGGGGAGAGTCTACCAACTGAAAAGGCAGCAGTTGATGTGCTAGCAATTTAGCCAAGCTAGCATTCAACCGCTTGGCATGTGGATGGCTGGGAGCGAACTTTTCGCCGCCGGGGAAATCTGCCTGCTAGAATCGGACGTTGGTGTACCGATAGCAGATTTCCTGAAAGGACTTGGAAAGTGACACACCTAATTGTACACCTTTATTCCTCTCAGTGCAGGTTTCTGAGAGGACTGAAGGGATAGTGGGGTTGAAGATCCCAGCTGATGAGGAGCAAGGAGAGGTGCGCCTTGTTCTTTGGTGTGGGTCTTTTAGGTAGTGTTGCCAACGGGCTGCATGGGAGCTTGACATATGTCTGATTAAGCATGCGGTGCCCAAGCGCTTGCTGTCTAGTCCATGCTTGATACGCTTCAGACATATGTTGCAAATAGCAACGGTGCGATCTGCTGCATGTCTCAAAAAAAGCCCACACCAAAGAACTTTTGGAATAACGAGCGGAGTCACCTGCACCCTGCACTTCGAGCTCTGCGGTGTGATGCAGTCGGTTGGCTGCCCTTAAGTTGGCCCCTGGAGGGCATCCTGCCTCGTTGGAGATGTGCCTCCTCCTCTCTATCAGGCACCTACATAGAGTCAGTGAGCTCATTAACCCCTCCCTGTCACTGGAGCAAACCTTGCAGTATGCTGCAGCTGGGGGAACATCACTGCCAGTTTGTTGGAACATGTTGTCCTTCTTGGGCAACCCCCCTCTCTGGGCTCACGTTACTGCCTTCCTCAAGCTGGGTACCATCATTGGAGCCTTCAAAACGCTGCACATCCTCCTGCAGCATGTACACGACACTGTGGTTGAACAGTTCAGGGGACTCCTCCAGTGGGGCTACCGAAGGATTAACTGATGATGACCTTGAGTCCAAGGAATAGGCCACTTTGGCACCTGCATTGGCAGCCTGGGTAACAGAGGATGAGGACGGCCTGGTCATCCACTCTAACAACTCTAAGGCATGCTGTGGCTCAACACAGCCAGCTGGCAGGAAAAAGGACAAGAATGCCCCACAGCTACGTACTGATGAGGATGCACCGTGTCCACTACCAGCACTGTTGCCTCTAGACACAGAGCTTGTCCTTTTATTGGCCTGAGACTGTCTGCCTCTCCTTGTTGGCCTTCCAGACACTGTCTTTGATGTATCTGAATAGGTACACAAGGAAATGCCTGCAGTGAGATGCAGCTACACAAAGCTAGGATATAGAGAGATAGATATATATATATATATATATATACACACACACACACACACACACACACACACACACACACAGATTATACTGCGGCTAGCTGAATTGCCTGCAGTATTAGGAAGAAAACATGAATTGTCTGCAATGAGCTTTAGTTGCACACTGTGCACAGGATACAGTACACTGACTGAAAATACTGCAGCTGCCTGCCTATAAGTATATTAGGAAGAGAACAGGAACGGATCTAGCTAAACTGAATACAAAATACACACACAAACACCTGGGATATTTTATATATATATATATATATATATATATATATATATATATATATATATATATATATATATATATATATATATATATATATATATATATATATATATATATATATATACACACACATACACACACACACACACACACATATATATTATACACACTCGAAGCTCATCACTAATCGGGTTCTAACAACTAGGTACAGACATTGGAGTAGAAGTGGCATGGAATTGTGAATTAATGAAATACTTGTATAGCGCACAATGCGAACTGAATCGCCTCAAGGCACAAAATTCTGCTTTTGTCAGGTAGCCCACTTGTTGCATGCCTAACGTATAGCTAGAATTGGATGCAGAGTCCAGCTTTAAAGCCGGGTTCTACTCCGATGCAGGGAGCGCATCATCAATTTGAGAAAAAGTGTTGAGTGGGCTTCCATTAGATTTTAAAAAGGCCAAAATCAAGTCGGATACAGGTACAGTTCTTACACAGCTTTCATTATAGAAAATGCATTTAATGATATACAGAATTAATGGAAACAGAAAATGCATTCGTGTTCATCTGCCTTGATTTCAGCTTTAACTTTGGTCATGCAAGCAAATCCAACTCTATCAAGGCTTTACCTGGTAATCCTGGTCATCTATTCCGAACCGCTCTCTGAGATTTCGAAATACTTGTGGGCAGTAGTCCTTTAATTTAAAATGACTGGGCAAGTTCTCTCTGGGGAAAGAAAAAAAATATATACACATGAGATTACATACTGTATTTACATAGTATACACAGTACTGCATGTGTTTGAAAACACAAGTTAGACATTTTATCCTACAGTGGGAGATAAACCATTTAAAGCAGAACTACACTGCATCCGAGCACCACAAACCAAAAATGCAATTCATTTAATTTTTAATATTCAAAAGTAAACTCAGTTATCTATACAAGTCTCCATGCTTTATTTTGTTCAAAAATCACTTTTAAAAACACTCCTAGCAATTCTAGACACAACCATCTTGAGTAAGGGAAGATGATTCATGTAGCATTTACTTCATGGAATCCATCTGCCCTTAGCTCAGGCATGCACACAGGAAGGTGCGTTTAGCTGAGAAAGCCCCTTTCTCCCCCCCCCCCCCCCCCTTTGAAAGGCTCGTGGGATGTATATCTAGGCTAACCAGAAAGTAACTGAAGAGATGTGTTAAAAAAAAAAAAAAAAAAAGATTATTATACAAGATTTATATGGCGTCAACAGTTTACGCAGCACTTTAAAACATGAGGGCAGACAGTACAGTTACAATTAAATACAATACAGCAAGAATCAGAGGGTCGTTAGAGCTTACTTTCCTATTCATTTACTAATGCTAGCAGAAGGAGGATTAAAAATAGTCTATGTTGATTTGGAGAGTGAAACGCCGCTTGAAAATTACTTAGTAGTAAAGAGACCAAATAAGCTGTAGAAGACAGCCAAAAGTCTAAAGCTATTAGCATGTACACAGTGGATCAACTTCTGTACTACTGCCCGGTTGAAATTTTCCCTGCTTGAGCAGCACTGCAGGCTACAAAACACAGGTTATTTTGCAGAACACAGAAAAGGAATCTCAGTAACTGAGTATGAACAGCATGTAATACAGCAGGGGTGCTCAACCTGTGGCCCTCGGAGCCCCCTATGTGGCCCTTAACCTCAAACCAGGGAAGCAACCTAATATTATATCTTGTGGGTTTCGTGTGCTTTCTGAAAGTGCACAGCGACCGCAAGATACAAGTCTATGGCAAAGCAAAGCTGACCCACAGGTGCACTGCGCTGCACCCGTGGTGTGGGTAAACCACAGCACATCATCATGAAAAGTAAATAGGAAAGGTAGTGGTGCGCTGTACGTTGGAGGGGTATATCTATCGATAAATGCAATGTACTGAATCCACAGTTACGGGGTATAAATAAAAGTTTAGAAATCAATACAGATATGGTAAAAAAGTGTGCCTGTGTGGCCAATTAAACAATAATACTAATTGCTGCTAATATATAATCTGGAACATAAATACATAAAATAGTGAAGAAAAATAAACAATATAAATTCCAAAGTGCAGCGTGTTGCGATCATAGAAATCGCATAAAGTGCAGGTGCTCTACTGTGATGCGCATAGGCAAACCTTCAAGTATAGGCAGTAATAAGGTGACAAACAATATTAATGTATCAGACAAAAGTCAGTTTCAGGTGCAAGGTGCTGCGATTATTCCCATAATCGCACAAGGTGTGACTCCTTCAACATGATAATTTGTGAACATTGTGGAAATATTGCAATGGAGACGGCAGTGGTGCTGGTGAGAGGGAATATATCTGTGACAGCGACCGGAAGTGACGTAGACCGAGCCCGCAGCTCGTTTATACATTGTTTGTACAGACTATGTTTGTGAGTATCTTTAAAACTTTTTAAATAAATAAACCTGTTGAAACATTTTACACTATGGAGCATCCTTCCTCCATCTCTGCTTAAACCCATATACACGCCACACTATTGAGGAACCCTGACTGCAATACCTCAGAGGAAATCCCCTTAAAGGGACCACAACATTGGTCAGGACCTGGGAACTCCACATTAAAGGGAAATTCCGCTAAAGGATCCTAAAGACCTCTATACACGCTGTTACCTTACAGCGGTAAGGGGACATCCATCATTGGCATACACGGAACCATGAAGGATATATCCCCTCTCACCAGCACCACTGCCGTCTCCATTGCAATATTTCCACATTGTTCACAAATCATCATGTTGAAGGAGTCACAACTTGTGCGATTATGGGAATAATCACAGCACCTTGCACCTGAAACTGACTTTTGTCTGATGCACTAATATTGTTTGTCACCTTATTACTGCCTAGAAGGTTTGCCTATGCGCATCACAGTAGAGCACCTGCACTTTATGCGATTTCTATGATCGCAACACGCTGCACTTTGGAATTTATATTGTTTATTTTTCTTCACTATTATGTATTTATGTTCCAGATTATATATTAGCAGCAATTAGTATTATTGTTTAATTGGCCACAAAGGCACACTTTTTTACCATATCTGTATTGATTTCTAAACTTTTATTTATACCCCGTAACTGTGGATTCAGTACATTGCTTTTATCGATAGATATACCCCTCCAACGTACAGCGCACCACTACCTTTCCTATTTACTATTCCTCCGGGTTCAGATATTTCCCTTCCAGTGTATGCAGCAGTACTTTATTTCCCTTCTATTGCCTTGACATGGCGCAGGAATAATTCCCTTTACTAACATCATCATGAAAGCAGCCTTACAGGGGCTTAGGACAGTAAGAGCTTAACATTTGCGGTTTGTGGGGGGGGGGGGGGGGGGTAGTAAAACCCCATAGTTGAGACTAGAGGTCGACCGATATGGGTTTTTCTCTGGCCGATGCCGATATTTAGAAATCATGGCGGCCGATAGCCAATATATGATGCCGATTTTTTTTTGGGCCGATATGTTAGGCCGATTTTTATTTTATTTATTTATTTTTTTCCTTTTTTATTTATTATTATTATTTTTTTAATCCCCCTTGATCTAACACACCTTTCCCATTGGGAGTTTTTCAGGCGCTTTTGGGCTAAAAATAGCGCCTGTAAAGTGCCTGCAAAATGGCTCCCCTGCAGTCTGTGTGAAAGACAGAGTGCTTTCACACTGAGGCGATGCGCTGGCAGGATCTTAAAAAAAAGTCCTGCAAGCAGCACATTTGGAGTGGTGTATACTGCTCCTCCACCACTCCTGCCCATTGATATGAATGGGCACCACTGCCGAAGCGCATGCAATGCGATTTGGCAGCAGTGCTTCATGGGCGCATTTAACCTCTTCCTCGGCCGCTAGCTGGGTTATATGTGCCCCACTAGCAGCCAAATAGCACCGCTAAAATGATGGTGAAGAGCCGCTAAAACTTGCGTTTTACCATCAACGATCCAGTGTGAAAGCAGCCTTCATAAGTGATACAGAAAATTTCTTACATTTAAACATTTATTAAACAAAACAGACCTCCAATCAGTTTACTTGTATGATTTAGATTAAAAAAAACCAAAAAAAAAAAACCTATGTATTAAAAACAGGTAGTCAAAACTTTTGGACGAAAAAAAAAAAAATGGGCTAACTTTATTTTTTTTATTTTATTTTTAAATAGTGTATTTTTTTCCCCAAAAAATGCATTTGAAAGACCTCTGTGCAAATGCCATGTGACATAAAATATTGCAACAACCGCCATTTTATTCCCTAGGATCTCTGCTAAAAAAAATATATATAATTTTTGGGGGGTCTAAGTGATTTTCTGGCAGAAAATACAGGATTTTTACTTGTAAGCAACAAGTGTCAGAAAAGATTTAGTCTTTAAATGGTTAAACTGAGAACTTCTACACACAGAGATGACTTCATTCATTGAAGTGTAAACATTGTATCATTTAGTTCTTTTCTTGGCAGTCTGCCCAGAGAGGAGGAAAGTGTTGCTATGACGACTCAGGCAACTTACACTGACTTCTATACAGAAGTCATTTCAAAGTCCTGCTGTAGTTCTAAATTGGCTTTTTATCAGCACAATCGGCCCATGCCGATTATTTAAAAAACTGCAAATATCGGCCGATATATCGGTCGACCTCTAGTTGAGACATGCTTTTACCACGCCCGATCCCCAAACACTGGTCAGGTGTTGCAATAGTAAACCTGCCCAATGCTCCAGGGGGCCATTGCAGCCTCCGTCACATTATTTTTTTATTGTATCATGCCAAGTATAAAAAGGACAAGCAGATGCGTTTCAGTACAAGGCTTGTGCCGAAACGCATCTGCTTGTGCTTTTTACGCTTGTGATACAAGACAGACAACAGATGATATATATCCAGAGTGCCGGCTTTTCTTTAGTTATCTTCAAGTTTGCCTGTTTGGATGTAAGGAGGACATCTTGAGCCTCAGAGCACCTGAATTTTGGACGTGCCGAAGTTACCAATTATCTGCTATCCAGATATCGTAGTTCAGAGCAGTGTTACTTTGCGTTGTCACATTCTTTTCTATACTTGGATAGGAGGGGCAATGGGGGAGGCATATACAGTAAACGATCCTCTCCATTTTCCTCTTGCAAATGCTGAAAGCCCACTAATCCTCCTCTCTCTACCACCGGCAGGAGGAAAATGTTCACTATGCGATTTAAAATAAAAATTCTAAATTCCAAGCCATTTCATTTAATCGTGACCTGCAACCAGTTACCAAATAATTTAAAGAGGTAGTAAAAAGGTTTCTCAATGGTGCCAAGTTGAAATATTTAACCTGGACTCCCAAACAGGAAAGCAACACTGTGAACCCTTGGCTGAATGTTTACAGGGCTTTTGCTCTGTACTTGCCACATCTTGGAGTGTCTCAACATTTTTGGCTAGGTTCACACCTGTGTGTGGCGAGGGCATGAGAATACATACATTAGAATGAACTGCGGTGCCCCGCAGCACAGAAGTCCCTGCACGGGAATCGAGGTTCCCAGTACGGGGGCCATTTCCAGTGTGCCTGTAGGTCCCACATTTCTGTGTGGGTGGTTGAGGCTGCTAGTATTTGTGCAGGTCTCACAACAGCACAGAAGTGAACCTAGCCTCTGTCAGCAGAATCTTTAAATGAAGGAACATCTTCTATAGGTACAGTAAGATGTTTAAGATAGAAACAGTAGGGTCTACTATCAGAACAGACCACTTTTTTTGCATGGTGAGATGAAGGAGAAATTAGCATATCAACATAGGCAAGCATACTGCATGAAGCCAAAAACGTCAGGAATAAAAAAAGCCTGAGGGTGGGAAACCTTCTGTAGCCTCCTCCAACAGTGCTTCTGGGACCTCTGCATTCATGTCAATGTCTATTTAAGAATATCAGGATCCAACTCCTAGAGATGAGGGGGGTGAAAGAGCCTGGCACTTTTGAGTTTTGGACAGTGATCATCCCCTTCAGACAGGGCAGATTCCATTGTGATCAGCAGGGAATCTGAACTGATCGCAACGAACTCCACAGTCTGTTTACACCTCACTACCTCCGATCCGTATCGTCTGAATGGAAGAAGATAGAGCCCTCCCCCGTTTTATTTATTTTATTTTTTTTGCGACAGGCCTGTTCAGACCCGGAGGTAGCCGGGTGTTAAACGGGCAGGTCTATTTATGCCTGCCTGTCCATAGGGAAAGAGGGACCTTCTGATCAGGTCCAGTAGAAAAAAAAAAGAAAAGAAAAGAAAAAGCAGGCAGACCTGATCAGAATGCATGTCTGAAAGGGGTAGTAAAGCTGCTAGTTATTCTATGAATGGTGACAGTTGCAGAAAAGTCTGCCTTAACCACCGGAAGATTTACCACCCCCTTCATGACCAGGCCATTGCAACAAAGCACTGCGTTACTTTGACAATTGCGCGCTTGTGCGACACTGTATTCAAATAAAATGTATGTGCTCCCCCCACAATAGTGCTCTTGTTGTGCGGTTGTGTGACACTGTATCCAAATAAAACGTATGTGCTCCCCCCACAATAGTGCTCTTTTTGTGCGGTCGTGTGACACTGTATCCAAATAAAACGTATGTGCTCCCCCCACAATAGTGCTCTTTTTGTGCGGTTGTGTGACACTGTATCCAAATAAAACTTATGTGCTCCCCCCACAATAGTGCTCTTTTTGTGGAATTTGATCACCTCTGCATTTTTATTATTTTGCGCTAAACAGAAAAAGCCTGACAATTTTGAGATCAAAATAAATATTTTTTATAAATAGGGCCAATACCATGCTAATGTAGCACAATTAAAAATTACATACCGTATTTATCGGCGTATAACACGCACTTTTTCCCCCTTAAAATCGGGGGAAAATCATGGGTGCGTGTTATACGCCGATTCCCCCGCCGATCTGCGCTCTGTGGAGCGCCGCCAACATTTACTGAGCTGAGCCGAGTGTACTGTGTACTCGGCCCCGCTCTCAGTCACGCCCAGTCTCGCCTCCTAGCCTTTACGTCCCGCCATTGGCCTAGTGTTGTGTCCATCACAGGAGCCAGGACAAGGGGCGGGACGGGGGCTTTACTGCGAGCAGAGCCGAGTAGCCGAGTACCCTCGGCTCAGTCTATCTCGGCTGCGGGAGGAGCCGAAGATCGCGGCGGGAGGAGCAGAAGATGGTGGCGGCGGCAAATTTAAAACCAACCATACTGCAATTTTGTGGAAGGCTGCAGCGGGACAGTGGAGGGCTGCAGGGGGACAAGGTAGGCCATGTGTGGCATGCCTAAACTACAGTCAGATGCAGAGACTGGTGTTAAAATATGGTCCTGTTCCAGTGCAAAGGAAGCATCGTCAGTCCAAGTAACTCAAGGTTTTGTAGGCCTTCTGCAGAGAAAAGTTTTGCTTGAGGTTGCTACGTTTCTCCTTGCACCTGTTTTTTGCCATTGCCATCAGTGAGATTACCCTATTGGGTACTCGCCAAGTAGAGTACAGAAATTAGGCAAGTGTGTGAGAAGGCATATACAGCAACTCGGTGGGTGGTCATCCTGTAGCGAAGTCCCCATGGCAAAAGGGAGGAAGAAAGCACCAGAATACCTTATTTAGGGTTCTAGGTGGAAGTGGGGGTAAAGTATGTGACCTGTGGCGTGATGCAACCCCTGGTCATCCATCTGAGATGGAGCTCTAAGTAGTTGGATTTTAGTTCCAGGTTTGAAAAGTTTAAACTGTATTGAATAAATGAATATGATTCAAAACACAATCCTGGTTTCCTGATGTATAAACCTGTACTAAATAGGCATGCACAAATAGTGTAAAGCAAGCAATATAGATATTGTCTCATATCTGAGGTGGGACTTTAGTAGTGGTCAAAAGAAACAGATGACCCCTTTCTTACCTGTTCACATCACTGGTCCTTACACAGGGTTCAGGATTCGCACGTCACATTGAGCCTACCGTCAAAGGGGTTTTCACTGTTCAGGTTCAACTAGGGATGGACCATGGCCCTGGATCTGTATAGCACCATGCAGATAATTACACACATTGCATCAAGTGCTGAGGTGAATGCCCATGCAGGATCCAGTGCCCGCAGCAACATTGCAGGCTGTACCCATGGTGTGGGGTCTGGCTCCCAAGGTTTTACAGAAGTTGCACTGATCCAGATACACTGCTTCTATTGTTGTATTAAGCTCTGGTTCTAACTGCGACTTGTCATGCGACTTGAGAGTTCAAAGTCGCATGACAAGTTGTGCCCCATAAACTGGAAAAAAAAAAAAAACATTCTAAATTGGTGCAACTCAAAATGCTCCGACTTAGAAAAAGGTTTCGGCACTACTTTTAGTGCGACTTCAACACACCTTGCATTTTCTAATTTTAAATAAGTCGTATGCAAGCCTGCGTAGGTCTGCATACCAGGGACACTAAGGCTAATCTGGGGTAATCAGAATTAGTGGAATCCCCTCGGCCTCCACTCTGCGGAGCCAATGTGGTAGTAGTTTTAGCGGAGGAAAGGCATAGATCAGTTGATACTGACCCCCACGGAGCCCCCAGCGCGTCTGAAGCGTCTGCCCAAGGATCTCTTGTCCTGGACACGAATCTCAGCACCTTCCGATTGAGACGGGAAGCCAGAAGATCCACGTATGGTGTGCCCCACCGCAGGCACAGCTGCCTGAACATCTCCGGATGCAGCGCACATTCTCCTGGGTCCAGCATCTGGCTACTTAGGTAGTCCGCCTGACAATTTTCCACTCCCGGGATGTAAATGGCTGATAGGGTCGGTACATGTCGCTCTGCACACTGAAGGATGTGAGCGACCACCCGTGCTGCAGCCAGGCTTTTTGCTCCTTCTCGATGATTGACATATGCCACCGCTGTGGCGTTGTCTGACTGGATCCTGATCGGACGCCCTTGAAGTCTCATTGACCATGTAGAGAGGCATAGCCTGATCGCTCATATCTCGAGCAGATTGATTGGCAATTTGGATTCCTCCCTTGACCAAAGGCCCTGGGTTGACTGTACTTCCAGTACTCCACCCCAACCGGTCAGGCTGGCGTCCATTGTGATCACTGTCCGATGTAAAAAATCATTCACTAAGTGCTGTAGCACAAACCTCCTGGCAGACATTCAAATCATTTGGTCTTTTTACAGCACATTGTGTATAAGTGAGTGAACTGGAAAGGGCATATTTGATTCCTTAGTTTATGGGAAGAGATCCCATACTGGAGACCTTTGGTGCAACAGGTGTCAATGGTTCTAGTTTTAAGCATCAGTACACCTCACTGGCCAAGCCTTAATGGTTTCCTACAGTTTGGGAGACATCAAGGGAAGCCCCACTGCCATGATCGACATATCGGACAAAGATTTTGGAGGGCGATAGGGGTGGGCAGACTGGTGGTGCTTATGCCTTGCACCTCCTTCAGTCTCTATGAGAGCAGGAACCTTCCCCCACCAGATTTAACTAATCTTTGGTGAAAAGGGAAGAATGGGAAACACCTGGGGAGTGAAGGGGAGATTCCAAGGCATGGAGACTAAGGTCCCAAGTATTCAGATGCCGTATTTTGGGAAGAACCCTGCACACAGTTTATGTTGACCAGCTCCTCTCACCCATTTCTTATGTCCTCCATGAAGGTAAGAAAGTGTAAAGGCTGTTGCCATAGAGCAGAAGGGGTACAGTTGTCCTATGTCCCATAACTGAGGATGCTTGATAACCCAAGTCACCATCTGCTGAAGAGTAGCAGCCAAAGCTGTGGTGTACCCATCTTCTACCGAGCAATATTTGCTCATGGTGCTGGAGCCGGGGGGGGGGGGGGGGGGGGGAGGCTGGGCAGCTCCTACAGAGGGTGGGACTATGCACCCAGAAAGGACATTGCAAGCCTGAATGTGTCACAAAAATGATGGCACGCTATGCTATGGCCATGACAGACAAGTTGCACACACTTAGCCATGCTGTGACAAAATATGAAAAGCAGTGCAGCCCTACAACAGACTGCTCACAGCCCAAGTTGCTCTCACTGTTCTGGCCCCCATAATACTGCCCAAGGGGGCCTTGTGTCTAGGGACTACCTCCAGGCTGGAAGCTGCAATCTTACTGTCTCAATGGTGACGACGCAACCAATTGGAGAACACTAGCAAAAACCGAAGACCCCTGGAGTGCAAAAGTTTTCTATGGGCTGTCCTAACAACTTTGTTTGCTGGTGTCCGCTCACCTGAACATGGCAGCATATAACCTATGACAAAGATACAAGGAGCCTGTGTCCTGTAACGAATGATGATTAGTAAAATAAGATTTGTGACGGGCCAATGACAGCTACTACACACCACTACTCTAGCTAAATGACATCCCTACGTAGATGACAATTCACAGCATATATTCTACTTTCAGGCAACGTTTGCATTTCACTAATAACTATTTTGTTTGGACTAGACAGCCAATTAAAAGCTGCAATGTGATGCAATTCTTATTATTCCAACATTGAGACTCAATATGTAATTTACAGCAAAGGCAGGGTCTCCCAAATAAAAACATTTTTTTCAAAAGTAGTGCACTAATATGGCATTGTTCAATAGCAACAGAAAAACGCAATAAATCAAAGATCTAATCTACACAAAATAGTAATGTACTTCAGGGCAAATCAAAACATATGCAGTAACTGCAATACATGCACATTTGCTAAATGTTATTAAAAGTACAGAAAAATACCGGCTGATCTACCAAATATGCACTATGCTGCTATTTCCCATCCTCTGACTACACACATTTTTTGTGGACTAGAGTAGTAGTTTCAGCCCTGCACAGTTTTCTTGTGCTAAACTATTCAACCACTCTCACGTCAATCTCCACAACATAAAAGCTAATCATTTTTAAAGCGGCTCTTCACCTAGTTTTTGGAGTTTTACCAGAAATCTACAGTGAGACAGAGCAATTAGTCATCCGGGGTGGGGAATGTGTGCACGAGAAGGAGTTGGCTTCCAGTCTACAGCCCAAGGTTCTGCTACCTGCTGTAGGGGGTAGGAGCAGTTTATTGTGTGCACCAATGGTGGCGGCACCACCTGCAGACGGGCGGTATGAGCAGTACACTGTGTGGGGAGGGAATGTTACGAGCTGTATACTGTGTGTAGCAGTGGCTGCTGTGGAGGGGGGCATATGAACAGTATGCCGTGTGCAGCAGCGGTGGCTGCTGAGGAGGGGGCATATGAACAGTATGCTGTGTGTAGCAATGGCTGGTGCTGGGTAGAAGCAGAGAAATTATGTTTGCGTGTGAGTGTGCATGTTTGTTCCAGGAACAAACAGTTATAGTTTTATGGCTTACGAGGGAAGAGATAGTCCCATAGTGCCAGAGAACTGCCCAGATTATAGGGAGTGCTGGCAAGATTGTGTGGGACTTGGCATCACCCTTATTCGGAAAGGGGTACCACTTGTATGTGGACATTAAATGAGCGTGCCACTTTTTAGTCACTTGTTTGAACATGGAATTGGCGCATTTGGCACCGTGCGATCTAATCGCCAGGGCTTACACCAGCGGCTTGTAGATTGCCATTTTAGGGGAGAGCCTGCTTGAAGTGTAATAATTTGCTTGCCGTTAAGTGGAGGGATAAATCGGAATGTTTTCGTTCTGTCCTCCCTTCACGGCCCAAATTCCTACGGCAACTGGTGGAGAAATATCTCTCTGTCCAAGAATATAACCTTAATATTGGAGTGGTGTTTGTAGAAAACGCAGACATAGGCGTGACACCCGATATTATTGTCCTGACCATCCTGGTCTTTGCAATGGTGAATGTTTTGAATGCTTTTGAATGCTACCACACACTAGTGGAGTATTAGCGTAGGGTATAGCAATGCACAGACTAGAACACACTTTTACAGGGTCTCCAAAGATGCCATTGCATTTTGGGAGACCCGAACCATTACAGTTAAAAATAAAAGTGTAAAAAAAATAAAAAATAAAGAAAAATTATATTAAAAGAAAATTGTTTTATTGTTCTGTCGTTTTGCTCTTTTTTTTTACTGTAGTCTACAATGCAGTACTTTATTGTTACTATGTTTTATCATGTTTGCTTTTCAGGTATGCAATTCTTATTTACTTTACGGTTTCCTGTGTTTTATTGTTAAACTTTGTTTTCAGGTACACCATTTAGCTGCAGCACTGATTAAAAAAAGAAAAAAGCATATATGCTGAAGCATGGGAGCAGGAGTGGAGGAGCGATTTGCCTCTAACATTAGGGATTGTCCCCATGCTTCGGGCTTATGTTTTTTTAGGCACAGATTCCATTAAATGTTTTATTTTTAATATGTTTTATTGTATTTGCTTTGTAGATCTTACTGTTATACTGTAATGTTAATATTACTTTGTTTTATTGTTAACCATCATTTGCTTAGCAGGTACGCCATTCAGCTGCAGCACTGATTTATCTTGACAGTAACAGCGTTTGCTCCCATGATATGCAAATCAGCAACTACAGCGCTGTAAGAGTTAATTTCACCACCACAGTGAAAAAAAAAAATGGTGCATGTATGCCCATCATTAGAAGTGGATGGATGAAGGGCAGCATTCTAAAGGTGGGCATACCCACCGATCAATCTCTCTTTTTCGCTCAGCCCACAGGCTGCATGAAAAAACAAACAAACACACGAACATTACAATGTATGCTCAACAAGGGCCAGCAACGCACCAGTATGTTGCTGGACCGAGTGGTTATACCAGAATGATGCCAGCAGGTTTAGGCATCTAGGTATCATTCTTTACAGCCAGCAGTCGGCTTTCATGGCGATTGGTTTTTGGGGTCCTGTACATGGTTAGACTGACAAAAATTCCCACACAGGTGTTATCCCCATACTCAGAAGCAGCATAATGTATTTTGGAGGTGTAATTCCACATATTACCATGCCACATTTGAATATATATATTAGGCCTGTTACTGATTAAAATTTTCGTGTTCTATTAATCGTTTTTTTTATTTTTTATTTTTTTTATAGATTAATCGACTAATTTTGATTAAATTATAGTGCACATACAGATCCAACTACTTTTAGCTTATCTCCTTGCATTGCAACTCTGCATTAGGCCGCGTACACACGGGCGGACTGTTCGCCCAACCTTGTCCGCTGAACAGTGTTTGGGCGGACAGTCCGCTCGTGTGTGGGCTTTCAGCGGACAGTTTCAGCGGACAGTTGGACGGACAAAGTCTTTCGGAAATTCCGAAAAACTGTCCGCTGAAACTGTGTTTGAGCGAACAGTCCGCCCGTGTGTGGGCCTGTCCGCTGTACTTTCGAAATGAGCGGACTGTTCCCGCTCGGAAAGTCCGCCCATTTCGAGCGCGTGTACAGGTATGCGGGGCCCGCGAAGGAGACGTCGCGGGCTCCGCCGCCTGGAATGGGCTTAAAGGGGAACCCCAACGCCGAAAAAAATCGGCGTGGGGGTTCCCCCAAAGTCCACACCAGACCCTTGTCCGAGCACGCTACCCGGCCGGCCAGGAAAGGGGGGCGAGCGAGCGCGCCCCCCTCCTGAGCCGTACCAGGCCGCGTGCCCTCAACATGGGGGGTGCCTTGGGGAAGGGGGGGCCGCGCGGCCCCCCCACCCCAAAGCACCTTGTCCCCATGTTGATGAGGACAAGGGCCTCTTCCCGACAACCCTGGCCGTTGGTTGTCGGGGTCTGCGGGCGGGGGGCTTATCGGAATCCGGGAGCCCCCTTTAAGAAGGGGGCCCCCGGATACCGGCCCCCCACCCTATGTGAATGAGTATGGGGTACAATGTACCCCTACCCATTCACCTGTGAAATAAAGTACAAAAAAAAAACACAACACAGGGAAAAAATATTTTATTGCACAGCTCCGGGGGGTCTTCCATCTTCGGGGGTCTTCTCGCCGGACTCCTCCGCTATCTGTGTGTAGCTCTTTTACTAGCGGAGGAGTCTGGCTTTCTTCCTCCCCGCCGCCGGCCTCTTCTCCCGACTTCGGGGGTCTTGTCCCCCTCTTCGGTTCTTCTGCCGGGCCACCGCGCCTTCTTGTAGCTCTTTTACAGGCGGTGGCCCGGTCTTCTGTCGCCGCTGCCTTCCGTTCTTCTGTCGCCGCCTTCGGTTCTTCTGCCGGGCCACCGCGCCTTCTTGTAGCTCTTTTACAGGCGGTGGCCCGGTCTTCTGTCGCCGCTGTCGTCGCCGCCGCCGCCGCCTTCCGTTCTTGTTCTTCTTCTTGTTCTTCTTCTTCTTCTCCTGGAGATGTTGACTCGACGAGCTCTCCGGCCGGAATGCCAGGGCCGCGCTGTGCGGTCACTTATATAGTGACAATGGGGCGGTGTCACATGGTATATGTCACATGGGTTGGTCACATGGGTTGATGTCACATGGGGACTATGACATCGTAAGGGGGCGGGGTCACCATGTGACCAACCCATGTGACATATACCATGTGACACCGCCCCATTGTCACTATATAAGTGACCGCACAGCGCGGCCCTGGCATTCCGGCCGGAGAGCTCGTCGAGTCAACATCTCCAGGAGAAGAAGAAGAACAACAAGAAGAAGAACAAGAACGGAAGGCGGCGGCGGCGGCGGCGACGACAGCGGCGACAGAAGACCGGGCCACCGCCTGTAAAAGAGCTACAAGAAGGCGCGGTGGCCCGGCAGAAGAACCGAAGGCGGCGACAGAAGAACGGAAGGCAGCGGCGACAGAAGACCGGGCCACCGCCTGTAAAAGAGCTACAAGAAGGCGCGGTGGCCCGGCAGAAGAACCGAAGAGGGGGACAAGACCCCCCGAAGTCGGGAGAAGAGGCCGGCGGCGGGGAGGAAGAAAGCCGGACTCCTCCGCTAGTAAAAGAGCTACACACAGATAGCGGAGGAGTCCGGCGAGAAGACCCCCGAAGACGGAAGACCCCCGGAGCTGTGCAATAAAATATTTTTTCCCTGTGTTGTGTTTTTTTTTGTACTTTATTTCACAGGTGAATGGGTAGGGGTACATTGTACCCCATACTCATTCACATAGGGTGGGGGGCCGGTATCCGGGGGCCCCCTTCTTAAAGGGGGCTCCCGGATTCCGATAAGCCCCCCGCCCGCAGACCCCGACAACCAACGGCCAGGGTTGTCGGGAAGAGGCCCTTGTCCTCATCAACATGGGGACAAGGTGCTTTGGGGTGGGGGGGCCGCGCGGCCCCCCCTTCCCCAAGGCACCCCCCATGTTGAGGGCACGCGGCCTGGTACGGCTCAGGAGGGGGGGCGCGCTCGCTCGCCCCCCCTTTCCTGGCCGGCCGGGTAGCGTGCTCGGACAAGGGTCTGGTGTGGACTTTGGGGGAACCCCCACGCCGATTTTTTTCGGCGTTGGGGTTCCCCTTTAAGCCCATTCCAGGCGGCGGAGCCCGCGACGTCTCCTTCGCGGGCCCCGCCTACCTGTACACGCGCTCGAAATGGGCGGATTTGCCTCCTCCTTACGTGGGCGAGTCCGTTCATTTCAAAAGTTGAGCGAACTGTTTGGCAAACAGTTTGCTGAAACAGTCCGCTCGTGTGTGGGCAAGTCCGCTCATGCAAATTTTGAGCGGACTGTTTGCCGAACAAGGTTGGGCAAACAGTCCGCGCGTGTGTACGCGGCCTTAGTCAGTGGTAAATGTGGTATACACTATATGCAATCACCCGACACTAGTTAGTTTCCACAATCCATGACTTAAACTTCACAGGTCACACAAATACATTTTAAATTCAAACTTTAGCAATTTTTTTTCCCACAGTAGCATGACAATCCCTCCACCTCCAGTCTAACGAATCACTCTCACCTTATGGCATGGACCCCTGTGCAAACAGGTGGTCATGCAAGCAGGTATCAAAAGGACTAACACGGACCATAAACTCCTCTCACGTCTCCTTAGATTTCAGCAAGGACGCCAGGTCACGGGTAGAAAGAAAAGATCTAAGTGCTCAAGTTAAGTAAAAGATTTTATTTGTGTGTTCAAACACAAACTACTCCCATAAAGATGATAAAAACACAGTATATAAAGCAGACAATCATGTAAGTTCCATAGGGCAGCAGCGCGTGACGTCATACATACGCGTTATGTTCAGACGTCACCAGACTCCACCCCCCTTCCCTTAGGGAGTAGACGAAAGGCACTTGGGGAAGAGGGGAGGACCTCAGACGGAACTCCCTGAAGACCCAGAAGCTGGCAGAGAGGTGAGTACCGATCAAAAGAATTTTGATCGATCAAAAAAGGAAGCGACTAATCAAGGAATTAATCTTTAATTTCCACAGCCCTAATTATAGATCAGAAACTTGTGGCAAAATATAAAATATTCCATGGGCTCAACATGCCTCTCAGCAAATAGTCTGAAGAGTGTTGTTTCCAAAATGGGGTCATTTGGGGGGGGGGGGGGTGTTCTGCTATCTTGGCATTTTATGGCCTCTGAAACTGTGATGGGTATTGTGAAGTGAAATCAAAAATTTACTTCCTTAGAAATCCTGAAGACAGTGCTTGGTTTTCAGGGTCTTATAGCTAGGCTCCAAAAAAGTCTCACAAATAAGGTATCCCCATACTCAGGAGAAGCAGCAGAATGTATTTTGGGGTGTAATTCCAAATATAACTGTTGAATTGAATTCATATAATACTTCTGGTATTTCACATCCTGGCTGAGGCAGCCACTTAGCCTCAGTTGAAATGAAACACATGAAAGCTTTGTAATCAGAAGAACAATGGCTTGGCTCAGGCCCACCTGCTGTGATGGGTATGATTGCAGGCTTCAAAGGGAATAAGAGCTAGCTAGATGGCTCAGGGCTAATAGACACACTGCCCATAGTGGACAATACAGCATGCTTCCTGAAGAATGGGCAGACATGTGAAGTATTGCCTCTTGGTGAAATCTATTGGATGGAAGGCAAATGGGGGTGGCTACGAGTGGGCGTGTATGTTTGAATGAAAGGATCACACACGCAGACAATGCTCTCTCCCTCTGTTCGCTGCAAAGAACCTCTCATGAGGCTGTGTTTGTGCTAACCTGATGATTCGGCCATCTTGAGGCCTACACCTCATGGTGAAGGCCCTCTCCTGGTCTGAGCCTAGCCAATGCAGCAAAGCCTCACGGAGGACCGTGTGATAAGCATCTTTCATATTCTTGTATTATATGTTCTGATTGTATGCTTTGTGATATTGTAAAGTCTTTTTAACACTTTATGTTAGCTTTCCTAATTTCACGGGAAATAAGATAGCAGCAGTGTGTGCGTTTTCATAAGCAACTTTATATCAATGTGCCTAGTAGGGTTTTATAAACTAGATAACTATGGGAAGAGACAATTTAATAGTAGTTTGTAGAGTACTTAACCCTTTCCCGCTGAGCGTATGCAGATCTGCGTAGTCGGCTTCCGGGGGTTATACCGGGATGATGCCCGCACCTGCAGGCGATTGGCTATCCAGGCATAACAACCGATGCGGCTAAAAGCCGCTCGGCTGTTATGCCGGAGAAGCGGGAGGGGACGTCCCCCCCTCCCGCCGCTGTTACCGGTGCTCCCGCTCGATCGGGAGCACCGATTAGTGATCCGACGCCTCCGGCTGCTGGGGAGGAACTGGAACGAAGCCGTAATCGGCTTCGTTCCAGTCTCCTCATCGTAAACACGGAAGCGACGTCATGACGTCACTTCCCGTTTACTCGGCTGCCAATGGCGCCGGTTTAAAAAAAATATCCGGTATTCAGAATCGCCGTTTTCGGCGATCTGAATACATTGAAGTGTAAAGGAGGGGTGGGGGGGTCTTTTAGACCCCCGATCCCTCCATAAAGAGGACCTGTCACCACCTATTACTGTCACAAGGGATGTTTACATTCCTTGTGACAGCAATAAAAGTGATCACATTTTTATTTTTATTTTTTTAAACAATTTAGTCATTTTAAAATAAAAATAAATTTTTTAAAGCGCCCGCCGTCCCCGCGAAGCAAAGAAAACGCATACGGAAGTCGTGCCCACGTATGTAAACGGTGTTCAAATCACACATGTGAGGTATCGCCGCGATCGTCAGAGCGAGAGCAATAGTTCTAGCACTAGACCTCTGTAACCTGGTAACCGTAAAAAAAATTTAAAGCGTCGCCTATTGAGATTTTTAGGTACCGTACTTTGTCGTCAATCTACAAGTGCGCGCAATTATAAAGTGTTTGGTATCTATTTACTCGGCGTAACATTATCTTTCACATTACGCAAAAAAATTGGGCTAATTTTACTGTTTTTTTTTTTTTTTTATGAAAGTGTCCTTTCCCAAAAAGTTGCGTTTAAAACACCACTGCGCAAATACCGTGTGACATAAAATATTGCAACAATCGCGGTTTATTCTCTAGAGTCTCTGCTAAAAAAATATATATAATGTTTGGGGGTTCCAAGTAATTTTCTAGCAAAAAATATGGATTTTAACTTGTAAACACCAAATTCCAAAAATAGGCTTAGTCATGAAAGGGTTAATATCCTTCAATAACCATGGCAAAAAAAAATAAAAAAATATTCAATGGGCTCAGCATGCCTCAGCAATTTCCTTGGGGTGTCTACTTGCCAAAATTGGGTCATTTTGGAAAGTTTGTAGTGCCCTGTCATTTTAGCACCTCAAGAAATGAGATAGGTAGTCAAACTAAAAGCTATCATTTCCAGAAAACGTACCCTAGTTTTTAGACGCTATAACTTTGCGCAAACCAATATATATATATATATATACATATATATATATATATATATATATATATATATATATATATATATATATATATATATATATATATATATATATATATATATATACACATATACACACACACACACATACACACACATATACACACACACAAACACACTTGACTTTTTTTTTACCAAAGACATGTGGCGGAATACATTTTGGCCTAAATGTATAACTAAAATTGAGTTAGATTTTTTATTTTTTTTCTAAAAGTAGAAAATAAAATTTTTGGAAATTTTCGGTCTTTTTACGTCTATATCGCAAAAAAGAAAAATATCGCATAGGCAATAAAATACAATCACAAGAAATCTCTATTTGTGGGGGGGGGGGGGGGGATTAAAATTAAATTTGGGTACAGCATCGCATGACCGCGCAATTACCAGTTAAAGCAGCACAGTGCCAAATTGTAAAAAGTGCTCTGGTCATTTAGCAGCTAAATCCTCAGGGGTTTATTTTTGATGTTTGTCTACTTTAATAGAGCAAGTGGTGTCAATCTCCTGGCTCAGCATTGAAACACAAGTGAAAATTTTGCAGGTAAAAAACATATCCCTTATATGCATTTCATCTGTGTAGTTAGATATTTGCCTTAACCGGCTCCTGACCAGCTCCCATCTTTTTACAGGGGCAGAATGGCACCCCTGCACGAAAACGGGGTTCCCTTTAAGAGCCATGAGAGGATGCGCACACCGCCGGCACTCCTGCTGCACAGTGGGGAACTCGATGCGGCGATCGCGTGTTCTGTCAGGGCAGAGGAGACATGTTTGTTCCTACTAAGTAGGAACAACGATATGTCTCCTCTCCTAGTCAGTCCTATCCCTTCACAGTTAGAACACACTGAGGGAACACATTTAACCCCTTGACCGCTCCCTAGTGTTAACCCCTTCCCTGCCAGAGACATTTACACAGTAAACATTGCATATTCATAGCACTGATCACTGTACAGATGTGATCCCAAAAATGTGACAAAAGTGCCCGATCTGTCTGTCGGAGTACAGCTAAAAAATCGCAGATCACCGTTACTAGTTAAAAAAAAAAAAAAAAAAAAAATAAAAAAATTAAAAATGCATAATCTTTCCCATAGTTTGTAGTAGATACTATAACTTTTGCGCAAACTAATATACGCTTATTGCGCTTTTTTATCAAAAATATGTAGAATACATATTGGTCTAAAAAAAGATTTGGGGATGTTATAGCAAAAAATAAAAATTCTTCAAAATGGTCGTCCTTTTGTTTATAGCGCAAAAAATAAAAATCGCAGGAGGTGATCAAATGGCACAAAAAGAAAGCTCTTTTTGTGCGGGAAAAAAAATAACGCAAATTTCATTCGGGTACAGCGTTGCATGACTGCAATTGTCAGCTAAAGCAACGCCGTACCAAATTGTAAAAAGTACTATGGTCAGAAAGGGGGTAAAACCTTCCGTTGCTGAAGTGGTTAAGCAGTTGAATGCATTTTAGGTACTCCTGGGAACCTTCAAGATGTACGTAGTAGTCAATTCAAAAGTCCTTCTTCTGCTGTAGCGTGACATGTCACACAAACCTCTAAAGCTGTTGGTTTAATCTACAGTGAAGAGAGGCTGAAAGCCCAACTTTAGTTCATCTCTGAGCACATTTTATTTGCTGTGCCTATGCCAAGCTGCCTACGTTAGTCATGTGTGGAATCCAGATGCTAAGGACAGTATCAGAGCTGTTGGATGATCATAATTTGTGCTTGATAAATGCTGTAGGCAATCACAAGATGTCCTTGAGTACTTTCATGTGATTCATTGTTGGTTAGCTGCCAAATAGCACTGCTAAAATCTTTGGTATCTCGTTTATTGCACTGTATAATTGGTAGAATGTTCCCTTTGCTTGATCTCTAGTTACTAGATGGCCTTTCTGCAGTGTGCATACTTTGGGTAGTGGTGCATTAGGGGAATAAAAGGCAGTGTGTACTCAGCAAGTACCCAGTTTTAAGCCTAGGTAATCTACAGTCCATTTCTTAAATTATATCCAATGGTACCCAGAATTGTTAAATATTTCTACAAAAAAAAAAAAAAAAAGCTATTGCAATTTGTTGGTAGTAGATGTTTTTGTGCAGCTTTAGAAAGCAAACATTGCAGCCCCACTGCTTGTTACTAGTGAAACTGATTTGGGTGGTCTGACAAACCTTTTTGAGGATCAGATATGCAGTATACATCAGTCATGACTGACCACCCACCCAAATATTGAGGCGGCTTCTTTTGCCATCAAAATAGACCAGACCTGTCCAGGCATTGATGTCACTAGACCTCTGAATGTATGCGGTGGTATCTGGAACAAGGCCATCAGTAGCAGATCTTTCAGTACTGTAAAATTTGGGCCTCCGCGAATTGGATTTTTTTATTCAGTACATCTCCCAGATACTCAACTGGATTGGGAGCAGGAGAATCTGGAGGCCCAGCTAACACCTCAAACTCGTCATGTTACTCAAACCATTCTTGAACCATTTTTGCAGTGTGGCAGGGCACTCTTTATCCTGCTGAAAAAGGTCACTGCCATCAGGGAATACCATTTCCGTGAGGGGCTATACTTACTCAGCAGCAATGTTTAGGTAGGTGTCAAAGTAACATCCATTGGGAGGACCCAAGGTCTACCAGGAGAATATTGCCCAACACGCTGGCACTGTCAGCTTTCCTTCTTTGCATACCATACCCTGGTGCCATCTCTTCACCAGGTAAGCGATGCACAAGCACCAGACCATCCACATGATATAAAAGAAGACCTTAGTTAGACTTAACGGTATTTCTAGAGTCTTTCAGGCGAGTGCTTGGAGAGAGAGCAGCTCCATCCACTTTCCCAGGAAACACTGCCATCAATGTCTTTAGGACACTTCCACCATGGCCTCAGTCATAATCGAGAAACTTCCAGCCATGCTGAAAGACGGAATCAGAAAAACAGACAAACACAACATAACAGTGCAAGTCACAACAGAAACCATTAGGAAGGGTAATAGCTGCTGTCATGAAAGACTCCTAGAAATACCGTTACCGGTGAGTCTAACAAAGGCTTTCTCAAAATATCTTTCAGGATAGCACCTGGAGATAAGCGAGAACTTACTGTAGGGTGGGACCACCGCCTGCAGGACCTTCTGGCCGAAAGCCTGCTCTAAGGTTGACAGTAAATAGACTCTATAATGCAGGATGAATGTAGAAAAACTCATCCATGTTGCTGCTTTACAGGTGTGCTTGGGTATGGCATCAGCTCTCTGCCCAGGATGTTGCTACTGCCCTAGTTGAATGGGCCAAGATACCTTCCGGGGTTATCTGCCCTAAGGCAGGGTAGGCTTCTTTAATGGCCGTCCTAAGCCATCTTCCAATGGTGCTTTTGGAAGCACAATCTCACTTAAGTAATCCTGAAAAAAGCACAAAAAGAGAATTTGATTTCCTAAATTGCTTAGTTGTCTCTAGGTATCGTAGTAGACATCTCTTCACATCCAGCGTGTGGAAAACGCCCTCTTTAGGACCGGCTGGGGATGCACAAAACATTGAAAGAACCGCTTCTTGTGATTGATGAAAGAAAGGAAGGAAGAGACCTTTGGCAGAAAGCCTGGGTCCACCTTTAGAACTATCCAGTCTGGAAAAATAATTTAGAATGGTTTGACCATAGAAAAAGCCTGCAGCTCACCAACTCTTCTGGCAGAGATGACTGCCAACAACAGGACTGTTTTCAAAAGTCCAATGCCTTATTGTAGCATTTTCTAGAGGTTCAAAAGGTCATAGTTAGACCCTGCAGAACCACTGGCAAGTCCCAACTTGGAGAGGATTTGATAGGCGCTGGTCTTCAACTAGCCAGGGCCTTAAAAAACCTAATCAACAGATCTCATGATAACTGCATTTCCAAAAGAACTGATAGCACAGCTACCTGTGCCTTCAAAAGGTGCTAACCACTAACCCCCTTCTCCATTCCATCACAAAGAAATTCCAGGATGGTAATGATCTCCTGCGGCAAATACTGCTCTAGTAACTTCTTCCTGCTTTTTAGCAGCGTATAAACAAATTTGTCCGATGGACTCCTTTTCTTCAGGATCTGCTCTTCAGAAACCAGACTGCTAACCTGAGCTAGCTTTTGTTTGGATGAAGGATGGGCCCCCGATTCAGTAGATCATCCCACAGAGGCAACATCCAGTTAGGTTCTGAAGTGTCGAGAACTATATCCTCTTGGGCCATAAGGGGCTACAAGTATTAGATTTGTGGATTCTGCCTGAAATTTTGAGGACCAGCATAACAAAAAAGAAGTCCCAAGGCTGGGTCAGAGCATCCAAGCCCCTTTACCGACTCCCCTGTTCAGGGAAAAGTAAGCCGGAACCTTTGCGTTCCAGTGAGTCGCAAACAGATCAATCTGTGGATTGCCCCCCTTTGATCACCATCATCTGAAAAACTTCCACATTCAGACTCCACTCAGATTCAGAAATTTTCTTCCTGCTTTAATCTTCCAATTAAAACTGCCCTTCAGATGCAAGTTGACAGGGATGCCAGATTCTCCTCTGCCCAAACTAGGAACTCCCGAGCTAAAGTCAGGAGAACCCTGCTTTTGGTACCTCCCTGCTTTGTCACATAGGCGACCGTCGTAGCGTTGTCACACAAGATCTGAACATGTTGGCCACTGATAGTCTCCTGGAACCAAAGGAGCCCCATCAGAATTGCCTTTAGCTCCTTCCAATTGGATGATCTTTTTGCTTGTAAGCTTGATCAGGCTCCCCTGGGCAAAAGGAGCCTCCAGATGTGCTCCCCACCCCAGGAACTTGCATGTGCCGTTGGCCTACTTGAGACAGGGAACACCCAAAGTAGGCCCTCGTTCAGATTTGACTGGTTCCTCCACCACAATTTTCATCCTCACCTGTAAGGGAATCGTGAATCCTTTTTTGCAGAATTATCTGCTCTAGCTCCCTTGAGTGGAGGCAGGCCCATTGAACAGCCCAAAATAGAGGATGTTAGGAGACTCAATGTTGACATAACCAACCAAACCGCAACTGTCGAGCGTGTCTGAATTTGTTTTACCACTCCCAGGATCTTTTCCCTGCTCTTCTGGTAGGAAGATCTTTTACTGAACGGAGTTAATGTAGCCCAAAAACCTTATCACTTGGGAAGGAAACAGATTCGACTTCTTGTTTAGGAGCCAACCCAAGCTTTGCAAGCTGTGTTCTTTTCACATTTGTCAGCAGCTATTCTTTTGTGTTGGCAAACAAAAAGGGGATAGTCTAGATACGGAGCGATCACAATTCCCTGAAACCTCAATGACGCCAAGGCTTCCACCATGATCTTGGTGAAGATACTCGGGGCTGAGGACAACCCTAAAGGTAGGGCTCTGAACTGCAGATGAGATATTGTGTCCTTTTGGCTGATTGCCAAACGCAAAAATTCAAGTTAGACTTACAGGTAACTTGTTTTAGAAGAAGTCTTTCAGGACAGTACCTGAGATTGTGACTCCACCCACTGGACCACAGGAAACACTTCCTTCCTCCAGATATTTACCTGCTTCCGGACCAGTAAAACTGCGGCAGGTTGGCTCCCCTGCACAAAACCATGTAACTATACGTTGGCTCATGAGGTCCGGATAGCAGGTGCGAGCGCCCGCTGCACAGCAGGGGTGCTGATGCTCATGGCCGACGGTCGTGATGACCCAGCAGCCACGAGCGATTGTGAGCAGGAGACAGAACAGGGACGAGTGTGTGTAAACTCTGTTCTGTTAGGAGTGACAGATCATGTGTTCCTATTAGCTAGGAACCACGATCCGTCACTTCCTCTAGTTAGTCTTCCCCCCCTTCAGTTAGAATCACCTCCCAGGAAACACAGTTAACCCCTTCACTGACCGTGACATTTTTACAGTAATAAATGCATTTTTAATGGCACTGATCACTGTATTAATGCCAATGGTTCCAAAAATTGTCCGATGTGTCTGCCATAATGTCGCAATCACGATAAAAAAAAAAAAAAAAAAAAGAAGAAGAAGAAGGAGCTATAAATCTATCCCCTATTTTGTAGACGCTATAACTTTTGTGCAAACCAATCAATTTACTCTTCCCAAAAATATGAATACATATCTGCCTAAACTGAGGGGAAAAAAATTGTTTATATATTTTTGGGGGATATTATAGCAAAAGTAAAAAAATATTTCCCAAAATTGTCGCTTTTTTCGTTTATATTGCAAAAAATAAAAACCACAGAGGCGATCAAATACCGCCAAAGAAAGCTCTATTTGTGGGGGGGGAAAAAAAGGACGTAAATTTTGTTTGGGTACAACGTTGCACGACCAGGCAACTGTCCGTTAAAGCAACGCAGTGCCGAATCGCAAAAAGTGCTCTGGTCAGGAAGGTGGTAAATTCTTCCAGAGCTGAAGTGGTTAAAGGGAGGCAATTCCCTATCACACATCAGTTGTAGAAGAGAACCTCCGGCCCCAGCTGGAACACAAACACGTTAGTCACAGCATAGCACATCAAACTAATAGGGCGGGTCGCTGCTGACCTAGAAAACAAGTTACCGGTAAGTCTAACTTAAATTTTCCCAAAGCGTCTTTCAGGATAGCACCTGAGAGGATAACAGAGACTTAACCCCTTAGGGCGGGACAACAGCCTGCAGGACCTTCCTGTCAAATGCCTGATCGCTGACAGATGTGAGGTCCAGCCTGTAATGTTGCACAAAGATGCGAAAACTTGACCACGTTGCCATCTTGCAAATTTGTTCAGGGGTGGCACCAGCTCTTTCTGCCCAGGTGTAAAAAAATGGGTAGTGGCACTGCTAAAAATAGTATGAGATTTAAGTTTAATTAGTCCATCAATAAATCCTTGAAGTGTATACTCCGTATATTTGGAGGGAGAGAGATGAAGAGGATTACTTTAGCAGTCCAAAACAAACTTGGCAGCCTTTGAGGGGGTAGTTGAAAGCAGACTCCAGATATGCAAATAAGAAACACAGGCGCCTCTAGGTTAGAGCTGCAAACATTTTAATGAGATACGGGAGCATTATCCACTTACATGGAGGTTAAGGAAGGCACAAGTCCATCCACACTGGCATGGCGTTCACTGCACAGCGACGTACTGAACAGCTGATTTTTCTGCCTTTGGGGGAGAAATCCTAGCCAGCAGGATCTCTGGGACCACAGCGATGAAACTGAGGCTTGGATCAGGTCGATGCTGAGGGCTGGAACACAGAGCCGGGGCGCGATTAAGTCACTGGTGGGTTGCAATAGCGTTTCGGAGCATGCGCACTGGTAGAGGGGACGCAGGGCGCACTCCTTTATCAAGAAACTGAGACTCTGGCTGATAACAGCCTTATATATGCCTTGGAACACTGCCATCTATTGGAAAGGATGTGACACTTTCCAACATGAAGTACACAGAGCTAAAATAATAATAGATAAACAGACCGTTAACCGCCTATGGTTCAACAGAAAACGACATTACATATCAACTTCAGTTCTTGAGGCAATTCCAATTAAGAATAGGCAATATATAAAGAAAATTTGAGCATAAAATCAATGCAATCTATTGCATTAATTTCTTTGGATTAAATGGATTCATTAACATGCCCTTAATAGTATACGTGTAGGGGAGGGGGACATTTAAATGGGAGGATGCAAGAAATGACTACTATGAATGCATGTAAATAAAGTGGAAATTAATTTCAAGAATGTGTTTACACTGTGTGTATATCGCACAGAGGCCAGTAGTACCTAGATAACTTTTGCAAAGCAATGATTTTTATAATAAATTTATTCGAAAATAGAATTTATATGCACCAATAGTGGTATCTAAGGTAATGTTTTTTGTGATGGGGTAATAGTGAGGTAATTGCACCTTAAGGGGCTATTGGGAGCAAAAGGAGGGAGGGGGGATTTTTTGTGTAGGGATGAAGGGGGGGGGGGGGGGGATTAGACAGTAACATTATGTTTACTTACTATTGGGATGAACCGCCCACCACCCCAAGACAGAAAAGTAAAAAAAAATACCTGCGGAAAAAGAGGGGGCAATTATTAATATCACTAGAGATAAAGTGATAGCCTTCAACCCTCTCCAATTTGAGGACCTAATCGCTTCCTTCTTGGACCAACTTCCCAGGGCAAAGTTTTCCTCTGGGAGGCCCGCCCATCCACAAGAGCTGGCAACTGTTAGTCTTCTTTCGATTGGGAAGCCCCAAGCCAGGCCCCTTGCTAGGATCTCCTGATTCCTCCACCACCATAGGGACCTTTCAAACTTGGCTAGAATTCTCACCTTTGTGTCCAGGGATCTTAAGCTGTGATCCCATGACCTTAGGAGAAAGGCTTGTAGACTCCTGAAGTGCAGTTTTGCCCACTGAATAGCTGCCATTGCTGATGTCAGGACCCCTAATGCTGACATTTGCCTTATTGTTATCGGTTGGTCTGCGGCATAGCAGCCACGCACTGAACCTTGTCCTTTTCTTGCAGGAGAAAAATTCTGTTCTACTGAATTGAAACCCAGAAACCGAACCTCCTGGGACGGGTCTAGGGAGGACTTCTGAAGGTTCAGAAACAAACCCAGAGACTCCAGATGGTTTCGTGCTTTGACCAAGTCTTGCTGTAACCCCTCCCCTGAGGAAACAAAGAATAGAAGATTGTCCAAGTAAGGAATTACTGCGATTCCCTGAAGTCGAAGCAGAGCTAGTGCTTCTGCCATTACTTTGGTGAAAATCAGTGGTGCGGATGACAGACCGAATGGTAAGGCCCTGAACTGTAGATGGTGAATCACACCTTCCATATCTACAGCCAACCTGAGATACCTCTGGGACTGGGGTTCTATGAACACCATGTAACATTCTTGGGTCAGTAGACTGGGTCCACCTTGAACCTTCTGGCCTTCACGGATTTGCTCAGAGGTTTCAGGCTGAGAATCAGTCGGAATTTTCCTGTTTTTTTTTACCAAGAAAATGTGAGAATAAAATTCCTGTTTCGATCAGGACCAAAGAGATTTTGTTTGGGTGAATCTGCTAATACATGAGCTTTTAGCTGGTTAACCTAATATTCCATGTTTCTAGCTACACATGGTAGCCATGGCTGGCTTTAAATTGCTCATGATCGATTGCCAAGATCTCTTGAGCATAAAATCCATTCGGTTGTCCATCCCTTAGGATCCCCATGTCTTCAAAGGCTAGGTCGGTGGCCCTAGAGAGCTGGGAGAAGGCTGCATTGAGCTTAGGGACCTTGTTCTATACCAGAGAGGGGTCTTCCTCGAAAGGAATGAGTTTTGTGAGTGCTCAAAAAAAATGTTTTCTCCGGATCTTGCCATTCCTTCTTTATGGAATCCGAGATGACAGAACGCACCGGAAAATGTTCGCCCCTTAGACTCATTTAGACCTGCGTACATACGGTCATGCAGTGCATGTTCCTTTTTCTCTTCGCTTAGGCCAAGAGTAACATGTCTGGCTCTAAGGAGACCATCAACTTCCTCCAGGGATAATTTTAACTTGGAGGGGGCCACTTCCCCACTATCATTGGAAGGTGTGGGGCATTGTTTTCCCCTGGTAGACAGACCCTCAGACAGCTTCAACCACCGGGACAGAAAGTCAACCCTGGGACGACTGATGTGGAGGGCTGACTCGCAGCCGGATTAACGGAGTCACGGAATGATTGAATCGTGGCATCGTTTTTTCTTTATAGAGGCAACCAAGTCACACAATGAAGCAGATTACTCATTCACTAAAGTAGTAATTCAAGTACTGCATAAGGCTTTTTTCCAATTTTCTCCCATCTTGGCCTTGGGTCAGAGGTTTTGACCTGAGAGAGAAAATACAAAAAAAAAAAAACCCAGAGGAGTCTTGGTGAGGCCCAGCCTGTGGACCACCCTATAAGGTGCACTAAGAGGGGAGGAAAGCCTCCAGTGCCCAGACAAGCCTCCGCCACCAGGGGGAAAGAAAAAAAAGAAGACCAGAACCACAGGAAAAGGAAACAGACAGACTTAGTTAACTGCTCCCTATCTGAGCCTTGCTGGTGCTTGTCCCCACCACTGTAGACGCCATGTCCTCCATATTGGGTGTGCAGCATTCCACTTGTGGCTTCCGGACTTCCATAGTGCTGCTGCACCAGAGCAGAAGCAGAAATAGGCACCAGCTCCTTCCCTTTGTGCCCAGCCCCTGGAAATGATGTCATTCACCAATCAAAGGAGAACACAGTGCTGTAAAGAGCTAGGAGGGTGCTGCTCACCCCAAGTAGATACAAATAGAACTAGTTCCCCCACAAACGGGGTTTTTAGGCAGCAAGAGACAGTAATAGAAGCCAATAGAAGTAGTATAAAAGGTATTTTAATATTAATTGGTAAAAACAAACATGAGCTTCACCTGAACACTTGAATAACAGACAAAATCATGTATATAAAGTACATATAATGTCACATGGAAGTAAAATAACAGACACAGCTATGTTACACTGTATGGGTAGATAACAGTGAGAGCATAAAACTAACGCGTTTCAACCCCAAAGGGGGTCTTCTTCAGAGATGGTGGTCTGTTACAAGAAAAACAAGATTACACTGAATAAATGAATCCGGTGTTACACATGTTAGGGATACCCAATATTAATTTAAAATGGTTTACCCAATAATGTACTTCCAGGTAGGTAAGGTGGATAATAGTGCTTCGGATAAGATTCCCCCATAGGGCAATGTCTCTATTTCCTTTACGCATCTTGAGTAGTACCTGGTCCGTGTGTGTTGCCAAGATGCCAGAGGGAAGAGGAGGCAGCGTCACAAACCCACTGGCGTGACTCGCGGGAGGTCACTCTGTTACCTTGCCCCCCAGAAGAGGAAACTCCGGGGGGGGGTAGGTGCGAGTAAGGGTACACCGAGGATATGGCGAGTCACACCTGCAGCGAGATCCCAACAACAGGAAAAAAATTAATTAATTAAAAGCGAGGATTATTTAATATTGGAAGCATGGAGTGCATATGTGATATGAGGTTAATGATATCATATCCTCATTATGTATGCCAAAGGTTGTATATATATATATATATATATATATATATATATATATATATATATATATATATATATATATATATATATATATATATATATATATATATATATATATATATGCACCCTCAATTGTCCAAATATCCATATAGCATGCTTTCTAAGGCCAGGACAGAGAAAGAAAAAAGGGGGAGGGGGAGGGGAGGCCATGCCTGGGAGTCCAAGGAGCCTGGGAAAAAGGGGAACGAAGGAAAAGATAGCCAGAAATGAGTGAGTGTGTAAATGTGTGCTGCTGTGTGAGCCATGACACACAAGAGAAGGGGGATGGGGAAAAGAGGAAAGGGGGAAATGAAAAGGTGATGAGAAGTGGACTAGTGAAAATGGTGTGAGTGTACACTCAGGCAGAGAAAGAAAGAATGCGCAAAGGAATAGTGAAAGAGTGAAGAAAAATATATAAGAATCATGCAACAATAAAACACCGCATGTGAAGGTGTGCAAAAACAAGATGCGCTGAAATGGGTGACAGTAGTAGGGGGCATAGTCAATAAGAGTGTCAAGTGCATGATGATGTATACATACAAAAAAAGTGTATGTGTAGTGTGTGAGAAAATACCAAACAGGTATATTAGCCTCATTAGAACAGCCAGGCAAGTGGTGAGATTATTACCTGGATTGTAAGACCTAATGGGAGACTGTTCCAGAAGGTAAAGATGAGGGACGGCGACTTAGGCGTTAATCCACAAAGGGTAACTGGCGCAGTCCCTACAACGTATTTCCTGAAGTCCGATCTATAAATTAATTAGATCAGTCCGCATATTAAACAGCCAGTAAAAAGGCTTATTTTGGTGCAGTACGTCACCAAATATAGGTCAAATACAAAGGGAAAATAAGTGCTCACCAAACAACAGGTACAAATTTCTTTCCTCCTGGATGAATGTACACCTCCTATGAAGGCAGGTTTATATATAAAGCCTGGAGATTGGTGGGCGTATGCACCTGTAGCCAATCAACCGGTGTATCCCGAACGCATTGGCTGCCTGAATAGGATCAGCCGCGTGTGGCCGCCCCGGCGTCCTGGAAGGCCGGAAACCGGCCCCGAAATGACGTAGCTTCCGTCGCAAACGCGTGGCGTCACAACGTCACGCCCGTTCGCTTGATCGAACGGACGCGCGCGAAGTATATGTCACGCACGTTCGCCCAAACGAGCGGACGTGCCTGAGGTGCGCGCCCGGAAGTGTCCGAGGATGCCGCCGGCAAGGGAATATGTGTCCACCATCCCTCAACAATGGGGGGAGGGGGAACCAGTGGAGAGGCCTGTCCGTAAAATACAGGCAGAAACCACTCCTACCCTTGCCGGGGAGTCAGTACAGGGGGCAGATCCAATTGTCCCCGCCCCCCCCCCCCCCACCTCTGGACTGTAAATTGACAAATTTACAGTCATTCACCGACCTAGTGACCCGCTCATAGGAGCGTCACTGTTGGCGCTCCCCAGTCTCTACTCGGCCTCCGCAAAAAATGGTGGCAGTGCACATACAGCCGCCGCTCCTGGAACAGGGTCACCGGACCACATGGCTCTCGCCGAGCACCTAGGAAGAAAAATTAGAGTTACGCTTACCGGTAACGTCTTTTTCAGTAGTCTTTCAGGACAGCCACTATGAGAGATAGACTCCTCCTCTTCCTCTGGAAACACTGCGCCAGCCCATAAATTCTTACTTCCCCTGCCAGACCTCAGTTTATATCGAGAATACCTCCGGCCAGCTGGGGAGACACAAGAACACATTAATAACATATTTATCAAATACCATTATCTTGCTGCGCTCTGGTCTTTTGTAAGACTCCCCCCAATTTTCGGGTGGGAACTAGGGCTGTCCTGAAAGACTACTGGAAAAGACGTTACCGGTAAGCGTAACTCTAATTTTCCCTAATCGTCTTTCAGGACAGCCACTATGAGAGGATAAGTGAGCACTTACCAGTTAGGGTGGGACTACAGCTTGCAAAACCTTTCGCCCAAAGGTTTGCTCACCTGCCGACACCAAATCCACTCTGTAGTGTTTTACGAAAGTGGAATAGCTGGACCATGTTGCTGCTCTGCAAATCTGCTCTGGCGTTGCTCCCGCTCTTTCTGCCTGGGAGGCTGCCATAGCTCTAGTGGAGTGTGCTTTAATACCCACTGGGATTTCTTTCCCTGCAACTAAATAAGCCTGCTCAATGGCTACTCTGAGCCACCTAGCAATAGTGCGCCGGGACGCTTTACAACCTTTTCTGGCCCCGGAAAATAAAACAAATAAGGAATCTGACCTTCTGAATGCCTTGGTCAGTTCCAGATAGTGTAGGATACATCTCCTAACATCTAAATAATGAAACTTTAGTTCCTTCTCACCGGAGGGATTGGGACAAAAGGAGGGCAAAACAATTTCCTGGCTTCTATGAAAGCTGGATGCCACCTTCGGCAAAAAGGCTGGATCGGTCTTTAAAACTATCCGATCCGGAAAGATAACACAAAAGGGAGCCCTGACTGATAAGGCCTCCATCTCACTGACCCTCCTGGCAGTTGTTACTGCTACCAGGAACACTGTCTTCAGAGTAAGCTCTCTCAGAGAACACTCCTTTAAAGGCTCAAAGGGGGGTCCAGTTAAGCTCTGCAAAACTAAAGATAAATCCCATCTGGGAAAGGACAGACCCTGGACCGGTCTCTGTCTGGACAGGGACCTAAAGAACCTGACTACCCATGGGTTGGCAGCCAAATGATCCTCCAAATAAACACTGAGGGCTGATACTTGACCCCTAAGGGTACTAATGGATAAGCCCTTATCTGCCCCGCATTGTAAAAATTCCAACACTGCGGAGGAGCTTCGTACTGGGAAAAAGCTCTCTGCGCACCACTTGTTGAAACGTAACCAGACCCTTTCATAGATCTGGCGAGTTTCCTTCTTCCTACTGTCCAGGAGGGTAGAAACTAGTCTCTCTGAGAATCCTTTAGATTTTAATAAACCCTCCTCAGTAGCCAGGCCGCTAACTTCCACTGGCGTACCTGTGGGCATAGGACTGGCCCCTGAGAGAGGAGATCCTCCCGAGGGGGCAAGAGCAGGGGAGGTTCTACCGCCAACTGCTTTAGCACTGAGAACCATGCTCTCTTTGGCCAATGTGGAGCCACCAGAATCAGAGATGTGCTTTCCATCTGAAACTTTCTCAGAACTGCTGGCAACAACACTGGAGGTGGGAAGGCATAGCAAGTTCTGAAATGCCAATTCTGGCTCAAAGCGTCCACCCCTAGAGCTCCCTCTCCCCTTTTTAGGGAGAAAAAAACAGTGGGTTTTTGCATTGTTTTTGGACGCGAACAGGTCCACCTCTGGAGACCCCCATCTCTTTACTATGAGATTGAAGACCTCCTGGTTGAGAACCCAATCGCCCTCCCTCAGCCTCTTTCGGCTGAGAAAATCTGCTACTACGTTTTCCTCTCCCCTCAGGAAAACGGCTGAGAGCGAAAGGGTGTAGGTTTCGGCCCAGGACAGAATCTCTGTCGCTAAAGACAACAGGGCTCCGCTTCTGGTGCCACCCTGTTTGTTCACATAGGCCACTACGGAAGAGTTGTCCGACCGCACCTGAATGTGGTGACCCCGGAGATCTTCTTTGAAGAATCTGAGGGCTAGTCCCACTGCCCTTAGTTCTTTCCAATTGGACGATCGAGTCAACTCGCCGTCCTCCCAAGTGCCCTGGGCTAGAAGGGAACCCAAAAGTGCCCCCCAACCTTTTCCACTTGCATCTGTGGTTACTACCCGAGAAACCGGGATGAGCCACAGACGACCTTGCGACAGATTTGTCACTTTCCTCCACCACCAGAGGGATCTCTTTACCTGGTGGGGAATATGTACTAGGGTGTCTAGGGCCTCCTGACTGTGGTCCCACACCCCTAGGATGAAGGTCTGTAGGGGACGAAAGTGTAACCCTGCCCACTGCACTGCTGGAAGGGTGGATGTAAGAAGACCCAGTACTGACATCAGAACCCTTATGGAAACCAGCTGGTTGCTCTGAAGAGAGGCCACCGCACTGTCCAGTTTTCGTACCTTTTCTCTTGGCAGAAAAACTCTCAACAGTGTTGAGTCCAACAGGAAACCTAGATAGGAGATCTGTTGTGAGGGGATCAGGCTGGACTTTTCCAAGTTCAGAAGCCACCCCAGGTCTGTAAGGACCCTTTTGGTTAGATCCAGGTCCTTGACCAACTGTGTTGGGGATGCTGCAAACAGAAGCAGGTCGTCCAGGTAGGCAATTATACATACCCCCTGGAGCCGAAGAAAGGCCATGGCTTCTGCCAGGACTTTGGTAAAAATGCGGGGTGCAGAGGATAGCCCGAATGGCAGGGCCTGAAACTGAAAGTGTACTGTTTCTCCGCCCAGATCTATGGCAAGGCGTAGAAACTTCTGCGAGGCCTCCGCTATAGGGATGTGTAAATACGCGTCCCTTAAGTCCAGAGATACCATGAAGCAGTTGTGGGGGAGAAGCGCTTTTACTGAAAAGATCGATTCCATGCGGAATCTTTTGCATGTCACTGAAGCGTTCAGGGGCTTTAAGTTCAGAATCAACCTGAACTTCCCTGAGGGTTTTTTCACTATGAAGATGTGAGAATAAAACCCCCTTCCCTCTTCTGCTTTTGGGACCCTGAGAATAACATCCTGATTCTCCAATTCCCTCAGAGCTTCTAGCAAGGCCTCGGCCTTTATCATGCACCTGGGTAGATGCGTGACAAGGAGCCTTTGAGGGGGTGGTCTTAGGAATTCCAAGAGGTACCCCCTTCTTATTACCCCTAAAATAAATTGATTGGAGGATATTGTCTCCCACTGTGGAAGAAAGGCCCCCAGTCTTCCTCCCACTGTAGCTGGAAAGTCACTGGGTTTTACGGGGCTGGATAGGAGGGCGAAAAATCGCCCCTCCTCCCCTGGCCATGTTTTTAACCAGAGGGCCCTTCTGGCCGAATTGGCTAGAGCCGCCGTTCTGCCCGACATGCGGACGGACTCAGCAGAGGCATCAGCTATGTAAGTGATCCCTCGCAGCATAGTAGGGAAGGATGACAGAATGGTTTCCTTATCTGTGCCTGCCTCAATATGTTGTTGGATCTGTGAGAGCCAGTGCTCTAAATTGCGAGCCACAACTGTAACTGCCATTTCAGGCTTTAAATTGCCGATAGCCGAGTCCCACGTCTTTTTAAGCAGGGAGTCAATCCTTTTGTCCATGACATCTGCCAAGGCCCCCATGTCTTCAAACGCCAAATCTGTGTGTCTGGAGACCTGGGAGAACGCGGCATCCAATTTGGGACTTTTATTCCAAAGGCATGCCGGGTCCTCTGAAAATGGGAACCTTCTTTTGAGGGATCTAGATAAAAAGGGTTTTCTCTCCGGATCCTTTTCTAACTGTTTCCATTAAAACTTCGTGTACTGGAAACACCCTTCTTCTTGGCTCCCCTAAACCTGAATACATTTGGTCATGCAGGGTTAGGGGCTTTTTATCCGTCTGGATACCGAGGGTTGCATAAATTGCCTTTAAGAGGTCCTCTACCTCATCAAGGGATAACTTATATCTGGAGGCTTTCCTGGACCCGTCCTGGTCCTCCCCCTCGGAACCCTCCTGGGAATCGGAAGAGGAACTGTCTGGAAGTTCCCTACCTGTCCCCGAAGGGCCTGCAACCTCTGTCCCCCCTGTACTAGCAGGTTGGACTGGAGCAGAACTCTGTGCTAGAGGTGGGGTTGTATCCTGGGGAGATGGACCCGTGGGAAGCTGACATTTTTCAAAAAGGGACCTAAAAGAAGAGAAGGTGGACGAGAGCTCCTTGACTGAAGCTGCTAGTCCTGACTCCTGTTCAGATTCCCTTTCCCTAACGAGGGAGTCAATACAGCCTTTGCACAACACTTTGGTCCAAGATTCCCCTACAATGTCCCTACAGGAGGCACACTTCTTTTTAGAGCTATGCGTAGACCTAGCTTTTTCCGTAGCTTTCTAAAAAAAAAAAAAAAAGGAAAAAAGAAAAAAACAGAAAAGACAAAGTCAATCAAAAGCTCGGGATACAACCCTGGGAGTGCACTAGACCCTTTTTTAAAAACGAAGGGATCTGAGCCTCCCCTCCCCCCTGGCCACCCAGGGGGTCTGCCCCCCCACCCATGATAGAACCATACATTGGGGTGGGGGGATCCTAGATAGAGAGTACCCCTCCCCAGGGCGCTCTTACCTTAGGAATGCTGGAGATAGAGTCTGTCGTTTGAGCCTCAGCTTCCGGCATGACTGCAGGTGGCTGCTTACTACAGAGTTCCACGTTGCCTGTGCACGTTCTGAACTCATCTCCAGCTTGTGCCCGGCCCTCCTATCAGCTCCACGACCCGGAACCGGAAGTCGATCGTATTTCGAGGTCAAGCCTTCGTTTCCGCCGGATACGACGTCGCCCGTCGTTCGGCCCGCTTGGTTCAAAGAAAAAAGGGGCGGACTGTACCCATGTACAGGGAAATCATCCGAACGGCTTGCCAGCTGCGTCCCTGTAGACGCGATAGGAGTCCCCCACGACCTGAAGCTGCGCTCGACTCGGAAGGGGTGGCAGTACCTGGTGAGGTACGTAAACCGTTCGACCCGTCCGACACGCGGACGTTGGTTTCGAACGGTTTGAACCCAGCTTTCTCCAAACGAAGCCCCTGCTTCTTTCAACCGGGTTCTTTTAACGACAAAACGGCCACAGCCTCCCCAGCTGATCGGCCTGGTTCCTTGCACAGTGTCTCCCCGCCGGAGAAAACACTAATAACTGAGGTCCGGCAGGGGAAGTAAGTGTTTCCAGAGGAAGAGGAGGAGTCTATCTCTCATAGTGGCTGTCCTGAAAGACGATTAGGGAAAGAGGAGCCCGTCCTTACCGTTGTAAAGACCCCGGTAAAGCGGGAGGGCTGGGTTCTTAGAAATGAGGAAAAAAAATCAAGGAAACCCCTGACTCTCAGGACTGCCCTAAGAGATCATGGCTCCCCCACAAAAGATGTTCCCTTCGGGCTGGAGGAAACAAAAACTGATGCGTGATAGGGAGTCACCTCCCTTTAAAGATCTGGAGCAAGGTGTTTCCTCTGGTCCAATGGGTGGAGTCACTATCTCTCGGGTGCTGTCCCGAAAGACGCTTTGGGAAAACCTTTGAAAAGCTACTGCTATTGGGATGTGAAGGTAAGCATCCCTGAGATGGATGGACGCTATGTAACAGCCCACTGCTAGAAGCTTAAATAATACATCATATCTATACAAAACTTTGTAGTGAATGGATCAATTTAGCAATTTTAGGTTCAAGATTACCTAAAACTTTCCTGATGGTTTCTTTACCAAAAAATAAAACCCTAGCCCTTCCTCTTCCTGAGGAACTGGAATAATCACTCCCTGCTGCCTCAGGTCTTGTAAAAAGGACATTATTGCTAGGTCCTTGTCCTGAACTCTGGGGATCTGGGTTACAAATAAATGATATAGAGGATTTTCCAAAAATTCCAGTTTGTGTCCTTTGGAAATGACATTGAGCACAAACGGACTGGATGTCACTGCTGCCGACTGAGGAAGGATAAGCGTCTCCCTTCCCACAGCAGGACCACCATCACTGGCTTTTAGTTGGCTCCTCAGGCCACTTGAACAGCACTCCAGCCCTGCCTCACCCCCTTTGCACATTCCAGGGCTTCCTATAGCCTGCTTCTTTGGACGCCACGGTTTGCTAAAAAGGAAGAAAATTATTTTTAACTAAGGGCACTTTCTTTTCCTTTGCTGGAAAAGCTTTTGTCATCTGTAGTCCTATCCAAGATAGCCTCTAAGTCAGGGAAAAATAACAGATCCCCATTAAAAAGGGAGCCCACAGAGCTTCTCTTTGGAAGTGGAGTCTCCAGACCAAGTCTTTTACCAGAGGGCCCTTGGTGCCGAGTTCTGGTGGACATCCTGATTGACTTCTGAAGAGGCATCTGTTACATACTCCACTGCCTTTTGAAGAACTGGAATGGTGTCCAAACAGATCCTCTCGGGAGCTACCTCCTTATATGCTCCCTTAACTGTTCTAGCCAGTGCTCCAAGTTTCTGGCTACCACAGTGTAAGTCATGGCTGGTTTGAGATTGGCCATTGACAAACCCCATGCGTTTATCCATGGCATCTTTTAAGATGCCCATGTCCTCAAAAGCTAGGTCAGTATTGGGAGAATTTTAGGAAAAGGCTGCATCTAATTCCATATTATATATATATATATATATATATATATATATATATATATATATATATTTTTTTTTTTTTTTTTTTTCAATTTTCATATAAAAAGTACAAGATTTGTTGGTGCAGGAGTAGTCTACCAGAAAAAGTAATAAAAAACAAAATATGACATAGTGAGCAGGATAAAACTGCGTGGTTTGAAGCCTACAAATAATACAGTATCTGGTCTAACAAGAGACACTAACTGGAGGTTTTGCCAAAGGACTGGAAGCTTGTGAACATCCACTCTGAGAATGGGTAGAGAGATCACTACCATTATGAAGAGATATCAGATATTTCACATCAAATAATGTACAACCTAAACTGATAGATTAGGAGGAATGCCTGGGGGGGGGGAGATGTGTGGAGTTAATGTATTAGAGACGACCTGGATCCTAAGTTTGCCCAGTGTATTAGCAAAATCTGCTCGCAGGGACCAGTCCATGTAGCGGAAGGGAGTCATATGGGAAGAGATTTCTTCTGGAGAGGAAGTGTTCCATGAAGCGACGCCATCTTGCAATGAAGCGTTTCAGTGATGTAGAATGTTGGGTGATAGTGTCCAGTTTCTCAATGTGAAATAGCGTTAAGAGTGATTGTTTAACCAAGGCAATTTGAGGCAGGGAAGAGTTGATCCAAGCTTGCATTGTTGCCCTGCAGGCTGCCAGAAGGCAGATATAGACCCAGGTAGGCGTTTGTAAGGAAGCTTGCGGGGTGTTGCAGCTAAAAAGGCATATCAGTGGGTCCTTAGGTAGATGTAAAATGCTGAGATCTATGAACATAGTCCAACATCTAGTCCCAAAAGGTGGAGACTGCTTGATAGGTCCATAATCTGTGGAACAGGGATGGTCTTGGAGTACAGTACCAAGGGCATGCGGAGATGGATGAGTAATTTTTGCTGTGGCGGAACCAAAGATACACCCGATGGGAGATTTTAAACTGGTAATTACGGTAAGTCGCATGTGTGGAACTGGTAATTTGTTCCACACATGTGACTCATCCTCGTCAAAAGAGTTTCTCTCTGGGTCCTTCCATTCTCGTTTGACAGCCTCTGAAAGGACCTTGTGAACGGGAAAACCCCTCCGTTTAACATCCAAGGCCCTCAAACATTTCATCATGCAGGGATAAGTCAACCTTATCCTCCTGACTGCTAAGGGTGGTATGAATGGTTTTAATCAAAACATCCACCTCCTCCAAGGATAGTTTGTATCTAGATGATCTTCTATCTGCATCCCCCTTATCCTCATCCCATGATACTTTAGGGGAGCTGGTCCTGTATACGCCCTCTACCTCCGAGTCACTCTCCTCTCTGGATAATGGACGGCAGAGGACTGGATGGTACATTGGCCTGACTCCGAGTGATGCGCTGGGTGCTTGCCCAAAAAGGAGCGGAAAGACTGAAAAGTATCTGTAAGCTCCTTTTGTAAGGAGACCAATAGATGTGAGCTTTGAGGAGATTTTTTTTATTTTTTTTTACTATTAATGGTGCCAATCTGCAATTTTTAGCGGGACTGCGACATTGCGGCGGACAGATCAGACACTTGACATTTTTTGGGCCATTGACATTTATACAGCGATCAGTGCTATATAAATGTCATTGGCAGGGAAGGGGTTAACACTAGAGGGCGATCAAGCAGTTAAATGTGTTCCCTGGAAGGTGCTTCTAACTGTGGGGGGATGATACCGACTGGGAGGAGGCAAGAGATCGCTGTTCCTAATCACTAGGGACAGCAGATCTGTCTCTCCTCCCCTGACAGAACAGGAACCCGTCTGTTTACATTGACAGATCCCCGTTCTGGCTCTCTGTGGAGCGATCATGGGTGGCTGGACATCAAAGCAGCTGGCCACACGCAACGCTCCAGCGCCACAGCACGCACATGCCACCCTATTGCTCTTAAAAGTTCTCAACGTACACCTACGGCAATTCGCCCAGGAGAGCCAACCTGCCGCACCATAATGATGGTGGCTGGTCCTTAAGCGGTTAAGACATTGATCGCAGCATTTCCTGGGAAAGTGGGTGGAGCTGCTGCATTCTCTAAGTGCTGTCCTGAAAGATGTTTTGAGAAAACACAAATTCATTAGACCAAGCCACCTTCTTCCATTGCTCCATAGTCCAGTTTGATGCACCCATTGTAGGCACTTTTGACTGGACACAGGTCAGCATAGGCACGTCCGCAACGATACAGTCCTACACACAACTGCGGTGCCCATTTGTTTTCTTTCAACACATCAACTCCAGGACCAACATGTACACTTGCTGCCTAATATATCCCACTGACTTAGAAGCCGTTGTAATGAGATAATTAGTGTTATTTAACCTGTCAGTGGTTAAAAATGTATGGCAGACCATATTGCAGATCCTTAGTGCATCTAAACCCTAACAGTTCTTATTTTGTTTGTTACAGTGCAACATTACCCATAACAAGTATAGTTCTTTAGCAAGAAGCATACATTCCACATTAATAAATATGCTATCAAAATCCGTATATATGCTGTAAATTACCTCCAGCATTGCTCCTGTTTCTTCTTGCTGAAGGCTGCCATTTTTCTTAAAAGTGATTGTAAACCCTCACATATACTCAGTGAAGTGAATAGCCTCAGAAACAGAGATTAAACAAATCTCCCCACATAAGTTTTAATAGTATATCTGCCGTCTTTCCCGTTCTACACTCTTTGGAAAGTGCAAATTATGTTAACAATCTTTCTTCTTTTAGCAGCACATAGGGGCGGGTGGGAATACTGGATTTACACTTTGTGAGAGCTGATTGGTAGAAGGACACACCCCTCTCCGCATAGGCAGAGGAGCAAAAGAACATGCAGAGCTGCAGTCTGAATAGACAAGTTGCCTGCTCATCTTCCTCCAAGCTCCTTCCCTGACACAAATTTTCAGCTACTGTTATCTCATGTGTGGTATAACTTATCAGAATTGACTTCTGCTGATAACAGGAACTGGAGCACAAGAGAGAAATGGCACTTAGAGCTTTGGAGAGAGATAAAAGTAAACACTACATATACTGGTGCATCTCTCAAAATTAGATCAAGTTAATTTCAGTAATTCAGTTCAAAAAGTGAAACTTGTATATTTTACTATAGATGTGTTACACACAGGAGGTATATATTTCAAGCATTTCTTTTAAATTTTGATGGATTATGGCTTACAGCTTGTGAAAACCCAAAATTGAGTATCTCAGAAAATCTGATTATTTTTCCCAGCAGCCTCTACGCATTTTCCGCAAATACAATTGTGTCATCTGATCTCTGACCTTTACGCGTTTTGCAAATACAATTGCGTCATCTTATCAATAATCGCTTATTGCGATTTTTTTTACCAAAAATATGTAGAAGAATACGTATCGGCCTAAACTGAGGGAAAAAAATGTTTTTTTTATATATTTTTGGGGGATATTTATTATAACAAAAAGTAAAAAATAATGAGTTTTTTTTCAAAATTGTCGCTCTATTTTTGTTTATAGCGCAAAAAATAAAAACCGCAGGGGTGATCAAATACCACCAAAAGAAAGCTCTATTTGTGGGAAAAAAAGGACGTCAATTTTGTTTGGGAGCCACGTCGCACGACCGCGCAATTGTCAGTTAAAGCGACGCAGTGCCGAATCGCAAAAAGTGGTCTGGTCTTTGACCAGCAAATTTGTCCGGTCTGAAAGTGTTTAAAATGAAATTTTTTTGAAGGAAGACATGGTTTCTTTTTTAAATAAAAAAAAATTTGATGCAAATCTGATATTTACCGGATTCACCCTTTAATAGTATATACCCTCTAATAGCATATACAGTATATCCCCTCTAATAATATATACAGTATATATCTCCTCTAGAAGTATATATAGTATATCTGTTCTGTCTGTTATTCTCAGAGTGGGTTAGATATTTTGCTCCCTAACCATATAGTTAGTTATTTATATTTACCACTCCATAGAGATATTTAAGAATAAATTGTCTTTTTTTAAACTTTACATATTAACTAAATTATACACCACAATTTTTTTAAGGTTATTAACCGATTAATCAAAACAATAAATCAGACAACTAATTGATTATTAAAATAATTGTTGCGGCTATATAGAGATATCTATATTACTGTGTAGTGTAACAGGAGTGGTATAATTTAATATTACACAAGGGTTAGCGCAGTCAACTTTTTTTGTTCCATATTTTCCCTCCACCCAAAAGGTGGAATGCATTTTTGACTGCAGCAAACAAATTTATTCTCACATTAGACAGGTTTTATATATATTTTGTTGTATTTTTTGCACCAGTCGCTCACATATTTTGTAAAAGCTGTAATTATAGCAAAAGGTGGCTCAACAAAATACTGACACAAGGGGGTGATCTTTTTTCCAAAAAAACATTTTATGCAAGGTTGGTGTTCTATCTTTCACTTGGATATTATAACTTACACAGATTAAATACAGCTGGATAAAACAAAAACTGTCTTCAATTCAGGCTGCAAAGTAACAAAATTCGATTTAACCTCTTGCCAACGAGCCGCTGTTATATTGCGGCAGGTCGGCTCTCCTGCACAAACCGCTGTAGGTGTATGTCAGTCTTTGCACAGGAGGTAGCAAGCATGCCAGCGGGTCTGATGTTCACCAGCAACCCGCAGTGTACAGAGGCAGAACGGGGAACTTGCCTATGTAAACAAGGCGATTCTCCATTCTGCCAGATGACACGTCAGATCTTCTGTTCTCAGTGATCGGGAACAGCGATCTGTCATGTCCCCGTTAGCCCACCCCCCCTACAGTCAGAACACACACAGGGAACACACTTAGCCCTTCCATCGCCAACTAGTGTTAGCCCCTTCCCTGCCAGTGTGATTTTAACATTGATCAGTGCATTTTTATAGCACTGATTAATGTAAAAATGTCACTGGTGAGATTTGTCTGCGGCAATCGTGCTTTAACCACTTGGGATCCGCGCTATTGCCGAATGACGGCATTAGCGCGGACCTAGATTTCTGGGACTACGTCTATTGACGTCGTCCCGGTTACGAGCGGCCTGCGTGCCCCCTTAGGGGCGCGCGCGGCGCGCTCTGTGATCGGCGAGTCCGTGAGACTCGCCTGATCACCGATCCGTGTAAGGGGTCGATCCCGACCCCTTATCACGTGATCAGCTGTCAGCCAATGACAGCTGATCATGTGATAGAACGGAGCCGGTAATCGGCTATTATTCCTCCTCGCGCTGACAGCGCGAGGAGAAAAAAAAAAAGCCGATCACCGGCGGCCGTGATCGGGACATCAGTCCCGATCACAGCCAGCAATGCAAGGCACCACATGCCACCTGCCAGTGCCCACCTGCCTCCCGCAGTGCCATCCTGAAGTAGAACTAAAAGTAAAAGTGCCCCCCGTCTGTGCCCATAGTGCCCACAGTGCCACCCCCACAGTGCCACCCACAGTGCCACCCAATCTGCCTCAAAGGTGCTGCACCCCAGTGCCGCCCATCAGTGCCCAGCAGTGCCGCCTATCAGAGCCACCTATCAGTGCCACCTATCAGTGCCCATCAGTCCCATCTATCTGTGGTACCTATCAGTGCCCATCCGTGCCACCCATCCGTGCCACTTATCCGTGCCACCCATCCGTGCCATCTTATCTGTGCCCATCTTTGCCCATCAGTGCCGCCTTATCTGTGCCCATCGGTGCCGCCTTATCTGTGCCTATTAGTGCCGCCTTAACTATGCCTATCAGTGCCCACCAGTGCAGCCTATCGGTGCCCACCAATGCAGCCTATCAGTGCCCACCAATGCAGCCCATCAGTGCCCACCAATGCAGCCTATCAGTGCCGCCTTATCAGCGCACTTCAATGAAGGAGAAAAATGACCCGTTTGCAAAATTTTATAACAAACTATTAAAACATGATTTTTTTTTTTTTTTTTTTGCATCTTTTTTTGTTTGTTTAGCAAAAAATAAAACTCCGAGCTGTAACTAAATACCACCAAAAGAAAGCTCTATTTGTGGGAAAAAAATGATAAAAATGTAATTTGGGTACAGTGTTGTATGCCCGCGCAATTGTCATTCAAAGTGCATCAGCGCTGAAAGCTGAAAATTGGTCTGGGACTGAGGGGGGTTTAAGTGCCCAGTAAGCAAGTGGTTAAAAAAAAAAAAAAAAAAAAAAAAAAAAAAAAAAAAAAATCGCAGATCACCGATATTAACAGTAAAAACAAAAAATAAATAAAAGTCCCTAAATCTATCCCATAGTTTGTAGACTTTTGCGTACACCAATGTCTACTGCAGTTTCTTTTTACCAAAAGTATGGAAAAAAAAAAAAATGTGTGTGTGTGTATATAATTATATATATATATATACACACACACACACACACACACACACACACACCCCTAAACTGATTAATATTTTTTTTTGAATTTTTGGGATATGTATTATAGCAGAAAGTAAAAACATATATATATACACATACATATACATTTTTCCTCTTCAAAATTGTAGGTCCTTTTTGTTTATACAGCAAAAAATAAAACCCGCAGAGGTGATCAAATACCACCAAAAGAAAGCTCTATTTGTGTGAAAAAAAAAATGTTGTTAGAGTACAGTGTTGCACGACCACGCAAGTGTCAGTTAACCAATTAAGCCCCTGACCATTTTGCTGGCCAAAGACCAGACCACTTTTTGCGATTCGGCACTTCGTTGCAGTCGCGCAATGTGGTTCCAAAACAAAACTGATGTTTTTACCCACAAAATAGAGATTTCTTTTGGTGGTATTTGATCACCCCTGTGGTTTTAACTTTTTGCTCTATAAACAAACAAAAAAATCAACAATTTAAAAAATAAAAATAAAAAAAAATAAAAAAAAAACATTTTGCTATAATAAAGAGCCCCCAAAAATATATAAAAAAAAAAAAAAAAACATTTATTTCCTCAGTTTAGGCCGATACAGCATTTACAAAAAAGGTGATAGTTATGGCATTTTTATTATTAATTTATTGTTTACCAGTAATGGCGGCGATCAGCGGTTTTTATCGTGACTGTGACATTATGGCGGACACAGACATTTGACACATTTTTGGGACCATTGTCATTTATACAGCAATCAGAGCTATACAAATGCACGGATTCCTGTGTAAATTACACTGGCAGTGAAGGGGTTAACCACTAGGTGGCAGTGTAGGGGTTAAGTGTGTCCTGGCACGTTTTTCTAACTGTGGGGGGCGTGGCTGTGTGTGACACATTACCGATCTCTGCTCTCGATGACAGGGAGCAGAGATCAGTGACACTGTCATTAGGCATAACGGGGAGATGCTAATGTAAACGAGTTCTTCCTCCCAGGTGAGACGATCGCAGGTATCCCCACGGCGATTGAGTCCATAGGACCCTGCATCCGACTCGAGGTCACGACCGGCACCCACGCAATGGCATGGCGCCAAATTTAAAGGGACGTACAGGTACGCCCATTTGCCTGTCCATGCCATTCTGCCAACGTACATCGGTGTGCACTGGTCGGGAAGTGGTTAAAGTGACGCAGTGCCTTATCGCAAAAAATGGCCTGGTCATTAAAGAGGCGGTCCACCGGAAAAAAAAAAAATATTAAAAGCCAGCAGCTACAAATACTGCAGCTGCTGACTTAAAAAATGGACACTTACCTGTCCCAGGATCCAGCGATGTTTGCAGCCGAAGCCAACGCTCAGCTCTCGGCAGCTGCCACCAAGATCCTCAGTGAGGGAATCAGGAAGTGAAGCGTTGCAGCTTCATAACCCGGTTCCCTACTGTGCATGCACGAGTCGCGGGGGGGACGGGAAGAGGCATAGACTACCGTGGTAGTCTATGACCGGAAGTGTGTGCAAATACATGTCTTAGAGAGGTATCTGCACCCTTTCCCCCGTGAAAGGTGCTAAATCTGATGCTGGGGGGAGTTCCAAAAAGCGGAGGTTCAATTTTTGTGTGAACCTCCACTTTAAGGGGGCAAATCATTAAAAGGGCTGAAGTGGTTAAGGGGGGGGGGGGGGGGGGGATGATTCTTTTCTATATCCACTGTAGAAGCCCTTTAATCTTACCTGTTAAAAAGGTGATTTGTCACTTTAATTTTTGAATTGGCTTTAAAGTCATCTGGCAAGAGCATCACTGGAACTGGAACTTGATTAAGTTCATTGATCTAAAAAAAAATAAAAAATAAAAGTTTAAAAGAAAAGGAATGACAACTCTTACAACTTGTGTCAAGTCATTAGATTGTTATTACTAGGCACCAGCTCACAAAAAATGCATACATGTTCTTCTATTGCAAAACCAAATCCTTAAAAAAAAAATATCCGACCTGAAAGTCTTGTGACTTTGATGCGACTTGAAGCAACGCCTGTGTAATCTTGAGGTCTGTAGACCTCAAGTCGCATCAAAATCGGACCAAAGTAGTGCAGGGACTACTCTGAAGTCTCACAGATATTAACAGTACTCATTGGAAATCATTGGGTACGACTTGTCATGCGACTTTGCAGTCCCAAGTCGCAGGACAAGTTTCTCACAATTTAAACCACTTGCAATAAAACATAATTAAGCTTGGTGCTTCCAAACTAAATTACTTTACAACATGTAGATTGGAACACACAGCCGCCAGAGCCGTCAGGTACCTCTGCCAATGACATGCTACATAGGATAGACAGCGCATGCGATCAGCTACACACACAGTTGGCGCCACTGGGGAGACTGAGGAGGAGAGCGGAGGAAGAGTTTACTCCGGTTGCCAAGGAGACCTGTTTGTGACAGCCGAAAGCGGCTGCGAGAACAGGAGGTGGAGTCTGGCAGCTGCTGCGCGGGCCACATGACAAGGCATGGAGGGCCGGATTCGGCCCGCAGGCCTTGCGTTTGCCACCTGTGCCCTAGAGAATAAAATGGCCGTCACACCATATTTGTGCAGCGGTCTTACAAGTGCAATTTTTTGGGGAAAAAAAAATCACTTGAGTTAAAAAATAAAAAACACAGTAAAGTTAGCCCAATTTCTTATATTGTGAAAGATAACGTTACACTGAGTAAATCGATACCCAACATGTCACGCTTCAAAATTGCACCCGCTCGTGGAATGGTGACAAACTTCGGCCCTTAAAAATCTCCATTGGCAACATTTAAATTTTTTTACAGGTTACCAGTTTTGAGTTACAGAGGGGGTCTAGTGTTACAATTCCTGCTCTTGCTCTAAAGATAGCGGCGATACCTCACGTGTGGTTTGAACACTGTTGTCATATGTGGGCGCAACTTACATATAAGCTCGCCTCTGCGCGTGAGCTCAGCGGGACTGGCACTTTAAAAAAAAAATAAAAATTAAAAATCTTCTTTTTACCATTTTACACTGTCAAAAAAAAAAAAAAAAAGGGGGTCACTTTTATTCCTATTACAAGGAATGTAAACATCTGTAATAGAAAAAAAAAATCCAGTCGCAACATGACTGAATCACCGATGTTACACAGTCAAACATGATATTGCTTCCAAGAGTTACAAATTATTCCGTCACCTGCGATGCCGGACGATACCCTCCTATATCTTTTCTTTCCTGATGAGTTAAATGGAGAGAAAAATTGGTCAACACCACTACACAATCCAAATTTTAGGGCAGGCGAGCAGCGGAGTTCTCTCATATATATACCCTGCCTCTTACTAAAACTTTCCTTTCTGACACTTTCCTTCTCCTCGTAAATATCTTCATCATCCTTGTCACTCCCTTACCCCCCCCCCTTCCCCAATAGGCACATATTCAATGTAAAGCATACAGACACACTCTACTCCCTTCCGTCTCCCTCGTTTCTTTCTATAGTAATACATCTGTTCATCCTGTTCTAAGTCATACAGAACATGGTTAGATTTATCAGCATAGCTCATGCCCCGATATTATGGTGAGCTGCAGAGTGATCCTCTGGACATTTGTAATTTGCTATTGTACCCTCCAATGGTTCTATAATTTAATCCTTCTTTATGATGTGACCAATGTGTTATCTGATATCTTTCTGTAACAAGTGACTGTCATATGGCATATATATGTTCTGTATTCTGATATTACACTAAAAAATTTTTGGAAAAAAATAAATAAAAAAAAGCGCATGACACAACCTCTTAAATGTAAGATCTTCGGTCAGAAAGACGTCAGATCTCATTTTCAGTAAAATGCAATATAATTAAAAAATTCCCTTTTAAGAGCATTGGGCGGAAGTGATCCAGGCAGTGAAGGGAGCGGACGTGATCAACTCTGCCACTACCGACAGCTCCGGTAAACAACCGGAGCATGGCCACGGATAAAAGGAGAGGGGGTGTGTGCGCCTTTCCTCCAATCTTCACTGCAGTGCTTACCAGTAAGAGAAAATCTAACAGGATCTGAACATTCTAAAAAATATATAAAGATAAAGACAGCAGATATACACGTAAAATGCATGTAGGGAGATTTGTTTAATCTCTGTACCATCTGAGGCTGTTCACTTCACTGGGTATATGAGGGTTTACATCCACTTTAACCATTTAAGGACCAGGCCACTTTTTCAGACTTGGTGTTTACATGTTTAAAACAGTTTTTTTTGCTAGAAAATTACTTAGAACCCCCAAACATTTTATATTGTTTTTTTTCTAACACCCTAGAGAATAAAATGGCGGTCATTGAAATACTTTTTTTCACACTGTATTTGCGCAGCGGTCTTACAAGCGCACTTTTTTTTGGAAAAAATTTACTTTTTTGAATAAAAAAATAAGACAACAGTAAAATTAGCCCATTTTTTTTATATTGTGGAAGATAATGGTACGCCGAGTAAATTGATACCCAACATGTCACGCTTCAAAATTGCGCCCGCTCGTGGAATGGCGTCAAACTTTTAGCCTCAAAAATCTCCATAACCGACATTTAAAAAATTCTACAGGTTGCATTTTTTGCGATACAGAGGAGGTCTAGGGCTAGAATTTTTGCTCTCGCTCTACCGATCGCGGCGATACCTCACGTGTGGTTTGACCACAGTTTTCATATGCGGGCGCTACTCATGTATGCGCTCGCTTCTGTGCGCAAGCTCGTCGTGACGGGGTGTTTTAAAAAAAAAAAAAAATTTCTTATTTTAATTGATTTTATTTATTTTTACACTGTTTCAAAAAAAAAATAAAAAATGGATCACTTTTATTCCTATTACAAGGAATGTAACATCCCTTGTAATAGAAAAAAGCATGACAGGTCCTCTTAAATATCTGGGGTCAAAAAGTCCTCAGATCTCATATTTGGGCTAAAATGCAAAAAAAATAAAATAAAAATAAAAAAAGAAAATCTGACATTTAAAAAAAATATACCTTTAAGAGGTATGGGCGGAAGTGACGTTTTGATGTCACTTCCGCCCTCCTATGGTATAGAGACGAGTGGGGACCATCTTAGCCTCACTTGTCTCTATGCCCAGCAGATGAAAGGACCCGATCGCCTCCGCCACTACCGACGGCTCCGGTAAGTGGCGGAAGGTGCGGGAGGGCGGGTGGAACCTCTCCCGCCGCCGATAGCGGTGATCTCGCGGTGAATCCACCGCGGAGACCACCGTTATCGTACAGCCGACCGCCGCCTGAAGAGATAGATATCTCGGTTGTGGCAGCAGCTGCTGCCGTTACCGAGATATCCCTCTTCAAAAATAGGACGTACATCGTCGTGCGGCGGTCGGCAAGTGGTTAAAAACTCTAAATAAAAGTCCCATCCAGCAATGGATGGGATAGGTGTTCTAAAGTCTCTCTTTTTGGGGCAGGCCGCAGGCGCCTTCTAATAGCCAATTATCTAATCGATATTGATGTATTTTTATAACATATATAGGGGCAGCCTCTCAAATATATCATGTGGGTTGAGGAGAGATAATTAAGAGCACTATATAAATAATAATAATAATAATAAAAAATATATGTTGTTGTAAAGTGATTTAGGCCGGGTTCACACTGGTATGACACGACATGCACAACTGTCATCCTACTTTGCCCTGCAACATTAGTCCTAATTCCATCTGACTTGAATGAACAGGATACAATTTTGCTCTGACTTTGGGATAGTCCTTTGATCAATCAAAACAATCCCAGTGTGACAAATTCCTTTTCCTGCTGTTCTCACCATGTCGGATGTCACAAGTCGAGGTTAGGATGAGGATCTGACTTAGATCCAACTTCAATTAAAATGAATGGGCTGAAAAAGGACCAAAGTCGAACTAAAGTAGTGCAGGAACCTTTTCTAAAGTCGGATCGACTTGTGTCAGATCAGTTAAGATGGCTCTCAGAGGGGACTATCGATTTGTACATGTCATGCGACGTGCTCCCAAAGTCGGAGCGTATGTTGCACCAGTGTAAACCAGGCCTTAGTGTGGCAGTGTTAAGTCAAGCCTCAAAAGTTTAAAAGGGTATTTTACTTTGATAAGCAGAAACGTTTTGTAGTCATGCTCAGCACAGTGGCTTCTCCACAATGTTCTCTTGTACTTACAAAATGTTATCCAGTAGTGAACATTTTTCAGCAACTGAAAAGTTGTACAACATTTATAATTCATAATCCAAGAAGTGTCAAGTACCCCCAGTCATCAGAACACTGACAGGTTTCAGAAGTGTGTGGCCTTCATCCTTGTGGATAACCAGATAGGGCGACTTGCAGGACAAGGCTGCCAGTTCCAAAACCCTCCTGGCCAATATAACGGCCACTAGAAAGACTAATTTCTGGGAAAGAGTCAACAGAGGAATCTGATATTTTCAAATAGCGTTTTTTTGCAGCACCGATAACACCAGGATCAGATCCCATGGGGAGAACGGTGGACGCACCGGAGGGATATGTCGCACCCCTTAAACAAAAGGTACTCACCAGTGAGCGAGACGCCAGGGGTCGTTGAAAAAAAAAAAAAAAAAGACAGCCAAGGCTGATATTTGTCCTTTAATGGTGCTTAACGCCAACTTCTGGTCTACTCCTTGCTGAAGAAACAGCAGGATCCTGGATATAGAAAAGGCACGTGGATGACATCCTTTCTCCTCACACATGGAGATGTAAGCCTTCCAGGTACGATAAATCTTCCTAGAAGAGGTTTTCCGTGCTCTCAACATAGTGGATCACAGAGTCTGACAGACCCCGGTTCCTCAACACCTGGCTCTCAATAGCCATGCCATTAAAGCCAGCAATGGTAAAGCAGGATGGAGGATTGGACCTCAAGACAGAAGGTCCTCTCGTAATGGCAGTCCTCAGGGGGTGTCTGCCACCAGCCACACTAGGTCTGCGTACCAAGGCCGATGAGGCCAATCTGGGTCGACCAGAGTTACTGGGATCCCTTTGACTTCCACTCTGCAGAGCGGACGTGGTAGCAGCTTTAGTTGAGGAAAGCCATAGATCAGCTGATACTGACCCCATGGAGCCACCAGTGCGTCTGCCCAAGGATCTCTTGTCCTGGACACAAATCTCGGCACCTTCAGATTGAGACGGGAGGCCAGAAGATCCACGTATGGTGTGCCCCACCGCAGGCACAGCAGCCTGAATACTTCCGGATGCAACGCCCATTCTCCTGGGTCCAGCATCTGGTGACTCGGATAGTCCGCCTGCCAGTTCTCCACTCCCGTGATGTAAATGGCTGACAGAGCCGGAACATGTCACTCTGTCCACCGAAGTATGTGAGCAACCTCCCGTGCGGCGGCTGAGCTTCTTGTTTCTCCTTGGTGATTGACATACGCCACCGCAGTGGCGTTGTCTGACTGGATCCTGATTGAACGCCCTTGCAGTCTCATCAACCATGTGGAGAGGAATAGCCTGATCGCTCTCTGCAGATTGATTGGCAATTTGGATTCCTCCGTCGATCAGAGGCCCTGAGCCGACTGAACCCCCATCACTCCACCCCAGCCCAGACGGATAGGCTGGCGTCCGTTGTGATCACGGTCCATTTTAGAGGTAGTGAAACAAACAAGTGTAGCGCTGAGGAAGTGAATATAAACACACTAGATACAATTTATGAGCAAATGTAAACAACCTGTGTTAAACCACAGAGGAGTTGCACACTTGTTGTGAAATCAGTGTAGGCAACACTGTGTGTACTCTATTGTCCTCAATGGAATATACATACAACTTATATGTGAAAAAAAGTAATAAAATAACGTGATACAAATCCAAAAAAATTAGGTAGTATTCAATATATCAGTCTATACTGGAGTTCTCATATACTATTTAAGCAAAGTCAGCCAATTTTCTCTTGGAAACCTTGAATTAAGATAGCAGAAAAATCAACAACAGAAATCTGCTCGTCTGTGGTGATATCTGAAGACACCGCACTCAATAGAAATAAGGTGGACACCCTTACCAGAAATGTTGGATCCACCTGCCGTTCGACAGTGGGTCTAAAATGCGTATCGTCCCAAAGGGACTGTGCTCCAACTCTTCATGGAATGGGTCCCAGCATCCAGTCCTCCCATGGACATCCTCAATCTCAAGTGGAGGTAGATGATCCAAGATGTCGCCAACCGATGTTTTCCACAATCGAGGGTAATAGTATTTCCAGGGCCAGATATATCCAAGCTTTAGTTTCGGATAAAAACTCAAACGGATGGCATAAAAACCGAAGAAAAAGAAAAAGGGGGGCCCCGGATAGTGTAGGTCAAAATAAACCAGTTGGTTTTATTAAAATTATACGTATTTGACAAATATAAAAAGTGATCACAAAAGACAAAATAGAATATAAAAAAAAAAGCAATGTGGGGTGCAAGTAATACTGACCGACGCGTTTCGACACAAGCGGTCATCAACAGGGGCAACAGCGCCCCCGATTGTGGAAAACATCGGTTAGTGACAGCTTGGATCATCTACCTCCACTTGGGATTGAGGACGTCCATGGGAGGACTGGATGCTGGGACCTATTCCATGAGGAGTTGGAGCACAGTCTTTGAGACCATACGCATTTTAGACACACTGTCGAACGGCAGGTAATTCCAACATTTCTGGTAAGGGTGTCCACCTTATTTCTATTGAGTGCGGTGTCTTCAGATATCACCACAAACGAGCAGATTTCTGTCATCTTAATTCAAGGTTTCCAAGAGAAAATTGTTCGACTTTGCTTAAATAGTATATGAGGACTCCTGTATAGACTGATATATTGAATACTACCTAATTTTTTGGATTTGTATCACGTTATTTTATTATCACTTTTTTTCACATATAAGTTGTCTGTATATTCCATTGAGGACAATAGAGTACACACAGTGTTGCCTACACTGATTTCACAACAAGTGTGCAACTCCTCTGTGGTTTAACACAGGTTGTTTACATTTGCTCATAAATTGTATCTAATGTGTTTATATTCACTTCATCAGCGCTACACTTCGTTTCACATTCTTTGTAACTTTGTTCGAGTGTTAGCTGCTAGTTGTATTACAGTAGCGCAGTGTTTTCTTTTTTGCTTACATTTTAGAGGTAGGAACGACTTCCCAGACTGAAGCACCAGGGACCTCAGCCACCAGATCAGTGAATCTCCGACTAACGGATCCAGGGACAATGGAGATTTGCCCCACTTTGTCAAAATCACCTTCTGCAGAACTCTGGTGTGGAACTGGGGGTATGGTACTGCCTCGAAGGAGGCCACGAGTCCCAGGACTCGCATGCAGAAGTGAAGCGATGACCACTTGCCGTTAATCAACAGTTTTACGGCAGTTCTGAGAGCCTGCAGCTTGTCTGAAGGGAGAAAAACTCTCGCTTCCCTGGAGTCCAGCATCAAGCCTAGGTACTCCAAATGCTGGGTCAGTACTACCACCGACTTCTTTAGGTTTAACAGCCACCCAAATTCTTGCAGGGTCTGCATGGTGATCGCCACATCCTCCTCTAATTCTGAGGCGGAAGATGCCCTCAGGAGGAGATCGTCTAGGTATTCTACAGCAAATGCCAAACCAAAAGGGAGAGCCACAAACTGATAGTGGGCTTCCCCAACTGCAAACTGCAGAAACTTTTGATGCCGGAGGCATATGGGTATGTGCAGGTATGCATCATAGATGTCTAAAGACACCAGGGAGTCCTCTTGATGGAGTGCAGCGCCTACTGAGCGAACTGATTCCATTCTGAACCTCTGCACTTTTTACGTCTGTGTAAGGTATTACGAAACATGTCGGGCTGTTTATGGTGATACCACCACGTTTAGAATATCCCCCAGCACGGGTGTAGATTTGTTCTTAATTTAACCGGTTTTTATTTATTTCTCTTTTATTTATTGGAACCTGGCCATTTTGGGTCATACCTCTGGTCTTCTGTAAATATTTTTTAATCTAATAAATTTGTCGATTGTTTAATGGTATGTTCACGATCAGAGTCCTTTTGTTTCCCCTTCCCTTCGCTCGTGGCCGGACAGCCCGAGCGTCTTATGTCTTACTACAAGTTTGCTCACTGAGGAACCTTCGTATATGATAGCCTTTTGGAGAGCTCTGCAAAACTCCGGAAACTAATACACACGTAGCCGACTATCCGGCGGACTTAGGCTGGCAGACTTCCCTCCAAACTGTCCGCACGAGCTACTTGCCCACACACGGCACTTTTTCAGCGGACTAATACGGCGTACTAAGTCCGCCAGACTATCAGCCGGACTTTTGAAATGAATGGACTCGCCCACACACGCGGAGGAAAGTCCGCTTATTTTGAGCGCGTCTCCAGGTAGCCGGGGCAAGCGAAGGAGGAGTCGCTGGCCCCGTCACCTGGTATGGACTTAAAAGGGAACCCCTACTCCGAAAAAATCGGCTTGGGGTTCCCCCCTCCCCAGGTCCATATCAGACCCTTATCCAAGCACGCTACCCGGCCGGCCAGGAAAGGGAGTGGGGGACGAGCGATCGCCCCCCCCCCCCCCCCCCCCCCGAGCCGTACCAGGCCGCTTGCCCTCAACATGGGGGGTGCCTTGGGGAAAGGGGGGCCGCGCAGTCCCCCCCCCACCCCAAAGCACCTTGTCCCCATGTTGATGAGGACAAGGGCCTCTTCCCGACAACACTGGCCGTTGGTTGTCGGGGTCTGCGGGCCGGGGGCTTATTGGAATCTGGGAGCCCCCTTTAATAAGGGGGCCTCTGGATACCGGCCCCCCACCCTATGTGAATGAGTATGGGGTACAATGTACCCCTACCCATTCACCTGTAAAAAAAAAAAAAAAAAAAAACACACAGGTTAAAACAGTTTATTGCACAGCCCTGGGGGTCTTCTGTCCGTCTTCGGGGGTCTTCTCGCCGGACTCCTCTGCCATCTTCTGCTAGCTCTTTTACTAGCTGAGGAGCCCGGCTTTCTTATTTGCCGCCCTCTTCTTCCGACTTCGTGGGTCTTGTCCCCCTCTTCGGTTCTTCTTATTAAAGGGGGCTCCCGGATTCCTGGTACGGCTCAGGAGGGGGGGGGCGCTCTCTCGTCCCCACCCCCTTTCCTGGCCGGCCGGGTAGCCTGCTCGGATAAGGGTCTGATATGGACCTAGGGGGGACCCCCACGCTGATTTTTCGGAATAGGGGTTCCCCTTTGTCCATACCAGGTGACGGGGCCATCGACGCCGCCTTCGCTGGCCCTGGCTACCTGCAGATGTGCTCAAAATGAGCGGGCACGAGCGGAAATTTGACTCATGTTTTATATATAATCTATATTGGATTTCATTACTTTTTACACTATAGATTTCACGTATATTAAGTGCAACTTTCCACAACTTTTTTTGATCTGATCCATAATTGATATTTGATGGTTTTTAGTTGCAGCTTTTAGGTTTTGCCCCAGCGCAATATTTTTGTTGTTTTTTGTTTATACTTTTACACTGTAGCTGCTCCGTGTTAGCGGTAAAGCACTGCTAGTTTTAGCAGCGCCTTTTTCCCCCCCAATAGCAAGGCACTTTTAAACCCCCGCTAGTGGCCGAAGTGTTAAAAGCACAAGTGTTGCAGGGCTTCGGCAGTGCTGTCCATTCAATTCAATGGGCAGATCATTTTTTTTTAGCGGTGTATAAACCGCTCCTAAACCGCCCCGAAGATGGTGCTTGCAGGACTTTTCAGAACATCCCGCAAGCGCACCGCCCCAGTGTGAAAAGTCACTTTTTGGTAAGGAAAGACAATAAAACAAACGTCACTGTAAAAATATAAACTTAGCCCATCTTAAAAGACAGTGTCAGCATAGCAGTACATAGTGTCAGTAGGGCAACAGATGGTGTGTGGACACTGTCAGTCAGTAAAGCAGAGGACTTTTTCAGTAGGGCAGTGGACAATGTCAATAGTTTTTTGTATTTTTTATTTTATTACAATTTTTTTTAGCAGACCTGTTGGGGGAGTTTTGGAGAAATATCAGGGGTCTAAACAGACCTCTTGTCTCTTGAGACAGAGAAAGGGGGTAGAGGACGCACACTTTAATCTGCATTTCTTCAGCCTCAGTTGCACAGAATGAACAGGAAGAGCTCGGCATTACAGCTGCCACAGGGGGAATCATACAGAGGATCAGTTCCAGTAAAGGCCACATCTTGTCCAGGGGGTGGAAAGGAAGGGACGTGATCTACTAGTCACCTGCATGCAATCGGCGGGTTGTCGCCCCCTGCTATAACATATCAAAAGCAAACGTCCACATAGCAAAAACTGTTTTTCCATTAAGGCCCAGATGATCAATCCAATTCTCAACCTATATGTACATTTGCATTCTGTAATCAGGATCTCCATCCTCTTTTTGGCATATAAACAGCCAAAGGAAAAAAAATATGAGGCTTTGAAATAAGATTAGTAAATGGGGTGTTCTAAGGGAAGGTTTTCAGTGACTTGGGAATATACAGTGCCTTACGAAAGTATTCGGCCCCCTTGAACTTTTCAACCTTTTGCCACATTTCAGGCTTCAAAACATAAAAATATAACATTTTAATTTTTTGTGAAGAATCACCAACAAGTGGGACACAATTGTGAAGTGGAACGAAATCTATTGGATAATTTAAACTTTTTTAGCAAATAAAAAACTGAAAAGTGGTGCGTGCAAAATTATTCTGCCCCTTTACTTTCAGTGCAGCAAAATCACTCCAGACGTTCAGCAAGGATCTCTGAATGATCCAATGTTGTCCCAAATGACTGATGGTGATAACTAGAATCCACCTGTGTGTAATCAAGTCTCTGTATAAATGCACCTGCTCTGTGATAGTCTGAGGGTTCTGTTGAAAGCGCAGAGAGCATCATGAAGACCAAGGAACACACCAGGCAGGTCCGTAATACTGTTGGAGAAGTTTAAAGCTGGATTTGAATACAAAAAGATTTCCCAAGCTTTAAACATCCCAAGGAGCACTGTGCAAGCGATCATTTTAAAATGGGAGTATCAGACCACTGCAAATCTACCAAGACCTGGCCGTCCCTCTAAACTTTCAGCTCAGACAAGGAGAAGACTGATCAGAGATGCAGCCAAGAGGCCCATGATCACTCTGGATGAACTGCAGAGAACTACAGCTGAGGTGGGAGAGTCTGTCCATAGGACAACAATCAATCATACACTGCACAAATCTGGCCTTTATGGAAAAGTGGCAAGAAGAAAGCCATTTCTCAAAGATATCCATAAAAAGTCTCGTCTAAAGTTTGCCACAAGCCACCTGGGAGACACACCAAACATGTGGAAGAAGGTGCTCTGGTCAGATGAAACCAAAATCGAACTTTTTGCCCACAATGCAAAACTATATGTTTGGCGTAAAAGCAACACAGCTCATCACCCTCAACACACCATCCCCACTGTCAAACATGGTGGTGGCAGCATCATGGTTTGGGCCTGCTTTTCTTCAGCAGGGACAGGGAAGATGGTTAAAATTGAGGGGAAGATGGATGCAGCCAAATACAGGACCATTCTGGATGAAAACCTGTTGGAGTCTGCAAAAGACCTGAAACTGGGACGGAGATTTATCTTCCAACAAGACAATGATCCCAAACATACAGCAAAATCTACAAAGGAATGGTTCACAAACGTATCCAGGTGTTAGAATGGCCAAGTCAAAGTCCAGACCTGAATCCAATCGAGAATCTGTGGAAAGAGCTGAAAACTGCTGTTCACAAACGCTCTCCTTCCAACCTCACTGAGCTCGAGCTGTTTTGCAAGGAAGAATGGGCAAGAATTTCAGTCTCTCGATATGCAAAACTGAGGCCGCGTACACACGCGCGGACTGTTGGCCCAACTTTGTCCGTCCAACAGTTTGAGCGAACAGTCCGCTCAAACTTAGCATGGACGGACATGGCCACACACGACGAACGAACAGTTTGCTGAAACCGTGCGCGATGACGTGAACGGCACGTACGACGGGACGCAAAATACGACGTCCTATACACTGCATTATAACTTTCGGCTTGAAAATCCTTTCTGAGCATGCGCGGAACTTAGTTTGACGAACAAGCCTACACACGGGCGGACTGTTCGTTGAAACAAGGTTTCAGCGGACAGTTTTTCGGAATTTCCGTAAAACCTTGTCCGTCCAACTGTCCGCTGAAACTGTCCGCTGAAAGCCCACACACGAGCGGACTGTCCGCCCAAACACTGTTCAGTGGACAAGGTTGGGCCAACAGTCCGCGCGTGTGTACGCGGCCTGATAGAGACATACCCCAAGCGACTTGCAGCTGTAATCGCAGCAAAAGGTGTCTCTTCAAAGTATTAACGCAAGGGGGCCGAATAATTTTGCACGCACCACTTTTCAGTTTTTTTATTAGTTAAAGTTTCAAAAATCCAATAGATTTCGTTCCACTTCACAATTGTGTCCCACTTGTTGGTGATTCTTCACAAAAAATAATTTTTTTTTTATATTTTAAATGTTTGAAGCCTGAAATGTGGCAAAAGGTTGAAAAAAATCAAGGGGGCCGAATACTTTCGCAAGGCACTGTATGGTGCTACCGGCATACACAGCAAGTCTGGAAGGGCTCTCTCCTCTAACCCTAGCCTGTCACTGCCTCTTTAGGTGTGTTCAAGTGACAGCTTGGGCACCAGGTTCAGTGTCCATCTTAGCGGATCTTTAGAAAAGAGGTTGCTAAGCTCACAAAAGCACCATTCGAGGGGAACTTATAGCAATCTCGGCCAAACGAAAGAAAGATAGAAATGCACTTCTCACCACACTAACAGCGCGGATACAAGACTTAGAATGCACTCACAAAAATTCCCAGGCATCAGCAGCCCTCCCAGAACTGCTTCAGGCCAGAAATGATCTACTGGAACTCCTAAACAAACGTATAAGACGAAACTATATTCTCTCCCGTAAAGCTTTTTACGAAAACAGAAATAAGTCCGGTAAGCTCCTGGCAAGAGCACTTAGAACCAAAAAAGCCACCACGACTATACACTCCCTAACGGACCCACAAGGCCACAAGTTGGTGTCAAATGACCACATAGCGAACCAATTTGTTCGATACGATACCCAATTATATAACTTACACCAGACCAATACCCAGAAAGATGACACCCCCAGACTGCAAATAATCAGAGACCTCCTTGCCAAATACAGCCCGAACCATATTCCGGATAATGACGCCATTGAACTGGAACAACCTTTCGCCCACTGAAGTAGACACGGTACTTAAAAAAACAAACCCGGCAAGAGTCTGGGACCGGATGGGCTGACGACTGCGTACTATAAAACTTTCATAAATATACTGAAACCCCATTTCTTGACCGCCTTTAACTCCCTATCTTCGGACAATCCCCTGCCTCAAGACTTATTGACGGCCCATATCACCGTGATTCCTAAACCAAACAGATACCTCTCTGGTGACCAATTATCGACCAATTTCCCTCCTAAATGTCGATCTTAAAATTTACGCAAAAATCCTGGCCAACCGCCTCATGCCCCTTCTTTCCTCGCTTATTTCATTAGATCAAGTTGGTTTTATACCAGGAAGAGAGGCAGGGGACAACACTACTAAAGCCATTAACATCCATCACTGGCTGTCCTCCACCAAACAAGGATTCTTTGTTTCCCTCAATGTGGAAAAGGCATTCGACAGAGTGGCCTGGGACTACATGTCAGAGGTGCTCAAAATGATTGGCATACGAGACCGTATGCTCCAACTTATCATGGCCCTGTATTCCTCACCCACCGTGAAGGTCTGGGTTAACGGTCACCTGTCGGATGCCTACTCCATATCACATGGAACTCGCCAAGGATGTCCCCTTTCCCCCCCAATATTTGTTCTTACCCTAGAACCACTACTTCAAAGAATACGAGCCAACCAGTGACAATTGCAGACACTACATACAGACTCTCTGCCTTTGCGGACGACGTCCTATTCCGCACAGACCCACACACCACGCTTCCCAACCTACTCGCGGACTTGACCACATTCAAAGCCCTCTGGAACCTCCAAATTAATTACGCTAAATCTGAAGCCCTGAACATTTCCCTGCAGCAGGACACACTTGAACTTTGTCAAGCTAAATTCCCCTTCAAATGGAATCGAGACGCCATCACTTACCTAGGGATCAATCTTCCGTCCCATTTATCTAACCTATACTCTAAAAACTATATCCCCATACTTCAACGTATTCAGAAAGACCTAAAAGACTTGGTCGGCTGGCATCTTTTCTTGGTTTGGTAGGGCAGCAATACTCAAAATGAATATCCTTCCGAGGATACTGTATGTCTTACAAAAACACTACCCATAAGATTGCCCCAGGCTTTCTTCAACTCATATCGGAAAGCATGTAGTGAATTCATCTGGAGCAAAGATCGCCCTAGACTCAGCTATGAGAGACTGTCTCTACCCAAGCTAAAAGGGGGAATAGGCCTCCCAGACATAACTAGAAACCACTGGGACTCCCAATTGACAAGAATCGTAGACTGGAACGTTCACTCTCGTTAGAAAGCCTGGACACAAATTTTTTAACAAATTCACCCCGATCCCAATTCGCCAATTACCTTGGATTGCCCCAAATAATACACCCCAAAATTGCAAACACCCCCCATTAATTGGTAGTACTTTACAAACATTTCAGAAACTAGGCCGAACCCATCGCATCTCTACAATACAGGGTCCACCAACACCCCTCCGACACAACCCAGACTTCCCAGTTGGCCTATCGCACACTTTTCTTGGCAGACTTTTGGCCCCATGACATTCAGGCAAGGCACTTCTCTGGAGGCTCCTTTCTAACCTGCCCCGACATACCTTCACGGATGCCTGACTGACCATGCCCGCAGTGGACATAATTCCAAATTCGACACTTCCTCAATGACCTCCACAAGCGCATTGACCACGCCAGACAGCTTACGCCATTCGAGAAACTATGCATGAAAACAGAACCACAAAGGCATATGATCTCAGACATCTACGCCCTGCTATTTGCAGACCATGACTCTAAATCCAATACAGCAACCCAAAGCTGGGAAAGGGATCTATTGTCTTATCTTCAGAAGAATAGGAAAATATCTACACCTTCATTCACAAGGGGTCGACCAACGTGATAGCACAAGAAAATGGCTTCAAAATTTTCTCAAAGTGGCATAGAACCCCGACCAAGCTACACAAACTTTCCCCTAACATTTCTCCCAAATGCTGGAGATGTTCTGATGGTGAGGGCTCTATGTTGCATATTTGGTCGTCCTGCCCATTACTCCAGCCTTTTTGGAAGGAAGTCCAATGCATTACCTCCAAGATTACTACATACAACTTAGAATTTTCGCCCGCTCAAATGCTTCTCTACTATTCCTTTCAGGCATTTTCACCGCTCCCTTGCGCTACACTTAATAAACGCGGCAAAATTGTGTATCTCCACTCTCTAGATACCTCCTAAACCACCCACAATTGCAGACTGGTTCAGCTGTTTATCTAAAGTTGCGGAGTTGGAGGAACTAATCAATCCAAAGATACACCCACGAAATACAGGAACGTCTGGTCTTGTTGGCATCACTTTCAATTATCAGATGAATATAAATGCTTACTATGGCAAGAATTGACCCTACCTCTTCAACCCCCAAGTGTAGGAGGAATTATCCATCCCCAACCACACGCAGTCGTGTAAACTCCTTTACCCCCTTCCCCGCATTACATAATGCCCTGTCAGATCTAGGAATGTTATGCGCCCCGATAACATGACAGACTTTCTCCCATCCCCACTCTCCCCCTTACCCATACCCCCACCCAACCCTTTATCCTTCGAACCCCAAACTGTCCATGAGCCCGCGCCTCACAGATAATCCCCATTCAGGGATGCCAGTGGTCCGAGACCGCATCCCCGTAACAGATCTACCATACAGTTAGCAGGTAGGCACCGGCATATTATCTCCCTTCCACAAGCGTGTATTGCACCAAATAAGACAATTGAGAAATACGAGGGGACTTTCTAGATTCCACTTCTTAAGGGCCAGTAGCCCCTAATCACTTAGGTCAAACGGTTTTATGTTTAAGGTTCAGATTTACTGTTAAATATCCCTGAAAACTGGTTATGCCTCAGAGCCGGTTCACACAGGGGCGACTCAGATCCGACTTAAGTGAATGAGAGCCGTCTTAATGCACGCTACTGAAGTCACTCCAACTTCAGAAAAGGTTCCTGTACTAGTTTAATCCGACTTGTAGGCGACTGGTACCCATTGATTTCAATGGAGGTCACCTCCAAGTCGGATCTCCGTCTATACGGAGGCGACTGACAGAATTATCAGCTCTCAAGAGGGAACTCCACGCCAAATTTATGAAAAAAATTTGGCGTGGGCTCCCCCTCCAAGAGCATACCAGGCCCTTAGGTCTGGTATGGATTCTAAGGGGAACCCCCTACGCCGAAAAAAACGGCGTGGGGGTCCCCCCCAGATCCATACCAGACCCTTATCGGAGCACGCTACCCGGCCGGCCAGGAAAGTGGGTGGGGACGAGCGAGCACCTTGTCCCCATGTTGATGAGGACAAGGGCCTCTTCCCGACAACCCTGGCCGTTGGTTTCGGGGTCTGCAGGCGGGGGGCTTATCGGAATCCGGGAGCCCCCATACTCATTCACATAGGGTGGGGGGCCAGTATCCGGGGGCCTCCTTTTTAAAGGGGGCTCACTGATTCCGATAAGCTCCCCGCCCGCAAACCCCAACAACGGCCAAGGTTGTCGGGAAGAGGCCCTTGTCCTCATCAACATGGGGACAAGGTGCTTTGGGGTGGGGGGGGCCGCGCCCAAGGCACCCCCCATGTTGAGAGCTCGTCCCCTTCCCTTTCCTGGCCGACCGGGTAGCGTGCTCGGATAAGGGTCTGGTATGGATCTGGGGGGGACCCCATGCCGTTTTTTCGGCATAGGGGGTTCCCCTTAGAATCCATACCAGACCTAAGGGCCTGGTATGCTCTCGGAGGGGGAACCCACGCCAAATTTTTTTCATAAATTTGGCGTGGAGTTCCCCCTTCAGAGCTCATTCTCTGATTGGCCACGGCAAAAGTCGCCTGGCTTGGGGCGACTTAAAGTCGTGTTGTAAGTCGCCCCAGGTCGTGTCTAAGTCATGTTCAAGTAGTCTCCAAGTTGCCTCACAAAGTCGTCCTGGAAGTCGTGTCGCCCCTGTGTGAACCGGCTCTCAGGGAATATATTTGTGATTTGTATTGTTACAAAATGTCAATGTTTTTTCTAAGAACGTACGCAACATTGTGATGTTATGCATGCTGTACTTACTATTTCTAATAAACTTTTTTCTGGAAAAAAAGAAAAGAGGTTGCTGCCAGAGCCTTCCTCGTACAGTTACCCCTCTCAACCCAGTCACACCCCCAATCTCTTGTACATTCCATCTTACCTATGGAAATCACACAGCCAACAGGAATGGCACCCACATCACCTGGTGCTGACATCACTCCACAATAAATGTTAGAGAAGGGAAGTCGCTCCACTTTCCCCGTAGCTATTGGCTGAAATTTATATTTGCCTAGTCTCTTTTGGCATTAATTGAACAATGTTGTGGACATCTGCGAGTAAGCGGTGGCTGCACCTTTCTCCTCCACAGAAAAAGCGCACTTTTTTTTGTTGGTTTCCTCTATATCGCAGCAAGACCATGTGAATGGAGGTACCTCAGCCTTGAGGGCGACTCGCACACAGCAGGACATACATGGATTTCCTTTCAGGCTGTCGCTTGTGCTTGAGGCTTAAAAGACACTGGGCTCCATTCACATAACCAGATCGCATGCGGTATGTAGGTGTCCAGACACAATTTTCCTTAAATACTGCAAGCAATCCTGAAACTGTAAATTCACTATACCGTTCTGCCATTCTGCATTTACCACAAAATCCTAAAAAACGCTCAGTAAATACTGCATGAACAGGTGTTAAACTCAATTCACAGAAGGAAATAAAGGGGTTTTAAAGGGATTTTTTTTTTTAAATAACATGTAATACTTACCTCCACTGTGCAGCTCTCGTTTTGCAGAGTGGCCCCGAACATGGTCTTCTGGGGTCCCTCGGCAGCTGTCTCTGCTTCCCCACCCAAGTACTTCTCACGTTCATGGGAGCTCCCTCGCATGGTAAGTACTTGTGGGTGCGCTCCCGTGATACAGCCGGCAGCTATAGCTGCTCACTTTATCACTCGACCCAGCCCCCCGACGTGCCGCATCATTGGATGTGATTGACAGCAGCGCGAGCCAATGGCTGTGCTCTGCTTTCAATCCATCCACTCTAGCCAATCAACGGCCAGGCTGAGCGGCGAAGAGGATGTCGGAGGCGAGCACGGGACTTGAGGGGTCAGGTAAGTAAAACAGGGGGGCCGGCACTGTCAGATGTTTTTTCACCTTAATGCATAGAATGCATTAAGGTGAAAAAATGTTTACCTTTACAACCCCTTTAAATCCATATGGTATAAGGAATTGACCGAGTTATACGGTTAAGAAGCAGGCAACCGTCAGTGTCCTCCTCAACCTGCAACCGTCATGATTGACAGGAGTGGGCGGCCGTCACAACCGATGAGTCATCAGCTGCCCGCCTGGTTCCGACTCAACAAAAAGAATTACCGGCATTAAAGAAAACAAAACAAAAAAAAAAAAAAACACACACACACACACACACACACACACACACACACACACACACACACACACACGGAAAAACAATGTGGTTTTGTCCCCCCTTCCCCCCCATACCAGGCTTTGAGTCTGGTATGGATTTTGAGAGGAACCCCCACGCCAAAATAAACAGAAAAAACGGCATGTGGGCCCCCCAAAATCCATACCAGACCATTCTGAGCATGCAGCCAGCAGGTCAGTAAAATGGGGAATGAGCAAACACACCAACCCCCCCCCCCCCCCGCACCATTCCAGGCCACATGCCATCAACATGGGCCCCCCCACCAAAGCACCGTGTCCACCATGTTGATGACAAGGGTCTCTTCCCCACAACCATGGCCGGTGGTTTTGGGGAGGGGGAGGGGGGGTCTGTGTCTCGATCTGAATCTGGAAGTCACCATTAACAAGGAGGCCCCCAGATCCTAGCCCCCCTTTCCCCATGTGAAGGAGTATGGGTACATAGAATCCTTACTCATTCAACAAAAAATGTAGTGCAAATAAAACACAGGAGGCAGTTTTTGACAAGTCCTTTATTAAAAAAAAAAAAAAAAAAAAAATTCCCTGGTGTAGAGATACAACCAAAATTCCCACCGCTGCCCCAGGAAAATAAAATAAAAAATACAGCTCTGACCCTAAGGGGAGGTACCACTGCTGATTTAAATGGTTGGCCACACCCCTTGTAATGTCACGATCATGGCATGCTTATTTAGGAGGGTTCGGTCATTCAGCGAAAGCCTTCATGGGAAGCTGACTTTTTTTCCCCCCAGGTGGGCGGTGGTAGCAGGCATTGTGACTGACATTGGATCTACACCAGGACAATTTTTTATTTTTTTTGCGTTTTCATTAAAGCACTTGTCAAAAACTGCCCTGTTTAATTTACACTACACTTTTTTGGGTGAATGAGAAGGGGCTTCTAGATTCCGATACGCCCCCACGGCCAGACCCCCATATGTTGAGTGCATGTGGCCCGATATGGTTCGGGGGGCAGAAATGGATGGATCCACACCCCAGGCCATGAGGGCCTCTGGGGGCTGGTCAGGAGGACCAGGACCCCTGGAGTCAGAACATACTTCTGGACAGGAATCCAGAACCACATGACCTCAGCACCTTAAGTACCCTCTCTCGGAATACACAGCGAGACAATGCAACTACCGATTTCCTCCGAGAGATTGGTACCAAATGCGTCCAACCAGACTGCGTTCCAATGCCTGTCAAAGGTGATACATGCACCGATGACCAGGAAGAACACAATACAGTCCAGCCAAACTGATGCCAGGATCACAATTTAAGGACATAAAGACGGGAGCACACGTCCTCATTTACATGAAGGGCCGAAACAACCTTCTCAAGAAGAGAAGGCTGATGACGCAGCACCACCTTATCCTTGTGAAGTACCAAGTAGGGAGATTTGCATGACAAGGCCGCCAACTCAGACACCCGCCTTGCAGATGTAATAGCCACTAGAAAGACTACTTTCTAAGAGTGTCAATAACACTCCCTAATGTTTTCAAAAAGCGGTTTCTGAAGCACTGAGAGCACCAGATTCAAATCCCACGGGGCAGCGGCGGTTGTTCCGGAGGAGCCACATGCAACCCCCTGAATAAACGTACGCACCAATGAGTGAGTTGCCAAAGGTTGCTGAAAAAGGAGAGACAAAAGCCGATACCTGCCCCTTAAATGGTGCTCAATGCAAGTTTCTGATCCACTCCTTGCTGCAAAAAACAGCAGGATCCTGGAAACTGAATATGTACGCGGACATCTACTCACACACGGAAACGCAGGCCTTCCACGTATGATGATAAATCTTCCGAGGACAACTACCGTGCCCTCAGCATAGTGGAAATCACCAAAGTCAACAATCCTTGGTCCCTCAGGCCCTGGCTTTCAACAGCCATGCTGTTAAAACCAGTGACTGTAAAGCAGGATGAAGTTTTCAGACCTTGCGTCATCAGGTCCTCCCACATCGGCAGCTGCCAAGGAACATCCGCCACCATTCTTACTATGTCGGCGTACCAAGGATGTCGAGACCAATCTGGGGCAATCAGAATCACCAGAATCCCCTCGGTCTCCAGCAGGAGTCTGAGCGGGGGAAAAGGCATAAAATCAACAGATAATGACCCCATGAGGCCGCCACCACATCTGACGCATCCACCCAGGGATCTTTTGACCTAACCACAAACCTCTTTACCTTCCGATTGAGCCGAGAGACTAAGAAACCCACATCCGGCATGCCCCACCTTAGACAAATGAGCCAAAACACTTCCGGATGCAGTGACCATTCCCCTGGTTCAGCAGCCGATGACTGAGGTAGTCCGCCTGCCAGTTTTCTACACCTGGAATGTATATGGCTGACAGAGCCAGCACGCACCACTCTGCCCACTGTAGGATGCGAGACCTCCAGCACTGCAGCTGAGCTCCTTGATTGACATACGCCACTGCCGTGGCGTTGTCCGACTGGATCCTGACCAGAGGCCCCTGCAGCCTCATGTGGATAGGCACCACCTGATCGCCCGCAGCTCCAGCACATTGATTGGCAGGTGGCATTCTTCCTGCGTCCAGCGGCCCTGGGCCCACTGGATGCCCCAGCCGGTCAGGCTGGTGTCCTTCGTGATCATCGTCCAATGAAGAGGAACGAACGACTTCCTGGACCGAAGGGCCAGAGACCTCAGCCACTAGAGAAGCAAGTCCTGACTAGCTGGATCACCCGAATGCGACAATCCAGGGATGTCGGAGATTTTTACCATTTGGACAGGATCTTTCTGCAAGACTCGAGTGTGGAATTGAGCATACGGTACCGCCTCGAAAGTGGCTACCATGAGACCCAGAACTCACATGCAGAAACGCAGCGACAAGCACCTGCAGGACATCAGTAACTGCACCGCAGATTGAAGAGTCTGCAGCTTGTCTGAAAAGAGAAAGACTCTCGCCTCTGAGGAGTCCAGAATCAACCAAGTATTCCAGGCATTGAGTCGGCACCAACACCGACTTCTGGAAGTTCAACACCCAACCAAACCCAGACAGTCTGTATGGTGATCGCCACATCCTCCCTTAATTCTGAGGCAGAAGCTGCTCTCAGGAGGAGATCGTCCAGGTAACCCACATTTGCGATCCCTCGTCTCAGCAACGCCAGAATTGGGGCCAGCACCTTGGTGAAGACCCTTGACGCCGACGCTAGGCCAAAAAGGGAAGAGCTACAAATTGGTTTCTGACGCATATGGGGACATGCAAGTATGCATCCTTGATGTCCAAAGACGCCAAGAAATACCCTTGATGGAGTGCAGCGACCACGGAATGAACCGATTCCACCCGGAACCTTCACAAAGCAATTGAGGGCCTTGAGATCCAGGGCCAGACAGACCCCTTCCTCCTTTGGGACTACAAACAGTAGAATCCCTGAAACTTTTCCGACGTTGGTACAGGTACTATTACCCCACGCAGTAGTAAGTCCCGTACTGCCCTAACCAGGGTCTCCCAAAGAGCCAGAAGATGGAAGGTTGGAGAGAAAACAAATCTGTTTTTGACGGACAAGACAGAAACCCCCATCTTGTATCCTTATGAAACCAGTTTGCAGACCCACTGGTCGGAAAGGAGGGAGGTCCACTGGACTGCAAACTCCCGAAAGGTGACCCGAAGGTGAACCTTAATGCGGCAACAGATTTGCTAGCAGGCTTGTGAAACCAGGCACCTTGTCGGACTGGAAACGCTTACCTGCTGACCCGGGCAGAGGAAAAATCCACTTCTGAGCTTTCTGGACTGTGGGAGCAAAATACTCTTTCCCCCAGTAATATTCTTAATGTCATCCAGCAAGGCTCCCGATAGCGCCTAATCTTGGAAAGGCAAATCCACCATGTTTTTTTTTTGTTTATTTAGATGCCTAGTCTGCAGACCAGCATTTAAGCCAAATCAAGTGACGCAGCACCACCTCTGATACTGAGGCTCTAGAAACCAAAGGGGCCGTATCAAGGGCCACATCACAGACATACCAAGTCTGTGCAACAACTGGTGTGTCAGTTCCACACAGACCGGGAAACTTGTTCCTTCCCCAACTCATGGTGCAACATTTGTGACACCAGGGCCATGGCCAACACCGGTCGCAATGCTGACGTCACCACCGTAAACATGGACAGGGCAACCACCTCAGCACTTCTGTCGGCAGGGTCCTTGAAAGCAGGGGACCCTTCCACCAGAATCGTGGTTACCTTATTCAACCTAGATACCGGGGGGTCAACAATCGGAGGAGATGTCCATTTTTTCAGGAAACTCCTCAAAGGTGTAATGCACCACCATTAGTCTCGGGACTGAAAAGGCCTGCTGTGGGCTTCCCCACGCCTTGTAAATAAACATATCAAAATACGGAAACACCTTAGCAGTGCGGGCCGGCTTGTGTGACCCAAAGGGGACTGACACCTCTGCAGATGCCCTGCCGTATCCTCTATCTTTAAAGTATCATGTGATAAGTGTTTCTACTAGTGCTTTCTCCTGCACTAAGCCGGACGTGGATTCTTCCTCACTGTCTGAATGTTTCTGGTCAGTGTCCTCTGAAAGATCAGAACAGGGGCCACCTGCCACAGCAGGACCCGAAGTGTGAATCAGAGCTCTCCCCAGAAGACCTATTCCACCATGGCAACAAATGATTCCAGGACCGCCGACAGAACGTCCATATGCACCGCAGTTGCAGGGGAACCGGTTGCTAAAAACGGGTGCCTGTAGAAGCGCCAGCTTCTGACGCCATACTGACCCACGCTCACCTGTCACCCTTAGGGACCTAAAGCAAGCAATAGCAAATGTCTACCCCTCCTAGCTGCCATAGATTGAGGGGCACCCCGCAGGACTCTCCACCCTGACCCACGTGCTGCCGTTGTCCGCTCTCCCCTCTATCTGCCACGAGGTGTCCTGTGTACATTTTTAACGCTGTATCAGTCTAAACCAGCTGCTCAGCGCTAGAGCACAACAGACCTGAGGCTATCAGAAAATGGGCGCCTCAGCAAAAAGCATGTGAAAACGCCAGGAAAATGGCTGCCGGGCTACAAGAAAAGAGCCACAGTTCCCGCAGCAATCAGTCCCCCCACATGGCAGCACACAAACCCCAGAAAAGGCACAAAAAACAGGAAAAAAAAACGAGCGGACCACCAACCACCCAGTGCAGCCCCCTGCCAGGACCCAGAGACCACCAAGAGGACCCTGGCCAGGTACGTGCACCGCACCCCCTAAGCATGGGGGGGATTGAAAAAAGACAGGGAGAGGGAGAGACCCCCGTAATCGACCTTCCATTAAAAGCCCAGCTGCTCCATCCTGCCCAAACAGGTGGAGCCATACTTTATCCTCCTGCAGGGTCTGCTGAACGCACTCTGCAGACAGACCAATCACCCAAGCAGTACGGGGTGACTGTCTGTCATGGCACACTGACTCAGACAGCAGTAGCCCGGTCATGTGTGTGCTCTGGAGCATATAGCTCACCGGCCGCCCCCGGACCAGAACGGGGTCGACCCAGTGCATAGCTAAGGTCTGCACGCTCTCGATGACCAGGCTAGGGAGACTACCAGGATCTATATTATCCAGTCCGTCACCCAGCCCAGCTGTTGATTGTAGATCACAGGAACCAAAAAAGAAAAAATTCCAAGGACCATTGGTCCCCAGAGGGAGCCAGATCCTTCTAGACTAGGCAGAAAAAAAAAACGAGCGGGTAGAAGAGTGAGGGGTTATAGCCAGTAGGACTGTCCCCTGGACGGTGCTGTGTTTATCTGTTATGCCTATGTCTCTCCTGAAGGTGGCGATATAACCCTAAGGTCAAGATTTAAGTGCTGTGTCCGTCAATTAACGCAAGAGAAATTAAAAGCAAGCAGCTGCACATATTGCAGCTGCTAGCATTTAATAATCACTTACCTGTCCTGGAGTCCATGTTGGCATCAGCTGTCGGGTGCTGCTGCCTCCATTGCAAGTAAGGAAATCCAGCTGTGTATCCTTATGGCTTCACTCCGGGAACCCTACTGCACATGCTCCTCTCTACTAGCCCGGCGGCCTGTGAAAGACAGGTATCCTGCCCCCTCCCCCCCAAAAAGGTGCCAAATGTGGCACCGGAGGGGTGAAAGAGTACAATGAACAGAAGTTCCACTTTTGGGTGGAACTCCGCTTCAATGCATTCAGGCAAAAAAAAAAAACTTGTGTAGCAGTCACCCCAGCCCCCCCTTAATTACTTTTCTGAGCCCTCTCTCTCTCCAGTGACGTCTACGATGTCTAAGCTGTCTGGGACACTCCTGATTGGCTGAGCCACAGCAACGGCACCATTGGCTCCCACGGCTGTCAGTCAGCCAATTAGGGGAGAGGGGGTGGGGCCCGGGCTGTGTTTGAAAGGCACACAGAGCTGTGACTTGGCTCCAGTGCCCCCGATAGGAAGCTGCTGACTGTGGGGGCACGTGATAGGAGGGGCTAGGAGCAGCAAAGAGTGACTCGAGGAAAAGGAGGATCCGGGTTGTTCTGTGCAAATCCAACTGCACAGGAGGCAAGTATAACAGGTTTTTTTTTTTTAAATGAACCTTTACATTTACAATAACTTTGACTTCGTTCTGTAAATGAGGTCCGTTTAACCACTTAAAGACTGAAGCTCCATTTTTTTAAAGCCCCTAGAAGCTATGAGCACCGTTTTCTGCTCCTAGAAGCCAAATAATGTTATTCTATGTGTCCATGCACACTACTTAGGCTATTAGTGTTTGAGCTTCACCACCTAGAAACAGAAAAAAAAAAATGGTTTTTGTAGAGCTTCCTGGAGCGTTTTTCCAGAAGAAATGCTACTAAAACACTCCTAAACGCTATCAATAGAGTTTTTTGAGCTTTGTTTTTCCCTTCTATTGCAAAAATTAGGAATGCACCAATACCACTTTAACACAGAGTATGAGTACCAATACTTTACTGTAAGTACTCACCAATAACAATTGGGATTGTGGGGTAGGAGAGTTGGAATAGGCTTTGATTGCTGTAGAAAGAGAATGGGGATGGGAGGGTCATTGGGAAAACCTTAAAATGCTGGACTCACAGAAGGCCATTACCACAGTATATGCCAGCAGTGCAAATCATGGGGCTTGCAAATGAATGTTAAAGCGGGAGTCCGCCGGGACTCCGCGTTTTTTTTTTTTTTTTTTTTTTAAAGTCAGCAGCTACAAATACTGCAGCTGCTGACTTTTAAAACAGTGACACTTAACTGTCCAGCGCGCCTGCGATGTCGGCACCCGAAGCCGATCTCTAGATCAACACTCGAGTGCTGCCACCGCCATCTTGGGTATGGGAATCAGGAAATGGAGCCTTTCGGCTTCATTTCCCGGTTCCCTACTGCGCATGCGCGAGCCGCGCTGCGCAATGATGACGGTCCCCGCTGCCTCTGGGATCTGTGTGTTTCCCAGCAGGCAGCGGGGCACTTGCGGAAGGGGGCGGGCACTTGCGGAAAGGGGCGTAATGTACGCCCCTTTCCGCAGAGAGCTAGCCCGGAAGTGGGTGCAGTTACCTGGATTATCCAGGTAAGTGGGTGCAGTTACCTGGATTATCCAGGTAACTGCACCCCCCTCCCCCCTGAAAGGTGCCAATTGTGGCGCCGGAGGGGGGGGGGGAATCCGATGAGCGGAAGGTCCATTTTACGGTGGACCTCCGCTTTAACCCTCAATCCTGCAAAGCAAAATAATCAGTCCAAAGCTGACAGTCTCCAAAGCAGAGAAGATAAACAGTGATTTACAGGTTTCCCCCACATAAGTGGGATACCTTCAGTCGCTGTAACGCAACATCCCCCACTGCTGTCTCAGCCTGCATGCGATTCTGCACCAGTCAAAGACCTTGAGAAGTCCAGCAGTTACCTTGCATGCAAACAGGCAGAGGAGAACTATCCATTGCGAAATCCGACACTGCTGGGAAGCTGGAACAGTATGAGGTCTGACAATAATGCACCTATGTATTTTCAACGTTCAGGCAGGTAAAAGGCAGCGGCTCTCAGGTGCGGAACATACAGTGCCTTGCGAAAGTATTCGGCCCCCTTGAACTTTTCAACCTTTTGCCACATTTCAGGCTTCAAACAAAGATATAAAATTTTAATTTTTTGTGAAGAACCACCAACAAGTGGGACACAATTGTGAAGTGGAACGAAATCTATTGGATTTTTGAAACTTTTTTAACTAATAAAAAAATGAAAAGTGGGGCGTGCAAAATTATTGGGCCCCCTTGCGTTAATACTTTGTAGAGCCACCTTTTGCTGCGAATACAGCGGCAAGTCGCTTGGGGTATGTCTCTGTCAGTTTTGCACATCGAGAGACTGAAATTCTTGCCCATTCTTCCTTGCAAAACAGCTCGAGCTCAGTGAGGTTGGATGGAGAGCGTTTGTGAACAGCAGTTTTCAGCTCTTTCCACAGATTCTCGATTGGATTCAGGTCTGGACATTGACTTGGCCATTCTAACACCTGGATACGTTTATTTGTGAACCATTCCTTTGTAGATTTTGCTGTATGTTTGGGATCATTGTCTTGTTGGAAGATAAGTCTCTGTCCCAGTTTCAGGTCTTTTACAGTCTCCAACAGGTTTTCATCCAGAATGGTCCTGTATTTGGCTGCATCCATCTAACCTGTCCCTGCTGAAGAAAAGCAGGCCCAAACCATGATGCTGCCACCACCATGTTTGACAGTGGGGATGGTGTGTTGAGGGTGATGAGCTGTGTTGCTTTTTACGCCAAACATATCGTTTTGCATTGTGGGCAAAAAGTTCGAATTTTGGTTTCACCTTCTTCCACATGTTTGGTGTGTCTCCCAGGTGGCTTGTGGCAAACTTTAGACGAGACTTTTTATGGATATCTTTGAGAAATGGCTTTCTTCTTGCCACTCTTCCATAAAGGCCAGATTTGTGCAGTGTACGACTGATTGTCGTCCTATGGACAGACTCTGCCACCTCAGATGTAGCTCTCTGCAGTTCATCCAGAGTGATCATGGGCCTCTTGGCTGCATCTCTGATCAGTCTTCTCCTTGTCTGAGCTGAAAGTTTAGAGGGACGGCCAGGTCTTGGTAGATTTGCAGTGGTCTGATACTCCTTCCATTTCAAAATGATCGCTTGCACAGTGCTCCTTGGGATGTTTAAAGCTTGGGAAATCTTTTTGTATCCAAATCCGGCTTTAAACTTCTCCACAACAGCATTACGGACCTGCCTGGTGTGTTCCTTGTAGGGCTGCAACTAACGATTATTTTCATAATCGATTAATCGGCCGATTATTTTTTCGATTAATCGGATAAAAAAAAAAGGGGGGGAAATATATATATATATATATATATATATATATATATATATATATATATATATATATATATATATATATATATTATATATATACACACAAGCACGCGCGCACACACACATTCCTCCCCTCGCACATGGTGTCACTGCCCCACCTCCTCTCAGTACTCCCCTCCCCCCCTCCGGTGTCTCGGGTTTTCTCACCCCTTCATGGTGACAGCGGCTCCTCCTCGGTGTGTAGTCTCAGTCCGGACCCGCCACACGAGACTCGGCAGACTCTTCCAAATGGAGCGAAGGGCACCCCGAAGCCGGGAGATAGATGCACACATGTGCAGAGCCCAACCTCCAATCACAGCAGCGCTGGAAAGCGGGGATGTGCGGGGACAGAGGAAGAGGACGGGGGATGTGCGGGGACAGAGGAAGAGGACGGGGCGTGTGCGGGGACAGAGGAAGAGGACGGGGCGTGTGCGGGGACAGAGGAAGAGGACGGGGCGTGTGCGGGGACAGAGGAAGAGGACGGGGCGTGTGCGGGGACAGAGGAAGAGGACGGGGCGTGTGCGGGGACAGAGGAAGAGGACGGGGCGTGTGCGGGGACAGAGGAAGAGGACGGGGCGTGTGCGGGGACAGAGGAAGAGGACGGGGCGTGTGCGGGGACAGAGGAAGAGGACGGGGCGTGTGCGGGGACAGAGGAAGAGGACGGGGCGTGTGCGGGGGCAGAGGAAGAGGACGGGGCGTGTGCGGGGGCAGAGGAAGAGGAGGACGGGGCGTGTGCGGGGGCAGAGGAAGAGGAGGACGGGGGATGTGCGGGGGCAGAAGAAGAGGAGGACGGGGGATGTGCGGGGGCAGAAGAAGAGGAGGACGGGGGATGTGCGGGGGCAGAAGAAGAGGAGGACGGGGGATGTGCGGGGGCAGAAGAAGAGGAGGACGGGGGATGTGCGGGGGCAGAAGAAGAGGACGGGGGATGTGCGGGGGCAGAAGAAGAGGACGGGGGATGTGCGGGGGCAGAAGAAGAGGACGGGGTGTGTGCGGGGGCAGAAGAAGAGGACGGGGGGTGTGCGGGGGCAGAAGAAGAGGACGGGGGGTGTGCGGGGACAGAAGAAGAGGACGGGGGGTGTGCGGGGACAGAAGAAGAGGACGGGGGGTGTGCGGGGACAGAAGAAGAGGACGGGGGGTGTGCGGGGACAGAAGAAGAGGACGGGGGGTGTGCGGGGACAGAAGAAGAGGACGGGGGGTGTGCGGGGACAGAAGAAGAGGACGGGGGGTGTGCGGGGACAGAAGAAGAGGACGGGGGGTGTGCAGGGACAGAAGAAGAGGACGGGGGATGTGCGGGGACAGAAGAAGAGGACGGGGGGTGTGCGGGGACAGAAGAAGAGGACGGGGGGTGTGCGGGGACAGAAGAAGAGGACGGGGGGTGTGCGGGGACAGAAGAAGAGGACGGGGGGTGTGCGGGGGCAGAGGAAGAGGACGGGGGGTGTGCGGGGGCAGAGGACGAGGACGGGGGGTGTGCGGGGGCAGAGGACGAGGACGGGGGGTGTGCGGGGGCAGAGGACGAGGACGGGGGGTGTGCGGGGGCAGAAGAAGAGGACGGGGGGGTGTGCGGGGGCAGAGGACGGGGGGTGTGCGGGGGCAGAGGACGGGGGGTGTGCGGGGGCAGAGGACGGGGGGTGTGCGGGGGCAGAGGAAGAGGACGGGGGGATGTGCGGGGGCAGAGGAAGAGGACGGGGGGGATGTGCGGGGGCAGAGGAAGAGGACGGGGGATGTGCGGGGGCAGAAGAAGAGGGCGGGGGATGTGCGGGGACAGAAGAAGTCAGGACTTTTTAGGAAAGTTGGAGGGAAGATGTGAAGTCTGAGGGCTGAACTTTATTCAATCTGCTACTTGACAAGGCAGGCTGTATGGAAAGGGTTAATGTTAGAGTAATCCCCCTCCCCCCATACACAGACCCCAGCAATGTGAGGACTGAGGAACCCATCCTGCACCGTACAACAACACTGACAGACAGCAGGGAGAACTGACCGGTAGTCCAGCCACGGGGGATGTGCGGGGACAGAAGAACACCGTGACTCCTCCAGAATTCATTCACTTGGGCTGACAGGCTGAACGCCGCGCTGGGGGTGACGTCAGCACGCAGCTCGCCGCCGCCGGGTGTACCAAGATGGCCGCCAGCTCCGAAGCTAGGCCGAAGCCGCGGTCTTTCCTAAGGCCGCGGCCCGCTCCGCGGATCACATGGTGCGGACCAACTAATCGATAATGAAAATCGTTGACAACGATTTTCATTATCGATTATTATCGATAATATCGATTAATCGTTTCAGCCCTAGTTCCTTGGTCTTCATGATGCTCTCTGTGCTTTCAACAGAACCCTGAGACTATCACAGAGCAGGTGCATTTATACAGAGACTTGATTACACACAGGTGGATTCTATTTATCACCATCAGTCATTTAGGACAACATTGGATCATTCAGAGATCCTCGCTGAACTTCTGGAGTGAGTTTGCTGCACTGAAAGTAAAGGGGCCGAATAATTTTGAACGCACCCCTTTTCAGTTTTTTTATTTGCTAAAAAAGTTTAAAATATCCAATAGACTTCGTTCCACTTCACAATTGTGTCCCACTTGTTGGTGATTCTTCACAAAAAATTTAAATTTTATATCTTTATGTTTGAAGCCTGAAATGTGGCAAAAGGTTGAAAAGTTCAAGGGGGCCGAATACTTTCGCAAGGCACTGTAGCTTATATCTGTAAGACACTGGGGCACAGTTAACTTTCCGCTGTCGGAGGGGAAGAGGAAGCACCCCGCCACCGAGTTGATGTAATTTCCGGTCTCAGAGCATTTTTGCAAGTACCGATACATGCAAAAATGTCTAGTATTGGCACCGATATCAGTACAACCCTAGCAAAAATCCCAATAAAATACTAATGCGTTTTTTTTTAATCCAGTGATTTTGTCTAGCTTTTTTTAGCTTAAAAAAATAAAACTTAGTCCTGAAGCTGGGAGACATTCCACGGCAGTCAACTCCTCATCAGTACAGGGAAGGCCACTGGCCAAGGCATACTGTGATGCAGACATCAGTAGCCCGGTCATAAGTACGCCCCCCCCCCCCGGAGCATAAAGCTCACCGACCACCTCTGGAGCTGGTATGTTGTGGCCTGCAAAGCCTTAGCTGCAACCTGCACATGCTCGATGGCCGGACTGGGGAGACTACAAGGACAAGTGAACCAACCTGTCACCCAGCCGGCTGTTGATAGAAGATCACAGGATCATTCATCTTGCGCAAAAAGCCAAGCTTCTGCATAAAAAAAAAAAAAAAAAAAAACACACGGACCTATGGGCCTGCAGGGTTCCTAGGTGTATCTCCTTCACTAAGCAAGAAAAAACTGAGTTCTGCATGAGCAGGCTGTGGGGCTGTGCCATAGGGACCGCACCATGGGCAGAACTAAAAGTTCTGAAGTGTTGCATTACAACTTGCCTAGTATCTCCAGTGATAGGGCTAACAACCCATTTAGTTACAGAGAGGAGCTGTGTCGGTCGGGGAATATGAGAGAGAAAAAAAAAAAAAAAAAAACGCTAGAGTGCATGGAGCCTAAACTTTTTTTTTTCTGACACTTGTTGCTTACAAATTAGAATCAATCTTTTTTGCTAGAAAATTACTTAGAATCTCCAAACAAATAGTTTTTAGCAGAGACCCTAGAGAATTAAATGGCGGTTGTTGTAATATTTTATGTCAGACCGTATTTGTGCAGTGGTCTTTCAAACGCAGTATTTGGGATAAAAAAAAATACTTCAATTATAAAAAAACAACACAGTAGGGCTGAAACGATTAATCGATATTATCGTTAATGAAAATTGTTGACAACGATTTTCATTATCGATTAGTTGGTCTGCACCATGTGATCTGCGGAGCAGGCTGCGGCCTTAGGAAAGACCACGGCTTCGGCCTAGCTCCGGAGCTGGCGGCCATCTTAGTACACCCGGTGGCAGAGAGCTGACGTCACCCCCCAGCGCGGCGTTCAGCCTGTGTCAGCCCAAGTGAAGGAATTCTGGAGGAGTCACGCCGGATGCCTTGCCTGCCCTCATTCAAAACTTTTATACAGGTACCACTACATTTATTACCTAATCTAACCTAATAACTAACTACTATCTATTAGATAGTAGTTAGTTATTATCTAATCCTAAGCCTTTCCACTTGCCTGGCACAGCCACATTGTTGATTTAAATAAAAAAAGGCACAACACTATCTTCCCCCCCCCCCCCCCCCCCAATAAAATGCAGCTTATGACAAGCATAGCATATCACTGATGATTTGCGCCAATAGGCATCCCGGGACTCATCACGGCTGTCTGTTTGGAGGAACTTTGATCAGTGGTGAGCTTGGCGCAAATCATCAGTGATATGCTGACTATGTTTTTATGTTTGTAATAAGCTGCATTTTATTGGGGGGGAGATAGTGTTATACCTTTTATTTAAATAAACAATGTGGCTGTGGGGGGCGGGGATAGTGCTATTTTTTTTTGCTGATCCAAAAATTAATCCGATCCGTGACTCGGATGCGAGGAACGATCCGAACCGTGAGTTTTTTGATCCCTTGCACCCCTAGTCTGCACCTTCCCCCCCTGCCGGTCCATTAGAATCCTGTGTATCCTCCCGTGTCCTACGCATGCACCACGTCCATGACCACGCAGCTACGCCTGCTTGCATTCTCCACCCAGCTGACGTCCTGCCAGCAACGCGACTGCACTGCTTTCGGCTCCTCCTCCCCCCCCTCTACCCAGCAGCCTTCCGATAGACCCACCGCAGAGCGCAGGAGCGTTAAGCCCTCGCCGGGCCTCTTTCCAGCGCTGCCGTGATTGGAGGTTTTGCTCTGCACATGCGTGCATCCATCTCCCTGCTTTGGGGTGCCCTTCGCTCCATTTGGAGGAGTCGGCCGAGTCACGTGTGGCGGGTCCGGACTGAGACTCCGCCCCACACCACCCCGGCACACCGAGGAGGAGTGAGAAAACCCGAGACACCGGAGGGGGGGGGGGAGCACTGAGAGGAGGTGGGGCAGTGACACCATGTGAGAGGGGAGGAATGCGTCATCTATACTGGGGGGGGGGGGGACGTGTGTGTGTGTGTGTGTGTGTGTGTGTGTGTGTGTGTGTGTGTGTGTGTGTGTGTGTGTGTGTGTGTGTGTGTGTGTGTGTGTGTGTGTGTGTGTGTGTGTGTATGTGTGTGTGTATGTGTGTATGTATGTATGTATATCTCCCCTTTCAGTTTTTTTTATCCGATTAATCGAAAAAATTAATCGGCCGATTAATCGATTATGAAAATAATCGTTAGTTGCAGCCCTACAACACAGTAAAGTTAGCCCAATATTTTTGTATAATGTGAAAGATGATGTTACGCAGTGAGAATCATGATCTTTATTCTAAGCAAAATTCTTATTTTAGCTCATTTTACCCAGAATTCTGCAGCAGCCCCCTCACACTTGCCTGAAGTCCCTCTATCCAGCGATGTTCATGAGTCTCAGCCATCTGAGATTCTCCCTCCATTGGCTGCCGCTGCAGTCAGTCATAACACACACAAAAACCGGTATAGAACACCATGGAAGAGTTACTTACTGCACAATCAAAGGCCAATATCAAAAGAAAAGAAAAACAGCTTCACAATAATTGGCCAACAACAAATCATAATGATGAATATCTCTCCAACACAGACACAAGACATTACATATAACAATAACAACATTTTTTTGCTGGAATCTGCTTTACTTAACTTTTTCCAGTTTTCTACACAAAACTATCAACAGATCAGAGGTACTTCGTACTCATCGATGTACTGTGACCAGGTACATACATGGTTACGGTACATCGATGATGTACTAATGGTATAGCAAAGCAGTATAGAGCATATACATAGATTCATTGATTAACTTAAATTGAAACGAGCTTAATATAAACATTTGATCAAACAGAAATTTCTTTCCTTGACCTATGGATAACAGTAGAGGAGCAGTTAAACACCCACACGTTCCGCAAGGAAACTGCGGCGAACACCCTCTTACATACCGATAGCCCCCATCCACACTGGCTGAAAAACGGAATCCCCGTAGCACAATTTTTAAGGATTAAAAGAAATTGTACAAAAACAGAGGACTAAATAAAGAGATGTATAAAAGATTTCAAGAAGGAGGTTATTCACATGGTGAAATTAGGAAAGCCAAAAAGAAGGCATCAGGTAGAAGTAGGGAAAGTTTATTACAAAAGGAGAACAGCCATGAGGATTCGGGACTACCAAAAAATAGTGGCCCTGTTAAAATAATAACAGCTTTTGGCTCTCAATGCAACTTGGTACGCAATATCCTAGAAAGACATTAGGCGATATTGACAAATAGTCCCAGGCTAATCGAAATGGTGGGCACTGCTCCAAAAATGGTAGCCCGCTGGGCAAAAAAAAAAATCAAAAAAAAAATCTAGGAGATATGCTAATCCAATCTGAGTTCACAAAGAAACCAGATCCTAATGGACTGTCGACATACCCTAGAACAAAGGGCATGTTCCCCTATAACAAGTGCCAGATCTGTCCCTTTGTAGACAGAACACAGACATTTATGGATGCCCAAAAACAAGAAGGTTTTGAGATCAGGGACTTAAACTGGTTAACAGCGAAAGTTATTTATAAACCTGCAAGTTTTCCTGGAGAGAATTGTATTCATGCCCCGGTGACCAAGTTTGATTTAACTTTTTGCCAAACTGGATCACATCATCACTGGAAAGCTGTGTGGCCCTCTCAGGGAACCTGCGTTCTTACCGGGATGGCCACCAAGCAGGACAAGGAGAGTGGTAGGTCTCTACTCAATAAATTTATATTAGTCAAAATATCCTAGTCTTAATAACGATCCCTTTCTCCCACATGTATATATACCGTATATACTCGAGTATAGGCCGACCCGAATATAAGCCGAGGCCCCCAATTTACCCCCAAAAAAACTGGCAAACTTATTGACTCGTGTATAAGCCGAGGGTGAGACATGCCTGTCCGTCCCTGTGTGTCCGTCCGTCCGTCCCTGTGTGTCCGTCCGTCCGTCCCTGTGTGTCCGTCCGTCCGTCCCTGTGTGTCCGTCCGTCCGTCCCTGTGTGTCCGTCCGTCCGTCCCCGTGTGTCCGTCCGTCCCCGTGTGTCCGTCCATCCCTGTGTGTCCGTCCATCCCTGTGTGTGTGTGTGTCCATCCATCCATCCATCCCTGTGTGTGTGTGTCCATCCATCCATCCCTGTGTGTGTGTCTCCATCCGTGTGTGTGTGTGTGTGTGTGTGTGTGTGTGTGTGTGTGTGTGTGTGTGTGTGTGTGTGTGTGTGTGTGTGTGTGTGTGTGTGTGTGTGTGTGTGTGTGTGTGTGTGTGTGTGTCCAGCCTACCTGTGTCCCGAGCCTCCGTCCCGTGCCTTGCCTCCTTGCCTCCGTCCCGTGTCGTGTCGTGCCTTGCCTCCGTCCCGTCCCGTGCCGTGCCTCCGTCCCGTGCCTTGCCAGGATCGCCGCTCTTCGTCGGCGCCTCGGCGGCCATACTACAATTCGAAAGCCGCGCCTCCGCCTGTGATAGGCGGAACACTGAATTTCCCAGCAGCCTGTGTTCCGCCTATCACGGACATCGTCTCATCCTCGTCCGTAGTACGAGGATGAGACGATGTGCGTGATAGGCGGAACACAGGCTGCTGGGAAATTCAGTGTTCCGCCTATCACAGGCGGAGGCGGAGGCGCGGCTTTCAAATTGTAGTATGTCCGCCGTCTGTCTGCTCGATACGCTGATCGAGCAGTCAGACGGCGATGACTCGAGTATAAGCCGAGGGGGGCACTTTCAGCCTCAAAAAAGAGGCTGAAAATCTCGGCTTATACTCGAGTATATACGGTAATCATTTTTTCCTTCCACAGTCTGTGTGAGTCTTGTGTCATTTTCACCCCTCCCTTTTCTCAACCCTTTTTTTCTTCTTTTCTTTTTTGTCAGTTACTCTATAAAGCTGAGGGTATATATTAGTGATGCCAATTAGATATCTAAAGCTGACCTTGAACTTTTCGGCTTTTAGGCCGGGTTCACACCGCTGCGATGCGGGAACGCCGCGAATCTGCGGCGTTTTCCCGCATTGCACACCTCCCGCCGGCAGTTCACACTGCCCTATGCGGACGGCTGGGAGTGTCAATGATATGTTAATGACACCCACAGATCTGTCTGCATATCGCAGTGCGATCTGCCGACTCGCACAGGAATCGGATCGCATGGTGTGAACCCCCATGCGATCCGATTCTGTTGCGGACCAAAAAAAGGGTCCCGTGCGAGTTTGCTGCGGGAGCGATGCGAATTCAGCCATACTATCTGTATGGCTGAACTCGCATCGCTACGGAGATCGGATGTGATTTGCGGTGCGAATCACATCCGGATCTCCCCCCGCAGCAGTGTGAACCCAGCCTTAATGGCCATTTTTTGAATATCAAACGTCATTCTGAAAACATTACACCTGTCCCTTTAATGGGCGGCGTACTCACCAAGTAATGATGATTAAAGTGGTTGTATAGTCAATTTTTTTACTTTTACCTACAGGAAAGCCTATAATAAGGCTTACCTGTAGGTAGAAAAAAATAAATAAATCTCCTAAACCTGTACGGTTTAGGAGATCGGCGCATAGCGAGGCGACTCTGACTGCAGCGGCGCATGAGGGGATTCTCGGCTGAAAGCCCGGCAGTCGCCGGACCCTGCCGGGATGAAATCACATGCGTGGGAGTGACGATATCGCGGCTCTGGCCACTCAGAGCGTCGGAGCCGCGATACCCGGAAGAAACGCAGAGGGAGCTGACGTGGATCGGGCCAGATATCGGGGCCTCGTTCTAAGGTAAGAATTTCATAATGAGCTAGTATGCATACTAGCTCATTATGCCTTTTCCTTTGCAGGTGGCAAAGAAAAAAAAAAAATAAAAAATAAAAACCACATTAGCGGGTATACAACCGCTTTAAAGGGAGTATTGCCATCCAATCATTGTCCAGATGAAGCTATGTTATTTCTAAACAGCGAAACATTGGCGTCACAACCATTCCATCACCTGACACTGCTTCTGTGGAGCCGAGGATGCCAGCAGTGTCGGGGAGATATCCGATGGTGCATGGCAACCAGCCGATTGCACTGAACAACAAATGGACAGGCATGCATCGGGATATGCAAGTAAGACACATTCATTACCAACTCACGGGAGGGACAACGGAGGACGAAGGTAACCCACGCATTACTCGTACTGGACGGTAAAGTACCTCCACTGTAGGTAGACTCCATAAAGCCCATAATAGGACACTTCACGCATATACTAAGTCCCCTATCCCCAGCCAAACAGGGATTTGAAGATACAATTAATACTGTACTACCCAAATCGGACTAAAATTAAATACCAATTGAGGTTCACACCATTCCAGGAGTATGCAGTGCCTCACACAAGGATCCATATCCTCAAAAAAATAAAAAATAAAAATAAATAAAAACTTACTGGTACCAGGACCTTTCATTTGCAAACTTTGCTATATCTATTGCCATTTCATACTTTCCTAAATTCCAGGGTTAAGCCATCATGGCTATTTCTCTGATGATGTGAATTGGATCCCAGGCCCCCCATCACCACACTAGCATTCCTCCTTCCTCTGTCCATAACAGAGCCACACAGGTTAAGTTGTCACTGATTAAGACAGCCATTGCTGTCTTTTTCTTAAAGATATAATTATGATGGATTTTCATCTGACAACTTATCTGTGTGTTTAACGGTGTTCGGACCTTTTTTAATTGTTATATGTAATGTCTTGTGTGTGTTTGATGAGGTATTCACCATTGTGATTTGTTGTCGGCCAATTATTGAGAAGCCGTTTATTTATTTTTTTGATCCTGGCCTTAGATTGTGCCAAAATCGGTTTTAATATAATACATTTTGAATTTTTTATAGTCTAATATGATCGATTTCTGTAGCCATAAGTAACACTTCCCTGGTGTTCTAATACTGGGTTTGTGTGTGCGATATATGCTTTCTAGATACGGTAACAGCACCCTACATGGTGAATGATCTACGAGTGACCACTTCACTAGTTGAAGTGGACAATATGTGCCAAGCATGCTCTTTTGTTTTCTTTATACTGTCAAAGTCAGCTAGCCAATCAAGAGAGAGAGAGAGGGGGGGCAGGGCTCCATATCTGAATGGGCACAGGGGGCTGTGACTCGGCTCAGGTGCCCCATAGCTAGCTAACATTTTTATAGGAAAAAAAAAAAAAAAAAAAGACTTTACAATCACTTTAACCACTTGCTGTCGGCAGGCCATCAAAGGATGGCCTCGACTTTGTGGTGGTATATCTGAATGATGCCCGAGGCTATAGGCATCAGACATCGGCATTTTCAGCCAGCGATTCCCTACACCGCAAGAACGATCATAGCAGCTGTTCCGCCATTTGATCGCTCTTACAGGCAGCAAAAGGGGACGTCGCCCCCCCCCCTCCGGTGCTACTACCGACTCACCGCAGCGATCAGCGAGTCGGAGACAGGATCCGCTGGCCCCCGGATGTCCACTATAGAAATTTCCGGCGGACCAGATGATCAGAGTCTCTATGATCGGAGGCCAGGCGCGATGTTATGGCGTTACGCCCGCCTCTGCATTAAAAACGGTGTTAAAACCACACGTGAAGCGTCACCGCGAACGTTAGAGCGAGAGCAATAATTCTAACCCTAAACATCCTCTGTAAATCAAAACATGTAACCAGTAAAAAAATTGAAAGCGTCGCCTATGGGAATTTTTAAGTACCGAAGTCTGGCGCCATTCCACGAGTGTGTGCAATTTTGAAGCGTGACATGTTAGGTATTTACTTGGCATAACTTCATCTTTCACATTATGCAAAAAAAGATTGCTAAAAACACGTTTGAAAAATTACTGTGCAAATACCGTGCGAGATAAAAAGTTGCAATGACTGCCATTGTATTCTCCAGGGTGTCGGCAAAAAAAATAAAAATATATATACTGTTTCAGGGTTCTATGTAATTTTATAGCAAAAAAAAAAAATTATGATTTTTACATGTAGGAGCGAAGTGTCAGAAATGACCTGGATGCTAAGTGGTCAAATAGGAAAATATTGCTTTGTGAATGGAGCCCAGTGCTACCTCTGGTTGGAATTATTTGCCCACGCTCTTTGCCTTTAATTAAAAATGAGGATACTCATCAGTGAGCACTGGCTGTGCCTTTCTCCTCCTTCACAGAAAAAGCACCTTTGTTTGTTTTCTTGTTGGGTGTAGATTTCACAGTATGATAGTGTGTATGGATGTGCCTCTACCTTGATGGCAACTATCTCATACAGCGCAGATGTGAGGACATACTTCTGTGCAAACTTTTGTCTTTCAGGAATACAATTGCTAATAGTTTATATTTATCAGTTAACAAAATGAAAAATACTTATAGGAGATAAACCAAAATCAATATTTGGTGTGACCACCCTTTGCCTTCTAAACAGCATCATTTCTTTTAGGTACACTTGCACACAGTTTGAAGGAAATCAGCAGGTAGGTTGTTCCAAACATCTTGGAGAACCAACTATAGATCTTCTGTGGATGTAAATTGCCTCAAATCTTTCTTCATGTAATCCCAGACAGACTTGACGTTGAGATAAGGGCTCTGTGGGGGCCAAACCATCACTTACATGTCTCCTTGCTGTTCTTACTCTGAAGATGCACTATATTACCAAAAGTATTGTGATGCCTGCCTTTACATGAACTTTAATGGTGTCCCAGTCTTCGTCCATAGAGTTCAATACTGAGTTGGCCCACCCTTGGCAGGCTGTAACAGCTTCAACTCTTTGGGAAAGGCTGTCCACAAGGTTTAGGAGTGTGAGAATTTTTGCACATTCTTCCAGAAGTGCATTTTTGAGGTCAGGCGCCGATGTTGGATGAGAAGGCCTGGCTGGCAGTATAAGCTCCAATTCATCTCAAAGGTGTTTTATTGGGTTGAGGTCAGGACATTGTGCAGGCCAGTAAAGTTCCTCCACCCCAAACTTGTTAATCCATGTCTTTATGGACCTTGCTTTATGCACTGGTTCAAATCATTTGGTAGAGAGGGAATGATGGTGTGGGGTTGTTTCAGGGGTTGGGCTTAGCACCTTAGTTCCCATGAAGGAACCTTGTCTGCATACCAAGACATTTTGGACAATTTATATGCTCCCAACTTCGTGGGAAGGCAGTGCACAAAGCAAAGTCCATTAAAACATGGATGTTTGGGGTGGAGGAACCTCAAGCCGAAAGAACACCTTTGGGATTAATTAGAGTGGAGAATGCAAGTCAGGCCTTCTCTCCAATATCAGTGCCTGACCTCACAAATGCGCTTCCGGAAGAATGGTCAAACATCCCCATACTGTATAAAAGTGTAGCGCTTCAAAAACCAGCCATGTTTAGGCCATCCTTACAAAATCATCATATGTGTATAAACTTATACCTATACATTCAGTGAAAATTCACAATGTGAAATGGTGCACATAACGTATAAGACTATTGCTATAAATCGTGTATAAACATTAATTGCTATATAAGCATATAGCTGTGACTATAAAGTGATTCTAAAAAGAATTAAAAAATAATAAATAAATCAAAAAAGAAAGTCCCAACAAGAAAATACAAAGTCTCTTGTGTATAATCCACAAGTGTGCAGGAAATATCTTACACCTCCTTCATAAAAACTCATGCATTAACCACGTGATGTTCCCGTCACCAAGTGAATTGGACGCTTACCAGAATTATTGGATCCACACAAATTTACATTTGGAGGATCACATAAACTTATGCATATATATATGCAGATTCCTTCAGCAGTGCGTTTTCCAGGGGGATCTCAAAATATAGCTAATCCTTTCGTGTGCTGGGAAGTACTTTATCTCCAGCCATACAGATCCGTAGAAGTAGTTAGGCACATATAAAGGAAAACAGGGACCAAAAATAGTGTAATTCCATTTTTTTATATAAAAAATTAAGTATAAAAGTAATAAACTCACATGTGTACAATAGGTTGAGCGCTTATCAAGATAAAACACGGCTGTAGTGGAGTCCCAAAGTGGGGACTCCACTACAGCCGTGTTTTATCTTGATAAGCGCTCAACCTATTGTACACATGTGAGTTTATTACTTTTATATTTAATTTTTTTATATAAAAAATGGAATTACACTATTTTTGGTCCCTGTTTTCCTTTATATGTGCCCAACTACTTCTACGGATCTGTATGGCTGGAGATAAAGTACTTCCCAGCACACGAAAGGATTAGCTATATTTTGAGATCCCCCTGGAAAACGCACTGCTGAAGAAATCTGCATATATATGCATACGTTTATGTGATCCTCCAAATGTAAATTTGTGTGGATCCAATAATTCTGGTAAGCGTCCAATTCACTTGGTGACGGGAACATCACGTGGTTAATGCATGAGTTTTTATGAAGGAGGTGCAAGATATTTCCTGCACACTTGTGGATTATACACAAGAGACTTTGTATTTTCTTGTTGGGACTTTCTTTTTTGATTTTTTTTTTTTTTTTTTTTATTCTCTTTAGAATCACAGCTATATGCTTATATAGCAATTAATGTTTATACGAGATTTATAGCAATAGTCTTATACGTTATGTGCACCATTTCACATTGTGAATGTTCACTGAATGTATAGGTATAAGTTTATACACATATGATGTTTTTGTAAGGATGGCATAAACATGCCTAGTTTTTGAAGCGCTACACTTTTATACAGCATTGATTATTTTACACTTTATACCCTAGTGGTGTGTTAGCAGCTCTCTTTTTCTTTTATATTTTTTATAAGAATAGCGCAGTGTTTGGTTAAAAGTTTTTGACAAACATCCCCATAGACATACTCCTAAACTTTGTGGATAACCTTCCCAGAAAAGTTGAAGCTGTTAACACCAGGAGCACATGGAGGAGCACACAGAGGGGAGCCAGAGGAGGATACAGGGGACACTCAGGAGCGAACGGTGTGGCGAGGGAAGTTATCACCCATCTCCCTGTGTGGCTTTTAATAAAGCAGCTGAAAGCGATGGAGGGGAGGGGAGAAGCGGCTGTCGTGTGCTTTATTGAAAGCCACACAGAGAGATCAGTGATTATAACTTCCCCTGCCGCCACACTGGCATTGGGAGCATTTGCAAGTACTCCTGCAAATGCTTGGCATCGCTGCAACTCTAATTCCTACACACTTGCCCAGAAAAAAAAAAAATTATATTGTACACACACACACTGCGAGTAGAGAAAAGAATCCCTCCCTCCCCCTTAACGCCGATATACGTCGGCAGAAGGGCACATACAGGCATATTAACATACTTGTACATTGCCCTTTAAGTAGCAGTTTGTGGGTGTGCGCACCCGCCGCGAGTGTGATCGATGTCCGCGGGGATAACCGCAATCGTCTCACGGATAGGAGGAACTGGGAAATGCTGATGTAAAACAAGCATTTCCCCGTTCTTCCTAGTGACACTGATCAAAGCTCCCAGTAATTGGGAACGGTGACCAGTGTCATGTCACACATAGCCCCCTCCCCCCCACAGTTAGAATCACTCCCTAGGACACACTTAACCCCTACAGCGCCACCTAGTGGTTAACCTCTTCACTGCCAGTCACATTTACACAGTAATTAATGCATTTTTAAATTTCACTGATCGCTGTATAAAATGTGAATGGTCCCAAAATAACGGCAAGTGTCCGATCTGTCCGCCATAAAGTCGCGGTCACGATAAATATCGCTGATCGCCGCCATTACTAGTAAAAAAAAAAAAAAATGCCATAAAATTATGCCCTATTTTGTAGGCGCTATAACTTTTGCACAAACCAAACAGTTATTGCAATTTTTTTTTACCAAAAATATGTAGAAGAGTACGTATTGGCCTAAACGAAGAAATAAAACAAAAAAACATATACATATTATATATATATATATATATATATATATATATATATATATATATATATATATATATATACACACATATATATACACACACATATATATACACACACATATATATACACACACACACACACACACTTTTTTGGGGGGATATTCATTATAGCAAAAAAAAAAGTTTTTCAAAATTGTCGCTTTTTTTTTTTGTTTATAGCGCAAAAAATAAAAACTGCAGAGGTGATCAAATACCACCAAAAGAAAGCTATTTGTGGGGAAAAAAGGGACATCAATTTTGTTTGGGAGCCACATTGCAGGGCCATGCAACTGTCAGTTAAAGCGACGCAGTGCCAAGTGGCAAAAAGTGCTCTGGTCTTTGGACAGTCAAACGGTCCGGGGCTTAAGGTGTTAAAATACTTACATTTTGTTGCTTTGCAGCTTGAAATTAAGACAGTTTTTGTTTTACCCAGCTGTATTTACTCACTTCAACTTATAACATCCAAGTGAAAGCTCTAACACCAATATGTCAGAAATGTTTTTTATTTTTTTTCTCTTTATTCCAAAACAGAATCACCAAGTTGGAAAAAAGGATCACCCTTTAGGTCAGTATTTTGTAGAACCACCTTTTGCTTTAAAGAGGAAGTAAACCCTTTCAAACCACTTTGACCTACAGGTAAGCCTAGATTAAGGCTTACCTGTAGGTCCAAGCAATATCTCCTAAACCTATATGGTTTAGGAGATATTTGCCCGAAAATGGGCACCGCTGTCTATGGCGCATGCGCCGTAGACAGCGGCGCGCAGGCGCACTAAATGCGGCAAGTCCAAGAATGGATTTGCCTAATTTGTCGACTCCCGTGCGCATGCGCGGGAGTGACGTCATCGCGGCTTCGCCGAATGGCAGCGGCGGAGCTGCGAGACGCGACTCCCGTGCGCATGCGCGGGAGTGACGTCATCGTGGCTTCGCCGCTGTGATTCGTCGGAGCTGCGAGACGCCACCAGCAAGATGGATGCGGCGGACTACAGGGGACAGCGGCGACTTCGCTGGCTCCTGTGTCAGGTAAGTGACACATAATGAGCTACTATGCGATGCATAGTAGTCCATTATGCTTTACCTTTGCAGGGAAAAAAAGAGGAAGTAAACCCATCAGGGTTTACTTCCTCTTTAATTACAGCCTTTAGACTAATATTTGCCCACTCTTCTTTACAGAACTGCTCAAGTTCAGTTAAATATTTCATGGTGGCCGTTTGTAAACTGCAGTCTTCAAGTCATTCCACAGATTTTCAATGGGGTTTAAGTCTGGCCTCAGATTAGACCATGCAAGGGCATTCATATTTTTCCTCCTACAACCACTATGAAGTCATTTTTGCCATGTGCTTTGGGTCATTGCCATGATGGAAGATAAACATTCTTTCCATTTACAACTTTATGGCAGAAGGTAGCATATTTTTCTTCTATCCTGACAAGTGTGCCAGTCCTTGCTGCAGAGAAACATCCCCATACCATGATAATACCAACTCCCTGATTTACTGTAGGAATGTTATTTGGATTGCAAACTGTATTGGATTTCTGCCTGACATATCCTTTGGTGTGAATGTCAAATCATTCAATTTTAGTCTCATCTGAACAGAACACCTTTTCCCATGTGGCCTCTTCAAGGTACATTTTGGCAAAGCTCAGTGGCGATTGTGCGTGGCCTTAAGGAGTGGTGTTTTTCTTGAAACCCTCCCATACAAGCCATATTTGTGGAGAACTTGTGATACGGTTGTCACATGCACACCATAATCACTCTGCCATAAATTGCTGCAACTGTTTTAGGCCTCTTGGTAGCCTAACTAGTTTCCTCCTGACTCTTTCATCCACTTTGAAGCGACGTCCTGATCCAGGGAGGGTCTGTGTTGTACCAAATACCTTTCACTTATTATTAGACTTCACTGTGCTTCTAGGGATTGATAAAGCCTTTACGTATCCATCAGACTTGTGCCTGTCCACAACATTATCCCGGATATCTTTTGACAGTGCCTTGTCCCCAAATAGTTGGATTGCTGGCTTCAGTTGCACTACCAGAGACTGACATGCTCCAGGGAAGCGTCTTTCAAGCTGAGCTAATCAAAATCACCACAGCTGAGCACAGTTGGAAGTCAAATAGCTTTGTGTACCCTTGAGAAGGCGATTAGCTACACCTGATTTGAGTTTACAAAGCATTTTTAGGAAGTGCATGGTCTTTTCTAACTCATTAATTCTGGTTGATTTTTTTCTGACATATTGGCTCTAGATCTTTCACTTGGATGTTATAAGTTGCATTGAGTAAATACAGCTGAACAAAAACTGTTTGTCTTAATTTCAGTTTGCAAAGCAACAAAATGTGATTTTAAAAAGGGGGTGGGGATGATTCTAATGATTCTTTTCTATACCCACTGAGACTTATTAAAACATTTGTAAATTCTAGCAAAAAAAAAAAACAAAGGGATCAGAACTGCCCCTGAAAAGACCAGATACGCACCACTAGTTCAGAGTTATGAATCACTACTTTGGAAAACAGCAAGATTATTTCTGCTGGATGGACACTGCAGAGGGATGGCTATTAGGGTAAAGAAAACGACATAAGCAAAAGTATTAGAATGATTCAAGTAGGGCAAGGGCAGACAATAAGCCAGTGTGTAAAAATTATATTTAGGCAGGGTTTCCCCATTGACAACTGAATGTGTAAAAAAAAAAAAAAAATGCCCCCCCATTCCTTAACCATACGAGGCAACATGCCTTCAACACTGGGGGAGGGGCGGATATGGAGGCTATGCCAGGCTGTTTTTTTAACCACAATTTTTATTTTATTGTCGGATCCATTGTTAAGGACACAGCAGCCACTCTTTAAAAGCAGTGTTCTGCCCCAAAATAAAAAATTAAAAGCCAGCAGCCTTACGGCGTCACACCGGGAACCCTACTGCGCATGCGCGTGGCCCTGCTCCCCTCTCCTACTGATCCAGTGACAGGGAGAGGAGGGAGCCCCACGGTAATGTCACGGGCCATGGTCTGGACTCCCGGAAGTGGGAACAGGATACTTGTCAAAGACAGGTATCCATCCTGCCACCGCTCCCCCCCAAAACGTGCCAATTGTGGCACCGGAGGGGGAAAGGAGACAAATGAGCAGAAGTTCCACTTTTGGGTGGAGCTCCGCTTTAACAACCAGCTATTCACTGGTTAAGGACACCAGCGGCCTCCGTATAAAGAAGGAGGGGGAAAAAAAAAATTGAAAACAGCTGGGGACTGGCATTTAGAGTTTAGAAGTGGTCAGCATTTTTTTTTGCCACAACGCTGCAGCTCCAGAACATACTGGCAAGGAGTTTCTCAACCCCCCCGACACTAAACTCTCCTTTCACAAAACGCTGCTAAAAGCCTATGTGTGCATGAATACATAGAATAACATGAAGGGGAGTTCAGAGGCTGTTGAAAAAAAATGTCTGACACCCAAAACAGAAGCTGTAAAAACACCCAGTGTGCATGAGGCCTTACTGTGAACTTAAAGAGGAGCTGCACCTAAAAAAAAAAAATATTAAAAGCCAGCAGCTACTAATATTGCAGCTGCTGACTTTTAATAATATCACACTTACCTGTCCCAGGTTCCAGCGATGTCGGCGGCAGATAATGAGCGATCGCTCGTCTCGCTGCAACCACCGCCGCCATCCTCTGTCAGGGAATCGGGAAGTGAAGCATGAGGGCTTCACTGCCCGGTTCCCTACTGCGCATGCGCGAGTTGCGCTGCGCTTCTCTTATGGTCCCCCGCTGTGTCTCTGGGAACTGTGTGTTTCCCAGAACACAAGGGGGTGGGGGGGCGGAGCCATGCAGGGGTGGGCGGAGCCATGCGGGGGTCTGGCCAGAAGTGGGTGCAGATACCTGGATTATCCAGGTAACTGCACCCCCCTCCCCCCCGAAAGGTGCCGATTGTGGCACCGGAGGGGGTGAGGGATAATACTAGCGGAACTTCCCCTTTAGGGTAAAGAACCGCTTTAATTGCAGAAGACACGTAACGTTTCTTCTGCAATAAAACACCTACCTGCTCACAGCAATCCCCAGCATCTAAACCGAGCTGTGCTTACAAAAGTTGCCCCGATCCCTTGTGTGCTGGAATAGCTAGCTCCTGCATAAAAGTAAGGACATCCTGCGTCAGCCAATAAAGATGGCTGAAAGCTGGTACACAGAAAAATATGCCAGGGGGGGGGGGATAAGGACCATTGGAGTAAAGGTGAGTATTCCTCCCTTTAGCTCTGCTTTAAACCCCCCAAAAATTGAATATATTGAAGCTTACTATTCATTTCATCTCTTCTGTCTTTTTTTTTTTTTTTTTTTTTTTTAATTAAGATTTGCCTTCTGGTTTACCTGGTGATCTAGCTAGTAACAAGGGTGGACCAAAAAAAAAATAAAGTTTAAATCTGATTTTCTAAAGATAGTTTTACATTTAAGATGCAGTAATAATTTAGTTTATTCACCATGAAATGGAGCTTAGTTATGTAGCATGAGGCTGTATATTCTGCAATATTTACATTTTTGGTAAATTCAGTCAATGAATCCAAGCTCTGCAAGCGGAGATAACATGCACTGCATTGATGCATTCACACAATTTCACAGTAACTATGAGATAAGACAAGGTTCGGGAATATTGTTTTATCCCATTGTTTTGAAAATCTATGTACACCACAAACTTTAGGATTGTTTGAAGAGAAATGCATCTGTACCAGGCTCTAAGTATGAGGAGGAAGGGCAAGCAGTAAAAATGAAAGTGAAACCTAAGCAGCTTATAAACCTTGTGATCTTTTAGCACATAGCTTGAAGTGTTTTATTCCTCCCTTGAGGAGAAAATGGCAGCAGGCCATAAAAGAGACCCCGTTTGGGAATATTTTAATGAAGTTCCTCTGCCTATGGGTAAAGCACGTATGCGTGCAAAATGCAAGCAATGCAACAAAGATAAAAGGCCTGGTGGCCCGAATGGAACATCATGAGAAAACGTGTTGTTATGAAAGGACCATGTTTGAAGTTTTTTTTTTTATGTGGACCCAGCTGATATATTCAGTTTAAATTCTTTTGTTTTTTTCAAACATTTTGTTTACGCACTTCAGTTACTAAGGCTGCTTTCACACTGGGGCGGGAGCGGCGTCGGCGGTAAAGTGCCGCTATTTTTAGCGGCGCTTTACCCGTCGTTTTAGCGGCGGTCTGCGGGCGCTAGCGGGGTGGTTTTAACCCCCGCTAGCGGCCGAAAAAGTGTTAAACCCGCCCGCAAAGCACCGCTGAAGCGGCGCTTTGCCGGCGGTATTGCCGCGGTGTCCCATTGATTTCAATGGGTAGGAGCGGTGAATACACCGCTCCAAAGATGCGGCTAGCAGGACTTTTTTCACCGTCCTGCCAGCGCATCGCTCCAGTGTGAAAGCCCTCAGGCTTTCACACTGGAGTGAAAGGGGCTGTTTTTTTTCAGGCGCTACACAGGCGCTATTTTTAGCGCTGTAACGCCTGAATACCGCCCCAGTGTGAAAGCAGCCTTAAGGATGTTTAAACAAATACAAGAATTTGCAATATAATATTGTTATAATAAAATAATTTTAGTAGTTTAACTATGTGTGATTAACCTATTAGCACCGGTTTACACCGGGTGGCTTCAAAGTCATCCGACTCTGAAGCCACCCCGTACAGCGCGACTTCGGCATGGCTTGCAAGACGACTTCTGTATAGAAGTCAATGCAAGCCACTCCGAAGTCGCCCCAAAGTAGAGCAGGAACCTTTTTCTAAGTGGGAGTGACTTGAGTGGCTCCTATTAGAACGGTTCCATTGTAATGCATGGAGCGCGACTTCTCAGCCAGCTAAATCGCATTACAGTTCGCCCGTGTGTGAAGCGGCACTTAACCTAAAATCGGTTCTGATATTGCTGTTTTACTAACCTGACAGCTGCTTATTCTAAATAGGAAACCTTTGTTTTGTTTGCAAATACTAAAGAATTCAACTACCAGCAAGAATGAGACCTTATATTTAACCACTTCGATACAGGGCACTTAAACACCTTCCTGCCCAGACCAATTTTGAGCTTTCAGCGCTGTCGCACTTTGAATGACAATTGCGCGGTCATGCTACACTGTACCCAAATGAAATTTTTATCATTTTTTTCCCACAAATAGAGCTTTCTTTTGGTGTTATTTGATCACCTCTACGGTTTTTATTTTTTGCTAAACAAATAAAAAAAAATACCGAAAATTTTGAAAAAACATGTTTTTTTTTTTGGTTTCAGTTTCAAAACTTTGTAAATAAGTACGTTTTCTCCTTCACTGATGGGCACCAATGAAGTGGCACTGATTAGGTGGCATTGATGGACACTGATGTGGCACTGATGGGCGACACGGATGGACACTGATAGGTGACACAAATGGGCATGGATGGGCGGCACTGATAGGCAGCACGGGTGGGCACTGATAGGCGGCATTGTATTGTGTTGTACTGTACTAATGGATGCCAGTGCCAAACAATAATGCATGCCAATCAGTGATGCCCATTGTGGGCACTGCCTGGCATCCCTGGTGGTCTAGGGAGGATTACCTTGTCCTGGGCATCCCTGGTGGTCTGGTGGCATCCCAGGTGGTCCAGTGTGGGCATCCTCGGGGGGCTGCGCTGATAATCGGTCAGCACAGACCCCCGTCAGAGGAGCAGCCGATCGGCTCTCCTCTACTCGCGTCTGACAGATGCGAGTGAGGAAAAGCCGATCACCGGCTTTTCCTATTTACACTGTGATCAGCCGTGATTGGACAGGGCTGATCACGTGGTAAAGAGTCTCCATCGGAGACTCTTTACCGAGATCATAGTTGCAGGGTGTCAGACTGACACCCCGCAACAACGATCGCCGCGATGCGCACCCCCGGGGGCGCGCAGCGGCTCAAAATCCTGATCACGTCATATGACGTCCGATCAGGATTATGAAACCACTTTGCAGCCGTCAATTGCCTATAGGGTGGGCGGCAAGTGGTTAAAGAGCATCTGTCATTTCAGATCCATCATGGCAGTGCCTGTTAGTGGGCATCCACTCACCTGCCACGTCCCTCACTTTGTTGTGTCACTGCCGCATCACCAGCCGTCACATTAAAGTGAATGGGACTGTCAACATTGGGTCAGAGATGACATTTTCTCTTTAAAAATTAGGATTTAAATCAAATCCACTCTGCCAGTAATCTACTTTCTGTATTAGGTTATCTACACTCTGGATAAAGGTGCTATAGATATACCTTTGAACAGCAGTATTGTCAGCCTGGGAGGAGGCTAGGATTAGATCTTAGATGTACTAGCAAATTTAGATACACTAACAAATTGAAGTTGAATTCCAACTTATACTTTGTAACTAGTTACAGCAAAAGTTTGGTTCCTTTTACATAAATAAAAGCTGATCATTCCAAGCATCCCTGTCAGGGGTAAATGTTTAGTCTCAGCCCTCTAACTGCTCCAATTGCAAGACATCTTGTTCTGTTCAAAAACTGATTTACTGGCTAGATCTCCAGGTAACGATAAAAGCAAGCAAGCCAAAAAAAAAAAAAAAAAACACTCTAAGAATTGGTATACTGTAATATAATAATGGTTTGTTTTGGGTTTAATACAGCTTTAAAATGTCAGCTTCCTTGGCTGCAAAGAACTTAGTTTTGCTTAAAAGCGCTTGGCACACACCAAGTCCTTTAGCTGCGTTTTTCGAAACACCACCGTTAGAATTATCAGTATGTGCACTACGCTCAGTGACTGCCCCCCTCAAACTGCACACAGTTTGGTCCATAAAATCAAAAAGAAGTCCCAATATCAACTGTGCTTATGAATATTTTACTCCTTCCAGTGGAATCCTATACAGTCCTCTACTCACCACTTCATGCGCCCTTATGCCCATAAGTACTCATCATGTACTCATTTCATAGAGTGGACCTCAATGTACAGAGGTCTAATATAGTTTTTGTTAACAGGCAGTTTCCATGTAGTGCTTGCTCTGTCCTAGCTCTCCATTTCCCAGTGCATTGTAGGATATCAGTGCCTCCATTGCCTCTTCCCCAACTAACACTTTCTAAATGCTTCACTAACACCACACAAAGCATTACCATTGAAATCAATGGAAGCGTTTGACAAGCGTTGATGCCTCATGAAAATGACATGCTGCCTAATTTTTAACACAATGCAACCACTCCTGTGTGAACAACATTGGGTGGTACCATTATAATGTTAATGGCAGGCGTTGAGCTCTCATTCACACCAGTGCAACTTGTGATTTGACAGTTCTAAAACACATAAGTCACATCCCACTGCCAGCAATGGAACCGTTCATGCTGTAGCGATTATGTAAAATTTTCCTGCATTACTTTTACTGGGATGACAGGGAGAAGAAAAAAAAAAAAAAAAAACACTACTGTGGCCAGTATATCAAGGATTGGCAAGGTGCATTATAAGGCAACATTCACACCGGTTGAATTCTAGCGGCATGAATATTGATACCTGATGTGGCATTAAGTGAGTAGATGTGGCTGCTGGTCCCATTTACTACAATTACAGGTCACAGCATCTGCAGGTATTTGTCTTTCCACACAGCCAGTAATTGCTTGCTGTGCAGATAGCCACGAATATCTGCAGCCACTGACAACCTATTATTGTAGTGCATGGGGCCAGCTGTTGTAGCTAGCCACAGCAGGAATCATGATTGCTGCCACTAGAATTCACACCAGCCTACATTTCCAATGCGAATGTAGCTTAATGCAATTTTGTTTTATACCACTATATTATTAAAACTTAACTTCACTTAAAGTGGTTTTAAAAGGCTGAAGGTTTTTCACCTTTATTCTATGCATAAAAGTAAAAAAAAAAAAAAAAAAAAAACACATCAACTACTACAACGTGAAGCCTATTGGATCCACACCCTGGGCACAGTGCATCCTGGAGGACTTAATGCCAACCTATCATTCACATGTTTTTTGAACGAGAGGTAACGGATCTGTGTTCTTTACTTAAATGACGATCAAACTATTCTCCTTTGACCACAGTTCTTTTTCCTCCTTTCTGACTATCTTGGCGATGATGATGAACCCATGGCATTGTATTTAGGGATTACTAGGCAATTGCGGTGACTACCCCACCTGCATTTTTCCCTGCAATATAAAGTACTTTAAGTTTCATTTTGAATTTAGCCCAACAGGTTCTCCACATTGTTATAATAGCCCTCCTGTCGACTACACATTCCATCTCCATTTTCTCATTCTCCTTCCCCACACACCTTGTTACAATACAACCCTTCCAGCCCCCCTCCCCCTTTTCCCCGTTTTTTTTTTCTCCCCTTTTTCTTTTCGCTATTTTTTCTTGCTTATTCTCTTTTCTTTAATCTTCTTGGTCTGCCTTTTTTTGTATTTTTTTTTTGTATTTTTATATTTGTTTTTATTTCTTTATTTTATATTTATTTTTATTTTATCTACGTTTATTATTATTATTATTATTTCTCTATTTCTTATTTGCTCTTTATTATCAATTATTAGTATTTATCATTTCCTCACTATTTCTTTATCAATTTTGTTTGCTATTCTCACTTCGATTTTCATGACTCTTTGGTCCCACTTATTCCTTTTCTTCTCACCGTTCCCCTTTTCCTTCTTACACGCACTCTCTCCCCTCTATCGCGTTCTCACTTCTTGGCTTCTCAGCGTGCAGCAGCTTGCTTCTTTTACTGAGGATGAGCTCAGGTGTGTTGGCATGGACCACGTGCTAAACCCGCCAGGAAGTCGGCGCAGCGCCTCGCTAATTACAGGCAGTGAGACATTTCCCGATCTCTGCAGCTGCACATCAGGGCAATGTCTCACTGCCTGTGATCAGCGCAGAGCTGCGCCGACTTCCTGGCAGGCTCAACACGTGGTCCATGTGAACACGCCTGAGCTCATCCTTATCTTTTACATTCACATCTCTCACCCACCTCCCTCGATTGGACATATACTGATCTTAGAGGCGGGGTCCGCCAATGTCACTTGTTTCCATGACATTGGCGGTCCCAGCACAGCAGTGTCCCTCGTTACTCGGCTACCACTGGCACACCTCACATGCGCGGTCGGAGGTGGCTGTTGTAAGCTCAGCACCCTCATATGCTGGCTATACTATGGCACTTTAGCTTCCCTGGATACCGCCGCTGCATTACGCAAGCTCGGCCTACGATCACTGTCATGATCTGCCCTACAGCCTCCGATCCCTGCACTGGCACCGATCCATTGCAGGATCATGCACTGCATCCTGATGTTCCCCGACAGTTGGTTTGTCCCCACAATGATTGGGGACCAACACCACAACACTGTTATAAAAAAGGTACCATAATGACATTATCAGGATGTCCTTTTTCTAATCCTTCCTTTTGTTATAGGTTTGCCTGTGATTTCTGCTTATGTATTTTAAACATTTGAAATGTTTTGGTGGGATTTGTGACGTCACACCAGTCTGGGAGTGTGAGGAGCTTTGGTTTTTATTTTTCTCTGACTGGTTGATTTTTTTTTTTTTTTTATTTGTTTTTTTTCCACTGTTACCCCACATTTTTTTTTTTTTAACAAAGGACTGTTACCCCACATTTATCACATGCCTGACGAAGGGGTACTGCGTGACTCTGAAACGTTGCACTCTCCTTGTGTTGTGATCATGCAATAAAATTACCTGGACACTATTTATGCCGTTCCATGGTGTGCTGGCAAATATCTCCACTGTGACTTGAACCAGTATCCAGCTGGTTGTTGCTGCAGCACCCAAACTTGAGAGCTCACCCAGGACTGTGTGCAATGGGAATATGAAGTATTAAACGAAAAACAAAGCCGCCTCCCCAAAGACAGACAAATGCGGGGAACACCCCCACATGGGAGATGGACGGCCTACTTACTTTAGTGGGCAGATGTCCTGCCCGGGATGTCTCCCTCCCTCCAAGCCGGGGAGTGCTGGATGGCTGAACCACTGTGGGCAAGGCATCGCGCCTGTTGGTGGGTCGGTCGTCCCCTCCGGCCGTGTATCTCCTCCCCCTTGGCCAATAAAATCGCTTCTCCTTTCGTCCAATCAGGAAACAGGTCTCACAACCCGATTGGCTGGGAGAAGAATCAGTGTTACAACATTGAATATTTAATCGCTATTGTGACACAATTGAGTGGGCTTTGGGCGCAGTGCTCTGCTCCCTGAGCCCACTCTTCTTTGAAGCCTATTAGAGCCTCTTGCTCTAATCATGTGCTAAAAAAAAACATTCCCTGCAGTTGCAACCAGCACCCTGTATATAGATTAGGGGCCAGACACATGGATAGGGGGCAGCGCCCGTGCGCCTCTAATGGGCAGGCTGCCACTGGTGTCATCATATGATTAAAGTTTACAAAAGTGAATATCACTGTTGTAAACAAAACATTTTTAATGAATAGATTCATTGTTTACTATTGTGATTAACTGATTGGCCACAGCTAATCGCATGGTATATATGGGCTGTGATTGATCCTGTCTGTATCATGCGATCACTGTGACCACAGAGATCAACATAATAGTACACAATGAATGACCTAATTCAAAGCCATTCATTGTGTACAATTGTCATGTGATCTGCTGTGATCATACGGTACCGGCAGAAGGTTATCTGTCTTCCACTGTGTCTGGGGGACAAATAGGGTGACAGGTTGTATCACGACGTGGCCCGCAATGCTGGGAAGATGTCATATGACATCCACCCAGGATAGTAGGGCTAGCATTTTGCAATAAGCCTGGTAGGAAGGGGTTAAACGTGAAAGTTCTGCTCCTCCTCTGCCATTACTGTCATTTTCTTCTGGGGGGGGGGGGGGTGTACCATTTTCTGACAGGTACCTGATCCCACTTCTGCATAGTGGAAGTTGTTCGTTTCCCCCCCCCCCCCCCACTACCCCATAAAACTGTGGGACCAGCAACCCGCCCTTAGACACAGACAAAACACGCCGTTCAACACAACAAACCCACCCTGCAACACAGACAAAACAGGACCTTGAGCACGCTATAAACCTGCGTCGCAACAGCGAGGCACAACAGGACCAATACGGTGTTTGCATGGCATTCAATTATGCCCATCAAATGGTATCTCCCATCGAAAATAAGCCCCCTACGACGTGCGCTATGGTGATGTCATACCAGTTATTTCGGGAAATCAGCTGGCGTGCCCTTCCGTTCTGCGCAAGCGCGGGCACTTTAAGACAGAGGGCACGATATCAACAAAACACCAACCTCCCACAGCCATGATAAGGACCCGAAAACCAGAACCGGCCCCAGCAAAGACTCCTGGACTGGTGATTGTTTATTAGAAGTCAACAGCTACACACTGGGCATCTGCTGACCTCTTTTTTGAAGTGGAAATTACCTTTCTATAGCCAGGAGGATGCAAACCTGACACATTAGTGGTGTAGCACCAGAAGTCCCAGCAAGCCTGAAACAGTGCCCTGCCAGGTATGCGGAGACGGGGGGGGGGGGGGGACACACAGAAAGTTCTGAGCTCAGCAACCAGAGTGACAGAACACCGAGAACTCGGGCAGGTGAGTGGGGGGAGGGCGGCCCAGCCCCCCGTCTGTCAGTCAGTCAGGGCCTTACCGAGTGGTTGACTCCCCACATGAAGACGCTGACGAGCTGGTCGCTGGCTCGGAACACCTTCACCTTCTGCTGCACGAAGTGTTTCTTCTTCGTCTTGGTCTTGGCATTAGTAGAAGACATGATCCCCACAGCCGCCGAGGAGGCAGCGGGCATAGCGGCGGAGGAGGACATTTCACCACACCGCCTCCTCCTCAGGGTCAGACGTCCGCTCAACCGCCGCCTCTCTCGGCCCCGCCCAACTCACCTGAGCGCCCTGAGCGCCTGCGCACTCACGTCCCTCCGTCACCGCCCCGCCGCAGGCTCGCGAGTCATGTGACCCGAGGGTCAGTGAAGCGGAGCGGGTTAGTCATTTGTTATTAGATGTGGTGGACTGGACTGTGTGAGCCAAACACTGTGCACTGTGTTCTGCTGGGGCTGCTATACCAGGATAGTGCGTGGCTGACAATTAGAACTTCTCATAAAGTGATGATAAACCCAACACCAAATGTAATATATTGCAGCTGACCAATCAGATGTGGTGACTGCATTTGTTTTCTTTTTTAGGCTTTATTTGGCCTCTGTTTGCACCTGGTAATCTGGCCAGTAACACACCTATACTAGACTCATTGGCGGGCTACGCGATGTGTGCCATTCAGACTGACCGCACCGATTTAGACTTCCTGCTCCGTTCCGGTGAGGTCCAGTGGTGGCTGGTGCTCAAAATTTTTTTTTTGGGGGGGGGGCACAAACAAACTGATTATGAAAAAGAACCCCATCAATTACAGCCTCATTGTACCATCAATCACAGTCACTGTGCCATCAAATGCAGCCACTGTGCCCATCAAACGCAGCCAATGTGCCCATCAATTGCCACCACAGTACCATCAAACGCAGCCACTGTGCCCATCAAATGCAGCCAATGTGCCCATCAATTGCCGTCACTGTGCCATGAAACGCAGCCACTGTGGCATCAAACGCAGCCACTGTACCATCAAACGCAGCCAATGTGCCCATCAATTGCCACCACTGTAACATCAAACACAGCCACTGTGCCCATCAATTGTCACCACTGTGCCATCAAACTCAGCCACTGTGCCCATCAATTGCCACCACTGTGCCATCAAACGCAGCCACTGTGCCCATTAAACGCAGACACTTTGCCATATCAAATGCTCCCACTGTGCCACCAAATGCTGCAACTGTGCCACCAAAGGCTGCCACTGTGCCCCATCAAATACAGCTACTGTGCAAATCTTATGCAGCCACTGTGACCCATCAAATGCAGCCACTGTGCCCATCATATGCAGCCTCACTGTGCCCCATCAAATGCAGCCTCACTGTGCCCCATCATATGCAGCTTCACTGTGTCTCACTTGCCTTACAGACAGCTCCACTCGGGAGCTGTTCGGCACTTTGGAATGTGCCACAAAGCAGGTCAAAAGCCTGCAAATGAAGCGCCTTGTCTGCAATTTCGTGATTGCATTGACGTGCCCGAACACAGTGCACTTAAAGCTTGGTATGTAAAAATGCCTAAAATGGGAGAGCAACTGAGTATGTGCAGAGCAGGGTGAGACAATGTGTTACTGGATTTTAAACAGTATAGACACTATATTTTTAATGTTTACAGTTATACTTGGAAACGGGGCCAACCTGAGGTCATTTAGCAGGCCTTCATTTTATGATTAAAGTTTTAAATACACTAACAAACTGAAGCCAAACTCCAGCTCACACTTTATAACAGTTGTATTCCTTTTGGGATAAAGGTTTTATATAAATAAAAACTGATAATTTGAAAAACTTCCTACCACCCCATATCAGATTTAGACCCCTTTCACACCGAGGGCGTTTTGCAGGCGTTATAGCGTTAGAAATAGCGCCTGCAATCTGCCCTCAAACTGCTGCTCCATTCATTCCAATTTGAAAGCCCGAGGGCTTTCACACTGGAGCGGTGCGCTGGCAGGACATACGGAAAAGTCCTGCCAGCAGCTTCTTTGGAGCGGTGAAGGAGTGGTGTGTTTACCGCTCCTCCACCGCTGCTCCCCATTTAAATCAATGGGGCAGCGCTGCATTACCGCTGGCAAAACGCCGCTATTGCGGCATATTGCAGGCGGTTTTAACCTTTTCTCGGCTGATAGCGCGGGGGGGGAGTGCTGCAAATCCAACGGTAAAACGCTGATAAAAATAGCAGAGTTTTACCACCGACGCTATGGGCGCGGCAGTGTGAAAGGGGTCTTACTGCTACAGGGCGACTGTTCTGTGCAGAATCACACATATATAGTGTTAGGTATTAGTGTGTTATACTGCTCTCCATCCAGTAGGGGGAAGCATTGTAAATATGTTCGCTTGTTTATTCTTGTAGAGCTATGTATCTTTAGCATCTATGGTTCTGGTATGCCACGTGGGATAGAAGTAAAAGAAGTTCTGTCAAATGTCTGTCCGTGTCAATGGTTCAAATACATTTTAAAATATACAAAACTGGCAACGAGGATGGGATTCCAGTAAATGGACATGGCAAAAACACATGAAATCAGCTGAGTGAAGAATCGGAACTTGTGTTTTTAGAGACAGATCTATAAATTTCTCCATAATTGCTTCTCTGGGACACATGGAGGAATTTGATATGGCTAACCCATCCTCCTGAGACTCTTATGCTGACAGGTTAGAGTTTTTCCTGGAAAAATAAGGTGGCCAATGCTATGCAGAAAAGAGCTGTGTTACTGAGTGTTATTGGATCAGAGGCTTTTGATATTGTCCGCTCACTGATATCTCCTGCTAAAACCAAAAGACTGCCCATATGAGGAAATACTGGCACTGTTAAAACATCATTTTTAACCCACTGCATCTGAAACAGTGAAGCGTTTCCATTTCAACAGCCAAAACCAACAACCGGGCGAGAGTATTGCAGCATATATTACAGAAGTGCACAAGCTATCCAAAAATGAAAATTTTGGTGCCAGTTTAGAATCCTTGCTAAGCCCTGGTTCACACTGGAGCATTTGGAGACATGTCAAATCGCCAACAATTGCAGTCAATGGCACTGTCCTAATCTGTGCGATGCCGCATCTGTGGCGCTGCGCAGATATTAAAAAAGAAGTTACTGTACTTCTTTTTGCGATTTCAGGCTGCGATTTACATTGACATCTGTGCAGAAACCTGCACAGATATCTCTAAAAATCGTAGCAGAAATCGGGGCCGACATGCGGGAGTGAAATCGTTCAAGTTCAGCTTAACTTGCATGGCTTCATTCCCGCAACTCAGTGTGAACCTGGGCTTAAGGACAGGCTAGTGCAGTGATGGCGAACCTTGGCACCCCAGATGTTTTGGAACTACATTTCCCATGATGCTCCACTACACTGCAGAGTGCATGAGAATCATGGGAAATGTAGTTCCAAAACATCTGGGGTGCCAAGGTTCACCATCACTGGGCTAGTGTGTGAAGTACAAGATGAAGCACTGCAGAGAAGACTTCTAGCCAAACAGAACTTAACTTTTTTTTACTGCACAAGAGGAAGTGCTTGCATATGAGGCTGCATACCTTCATTTAAAAGAAATTCAATCTTCCTACAGCAAAGATAATTCATGGGATATAAAGCAAGTGGAAAAGGTAAATGTTGAATCAAAGGACTTTCCACCACACACTGATGTCGTAGTTCCATTTACAGGGAAATGTTCCAGCTGCGGCTGGAAACACAGGCGTAATACCTGCCGTTTTAGAAATGCAGTTTGTGACACGTGCAAACGTAGAGGTCACATACAGACAGTCTGTCAGACAAAAGATCAGTCTACAAATGTGAATACAATACCAACGGCAGCACACTCCATTAAAGCGCCAATTGTTGTTCCGAATAGTGAAATCTCTACAGGTGTTTATACAAATTACTGTGTATAACGTGGAAAAATCTTCATCAGGACTGAAGAGTTACACCGAGATTGTGTTACAAGATGTTCCATGAAAAATGGAAGTAGATTCAGGGTGTGCATATTCCTTGATTTCAGAAGAAACGTTTAACTCATTATGGCCTCACAATGCTCCTTCAATAGCACCCTGTGATATCCAGTTGGTAGACTACAACAAACAAGTAGTGGAAGTTAAGTGCACTTGCTTTGTACCAGTGAAATATGGACATTCCAGGGGATGTTTACGCTTAATACTGTAATTACTAAGGGACAAAGAGCACGTTTGTTGGGTAGAGAGTGTTTGAACCCCTTGGAATTTCAATATCGGGAGTTCATAATGTATCTACAGTTACTCTACAGAGTTTGATAGAGAACTTTAGTGCGGTTTATGAAGAAGGCCTTGGCATGTATAAAGGCCCTCCTGTTTCTTTCAAAATAGACCCTACACTAACCCCAATTTGCGCAAAGTTGCATTAGCTCTTAGACCAAAAATCAATGCTGAGATTACACGTTATGTGGAGCAAGGTATACTTGAACCTGTAACACACCCTAAGTGGTGTACCCCAATAGTTCCAGTATTGAAGCCAAATGGTGACGTTAGAATTTGTGCTGACCATAAATGTACAATCAACAAAGCAATGCAATAACATCCCTATCAAATTCCAGCTGTACATGAAATTCTGACTACGTTAGCAAAGGGAAAGTTTTTTGACAAACTGGATATGTCACAAGCTTACCAATTACCTGTGGATGACGACGCTGCAGATGCACAAACAATAACACACAAAAGAGCTTTCCGAGCAAAACGTTTGCAGTTTGGAGTTTCCACTGCTCCAGTCTTTGGCTTCACAACTATAACTTGTTCTGAAATGTTATCTTAATGCTGGTCTCAAACTTAATAAAGGAAATTGTGTTTTTGGGGTAAACAGTGTGGATTTCCTTTTGGATACAGAATTGATGAACACGGAATCCATCCAACTGATTCTAAGGCTGAATTCCGAACATCAAGAACGCGGTGACATACAACACATATGACAAGCCGAGAAAAATGAAGTTCAATAGCCAGGGCTGCTCTTCTGCTTGATTCCGAGCATGTGTGGCACTTTGTGCGTCGGAATTGTTGTTGGAAAATTTGAGAACCAGATCTCAAATTTTGTGTGACGGAAATTCCTATGGAAAATGTGTGATGGAGCCTACACACGGTCGGAATTTCCAACAACAAGGTCCTATCACACATTTTCCATCGGAAAATCCTATTGTGTGTACGGGGCATTACTCTTACCCGCGATGCTTCTCCATATGGGATTGGAGCTGTCTTAAGTCATGTTTTGGAAACTAGTGTTGAGATGTTTAACCCCAGTATATATACACGTGGGATCGGCAACTCATCGATAGCAGTCCACCTGTCGACCGCAGGCAAGTGACAGGTAGACAGCTAACAGTTTCCTGCGCTGCCGACACCCGCCTTCTATGTGCTGTTCCTTGTCTCCCAGCCTCCTCTTCGGCTCCACTGCACCAACTATGCCCCAGTCTCTCTCTCTCTCTCCCTCCCGCCTCCATCCTCCTCCCCCGTTGTTATCAGTGAACAGCGGAGAGTAGGAGGAAGCACAGCTCAGGATGGAGGGTGGGAGGAGGAGCTGGCCAAATTTACTTTTTAAGTTAAACTGCTATTGATTGGTTGCTAGGACACATGGTGGCCCTAAGCAACCAATAACCAACTTGCTGTTCAGAACTGTGCTGCCCCCAGGTCTCCACTGTGCTATGGGAGGGAGGGTGGTTGAGGTTACTGCTATACGGGAAAGGGGGGGGGAGAAAACACACTGTGTGTGGGGTAATGTGAAGGGTGAAGGGCAGGTCACCCCCATAGCAGTGTCCTCTACCACCCTTCACACCACACCACCACTCCCCCCCCCCTGGATTCCTGCCACTTTTACAGGCAGTGGGAGAGGTTGTCCTCCAGCTGGTGTATCTCCAGACTCTCCTGTGTGATCAGGAAGCCCAGCACCCAATCTGGCGGTTATGGCTGATCATAGATCAGAAAGTTTCTGATCAACTCTAGGACATGGGTCCACAACCCCTGGGTCACAGACCAGTACCAGTCCATGGCCTGTTGATAGCCGGGCCATGCACAGATCGCTAATGTGCAGCTTGTTTTTCTGCGGGTCAGGGGGCATGTGCGATTTTGTGTGTGCTCCACAGCCGCAGAGATGTGAGCATAGCCTATTACAGCAGTCAAAATGAGTTAATTGTGAATATAATATGAAAATGGTCACTACAATGGAAATGCGACATGTGCAAACAGTATTGTCAAATTATGTGGTAGGACTGGTTAGAATTATTTTTAGAGTTTGATCAAACATCATTGTTAAATTGTATTCACATTTGCAATTGTGTTTGAATACAGATAATAATGTGCAAATTATAATTGTATTGTGATGGTCACACCCAACAGATGCTAAAAATGCCACCAGCTAAGAAATGACTTGTGGAAAGGGGTCATGGCGGACTAAATAAAAAATGGAACTTGTGAAAAAGCATTGACATAAAAGAAACAAATTAGGAACCGTATTTGACTTTGAAATCTGATCCTACAGCAGCTCACTGCTGCCCTCTTTTGATAGAATAACATCTCATATTCCCCCTTGACTCTTCATACTAGTGTTATATTGTATCAAAGAGGCTAGAAAGACTAATCAAAGGTGATCCTAAAGACTGACAGGTGTGGGGAGCTATGTAAATGGCATTAATGCATATTATATGCTTCCTTGGTGATAACAGAAATCCATAGAAATCTCCTTAGACTGTTGTATATTTTGCCTACATAACCCCTTTAAAAGAAACCTGTCGTAATTCATTATTATTATTATTATTATTATTATACAAGCTTTATATATCGCCAACAGTTTACGCAGAGCTTTACAATATATAAGGGAGACAATACAGTTATTATAAAATAAAATACAAGAGCATTAAGAGGGCCCTGTTTAGAAGAGCTTACAATCTAATACGGTGGGGCAGGTGGTACAAAAGCTTGTAACTGTGGGGAATAAGCTGATGGAAGTGGTAAAAGATTAGTTGGAGATGTGATAGGCTTTCCTGAAGAGATGAGTTTTCAGGAATCGCCTGAAGGTAGCGAGAGTAGGGCATAGCCAGACATGTTGAGGTAGCGAGTTTCGGAAGATAGCTAGATACTATAGCAAATAAACAAACAAGAGTGGATTTGATATTTAAAGCGGAGGTCCACCCTAAAATGGACCTCCGCTCATCGGAATCCCCCCCCCTCCGGCGCCACAATTGGCACCTTTCAGGGGGGAGGGGGGTGCAGTTACCTGGATAATCCAGGTAACTGCACCCACTTCCGGGATAGCTGTCTGCGGAAAGGGGCGTAGATTACGCCCCTTTCCGCAACTGCCCGCCCCTTTGCGCAAGTGCCCCGCTGCCTGCTGGGAAACACACAGTTCCCAGAGGCAGCGGGGACCGTCCGGATTGCGCCGCGCGGCTCGCGCATGCGCAGTAGGGAACCGGGAAATGAAGCCGAAAGGCTCCATTTCCTGATTCCCATACCCAAGATGGCGGCGGCAGCACCCGAGTGTCGATCTAGAGATCGGCTTCGGGTGCCGACATCGCGGGCGCGCTGGACAGGTAAGTGTCACCATTTTAAAAGTCAGCAGCTGCAGTATTTGTAGCTGCTGACTTTAAAAAGTCTGATGGGCACTGGTAGATGACACTGATGGGCACGGATATGTGGCACTGGGGTGAAGCACCGTTGTTGAGGCAGATTGTGGGTGGTACTGTGGGCACTGATGTGTGGCACTGTGGGCACTGATGTGTGGCACTGTGGGCACTGCTGGGTGGCACTGTGGGCACTGCTGGGTGGCACTATGGGCACTGCTGGGTGGCACTTACGGGGGGCACTTATTTATTCCTGAGGGGGGCAGGTGGGCACTGGTAAGCTGGCCGTGATCGGGACTGATGTCCCGATCACGGCCGCCGGTGATCGGCACTTTTTTTTTCTCCTCGCGCTGTCAGCGCGAGGAGGAATAATAGCCGATTACTGGCTCCGTTGTATCACATGATCAGCTGTCATTGGCTGACAGCTGATCATGTGGTAAGGGGGGATTGACCCCTTGCTCGGATCCGTGATCATGCGAGTCTCATAGACTCACCAATCACAGAGCGCGCAGGCCGCTCGTGCACGAGACGACGTCAATAGACGTAGTCCCGGCAAAGTAGGTCCGCGCTGTAGCCGTCATTTGGCTATAGCGCGGATCTCAAGCGGTTAAAAAATATACAAAAAACAAACTACAGATAACGCAACAAGACTCATTCTCAAGTTCTTGGATGAACATGAGGATTTTCGTAGAATAGTGACCAAAAATTGGTCAATATTGACTGATGATCCCAGTATTAGGAAGTTCATTACCCCAAATCCCTCAATAACATACAGAAGGGTGACATCAATCCATCGCTTGATCCAAAGTGAATACAGAGGGGCCAAAAGGGATGACCCATGCCGTGACTTAGGTACATTTTCTTGCGGAAATTGCTCTTATTGTCCTTATATTAGGAAACAGAAGGAGTTTAAACTTCCCAATGGAGAACTATTTAGGCCCAAGCGTTTTGTAAATTGCAACACAAGGGGGGTTGTTTATCTAATTCAGTGTGAATGCAGTTCCGTTTATGTAGGAAAAACAAAGCAACATTGGTGGGAAAGAATTGTCAATCACGTACAGAATATGGAGATGGGAAACTTATACCTTCCTATAGGACGACACATTGCATGGACACACAACTACAAAATGCCATGGATGCAATTTGTGTCATTAGACAGAGTACACATAGAGGAGGAGACTGGAATAAAAATCTGCTGCAGCTTGAAATGCGCTGGATTAATATTTAAAAGCAACCATCCCTCCAGGCATGAACGAAAAAAAGAGAGCTTTAGACCCTTCTTGGAGGGCTTAAGCTTAGGCAAAACTGACTAGAATAATGTGGGAAGTGGAAACTCAAATTCCTGTAAGAATGACTGTGGGTAGGGGGTGCTTCCTTGCTGATGCAACTCTCTTGTTTTATTAATGATGGTTCTAATACATGCTCTTCTCAAGGGAGTACTCCTCCCCCCCCCCCCCCCCGATATTTTAGATAGGGTAGAGTGATCTTGGTTGGAGAAATGATGATGTTAATGCCTCTTTTTGCACTTTTTTTCTCTATGTTGCCTACTTTGCCTGTCATTTAGTCAACCCTTGATGGGTGTGGCTGCTTTTTTGACAGGATTGAGTAGTGCAAATACCTCTCACGCATGAGTGGGGGATAATATAATTCAGAAATCTAGTTGGGTTATGTATTAGTGTAATGTATAATTTTTTGTTTGAACCTCACTGGCTTTGTTAGTCCTTTTTCCTGTACAGTACCAGAGTTCCCCACTGGGAGACGCAAGTTGATGTCAACCCAGCACACTAAGCCCCACTTATGTGGGGTTAACCCTCTTGTAGGGTGGGCCCTTACTGACATACTTGCCGATGGAGGATTTCCTCCGGTCCTCTTGTGTGTTCACTGGGTGTCTTTGACACTTATAGGAGCCTTATCTGTGTCGGTGTTGACTCCAGCGGTGGCGCCTTTTGGATTCCATATCTCTCCCTATCTCTCCTGCCTGTGTTGGTGATGTACACTGCTGGGTGTAGTAGCCCAGGGATGACATCACTTCCAGGTGTAGGAAATGATGTCACTGTGCAATGCAGGCATGTTTGCACATGCGCAGTGAAAGGAGAATGCCCGGGATCACAGATGGCCAATGAGCTTGGCCTTCATGCTCTCTATGGGATTAGGAGATGAGGCACAGGTGCACACAGCACCTGGGTATGCTTAGCCCCTTTCTCCCTCTCTACATATATATATATATATACATATATGTGGGCTGTTGAGCACACAGAGAGAGGAGCTCTCCCATCAGAAGGATAGACGCTGGCCTGAAAAGCATGATTCCCCCCTTTTTTCATGGCACAAGGTTTGGATTTGAAGTTTGGCAGCTTATAATTTAATGTTATCATCTTTTTTATTACACTTATTTTTCTCCTATCATACAATTTGTTTTTATTATTATTTTATATATATATATATATATATATATATATATATATATATATATATATATATATATATATATATATATTTATTTTTTTTTTATTTTTTTTTATTACATTTTATTTTCCATACCCTCAGCTTGCAGTGTCGTTTTGGAACAACTGCTCCCTCTTGTGTTCAAAGTGCAGCCCTACATATAGGAAAAAAAACATCACAATTTGGGATTAGGAGATCAGGCACAGGTGCATATACAGCACCTAGGTATGCTTATCCCTGCTCCTCTCTCCCTCTATATATATATATGTGGGCTGTTGAACACACACACAGTGAGGAGCTCTTCCATCAGGGAGCATCATAGAAGGATAGACGCTGGTCTGAAAGGCATGAGCCCCTCTTTTTTCACTGCAGAAGGTATGGTTTTGAAGCTTGGCAGCTTTTTTTTTCCAATTTCTTTATTTATTTATTTTTTCCCTTTCCATAAGTAAGCCAAAACAAAGTTTTACATAAACAATCTAAGAGTTATACATCTAGTTTCCATGTTCATACATAATAAACAGAAATAGCATAACAGTTCATTCCATTCCTGTTCGCTTCTTACTCCCCTTATAGTATAATATATAAAACCACAAAGAAAACACGCAAGGTTAATGGTAATATATATAACATATCGGGACAGTAACATGGAAACTTCTCTGTCATGTCCCACATACACCATGTCTAATCCTAGATTGGTACTATTCCCAGTTAGATTAGAGTTGTATTGTTATCTCCTTTTTACTCATCTACCCCTCTTACTATTTTCCCCCCTATTCTTCAGCCCTCCCCCCCACCCCCCCCCCCCCCCCCCCAAAAAAAAAAAAAACCCGAACCAAGCCAGAGAGAGGGGGAGAGGGGGGGAGAGAGGGGGAGTTCTCATCTCCTCCCCCCAAGTCTCCCCCCCACCCCCCTAAACTGCATCGATCCGTCTCCTTCCATCCCCCGAGGAGATATAGAGGTTCCATGGTGTCCATATTTCCAAATAAGTTTTCCTTCTTTTCCTAGCTGTCCATATTAGGTCCTCCATCCTGTTCACCTCCTCGACTTTCTTCAACCACATGCTCACACTGGGAGGTTGTATTTGTTTCCACCTAAGTGTTATACATGACTTGGCTGTATTTACCAAGTGACACATGATGGAGTTCCCACCTATATTCCCTGAGGTCTCTGACAAATTCAAGAGGAATACTGCTGGATCCTCCCGAATCTCGACTTCACTGAATTTTTGAACGATCTCTCGTACATCTTTCCAATATTTCTTAATTTTTGGACATGACCAAAATATGTGTAAAAAATTTCCCACTTCTTTCTGGCACCTCCAACACTTATTTGATATATGAGGGAAATATTTTTGAAGTTTTTCTGGTGTTCTGTACCACTGTGCAATAATTTTATAATTAGTTTCCTGCAATTTTGTGCATGTTGCTGTTTTAAAAATTGATTGTATCATCTTTTTCTTCTGCTCCTCAGAGAAAGTCCTTCCTAGGTCTATTTCCCACTTCCGAAAGAAGGGTAACTGAAAATTTTCTACGGGTTTAATCAGTAACGCATACATTTTCGAGATTACATGCGTAATTGGTTCCTTTTCCATACAAAGTTTCTCAAATGGCATATAGTCTCGGTCTAGTAACTCTGGCTCTATCTCTGTTCTTAAAAAGTGTCCTAATTGTGCCGCCTGCCAGAAATCTAATTGAAAGGGGCCTTTTCTATCTGTCATCTCCTGCCTTGTTGGCCATTTACCTTTTTTCACGAAATGCGAGGCTTGATATATTCCTTTTTTAATCAGCTTATCAAAAGGTCCTTTCTGTTTGCCTGGTATAAATCGGGGATTGCCCAATATAGGAACTAGAGGGGAGTTCTGTGTCGATATCTTATTCTTAGCTAGGAGATGGTAGCATATCTGTAATGTGGGTCCTATTGTAGGGTGAAGCTTCGTATCTAAGGTCAGATTTCTGTAGCACCAAGGTGCTCTATGTAGTAGCTCCCTACATTGTGCTTGCTCTAATTTTACCCATATTTTCTGATCTCCATGTCGACACCAGTCTAGTAGTCTACCTAGATGTATTGCCTGATAGTATTTATATATGTCTGGTGTTGCTAATCCCCCGTATTGCTTTGGTAATGTTAATAATGTCCTCCGTATCCTTGGTTGTTTGTCTGCCCAGATAAATTTCATAAATAATGTTTGTATAGTTCTGAAGAATTTTCTTGGTATTAACATTGGAATTGCCTGTAGGAGGTACAGGAGTTTTGGCAAAATATTCATCTTAATTATATTATTTCTTCCAAACCAGGAATATATTCCCCTGTGCCATCTCTGCAGGCATCCTCGTACCATCTTCAATGCTGGTGTGAAATTTAATTCATATATCTTATTGAGGTCTGTTGCGATCGTTATTCCCAAGTATTTCAAACCATAGTCCGTCCAATTAAATTTATAATCTAATTTTATTAGTCTCATCATTTTCTCTGGGACTGCTATCATTAAGGCTTCTGACTTGGAACAGTTTATTTTAAAGTAGGATAATGTACTGTATGTCTTGATTTCCTTACATAGATTTGGGAGCGAGATTATCGGGTTCGTCACTGTGAAAAGCATATCATCTGCATATGCTGCAACTTTATTATGGGTTTCTCCTATAATTATTCCTTGGATATCCCTGTTGAGCCTTACTCTGCATAAAAGTGGTTCGAGGGTCAGCGCAAATAACAAAGGGGACAATGGACATCCCTGTCTGGTCCCATTTGTTATTGGGAAAGATGTAGATACCACTCCATTTACTCTTACTTGAGCTGTAGGTTTTCCGTACAAGCTTGTTATCCAGCCCAACATTTTCCCTCCTAGCTTTATATGTCGAAGTACCGAGAACATAAACCCCCACCCCACCCGATCAAAAGCTTTTTCTGCATCTGTTCCCAGAAATATGCAGGGTGTCTCGGTGGAGTTAACTGTATGTATTAGGTTTAGGGCCTTAATAGTATTGTCCCTTGATTCTCTTGTTGGGACAAATCCCACTTGGTCTTGATGAATCAGAGAGGGCAAATACTGTTGTATCCTCAAGGCTAGTAGTTTGCTAAATATTTTCAAATCTGCGTTCAGTAAGGATATTGGCCTATAGCTTCCACATTGTTTCGGGTCTTTACCTTCCTTCTGTATCACTGTGATTGTAGCTTTAAGTGTATCTGAGTGGAAAGTCGATATGTCTCCTATTTCATTGAACAATTTAACCATATGTAGACCTAATTCCGGCAAAAACGTCTTATAATATTGGGCTGTTAGTCCATCTGGGCCAGGTGCTTTCCCACTTTTTATCTGTTTTATCGTGTTTTGTACTTCTACTAGTGTGATTGGGGATTCCATCTCCTCCCGTGCATCACCCGTCAGAGTCGGCATTTCACTTGAACTTATGTATTCATTTATCTTAGCTTGATCTGCCGCCCTCAAGTTCAGGTTATACAGTGAGGAGTAGAAATCGCCAAACACACCAGCGATCTGTTCTGGCATCCGTTCTTCCTCCCCATCTTTTTTTCTAATTATAGGTATATGTGTCTTGGTTTGTATTTCTCGTAATGCTCTCGCTAATTGTTTTCCGCATTTATTGCCGGATTCATAGCTACACTTACGTCCTATCTGAATTGCCATTTTAGCTCTGTACTGTAATAAATCTGTGACTTGCCTACGTATACTTATTAATTCTTGTTCAACTTCTAGGTTCTGGGCATGTTTATGTTGTGCTTCTAGATGTTGCATTTTTACTAATAATTCTGTTAACTTAGTTTCTCTTTCCTTCTTAATCCTTGCTCCATGCTTAATTAATACTCCTCTGATTACTGCCTTGTGCGTTTCCCAGATTGTACCCGAGGAACTTTCTGGGCCTTCGTTCTCCTGAAAGAAGAATTTTATCTCCTTTCTAATATCCTCCAGGACTGAAGAATCCTGAAGGAGGCTCTCGTTAAGTTTCCACATCCTAGAGGTTAGATGTTTTTTCCCCGTTAAGTTATATTTTAAGAAAATTGGAGCATGATCTGACCAAGTAATTAGGCCAATAGTGGCGTCCTTCACTGAGGGTAATTGTTTATGCGGAATAAAAAACATATCTATTCGTGAGTACACTTTATGCGGATTGGAGAAAAAAGAGTAATCTCTTTCCTTGGGGTGTAATATTCGCCATATATCTGCTAGTTTTGTTTCTGTTAATGCCTGAGCAATCCTCTTTCTTATTTTTGGTGTCACTGACGATGTCCCTGATGAGGTGTCTTCACTGGGGATTAATGGGATATTAAGGTCTCCCCCCATAATCAACTGTCCTTCTTCAAAATCCATAAGTTTATCAAGTATCTCTTTAACAAAGAGGTCTTGTTGTATATTGGGGGCATAATATGTTGCTAATGTAACTCCTACCCCTCCCATCGTCCCCTTTACAAAGAGATACCTTCCCTTTGCATCTATCATGGAATCCTTATGATTCCATGCTACTGTTTTGGATATCATGATGGTTACTCCTTTAGTTTTGGAAATCGGGTTAAGTGCATGGTAAACCGTTGGATATCCCGTAGACCTCAACAGAGAAAGATTATTTTCTCTGAAATGTGTTTCTTGGATATATGCTACATCTATTTTCAGTCTCTTTAAATCGTGGAATAGCATTCGTCTTTTTTCCGGGACGTTCAGTCCCTTAACATTCAGGGACATTATTTTTAAAGTCTCCATATCTCCTCGGGGAAATAGGCAGAGACCAATAAAGGTGCAAAAAAGAAAGGAAAAAAAAAAAAAAAAAAGACCCCCTCTAGCCCCACCCCCTCCCACCCCCCTCCCTCCCGTCTAGTCTACTACTCCCTCCCTCCCTCCCCCACTACCAATCCCTGGGTCGACCGTTTACCAACGGTCTCCCCACGAATTCCAAAGCTCTACTGCTTTTATCCACTTAATTTCCAGACCCTACGGATTATGAGTGTTTACCTAATGGGGTTTTGTGGTTGTGCTTGGCTGCTCCTGGGCGCGCTTCCCCCGTGCTCTCCCCCACCAGTCTTTTATAATATCATGTTTTCTACTATCACCTGTTACTTCTCTACACAGATTGTGTCTACTCCAGCATGGCTCTTTGAGAGAGGGGGGGTAAAAAAAAAAAAAAAAAAACACCCCCGGAAAGGGAAGGAGACAAAAGCCATAACACAGGCGAAGTTAATTATGTCTATCCATTCCCATCTACGTACATACTTTTACATGTATACTCCTATACCCTTGCATATACGTATATGGGCACACACATCCACAGCTGCGCCTGTGTTTGCAAATTCAAACATGTTCCCCCCCTCTGTATTTATCCAAAATTTAAGCCTCCCCTGCATATATAATTTATGTATAGTTTATATCAGTCTCCTCCCTTCCCATTTTCCATATCTCCTCTCCGTTTCTCTCCCCTTTCCCCAAAGAGCCACGTTGTGTATTGACATTGTTCCAAAAAGATACATTACTACAATAAAACAACAATACAATATAATGCCTTACATTCCTCATCCCCAAAAAAAAAAAAAAAAAAAAAAAGGGGGGAAGAGGGGGGGGGGGGATGGATCCTAAAAAGTTATTTTATTCATCCTTATGTTCAGGTAGGGGGGTCTGGTCCCAGTCCATACGCCCTCTGTTTCCCCCGGGTCCCTAGCTTTGTGCTTTATTTTATTAGTGATAATATTAAAGATTACTAATATTAGTGTTTAGTGATTCACCGTATTAGTTAGTAAAAAAAAAAAAAAAAAAAAAAAAACCCCCCCAGTTTCTTGTGTACTAGTGTACTAGTTCTATGTTTCCTCTCCCCCTGCTCATTGTCCCTCCTTATCCCGCCCACTCATCTCTCATAAGTCTAAACCATCCCCTGTGCACCATCATTCACATTTACATTTACTGACCCTCCGCGTCCGTTGCCCCTCCCCCCCCCCCCGAGAAAAACAAACATGTATTAAACAAACATTTATGTATTATATTAAATCCCCTCCTCCTCCCTACACATCTAGAAAAAAAAAAAAAAGGAAAGACCACTGCAACCTCTATCATCCCATTCCCTCTTTCTTTATCTCTCTTTGTCCCTAGTGAATTATAATACTCTCTTAAGTGACCACCTCTTCTAGGAGCCCAGGTCCTAGAAACCTAGGTCATGTAAATCCCCCCCAAGGACCCCAAGGGACCCGAACCCTCCCCCCTTTATTATAATTATCTAATCTTATTTGTATATTTTATCTTAAACTCCCCCCCCCTCCCGCCCCCCCCCCCCACCCGCAACCCCCACCTCACCCCCCATTATCTCCATTCATCCCAAAAGAAAGAGGACTCAAGAGTATTTAGACAAGTTGAAAACCTATGGGGTGAGGCTAAAAAAAAAAAAAAATTCAAATTCAGGGATATGAGTTAATTTAGCACAGATTCTGACACAAGTCTCATTATATTGTATTATGTCTTTCTCATCTTTCTCACTCCCTCTCTTTCCCTCCTGCACTTTCTGGGTTTTTTCTCTGCAGCTGAGAGAGTGGGAGTCTCCAGTTCGGCACCATAAACGGCTCCACACCTATAAAGGCAAATAATTTTGGAAGATCGCTGTATAGTCTCAGTGTGCATGTAGATGTTCCTTTTCTTATTACCGCAGCAAGAGGGTATTTCCATCTATATGTATGTCCCTCCCGCCGTACACAGTCCAAGACAGTGCGCAACTGTGCTCTGCGCTGTAATGTGGCCCGGGATAAGTCAGGTAGGAGCTTCACTACTGAGCCCTCTATCTCAATATTACCAGCCACCCATGCCTTCCTCAGCAGAGTCTCCTTGTGCGCATATCTATGGAGGCGGCAAATTATGTCCCTGGGCCTTTGCGGGTCTGCTGGTTTAGGCCCTAGCGCCCTGTGTACTCTGTCCAAGTCCATGTTGGGCGGGACATTCCCCTCTAAAATCATATGAAAAATGCTCATTACCTTCTCCTGTAAGTCCTCCTGCTCAGCGACTTCTGGGACGCCTCGGAGCCTCAAGTTGCAGCGGCGACTGCGATCCTCAAGTTCTTCGATCTGGAGCTGCATCTCCACCAACATCTCACCTTGCTCTTTGCTCTCCCTTTCCACTCTCTCCATTTTTCCTTCGAATGAGGATACTCTTACCTCCCCCGCTATCAAGCGGTCGGAAATGGCCTGGATCTCAGTGTGTACTTGCTGAATCTCAGCACGGTGTGTCTCCTCCACTCTCTTAATAAGAGCCTCTATATCGGCTTTCGTTGGTAGAGCCTGGATTAAGCTCTTCAGATCCTCCGCTTCCGATCGTATACTACGAGGGGTGGCTCCTCCGCTTTCCTCTTTGCCGTTCCCGGCCCCGGTTAAGCTTTCCATCTCTCCCCTATTCATCCACGCCCTCGTCTCCGCTTCCGATCGCTTAACACGAAGGGTAGTTCCTTCGTTTTCCTCTCGGCCGTTCACTGCCTCGGTTGGGCTTTCCGTCTCCCCCTTATTCACTCGCCCGCTCACCTCCGCTTCCGATCGTTTAGTGCGAGGGGTAGCTCCTTCGTTTTCCTCTCTGCCGCTCCCGGCCTCGGTTGAGCTTTTCGTCTCCCCCCTGTTTGTCCGAGCGCTCGCCACCTCGCGGGGTTTAACTACGTCCGTAGTCTCCGCGATATGCCCGGCAGCTGACATCCGCCTCGGGGAGAAATACTGCTGTATAGCGGGTTGTGGGCCACTACACCCTGCTGCTCTGCGCGAGGTTTTCGTTTCTCTCTGTCTAGGAGCACTCATTCCGGGATCCTCAGGTGCACATCACCTATGACTGGCGGTTCAGCTGGGAGCACAAACTCTGCACGCCCTCACTCAGCCATGCTCAGACCACTCCCCCCTTTCTGCTTGGCAGCTTTTATTTAAATTTTATCTTTTTCATTTCTCATGATATTACAAATTTTTTTTTTTTTTTGTCCTCAGCCTGAGGTGTTGTTTTGGAACCACTGTTCCCTCTTGTGTTCAAAGTGCAACAAAAAAAAAGTGTAAAGTGTGTTCAAAGGGGAGAAAAATACATCAAAGAATCCCCATACAGAATGATTTAAAGCGTTCTTGTTGAAAATCCTCCTATGTGCCTTCCTTGGTGGAATTACTGGAGCTCTGCAGGAGATTTGACATGCTTATCAATGTTTGTGAGTATATATGTATATATGTTTGATATAATGCAATGCATACAGTATGTAAGACATATAAAGAGTGTTATATTATGGTAAAATTCTCTGATTTCAAAGCAGTGATTCATATCCCTGAAGAAGATAATTGAAACGTCATTGGATACAGTACCCAATCCATGTCATTGCTATAGTACAATCAATCAGCTTATGAGTTTGAGTATCACCACTTCCTATTTCCATGTTTTGTATACAAATTGTTTTTTTAATTGTCCCATGTGGGAATTTTTTATCCGTGTTTCAATAAATCATACTTTTTTATTATATATTGTTATGTTTGCTTGCCTTTAAGAAAGTCCCAATTCAGAGATTGCTTATGTAGGAGTGGAGATAGATTAACCACTTCAGCCTCGGAAGGATTTACCCCTTTCCCGACCAGGCCATTTTTAGCATTACAGCACTGTGTCGCTTTAACTGACAATTGCGCGGTCGTGCAACACTGTACCCAAACAAAATTGACGTCCTTTTTTTCCCCACAAATAGAGCTTTCTTTTGATGGTATTTGATCACGTTTGCAGTTTTTATTTTTTTGCTCTATAAACAAAAAAAGCAACAATTTTGAAAAAAAAACCACAATATTTTTTACTTTTTGTTATGATTAAATATTCCTCGATTTAAAAAAACAAAACAAAATGTTGTCCTCGGGCCGATATGTAATCTATCTTCTACATATTTTTGGTAAAGGGCCGGTTCACACTGCGGGCGATGCGAGGCGACACCGACTTGCCTTGCCGCGACCTGCCGCGACCTCAGCGGCGATTTGCAAATGACTTCTGTATAGAAGTCAATGCAAGTCGCCCCGAGGTCGCCCAGAAGTAGTACAGGAACCTTTTTTCTGAGTCGGAGCGACTCGAGTCGCTCCTCTCAGAACAGTTCCATTGTACAGAACGGGGGCGACTTGTCAGATTGTGGCGAGGCAAGTCATGTCGCCTCGCATCGCCCGCAGTGTGAACCGGCCCTAAAAAAAAAAACACAATATGCATATATTGATTGGTTTGCCCAAAAGTTATAGTGTGTACAAAATAGGGGATAGATTTATGGCACTTTTTTATTATATTTTTTTTATACTAGTAATGGCAACGATCTGTGATTTATTTATTTTTTTATTGGGACTGCGACATTAAGACAGACAGATCAGACACTTTTGACACTTTTTTGGGACCACTTCCACTTATACAGCAAACAGAGCTATAAATAGCCACTGGTTACTGTATAAATGTCATTGGCAGGGAAGGGGTTAACACTAGGGGTGATCAAGGGGTTAAATGTGTTCCCTCAGTGTGTTCTAACTATGGGAGGGGGGGGACTGCTTGGGAGAGGATACTGATTGGTGTTCCTATATACTAGGAACACACGATCTGTCTCCTCTCCCCTGTCAGAACGTGGATTTGTGTGTTTACACACACAGATCATCATTCTAGCTCTGTCTGGAGCTATCGCGTGTGTCGGGGGACATCGCAGCCGCCGGGCATGCGTATCGGCTCCTCAGTACCGCTACGGCTATGTGCACAGGGGAGCCATTCTGCCGCCATCAAACGACACGGCGGGTGGCAATCGGTTAAAATACCTGTCCGTTTTTATTGCTCTCTGTGACCCCATTAGGGAGATTCAGCCTCTCTATTTGTCCTGTTTACCATTATCACCGAAAGCGAAGTAAAAGAAAATCACTAATTTTGGGTTGTCCCCAGAAACATAATATTGGGAAAATCTTCCAATAGTGACACTAGTTCTGGTGACCTGGGAGTCCCCAAGAGATTCCCCTAATTTGCAGGAATTTCCACTCAATTCCTGTTTTAGCTATGGGACAGGGAGCCAAGGGAAATCTCCCCATTGGGACACAGATGGCAAAAAATTAAACTGACAGGGGTTATAACCCTCCCTTGCTCTATCCAAAATTAAAAACAAAATTTTGTCTTTAGTTCTATTTTAAGTCAACCAAATCAGAAGCAACTGCAAACACTAAATGTGTTCCCACATTCACTAGAAACTGGAAAACTAAAATGTGTTGCGCTACTTCAAAAAATTAAATATATGCTGCACCCCAAAACTGAAAAATGAAGCTAACCTCCAATGTAATTAGCAATCAACAATTCATGGATCAATATGTTGAGAAATAAATCAATATCAGTGAAATATATATGTGCTCCACTTAAAACTGAAAAGTGAAAGAACTTCCACAAATTTGTTATCACTCAATCTTCCATATACACATAAATGATAATCAAATGATGATTGGAATCAATAAAAAACAAATATATACTGCACCCTAAACTGAATTAGAATAAATGATGCATGAAACATACAAAAAAGTGGTGGAGAGTATACAGTATGTGCTCCACCCAAAGCTGAAAAGTGAAACAATTCTTCCAAAGTAATCTTGTTAATTTCCAGCCTTGATTGTATGTCTTGGCTCAGCTAGAGAGGAAGGCTGGCAGTGCTCAGGTTCACAGCCCTGCCACTGCCCAGGGAGAGAGGAGAGAGAATCAGGAAAATAACACTCTGTAAGTTTAACTATTTTGTGTCTCTCTGGCAGCAGAGTTTGTCCTGTCATCTTTACTACTTTTCTTTTCTCTCAGCCTAATCTGTTCTCTCAGTGCAATCTGTATCATTTATGTTGCTTCCTACCCCCTCAGCAGCAGTAAATCTTGAGACTTTCAACAAATTACCCTCTAGTGACTCACTCACTGCTCTATTCTCAGCACAGTGCAGAGAAAAGAGAGCAACCAAGGCTGCACAGAGCAGGGGTGAGATTTTGAAAGTGTTTTTTAAACAGTATAGGCACTTATTTTTATTAGTTACCTAGCTATACCCTAAAAACGGAGCTAGCATGAAGTAATCTATCAGGATTTAATTTGCAGAATGAAGTTCCACTTTAAGGAAGTTGAAAAATAACATACTTACTGGAAGGCTCAACAAGGGAATATAAAGTAACAAAAAAATGAATGCAGCTACAACCTTTAAGAATCGGTAAGCTGCAATATAATATATTTTTGTTTTAGGTTTAATACCACTTTAGGTGTAGTGCTTTTAAAGGAGGGACATGCCTTACAGACAAGCTTGGCATTAGAGTAGACTCTGCCAGCTAAAGGGACGAATCCTGGTTCTAGGCCACATGGACTTCTACAGTGATCTGGTGAGAACCATTTAGACTCCTATACTTACTGTGTGTACATTGGTACAGTGGGAGGATAATCAATGGTGACGTGAGTGACTTTTTCTGGGATCAGACAGAATTACCAAATGTTTTGACTGCATTTGCAAGGTGGCCACTTTTTCTATTTAATAGACTGTAAGCCCTTGTTCACACGGTCAGAAAATCCGACTGAAAATGTCGGCTCGGACCGTGTTGTCGGATAATCCGACTGTGTGTGGGCTCCATCGGACCTTTTCCATCGGAATGTCCGACCAACAAAGTTTGAGACAACAACATGATCTGATCGGATTTTGTCTGATCGTTTGTAGAGAATTCCGATCGGACAAAGTGCCACGCATGCTCAGATCAAATTATGAGACCAAAGCTATTGGCTACTAGCCTGAACGTAGTCCCATCGTAATGAACGAACGTTGTCATGTTCCGAAGGATTGGATTTTCTGACAACTTTGTCCGACCGTGTGTACGCAACACCAGACGGATTTTGTGGTCGGAATGTCCGACCGTGTGTACAAGGGCTAACTGTACAAAACGTCTGCAGGACCAAAGTAAACTTTCCTCTATGCTAAATAAAACCATAATTATTACAACCTATTTAGCTGAGGATATAGTTTCATTGATTGTTTTAACCCTGTATAAAAAATGTTTGTTCATATTTTAGAAATACCTAAATGATTTGACTGAACATTTAGTACGATATAGTAATATTCCCTCAGAACTAGCTATAGCCTCAAAAGTTACATACAGTGGTGTGAAAAAGTGTTTGCCCCCTTCCTCATTTCCTGTTCCTTTGCATGTTTGTCACACTTAAGTGTTTCGGAACATCAAACCAATTTAAACAATAGTCAAGGACAACACAAGTAAACATAAAATGCAATTTGTAAATGAAGGTGTTTATTATTAAAGGTGAAGAAAAATCCAAACCATCATGGCCCTGTGTGAAAAAGTTATTGCCCCCCTTGTTAAAACATACTATAACTGTGGTTGTCCACACCTGAGTTCAATTTCTCTAGCCACACCCAGGCCTGATTATTGCCACACCTGTTCACAATCAAGGCATCACTTAAATAGGAGCTGCTTGACACAGTAAGGTCCACCAGAAGATCCTTAAAAGCTACACATCATGCCGAGACCCAAAGAAATTCAGGAACAATTGAGAAAGAAAGTAATTGAGATCTATCAGTCTGGAAAGGGTTATAAAGCCATTTCCAAAGCTTTGGGAATCCAGCGAACCACAGTGAGAGCCATTATCCACAAATGTCGAAGACATGGAACAGTGGTGAACCTTCCCAGGAGTGGCCGGCCGCCCAAAATTACCCCAAGAGCGCAGCGACGACTCATCCAAGAGGTCACAAAAGACCCCACAACAACGGCCAAGGAACTGCAGGCCTCACTTGCCTCAGTTAAGGTCAGCGTTCATGCTTCCACCATCAGGAAAAGACTGGGCAAAAATGGCCTGCATGGCAGAGTTCCAAGGAGAAAACCACTGCTAAGCAAAAAGAACATCAAAGCTCGTCTCAATTTCTCCACAACACATCTTGATGATCCCCAAGACTTTTGGGACAACATTCTGTGGACCGATGAGACAAAAGTGGAACTCTTTGGAAGGTGTGTGTCCAAGTATATCTGGCGTAGAAGGAACACTGCATTTCATAAAAAGAACATTATACCAACAGTAAAATATGGTGGTGGTAGTGTGATGGTCTGGGGCTGTTTTGCTGCTTCAGGACCTGGAAGACTTGCCGTGATAAAAGGAACTATGAATTCTGCTGTCTACCAAGAGATCCTGAAGGAGAATGTCCGACCATCTGTTCGTGTACTCAAGCTGAAACAAACTTGGGTTCTGCAGCAGGACAATGATCCTAAACACACCAGCAAGTCCACCACCGAATGGCTGAAGAAAAACAAAATGAAGACTTTGGAGTGGCCTAGCCAAAGTCCTGACCTGAATCCTATTGAGATGTTGTGGCATGACCTTAAAAAGGCCGTTCATGCTCGAAAACCCTCTAATGTAACTGAATTAGGACAATTCTGCAAAGATGAGTGGGCCAAAATTCCTCCAGGATGCTGTAAAAGCCTCATTGCACGTTATCGCAAACGCTTGGTTGCAGTTGTTGCTGCTAAGGGTGGCCCAACCAGTTATTAGGTTTAGGGGGCAATCACTTTTTCACACAGGGCCATGATGGTTTGGATTTTTTTTCACCTTTAATAATAAACACCTTCATTTACAAATTGCATTTTGTGTTTACTTGTGTTGTCCTTGACTATTGTTTAAATTGGTTTGATGTTCCGAAACACTTAAGTGTGACAAACATGCAAAGGAACAGGAAATGAGGAAGGGGGCAAACACTTTTTCACACCACTGTAAGTGTATGATGTCTTTGATTTAGGATCCTTTCACAGTAAGGGTAGTGTTTACCACCCCCCCTGAAATTTTCTGATGGTGGTTTAAGGAGATTTTCAGACATTCAGGAGGCGATTCTGCCACTTCCTGATGCTTGTTTTTTTCAGTTTTTTTTTTATTGTTAAATGGTAATTTTACATTGTGAGACCATGTTACAACTGCTAACTAAGTGTTTGGCTAGCTGTTGTGGCCCCATTTACTTACATAGGAGAGTTTGACAGGTGCCACCTGTCAGACTCTGCATGTAGCATTAAAATTACTGCTTGTTTTTTTGTTTTGTTTTTTTGCTGCCCCTGACTGTCCATGTGAAAGGAACCTTATGCAATTGAATAACTTGGTGTTGCACTGTAAAGAAATATAGGTAATATAAAATATAGGCAGTGGACATACAGGGCCCTTTCACACATGGTGGTGTCCATTCCGATCAGCAGGGATACTGGAAATGGAAGCCCTGCTGAATAGTGATGGTCGTTTCGCGGTGAATTTTGGCTGTTCGCGGTCCGCCCGTTCGGCGGACTATTGGCGCCGTTCGCCCGGCGGACTTCCGCGTTTACTGTGTAAAAGAACTTTGACCTATGATGACACATCCACAGGGCTGGACTGGGACAGAAATTTGGCCCTGGACTTCATCCAGACCGGCCCACTTACATTGTGAGCTTCCGATCAGCACTCCCATCAAAGTGTCCCATCACCAGCCCCCTTACAACAGAGTGTCCCATCACCAGCCCCCTTACAACAGAGTGTCCCATCACCAGCCCCCTTACAACAGAGTGTCCCATCACCAGCCCCCTTACAACAGAGTGTCCCATCACCAGCCCCCTTACAACAGAGTGTCCCATCACCAGCCCCCTTACATCAGAGTGTCCCATCAGCACCCCTTACATCAGAGTGTCCCATCAGCACCCCTTACATCAGAGTGTCCCATCAGCACCCCTTACATCAGAGTGTCCCATCAGCACCCCCTTACATCAGAGTGTCCCATCAGCACCCCCTTACATCAGAGTGTCCCATCAGCACCCCCTTACATCAGAGTGTCCCATCAGCACCCCCTTACATCAGAGTGTCCCATCAGCACCCCCTTACATCAGAGTGTCCCATCAGCACCCCCTTACATCAGAGTGTCCCATCAGCACCCCCTTACATCAGAGTGTCCCATCAGCACCCCCTTACATCAGAGTGTCCCATCAGCACCCCCTTACATCAGAGTGTCCCATCAGCACCCCCTTACATCAGAGTGTCCCATCAGCACCCCCTTACATCAGAGTGTCCCATCAGCACCCCCTTACATCAGAGTGTCCCATCAGCACCCCCTTACATCAGAGTGTCCCATCAGCACCCCCTTACATCAGAGTGTCCCATTACCAGCCCCCTTACATCAGAGTGTCCCATCAGCAGCCCCCTTACATTAGAGTGTCCCATCAGCAGCCCCCTTACATTAGAGTGTCCCATCAGCAGCCCCCTTACATCAGAGTGTCCCATCAGCAGCCCCCTTACATCAGAGTGTCCCATCAGCACCCCCTTACATCAGAGTGTCCCATCAGCACCCCCTTACATCAGAGTGTCCCATCAGCACCCCCTTACATCAGAGTGTCCCATCAGCACCCCCTTACATCAGAGTGTCCCATCAGCACCCCCTTACATCAGAGTGTCCCATCAGCACCCCCTTACATCAGAGTGTCCCATCAGAACCCCTTACATCAGAGTGTCCCATTACCAGCCCCCTTACATCAGAGTGTCCTATCAGCACCCCCTTACATTAGAGTGTCCCATCAGCAGCCCCCTTACATTAGAGTGTCCCATCAGCAGCCCCCTTACATTAGAGTGTCCCATCAGCAGCCCCCTTACATTAGAGTGTCCCATCAGCAGCCCCCTTACATCAGAGTGTCCCATCACCAGCCCCCTTACATCAGAGTGGCCCACTGAGCCATCGGCCCACCGGGAAACTCCCGGTAGTCCCAATGGCCAGTACATGCCTGCACATCCATCATGGGGTATAGGACAGCCAATTGAGACATTACAGCACATGGACACTTGGACATTCCCCCTAACATATAAATACACCAAATCCGGCGGCCATTTTACATTCTTTCTTCTGTCACTATAGGGAGAGGTTGCTGTGTGGAGCAGGGAGAGATTACAGTGACCCAAATCGCTAGCTATTTGGTACACAAAAGTTCTTTTCAGGACTGGTATAGGTGTTAGGTGTAGTTCAGGATAGGCAGTGCTGTGCTAGTGATTGTTGCAGCAGCCTGAGTGTCTTTTGTCAGTTTAGAGAAAGGGACAGGACGGTGTGTCTGCTGTAGGGACAGTCAGTTTAGTCATCATCATTAGCTGTTACTATCAGGTCCACAAAAGTACTATTCCAGTTATTGTTCCAGTAGCCTCTGTTTTGTCAGTTTATATAGGGACAGGCAGGAAGCAGTGTGTGAGGCAGTGAGGGTCAGTTTAATCAGTAGCTGTTACTATTAGTTCCACAAAGGTTCTTTTCAGGACTGGTATCAGTGGTATGGTAATAGGCTTGTACGCGTATAATATTCTTTCTTCCAAATATAGAAAGAATATTATACTTGACTGCTGCCCTTCTGCTGCAGTCTGCTAATCATTCACAACCCACTTGTTCCACAAAGCTCCTTATAAGGACTGGTAACTTGGTCTGTCTAGGGTGCTACAGTACATAGGGTTGAGTGAGGTACAGTCTGCTATTTATAAGGACTGGTATCAGTCCACAATACATAGGGTTGAGGTGCACTACTGCTGACCGCTGCCCTATACTGCAGCAGTCCTTCATCGGTATAGGTACTGACGTACAGTCTGCTAATCACTCACACACAACCTACTTGGTCCACAAAGGTCCTTATAAGGACTGGTAAGGTATAGGGTACTACAGTACATAGGGTTGAGTGAGGTACAGTCTGCCATTCTATAAGGACTGGTATCGGTCCACAATACATAGGGTTGAGGTGCACTACTGCTGACCGCTGCCCTATACTGCAGATGTATTAGGAGCGAGTCATCGACCATGTACGGTCACATCTAGCGCTCCCAGGACACCGGCACATGGCTCCGCAGTGTGGGCTTTTTTTAACGTGTCCGCTGCTGACAATAGCGTTGCCATCTGCAATCTTTGCAGTCAACGCATTAGTCGCGGTAAGCCTAACACTCACCTAGGGACGACGCCTTAAGAAGGCACATGAGCAGCCATCACCGAGCCGAGTGGGAGCAACGGAACACACAAAGCCACACTGCAGGCTCTCACCGTCCAGCCTCGTCTTCTACTTCTCCTTCTTCTCTCTCCTCACAATTGTCCTCCACTCCACCTTCCATCACACCAAGATCATGTTTTTCTGCAAAAAGGCAGGCTTCCGTGGGCCTACTGTTCGAGCGTAAAAAAATGATGACGCCGGATAACCCTCTTGCCCAACGGTTGACGGCTGGCTTGTCAGAACTCATAGCCCGCCAACTACTGCCATATAAACTGGTGGACTCGGAGGCCTTTCGCAAATTTGTGGCCATTGGAACACCACAATGGAAGGTCTCATGAAGGAAGTATTTCTCAGAGAAGGGCATCCCAGAGCTATATGGCCATGTTCATCGGCAAGTGAATGTATCTCTGGCACACAGTGTCGGTGCCAAGATACATCTGACCACAGACACGTGGTCTAGCAAACACGGCAGGGAAGGTATATCACTTTTACTGTCCACTGGGTGAACCTTCTGACGGCCGTCAAGCATGTAACCCGTGGCACCCGTGTAGATTTGGTTTTACCGCCACAGATTGCATGCAGGCCTGACTCTTCTTCTCCTCCTCCTCCTACTCCATCCTCCTCCCTCTCCTCCTCAGCTGACTCCTCCTTTTCCGCTGCTAGCGTCTCTTCCACTGCGCCGCCCAAGCTCCCCAGAACCTATTCGACATGGCAGGTGAGACGTTGCCATGCCGTGCTGCGTCTGTTGTGCCTGGAAGCCAAGAGCCACACTGGCCCGGCACTCCTTACAGCTTTGCGTTCACAGGCAGATCAGTGGCTAACACCCCTCAATTTGACAGTTGGTAAAGTGGTGTGTGACAATGGTGCCAATCTGCTTAGCGCATTGAAACGGGGCAAAATCACGCACATGCCATGCATGGCACACGTCTTAAACTTGGTCGTGCAGCGATTCCTTGTCAAATACCCTGGGGTCCAGGACATCTTGCGGCAGGCAAGGAAAATCTCGGCCCATTTCAGAAGATCTTACATGGCCATGGCTCGCCTTGCTGACATTCAGCGGCGACACAATCTGCCGGTCAGGCGTCTTATTTGTGATTGCCCAACGCGATGGAACTCAACCTTCTATATGCTTGATAGGCTGCTCCAGCAGAAACGTGCAGTTAACGTCTACCTGTATGAACTCTGTGGCAGAACCGGTTCTGGGGAGCTGGGTTTTTCTTCACCGCGCCAGTGGCTGCTCATGCGCGACGCATGCAGACTTCTGCACCCATTTGAGGAGATCACCAAACTGGTCAGTCGCAGCCATGGCGTCATCAGTGACTTGTTACCTTATGCCTTCTTTATGGAGCGTGCATTGCGTCTTGCCATTGATCAAGCTGTGGAGGAGCAGGAGCGGGAAGATGAGGAAGTCGCAATGCTGGATGAATTCCCAGGGGGGGCTACTCTATCTGAGACAAGTCAACAACCAGAGTCTGAAGAGGAGTCAGAGGAGGATGGTGCCGGGGAGGATGAGGAGGAGCAAGAAGAGCATGCTTTAAACCTTTCTGGGATCCCTGTTGTGCGTGGATGGGGAGAGGAGAATGAAGAGGACGACATTATCCTGGATGATGAGCAGGAGCCAGGCCACCACACCGCTTCCACTTTAGTGCAAATGGGGGCCTTCATGCTCCAGTGTTTTAATAGGGACCCCCGTATAAAAAGCATAAGGGTCAAGGACCAGTACTGGGTGGCAACGTACTAAGACCCCCGGTACAAACACAAAATGGCGGAAATGTTACCGCCGTCACAGAGGGCTGTCAGAATGCAGCACTTCCAGGCCTTGCTTCGAGAAATGCTGCATTCTGCTTTTGCGTGTGCTGGCAGAGGAGCAATTCCCACTCCCAGAGAAGGAGTTGCGGGTACCAATTCAACAGCGCCTGCAAGAAGAGGCAGGTTTGAAGATGTGTTGGTGACTTCGGATATGAGGTCATTCTTTCAGCCGACCCATCGACAGGTGTCATCCGGATCCAGCATCAGGGAACGCCTAGACCGTCAGGTGTCCGACTACATCGGGTTAACGGCCGGTGTGGACGCTCTGAGGAGTGATGAACCCCTGGACTACTGGGTGGGCAGGCTTGACCTCTGGCCAGAGCTTGCCCAATTTGCAATCGAACTGTTGGCTTGCCCCTCATCCAGTGTCCTGTCCGAAAGGACGTTCAGCGCAGCAGGGGGGATCGTGACCGATAAGCGTACTCGCCTAGCTCACGACAGTGTTAACTACCTCACATTTCTAAAAATGAATGAGGCATGGATCTCGGAGGAATTCAACACATGTGACCAGTAGACCATGTATATGTCTATAAACAATTTTTTAAATCGAGCACAGAGACCTTCTTTCTTCATTTGGCTCACTTCCTTGTCCAAAAAAAGCACACCGTACTATATGCCCGTACCCTTCTCTTTGAAGAGGTTGAGCGGTGTCATATTTCTACTGGGGCTGCTTATTATGAGGGGCTCCCACCATCCCTGTGCTGTGCTGACATCCTCCTGGGGCTGTACCTCTGCTGTGCATATTTTGAGGTGCTCCCACCATCCCTGTGCTATGCTCATTATGAGGGGCTCCCACCATCCCTGTGCTGTGCTGACTTCCTCCTGGGGCTGCTTATTATGAGGGGCTCCCACCATCCCTGTGCTATGCTGACATCCTCCTGGGGCTGCTTATTATGAGGGGCTCCCACCATCCCTGTGCTATGCTCATTATGAGGGGCTCCCACCATCCCTGTGCTATGCTGACTTCCTCCTGGGGCTGCTTACGGTGCAGGTGTCAGTGCTCTCTATCACGGTGCTGATGTCAGTGCTCTCTATCACGGTGCTGCTGTCAGTGCTGTATATCACGGTGCTGGTGTGAGTGCTTTATGTCACGCTGCTGATGTCAGTGCTCGCTATCACGGTGCTGCTGTCAGTGCTGTATATCACGGTGCTGGTGTGAGTGCTTTATGTCACGCTGCTGATGTCAGTGCTCTCTATCACGGTGCTGTTGTCAGATCACTCTATCACGGTGCAGGTGTCATTGCTGTATGTCACGCTGCTGGTGATCATCTCCTGCACCCTCTTTTTTGCCTACCCTGGTCCCTGACCTTCCCTCTCCTCCATTGCCTTCATGCGCTCCACAGTCCTGAATTGTCACAACAATTTCCCATATAAAAAAAGAATGCTTGTAGTTGTCGATCCCAGATTCACCTCATACATGTGTTATGTCATTGGCCATGTGGTGGGACTATGTTTGCACAGCTATTAATTATTTTGTGGCTGCAAATTTGACCTGTAGGTTTGCAAAGTTCGCCTCCCATTGAAGTCAATGGGGCCCGCCGCGAACGTTCGGCCGCGTTCGCGGTCCACGTTAAACGTCCCATCGGAAGTTCGTCCATCACTACTGCTGAATCCGGCTTCATGCTTGAATAAGAGTCTGGTGTAGATTTTTTGGGTGGCCTTTTCCTTGATTTTTGCACAAGGTTCCCCCTTACAATTTAAATTAGAGCCTTCTTTTTTTTGTGTGTGGGTCATTCTTTTTTATCAGTATAACTAGGTCCACCTATTTTAATATATACTCCAAAGTTGCACACAGTGAACCAGCTGGGACCTCATGCTTGTCCTGTCATCAATGGAACTACACACCTGGCAAATGCAAAACGTTATTGTAGCAAGACCTCATCTGGAATATACAATTCAGTTTTGGGTACCAATTCACAAAAAAAAAGATATCCGAGAACTGGATAAAGTGCAGAGAAGAGCAACCAAACTGATAAAAGAAATGGAGGAGCTCAGCTATAGCAAAAGATTTGCTGAAGTGTAGTGTAGTGAACTTTGTGTTGAGTTATTCACTTTCAAGTCATTACAGAGGACAAGGGGACACTCTTTACTTCTGGAGGAAAAGAGATTTAACATCAACATACAGAAAGGTTTCTTCATAGTAATGTAAAGGCGAGCCCATGTCCTGGTCCAAAATAGCAGTCTGGGCCAGATTTTGGGGGTAACGGACACACTAATGGTGCAGGTGTGTGCTGGGTTTATGTTGGAGACAGAATTAAGGGTCAATGTCCCACCCTCCTAAGGTGGTCAGTGTGTGAAGGAAGAGGGAAGAGGGAAGAGGGGAGAGGTGCAGGTCTGCACCATACTGTCCAGGTCAGGACAAAGGCCCGAGCCTGTGAAGCATGAAGCAGCATGATAAAAATCCAAGCTGTCAGAGGTACAGCATTTTGTGCACAATCACTGGGACTATATGTTTGATGGCCAGAAGGACTGAGGTATGAGGCCTGAGCCGCAGGGCCAATAAAAATGTTTTTTCATATTGATGGTGAGAACCCCCTGCATGGGAAGATTTTCATATGTAAACTTTTGCTTTCTTTTAAATAAAAGTGGGCAGAATAAGCCCTAAAATGTACTTCTGGCATAGGGTAAACTCACTGTTTTGCACTATCAATGAGCTACAAAAACTCCCAAATTGTCATGCTGTTAAAATGTGGAATAGACCCCCTCAAGAACTGGTTCTGGCCAGCTCAGTAGATTGTTTTAAAAAAGAGCTGCATGCATTCCTAATTGCATGAAATAGAACTGAATATTAACACTTATAGGTAATAACACTAGGGAGTGTAGATCCAGGGAATATGTAATTGCCTCCTGGAATTTTATTCTCAGCTAGAGCAAATTTACCCATGCTTTTTTGTTTTGATTGTTTTTCATTCCTCTGGATCAACTGTGCGTATAGCTTTGTGTACAGTGCCTTACAAAAGTAGTCACCCTCCCTTGGCATTTTTCATGTTTTGTTGCCTCACAACCTGGAATTAACATGGATTGTTTGAGGATTTGCACCATTTAATTTACAGAACATGTCCACAACTTTGAAGATTTTTTTTTTTTTTTTTTTTATTGTGAAGCAAACAACAAATTGGACAAAATAACAGAAAAAGTAAATGTGCATAACTATTCACCCCCCTAAAGTCAATACTTTGTAGAGCCACCTTTTGTGGCTATCACAGCTCCAACTTGCTTTATATAAGTCTCTGTGAGCTAGCCACATCTTACCACTGGGATTTTTTGCCCATTCTTCCATGCAAAACTGCTCCAGCTCCTTCAAGTTGGATGGTATGTGCTTGTGAACAGCAATCTTTAAGTCGACCACAGATTTTCTATTGGATTGAGGTCTGGGTTTTGACTAGGCTATTCCAACACATTTACATGTTTCCCCTTAAACCACTCAAGTGTTGTTTTAGCAGTGTGTTTTGGGTCATTGTCCTGCTGGAAGGTGAACCTCCGTCCTAGCCTCAAATCACATACAGATTGGTACAGATTTTGCTCAAGAATATCCCTGTATTTAGCACCATCCATCTTTCCCTCAACTCTGACCAGTTTCCCAATCCCGACTGCTGAAAAACATCCCCACAGCATGATGCCACCACCATGCTTCACTGTGGGGATGGGTGATGCGATGTGTTGGGTTTGCGCCAGACATAGCGTTTTCTTTGATGCCCAAAAGTTTAATTTTAGTCTCATCAGACCGGAGCACCTTCCTCCATACATTTTGGGAGTTTCTCACATGCTTTTTCGCAAACTCAAAACATGCCATTTTGTTTTTTGCTGAAAGTAATGGCTTTCTTCTGGCCACTCTGCCATAAAGCCCAACTCTATGGAATGTACGGCTTATTGTTGTCCTATGTACATATACTCCAGTCTCTGCTGTGGAACTCTGCAGCTCCTCCAGGGTTAGCTTAGGTCTCTGTGCTGCCTCTCTAATTAATGTCCTCCTTGCCCGGTCTGTGAGTTTTGGTGTGCGGCCGTCTCTTGGCAGGTTTGCTGTTGTGCCATGTTCTTTCTTTTTGGTTATGATAGATTTGATGGTGCTCCTAGGGATCATTAAATATTTGGATATCTTTTTATAACCTAACCCTGACTTGCACTTCTCAACAACATTGTCTCTTACTTGTTTGCAGAGTTCCTTGGTCTTCATAGCAGTGTTTGGTTAGTGGTGCCTCTTGCTTAGGTGTTGCAGCCTCTGGGGCCTTTCAAAAAGGTGTGTGTATATGTAATGACAGATCATGTGACACTTAGATTGCACACAGGTGGACATCATTTCACTAATTATATGACTTCTGAAGGTAATTGGTTGCACTAGAGATTTTTATAGGCTTCATAACAAAGGCGGTGAATACATACACACATGCCAATTATCACTTTTTTTATTTCTGAAAAATAGTTGTATATATTTTTCTAACTTTACCAACTTAGACTATTGTCTTCTGATCCATCACATATAATTCAGATTAAAGAAAACATTGAACTAAAGGCTGTAATGTAACAAAATAGGTAAAAAGCCAAGGGGGTGAATACTTTTGCAAGGCACTGTATATGGAGGTTTTCTATTTGTTTGTTTATTTTTTCCTGTTGGTTGAAATAGATGGACTTTTGTCTTTTTTTTTTTTTAACCTAACTATGTAATGTCCCTTTACATGGAAAGTTCCATCAAGAGCCACAAGGAACTTGATTTCTCAATACTACTAAAGAGACTTGACCTACGTTGCAATTTAGCTGCAAATCTATCTTCCAAAATACAGTAATACATGACTGACAGCTGTAGAAATGCCCTCAGTGGCCTAAAAAATGAATTCATGTATTCTACTTCAGTCTTCAAACAAGAACATTGCCCAATTCACTGGTTGAAAGCAGACACTCTTGAGGACAGAATCATCTAGAGTTCATTCAGGTCAACTATAGAAACCCTTTCACTTCTATTGTAGTAACATAGTGCCATTCTCAATATCTACCATCCCATCAAAATATTGTTTGAGGAATAGCTTGTTGACTGTACAAAATCCAAAAAGCCATTGCCCGAAGAAATTCCTCTGATTTTACCTGTGTAATTCTGTCCCAGAAGTTGGTATTTATCATTATCAGATGATTGTTTGATGAGTGTTTTGTCCTCCAGCATCATATTTTATGGTGTCATGGTCATCCATTAAACCAACAGCAATTAGTGTTTTGCACACATATTCCAAACCTGATAGCTCCGGTTTTGCAAAGTGCATTTATATTTAAATGAATGTTATAAAACAATTTACAGTTGAAGTATCTTTATTGTAAATTAACCTAATTATCGTATAATCAAAAATAAAACAATATTTGTGTTTTTTCCAAAATGTTTCATACTCTGCTTAACAAGATGGTTAAACTGTGCCTGACATCACACTCTCCAGAAGGGGAAGGGTTCATCAATAAAATATTTATTTAAATATTTTTATTTAGCATAGCAATGTGCAAAGAGACATAAACCACAGCAGCCATTAGGAATTCATCCTTTATTCATTTAAATCAGCCGATTTAAATCTAATTGGCTGCCGCTGGTTATTGCACTTTGTATATCGTTATTGCTACTTGTATTGTTTAGTCAAACAAATCTGTAATTGTCATTTGCAATGTTCACAGAAAAGTCCTATTTTCACATACAGTACAGGAATCTCTTACAGAATGTCAGGGAATGGAAATCATGGCAAAATGAGTTCTACTGCTCCTCTATGATAGTTTTTACAATGTGCCTTATTTTTCATTGCAGAAATAAGACCTAGGCCATTGTACCATAGCAACTAACTGGATTCTCTAAGGTCATTTTCCAGGGCAGGTTTGAATTTGGTTCGGTACAGGCTATTCTTGTCTCAGAAACTGATAAATTATGCCCATATTCTTTTACAATTTTGGGTCTAGAAAATCTTCCTTGGCATTCCAAATCCCCATATGGAACATGGAGCATTTTTAGAAAAAAAAGGTTGACTTTATTGATGTTACAGAAGTTTAGATCCACAGAGCCTGTTCACACTATGGCCGTTATTTATGAAAAGCAAATCCACTTCGCACTACAAGTGCAAAGTGCACTTGAAATTGTACTGTCCTGTAGATCTGAGGGGGACATGAAAGCAAACTTAAAAAAAAACTGGATTTTAGCTTGCACATGATTGGATAATAAAATCAAAGCTTCCCCTCATTTCAGATCTACCCCTCAGATTTACAGCGACTGCACTTCCAAGTGCAATTTGCACTTGTAGTGCAAAATGGATTTGCCTTTCGTAAATAACCCCCTATGACATTGCAGGAACGAGCATTTTACCACAGACTTTACTACAACACTCAGCAATGCGCTTTACATGCGTTGAATTTACACCAATGCACCTGCTGATGCGCGTGTATTGCAGTGCAATGCACTGACGTTCATTGTGGTGCAGTGCAATGCTAAAAAAGTGCAAAGTTTTTTGGCAGCACACCACAACACACACAACATGCAAGGCAAGGTGTGTTAGGGTGCCATTCAGAATGAAGATCACTGCATTGCACCAACACATTTAATGTGCAGTGCCATACATTGCAGTAAAGCAAGCATTAATGTGCATGTTACCATGTAATGCTGTTATGAGGAAAAAATCTCCATTTTCTTTTTTTCCCATACTGACGTAAAAATAAAAAGACAATTCTGTTCCCAGCAAATGTCAGGCATTCATGACAACTGTGCACTCTAATACAGGCTGACATATCTGAACAGGAAGTAGGTGAGTTCATGTACTTTTAATCATAAACAAAAACATGTCCATTTTGAGTAAAACTTTACCTTCCCAAATATCCATTTAAACTTGTATACCCCAAAGCCTGAGCACTGAAGACAGCATTACACTATTTTCATTGGCTCCTTTCTTTCCACTCCTTGAGCATACATTACTAACCCCAATGTTAATGACAAAGTGTGAGATTTGACAGATATACAATAAGTTAATCTAGAGGGTTGAGTTTTAAACACAAGTGGGTACATAATTGAGTGCATTGCAAAATTGCAAAGATATAGAATAAACATTAGCAGCTGTTAGTATACAGTACGTTAACAGAGCACGGTAGAAAGACACGGAGCAAGACAGTCATACAGGAAGGATAATGTTTGGCAGCAGAGGCCACAGGAAGCTAACTTGCAGCATGCTGGGAATAAGCTTCAGTTCCTTTGGAAACTAGAGGTGAAAAATAGAAGAAGAAAAAAAAGAGTGATTAATATTAACGTTTGTTAGGACTAAAAAAGAGCAGAGTTGTGTATGCTGCCTGTAGTGTGCATTGGGGTCATACGTTTAGACCAGTGGAATCCAAACCGTGGCCCATGGTTCAGATGCAGCCCTTTGCTTGTCTTTTTCCAACCCTTCGAGTACTATTTCTGCCACGGAAATGATGCACTATTCCAACAATGGTGTACTCTTCCTCCCAATGTCACCAATGATAGGGCATGCCTCCTCTCAATGTTACCAATGATAGGGCACTCTTCCTCCCACTATCGCCAATGATGGAGCACTATTCCTCCCACTAATAATTGCAATGGGGCCTTATTCCTCCAGCTGATACTAACAATGTGGCCCTATACCTCCCACTGATACCAACAATGGGGCACTATTCCTCCACCATCCAAGGATGGGTAATTTTTTGCTTCCACTTTTACTGCCCCTGTTCTCTGCCCCGTGGTGGCGGCGGGCAGCGTGATTGAGGATAGATCTACATTGGGGACATTGTTTGTGTTTTCTTTTTTTTTTTTTATTGACACTTTTTTGGGGGAATGAGTAGGGGTACAATGTACCCCTACTCATTCACATAGTGGGGGCTGGGATCTGGGGCCCCACTTGTTAAAGGGGGCTTCCAGATTCCAAAAAGCCTCCTGCCCACAGACCCCCACAACTACGGCCCACAATTGTGGGGAAGATGCCCTTGACCCCATCAACATGATCACCATGATATGGACATGTGGCCTGGTATGATTCAGGAGGGTGGGGCACTCACTCGTCCCCCCTTTCCTGGCCTACCAGGCTGCCTGCTCATATAAGGGTCTGGTATGGATTTTGGGGGGGCTTTTACTTTCACCCAACACTACTGGTACATCGTTTTTTGTTTATTTTATTTTTTTATTATTTCACTTCTTCCCAGGTTTTAAAAATATCTACCTTGTTTTTAAAACTAACACATGTTGCATTTAAAATAATTTTTTAAAGGCATTTTCAATTCAGAATCAAATTGCTGTTTCTTTCAAGGGTTCTTTTTAGCAGCACAATGCAAAGCATTTCATGTTCGTGTACTGCAAAGAAAATGCATTGAGAAGGTGCATTAGGGTGCCATTCAGAATGGCAAAATCACATTACACCAATGCATGTAACATGCGCAACCATGCAATGCGGCAACACACGCGTTATTGTACGCATTATCAAAGCGTAATATTATGAATGGGTCCTTACAGAAGTGGCAAGTAATTCTAAACAATTTACTTTTATGAATGAATCATTGGCTTTGGATTTCCACATCAGTGATTTTAAATCATGTCCCTACCACCTTCATGGGGTAATTCCCCTATTTCTAAGGCCTTTACAAAAGTTAATGAGCCTGGATCAAAATTATCCAGTGCTTAACAGTATCAATTAAATCAAAGAAAGCATCCACATGTTAAAGACATCGGGGTAATGTGAATTACTGGCTATTTTTAAAATAACTTTCGGTATGATCCTAAGGCACCTTATAAATTCAGCCAAGGCATGTATTTCCACCTGCTTGGTCAATGACTCCCATCCATCCATTCATCCAGATGTGGCTTAATAAAGTAAAAAATTTGAGTAGGATGGAAGACATAATCCATTCACAAAAAAAAAAAAAAAACACCCTAGATATCTTTCATAAAACATAGCGATTCTGGCACATATTCTCAGAGAAAGGGAAATGTCTGTTAGCAGGAAGTTCATTGAGAATGGTTTGCCTATCTCAACATCCAAATAGCTGTTATTAAATCTCCTTTTTTATCAATAGCAGCTAACTTCTATTCCACTCAGGGGCCTTCAACTCCCTCTCCACCCTTTTTTTCTTTGTTTTCTTTTAGTTCTCCTAACCCTAGCAAGGAGCTTCTCCCTCTATTACTATAGTTCTTTATCCTTCCCATTAGCTTCACCCCATTTTTCTTTCCCACTTCCTTTATAAATGTAGAAATTACCAGATCTGAGATTTTCCCTAGTTGGCCCCCCTCAGTTTATGTACTTACATTTATTTCACCTATACTTGATTTGTTGTAAGTTATTGAAAACTAGTTTCAACGCGTAAGTCATAGCAATATGCAACTGCCTTTCTCTCTGATCTAACTATACTGGATGTTTTTGGAATGCACAACTTATATCTGCTGTGTTCTGTGATGGTAACGCTGATCTATATAAATTTATGGAGATCTGATATGATAAATGACCTCTATGAACATGGTTACTGTATACTCATATGACATTAGCTATGCCAATTTCTACTGCTGTATTTGTGACCTTGTTGACTTATAAATAAAGAATAAATAAATAAAATAACTTTGTCATGATCTTCCCATCCTGTACTTGCAATTTGAGATCTAAAAATTGTAAGCTATTAAAAAAAAAAAAACAGATGTAAATTAGGTAATTCTGTTTTTCTAAACCAGCATTTTCACGAGGAAGGAAAATGCAAATTGTCCCAAACAAGAATTACATTGTCAATGTACCAGCCCAGAGTTTGAGCATGTCAGCCCATTTGTCCCTCAAATAAAAGATAGCTTAATTTCTGTGCAGGGTTGGGTATTTTATGTACATCGTTTTGAATATTTTAGAAGATATTTTTACTTTAGATTTGCAATGCTTATTCTCTGTAATTTGAATAAAAAATTAAGTTGACCTAAAAAGTGATGTTTCAACATATTATAGAGAACATTTAGAAATGTAAAATTTTCGAAGTAGTAAAAAAAATTACTTTTTGTCTTGAATCTAAAAAAAAAGCAGTGCACATCCTGGTATTTAGGCACTCCTGTACCTACGGCCCTATAGCTATATCTCTCACAGTGTGAGATCTATTGTACTGATGCCTCTGTTAACCTAGTACACAGAGCCGTCGGGTATTTTTTTGTTTCAGCCCTGAGATTTGCTGATGTCACTACTGTGTTGCTCACTGTTTTCCTTGCTGGAGGCTTTCACGTGAGAAAGGAAACCCTGCCTCCAACAAAATGGACCCCTCCACACCACAACACAGTGCAGAATAAGGCATGGTTAGTCAGTAATGGTGGAAAGATCAGCTGCACAGAGACCACAGCAATACCAGAGACTAGTCCTTTCCCCTCTGCCTGGCTTTTTGGGCACAGCTTCCAGAGTTTAGTTACTCTTTAAACTTTAATATAAAAGAATACAAAAACAGAGGTGAGTGTACACACATGATGTACTCTTGCAGGAACAACATGACCATAATGAAGTCTAAATACATCTGTATTACTAATCTTAACAATCAAAATGTGAGACTACAAATACACATATAATCTAAAAAGCTTCAATGCTGCTTCCGCAGTTATTCATATTTCTTTTTGTGATTCTTGCATATAGAAGCCTATTTATGCACCACAGATCGGATCACTGGAAGACCGCTTACCTTTTCCTATTGAGTTATTTCTTTGCAAACTGGACCAGCAAGATGTCAATAGTAAAAAGCAAGGGAGTGATTTCATAAGGGGAAGAAGCTCCCTCACCTGGTCCTAACTGCCGTTGGAAATATGTCACCAGTGTCACAATCATTCATCTGATATAGCAATAACTACAAAAAAAAAAAAACTCCTTCCAACAATGTTTTATATTATAATTTTTCATATATGCCCTATGTAAGGTTATTTGTAAATTGGATATCCCCTGTGTCAGCATGTGCCGATGTCATCGGCACATGAGCACTGAAGCAATGGCACGTTTGTGCCATTGCTATAGCTAGTGTGCCATTACCGACAGCTCCCACGCACATACGTCATAGGCATGTGTCATCATCGTAGCTCTGGCCAATCACAGTGCTGGAGCCCGCGATACCTGGAAGTAACTTCGGGAGAGATTTCGCCGGCCGGAGCTGTGTACTGGGAACGCTGTGGGGGATTCGATCTAAGGTGAGTATTTCATAATGAGCTAGTATACTATTCATTCTAGCTCATTATGTCTTTGTCTTACAGGTCTTTTCTTTGTTTGTTTGTTTTTTTTGTGGGTTTACAACCACTTTAGGCATATTACATGACTGTCATAAATTAAAAAATATTGGGCTGCTCTAACGTTCATTTAAAAGAATTTGTAAAAAAAAAATGTTTTTCTAATTTCTAAGTGTCTTTTTTTTGTGTGTGATTCACACAGATAAACCAGACAGACAAATCAATAGGTGACACTACTTAGGCAGGCAATTTTTACCTGCATCCAATTCGCATGACATGTGAGCCGGTTCTCATATCTGTGGGTCAGCTGCAGTGCGTTTTTCAAGAGTCCTGTACGATTTTAGGTCTGGTTCACGTGCAATTTCAAGTGTGATATACTTAACGAATTGATACCTGAATCCCACCTGAACTAGTGAATGCAAAACTGCACCGGACTCCTTTGAAAAATCGCAATGAAACCATGCCCAGTCATATGTAAACTGAGCTTAAGCTTATGTTTTATGTCTGTTTTTCATGATACTGTATGTATAAAATCGTTGTCTTAAAAATAAATATTTATTAAATAACAGAGGATTCCTAAAGCACTACGAGTTGGCTAAAGAGACAGCACAGCAGCAGACATGCAGCTGGCTTGCCTTTTATTAGAAATGTGTATATTTCCCCTGGGACATGTCTCACTTACTATCTTATACAGTACCTGGAAGTGCAGGAGAGAGGACTTAGGTGATCGCTCTTATTAGCTAGCTGCTGTCTCCTGATGAAGAGGGAATAACTGGGACTGATCATCCGCTTCGCAGCCACATGGCAAGTCACTTCTGTAAGAGATGAGGTGTACAATATATGATAGTGATGTTTAATAGTGATGTTTAATAAGACAATAAAATAGTATCTTGTCTATAAAAAGTAAAATTTTAAAATGGCCACCAAAACACTAGTGCAAGAATACAGCAGTAGGTCATGGCACAGAGATAAAGAATTGGCTTCCTTAAATTTTGTGCAATTGTTTTATTGGAAGAGAAGCTCCTTTGTCTCCAGACAATAGAGAAAAAAGAGACACACACTTTGGTTAAGGGAACAAGCTTTAAAAGGTGAACTTTGACATCCTTAAGCCCCATACACACTATCAGTTTTTCCTTCGGATTTACCAAAACCATATAATATGAGGTCAAATCTTAGCAGTTTGAATTTGTATGCAATCAGGCAGGCCCTTGCACTACATGGTTTTGGTAAATCTGAAGGAAAGACTCAGCAGGAATTTTGATCGTGTGTATGGGGCTTTAGATTAACATCTACAAATGCTGGGGGGATATGGATGAGACAGTTTGTGGAATACACATATAGCCATAGTTCCAGTACCCCATTGCATCAACCTCTATATCAGGGGTCTCAAACTGGTGGCCCTCCAGCTGTTGCAGAACTACAAGTCCCATCATGCTTCTGGCTGAGGGAGTCATGCTTATAGCTGTCCGCCTTGCAATGCCTCATGGGAGTTGTAGTTTTGCAACAGCTGGAGGGCCACAAGTTTGAGACCCCTGCTCTATATCTACAGCAAACCATTAATACATGAGAGCTTAATTATAACCAGATTCCCCTAGTCATTTGATCAACCTGTAATTTGATCATAAAGTGGTTTTCGTGAGACAGCATAAAAGGTTTTAGAAACTAATGTTTCCACCTCGAGCAGCATTAAGAATTGCTCTGTCTGCAGTATCAGCATAAGGAAACCTAACACTTTCAAGAACCTAAACCAAATGGCTGTCAACCAATCACAGAAATAAATGTGATCCCCATTGTGTCCCACTTAGTGCTGACCTCAAGGAGGAATAGTTACTAGGAGCATTGATATGGGTTGTGAAGTCCACTTTACAAGGCTACAAAAGAGCAGTTTAACAAATACCACCCAGTTGAGAGAATATAACCCTGCAATCCAGTATAGCAGATTTGATTAGCCTTGATTTTCAGTAGGCCTCATGCACACAGAACGTTTATTTCACTCTCTGAGAAGCCAGCAGTGTTTTTTGCAGAAAAAAATGCCTGACGCTTGTAAAAATGTCTAAAGCCTTTACAGGCGTCAAGCTCTTGGGAGTTATTTAATTTAATTGGACAGAATAAATCATTTATTCTAGCCATTGAAATTAATTATTGCTCAAGTGCTAGCTTTTAGGCGTCTTTAGAAGCGTTTGGCAGCGTCAAGAGTTTTTGCTGCCCAAACTGTGCTGCTCTTGGAAGCATTGGCAGTGGGTTATTTTGTTCCTACTTCTAAAAGCTCCTGCCACTAAACCCTAGTAGACACATAGGCTAACATGGAGATGCGTGAGGCCTTATTATAGCCTTATTATAGCCTTATTATAGCAGGTTACTATACATCTCACAATGTCTCACTTTCCTATTGCAGCCAGCACGAGATGGAAGCAACAATGTCGCCTCTCTAATAATAAAACCGGCATGGGTTCCCCTTCAGGGGCATACCAGGCCTTTATGTCTGGTATGGATTTTAAGGGGAACCCCTACGCCAAAAAAAACGATGTGGGGTCCCCCCAAAATCCATACCAGACCCCTATCCGAGGTTGCAGCCTGGCTGGTCAGGAAAGGGGGTGGAGAGCACCCCCCCTGAACCATACCAGGCCGCATGCCCTCAACATGGGGGGTGGGTGCTTTGGGGAAGGGGGGTGCCCTGCGGCCCCCCCACCCCAAAGCACCTTGTCCCATGTTGATGAGAACAAGGGCCTCTTCCCGACAACCCTGGCCGTTGGTTGTTGGGGTCTGCGGGTGGGGGCTTATCGGAATCCGGGAGCCCCCTTTAATAAGGGGGCCCCTAGATCCCGGCCCCCCACACTATGTGAATGAGTATGGGGTACATCATACCCCTACCCATTCACCTGGGGAAAAAAGTGTCAATAAAAAAAACACACTAGACAGGTTTTCAAAGTAATTTATTAGGCAGCTCCGGGGTCTTCTTCCGACTTTGGGGGTCTCTTCTGACTACTTCACGCTCTCTGGCCTCTTCTCCCGCTCTCCGGCTTCTTCTCATACGGTGACCCCGCCCCTTATGATGTCACAGTCCCAGCATGCCCCAGGACTTGGCGTCATAAGGGGCGGGGTCACTGTGTGACCTCAGACCACGCCTATAAACGTTGTTGTGGACCTCGCACATGGCATTACAGCGGGAGAGAGTGTTGTGACAACATCGGAAGAAGAGAAGAAGGACAGAGAAGACTGGGCCACCACTAGTAAAAGAGCTGGAAGAAGATAGCGGAGGAGCCCGGCAGAAGAACCGGAGAGCAGGACAAGAACCGGAGACCGAGAGAAGAAGCGGGAGAAGAGGTCGGAGAATGCAAAGGAGTCGGCAGAGATCCCCAAAGTTGGAAGAAGACCCCCGGAGCTGCCTAATAAATTACTTTGAAAACTTGTCTAGTGTGTTTTTTTTTTATTGACACTTTTGTCCCCAGGTGAATGGGTAGGGGTACAATGTACACCATACTCATTCATATAGGGTGGGGAGCCGGGATCTGGGGGCCCACTTATTAAAGAGGGCTTCCGGATTCCGATAAGCCCCCCACCCACAGACCCCAACAACCAACGGTCAGGGTTGTCGGGAAGAGGCCCTTGTCCTCATCAACATGGGGACAAGGTGCTTTAGGGTGGGGGGTGCGAAGGGCGCTCCTCTTCCCCAAAGCACCCACCCCCCCATGTTGAGGGCATGTGGCCTGGTACGGTTCAGAAAGGGGGCGCGCTCGCCAGTCCCCATCCCCTTTCCTGACCGGCCGGGCTGCGTGCTCGGATAGGGGTCTGGTATGGATTTTGGGGGGAACCCCAAGCAGTTTTTCAGCATAGGGGGTTCCCCTTAAAATCCATACCAGACCTAAGGGCTTGGTATGCTCCTGCAGGGGAACCCATGACGGTTTTTTATTTAAAATTTGGCGTGGAGTTCCCCCTCATGATTCACACCAAACACAGTGCCTGGTATTGGCGGGGATCCAAGTCAGATCTCCGCACCAGTGTGAACCCGGCCTCAATGTCAGCAATCCTTGTCGTTCATTGGGAAAGGAAAAAACAGCGCTGGCTCCTACGACGTGGCTCGCAAGGTGTCAATCTCACTGATAAAAGAGGTGAGATTGACACAATATCGCGGTCACCTACTGTAGTATAATGATACTTTTTTTTTGTGAAAATGCATATGTAGTTTTAGACTCTGGCAGAATTAAAGGTTCACAGAGGAAGCAACTGCAAGATGGGGCAAAAGGAGCCAAAGTTTGCATCACTTTTGGCTACTAGATTCAATACTATTGCAGGATGTGTACTCTTACTATCCTTTAAACTAAAAACAAACTGATTAATGTCACTAAAATAAATGATTTTATAAATGCTGTATTACACATTTGTTTCTGGACAGAAGACTCATGAACCATTAGGCCTCATGCACACGGAGCCTAAAAAACGCCACTTATACAGGTGTTGAGTTTTTTTTAAGCCAAATAAAAGCACCTCTATGTAAGCCTATGGAGTAGATTTACTAAAACTGGCGCACTCAGAATCTGGTGAAGCTGTGCATGGCAGCCAATCACCTTCTAAAATCATCTTTTTTACATAGGCTTTGGCAATAAAAAACTGGAAGCTGATTGGTTTCTATGCAGAGTTGCATCAGATTTTGCACTCGCCAGCCTTAGTAAATAACCCCCATAGTATAGTGTCCATGCACATATATGCATTTACATTTTACAGGTGTATTAGAAGAGGAGCATTTACAGGCAGAACAAAAACACACCAAAAGTGTGTTCTTGAGAGGAGCATTGCAGCAGAAAAAAACACGCATAAACACTAGAAGCGTATAGAATTTTAGTGTTAATGCATTCCAATGGACAATAGATTAATATTCTGGCCACATTTTCCTGTTCTAGCTTTCAGAGCTTTTTTAGACGCTCCATGTGCATGAGGCCTTAAAGGGTTATATCTTTCAGACTTCTGGGAACTAGCAAAACTGCTTTTGTTAGACACATTAATAATAAAGCACACTAATAATTTCCTTATGATTCATTGATGTGTTCTGGAAAATGTGACCTGTCCTTAGGACTGGTTTGGGAAACACTATATTAATAAAAAATAGTGGTAGCACATGATGTGATATGAATCAGGTTGATGTGTATGTGAAGGACAAGCCATGCCTTACACTGCGCCATGCACCCATGACTCACCTGTTATCATTGATGTCTGTAGCGTTGCCTGTATGTGCAGCATGGCGTGGAAAGAAAGCTTATTAAACATTGTTTGACAAATAATACCATCTTTAGATTACATTTTTGTTTGGCCTATTTAAAAGTAATTTCACTAAATTCCTTCAAGACATATGACTACGGTGTCACAGAACAACACGGATACACATTTGTAAGGGTCCCCATACACATAATACTGACTCACTTGTCTTGCTGGACATTGTCAAACCAACAAACAACTACATGTTGGCACCCTGACCTCTCCAGATATCTACTTTTGTGAGATTCAAAACGGTCAGGTTCGGCTTAGCTATATATATGCAGATTATACGAAGTAAAGCTTTTATTCTACTTCTTACTTCTCTACTTCTTAAGTAACTGCTGAAAGATTGCGGAGACATTCTAACTTGTTGGAAAATCTCTGAATAATATTAAAGTCTATGTCCGAGGAGAATAAAGAAGCGTATACATGCGTCTTTGCTATACATGCACATTTCACCACCTTTTGTGCCTTTTAATGTATAACTAAAGCCACATTTTGTTTTGGATAGAGTGGAGAACATCTTTCAGTTTTGTATCACTGTCTGTGCCCCTGCTAGGGACATTCACTCTCTCTACTTGTCCTGGTTACCATAATCGCCATGAGTGAAAGAAAGTCCTAAATTTTCAGTTATCACCAGTCAGGGCCGTAGATAATTTTTTTTTCCTTGGGGGGGGGGGGGGGGGGTTCTGTCTTTTCAAAACTTAAAGGCATTATTTACACTTTCATTTTGGGGGAGGTACGGTAAAAACATGTAACAGCAGAGTGGGGTCATGAGGCTTTGCAATACAGCGCAGCAAAAATTATCCCCATTCAACTGAATGGAACGCAATGGATGCAGTTGTGGTGTGTTAGTGTACTCATTAGTAGAGCCAGCTCCTCCTAAGCTCCCTAGTTTTTGTTTTTGTTCAGCCCACTTACCAGACCTCAGATTCAGCATGGCACAGAAGTAGGAAAACTTCTGCATCCCCAGTCTCCCTTCAGCTGTGTCATATGATACCTTGAGGAGGAGTCTAGGAGTTCCCTCAACCATGCACTGTCAATTCCCTGCATCTGTGACATCACAATAATTTCATGCTTTTCAGGAGGACCCCTTATTAAACTGAGGGGGTGGGGCACAATAGAAGGGGGGCTGGCTGCTGCAATCTGAAACTCTGATTGCTTCTACTGTGCTGATGCTGAAGCTAAACAGCAGGGACACTGTGCATTTTGCCAGGATGCTCGGGGGGGGGTTAACACCCCAGACCCCCCCTTATCTATGCCCCTGTCACCAGTAAAGAAATAGAGGGGAACATTTCCAATTTTCCAATGGGGACACCAAATCTGGTGATAACCAGGGATTTCCTCTCACTCCCTATTTTGGCTATAAGACAGGAAGTGAAGGGAAATAAAAACAGATCTGAGCATTTACAGCATGTGCATTATGGTGAGTCAGTTGGGGTACCTTACTAAATAAATATCATCACAATGCACAACACAGTGCCATGCACCAAATGAATGACAGCACAATGCTCTACACAGTGCAGTACATTATCATGCCTTGGTACAAAGCCTGCCTCAAAATGTCAGCCTGTACTTCCCTCATGGATACTTACAAAGGCTGCCCAAATCTGGCATTTCATTATTTGATTTGGTCTTTTAGGTAAACCCCTTACCATTATCCACATTCATCTTTGTGTAGGGAAGCAGGCTGCTAGAGGAAGAATTGCTCCTTGTAGCGGAACAGGGGTTGGAGAAACTAAAATAAGAGAAAATCAAAAGGTTAGTGATTGTATTGTATGAGACTTATTTTGTAGTTTTTGACACAAGGCCTTCAGTAGACATGGGCACCGTCAATAAATTTGTTTCGTTCCGTTCCGGTTCGTATTAGAATTAATTCGTACTTTGTATTTCGTGTCCGAAATTCAATTTCAATTCGTACGAAATACGAATTGTCGTTAGGTTCGTTAACTTGTACGAACGTTTTTTACGATGAATTTAAAGGAAAACATATATACCTCATTATGACAATATGTCCAAATTTCGTTACTACGGAAACAACATGTGACTTGGTTGACCAATCAGAGGTTTTCTTCTGCTGCTGAGGCCTACAGGGCAGGCCCGATCATGTGACTTCCCTTTGTGGGTTAGTTAGTGTAGTGGAGCAGATCACACGATTATTTGTCTGTGCATCTGAGCGAATATCTTTGCAATCCTAGTGCACCCCAAGAAACCCATATCAGCAAAGGAGGTTGTCATGTCCCACCAGTGCACCCCACCACAGATCCAATGTTTTTTTGGCAGGGGAAGTGCGAGGAGTGGCCTGTCCTCGCAGATATTGCCAAGGAGCTACTGTCCTGCCCTCCGACAAGTGTCCAGAGTGAGCGGGTGTTTTCTGTGACGGGAAACATCCTGTCACCCCAAAGATCCCAGTTGTCCCCCCAGCTAATGGAGCAGTTAGCATTTTTGAAAATCTATTTGCCAAAGCTGGGGTACCCCTCCCTCACTCTGAACATTCCTTGAACTGACTGTCTGCAGCAGAGATGGCCATTTGGTCTTAGTAGTTGGTCCCTGTCCCTCCACACAATCCCTCCCCTCGCTTCTCATCTACCCCTATTTGCTTGTGACATCATCTTGGATTGACGAGAGGAGAGGAGGTGCCACCAGGGAACTTTTTACACATGCTTCCTGCTTTACTCTGCATGCTGGCTGGTAAACGCTGTGCCCTGATGTTCCCCAATGTGTCCCAATGTGGTCCAATATGCCCTGATGTGCTCCAATATGCCCTGATGTGCCCCAATGTGCCCTGATGCTCCCCAATATGTCCCAATGTGCTCCAATATGCCCTGATGTGCCCCGATGTGCCCTGATGTGCCCCAATGTGCTCCAATATGCCCTGATGTGCCCCAATGTGCCCTGATGTTCCCCAATGTGTCCCAATATGCCCTGATGTGCCCCAATGTTCTCCAATATGCCCTGATGTGCTCTGATGTGCTACAATGTGCCCTGATGTTCCCCCACCATTCTTCTCATTCACACATATGACTGCTAGAACAGATAAAAAGACATTTAGGGAAATTGATCAAAATTGGAGCGAACAGAATCTGGAGCAGTTGCCCATGGCAACCAATCAGCTTCTCTTCAGTTCGTTCCGTTAAGATTTGAAAATAAAAGAGAGAAGTGGATTGTCTGCCATGCATCGCTGGTCCAGTTTTTGCCTGCTCCAGTTTTTATTAGATCAGTTTAGTTAGATCACCCCACACTGTTTGGGGTCACCGGGGATGTGCGGAGAGCACATGCTTGATAACACCAAACAATTTCCAGTGACCCCGCACATCCCTGGTGACCCGTACAGTGCGGGGGATCAAAACTGGAGCAGCTGTGCATGGCAGCCATGTTCTCATTATGAGGGGCTCCCACCATCCCTGTGCTGTGCTGACTTCCTCCTGGGGCTGTACCCCTGCTGTGCTCAGTATGTCAGCACATGAATGGTGGAAACCCCTCATAATGAGCACAGCAGAGGTACAGCCCCAGGAGGAAGTCAGCATAGCACAAGGATGGTGGGAGCCCCTCATAATAAGCATAATGACTGAGTCGTCGATGCAACGACAACTGATCCGGAATTCGTAAAATTTGCGTACAAAATTCAGACGCATGGCAATTCGTATTTCGGATCCTCCCAAACATACGAATTTAGGGAAATTCATACGAATTTGAGATTTGTACGGAACGAAACGCACAAGTCTAGCCTTCAGTAGTGGAAACGAGGTAACAAAAAAAACTAAGTCTAATTTGTATCTTAACCCCATAATTCCAACCCCAAAACTTGACCTATCATTTAAAGCAGTAATAAAACCAAAGCAAAAAAAAAATTATTTTGCAGCTTACCAATTGTTAGATGTGGTGGCTGCATTTGTTTTCCCTATTTATTTTTTTTTGTAGGCTTTTTTCCCTTTATTTTTACTTGATGATCCAGCCAGTAAATCTATTATTTTTCAACTTCCTTTATTAGACCAAACTATCCAGAAAAGGAGCAGTTAGAGGGTTGAGACAAACCATTTAACAGTGACAAGGGTGCTAACAGTGGTCAGCTTTTATTCACTGTAAAATGAAAAACATGTTTCCCCTAATTGCTTATAAAGCTGGAGTTCAGCTTCAGTTTGTTAGTCAAATCACCAACCTGGGATGCTGCTGTCCAAAGGTTTCTGCTTCATCTAGAATGCAGACATCCTAAGACAGGAGGTATGGTACTGGCTGGATCACCAGGTGAAACAAAGGAAAATGCCTAGAAAAGAAAATTATGCAGTCACTTTTGTTTTTGGGTTGAATACCGCTTTAAGGCTTATGACAATGGGCTAATGAGTGCACCAGATGCATTCCCATACAAATCCATGAGGGTCCAAACCCTATTTGAAGCAAGTCAAGTGCAGGTAAGAGGTAGATCAGCTGCAGGTCAATTGCACCTGTCAGTTAATTCTGAATGATCTCTGAAGCAGATAAACCTAATGCCCTTGACACGAACCCTAAATTAATTGACACATGTCCCTTAACCCCTATCTGTAATCTGAACCAATAATCATTGACCGTAATGTAACCCTTAGTGGATCACGATTACTTTAATTGGCACATGAAATACCAGCACCAAACGCTGTAGCATCCAGATGTCACAGTGCTGGAATACTAGCACTGTAAACACTTTCACTTTCACTTTCACTACCCCGGCTTTCCCTCCTGATGTGCCCCCCCCCCCCCCCTGCAGTGCTGTTGGCTTTCAGGATGGAGTAGGGAAAGGGGCTAATCAATTTGTAATTTACCAGCCCCTTCCTTTTCTCAATGAAAACAGTGAACACAGTCACTGTGTTCAGTCATAACTGACGCATAGTAAACTTTGTTTATTATGCTTCAGTATGTGAATGAACAGGAAGCTACTCAGCACAGACCACTTCTCATTCATTTACTGTCCAGTGCAGCTGAGGATGCAGAAAATGCGATGTCCACCAGGCACCGGTCACTGAGCAGGGACGTGGATCTGTGTGTGTAAACACACAGATCCACATCCTGTTAGGGGACCGATCGTGTGTTCCCAGTACAGAGGAACACCGATCTGTCACCTCCCCCAGTTAATCCCCCCCCACAGTTAGAAACACTTCCTAGGTAACACGTTTAACCCCTTGTTCGCACCCCTAGTGTTAACCCCTTCCCTGCCAGTGACATTTATACAGTAAACGGTACATTTTTATAGCACTGTTCGCTGTATAAATGTAAATGTAAATGGTCCAAAAATAGTCTCAAAACTGTCCGATCTGTCTGCCGCAATATCGCAGTCCTGATAAAAATCGCAAATCGCCACCATTACTAGTAAAAAATTAAATAAAAATGCCATAAATCTATCCCCTATATTGTAGACGCTATAACTTTTGCGCAAACCAATCAATATACGCTTATTGCGATTTTCTTAACCACAAATATGTAGAAGAATACATATCGTCCTAAACTGATGGGAAAAAAAATGTTGTTTTTTTTACATTAGGATATTTATTATAGCAAAAGTAAAAAATATTGTGTTTTTTAAAACACAATATTTGTTTAAATTTTTTGTTTATAGCGCAAAAAAAAAAAAAACGCAGAGGCGGTCAAATACCACCAAAAGAAAGCTCTGTTTATGGGAGAAAATGATCAAAATGTCATATGGGTACAGTGTTGTATGACCGCACAATTGTCATTCAAATCATAACAGCGCTGAAAGCTGAAAATGGGCTTGGGCAGGAAGGGGGTAAAAATGCCCTGTATTGAAGTAGAAAAACGACATACATAGACAATTATTGTTGCTTTCCTTTCAAAATTGCTGCCGCCATGCTGATCCACTTACTTCAATTAAATGCTCAGAATGAGAATGCAACAGATGGAGTCAGAACCCCTGAACTGCATTAGTAAAGCCAGAAAATGGCTGTGATAGCCAGGCATATAGCATTTTCAGAAGAAGGTCAGACTACATAGTTTTCTGAGCGCAAGTTTTAAACTTTAGCAATGGCAAAAATGTTTGAAAGCGTAAAAAAAAAACAACAACATTGCAGCACACTCCAGCTTTTCTCTTAAATACCCCCTTGTGAGACAGATTTTTCCATAGTGGCAGCTTACTAAACATTACTATCAATAGTCATACCGTTTATCTAGAAGAACAAGATCTGCACACATCATCATTAATTGAATGCTTCAACAGAAAGAGCTGGACAGTCGTTTTTATTAACAAAACAAGATACACATTCCCTTCCGTACCAATATGATACCTTACGTCTGCTCAACAGAAGCTCAGCGAGGCCTGAACTGACTGGCTAGGTTCACACTGCTGCGATGTCCAAAATCGGATGTGATTCGCACCACACTGCAGTGCAAATCACATCCGATCTCTGTGTGATGCGATTTCAGCCATACAGATAGTATGGCTGAATTCGCCACGCATCCAGCCCAAACTCGTACAGGACCCTTTTTTTGGTCCGCAGCAGAATCGGATCGCATGGGTGTTCAAACCATGCAATCCGATTCCTGTCCGAGTTTTCAGATCGCACTGCGATATGCGAACTGATTTGGAGGTGTCATTAATTTTTAATTGACTCTCCCAGCAGTTCGCATAGGGCAGTGTGAACTGCCGCCGGGAGGCATGCGATAAGGGAACCCGCAGTAGATTCGCAGTGTTCCCGCATTGCAGCAGTGTGAACCTAGCCTTATATGAAATGCTTTTTTCCTGAAAATACATATTTACAATTTATGGGTGAAAGTAGAACGATACATTGTATTACATGCCATGTATACTTACAATGTGTCATTGGAGGAATTGGATGAATGCATGTACATGTTTTGGTATTGCTGGAAGATGTTGTTGGTGTAACTAAGGGAATCTGAACTGCGAACTCCATAAGGATTGGTTGGAGAAGATGCAGGGTAGTGTCCAGGTCTGATTGGCTTGGCTATAACAAAAAGGTAAAAAATAAAAATTGAAATGAACGAATTAAAGTAAACAAGTTATATTTGATGTTTGTATTTCCATTTCTTGTGTAAAATACAAAAGGGAGGTGAAGCAAAATGCTTTGCGCTCTACTATTAGGGCTTGTGCACACTAGCCCCTGTAAATGACCCCGGCTGGCTGCGCCTACATTTAGCTAACCCAGGTACAGTGTTTAGATGCGTTCAATGTAATGACAATTGCTGTATATAGCAGATGAGATCACCAATACTCACTTACACTCTGACATTCAATAGATGTTTCTCGTGGCAATATGTATTATTTTACGTGCATTCAGCAGTAAGCAGAATATGAATATGTACTGACACCTACACTCACCAGACAAAAACTGTCTATATAGCAGACATATTTCTATAATGTGCTTGGAAGCACTTGACATAGCAATACAAGAGACAGGATACTTAACAAGCTATGTATACGAGATGCACATTAGCCATGGTTTCTATAAGTATTTTACTCCTATTTCTTTTTTTATATATCTTTTTATTGAATATGAGCAGATTAGATCAGAAAAGACAGTGATTTACCCTGCAATAAAGAAAATGCATCATGGTGTCTTGTCTTTTGTCCTACAGTATATCTTTTAATACCACAAAGTATAATTTATGAGTGTACTTCCCATTTTAAGTAGAATACTAGTGCTTTTTGTATTTTGCAGATTTGCACTACAGTCCATTTAACATTGTTTCCTATGGAACATGTTCTGTAGTGCAAATCTGCAAAATGCAAAAAGCACTAAAACTGCACAGGTGTGAATCCAGCCTTAAAGTGTTCTCCTCATGAGCTTTTTTTTTTGCATTCCTCTGGGTATTGTTTATGGAGGTTTTCTGTGTATTCTTTTTTTAATTAGTTGAATTCAAAGATTTCTTGAGTCCAAAGGACTAAGGCGGCGTACACACGCGGGGACTGTTTGCCGAAACTAAGTTCGTCAAACAGTCCGCTCAAACTTTTGAATGAACGAACACGCCCACACACGGCACTTTTTGAGCGGACAAATACGGCAAACTTTGTTCGTCGTACTAAGTCCGCGCAACTTTTGAAATGAGCGGACTCGCCCACACACGAGGCAACAGTCCGCTCATTTCAAGCGCGTGTGAAGGTAGGCGGGGCCCGCGACGGAGACTTCGCGGGCTCCGCCGCCTGGAATGGACTTAAAGGGGAACCCCAACGCCGAAAAAAAATCGGCGTGGGGGTCCCCCCAAAGTCCACAACAGACCCTTGTCGGAGCACGCTACCCGGCCGGCCAGGAAAGGGGGGCGAGCGAGCGCGCCCCCCCTCCCGAGCCGTACCAGGCGACAGAAGACCGGGCCACCGCCTGCAAAAGAGCTATAAGAAGGCGCGGTGGCCCGGCAGAAGAACTGAAGGCGGCGACAGAAGAACGGAAGGCGGCGACAGAAGACCGGGCCACCGCCTGCAAAAGAGCTATAAGAAGGCGCGGTGGCCCGGCAGAAGAACCGAAGAGGGGGACAAGACCCCCGAAGTCGGGAGACCCCCGGAGCTGTGCAATAAAATATTTTATCTCGTGTGTTGTGTTTTTTTTTTTGGGTACTTTTATTTTACAGGTGAATGGGTAGGGGTACATTGTACCCCATACTCATTCACATAGGGTGGGGGGCCGGTATCCGGGGGCCCCCTTATTAAAGGGGGCTCCCGGATTCCGATAAGCCCCCCGCCCGCAGACCCCGACAACCAACGGCCAGGGTTGTCGGGAAGAGGCCCTTGTCCTCATCAACATGGGGACAAGGTGCTTTGGGGTGGGGGGGCCGCGCGGCCCCCCCTTCCCCAAGGCACCCCCCATGTTGAGGGCACGCGACCTGGTACGGCTCGGGAGGGGGGGCGCGCTCGCTCGCCCCCCTTTCCTGGCCGGCCGGGTAGCGTGCTCGGACAAGGGTCTGTTGTGGACTTTGGGGGGACCCCCACGCCGATTTTTTTTTGGCGTTGGGGTTCCCCTTTAAGTCCATACCAGGCGGCGGGGCCCGCGACGTCTCCTTCGCGGGCCCCGCCTACCTGGAGACGCGCTCGTAATGAGCAGACTTTCCTCCGAGCGGGAACAGTTTGCTCATTTCGAAAGTGGCCTACACACGGGCGGACTGTTCGCTCAAACAAAGTTTCAGCGGACAGTTTTTCGGAATTTCCGAAAAACTTTGTTCGTCAAACTGTCCGCTGAAACTGTCCGCTGAAGCCCCACACACGAGCGGACTGTCCGCTGAAACACTGTTCAGCGGACAAAGTTGAGCGAACAGTCCGCCCGTGTGTACACGGCCTAACTTTGTTATTAAGTTTTTCCCATTGTTACTTGTTTTTTACGCTTTAATTTCTTGCTATCAGATATTTACAAATAGGTATAAAAATAAAGGGAAAGTGCACTTGGCAGAACCATACTCTACCCAACACATTTTCTGTAATTTAAGTTAAGGTAACAGCTGGGGAACACAGCAAAGGGATATGCCCTTGTAATGGCCATGCTAGGTAGATGGAGCAAAAACTCAGATGCAGATATCTTGCCAAATAAGTTTCCAATAAGCTTTGCCTTTTAATATAAATAAACTTACCCTATAAACAATTAAGTTAAATTAAATAGGCATTGGGGGTTATTTACGAAAGGTAAATCCAGTTTGCTGTACAAGTACACTTGGAAGTGCAGTCGGTTTAGATTAGAGTGGGACATGCAAGAAAATTAAAAAACAGCATTTTAGCTTGCACATGACTGGATGATAAAATAAGCAGAGCTTCCCCTCATTTCAGAACTACCCCTCCGCTTTAAAGCGACTGCACTTCCAAGTCCACTTTGCACTTGTAGTTTTCACTTGTACTGCAAAGTGGATTTGCCTTTCGTAAATAACCCTTGCCCATTCAGAGCAAATGTCTCTACAAATTGTCCAACTAATACTTACCTTGTCAGTGCTTCCCTGTTGCTCCTTCCTCTATTGTAACCAGCAGTATAACCTGCAGTGTCAGCAGGTGTCGCAAGCTAGGAGGAGCAGTGATATTTTTCGCTCTGTTATGTAACCGTACTTGGGCTAGTAATTGGCAACTAGACCCCAGTACTGTAACAAGGGATGATTTTAACCACTTCCTGACCGGCGCACGCCGGCACACGCCGATGTACGTTGGCAGAATGGCATGGACTGGCAAATAGGTGTACAGGTACGACCCTTTAAATTTGCCGCCATGCCATCGCGTGCGTACTGCCGGTGGCGCGGGCGCCGGTCAGGACCTCCTGGAGTCCGATGACGGGTCCCGTGGACTCGAGCACCGTGGGGATACCCGCGATTGTCTCACGGAGAGGAAGAATGAGGAGGTGCTAAAGTAAACAAGCATCTCCCTGTTCTGCCTAGCAACAGTGACACTGATCTCTGCTCCCTGTGATTGGAGCAGAGATCAGTGATGTGTAAAACACAGCCACGCCCCCCACAGTGAGCAACACACCCCTAGGACACATTTAACCCCTACACTGCCACCTAGTGGTTAACCCCTTCACTGCCAGTGTCATTTACACAGGAATCGGTGCATTTGTATAGCACTGATTGCTGTATAAATGGTCCCAAAAATGTCTGATGTGCCCGCTATAATGTCACAGTCACAATAAAAATCGCTGATCACCGCCATTACTAGTACTGGTGGGGGAGCGCTGCCAAGGTGAGTTTTTGTGAGGTTGGATGGACCTCTTCGTAAAGACTTTGTCATTGTGCCATAAATGGGCAAGGTGACAGTATTAATCTACACTTCTATTTTGGCATAATAGTTTCTATACGTTGTTTCAATATATTCCTTCTAAACCTAGAAAACAGAAATCACAATAAAATACATTAAAAAACTGCACACAAAAAATTACACAGAAAAACGAGTGGATTGCGCTATAGTTATTTGCATTCTCAAAAGCCCAACTTACATTAAAAAATTGTTAGTCAATAGTAATTCACTACAAGAAAGCAGAAGGGCAACTGTCTGCAGGGCATATGAAGGGCCCCAGCTAGGCTGCTACTTTATAAACTTGTGTGTATTTTCTTTTCTTCTATAGTTCAATATACTTTCTCTTATTTGCTACTACAAAATTTCATTTAAGCTGTACTCCAGGCTATATCTAAATACAAAGATTTAATACATGTATTGCAGGTGTTTTATCTGCCAAATGGATTTGAATATTTGTCCTTCCATCCAGTTGTGAGATTTAACAGCTCCGCCACACAATACAGCCCTTTCCAGCAGGATAGCTAATCTAGTTGTTCTCTGCTGCAGCTAATTCAAACTTAGAGGTCTTCTCTCCTGAGCTGGACATTAAAGGAGAAGCAGCAGAGTGATAAGCTCATCTATCCGATCTCTCCTCCAATCAGAAAATCACATGTTAGCACATAAGCATTGTAACACAGCTGACTGGCTGCTTGTGTTGCTTCTCCATCTCCCTTAAGCCTTGCAAAAGGCTGATGTCAGATCAGATTCAGGTACTTACACTGTTTGTCTTAAAAAATACATTTAATTATTTATCAATGAATATAGAGCCACAGGTAGGTAACATTATGGGGCTAACCATGATACAAATACCTATGTCACAGATCACGCATCTCCCTTACCAATCTGTGCAGTGTGAGTGCGCCTCACTGTATTCTTGTAGCGTACAGCTTCCTTAATGCGGTCCACCTCCTGCTGGTACCTTCTCTTATCCTTCATAGCACCCTCCTTGGCCTCTTTCAGTGCACCCTCCAGGGCCTTAACTCTCTCAGCCGTAGCCCGAAGACGTTTTTCCAGTTTAGGAAGCTCACAACGAAGATCTGCATTGTCACGAACCAGCTGGATGAGACCACAAAAGAAGAGCAGAAAAATGAACTAGGCACAGAAAGTTGACCAACCATGACCAGAAAGCTGGAAAAAATAATTTATGAGCCAGTAAAAGTATTTTTTCACCTTAAAATTATTTGCATATCAATTATTTTTTATTTTATTTTTTTTTAGATGGAAACTGCAGACAATTTTGTAGAAAACAGTTAACAAAAATGTACATTTTTCATTCAGGATGTTTTGAGGAAATTGTCTGCTTTCATTTGGGAAATACAAATCAAAGTGACCTATTTTAGCTTCTGTCCTAACATCTGTCACCCCCTTCAGCCTACAGAACACATGAATGCTTTATTTTATTAAAACATTTGTTCATAAAACAAAACAGTGTTCATTAAATGCACAATGAGGCGGTGTGCATATTGCAGTACTTTGATGAAATCATTAAAATGGTCATAAACTGCTTCAAAGATGAAGACCTTGGACCTGAGTCAATCCCATATCCAATGCCGCCAGCAAAAATGTTACTTTTACGCCTATCCACCGCCAATGAATGTCTTGTAAAAAGGGCTGACAGCAGCACCAAGAGATATTATATTTAAAGGATTATAAAATTAATGTTATATAGGCACGGTTAATTGATCTATAACAATATCAATGGTTAATTAAAATAAATACGTGATGAGTGATATTTCTTTGAACTACCTGTAATGTGTCACACATTTCTAAGCTTTAAAAAAAGCAATTATAATCATTAGAAAAAATATATCAAATTATACACGTTATAAAAAATTATATGTTTTAAAATTCATGGTTGTCTATCCTTGTGTGCATGGAGGTTAGCTTAGGTTACAATCTTGGAGATGTGTGCTCAACTTTAGCAAATGTGTATTATACACCTAATCCCAAACCCAAGCCTAATCCTAGATCAGCAATAGACATTAACTGGTTGTGTTCTATTTATAAATTAAATTTCCCCTTGCCTAGCATTTCCTAGGTTCCCTGTAAAAATACAAAGGCCATATCTGGCTGCTGTACTTCTGAGTTACTGAGCTGGAATATGCAAACAGGCTATAGCTCTAAGTCACAACTGCTGATCTTCTTACTTGTTCCAGATCAGTGACTCCAAAGGTATTGAAGCCATTGGAAATGTGTGAAAAGCATTTAGTGATTTGAAGGAAACCTATGCCAAATGAAATATGGAGGCTGCCATTTACTGACTTCGATCCGAAAACACCAATTGCCTCGCAGTCATGCCTGATCCATGATTTCAGTACTTTCACTGAATGACTTGTCACTTACCTTGAACATTCATGCAACTGGTAAAATCAGAGCAAACACCTTACGCAGAGCCAGGTCAATGAATCAGGGGGATAGAGTTACTAAATCTGGAGAGTGCAAAATCTGGTGCAGCTCTGCATAAATAGCAATCAGATTCTAGGCTTCTTTGTATGTTATTTTTTTGTCAAAACTTAACTGAACAAGCTGAAGTTAAAACCCGATTTGCTACCATGCCAATTGTCAACCCCCAGAATCTATTAAAGCAATTAGATTGCTATGTCACTTTTCAGAAGGAAAGGTATGCAGTGGCAGCCCCCTATTCAGCTGCAGAGATTTTCTTTAAATCTTCATCAAACTATGATTGCCAATTACTTGACAACCTCACAGTAAAGGTAAAAGTGTTGCCAAAGTTCTATCCTCTCTTCAGCCTTGCTGTGTATGTGACAGATTCAAGCCCTAAGGGATGATTTACCAAAGTAGAGGCTATTCATTTAAGTAAGTGCATGCTGGGAAATAAGATGAACCTGTGCTCACTCTTAATGCCCTATTGCTTGCGTTTTGTATCAGTGATTATATTCTGTAATTGTGCCAGATCCTCCATAATCTAGACTAAAATGAATACCCCTTGAGTGGACTTTCAAGGTACTAATTACATAACATGTTGGTTACAGTCAGAGGCTTTGTGAGACTCATGTGTAGACTTTGTGAGGCCTTAGGCAAAACCTAGACATGAGGCCCCACTCACGCCCATAATGGGAAAAATAATTCAAGTGATAAAATTTAACTGTATAAATTACATATATTAAGAGTTTTAAAGTGCTGGTGTCAGCACTCCTATCTCGGTGCTGGCGTCAGCTCTCTCTAGCTCAGCACTGGTGTCAGCTCTCTCTAGCTCAGCACTGGTGTCAGCTCTCTCTAGCTCAGTGCTGGTGTTAACTCTCTCTAGCTCAGTGCTGGTGTCAGCACTCTCTAGTTCGGTGCTGGTGTCAGCACTCTCTATCTCGGTGCTGGTGTCAGCGCTATCTATCTCGGTGCTGGTGTCAGCGCTCTCTATCTCAATGCTGGTGTCAGTGTTCTCTATCTCAGTGTGGTGTTAGCATTCTCTATCTCGGTGCTGGTGTCAGTGAAGGAGATAGCAGCGGAGAAGCCAATCAGCAGGCAGTGCCAGCGCAGGATGTGGAGCACCCGGCCCACCATGGCTGAGGATCAGCACTGGATTGGGACCTCCCAACCTCCCCCGCAGTGGAGCCCTGCATAGGCAGGAGTAAGGGCAGGGTGGAGGGAGGGATCAGGGGCTGCCAATCACAGGGGGGTCCACTGGGACACTGGCATAGGTCTGAGCAGTCCTTACTGTTAGTGACACATGATCAGGAGGAAGGGAGTGGAGGGGATAGGACAGGGAGTGGATATAAAGACCAGTCTCTGGCTGTGGCTGAGGGATGCTGCAGAAACATGGATAGGGGGGCTGGCTCTCTCTCATGCTGGTGGTCCCTGGCTGCAGAAGGGGTTGTGGCATGGTAACTGTGCCTCTCCCTGCAGCTGGAGCCCCAGTTCCCCCCCACTGATTGACAGCCCCAGAGAGGGGAGGCCCGGACACCTCTTCTCTCCTACCTTCCCTTCCATCGGCTCCATACAGTGCTTGTGAGGCCTCCTCCATGGTACTTTCTTCTTCCCCTCCTCATCACTGCATGCCAGATGCCTCCTCCAGGTGTGTAAGGACCGCTCTGCTGAGCACTCCAGTGGTGGGGGAGTGATGGCTAGGGGGCGGGTGAAATCTCTGTCTCCAGAGCAGCAGGAATTGTGCTCCGGCTGCTGAAATCTCCTCCCCTTCTCCTCCCCTAGACAACACAGCACTGGCCCTGCCTCCTCCCCAAGACACAGCCACGCTCCATCCCCTCTCTCCACTGCCTGCCCATGGTGGAGCTCACAGGAAATGTTAACTCGCTGCTGGCAGGAGCTTGATGCTGCAGCGGCATTGTTGTCAGCAGAGGCGGCTTGTCAATTAGGCGGTCGCGAGTCCCCTGTGAGTGCAAGGCTTTAGGCATCTGCCTTATTTTCCTAATTAGAAAGCCGCCTCTGGTTACAGTAAAAAGTGTTTATTGAATAAATATATATAAAAGAACATAATGAATATGGAACAACCACAGCTTTGTGTAAAAGTTACACCACATAGAAGCAAATTGTTATGATCCTCCTTTATCCAATGCGTTTCAGAGTAAAAGCATCTCCTTCTTCAGGGGTGTTTGAAGGGTTAGATCATATATCTATAACATAAAAAGGATAATCATAGAACAGTGATAACACATCATTTGCCTATTCATAGTATATGTATATATTTTAATAGTTTCAAAGACTCACTCGCATTTCAATGGTGTCATAAATAGACATTCCGTGTTGATTATTAAAATCAAAGAACATATATAAAAAGAATGTGTCTCCTGCTGCAAAGGATCATCATAGATCCAGAATCTTATGGCTGTCTGATGTAGTCAACTTGCTACCATTCAATTTTTTAGGTAAGGGTCTCCCAGTAGTCACCCCCCGGGTGATAATGGGTAGCAGAGAACACTGAGGTCAAATGGTAGACAGGGACTTGCAAACACAGATATTAATGGTCTTATTATCCTTTTTATTTTATAGACATATGATCTAACCTTACAAACACCCCTGAAGAAGGAGATGCTTTTGCTCTGAAAATCGTTGAGTGAAGGAGGATCATAACAATTTGCTTCTGTGTGGTGTTTACACAAAGTTGTGGCTGTTCCATGTTCAATATATTCTTTTATATATATTTGTTCAATAAATAGTTTTTACTGTAACAAACATGTTATGTAATTAGTGCCTTAAAAGCCCACCCAAGGGGTATTCATTTTAGTCTATTGCGTGCAAGGGACATCTTTGAATTTAAATTTTTGTTAACTAATGATTCAGTATTCAAAGTAAACCCTTATTTACTAACCTTCATTTTGATTGCTAAGTGAGCAATGCCCACAATACATGCTCAAATTACAGCTGATCCATACTGAATTGGCAAACTTTGAGCCGTGGATGCCCCTGTTGACACCACTCAGCTCGACAAATGTCCATTGATCAATCGACTCTCCTCAAAGGAGAATTCAAAATTCTCGCTTATAGTCAAATACTAGTTCAAAATTGTTGGCCGATTAACACCTGCATTAACTAGCTGCAGTAACTGTTCTGGTATAACAGCAGAGGCAGATTTTTCCATCTGCACTGTTTAGCATAAAGGGGTATGTTAAATATCTTTCGTTCAGCCACCAGGATGAATGAAAGAAATCTTTGAGTGCAAAGCCACCTTTACCTTTACTCATTAAGTAAATAAACCCCATTTTTAAAAATAATTTAAATAGTTAAATAAATGTGATAAACTGTAAAAAAAATCATATTAATGTTGATAAGGGTTACAAAAAACATTGTTATTGTTCAGTATATAATTTATAAGTATATGCAGTCACAATACTATGTTCGGGCATCCGTGGTCGTATTACATATATTACATGTTGTGTCAATTTTCAATTATAAATTTGATTGTAATTTCAAAATACAATTGAAATTTTCAGTCAGGTTAATTCTTTGTTGGTATCTGAAGAAAAGATAAGAACTTTTGCCATGTGCAACTGTACTATTAGGCATACGGACAAGAAATGTTCTGGTGTAACAACAACCTACATTTTCCTAGTTTTAACTCAAATAAAAGAGCAGCGATCATAGAGGTGATTTAGGCTACAAATACTGCTACGAGGTCTAGCTAGGTATCTATAGCAGGATGTCAAAAATTCCTGAAAGAAATAAAAAATATTTTACAAATACATAATAAATGTAATGTATTTTAATGGTAAAAACTGTTAGTAGAATGTACTGTTTTTTTGTTTTTATTACACATAACATTTATCATTTACATGCTGCAGGTCAAACTGAAATACACTTTCTCTTTATATGTGAAGTGATTGATAGTGCAGCAGCTATGAAATCGCAAGGGAAGCAGAAGATATAGTGAGAACGGGATGGGGCTCCGCATAGTGAGACTCAGGTATCTTAATAAGATCTTGTTGCACTATTGAAGCTTGACATAAAAGGAGGTTGGGGACACTGCCAACTGCAGCCACATGGACTGTAAATTTGGTTAGAAGACCTGTGACTTTCAAGATACTAAGCTGTGTCTGGCTTCCAAAATTAGGCAACTTTAAATGCTACAATTACCTACTCATACTCCCCATTTCTGCTATCATGGGATACTATGTACGCTCTGTCCTGGGATAAATTACCATCACTGCAACATCTATACACACAACTTCTAGTGTCCAAAGCAACTCCCCTGCTAGGATTATCATTTTATGCAGAACATTTTCTTATTTTGCTGGTCCTAACCTGGTTTAGCATATTGTGACAGTTGGGCTAATTTACTAAAGGAGTAGAGCATGTTCACTTACAAAATGAATTGACACTTATCTTAGAGAACAATGTAAACATTTGCTTTGCAAATAATATCCGATCAGATCGGATATTTCCTTGCACATGATTTGATGAATGAGGTCAGCTCAATTTAACCTCTTTCATGAAGATAAGTGAATTTTCAATTTGTTTCACCTTATTTACTAGGACAAATGAAAATTCACCTCTTTTTGTAAATAAGGGTAATTGTCAGAGCTGAGGCCAGTTGAAGAGGCTGAATGAAGCAGCACTCGTGGAGACACAAAGGGTTCGCCAAAAAAGTTCACACTGGACACTCCCTCCTGAGTGCTGATTAGTAAATCTAAGGTGGCATAAATGGCCACCTTGGGCAGCATCCACCACTGGCATGACCATAGTTATTGTGTAAATCGGGTTCAATTAGCTGACTGTTATGGAAAATAATTATAAAGGAAAAAGCAGCCTTGTTGCTGTACTACCTAGGCTTGTACCTAAATATAAGTCAGGCCCTGATAACAGTGTATAGATTACATAGGATATGTGCTTTAAACACATGCATTTGTTATACAAGTGTTCTTATTGCATGCAAGCTCTGCAGAGGCTAAATGCAAACAATGGATAATGCTGGTGTATCTTATGATCCCCGGTCAGTGAATGAGAAGCAAGGTGATAACAGAAGCTAAGCATACCAATTCATGCAGACCAGAAAATACTACAAATACTAACAGTAGAATGAATGAGAGCAGTAACATCAATGAAAAAGAATTCGTAGGCAATGCCTACACTTACATAATAGAAATTATTGGCTCTGTGGATTAGAGGGCTGACTTTTTTTTACTATGGAATAGTGTGGTCCAAATGATTGGGGTCCAAGTTTAGTTCAACAGAAATAGAGAAACAAATATAAAGCTAACAGCCGCAATGATCCAGTTGCACTATTTACCTGCAATATCATCACAGCTATACAAATATTCTCTCCTGAAAAAACTTGCAAAATGTTGTTTATGTATGCCAGGTAAATACACATCTATATTCATATTATATAGAGCAATCATTCACTGCTATATGGCCTTAGAATGTTCAGTTCTAAATGAAGCCCTCTTGGGCTTACTGATCTGAAATCTAGTTGTCAAAAGGAGAGTGGCCCAATGGGCTTTACAAATGGGTAACATATTTTGCACAATACTGTTCACGGCAAAATGTGATAAAACAAATATATAATAGTTAACCCAGTAATAAAAAATAAAAAAAACACAGCCAAGTTACAAGTAATTATCATGATCTGGTAGTAATTTAGTAAGTTTAGCTAACATTTTTTTTAATGGTCAGTCCACCCAAAATACAATATTTACTCCACCATTGGCTTGATCACAATGATGGAATGCAGTGTGAATCACATCAGTATTACCCTTCAATATTTTGGGTTCTTCCAAATATTTGCCAAGGTGTGGTAAAAGTGGTTAAATGTACCTGCAATTCCATAACAAGCAGTGTTTATATTGTATTATAGCATGACTTGACTATTCTCCCAGTGTAAGCCACTATATCATTACCCAGACAATATAACTGGACATATCACATATATTAATGGATCTTGTATTTTCTACAATAATTAGTTTTTTTTTTCATTTTTTTTTCAACAATATAGCCATAGCTATGCAATGGAGGTGACGTACAAGCAGAACAGAATTGATGCATTTTTATGGTTTGCAAATAATAATGCAGAATTATAATAAGGAGCAGGGTGAGACTAAGTTTTGTGTTTGATCTAACTTTATGGTAGATGGACATTTACAATGAAATAAAACTAGAGTATAAAGTTTGGATTGTCAAGCATCAGATACAGAATACAAACAGGATGTGAACTAAATATGCATACTGCTTTGGCAATCCTGTTATCCATAAACGTATAACAATTTGCAAACTTCTTGCAGGCTTTTTGGAGAGAAAACATGGCAGAGGTCTTACAGTGGGATTACCCACAGTCATGGGATCATCACCCAATAAGCAACTGACATCTCAAGTCCATTGCCAAATTAGGGTCAACTAACTGCATGCTAAGCACACAACTGGGTAAATAAAGAAAAGGGCAAAGCTGTTCTTGAGTTGCTGAAAGGCAAGAAAAAGCATCGCTATTGCCTGTCCTGTAGATGCACCCTGTTGTACTCAAAGGTATGAAATTTAAACCCTGATCAACTATGTTTAGGCTTCAGTTTTAAGACCAACTTAATGACCAATGAAGTCTTAAAGTTGAGCAATCTAGAAATAAGGATGGACATAAACATGGTTCACATGAAATATTTAATGCAGAAACATGTCTAAATTTCCACTCCTTTTATTCCAGGTTGTCAAACAAAGATGGAACACTGCTGTCAAGTTATCAATTGGCAGACATTGCAATCTTTACTGCAGGTGAAAGCAACAATGCAAACGAGTCGTTCTTTTCAAGTGATCCATCTATAAGAGAGGCATGCAGAGCAGCATGCCAAATCTGCAAACAACATACCTCATTCACTAATGCCACATGTAACACCTAATGTCAGAGCTGCCACCCTGACTCCATGTTGCTGCATGTATTTAAATTATTTCTGTTTGTGCTGTGATCATATTTCGTACATTATGATGGACTATGAAACTTAAAGAGGAACTCCAGTCAAAGAAGCAAAGCAATTTTTGCATAGAATACAGCTCCCCTTTATGTTTTGTACAACCAGTCCTTGGTATTATATATTTCCTCTTATGATATGGGGCTGCTTTAACGTTTAATGTTAACATCAGTTCTAGAAGTAGATGCAGAGTGAAAGCATTAGTCTATGAATTCTTTTTAAATCCAGCAGGAGAGGAACAGATATTGGTCATTCCAACACTTTTATTCACAATTTTCAGCCATTGCAGGAACTTTTCTTTTCTTTTCTTGCAGGCTGATTTGTAATTTTAGCTTGGGTTTAGATATTTACGAATATGTAGGTATGTATAACACAGTTTTAAAATACAGGAATATAACCTGTAAAACAAAGCAAATATATATTATGTTCATAAAGTGACAGATTATCACTAATATATACACTAATATATGGAAAAAGGTCCCACACTTGTACAAAGAGATTTTGGACAAACAATATTACTGGACAGGAAGTCAACTAAGTGTAAGATAATTGTTACCCATGAAACCACTGTTGCTGAATGTTTGCCTGACGTTCCTCTTTAAATTTAAGAACGCTCTGCTCATGTGACTAATATCACAGGAATCTCTGACATATAAGAGAACCAGATTACTGCTAAATGCAGAAGTGGAGAAGTGGACACACATAGTGCTGAGTAAACAGACGCCAGCAGACCTGGAGTTAGGCAAACATCTCTGCATTAATATCTTTCAGTACCTTGGATACCCAGTCATCCAGCTAAATGGAAGGCAGCAAGGAGGGAATGGGGATACAAATGGGAGTCATTGAAAAGAGATTGCTTTTCTGCACAAATGCAACGTGCAAATCAAAAAAAAAAAAAGAACATTGAATAAATAGAAAAAAAATGGACACAGGGTGAAATGGTATTTAAAAATAAAGATGCGGAGGATGCTTGGTAGATAGAACAATATAAATTCAATTATCCATTGAATTTCTATTGAGGCGAAAGATGGAAAAGGTTCATAAAAGCTATTAAGGAATCAAGTACAATGATATTCCTTGGACTGTATAAGACATTTGATCAGAAAAGCTGCGCAAGCAGATAAAAGCCTTTGACTCTGTCAGTAAAGGTAGAGCTGACATACTGCAAGCAAACTGCTGAAGTGTAGGGAATGATTTTGTTTCTTGTAGGTTTGAGCTGAGAGCCCTATGATCAAACATCATGTTAAATGGCCATCAATATATGCAAAAGAGTATAAATAGTACTATATATGAAGATAAAACATGTCTACTAAAAAAGGAACAACTCTATTAAGACAAGAGTCCCCAGTTAGCCTATGTAATTTTAGAATATTTTTTTTTTTAACTTCTCCTTCAACAGCCACTTTAAGGATATATTTGTATATCAATTTGTGCATAGAAAATGATTATTTTTATTTTATTGTAAAAGCACCAAGAAAACAGGTGGGGAAATCTTTCAGTCATTTCACCTAAATCTAAATTATACTTGGCAATTCTGAGAACTAGTAGAATTCCGCTATGTATAACATTACATTATATTAATACATAGCCAGAGTATATTAAGATAAACAATTTGCTCTCTAAAATGTGCTACAGTAGTATTTATTAAATTAACTTACAAAAAAAAACTTCACAATAATGATATGTGTTGACTTATAAAATCATTATGTAATTAAATGTTGGGCAAACATTACCTTTCCATTTCAGTTTGTAACCAGATATAATTTTCTAAAACTGCCAAAAATCTATTCCTAATACAGTATTCATTTAGCAGATTTGACTTTTTAGAGTCTTCACTCCCTGCTCCTGTATTTGGCTCACTGGCTTTCTCGGAAACGTGCACGGAGCGTGTAAGGAATGTATAAAGGTTATATGTATTCTTACTTATGGTGAGACTAAAAAAGTAAAATTACTAAAATGATTTTCTTTTATTTTGTCTTTTTATGCTTTTTTGCCCCTTTTATGTTTTCCAGGTTTTGTTAAAAAAATAATAATCCTGTTTACAGAGCTCCAGCTGAAATTATCATATACAATTGGACAAGTCCAAGGATGCATTCTAAAAGGTCAATGAATATCCTGTGAGTTTTAACATGTTCAACGTCTCCAACTAATCTTTTACAACTTCCATCAGCTCATTCCCCACAGTTACAACCTTTTGTACCACCTGCGCCACCCTATTAGATTGTAAGCTCTTCTAAGCAGGGCTTTCTTAATCCTCTTGTATTTTATTGTATTATAACTGTATTGTCTCCCTTGTATATTGTAAATCGCTGAGTAAACTGTGGGCGCTATATAAATCCTGTATAATAATAATAATAATGTTATTCATTTTGGCACGGTCAAGTGTTTGCACCAGGGAGATGGCTAGGTGGTAGCTGGGTCTTAGGCTTCCATGAATATATAATTATGTGATGTGATGGTGTATTCGTCCGGACTGCTTTGGTTTCTGGTAAATGCACATCAATCACAACACAATTGGCTTAATTTACTGAAGTGTTAACCACTTTCAGACCGGACCATTTTGCTGGTAAATGACCAGAGGTCTTTTTACACTTTGGCACTGCGCTGCTTTAACTGGTAATTGCGCGGTCATGCAATGTTGTACCCAAACAAAATTTGCGTCCTTTTCTTCCCACAAATAGAGCTTTCTTTTGATGGTATTTGATTGCCTCTGCGATTTTTATTTTTTGCGATATAAACGTAAAAAGACCGCAAATTTTGAAAAAAAATGATATTTTCTACTTTTTGTTATTAGAAAAATCCAATAAACTCAATTTTAGTCATACATTTAGGCCAAAATGTATTCAGCCACATGTCTTTGGTAAAAAAAAAGTCAATAATTGTATATTTATTGGTTTGCGCAAAAGTTGTCACATCTACAAACTAAGGTACGTTTTCTGGAATTTACGCAGCTTTTAGTTTACGACTGCCTATCTCATTTCTTGAGGTGCTAAAATGACAGGGCAGTACAAAACCCCCCCAAATGACCCCATTTTGGAAAGTAGACCCCCTAAGGAAATTGATAAGAGGCATGTTGAGCCCATTGAATATTTTATTTTTTTGCCTCAAGCGATTGAATAATGACAAAAAAAAAATTTTTTTTTTTTTTTTACACAAAGTTGTCACTAAATGATATATTGCTCACACATGCTATGGGCGTATGTGAAATGACACCCCAAAATAAATTCTGCTGCTTCTCCTGAGTACGGGGATACCACATATGTGGGACTTTTTGGGAGCCTAGCCGCGTACAGGGCCCCGAAAACCAAGCACCGCCTTCAGGCTTTCTAAGGGCGTAAATTTTTGATTTCACGCCTCACTACCTATTACAGTTTTGAAGGCCATAAAATGCCAAGATGGCACAAAACCCCCACAAATGACCCCATTTTAGAAAGTAGACACCCCAAGCTATTTGCTGAGAGGCATGTTGAGTCCATGGAATATTTTATATTTTGCCACAAGTTGCGGGAAAATTACAAACTTTTTTTTTTTTTTTTTTTTTTTCACAAAGTTGTCACTAAATGATATATTGCTCATGCATGCCATGGGCATATGTGAAATGACACCCCAAAATAAATTCTGCTGCTTCTCCTGAGTACGGGGATACCACATATGTGGGACTTTTTGGGAGCCTAGCCGCGTACGGGGCCCCGAAAACCAAGCACCGCCTTCAGGCTTTCTAAGGGCGTAATTTTTTGAGTTCACTTCTCACTACCTATTACAGTTTTGAAGGCCATAAAATGCCAAGATGGCACAAAACCCCCACAAATGACCCCATTTTAGAAAGTAGACACCCCAAGCTATTTGCTGAGAGGCATGTTGAGTCCATGGAATATTTTATATTTTGCCACAAGTTGCGGGAAAATTACAAACTTTTTTTTTTTTTCACAAAGTTGTCACTAAATGATATATTGCTCACGCATGCCATGGGCATATGTGAAATGACACCCCAAAATAAATTCTGCTGCTTCTCCTGAGTACGGGGATACCACATATGTGGGACTTTTTGGGAGCCTAGCCGCGTACGGGGCCCCAAAAACCAAGCACCGCCTTCAGGCTTTCTAAGGGCGTTACAGTTTTGAAGGCCATAAAATGCCAAGATGGCACAAACCCCCCCCCCAAATGACCCCATTTTAGAAAGTAGACACCCCTAAATTTAGGGGTACACTAGTGAGACTAGGTAATAAATGGCGGGTGCCCTGAAACTATAAAAAAATAACTAACCAACCAGCGTCACCTGTAACAGTTATATGGTGATCACTGGTGAAAGGGTTAACTAGGGGGCAATCAGGGGGCTTTATGCGGTAGTATATGGGGGTCCCTGGCGCTATAAAAAGCTGCGGCGAACCTAAATACCTACCTGCCTAACTAGCGTCACCTGTGACACTAATACAGCGATCAGAAAAACGATCGCTTATTAGGCTGGGTTCACACTGGAGCGATGCGGGAACGCCACGAATGCGCGGCGGGTTCCCGCATCGCATGCCTCCCGGCGGCAGTTCACACTGCCCTATGCGAACTGCTGGGAGTGTCAGTGAAATGTTAATGACACCCCCAGATCAGTTCGCATATCGCAGTGCGATCTGCAAACTTGGATCGCATGGTGTGAACACCCATGCGATCCGATTCTGCTGCGGACCAAAAAAAGGGTCCCGTGCGAGTTTGCGGCGGGTGCGGCGGGTGCGACACGAATTCAGCCATACTATCTGTATAGCTGAACTCGAATCGCACAGAGATCGGATGTGATTTGCACTGCAGTGCGGTGCGAATCACATCCGTTCTCATAAACCGCTGCAATGTGAACCCAGCCTTAGTGACACTGGCGACGGGGGGTGATCACGGGGTTAAACCTTTATTGGGGGGGTTAGGGGGGTACCTTAGAACTAAAGGGGGCTAACCCTAACTGCCCTAACAGTTATTAGTCACAAATGACACCTGCCGGGTGATCAGGGGGTTAAACCTTTATTAGGTAATAAATGGCGGGTGCCCTGAAACTATAAAAAAATAACTAACCAACCAGCGTCACCTGTAACAGTTATATGGTGATCACTGGTGAAAGGGTTAACTAGGGGGCAATCAGGGGGCTTTATGCGGTAGTATATGGGGGTCCCTAGCGCTATAAAAAGCTGCGGCGAACCTAAATACCTACCTGCCTAACTAGCGTCACCTGTGACACTAATACAGCGATCAGAAAAATGATCGCTTATTAGGCTGGGTTCACACTGGAGCGATGCGGAAACGCCGCGAATCCGCGGCGGGTTCCCGCATCGCATGCCTCCCGGCGGCAGTTCACACTGCCCTATGCGAACTGCTGGGAGTGTCAGTGAAATGTTACTGACACCCCCAGATCAGTTCGCATATCGCAGTGCGATCTGCAAACTCGGATCGCATGGTGTGAACACCCATGCGATCTGATTCTGCTGCGGGCCAAAAAAAGGGTCCCGTGCGAATTTGCGGCGGGTGCGGCGGGTGTGGCGGGTGCGGCGGGTGCGGCGAATGGCTGAACTCGAATCGCACAGAGATCGGATGTGATTTGCACTGCAGTGCGGTGCGAATCACATTCGTTCTCATAAACCGCTGCAATGTGAACCCAGCCTTAGTGACACTGGCGACGGGGGGTGATCACGGGGTTAAACCTTTATTGGGGGGGTTAGGGGGGTACATTAGAACTAAAGGGGGCTAACCCTAACTGCCCTAACAGTTATTACAGTCACAAATGACACCAATGCAAAAAAAAAAAAAAAAAAAAAAAAAATGACATTGGTGTCACTGTGACTGGGGGGCAGGGGTAATTGGGGGGGTGATCGGGGGGTAAAGGGGGGGTGTGAGTGTGCCTGGCATGTTCTACTGTGTGTGGGATGTGTTGGTGCAACTCACTGATCCGCTCTCCTCCGTGTCGGAACGAAAAATACCGACACGGAGGAGAGAATACATCACTTCCTCTCCTGTGTTTACATTACAGGAGAGGAAGTGATGTCACCGGGGATTTCCATTCGTCGGGAGCGATCGCGAGGGGGTGGCCATGAATGAATGGCCGTCCCCTCGTCCGGGATCGCTCCCGAACGAAAACCGACCGCCGCAGGCACCGGGCGGGGGCCCGATCGGGCCCCCGACCCGCGGGAGGCAAATCACGTACATGTATGTGCTTATGCCTGCCCGTGCCATTCTGCCGACGTACATCGGCGTGCGGCGGTCGGCAAGTGGTTAAGCTAGGTCAGGGGTGTCCAAACTTTTTTCAAAGAGGGCCAGATTTGATGAAGTGAACATGCTTGAGGGCCGACCATTTTGCCTGACATTCTTTAAACCATTAAAATTCGGTCTAAGTGTGTTCGTTCAAGCACTAATACATTGCCCAACAAGAATTCTCTTGCCTTTGTGGCTGTGTGTGGTGAACAGATGAGCTTGGGCGGTTTATTTGGATATACCGTATTTATCGGCTTAAAACATGCACCTTAACTTTAAAAAGTACGTTTCAGGAAGAAATCTTACATTTTAAATAAAGAACTGTGAAGCAAAATAAGGGTCAGTGACCATCAATGCAGCCTAATCAGTGTCCATCTGCAGACTCACAAGTGCCATGAATGCAGCACCCACCGTATTGCCATGAATGCAGCACCCACTGTATTGTCATGAATGCACCACCCACCGTATTGCCATGAATGCAGCACCCACTGTATTGTCATTAATGCAGCACCCACCGTATTGCCATGAATGCAGCACCCACTCCATTGCCATGAATGCAGCACCCACATTATCATTAATGCAGCATCCACATTATCATTAATGCAGCACCCATAATTACATGAATGCAGACTCACCATTGTCGTCAGTGCAGCCTGATTCATGTCCATCTGCAGCCTTGAGGAGACAGGGAGGGGGCGGGACGAGCGCAGGAGAAACTCCTGTTTTCTCGGCTGCCTCTTTAATTGAAAGTCCCGCCTCCTGTGATGGACAAAACAGCTGTCCAATGGCAGTACAGGAGACGGGACTTCCTTTTACACAGGACGCCATGTAAACAGGAAATACTCCTGTATCCTGTACAGCACTTGTCCTGTCCCCTCCAAGGCAAGTATATCTTTTGTGGCCCCCGGTGATCGGGGATTCGTTGGGGGCCACAAAAGATATATATGTCAAAATTACCAGACGGCCCTCCTAAACCGGAATGCGGGCCAGGCTTTGGATATGCCTGAGCTAGGTAAAGCGGCCCTGTTTTCACTTTATACATCATTTGTTGAAGGATTTAAAATAAATAAATAATGTCCTAACAGAAGTATGAAGCTTGTCACTTCCTGTCTCCTTGTGAAATTGCTAGTTACCTGGCTGTTATGCTGGCCATCCAATGTCAATACTTTTCAAATCATTAGCATATTAGAACAAATTTGTACTGTATACCAAGAAAGTCACTTATTTTGTGTTAGCGACTAAAAGTAATGAACTCTGAGGGACAGTATGACAGTCAGGCAATTAGCAGAATATCTTCAACAGTCTCTAGAATTCTCTAAGAAAACATGACCTCTGACCATCAGCTTTGACCTTTAGGTTGGATGGGTGACACTGTTATTGACACCATCTTGTCCTCCCATAAATACCATAAATACAAACTTTGGGGAAGATTTACTAAAACAGGTGCACTCAGAATCTGGCTTTTAACCTCAGCTTTTTTAAATAAAGGTTCGGCAATAACAACTGGAAGCTTATTGATTTCTTTGCAGAAGTGAGCCTGAATTTGCACTCTCCAGCTTTAGCAAGTAAACCCCTTTGTCCCAGCTCTACTACTACATAGTGCATTCTGATATTATTTATATCCATATTCCAAAATCTGAAACTTGGTTTGGAAAAGTATAGATAGATTATATATATATATATATATATATATATATATATATATTATATATATATATATATATATATATAATGAAAATAGTAAGGAATACACCTGCTTTTCACCTCAGTGATAGTCCAATGTGTGAAAACAAAAAACAAAACAAAAAAGCTGAACTGCTGCAGACACCGATAGGTGAATCTGTGACCAATGAAGTGTGTGTATAATGAATGGTGCTGCGCTGTTATAGGACTGTAGACCCCATATGTAGAGCCCCTGATAAAGTCATGTGACCCGTAATGATACGCTTCTGGATTGTCTGACAGGCACACCGGAAGTGACGGGGGAGACAAGCTCGGCGCTCTTGGATGATACACTGTGTCTCATCTTGCTTAATGTGAGTTTCATTCTGTGTTGGTTTTATCAATAAATTTTACACTACGTACTACACTAGTCTTCATAGTTTGCACGGTTAAGTGCAAAAAAAGCACCACTTTTCACACCTCACACCTGCATCCCAGGATTATTTTAGAGACATTATTTATTTATTGAGATGCTGATGACCACTGATTCATTTATCATTATTTGTTATACAAGATATTTATTCAACCTGGATATCGCTTTTCACAGTTGCATATTGAAGGCTGTGTTTGCAAGTTTGGTTTCTACTGCCATCTTTTGCACAGTTTTAGTATCACTTTCTACTTTATAACCTGTGGCACATAGGTCACACTACAGTCCTATAACAGCACAGCACCATTCATTATACACACACTATATATACACTATATTACCAGAAGTATTGGGATGCCTGCCTTTACATGCACATGAACTTTAATTGCATCCCAGTCTTAGTCCATAGGGTTCAATATTGAGTTGGCCCACCCTTTGCAGCTATAACAGCTTCAATTCTTCTGGGAAAGCTGTCCACACGGTTTAGGAGTGTGTCTATGGGAATGTTTGACCATTCTTCCAGAAGCCCATTTGTGAGGTCAGGCACTGATTTTGGATGAGAAGGCCTGGCTCGCAGTCTCTACTCAAATTCATCCCAAAGGTGTTCTATCAGGTTGAGGTCAGGACTCTCTGCAGGCCAGTCAAGTTCCTCCACCCCAAACTCGCTCATTCATGTCTTTATGGACATTGCTTTGTGCACTGGTACAAATCCTTTGGTGGAGGGGAATTATAGTGTGGGGTTGTCTTTCAGGGGTTGGGCTTGGCCCCTTAGTTCTAGTGAAGGGAACTCCTAAGGTATCAGCATACCAAGACGTTTTGGACAATTTCATGCTCCCAACTTTGTGTGAACAATTTGGGGATGGTCCTTTCTTGTTCCAACATGACTGAGCACTAGTGCACACAGCAAGGTCTATAAAGACATAATAGTAATGGTAATATAGTGTATGCAAAAGCTTCCTCACAACCATGACAATACAAAACAGTATATGCAGAACATCCCCAGAAAATTAATTATCCGAATGTGAGGATGTCTCTCAACTTTTTGCAGAAGGTAAAGGTCTGGCATCCACTGACCTTGGATGGGAAACTTGGTGAGAATCTTTTCAAGGTACCACACATCTAGAGGGACACCAAGGTGCAGTTAATGTCCTCACTATGACAGATTATGTTATTAGAGCAGACTCCCGCTAAGTAACAGCAATGGCCTTTCTCAATTTCTAAAGAACACAAGAACTTGGGAAACTGCAAAGAAACTATTTTTTTGCAGTGTATAGTATACAGTATACGGGTCTCATAAGTAATTAGAATATTTTGAGCCGCAATGCTCCATTTACAGAAGTACACTTAATTAACAACCTACAGATCTGTTAGCGAATAAAGAAATATTCGCTATAAAACTATGAATAAACAAGTGAGCTGGCGTGTTCACAAAACTCCAAAAATCCTTGCATGCTGCTATGAATTAGCAAAAATTGAACTGCAATAGCCACAAATTATAGTAAAACCTTTCTTGTTCTAAGTTGCCTACTTTGCAGAGAATTTGCGGCTGATTAAAGTACATTAACAATTTGTATTTTTTCCTATTACACCTGGGTAAAAGTCAAATCTCAGACCATATTATAGTATCTTTGAAACATTAACTAAACAATTATGCATGTACCATGTCAACAGAGTAAATACTGCTATAGCTGTGCAAACATCTGTCTGACTCAAGGAGTAATCTACAGTGACAGGTTTTCCTAGATAATACGAAAAGCTCCCATCTGCTATACCACAGGAAATAAGGAACATGCAGCAGAAAATAATTTCATATCCTACCTGATACCCACATAGACATTTACTGTTTATTGACTAGCAAAAGGGTACCCGTAGGTGCACAGCTTCCTAAACTATATTCTCATGCACCAGTTTTGCTGTTATTTGACACTTTTGGCTATATCAAAACATTTAGAGCCCTTTCACACTGCACCGCCTAGGGCGTCAGCGGTAAAGTGGCACTATTTTTAGTGCCGCTTTACCATAGTTTTAGTGGCGCTATTCGGCTGCTAGCGGGGCGGTTTTAACCCCCTGCTAGCAGCCAAAAAGGGTGAAATCCGCCTGCAAAACACTGATTTCAATGGTGAGCTGCGGTGGAGGAGTGGTGAGTTCACCACTTCTTCACTGCTCCAAAGAAGCTGCTGGTAGGACTTTTTCTGACGCCCTGCCAGCACACCGCTCCAGTGTAAAGGCCATCGGGCTTTTACACTGGAGTGCATGGAGCAGTTGTTTTAGGACGTTTTGCAGGTGCTATTTTTAACGCTATAGCACCTGCAAAACACCCTTAGGCCCGGTTCACACCGCTGCGGGGGGAGATCCGGATGTGATTCGCACAGCAAATCACATCCGATCTCCGTAGCGATGCGAGTTCAGCCATACAGATAGTATGGCTGAATTCGCAGCGCTCCCGCAGCAAACTCGCACGGGACCCTTTTTTGGGTCCGCAACAGAATCGGATCGCATGGGGGTTCACACCATGCGATCCGATTCCTGTGCAAGTCGGCAGATCGCACTGCGATATGCCGACGGATCTGGGGGTGTCATTAACATAACATTGACACTCTCAGCCGTCCGCATAGGGCAGTGTGAACTGCCGGCGGGAGGTGTGCGATGCGGGTAAACGCCGCGGATTCGCGGCGTTCCCGCATCGCTATAGTGTGAACCCGGCCTTAGTGTGAAAAGGGGTCTTAACCTCCCTGGCGGTATGATTCAGTCTGGAATTAGGTGCTGAAAGCGGTACAATTATTTTGCACGGAAATCTGGCTTTTATTTTGTAGTCCTGTAATTCTTAGGAATAACGCTCTTAAATCTGTTCAAACCAGAGTCTAGCAGACATCCCGGGTATGATAAAGTTTATAATATAATAAAGAATAATAAAAATTATTCAATAATGTAATCAAATCCAAAAACACTGAAAAATTTACACTTTTTGGTTGCTATGGACAATCTCCAAAATTCCAGGCAGTAAAAAACAGTATTTATAATATAAAAGTGCATGCAGGGCACTGCACAGACCACTAGGGACAAAGGGGGTGTGTGTTTTTTAATACAGCACTGTAATCTGTAAGATTACAGTGCTGTGTGTGTTTTGTGTGTTTTAACTTTTTTGAATTTGCCGCCGTTCTCCGCTCCCGTGCGCTGTAACGCCGCAGGGAACGGAGCTCGGCGGCATTCGGCACTGTGAATCGAGCGGATGACAGCTCGCTCACACAGCGCGGCGGACATCGCTGGATCCAGGGGACAAGGTGAGTAACTCTCCCTGTGTCCTCCCCTGCATCGAGCGAAGCCATCCCGAGTCTGGCTCGGGGTTACCGCTTCTATCAGTAAATTCCTACCCCGAGCCAGACTCGGGATTACCGCTAGGGGGGTTAAAGAGCTAGTCCACATAAAAGTGATATGCTAGTTATAGGCCTTAGCTTCTTATATATCTTTGGTACACCAACAGCAAGATATCGCTGCCATACGTCCCGACTGTTTTGTCCACCTGGGAGTTGTGGGTGTGTGAGTCCCAGCTCCTCCTATAATATTCTCCATACTTTAAAGTGTTACTAAACCCAGGACCCTATATTCACTATATCTGGTCTCCCACAGTACACAGAACATGGAAATGCAATTATTTTAGTAAATATAAACTGCTAAATATCTTTTCTCATCAGCAGTATATATCAGTCTTGTGACTTCTATCAGTGTCTGGTTAAAGCTTTTAGGAGGATTTTTCATTCTACTCTGACTGTCCTAACTGTCCTATGAGGCTGCATGGCCCCTGACCCTCTATCTTGACAGTGCTGATTAGCCCTATGCTTATCACATGCACCCTCCCAAGAAAAAATAAACTATCTAGCAATACACACCAAACTGAGAATGTGCAGAGTGACTCCAAAGGCTCTGTCTTATTGTGAGATGGATTGGGGACAGTGAAAGAAGGGGAGGATCAGAGAAGACAGGATTAGAGAGCCTTTTTGCACAATGCAGATGATTAACCCTTTATGTTCCACAATGAGTATAACAAGCATGCTTTACTTTATATACAGACTGATTTTACTGTTATGGGTTTAGTAAAATAGGGAGAATGAGACACCCTGGTATAAAAAGCAAAACGTGTACATACCCAAGTAATCAAACTTTTTAGGAGGTATATTAAACTCAGGTGGTTTAAAGTGGTTGTAAAGGCAGAAGTTTTCTTTTTTTATCTTAATGTATCCTATGCATTAAGATAAAAAGCCTTCTGCGTGCAGCATCCCACCAAATACTTACCTGAGCCCCCTCTCAATCTAGCGATGTTGCATGAGAGACTCGGCTGTCCAGGACTCTCCCTCCTCATTGGCTGAGACAGCGGCAAAGCGCCATTGGCTCCCTCTGTTGTCAATCAAAGTCATTGAGTCAATGAGGAGAGAGATGGGGCACAGCCAGACCGTGGCTCTGTGTCTGAATGGAAACAGGGAGCTGTGGCTCGGCTCAGGTGCCCTCATAACAAGGAGGGAGGGACCACGAGCGTTGAAGAGGCACCCAGGAAGAGGAGGATCTGGGCTGCTTTGTGCAAAACCACTGCACAGGGCAGGTAAGTATAACATTTTTGTTCTTTCTATAGAAAAAAGTTAGACTTTAGTATCACTTTAATGCTCTACAATCTACCAAAACTGGTACGGCAGTTTTGAGTTGCATGACCCTTTAAAATAACCAGCCCTAGTTATGGACAGAGAGGGTGAGTCTACCCAGAAAAGTACACCCTTCCGCAAAAAATTTTGTTAGTATTTCTATGCTGGGAAAGGCGGCTCTTCTTTCTTATTTTAATCACAGAATTCTTTAAAGCCCATGTTACACAAGCTTTTCTCTAACAACTTGCCAGTGGCAGTCACTACCTTGCTACCCGGACCAGTAAGTCATTCACTTATTAGTAAGATCTGTCATGGTTTCAGGCCAGCATAAGAGAGATTCCATTAAGGCAAGTAAAAGCCTCTCCTTGATGATTCTGCTGCCTGCGATGTTCTGCCAGAACGGGATTGCCCATGTGGCATGGCCCTAACATTGCCTGCTACACTTGTTTATTGCTAGGTGATCTATCACCTAAGAAGACAAAGACAGTAGGAAAAGCTTCAGAGAAAATGATGCCAGTGACTGGTGACGTGTAGCGCAGAGCGCCACTGACAGAAAAGGACAAGCCCAGAGAAAATTGACCATAATATGCAAGTACTATATGCTAGGGATTCTTGCACATTGCTGCGAGTATTTTCCTACCCCACTCTTGTTTTCTGGAATACGGTATTCAAAACAGGAAAACGCCTAATTACCTTTCAGAAATAATTAGCATTGACATGATCTCTGTGCTTCTCATTAAATGTCTTCCGAAAAAAAAAATGGGCACTATTTATACATTTGTGCTGCTACAGGACAAGATCTTCCTAAAATAAAGTTTCCAACTCAATAGCAACTGCATTGTATAGTAACTACAATGAAAATGCAAAGATATCCAAATAATGCAGTTAGTACAGCAACATTATTATTATATATTATAATTTAAAAGCAATGTGGAAAATGTTACAAAATGTAAATGTTAATGCAATTTATTTGTGAATAAAAATAAGCTACAAAGCCTAACTATAGTTTGCCTTCCATATATTATACTGGCTCGCACTTAATGAAATACACAAGCGATTCTTGTGAAGACTCATGACAGTTTGCCTTCCAATGCCTATTAGATATACTATGCATAACATACAATGTGAACACTAATCTAGTCATTTTTTTACGCTATAACAAGAACATAATGAACATTCAGTATATATTAGACATTGGCTTAAATATTCATTCCTGATTCATAATTTTTGGGACAAGCACACTTTCAATTTAATGCTACCAGCCTAAATCTCTAAAGGAAACTTGTAGTGAGAAACTATGGAGACTGCCATTGCTGACCTTGCCTTATGAAAATACTAGTTCCCTAGATGTCATACTGATTCGATGGCTTAATTTATGTTCACTGATTCAGAAAAGATAGTTTTAGTTCTGACTCAGAACATGGTGTATATGTAGATCAGAAAAATGAAAAAAGCCCTCACCTGTATTTGTATCCTTATGCTGGGTCACAGTAAACCAGACTATTAAAAAATTGGAGTTAGCATGACAGAAAGGCAACTAACATTTTAGGGAGGAAAGGTCAGCAATGAAAACCTCATGTTTTTCTCTTGGTAGGTTTTTCTTTTTTTTTTTTTTATAAAAGAAAGGGTTCTGATCTTACTCTGTATGTCATCAGAGACAGCCAGGAAACGAATATTTTTTTAAGGCTCTCAGCAGTGGTAGCCTCCATTTTTATCTCGGTACATATTTCCTTTATATATTTATTTAACAGGCAATAGGATATTTGTATGTGCGCAGATAAAACGTATAACTATGTCTTTATTGAATGTTAGTTGGAACATGCCAAAATATATGATAGGGCAAGTATGGGTTAGTACGTAAAGTGTAAGTAACCCCCCCTATCCTTTTCAGCCAAGGAAGCTGCAATCTTTGCCTCTGTTTAATCTACAACTGCCATGATGCTGCACATGTGATCAGTTATGACACCAGCCATTGGATGGTTTGACAGTTTGGTTGAGAGCACAACCAATGGGAGTGTTACATTGGCAGTGTTGGCACGTGCCGGAAATGAAACTGTTTTACGGATGAGTTTACTTCCACTTTAAACAGGACTTCTATTTAAGGCTTATCTAGGGTCTACAGCAGGTACTGTATATACTACAACAACCAACTGAAGAAGTAGCTATAATGATTTAAGATGAGCTGCCAAATTTTGATATATAGAATACAATTAAGGTCTCTACAAGTATAGAGAGATTCATTTTCCATCCCAGTTTACAGACATGAACAGAGGACTAATGGTGAAGAATGAATTCAGACAATGGCAGATCAAACATTTTTAAGAACCATCAGCTCTCCATGCTACACAATGAAAGAGACATGGGCTCCTTTATTCAATAGAGTAAACATTTATGTGCAGAAAAGGTTATCTCATTGCAAGTAATCAGACATTCACAGAACTGACTTAAAGCGTATCTAAACCCAAAAACAAACAATTAAAGCCCAAGTCAGGGCTGGAAGATAAAAAAAAAACATCCAGTGGGGCCCTTCACACTGCAAAGGTTAAATACGCATTACTTCTAGGGAGGAGAGAAAAGGGCTGCTTTCTGGGCATTACTTCTGTGTCATCACATACAAGGCAAGGCTTTTACCCTTGCATAGTACATGAAGAAGGCAGGAGTATGACTGTGGAGTGCCTTATAGAGGAGACTTTGCTGGACTGGACGCACCACTGGAGGGACCCTACTGAAGCAAGGAATAAGGTATGTATTATACGTTATTCCTCTACACATATTTTCACCTTGTAAACCTGAGAATAACACAATTCCTGTCCCTTCATGTCTGTTTTTTTCTCCCATCCATTGTATTTATGGGACAACCATGGTTGTCACACAGGCTAGACTTCTGATATGTTTGCCTCTGTTCATCTCCTTTACATGGAAGACTAATGAGAGGAGTAGTTTACACAATAAAGATAAGGTTCTTCATAGGATATGGCAATGACACTGCATTAAAAAACACATTTTGCAATATTTTACATTTAAGTTTTTGTGTTCAGATACGCTTATGGTCACTTGAGATACTGTCACCTCATAAAAAAGAAAACAAACATAGTTTTGTCTAAGACATGTAATACTTCCTTTATCTACTCCCTTGCAGCCAATCTTTGTTTTCTAAAGCGGCTTGTAAGAATCCAAAGCATTTGACACTTCTGGGTGTGTGGGATGCTTGCGCCTCCGTACTGCACACTGTGACTTCCACCCCACAGCTCCTAAATCCCTAGAGGGTCCCTACCCAGCTGCAGAGCTGTGGCGAGGGGGCCGTGGGTGATACATGCATCTGACACAACCAGACTTGACAGATGCTGGAGATTCTTAGCCAAAGCTCTAGTTTTGCAAGTCAGAAAAGTTTGACTTCAACTGAGTTTAAAAATGCAATATACAAAGCAATGTTGTTTCTTTTTTAGGGCTCATTAACGTGTGTGCAGAGGCATGTAAAGCCTGCAGGGTGTTTATGCACCCTGGATGCACAGGCTCTGGCCTGCAGCCTGTTAAAGATAAACAACAGGTTGACAGATGCAGCACCTTTACAGATCTTCCCACACACCCAAGCATTTACATCTGTACAGGGATGGATGCATATCCCTGGATGCAGTCTGTCTTATCAGGTTTCTGTCGGAACACCTTTTACTACACAGTAAAGGCCTGTGAATGAGCCCTTATGAGGCAACAGGGTCTCTTGAAATATACTAAAGATGTATTTGTTTCCATGAGTTACTAGACATTACACCTCACTTCACTACTTTATTTAATAAGCCCCCCAAAAAGGTAAGGAAAATATTTGATCTCTTCTCTTGAAGTGGTTTACAATAATGTTCTGTCTTGATAATGGATGAAGCAGTGTACAGTAAACTATACTGTCGCAGCACAGGCAAGCTTCTTAAGAGCTCTTCTCTAGCATGGTCAGATGCATAAAGCAATGTCTTCCAAACAGGTCACACTTACCTGTTTGTGAACCTTTGTAAGTTGCTCCAGGTTGTTCTCAAGAAAGGAAATCTTCTGTTTCTGGGAATGAATCCCCCCACTGTCCTCGGGTTCCATCTCAGCACTCTAAAAACAAAACAAAAATAGATTATTTAGCAAAACAGCCCATTCACAAATGTCTGCTTTACTTACAAAATCTATTGTCACATCCAACAATTTCCTTTGATTCTTAAGCCAATTTACAAACATAAAGCATGAAAATGTGTGGAGAAAATTCAGCATAAAAACTTCTCTTTCCTTATCTATGGAAAAAAACAAGGAATTGAGTTACTGTGGGCAGCATCTCCAAATACAATAACAATTTCAACTAAACCCTACTAGGCTGGAAATGGATTTCATGTTTTTGCCACTGTACAATGGGTTCTGTGAAAGTAAGTCTTCAAAGGCATGCATTGGAAATCATAACTTTCTTTGTATGTCTTGTTTTAATTTACATAGTAATTTATAATGATCCTGTTCCCAGATCTTTGAAAAATCACACCCTCCTAGGGCCTGTATCAACTGGCTTTTGGCCTGTATTGATGGCATAAGTTTGACATCAGTTTGAGATGCTCCTGAAATCACATTGGCAGGTGCTGATCTTCTTCTGATCTGCATTTGATCTGCTTAAAGTGGATTTTGCATTCTTATACAGGTTTATAGGAATACAAAACCCATCTGATGGGAGAATGTCAAGGCCATGAAAAAATAAAATAGAGAAGTGGCCCCATGGTATTGTCACCCCTAACTCCCATTTGTTTTAGAAATACATTTTACTCTTAATAGAGGGCTTTGGAGATTGTTAATTACATGTCTCTCTATGGCTGCTCTGCTGGTTCTTTCTGTTTTGTGTTTCAGGTGGCAAGGTGTCTGCTGTTGCTGAGAAGATTTATCTCAGCTGCTGAGTCAGCATTTACCTCAGGTCTGTCAGCTGGACTCACCTCTGGTCTCTCCTCAGCCTTCCTTCTGGATCTTTTGACCTACTCTCCCACCCTCCCTCTCCTTTCTTATTTCCCCTCATCACGGTCCCTCTTTATGTGGGAAATGGAGCCTACTTTGTGGGTAGACAGTGTTTGGTATGCTATTACTTGGTTGGTATAAGCTATTGCTACTTGAGACTTAGTGGCTAAGTATGTTGGTCTGGTATTGGTTAACAACAGATATTGAAGGTCCATCTTTCTGGGTAATGCCGGCCACAGTTGGCAAACTGTTATTTGGCTGGTATAAGATAATCCTGCTTGAGTCTTAAGCTGCATTCACACCTGAGCGTATCGTTTTTCAGGCATTTTTTGTGTGTTTTGTTTTTTTTGCAGCTTTTTTGCAGGCTTTTTTAAAAGCATTTTAGAAGGGTATTACAAGCGTTTTGCAGCTTCTGGCAGTTTTGTTTAGCCAATTTAAAGCACTAAGGGGAGGAGAGAGAGAGGAAATTAGGGGTGGAGAGATGCTATTTGAGCATTTTTACTGGCGTTATATGAGCGTTTTCAATCGTTTTTCTGCTCAAGTTCAGCGTTTAAATTGAAGTCTATGGGGCCAAAAATGCTTGTAATCTGCCCAAAAAGAGGATCGCGTACTTTTTTGCATTTCAGGTGTTTTGCTTCAGGCAACAAAATGCTCATATGTGGACAGGTGCCATTGAAATGAATGAGATTTTGCTTGTTGGGCATTTTTGGACTTTTGAGATGAGCATTTTACGAGCGTTTTATGAGCTGATAATTCTCAGGTGTGAATGCAGCCTTAGTGACTAAGCATGTTGGTCTGTTAAAGCGGTAGTAAACCCGCACATTTTTTTATTTTTTTTAAACCTGCAAAGCAAAAGGCATAATGAGCTAGTATGCACCGCATACTAGCTCATTATGAAATACTTACCTTAGAACGAGGCCCCGGCATCTGGCCCGATCCACGCCGAGGGAGCTGACATGCTCCCTCGGCGTTTCTTCCGGGTATCGCGGCTCCGGCGCTGTGAGTGGCCGGGGCCGTGATATCGTCACACCCGCGCATGCGCGCGGGAGATTTCAGTCCGGCCGCTCGGCCGCTGACGGATTTTGACGGCGAGAAACCCCTTGTGCGCATGCGCCGCTGCAGTCAGCGGCGCATACCGAGGGGAATATCTCCTAAACCGTACAGGTTTAGGAGATATTTTTTTTACCTACAGGTAAGCCTTATTATAGGCTTTCCTGTAGGTAAAAGTTAAAAATGTGGGTGTACAACCACTTTAATTGGTAACAGCGGTTCTGTTTGGTATTAAAGGTTAACGTTAATTTTACAATAAAATTGTTTTAAACCCAATAAAGGGGCCACGACCTAAACTTTTCCACAATGCTTGTCGTGTGTTTATTTTATATTTTAGGTATGTTCTTATGGTATGATGGGTTTTAATGGGGTGTACAATCCCACATATCCTGTACAAGTTGTCACTCTAGTGATGCTCTATATTAATACAAAGCATGTGTTATGTTTCAGTACTAGTGTGTTTAAAGTGGAGCTTCCGCTCATTGGAACCCTCCCCCCCTCCGGCACCACAATTGGCACCTTTCAGGGGGGAGGGGGGTGCAGATACCTGTACAGTACAGGTATCTGCACCCACTTCCGGCATAGATATCTGCAGAAGCTACGCCCCTTTCCACAGAATCTACACCCCTTTCCGAAGGTCCCCCGCTGTCTGCTGGGAAACACACGGATCCCAGAGACAGCGGGGACCATCCTTATTGCGCAGCGCGACTCGCGCATGCGCAGTAGGGAACTGGGAAATGAAGCCGCAAGGCTCCACTTCCTGATTCCCATACCCAAGATGGCGGCGGCAGCACCCGAGAGACGATCGAGAGCTTCGGGTGCCGACATCACGGGCGCGCTGGGCGGGTAAGTGTCATTATTTTAAAAGTCAGCAGCTGCAGTATTTGTAGCTGCTGGCTTTAAAAAAAAAAAAAAACGGCGGACGCCTGCTTTAAATAGCAAAACAAGTATTATTATTATGTTCTTATCATTGCTGTTTGCCCCCCCCCCCCCCCCATTGTATCAGTTCCCATTTTGAGCCTCGGCGATGAGACCATGCAAGGTTGAGCTGGAAGCAGCAAACACAAGTGATGTATAAACAGGGCTGGCACAGGTAGAGATCTGACACTACTGGAAATGTCAGATGCTGAAGAAACTCTCATTTTTCAGAACATAAAGAATACAAATCTTTTAAACAACCATTGGGGAAATTAACTATTATGCTCTATTGCTGCAACAAAACTATACTACTCACTGTTGGAGGGGCTGTAGTAGTGTTCCTTACATGATCTCTCCTGGACTCATCCTGCTTCTCCTAACTGGTGATTGCCTTTATGAATGTGGTTTAACTAACCATTTGATTTCATCTACTGTATTACCTACCTCATGCTCCTAATAAATTTGAGCTTCTGCAAATAAAATGCATAGAGTTCATGGCTTACTGAGTCTCTCAACATTGTTGTTTAGTATTTTACTGATATAGCCAGTATTGTAACGTTACATGATTAAGCTTACAACATGGTGGTATATGCGATGTGAGCATAGAGCTGTAGGGCATTTTTACCAATATATGTACTTTTTTAACTTATTTATCTATAATAAAATGCAGAATTCTTAAAATAGTTAGATTGTCCTCAAGAGTTTGGTACCTTAAGTTCTGTAGACTGTAATTTGATATATTATAAATTTGCTGGGATGCTGGTACCTTTATACCTACAGTAAGATATCAATCCTTCTACTTTACATATAATAAACTCTGTAATACTACTTCTTAAAAACACACTGTATAGTAGCCCATGGATATCATCCAACCACACAGTAATTCATAGGACTTCTATTTGAAATGCAAAAACACAATAAGAATACTTATAAATATATAAAAAATATCTATCTTTTATAAATCACCAGTCCGGCAAGTGCTATAAGGTAACTTACTTTCTTGACTCGAGATGTGACGTCTTGAACAAAAAGCTTCCGAAGATTGTGGAGGGTCTGAAGTTCACGTGCCTTAAAAAACATTACAACGTGACAGTAAATCCATACAGAAAGGAGCAACAACATTACAATAGCATAAAAAAAGATACTTACAACAGTCTCCTCGAGCCCTTTAAGATCCTGCTTGGACTGCTCGTGTTTCTCGTACAGAAATCTATCAGAGATAATACAAATATAATATATTGGATAATTGTTCTCACCATACCAAGAGAGAACAAACACTCCGCAGGTTTAAAAAAACAGCAATGGTATCTTAGTGCAACTTGTCTTTCCCACTGCTTGCATCTGTTATCAGTTTTTTATGTTATAGCATACTAGTCATAGTATCGCCATGTTTAGAAGAGTAAACAAAATGTAAGGAAATTTTTAATACGCTTTCTATTTCTCTATTAGCAAGTTTTCTGCACCTTATTTCCTGGCTCTGCCCATCTGTCACAACTGCTACAACAGATCTTACCTTAGGTTTATGCAGGTGTTAAATTTTTAACGCTTTTAACGTGCATTTCGACATGTTACACAGGCATTTCCAATGCCCGGTGAGATTTAATTTACTTTTTATTTTTTACAATGCTAAAATAGGCACACGTGTTGCGTTTAAAATGCATTTACTGTTCACTTGAGGTGCTTTTCAACAGAAGTGAGTGAAGGTGTTTACAAACAGTCAACTTCTGCCATACTCCATGGGCAGAAATTCCCTTTTTTAACAATTGTGAGTAGCATTGATAGGTGATAGAAAAACTGGTTAAAAAACACAACCCAACTGCCTATTTTCAACACCTGCAGAGAAAGTAGCATCAAGTATAAGATACAAAAAATCAGGAACTCCAGTGGGAAAATATTGCTGTGTAGAGATATACCATAAGTTTCTAAGTCCCAGTATGGAGCTAAAAATGAAATTTCAGTTTTGAATGAGCTCGCCCTAATTTTAATTCAATATGATTTGTTAATAATTTACTTCTAACTGGTAAAAAGAAGAAAGAAGAAAAGACTCCAGCACTTGAAGGCAATGGATTTATAACCGGAAATTGTGTGCCAAAAATAGCTATGAATGGTTCAGAGACTTGACATCTTTCTTTTTCTTGTCATTATCTTTTAACATTTTACTTTTTTGGGCTCTATGAAGAGATAATAACTGTGTGCTCTGTGGCCTCCATAGGTCAACGCCATGGTTCTTCTTTTTTAAATCACCTTCATTTGTGCCCTACACTATAAAAAGAACAAACAGAAGGTCTACAAGTTTAGGGTATGCTTGAAGAGTCACATTTGGTACCTGGACTATTGGTTGGGCATCATAAATCTCTAGATCCATAGATCTTTATAAGTACAAGATAATAATACTAGTGAGGCCTGGAATGATACTTACGTCAGCTCCTGCAGCTTGTTGCTCTTCTCGTGTTCCTCACTTTTCAGCTTCTCGTAGTCAGCCCTGAGCTTCTCCAATTCCAGCTGCAGCTTCTGGTTCAAACTGAGAAGAAAAGAGGCATATAAATTACATTTACCAGATTTTCTATTCCTCCTTCATTAAATCAGAAAACATTTTCCTGGTAGCTGTTATTGTTTAGTGCAGTTGTGACCAAAAACCCAAGTGATTGAAATATTTCCAATGCACACGTTCCTGGAATTAACTGTTAGTTGTCAGTGGGTGCTGCAGCTATTAATGGCGGCAAACCATAGACATTCAAAGCTGAAGATACTGTATATCACCAGCACACCAATGATTCTCCAAACGGATCCAAAGCTTTATTCAGTGGTCACAGCATACTAACAAAAGCAATGTTTCAGAGCCATGCAGGACCCCTTCATCAGGCAGTTCACTTGCCTGTGTTGCTCGGAAATGTTGCCTTTGTTATTATGCTTTGGATGCGTTTGAAGAATCCTTGGTGTGCTGGTGACATATCTTCAGCTTAAAAAACCCAAATGATCATAAGTCTGAACGCATATAGCTGTGATGTAAATAAAACATTGTTAAAAACACAAAGTAACCCGAATCAATACATAACCTGAGAATGGAGTGAGCATTCAAGACCATCTTTACTAATGCAGTAAAGTACTTTCTAAATCTTAACAACAACAAAGTAGTAGCAAAGAAAACTTGCTAACATGGAAACATAGAGGCTGCCATACCTGATTTTCCTTTCTACAAATGTCACCTGACTGTAATTATGACCCTTTCGCTTTCATTTGTTAAGTCATTATTATAAAGTAAATATGCATACAAGGCTTTCTGACTTTGTGCTAGATCAGTGACTATAAAGTACTAAAGGCAAGGGATCAGCATTATAGCCATTAGATTTCCAGAAGAAGGTCAGTAATGGCAGGCCTTGTGTCTCATGATTTATTTTAAATAGGTCCTTTACTGTAGTATTTTGTTCTGTAATTGCAAAGCTGCTTACTATTGGTATAAACTGTGAGCTCTACTTGTATATACCACGTATGAAAAAAAATATGATTACCGTGGACTGAGTTACAGGTCATTGCAACATAATATACATAAAATTACAAAACTTCAAATTAGATCTTACTCTTTAAGCTCATCAATGATCTTCTGTTTCTCATTTATCTCATCACGGAGACGTGCCAGTTGTTTATGGTGGGCCTCACGGTGACTTTCCATCTGCATCTCCAGAACCTTCTGAAGCAAAGATATGTAGCTAAATGTAAATCCACATTTTACTATGCACTCACACCTGACCCAAGTACTAAGAGTTGTCAAAATGTACTGAAATTTCCAATTTAACTCAGTGCCATGAAATCTTCATCTGAACAGTATTAATGCAGCCGCACATGAATGCAGTGCTTTAAAGAAAATGCGAGGGGATGCAATTAACTCTTAATGGCACCCCTACGTAGTAAAAGCGTGATGCGGTTTTCTGCACGTGGAACTGCATGGTGCCCAAACACTATGGGGTTTGCATGCAGCCATGTTTGAAAAAGGGTGCAGGAACCTTTTTCCTCCTGGAAAATGCATCTCAGCAGCCCATTCAAATGAATGGGCTTTTATGCTCAAGCAAACGTGGCACGCAGAACCACATTAGGAGCTTCACCCAAAAGGGGAAGTTCCATTTTAAGCATTCCTCCCCCCTCCTATGCCACATTTGGCATGTCATTTTTTTGGGGGGAGCAGGTACCTAGCTTTGACAGGTGCCTGCTCCCACTTCCACTCATACCGCCTAGGTGACCCGAGCAGAAGTTCTCCCCCACCTCCCTCCCTGCAATCTTCTGGGACACGTCACAGGTCCCAGAAGATTCCCCGATCATTGAGTGCTCAAGCTGTCAAAGCCGGTTGCCCACAATTGTAATGTCGACACTGGGGAGAGGCAAGGGAGAGAATCCAGAGTTCGGGCGGATGCATCGCTGGATCCTGGAATAGGTGAGTGTGTGTTTATTAAAGGTCAGCAGCTACACTTTTTGTAGCTGATGACTTTTTACACCCACAAAAACTACTGGAACCCCACTTTAATGTGAACCTAATTTAAGATGTGATGACAGCATTTTCTTTTTCACGTTAAGAACTTTTGAGCAAGTATAGAAAATACCTGTTGATCTTGCCAGAAAGGCAGCGTCCTTGTCTCTTCCTGTGCACTTAACTGATCTATCAAACAATGTTAAATCCAGGCTATCTTCAGTATGCTACAAGCTTCCCCTTATTTGCACCTGGTGACCCTGCTAGGAATACACATCCTGTCTTAGGGTGAGAATTCTCTCTAAGCCCTTGTACACACGGTCAGACATTCCGACAACAAAATCCGTCGGATTTTGTCCAACGGATTTTGTCCGTAACTGGTGTTGCATACAAAGTTGTCGGAAAATCCGATCGTTCGGAACTTGATGACGTAATTTTGTTACAACAGGACTACGTTCAGGCTAGTAGCCAATAGCTTTGGTCTCGTAATTTGATCTGAGCATGCATGGCACTTTGTCCCATTGGAATTCTCTACAACAACAATCGGACAAAGTCCCATTGGATCATGTTGTCGGAAAATTTTATAGCCCAGCTCTAAAACTTTGTTGGTCGGATATTCCGATGGAAACAGTCCAATGGAGCCCACACACAGTCGGATTATCAGACAACACGGTCTGATCGGACATTTTCCGTCGGAATGTCCGACCGTGTGTACAAGGGCTTACAGTGCTGTATTTATAGGGGAACACCCTAGAATAGGTTGTGTTAAGACAAGAAAGCACCTCCTCATTTCTTCATGTCCATTGCATAGGGAGGAGATGTTCTGTAGTTTAAAAAAATAGTGGAGTGGTAAGCTGTGGTATTTTTTATTTTTCTTACCTCTTGGAAAAAATGTATACTTTAACCAAATATGGGAGCAAGATATATTTTAAATATCATTGGTGAGGGAGCAGGCTATTCCAATTGTTTTTGTAACCAAATAAACAGATAACCATTAAAAAAGTCCCCTAGACATCCTCGATGGAGCTGGGGGCATGGTAGGCTTGTGGACCTGCAACCGCTTTGCTACTGTACAAGATAATGTATTTAACAAAATACCTTAACAAATGGATGCTATATTTAAAATGTAAAAGCTGGCAGATCGAAACCAAGCATGTGGCGACATTGGTAGTTATATCAAATGTGTTTTACTGTATCACTTTATGAACTTTAAAGCACAGTCTGCCCAGCTTCACAACTAAAGCAGAACTATGGGCAAAATAAAACATAACATACAGTATATGATTTTGCCTGTCAATATCAATAAAAAAAAAAAACAGTTTTTGTTTTCATTTGAGTACTCCCTGTGTTATAACATATTTTTTACCTAAAAAGTATAACTTTCTTATTGAAAAGTTATTACAAGGAAACAGAAAACACATTAGAGTACAATACAAAATCATATGAATAGTGACACACAATAAAATTTTATGGAATATCAGTTTGCAATTATCCAGAACAGGGGTGTCCAACCTTCTGACCTTCTTGGGCCACATTGTAAAAAGAGGAATTGTCTTAAGCCACACATAAAATACACTAACAATAAGGATAGCTTATGAGCAGAAAAAGTCAGGCAGATCACAAGTTAACGATCATTGATATGGCTGATGTACCTATTTGAGCAATAAAACTTAATTAAAAAAAAAAAATTGAAATTGCTTTTGGTATTATTAAAGTAAAAGAGGGCAACATAAAACTGGTGCAATATTTGACACTATTTTTGATAAATGAAAACATCAATATCTGGTTTGATGGATGTAGTAGCAATTCCTAATGAATTCTTATGCCACGTACACATGAGCGTAAAAAATCTTGGATGGCTTTTCCGACGGAATTCTGCTCAAGCTTGGCTTCCATACACGCGGACACACAAAAGTTTGCTGAACTTTCGACCGTCAAGAACGCAGTGACGTACAACACTATGACGAGCCAAGAAAATTAAGTTCAGTGCTTCCGAGCATGTGTCGAATTGTTTCCGAGCATGCGTAGGAATTTTGCACGTCGGAATTGCTACAGACCTTCGGAATTTCCGATAAATTGAGAACATGCTCTCAATCTTTTGCTGGCTGGAATTTGGCCAGCAAAAGTCCGATGGAGCATACATGCAGTCGTCGCATTTTCCGACCAAAAGCTCACATCGGTCTTTTGCTAGCCGAATATCTGATCGTGTGTACGGGGAATTATGGTACTTATCAGATATTTTGGTTTTAATTTTGCCCTTTGTGTGTTTCCTCCTTGATAGGTGCTGCCGAAAACTGATGACATGAATAAGACATGATTGTGAAGAGTGGGATATTTTTCTTTGGGAGAATAAAACTTATAAAAGTCCAGTAAAGAGACACTGTCAAATTTTTCTTCAGCCACATGTGTTTGTTAAGTTTAAATGCATTTTTACAAACCCCCCCCCCCCCCCCTTCCCGAAAAAATAAAAACATTTAAGTAAGTTTACGATATTGTGTTTTTCCCGCATTCATAGCGCTATCTTGGGCCACTTGCGGCCGGTGGGCTGCAAATTGGACACCCTTGATCTAGAGCCTCACCCTATTTCTAATTATCTAGACCATCTACATCTACTTTCCAGGAGGTTTTGGGAGAACAGTCAATTTTAGAGGCTAAGGGGCCAAGTAATATATTGTAACATCCTGAAGTCAGTTTTTTGGGGTGACTGCCATTTATAACCTCCATTATGGGAATTGGTGTAGGTATTGGGTACATGTTGGGGAATTGGGCTTGTAGGGCATGACACAGCTGAAGATAATGGAATAGCATAAAGTTTGGAAGTGTAAATTCACCCTTCAGCACTTGAAAGGTCTTTATACCTCCGCCGTCAACCACAAGACTGATATAGTATAGCTCTAAGAGACACACAAATCTAATTCTGGTATTGTAAGAAGTTCAGGTAAATGTTTGTTATGCAGAGGGGGGGGGGGGGGGCTGTAGATCACAGGGGTGTTTCATTTGATTATAGCCAGGTCCCAAATACACTTATGATGGTAAAGAAGACTATTTTGATTATGAGCTGCAAAGCTTGTCCGGATTTCCTCTTAGCACAACACACATAGGGTGTGGTGTGGCAGACGTGGATGATTTGCAAACTAGGGATAAAGCGGATCTGTTTGATATAAATTAGACAGTTGTGCACCAAGATAATATAGGTTAAAGTCTTGGAATGCTGCATCCCCTAAGGTTGTCAGGTTCTATCAATTGTAGTTTATGTCTGCTATCGCCCAAGAAAAAGGACTGAAGTAAGGTGTCCAAAATCCTAAAGAACTGAAGGGGTATATATACAGGGGAATGCCAGAGAATATACAGAATTTTGGGCAGTAACATCCTCTTAAATTGATTCTACCAATAACCCTTACAGTGGTTGTAAACCGATTGTTTTTTTTGTTTTTTTTAAGAGAGGGTTTACTTCTTCTTTAACCACTTGCAGACCGGACTATTTTGCTGGTCAAAGACCAGACCACTTTTTGCGATTCGGCACTGCGTCGCTTTAACTGACAATTGCGCGGTCGTGCGACGTGGCTCCCAAACAAAATTGATGTCCTTTTTTTCCCACAAATAGAGCTTTCTTTTGGTGGTATTTGATCACCCCTGCGGTTTTTATTTTTTGCGCTATAAACAAAAATAGAGTGACAATTTTGAAAAAAACGCATTATTTTTTACTTTTTGTTATAATAAATATCCCCCAAAAATATATAAAAAAACATATTTTTCCCTCAGTTTAGGCTGATAAGTATTCTTCTACATATTTTTGGTAAAAAAAAATCGCAATAAGCGATTATTGATTGGTTTGCGCAAAAGTTATAGCGTTTACAAAATAGGGATAGTTTTATAGCATTTTTATTAATAATTTTTTTTTATTTTTATTTTTTACTAGTAATGGCGGCGATCAGCGATTTTTATTGTGACTGCGACATTGTGGGGGACCCATTGGACATTTTTGACACATTTTTGGGACCATTGTCATTTATACAGTAATCACTGCTATATAAATGCAGTGATTCCTGTGTAAATGACACTGGCAGTGAAGGGGTTAACCAGTGGGTGGCAGTGTAGGGGTTAAGTGTTCCTAGGGGTGTGTTACTAACTGTGCGGGGGGTTGGGCTTTCATTTAGTGAACACTGATCTCTGCTCCAATAACATGGAGTAGAGATCAGCGTCACTAGTTGCTAGGCAGAATGGAAAAATGCTGTTTACACGGCATTTCCTCCATTCGGCCGCTCCGTGAGACGATCGCGGGGATGCCCGCGGCGATTGAGTCCGCGGGTCCCGCGACCGGACTCACGGGGGTCCCGACCAGCGCGGAAGCGCGCCGCCGGCGGCGCGCTCCCGATGGCAGGGCGGCATTGAATATTGGACGTACCTGTACGCCAATATGCCTGCCCGTGCCATTCTGTCGACGTACATCGTCGTGCGCTGGTCGGGAAGTGGTTAAAGGCAGTCTGGCCCGTGTTTCAGTTTTGGCTTTTAAGGTGAATAGGGGTTCAATGTTCAGTGATATATAGTCTAATGGTGACAACATAGTTTTATTATCTGTTGATCCTGCCAGAACATACTGCTGTGATCACATTGCGGAGAATGTAATACAACAAGTCCCTTTTGGCAGGCAGTACTGGCAGACCGTTCTGCAACTGCATTCACTGCATGCAATTGCAAAGCAGTTCTACAGGTCTCCTCCTCCACTCAAAAAAAAGATGTGTCCATCATATTACATCTGAGCTGCCTGTAAAAGCAATTGCCCATAGATCCCTTTTCAGAGCTATCAAAAAACCTCAATATGACAAAATTACTGTACAATTTTGAGACAAAACGTGTTGTGACTCAGTTAAAATAAGCAGAAAAGTAATAGATCTATTGGCAGGATCCATAGATAATAAAATTATATTTCAGGGGGACTAAAAAAAACTGCTCTGTTAATGCTAGTTACATTTTTGGGCCGGATACTTGTTACCATGAAGGAAGATCTGTGTGTATTAAACATAGCAAGCATACTGTTTGACAAACCCTACCCCTTTCACCTCTCACAGGTCAGCCTGTATCCTCCTTGAGGATCAATCAATCAGCTGGGTGCCAATGGTGCCAAGGCCCTGGAGACCGCTGTTGTTCCACTGTAGTCCACCATCCAACTAAAGGGCGGCACATGGAAGAGTTTCAACTCCAGCCAAGGTTTATTGCAACAACAGCATGATGATCCCCATGATTAAGCCCAGCTGAAACATGTTGGTGGTATGGCTTTGGGTGGGCGTGAGTAGTGTGCTGTAATTGCAATAATCCTTGGATGGAGTTGAATGTCTTTGGTGTGCAGCCAATTCTTTGGATGGTTAACCATAGCAAGCAATTACATTAATCCATTTGTGCTTTAATTAATGAAATAGAAAAACGGACTGGTTGCTATGGGCAGCACAGACCGTTCTAGTTTTTAATGCTTTCTTAAACAAGACCCAGTGTGGTGTTATCAGTTCTTTACCACAGATTGTTCTGAATGTGTTTATAAATGTGATGATCAGAGTAATAGAAAATGAGAAAGTGTATGTTCTATTCAGATTAGAGCTCAGTTCTAGAATATATGTGCGATATGTCATCAATATACTTTACTATATTTATGACACATTTCTTTAACTAGTGACACTAGAATGCTGACCTTAACCTCGTGGGCTTCCACCACATCCTGCTCCTTTTCCTTTGTCGCTACTTCAGTCACATTTTCTGCCAAGTGAAAGTGACATTGCTGGTTACACATCATTTTCAGTGAATTACAACATCTCTTACATGTATCATTTATTGTGACAAGATGAAAATATCACATAGAATACCCTGTAATAAACAAAGACATGACAAGCCCAGAAACTGCCATTATCACTTATTATAAGAGGATTTTACAGATTGGAATGTACTTGCACACACCCCCTGGCCCATCTATAGTGTGCAGAGAAGCATTGCAGCTTTACCTCTGCCTATATGAGGCAACTGTGAATTAGAAAACTCCTGTAAAATACAGAGAAATATGAGAATCTGTTTTTCTTCCAATCCTACTTACCTAGGTGGAAGCAGCATTGGTCTGATACTGCATCTGTCCCCCCACCAGCTCTAAGGCCGCGTACACACGCGGGGACTGTTCGCCCAACTTTGTCCGTCAAACAGTTTCGGCAAACAGTCCGCTCAAAATTAGCATGGACGGACATGGCCACACACGACGAACGAACAGTTTGCTGAAACCGTGCGCGATGACGTGAACGGCACGTACGACGGGACGAAAAATACGACGTCCTATACACTGCATTATAACTTTCGGCGTGTAAATCCTTTCTGAGCATGCGCGGAACTTAGTTTGGCGAACAAGCCTACACACGAGGGGACTGTTCGCTGAAACTTTGTTTCAGCGGACAGTTTTTCGGAATTTCCGAAAAACCTTGTTCAGCGGACTGTTCGCTGAAACTGTCCGCTGAAAGCCCACACACGAGCGGACTGTTTGCCGAAACACTGTTCAGCGGACAAAGTTGGGCGAACAGTCCCCGCGTGTGTACGCGGCCTTACACTAAGAACCAAGTGATTTAACACTGCTGATCACTTGGTTCTCACAGCTCACTGAGCAGAGAGCTGATGACTGTGTGACCCCCCCCCCCCCCCACGCTCACTGTAGCGCTGGGCTGTAGGGGGCAGGAGTGGTTGGCTCAGGCTGAGCCCAGTGCCGGTCCAGGCATGTGAAGAGATCCAAACTTCATTGTCACAATCTTGTCCGAACCTGGACCAGCTCTGTGATGTCAGCAGACAGTGGACTTCAGGGGACTTGGCTGTACTTCTGCTTTAAAATATATTTGAAACCGTATACAACCCATTCAGTTTAAAATAGAAACGAAAGGCAAAATATTTGTGTATACAGTTTTGCTCATAAGTTTACATACCCTGGCAGAATTTATGATTCCTTGGCCATTTTTCAGAGAGTGTGAACAATAATACAAAAACATTTCTTTCACTCATGGTTAGTGTTTGGCTGAAGCCATTATTATCAATCAACTGTGTTTACTCTTTTTAAATCATAGTGACAACAGAAACTACCCAAATGACACTAATCAAAAGTTTACACATCCTGGTGATTTTGGCCTGATAACATGCACACAAGTTGACACAAAGGGGTTTGAATGGCTATTAAAGGTAACCATCCTCACCTGTGATCTGTTTGTTTGTAATTAGTGAGTGTGTATAAAAGGTCAATGAGTTTCTGGACTCCTGACAGACCCTTGCATCTTTCATCCAGTGCTGCACTGACTTTTCTGGATTCTGAGTCATGGGGAAAGCAAAATAATTGTCAAAGGATCTGTGGGAAAAGGTAGTTGAACTGTATAAAACAGGAAAGGGATATACAAAGGAAGGAAAGGAATCGAGAATGCCAATCGGCAGTGTTCAAACTCTAATCAATAAATGGAAAATGAGGGGTTCTGTTGAAACCAAACCACGGTCAGGTAGACCAACTAAAGTTTCAGCCACAACTGCCAGGAAAATTGTTTGGGATGCAAAGAAAAACCTACAAATAACTTCAGGTGAAATACAGGACTCTCTGAAAACATGTGGTGCGGCTGTTTTAAGATGCTCAATAAGGAGGCACTTGAAGAAAGATGGGCTGCATGATCAAGTCACCATAAGAAAGCCATTATTATGCAAATGCTACAAAGTATCCCACTTACAATACACCAAACAGCACCTAGACAAGCCTCAAACCTTCTGGCACAAAGATATTTGGAGTGATGAGACCAAAATGTAGCTTTTTGGCCACAACCATAAACACTACATTTGGAGAGGAGTCAACAAGGCCTATGATGAAAGGTACACCATTCCTACGAGGTAGATCGCTGATGTTTTGGGGATGTGTGAGCGACAAAGGCACAGAAATTTGGTAAAAACTGACATTAAGATGAATGCAGTGTGTTAGCAAAAAATACTGGAGGAACAATTGCATTCATCAGCCACGAAGCTGCGCATGTGTACTTGGACATTCCAACATGACAATGATCCAAAACACAAGGCCAAGTCGACCTGTCATTGGCTACAGTAGAATAAAGTGAAGGTTTTGGAGTGGTCATTTCAGTTTCCTGAGCTCAATATCATTGAGCCACTCTGGGGAGATCTTAAATGTGCAGTTCATGCAAGACAGCCCAAGAATTTGCAGAAACTGTCGACTTTTTGCCAAGAGGAAAGGGCAGCTTTACCATCTGAGAAGATAAAGAGCAAGAGCCTCATCCACAAATACCACAAAAGACTTCAAGCTGTCATTGATGTTAAAGGGGGCAATACACAGTATTAAGAACTGGGGTATGTAAACTTTTGATCAGGGTCATTTGGGTAGTTTCTGTTGTCATTATGATTTAAAAAGAGTAAACACAGTTGATTGATAATAAATGGCTTCAGCCAAACACTAACCATGAGTGAACATAAAGTTTTTCTGGCCATGAAATCATAAATTCTGCCAGGGCATGTAAACTTATGAGCACAACTATATATATATATAAATATATATATATATATATATATATATATATATATATATATATATATATATATATATATATATATATATATATAGCATTATAAATACCTTTTTTTCTAAGTGATATAGAATAGAATAGAATAGTATCTATATATATTAAAATAAGCAGGCAGTTCTCTTAGCACAGCCAGAAAACTGGCTATGCTGGGATGGATGTGCTTTCATGCCTAGTGTGGTTACTTTAAAATAGGAAAGCAGGGGGCCTGGCTGGATCATCAGGGATTTAACAAAAAGGAAGCAATACAAAAAGAACAGGATACTTTTTAACACAAGTACATGGTACAACAGAAACATGTCAGGAATATGAAATGTTGGGGCAACATATTTTTTAAGTGTGGTAACGATGCTTGATTGTATGTGGCATCTTAACAATGCGAGACACATCAATAGGCTGGCTTCACAAGTATCCGCTGAGACAATGCACATTTTACCAGACATTACCACAATGCCTTTTAACCCCCAACACTTTGCCTGGTACAGTGCTTTGCACTACCATTCATTTAGAATGGAACCCCAATGCAAAACGACAGTAGCTGCTAACACAACCTTGCTGAAGCTAAATAAAAACCCCCAAAAAAAGAAGAAAATTAGCGCAAAATATAAGCTGTCATAGCCGCCACCCCAGCAAGAATTTCTCTTTCATTTTTCCATAATTTGCAAGGTGACGCCTTATTAATTGCTATTAATATCATTGTCAATATTGTGCTTTCTTTTCTTGGTTTTAATGAAATGACTCCCTTGGAAGGAATTTATTAAAACTTAAAGAGGAAGTAAACCCTGATGGGTTTACTTCCGCTTTCATTCCCTGCAAAGGTAAAGCATAATGGACTACTATGCATCGCATAGTAGTCCATTATGTGTCACTTACCTGACACAGGAGCCAGCGAAGTCACTGCTGTCCCCTGTAGTTCCGAGTGTCTATCTTCTTGGTGGGTCTTGGTGGGTCTCGCTGCTCCGGCGCTTTGATTCGCCGGAGCAGCGATGACGTCACTCTCACGCATGCGCACGGGAGCCGACACTCGCGGCATATCGCCGTAGACAGCGGTGGCTGTCTTCAGGTAAATATCTCCTAAACCGTATAGGTTTAGGAGATATTTCTTGGAACTACAGGTAAGCCTTAATCTAGGCTTACCTGTAGGTCAAAGTGGTTTGTAAGGGTTTACAACAACTTTAAAGTAGTTCTAAAGTCTGTTGAGCTTTATTGTCACTTTAAGACATAGACTTGATTGTCCTTTTAAGACTCAAGCTGGCCATAGATGGTTAAAAAATTTAATGAAAGATCATTTGAAAATAGAAATGATTGTTGATTCACCCAACACTGTATCAAAGATTTCCCACCTATCATCTGCATATTTTAGTTTGTTTTCAGCATTAAAGAGTAACTCCGCTTTTGTTGAGAAAAAAAATATTCCCCTCTGGGTGACATTGTCAATGTGTCCATGTGAGAAAGTGAATCTAATGGAAGTAGTTTCATAATGTCAATCAACTGCTGCACCTGCAGGGCACTGATGAGGTAAGCTACTGGGCCTGCATCCCTTTAGACCAGTGGTCTCCAAACTGCGGCCTGGGGGCCAAATGCAGCTTTCTTTTATCTGGCCCTTGGGGTACTATTTTCATCCACTGATACCAACAATGGGGCATAATCCCCCCCCACACTGACACCAATGAAGGGGCAGAATTCCTCCCAATAAGACCAATGATCAGGTACAAATCATCCCAATGAAACCAACAATGGCTCCCAATGGCACCAATAGTGGTACACAATTCCTCCCAATGACGAGACACTATTTATCCCATTTATACCAACAATGGGGCACCATTCCTCCCGCTGAAACCAAAGGTGGGGAATTGTTTATTTCCACTGATGCCGGGACCTTTTCTACTCCCAAAGGCCACAGTCCGACCCCCTCCTAAGTCTGAGGACAGTAATCTGACCCTTTGTTTAGAAAGTTTGGACACCCTTGTTTCCCTGATTTCCCTTTGGGAATATCTCACCAAAAATTACATTTTTGTTCCAGGGGATGCCTGAAATCTGACTTGTATCTTAGTGCAGACTTCTGGGAAAATCAGTGAGCCAATCACACAAGCAGGAAATTATGTTTTTGGGGGCATTCTATACACATTCTGTGTACAGAACACCTCCAGGTAGCCATATTGTATTGCATGTTACAGAAAATTACAGAGCTGCAGTTTGAAAATGAAAAGTAATTTTTAATAACATTCAATTACAAAATGACTTGTATCGCAATTGTATATGCTATATTATTTTTTCTTTATTTTCTATTTTTTTTCCCCCACGAAATTGGAGTTACCCTTTAAAGTATCACTTTTTGTTCAATCTGGGTTAAACTCTTGACAGGCTCATGCACTTTATGCTTTTAATGTTTTTTTTTTTCTTATCAATTTTACTACTCATGTTTAGAAAATCATTCGCTCAAACAAAATTTTCCAACATGGCCGGTAATTTTTTTTCATGCAGATATGGATATTGATAGTCAAATTGAGCACATTGTCCATTAGGATAATAATTTTAAGGAAATTGGATGCGTTGTCCGAATCATTCATATTTCTATTGTCATTTATCTAGTTCAGGCTGAAAAATAAGTAATATGTAAGCAAGGGGTTGGCTGCTGTGGGCAAGACTTCCAACTTTCTTTTACAGAAACATATTGATCTATTTTACATTTCTCTAATCTCCTATTTCATCTGTCACAGTATACTTAAAAAAGTGACTGATATCTACAGAGTACCTTGAGCTTGCATTTTGGCTATTTCTTCACTCAGAGCATCATAGGATTCCTCCAGCTGGCGTTTCTTCACCTCTACGCTGTGCATGTACTCTGTCAGAGACCTAATCTTAGCCTCGTGCTGTGAAACAAAAGAGAAGGCCACGTTATATTCTTACTTTGTGTTATGAACTCAGTGGTAGTCTTAAATCTGATGTCACTTAAAGCACTAGAATACAATGGTACTATAGTAGTGTATAGGATAGAGAGACAAAGATTGCAGTCTGCTAAATGTAATGGAAATTTCGAGCCAATTGCACTCTTGGACATTTGTTTTGCACTCTCATTGAATTATGTTAATGTGGAAGGATAAGGATGTCAGCCCTGGAATCCCAGGACGAAGTCGCAATGACAAAACGCGTTGGGACGTGGCTGTACGGCAACCGGAAGTGACGTATACGCATCACTGGAAGTGATGCTCTGTGTGGTTTGCCGTGTTGGTTGGCTGAAATTCGGTGTTTAACCACTTACCGACCAGCTGTCATTATAATGTGTCAGGTTCGCTCGTTCCCACAAATCGCCAGAGGTGAACATTGGCACCTTAACCACTTCAATACAGGGCACTTAAACACCTTCCTGCCCAGACCAATTTTGAGCTTTCAGCGCTGTCGCACTTTGAATGACAATTGCGCGGTCATGCTACACTGTACCCAAATTACATTTTTATCATTTTTTTCCCACAAATAGAGCTTTCTTTTGGTGGTATTTGATCACCTCTACGGTTTTTATTTTTTGCGCTACAAATAAAAAAATACCGAAAATTTTGAAAAAAAAAATGTTTTTTTTTGTTTCAGTTTCAAAACTTTGTAAATAAGTACGTTTTCTCCTTCACTGATGGGCACTGATGGGGGCTACACTGATGGGCACTGATAAGGCGGCACTGATGGGCACCAATGTGGCACCAATGAAGTGGCACTGATGAGGTGGCACGGATTGGCGACACGGATGGGCGACACAGACGGACACTGATAGGTGGCCCAAATTGGCACTGATAGCTGACACAGATTGGCATGGATGGGCGGCACAGATGGGCATGGATGGGCGGCACAGATGGGCATGGATAGGCGGCACAGATGGACACGGGTGGGCATGGATAGGCGGCACAGGTGGGCACTGATAGGCGGCACAGGTGGGCACTGATAGGCGGCACAGGTGGGCACTGATAGACGGCACAGGTGGGCACTCATAGGCGGCATTGGTGTTATACTATAGTAATGGATGCCAATCAGTGCCAAACAATAATGCATGCCAATCAGTGATGCCCATTGTGGGCACTGATTGGCATCCATTATGGGCACTGATTGGCATCCATTGTGCTGACTGGCATCCCTGGTGGTCTAGGGAGGATTACCTTTTCCCTAGTGGTCTGGTGGCGTCCCTGGTGGTCCAGTGTGGGCATCCTCGGGGGGGCTGTGCTGATAATCGATCAGCACAGACCCCCCCTGTCAGAGGAGCAGACGATCTGACAGACGCGAGTGAGGGAAAGCCGATCACCGGCTCTTCCCATTTACACTGTGATCAGCCGTGATTGGACACGGCTGATCACGTGGTAAAGAGTCTCCGTCGGAGACTCTTTACCGAGATCGTAGTTGCCGGGTGTCAGACTGACACCCCGCAACAACGATCGCCGCGATGCATGGTCACAACATCGTGCGCCTGCACAATTGTCATTTAAAGCAACGCAGTGCCATATTGCAAACAATGGCCTGTCATTAAGGGGGAAAATCTTCCGTTCTGAAAGTGGTTAACCTATGTCCGCTGTGACTAGGTATCTCTGGCATCTGCACACCATACCAATGCAAGTTTTATTTTGCCTTCTTGTAAGTGTATTACCATTAGGCTACGTGATTTTAATAAATTCCATTGTTTGATGTTAGTACACTATTTGGAGTTTCATTTTCCTCCACATATTACAGATACCTTTGAGTCTCTGGATACTTGGAATGTTTTTGATGGGATATTCATAACCCTGAGGGGTCTATTGCTTGATATGCCAAACACAAGAGGGAAGTGGAGACACAGTGTTGATCACAGGGAGCGGTGTCGGATCAGTCTATCAACTGAATATTTATCACGTAGATAACACCCAGTATTATTGTTATCATAGTATATGGACTATTTCTTTTTAGTGTTTAGTGTTTGCATAGTACCACTCACTGTGTATGTAATATTTATGCTTGTGTTATTGCATTACTTAGCGCCACTATTTACCTTTTACTTATGTTTTTTAGACTTTGTTTTATTATACTTATTGTTCTTAAAGTGGCTACTCTATTCGAATTGGGTTTCTCCTTGGCGCAATGTTAAGATCTTAGGTAGCAGCTCATTGTAAGATCTGATTGTGTATTATACAGCCCTGGAACATGCTTATTCAAAATCAGCAATGGTAGCTCACATAGCACTGTACTACTGGTTCACAATTATGAATAACATTATTAATTTCATTAATACAATGATAAAACGAATCATACTAATACTAAGGCATCTATTTATACAAAGATTTGCATAGCTGTTTGTCCATTGAAAATGCAGGTAAATTTGTTCTGGACGAGTGAGACAAATTCTCAGGCTATACTATATGCAGATCGAATGCGTTAATGGGAAAAATACCACACTGACCACTAGATGGAGCTGTTGAGCATATTTATTTTCTATTATACTCAGCACTAGGGATGAGCTCAGGCGTGTTCGCATGGAACACGTGCAGAGCCCGCCAGGAAGTGAGCGCAGCGTTGCGCTAATCACAGGCAGTGAGACATTGCCCCGATGCGTGGCAGCAGAGATCGGGCAATCTCTCACTGCCTGTGATTAGCGCAGCGCTGCGCTCACTTCCTGGCGGGCTCTGCACGTGTTCCAATGCGAACACGTCTGAGCTCATCCCTACTCAGCACCATCTGATGGCCATAATGCAGTATTTTCCTCATTCACACATTCAATCTGAAGCAAATATAGTCTGAGAACATTCTATTTTCTCCTCATTTGCACAGTACACATTTAATTGCAGTTTTAATAGAGGAACTGCTATGCAGATTTTTTATGAATACACTCCTAAGTTTTCTTTTCCTTTTTTCATTCTACAATAGTGTTTTTCAGTTATCAAGAACAGATCATGTTTTAAGGTTTCATCATATAAACTCACACTTGAGAAGAAAAATGTTGAAAACATTATCTCTTGGAGATACTTAAACGTTGTCCACCTAAACTTCATCTGGTCACCAGCATCTCATAATCTTATTATTCTGTTATAATAGATCATCATGAGTTCTTAGAGCACAGCATAAATATTCAATGCTAATTTTTTTAACTATTATAAAGAGTAGTTTATGCAGAAATTCCCTAATAGGATGAAAAGGGAATGTGTACAATCCAGTTAATTATAAGGGAGGTCGGCCATACCTGTGATATAAGCAGTTGGCACGAGGACAGTTCCCGTCCAGTAACTTCCATCTTGCGGTGACATTCAACTTGAAGATTCTCTAGCTGGCGACACCGTTTCACCACAGATTTCACTTCAGATTTAATCTTACTGATGTATAGACGAGCCACAGTAAACTCCTCCTCTATGGCCCCGCTGATTTCCACAGGCTACAATGTAATGTCAATGAGTAATTTTTACAAAAAGGGATATATTTTAAAAGCCCAAGCCAACCATATAATAAGCCTAAAGTCTAAAAGTGCCTACAGACCTCAGAGAACTTTCACCCAGCTGTGAACGTTCAGAAAATGTTCATATCTTAGTAGGCCTCTCCAATGACCATAGCAGAAGTCCCTTGGTCATGCCTACCCAGGTAAAAGTTGATTAGCTGGTGAGGATTATCCTTGCCAAATCTCTCTCCTCAATAGGCACAACTATGCTCTTCACATGTAAACTTTCACATTTGGGGAAAGATCTTTTGGTAGAAGCATCATTGGTGTTGCCTGTGCTTTGTCCAAGCAGGGCAAGAAAACATGTCCATCTGAAATGCCACCCCACTACCAGCAAATTCTCAACTTGCCTTCAATCCATCATTAAAGCAGAACTAAACCCTCCTATCCTTTTCAGCCAAGGAAGCTGCCATCTTAGCTTCCGTGGGACCTGCAACTGCCATGGGACTGCACATGTGATCAGTTAGGACACCACACATTTGATGGTTTGACAGTTTGGTTGAGAGCACAACCAATGTGACAGTTACACTCTGGACATTTGTCAGGAATGCAATTGTTTTTTGGTAAATTGATGGGTTTAGTTCTGTTTTAAGAAATCATTACTTCAGGGTATGAGGAGTATGTGACAATCTCCCCTTCCTCAATATATACATATCCCTCGTATATTGTGCCACAGTATGGCAAAACTATTGTTTATAATTTACAGCTTTACAGTTGTACTTTTTACTGTCTATTGTATAGAAAGGCTTGGTTTGCCTTTCATGCAAAATAAAATTCCAAATTTTTCTGTGTAGGTAGTGTTTGTTCTGGCCTTTTTTTCAACTTGATTGAAATGTCATATGGTGACATTTTATTTATTTATATCCACCACAGCTCGGCCATGGTGCATAGAAATGCAGAGAGAAATGGAGCTGCAGGTGAAATGTGATATCCCAGATTTCTGCACTGCACCACAGCTCACCTGAAGGTTGCATTCCAGTGTGAATGGGGTACATAGGAAACAATAATTTTCTGTGTAACTTTGAGGTGACCTGTGGTTTTTAGTGCAGAAAACCACAGGTCTCCATACAAGTGTGAACAAGCTTATTGGGGAAGAAAGTACAACACATTTGCTGGTTCACCTTGATTAAAAGAGAAATTGGACTTTTTGTTTTAAAAAAATCATACTTACCTAGGTGGATGCAGCATCGATCCGATGCTGCATCTGTCCCCAGCCGGCTTTAAGACTGAAAACCAAGTGATGAAATATCACTGATCGCTCGGTTCTCAAAGCCCTGTGAGCAGAGAGCTGGCGACTCTCAGCCACCAGCTCTCTGCTCTGCTCCTCTCCTCTGTGCTCACTGGAGCGCTGGGCTGTGAAGGGAGGGAAGTGGCTGGCTCAGGCTCTCAGTGACTTGCTGAGAGGCTGAGCCTGGTGCCGGCCCAGGTATGTGGGCGGATCCCAACTGTATTGTCATGCTCTTATCTGAGCCTGAACCAGCTCTGTGACATCAGCCAAAAGCAGGCTTTAGCCCTCTGTCTGTAGAAAATGGGTCACAGGAGTGCAGAACAAACTGCACTCCTCTGATCCACAGGAGTAGTACAGCCAAAACGCCTGTACTTCTCCTTTAAGGAGGAGTAAAAAAATTGTTACACAGACAAATTTCTTAAAGCAGAACTAAACCCTCCTATCCTGTACAGTCAAGGAGGCTGCCACCAATGTCTGATCTGCAGTTGCCCTGGTGCTGCACATGTGGCCAATTATGACACCAGACAGTTCGGTTGAGAGCACAAGCAGCTGTGACAGTTATCATTCACTGCATACCTTGAAAATAACTGCTTTGGGAAACAGTTCAGGCAATGGGTTCAGTTCCTCTTTAACACACTGTATACCCAAATAATTAAAATGAGATGGGTAGCTATATTATTCTGGATTTTAAACATTTGTTTTGCAGATTAAAAAGCCAGGAGAATATTAATGTGGATGGTAGTTCAAGCTACCATGTATAAATAGTGGAATGTTATGGTGAACCAGGGACAACGCTTCAGAACAAAGTGCTAGTTTTGAAATCAGTTACACATTATGTTACAGTAACTTACCAGTTTAAATTCTCCATTGCCGACAATGACGCTGAACTCACTTAGGTCTTTCATGAGGCCATTGAGAACTTCAGCAATTCGCTTGCGTTGATGACTGCTGAATTCCTGCAGGCGATGCAAGTCACTTTCCAGAGACAAAAGGCTGGCCTGAAATGGAGAGAAATGTTTATGTAATCACTTAAAATACTAATAGGAAACTACTTCAAATATTATTCAATCTTGTGATATAATGGCAGCAAGCATTGTCCTGCTAATGCTTAAAGTGGGCCTAATAATTCATACCAGTATAAATCCTTATCTCTTTTCTGGGGTCAAATTTTACAAATAAAAGCTAAAGCTTGTGCCGACTGATATAAACAGTAGGTTATACTTTTTATCTCTGACTACAGAACATATTTTATGGCCCTGAACACATGTCCCCTGCTGATATAAAGCACTACGGAAGGCAAGGCAGTAGCTGAATCACACATGGCCTCTATTCTGTGTGAGTCTCATCATCTGCATGGTCAGCATGGTATTGCATAAGTTGTATTATGATCTCCTCTTAGGTCTGCAGCTAGGGAAGCATGTCTTTGTGTTTTACTTTGAAATCATGCTTCTGATCACATCTGGACCACTAGACAAAAATCACTGCATTCATATTACACTAGCAGCATACTACCACCATCTTGTGGTCAGAATATGAATTACAATAGTGTACTTACAACTTTCTGAGACAGCTCCTCAGCGAGGATTTTGTTCTGTATAGTTTTCTCGTCAACTTCCTGAGACTTCTGATCATAGTTCACTGCAAGTTCTTCCAGGGCCTGTAGAACCTCCTTCACTTCTTCCTTGGCACAATCATTTTCTGACTGCAAGCGGCTCAGTTCCATCTGCACCTTGTCATTATCTCCCCGAGTGGATACTAATAGCTGTTTGCACAGAAGATGGTGTCAAATTTACGTAATTTATCCAGACATCTTTATTATGCTAGAAGCTGAGTAGTATGAAGGTACATAAGTAAACTCTACCTCATACAAAAAAAAAAAAAAACTATTTATCACAGAAGACCTCTATGCAGGCTCTTTGGCAGCCATTTTGTACATATACCAGCCTTTGGTAATGCCTTGCATGCATTTATTCAATTCTGAGTATCTTTCAATAAGCAATATGTACGTTTCCACTTGAAGAATAAACAATTCATGGAGTGGCAGGGATTAGGCTTACAGTACAAAATTAGCAGCCTATGTAAAATCATGATGCTGTAGCATCACAGTGACTTTCATGTGGAAAAAATATGATACAGTTATAGTTTTTGAAAAAAAATCTAAACAAACATTTTTGGTAAGGAATAGACACAATATGGTGCCTGCAAAGACCTTGGATCTCAATCTCAGGATGTATAAAGGGCTTTGACTTATTTCCAAATTAGCATTATTAGCATCTCCACAATATTTCTTTTTCTGTTTCAATATGTTTATTGAGAATTTTTGAATAAACAGTAATAAACAAGAGATTGCAATCTACTCCTTGTGAGCCCTCACAGGGGCCACTAATCATGAATACAAACCCAAAGGGCAAACCATCACAGTATACTTCTAGTAAACTCGAGATAAGAAAGGGAAATGAGCAAGGGATAAAATCAAGACTGGTTCAGTACCAAACAACTCGTTCCTTTGTTGTTTCCTGAGGGTAAGCCCTTATCCTACTACCCCCGTCCATGGGTGGCAGCAGTTTTTATTAGCAATGGGAGAGATTACTAAGGAGAGTGAAGAGAGATAGGGAACAGAAGAAGGAAGGGTAAAGAGAAGAAAGGGGGAGGAAAGGAGGGGGGGAAGCTCGCGCTCGGACGCCCCGCCAGGAGAATTTAGACCAAACCCAGGCATGTCGCTTGGAGCGCGGAGAACTCATAGGAGATCCACGGCTCCCAGATTTTTTGAAATTTAGCATCAGAATCATGGACAATACTGGACATACCTTCCTGAAGTAATATAGCAGTCATGCGTGTCTTAACCCCTTGAAAATCTACCCATTGTGACTTCCAGGCTTGGGCAATGGCCCGCCTGGCCGCTATAAATAGATAGGTAGTCAGCTTCTGTTGAGGGCCGCGCAAGCCAGGAACCGGGCAATGTAGGAGAGCTAGCTTAGCGTCCCTTCGGATCGTTAGATGAAAGAGTGTCTGCAGTAAGCCAAAAACCCTAGACCAGAACCCCACCAACCTTGGGCAAGCCCACCATGTGTGCAAAACATCACCTCGCTGTCCACAGTTGCGGAAGCATCTGTCAGTACTCCCAGGGAATGCCCGAGCTGTGCGGGCAGGTACCCAATACCATTGGAACATTACTTTATATGCGGCCTCTAGGGTATTTGTGTTGAACGAGCATTTGGCGACCGTGTTCCAGGCCCTGTTCCAATCCTCTGGGTCTACTGGGGGCTGAAGGTCCTTTTCCCATTGAGTCATATAAGAGAGGGGTGCCGATGGTGAGCGACCATTCAGGGAGGCATAAATGGCCGAAATCAGGCCTGGGGACCCTGGGGAGTGATGGCACAAAATTTCTTTTTAACCACAAGATGTCTTTAGTCCTCCGGGTTGAATTATGTCCAGAGTCACTAAACATTGAGGAGATACTGTAAGTTCAGAGCATCATAGGTCTGTTCCTTGAGGGGGCATTGCCACACATTGCCCCTCCATTCACAGTATAAACATGCATCATCCAGGACTGCCCATAGACAGTAGAATATTGGAAGAAAAAGGAGTCCTTGTGCATCACATAACTTCCCGAATACTTCAGAAAAAAGTTAGTATTAATAAGAATAAAAAATAAAAAACAATGGGCCTTCTGGAGGAAAAGGCACTGGGAGGGCTAAGACTAGAGTAGGATTTTAAGTGGCACCAGAGCCTCTACTGGTAGAAAGGGTCTACCATTTGGCAGTTGAACGAAAAGGTCTGAAGAGTAGCAACAGAAGTACGTGACTTTATTATATATTAACTTTAAAAGAAGTCAAGGTCCCGAACTCAATGTTGGTCTTGGGCCTAAGAGACTTTCCGGGCACAAACAAACTGATATGAAGACCATTACTGGTACTAGCAGGCACCTCAAAGTTCTCATACCTGTACAAATATTTAAGTTTTATACAATTTGCTAGACATGGCAGAATAACGTTAAGTGGCAAAATGGTTCTATAGATATCCAACAACTAAAAGCTGGGATGACAACTTGCTTATTGCAGGCTTTAAAACCCAGCTGTTACTTGGAATATCAGCATGACTGGACTTTAGAATATAAAAAATGTTTGTTAAGTATGCTATTCTTCAGCAAACCTCTCACCCTCTTTATCATATGTAATACTGTAAGCCATACCAAAATATGTTCTCTGGTGTATTTTTATATTCTATTCTAAAGTAATGCCACTGATCTCACTAAATTTAATTATTTAGAGTGCAAGGTCTGAGATCTCTTCATCGACTTGCTTTTACCACTAACAACCATGACATAAAACTGTTGTCAAATTTCTCATTGAGAAAGGTCTGAATCCTATGCAGATTTACACAAAACAACAGAAATCCAGAGTTGTAGCTTTTTGCCAGCTAGATCCACAGAACTGTTCCTTTTTCCAGCTGTGTCCAATCTTTGAGCTACATCTCTTGTAATGCCTACAAACAAAAGCTGCTCTATTCCTATTGAGGAAGTTATCCTACATGACAGCACAGTACAGACACCCCAATAATATCTTATGGGCTGTTGTTTCCTCCTATTGGACTGAGAACTTTAAACTAAATTCATGAGTAATATTTAAATAACTGCAGCATTTGTTTTATAAGTACATTGTGTGTTACCTCTTCTTGATCCAACATCTGCTGCTTCAACTTTTCTACTAATTGACTGTGCTGGTTTATCTCATCATCCTACAAAATAAATAGAAATTACTTTACATGCATCTTTTCCAAAGGGGATGGTTTTCTCAACTTCATAACAACCTACCTTGTCATCCATCTGTTTGTACATCTTTCGGATCTCCTCCTCATACTTCCTTCTCTCCTCCTCTGAGATTCGGATCACAATAGAAGAGTTATTATCATTAACTGGGGTCTCATCACACGTTTCCGGAATAATCTGTTCATTGTCACTCAGTTGCTCTGTTTCAGGTACATTCTCTCCTAAAGGAAAAAAAATATATTTCTGAGTATAGATGTAGTGTGTATAACTGCCAGTAGTTAGCGATCTGCTAAGAACACTATTCCTAACACATCCAAACCTATTTTGCTTCCTTCAAAATCCCTACTTTCGGGCTGGTTCACACCAGATGCTTTCCAGTGCATTTTTAATCCTCACCCAGAATGCATGCACAGTGTTTGCCATGTATTCCAAACGCCCAAGTTTACAATAGTGCAGTCAGGTCCAGTTCTTTCAAAAAAAGTACAACCTGTGCTTTCAAAAAAAGTGCAATCAAAACATGTGTAAACACATTGGAATGCACTGGAATGAACAGCTGATGAAAATAACGATTTTTCAAGTATCAAAATAAAAACAGAGGAAAAAAAACGCACTGGAACACGTGAATATGGATCCAAAAATGCGGGTAATGCTATAGATGTGGTGTGAACAAGCCCTTAATGCCAGAGGAAAAAACTATGTTATGCCGCGTACACACGAGCGGACTTTTCAACATCAAAGGTCCGACGGAACAATTCCGGCAGACTATTCGATCGTGTGTGGGCTGCAGCGGACTTTTGATTTGCAAAAGTCTGACAGACTTTAGAAATGGAACATGTTTCAAATTTTTCAGACAGAACTCTGCCGGACCCAGAAATCCGCTCGTGTGTGTGCTAGTCTGACGGACTAAAACCGACGCTAGGGCAGCTATTGGCTACTGGCTATGAACTTCCTTATTCTAGTCCAGTCATACGTCATCACGTTCGAATCCATCGGACTTTGGTGTGATTGTGTGTGGCCAAGTCCGTTCATTCGGAAAGTCCGTCAGAACTCTGTCAGAACTCCGTCAGAACTCCGTCGAAAGTCTGCCGGACTTAAGTCCTGTCGTGTGTACGCGGCATTAGAAACAGCTCGAGAACTAGCATGGCAAATCTCTGAAACAGGGATAGCCCCAGTCCAGATGGGCTTAACTTTCAATAAAACACTCCAGGTTCAACTATCAAAATACTTTCTAGCAGATGACAACTCCATCATCCCTGAGACCCCAATCCAGTCTCTGATTTACTATGCATCCACATTAAGATAATTTAAAAAAAGGGCAAAGACGGCACTGATGGGCACTCATAGGTGGCACTGATAGGTGACACTGAATGGCACTGAAAGGCTGCACTGATGGGTACTTATGGGTGGCACTGATAGGCGGCATTGATGGGCACTGATAGGTGGCACTGATGGTCACTATTAAGTGGCACTGATGGATGCTGATAGATGGCACTGATAGGCATTACTGATGGGCACTGATATGCAGCCATTTGTGTCCAACATATGCAGCCACTTGTGCCAATCAAATTTAGCCACTTGTGCCCATCATATGCAGCTATTTGTGCCCATAAAATGCAGCAACTTGTGCCCGTCAAATGCAGCCACTTGTGTCCATCATATGCAGGCACTTGTGGCAATCAAATGCAACCATTTGTGCCAACCAAATGCAGCCACTTGTGCCCATCATATGCAGCCATTTATGCCAATCAAATGCAGCCACTTGTGCCCGTCAAATGCAGCCACATACCCTGGCAATAAAAAAAATTTGAGAGAAAAAGCACTAATTGTCTTGCACACCCCCCCCCCCCCCCGGCTCGCAGCTGCTGGCACATGCACACCCCCCCTGGGCTCGCAGCTGGCACTTGCACCCTGCAGCTCTAGAACCCCTTACCCCCACGGGAGGTCCGGCACTTACCTGAAGAGCATCCTCTGTGTCTCCACTCTCCTCTTCTCCTGCACACTCGGGCAGCAGCAGTGGCGGAGGTGTCCGCTTCTCTCATGCTTCCTTCGCTTGCCAAAGTGCCACTAGGCATCCAATAGGTTTGCCTGGCGCTTTGGCCAATCGGAAAATAGGTCTCACCGACCTGCCTCCTGATTGGCGGGGAGGCATTGTAGTGTGAAGATAGAGAAAATTCATTCGCTATGGCCACACAATTGGGTGGGATCAGCGCGCACTCTCTCTCCTGAGCCCACCATTTTTTGAAGCCGATTAGAGCCCCTGGCTCTAATCACATACTTAAAAAAAATACATACTTAAAAAAAAAAAAAACTCCCACCCCCGCCATAGGAATCCATTTGTCCGCCGTCCTCAATGGGGCCGGGCGCATAGATAGGGAGGCGGCTGTAGGGAAAGGGGGGGCAGTGCCAGTGCACCCTCAATGCATGGGCCGCCACTGCTTGGGACCTTTTTGCACCCCTTGACATTCTTTGATTAAGTATGTACAGAAACCAGTCCTTTTGGTACAATCTCCCCTGCCAACATCCCCATGATCAGAAGGCTTGGTCCCATATTTTTGGAAATGGGAAAAGGACCTTACGATTACATCCTCCTAAGTACAGAAAAACAAAACTCTACACTTTGCCCATAGATCCTCTATCAGGTTATAAACTTCTTACATGATAGTACAGGGTCCTCGCCATCCTTTATGTCCTCCACTTCTATTGTAAATTATATTGGCCCTTTGCTTCACTATTTCTACTACCCCAAACTTTGAGACTTCTGAATGGGGTCACAGCAATCATCCAAAGGTCAACGACTGTCTCATGACATGTTTATTTTCCTACTTGATCACAATACCATGTCACGGAAAACATATCTATGCTCATTAATAATTCACCCCATCAACATACTAGAGCCTCCTCTTGTTTCTAGAAATAGCTATAATAGCTTCCAAATGTTCACCCCCCCCCCCCCCACCCTTTATCTTCCTATAAGTGTTGTAAAGTCAAGGTGCCCTGGAGAAGGTGCAAGGTATGTATGGAATGACAGCACATATGGACGAACAGATTGCCATTGCTTTATTGTTGTACAGGATCACAAAAAAATGCATAAATAGTGATGTATTGTAATTTGTACTTGTAATAATTAATAAAATAAAATAGAGAGGCTATTCCTTACCATTCCTCCAGCGACTGAGTTCAGCCTCCAGCCGTTGAATGGTCTCTTTCATGGTCTTGTTCTTCTCCTTCTCCTTCTCAAACTTCTTCTTCCACTGCTCAGCTGTCAGCTCCAGGTTGACTGACGCAGTGTTCTTGATGGTCTTAGCTCTATAGAGAGTGTAATAATAAACATTTAAAAACAAATTGTTATTTCAAACAAAAGAACACAATGATATCAGAAGGCTTAGATTGAAAAGACAAGATACCAAAACCAAACAATGATTACTAATTTGAATAGCTTTAGCCCAAGGAAATAGACCGCCATTTTACACCTCTTTAGGTACAGGCAGTAATTAAAAGTGTAGCTAAAGAAAGACCACAACAAATGAGCTCAGGACACCACTGTCAGAACAATAAATACACTGACCAGGTTCGAAATTTGCAGCTCATTATTCTCTTGTGTCACTAAAGAGATACAAGTGAGGGGAAAAAAGTATTTAATCCCCTGTAGATTTTGTACATTTGCTCACTGACAAATAAATGATCAGTCTATAATTTTAATGGTAGGTTTATTTTAACAGAGAGAGACAAAATAACAACAAAAAATCCTAAGAAACACATTTCAAAAAAGTTATAAATTGATTTGCAATTTGGTGAGTGAAATAAGTATTTGACTCCTTCACAAAAAATGACTTATGCCCTGTACACACGGTCGGAATTTTCCAGATGGATTTAGGCCCAAACTTGTCTTGCATACACACGGTCACACAAAGTTGTTGGAAAATCTGATTGTTTCCGAACGCGGTGACGTACAACACGTATGACAGGACTATAAACGAGCCAGTAGCCAATAGCTTTTGTCTCGTAATTTATTCTGAGCATGCGTGCCAATTTGTCCATCAGAATTGTCTACACACGATCGTAAATTAAACAACAGGATTTTGTTCTCTGAAAATTTTAGATCCAGCTCTCAAACTTTGTGTGTCGGAAATTCAAACGGAAAAGTCTGATGGAGCCCACACACGATCGGATCGTGCATTTTCCATCAGAAAGTCCGACCTTGTGTACAGGGCATTAGTACTTGGTGGTAAAACCCTGGTTGGCAATCACAGAGGTCAAACGTTTCTTGTAGTTGGCTACCAGGTTCGCACACATCTCAGGAGGGATTTTCTCCCACTCCTCTTTGTAGATCCTCTCCAATTCATTAAGGTTTTGAGGCTGACGTTTGGTAACTCGAACCTTCAGCTCCCTCCATATGTTTTCTAATGGATTAAAGTCTGGAATCTGGCTAGGCCACTCCAGGACCTTAATGTGCTTCTTCTTGAGCCACTCCTTTGTTGCCTTGGCTGTGTGTTTTTGGTCATTGTAATGCTGGAATACCCATTCACGACCCATTATCTATGCCCCAGGCTGATGGAAGAAGGTTCTTACCCAAGATTTGACGGTAAATGGTCCCGTCCATTGTCCCTTTGATGCAGTGAAGTTGTCCTGTCCCCTTAGAGAAAAACACCCCCAAAGCCTAATGTTTCCACCTCCAAGTTTGACAGTGGGGATGGTGTTCTTGGGGTCATAGGCAACGTTCCTCCTACTCCAAACTCGACAAGTTGAGTTGATACCAAAGAGCTTGATTTTGGTTTCATCTGACCACAACACTTTCAATCAGTTCTCCTCTGAATCATGTTCATTAGCAAACTTCAGATGGGCATGTACATGTGCTTTCTTGAGCAGGGGGACCTTGCGGGTGCTGCAGGATTTCAGTCCTTCACGGCGTAGTGTGCTACCAATTGTTTTCTTGGTGACTATGGTCCCAGCTGCCTTGAGATCATTTACAAGATTCTCCCATGTAGTTCTGGGCTGATTCCTCACCGTTGTCATGATCATTGAAACTCCACGAGGTGAGATCTTGCATGGAGCCCCAGACTGAGGGAGATTGACAGTTATTTTGTGTTTCTTCCATTTTCGAATAATCGCACCAACTGATGTCATCCTCTCACCGGCTGCTTGACGATGGTCTTGTAGCCCATTCGAGATTTGTGTAGGGCTACAATCTTGTCCCTGACATCCTTGGACAGGTCTTTGGTCTTAGCCATGGTGGAGAGATTGGAATCTGATTGCTTCTGTGGACAGGTGTCTTTTATACAGGTAACAATCAGAAATTTTGCTGATTGATAAGGGACCAAATACTTATTTCACTCAATAAAATGCAAATCAATTTATAACTTTTTTGAAATGCGTTTTTTTGGGGGATATTTTTGTTGTTATCCCGTCTCTCACTGTTAAAATAAACCTACCATTAAAATTATAGACCTATCATTTCTTTGTCAGTGGGCAAATGTATGTACAAAATCAGCAGGAGACTTTTTTCCTCGCTGTAGGTAAAACATAAGGAATTGTTTTAAAAAGTGGGAAAATCTAGAAGAAAAAATTGTGCATAATTTTGCTTTCAATAGTAAGTATTAGCAATACTCCCTTGCAAATTGTATTTATCACTGTTTGTATCTGGTGGCAAAAGAAAAGACGGTTAGGTTAAAATATAACTAAAGGTATACTTTTCACTCATCACCATTCACTGAAAATCAAAACATTGCTGGCTGCTGTTTGGCTTTAATGAATGTAGTCAGACAGACAGCCCTGCTATCACACAACACAGTTTATTTTGGCATTCTGTTACCTTTGACCAAACATAAGTGTTGACTTTGTTTCTGCATCATTGTAGCTGGATGGAGAACAGCAGATAAACATGGTTGTCCTGCAATTTCCGCCCAAGGAGTCTTGGAGGATTCGGGTCATCTTACTATCTCTGTAGGGAACATATCCTTTCTAAAACACGATAAAAAGAGTAATGTTTTAAATTTGATGTTGATATTACATTGTACAGCTTTCAATATGTAATAGATACTGATAGGAATTTTTCACCCCGTCAAATAAGTTTTCACACCCTTCCTTCAAAAAGAATTTTAATTGTCCTCTGTCTCCCATATTGTCACCTAAGTACAACGTATACTGTGCACATGTATCAGGCAATTTGCTGGTAAACCTGGGGATTGCATAAGGCAAACCACTGATACAGTTGGCCAGTTTGTATATTTATTGCACCATAGGCGAACAAAGAATCCTTGTTTTATGCAAAGTTTGTATAAGTATATCAGTGTATAAATGAATAATGGAGAATATGAATTATCTCCAATCCTGATCATATTCGTACTGGAACTCCAGGTTGACAAACTATTTAACAATGAAAATATATCTAATTATATTATTATTCATGTAGAATTTTAATTTCTTTATATACAGATGCCACTCTAGCCACATATATTAAATAATTTTATAGCAATAACTTCCAAGTGTAACAGGATTTATACTCTTCTAACAGGGAAGCATTAAACACTTGCTTTCCAAGCCTATTCTAACACTTCTCACATAAATGTAAATGTCATATTTTTTTTCTAGAAAATGACTGAACCCCCAGACATTATATGATTTTTAAGAAGTGACAGAACTACATAATACAATTGTGGGCATTGGATTTTTTTTTTGACACACAGTATTTGCACAGTAGTTTTTCAAATGACCTTTTTTTGGGGGAAAAAATACACTTTCATAAATTTTATTGCACAAAAACACAATATAATACCAAATTATTTGGCAAAATATAAGAGATGATTTTATGTAGAGTAAATAGATCCCTAACATGCCGCACTTTAAAATTGTGCAGGCCTGTAGAATGGCGACAAACAGTACTTAAAAATCTCCCTTCAAAAGCCTTTACAGGTTACCAGCCTAGAGTTACACAGGTGGTCTGGTGCTAGAATTATTGCTCTCACTATAAGATTTGAGGCAATACCTTATCTGTAGTGTGAACACCATTTGCATATCCGTGTGCGACCTAATATGCACTTTACATTTTTTTTATTATTATTATTTATTTTATTTCAACTTTTTTATTTTTACTCTGTCTCTTTAATTTTTTTTAAACATCCCTTGTGATAGCAATTAGCAGTGACAGGTCCTCTTTATGGAGGGATGCTGCGGTCTATTAGACCCCTAATCTCTCCTCTGCCCTTAAAAGCATCACATCAAACTGAGATTATGGTAGGAAGGGAGAGCCCGGGGAGGCTAATTAGCTGCTGAGATTACTTTTAATTTATTCAGTATCGCCGGCTGAAAAAAGAGATACTGGGGTCATGGCTGCAGTTGCCCTGTTATAGCCACTCAAACCCAAGGACATATAGGGGCATCCTTATAATATTAGATTTCTGGCTGCTTGCTTTCTTTCTCTCTTTCACTCTTATACACTTTCTCAATACCTGTTAACAGGTATGTAGACCAAGAAAATCATTGAAAATTCGTTATCTATATTGTTGTGGGTCAATAACTCACAATATTGCAGCAAGAGGTTCAACAAGACAACCATGCAAGTAGAATTTTCAGAAGGATACTTTAGCAATGGCAGCCTCTATGTTTCTCTTGTGACAGGTTTACTTAAAGTGGATATAAATCCTCACATATACCCAGTGAAGTGAACAGCCTCAGATGATACACAGAGATGAAACAAATCCTCCTACATAAGTTTTACATGTATATCTGTTCTCTTCATCTTTATATACTGTTTAGAAAGTGCAGATCGTGTTAGAATTTTCACTTTTAATTTTCAATTTTCATTCTGCACTTTGAGAGTAGTCTTGGATTAGCTTTCTGCTAATCTATTTATAGCACCCTCCCTGACACAAAAATCAGTCTGGTTTTAAAATTATGTGTCAGAGAACTTGTCAGAAGTCATGCTGCTAACAAAAGAATGGAGCAGGGGAAAGCCACAGGACTTAGTGCTTTGAGGAGAGATATGAAAACACTGCAGATATATGTGCCCAGCTCAAATTCCTTTAATTGGGTTTACATCCACTTTAACTATAAGAAACTATAGCATTTACTGTATTTGAAGAAAAACTGCTTTTGGAGAATTATATATTCTCCTGAATTGGATGGTTGTGGTCTGCAGGGATTTTTAGAGGCTAAAATCTTTTTTGATTTGGCAATTCCTGCACAGTCCAACTCTACAGTATTTTATGGGTCCATCTCCCAACAGGAGACATTCAGCAGATTGCCCCAGAGATTTATAAGGGGATAAACTTTGCATATGTGGAAAGCATATATATGAGGTATGCAGCCATCCAATCCGGGTAAATATACAAGTGCAGGACAATGAAGCATTCCTGTAAACTCAGGAGGCTAGGTGCTGCGCACCAGTTGTTATGATCAGAAATGTTTCTGATCATGGATAGACTGCTCAAACTCTTTTTAACCCTAAACCTTTGAGTATCAGTTTCTGACTTCCCCAGACTCGCACACGAGTATTCTGACTCTGGCAGCTGGCTCTTTCCTCTTTCACTAGAAAATGCTGAGATGAAAACCTACAACAATATATTCCCCTGATGATCTCTAGTAAAGATAGGCTCAACTTCCATTTCTACATAGGCTATATTATACCCTACTTAGACATGTAATAGATGTAGTTCAGATTTAGGCTCCTTTATTGTATGGACTTATCCCTGTATCCAAATCTTCGGGATAAATGTAGTAGAGGTCATAAACATGGTTATTGACTTCATAATTGGTAAAGTTTTGGGCATGCTTTGGGCATGCTAGATGATGTAATATCCCCTGCCACATAACAATTAGTTTCTTATGCAGAATACTTACTGTGCCAAGAGGGAAATATCCCTTTACAGTAGGTAGCTGGCAATCAGCTATTAATCAAACTCTGCCTTTATATCAGCTAACATAGGTATATGGAATGAACTCTCTGTAATATTTTGTGTTATTTCATATAAATGTTATATCCAGTTATATTTTGTGTATTTTGGAATGCATTCAGCAACTTTTCAAACAATCTACTGGGTTGACCAGAACTAGTTCTTGATGGAGTCATTCAGTTGAGCTAATCTTTCCTTATAGCTGTGCTCCTCCGTGCCTCCTGTCAGTTTGGTTTCCCTTCTCTGCACCTTCTTCAGTTCACAGATATTGTTAATGTGAATTGGTGCCCAAAACTGAACTGCACATTCCAGGTGAGATCTTACTAATGATTGGTACAGAGGTAAAATTATGTCCCTCTCTCCCTCGTGTCTATACCTATTTTAATAAAACAGCTTGGCATTACAAAACTCTTCTGTGTGTGTTTTTTTTGTTTTTTTTATCAAACTCTCAAATTCTCACTAGCCAGTTATTAAATAGCCTCTGAAAATTAGAAACTATAGCTTTGAAATAGCAGAAATCAGCTCTTTGAGGACACATGGGTGTATGTCATCTGGTCCATTTGTTTCATTCACCTTAATGTTTCTGGACTATATAGTTTTTAGCCATTGTGATTATTCTGGATTAGTGATGAGCCGAACACCCCCCGGTTCGGTTCGCACCAGAACTTTCGAATGGACCCCAAATTCGTACGAACGTTAGAACCCCATTGAAGTCTATGGGACTCGAACGTTCGAAATTAAAAGTGCTAATTTTAACGGCTAATATGCAAGATACTGTCCTAAAAAGGGTTTAGGGACATGGCTTCTGCCTCAGGGGACATGGGTCAGTGCCTGGGGGGTGTCTATAGTATGCCTGTGAAGTGCCACGTGTTTCCCGTGTTTAGAACAGTCCCTGCACAAAATGACATTTAACGGAAATAACGTCATTTCAAACTGCTTGCGGTTTTAATGTTATATCTGGTTCCTGCAATATGGTTGAAAATCATTGAGAAAAATGGCATGGGTAGCCCTCCCTGCCCATTACCAGCCCCTTTGGGTCTTGTACGGATATTAAGGGGAACCCCGTACCCATATTAAAAAAAGGAAATACGTGTGGCCCCCAGGCCCTATATACTCAGAACAGCAGTATACAGGCGGTGCAAACAAGACAGGGACTGTGTAGATTTGTTGTGTTAAGTTGAATCTGTTTGTAATTTTCAACTGGTACATTTTTAAAGTGTAGCTCCAGTCAAAAAAACTAATTTTAAGCTTTTTGAAAAACATAGGGAAGGGTTATCACCCCTGTATAATTTGTTTTGCCGTCCGTCTTTTTTCATCTCACTTGCTGTTGTCTCCTTCTGTTTGCAGTAGGAGATGTTTGTAAGTTGGATGTTTGAAAGTAGGGGCCTGCCCTATATGCTCTGCATAAATGGCGGAACAAGGTGTTGGTTTTGCCACAACATTGTAAGCCCTCAAAGTGACTCTTGGTGGGCGCTGGAGCGCCCTGCTGTGAACGATTATATCAAGAATTGTAATTACATGCCATTGTTGAACAGTGGTAGAAAAATTGACCTTTGGTGGTTATGGTGCTGGTGCCACAACACTATAAGTCCTCACAGTTACTCTGGGTGGGCACAGGAACAGGCCCTCCTGTGAAATATTATATCAAGAATTGTAATTACATGTCCCTGTTAAACAGGGGCAGGAAAATTGGGCCTTAGGCACTGGTGCTGGTGCCACGACACTGCAACCTCTCCCATATACTCTAGTTTTAGTGCAGGAATTAGCCCTGCCGCAAAGCATTGCATCAAAAATTGTAATTAAACGCCCTGTTAAACAGGGGCAGAAAAAATGGGCCTTAGGCACTGGTGCTGGTGCCACGACACTGCAACCTCTCCCATATACTCTAGTTTTAGTGCAGGAATTAGCCCTGCCGCAAAGCATTGCATCAAAAATTGTAATTAAACGCCCTGTTAAACAGGGGCAGAAAAATTGGGCCTTGGGCACTGGTGCTGGTGCCACGACACTGCAACCTCTCCCATATACTCTAGTTTTAGTGCAGGAATTAGCCCTGCTGCAAAGCATTGCATCAAAAATTGTAATTAAACGCACCTGTTAAACAGGGGCAGAAAAATTGGGCCTTAGGCACTGGTGCTGGTGCCACGATACTGAAACCTCTCCCATATACTCTAGTTTTAGTGCAGGAATTAGCTCTGCCGCAAAGCATTACATCAAAAATTGTAATTAAACGCCCCTGTTAAACAGGGGCAGAAAAATTGGGCCTTAGGCACTGGTGCTGGTGTCACGACACTGCAACCTCTCCCATATACTCTAGTTTTAGTGCAGGAATTAGCCCTGCTGCAAAGCATTGCATCAAAAATTGTAATTAAACGCCCTTGTTAAACAGGGGCAGAAAAATTGGGCCTTAGGCACTGGTGCTGGTGCCACAACACTGCAACCTCTCCCATATACTCTAGTTTTAGTGCAGGAATGAGCCCTGCTGCAAAGCATTGCATCAAAAATTGTAATTAAATGCCCCTGTTAAACAGGGGCAGAAAAATTGGGCTGGTGGCATCACCCAGAACCAAAAATGTTCTTCCAACATATCAGCGGAGGAGGAAGAGGATAGAAAATCAACAAAACAGGACAGTCACTCAGCATCAGCATAGGCAGTCTTGAAGGGATGTGATATTTCTAAAAAAATTATTCGGTTACATCAGCTTCAGGTGTGGGTGATCCAAGACTGATTCATCTTGATGAAGGTCAGTCGATCAACTGATTCGGTGGACAGGCGCACCCTGTGATCGGTAACAAAGCCACCAGCAGCACTGAAGGTGCGTTCCGAAAGAACGCTGGATGCAGGACAGGCCAGTAGCTCAATTGCATACTGTGCAAGCTCTGGCCAGTGATCCATCCTCAAGACCCAGTAAGCCAGAGGATTTTCGGTGGGAAAGGTGTCCAAGTCTGACCTTGCCCCTAGGTATTCCTGCACCATGTAAATCAGACGCTGGCGATGGTTGCTGGAACCGATCATACCTTGGGGCTGCGGACTAAAAAATTGCCTGAAAGCATCGGTCAGACGGCCACCTTCTCCACCGCTCCTTCTGACCGATGCCTCAGCAACACGTTGTCCAGAACCAGGAGTTTGTAACCTCCCAGTCTCTGGAAACGCGTTGCACAGACCTTTCTGCAAGGCCTCCCGGAGATGTCTCATCCTCTGCTCCCTCTGCGACGGCAAGATAAGGTCGGCAACCTTACCCTTGTACCGTGGATCAAGGAGAGTGGCCAGCCAGTAATGGTCCCTCTCCTTGATCCGAAGAATACGAGGATCCTTCCGCAGGCTTTGCAGGATCAGGGAGGCCATGCAGCGTAGGTTAGCTGAGGCATTTGGTCCGGAGTCCTCTGGGTCACTAAGGACAACATGATCCGCAGCTACCTCCTCCCAGCCACGTACAAGTCCACGGGTTTCTTGGGACTGTAAATCATCCCTAGAAGACTGCTGCTGCTGATGCTGAGTGCCAGCCTCCACCTCCATGCTGACACAATCATCCTCCTCCTCATCCTCTTCCTGTGTGATGGGTGGCACAGCAGGAACACTGTCTGGATAAAGGGGGCCTTGAGAGGCAAGGAAGTCCTTCTCTTCCTGCCTCTGTTCTGCCTCAAGTGCCCTGTCCATTATTCCACGCAGTGTATGCTCCAAGAGGTGGACAAGAGGTACAGTGTCACTGATGCATGCACTGACACTGCTCACCATCCTTGTGGCCTCCTCAAACGGTGACAGGACAGTGCATGCATCCCTGATCATGCCCCACTGGCGTGGTGAGAAAAAAACCGAGCTCCCCTGACCCTGTCCTGGTGCCGTAGTCGCACATGTACTCATTGATGGCCCTCTGCTGCGTGTGCAGCCGCTGCAGCATGGCCAACGTTGAGTTCCACCTGGTGGGCATGTCACATATAAGGCGGTTCTTGGGCAGGTTCAACTCCTTTTGGAGCTCAGCCAGCCGAGCACAGGCATTAAATGATCGGCGGAAATGCACACAGACTTTCCTGGCCTGCTTCAGGACATCCTGTAAGCCCAGGTACCTGCCCAAGAACCGCTGCACCACCAGGTTAAGGACGTGAGCTACACAGGGCACATGGGTCAGTTGTCCCTGTCGGAGGGCGGAGAGGAGGTTGGTGCCATTGTCGCAAACCACCATTCCTGGCTTAAGCTGGCATGGCGTCAACCACCTCTCGGCCTGCCCCTGCAGAGCTGACAAAACATCCGCCCCAGTGTGGCTCCTGTCCCCCAAACAAACCAGCGCAAGCACGGCATGGCATCGTTTTGCCTGCGTACTTGCGTAGCCCCTGGAACGCCTACGGAGCACCGCTGGTTCTGAGGACAGAGCACTGGAAGAGGCCATGGAGGAAGAAGAAGAGGAGGGGGTGGAGGAGAGAGGTGTGTCACAACCAATAGTAGCATTTTGGAGGCATGGTGGCGGAACAACCTCCAACACTACTGCACCTTGTCCTGCATCCTTCCCAGCTGCCAGAAGAGTGACCCAATGGGCCGTGAAAGACAGGTCCATGCCTGCTGGACCATGAGTCAGTGGTAATATGCACCTTACCGCTGACTGCCCTGTCCAGCGAGGCAAGAACATTGCCTTCCACATGCCGGTAGAGAGCCGGAATCACCTTCCGTGAGAAAAAGTGGCGTTTGGGGACCTGCCACTGAGGAACCGCACATTGTACAAACTCACGGAAGGGGGCCGAGTCTACCAACTGAAAAGGCAGCAGTTCAAGTGCTAGCAATTTAGCCAAGCTAGCATTCAACCGCTGGGCATGTAGATGGCTGGGAGTGAACTTCTTTCGCCGGTCCAGCAGCTGGGGCAGGGACATTTGCCTGCTATAATCGGACGTGGGTGTACTGCTAGCAGAGTGCCCGGAAGCACTTGGCTGTGACACACCTAATTCTGCACCTTCATTCCTCTCAGAGCAGGTTGCAGAGAGGACTGAAGGTCTAGTGGGGTTGGAGATCCCAGCTGATGAGGAGCAAGGAGAGGTCCGCTTTGTTCTTTGGTGTGGGTCTTTGAGGTACGCTTGCCAACGAGCTGCATGGCAGGTCAACATATGTCTGGTCAAGCATGTGGTGCCCAAGCGGCTGATGTTTTGGCCACGCGAGATACGCTTGAGACATATGTTGCAAATAGCAGCGGTGCGATCTGATGCACTCTTCTCAAAAAAGGCCCACACCAAAGAACTTTTAGAATAACGCGCAGAGGCAGCGCCCTGCACAGGCCGAGCTCTGCGGTGTGATTCAGTCGGTGTGCTGCCCCTAAGCTGGCCCCCGGAGGGCATTCTGCCTCATTGGACATGTGCCTCCTCCTCCTCTCTCCTACCAGGCACCCACGTGGAGTCAGTGCCCTCATCATCCCCTCCCTCTTCATCGCTGGAGCAAACCTGGCAGTATGCTGCAGCTTGTGGAACGTGACTGCCAAATAGCTGTCCTTCTTGAGCATCTCCTCTCTCTGCATTCACGCTACTGCCTTCCTCTAGTTGAGTATCATCATCAGAGCCTACAAAACACTGGGCATCCTCCTGGAGCATGTATCCAACACTGTGCTCAAAGAGTTCAGGAGACTCCTCAGGAGGACGTGGTGGGTCTAGTGAAGGAGTCACTGATGATGACATTGAGAGGAGGGAAGACGATGCGTTGGCAGCTGCTTTGCTAGTACCCTGAGCCTGAGTGAGAGACGATGAGGAGGATGAAGAGGGCTTGGTCATCCACTCTACCAAGTCGTTGGCATGTTGCGGCTCAACATGTCCAGCTGCCGAAAAGAAGGACAAGTGTGTCCCATGGCCACCTGCTGATGATGACGCTGCACCGCGTCCATCGGCGCGTCTCTAGACCCAGAGCCTGCTTGCCCTCTTTTATCGGCTCGCGCCTGTCTGCCTCTCCTTGCTGGCCTTCCAGACATGGTAATGGCCTGAAGGGAGTTGGGAAAACCAGCAATTGGGTAGTGTATATTGTGCTGGAGGCACACACAACTTCCACTAACTCCTGCAGATGGCAGATGGCTCAAATAGAGAAGAGCTATGTAGGTGGATATAGCGGTGTATACTGGGTTCAGAGCATGCAGACAGCACGCACAATCTTCTAACACTGACTGCAAGCTCTATTTAAAACTAGCAAGATAGTTAGCTATATAGGTGGATATAGCGGTGTATACTGGGTTCAGAGCACGCAGACAGCACGCACAATCTCCTAACACTGACTGTAAGCTCTATTTAAAACGAGCAAGATAGTTAGCTATATAGGTGGATATAGCGGTGTATACTGGGTTCAGAGCACGCAGACAGCACGGACAATCTACTAACACTGACTGCAAGCTCTATTTAAAACGAGCAAGATAGTTAGCTATATAGGTGGATATAGCGGTGTATACTGGGTTCAGAGCACGCAGACAGCATGCACAATCTCCTAACACTGACTGCAAGCTCTATTTAAAACGAGCAAGATAGTTAGCTATATAGGTGGATATAGCGGTGTATACTGGGTTCAGAGCACGCAGACAGCACGTACAATCTCCTAACACTGACTGCAAGCTCTATTTAAAACGAGCAAGATAGTTAGCTATATAGGTGGATATAGCGGTGTATACTGGGTTCAGAGCACGCAGACAGCACGCACAATCTCCTAACACTGACTGCAAGCTCTATTAAAAAAGAGAAATATAGCTAGCTATATAGGTGGATATAGCGGTGTATACTAGGTTCAGAGAACGCAGACAGCACACACAATCTCCTAACACTGACTGCAAGCTCTATTAAAAAAGAGAAATATAGCTAGCTATATAGGTGAATATAGCGGTGTATACTGCGGTCAGGGCACGCAGACAACAACCACTACAGAAGAGCAAGAACGAAAAATCGGCCGATAACGATTCTGGATCTATGTCAATACTATCCCCTTTATAGACTCCCCCTTTTTCCTTTGTATACGCAGTGCTTAAAAAAGGTATTTAATAGTTTGCCTTCTTATTGTTCCCAGTCACCAACTGTGAATTATCTTGTAAAGGACAAACATGCTCAGATTTTGACTTTTTTTTTACTAATAATACATTTGAAGAATTTTTTGGTGTAGCTTTCAATTTTGCAACCTAACAATTTTTTTTTTTTTTTGTGGCCTCGATTTCCGTTTTATATATTTTGTTACATTCTTTGAAACTGTCAAATGACAATAGTGCTTTTTCATTTTTCAATTTTTTTAAATGCCGTTTTCCTATTTATAACTTTTTAAACTTTTAGTCTGGGTTTACATCTGAGCAGGTGCAGGAGGGTGTGTAATCACACGCCTCCCTGGCAATTGCAGAGAAAACATCCTGCTACTTAGAAGATGCATAGGGGTACCATTAATACTAATGGCATCTCCATGCACTGGAAACCGCAGCACGGCTTCCTGTGCTGGGAGCCTCACAGCACTATGTGGTTTCCCTTCATCCACATTTTGGGAAATGGTGCATGGACCTTTTCCCAGTGTTTTTTTAGGGGTTAGAGCAGCCTGTTCAAATTAATGGGCTGCTGTGCCTGAGCAAACCCAGCTGCAGGAAAACACATAGATAGATGTGAACCAGGGGTTAAAATTATTGCCCATGAGAATCTTTTATGTTTTTAAGTTGATACTGCTATACATAGAAATAATGAGATACTGTACTTATGAACCTCATTTGAATTGTAAGCATAATTATTCCCTTTTCTTTCCTTTTTTTCCCGGTATTGTTGCTGTACAATGCCATTATTTTCAATAAAAACATATTAAACAGAATTGTTTACACGAGACACAGCACTTACTGTCAAACACTACTCAATGTATTCATTTGGTTGCATACATATGAAATTATGTTCTTTTTATGAACTTTCAAAAATCTTACCTGTTAAAAAAAATATGTTTCCATATTATACAGTGTTAAAGAGGAGGGCCGTTTAAAAAAAATAAAAAAATAAAAGTCAGCAGCTGCAAACACTGCAGCTGCTGACTTAATAAGCCCACTTACCTGTCCAGGGCACCCGCAATGTCGGCCGCTCAAGGCCGACCCGTCCCTTGGCTCTCGGGTCCCAGCGCCGCCATTCCTTCTAAGGGAAACAGGCAGTGGAGCCTTACGGCTTCACTGCCCGTTTCCTACTGTGCATGCGCGAGTCACGCAGCGCTTTGTGAATGGGACGCGCTGTGTTTTGGAACACACAGTTCCCAGAACACAGCGCGACCCATAACCCAGAAGACAACGCGACGAGGAGAGAAGACCAGAAGATCTCCGTGGAGGAGGAAGAGGAAGAGGAAGATTAGGATTATGTGCCTAGCAACAGGCATTTCTGGTAAGTAAAAAAAAGTTTGTTTTTTTTTAGATTTTTTTGTAATTTTTAATATTTTTTTTTTTCAGGGTGGCCCTCCACTTTAACTCTTTCGCTGATTATGCTGTTTATTTAGTGTATTTGACACTTACCGATCCTTCTGCCAAGGATGAAATTACATTTCCCAGAGCAGATAAAGACTTGTTGATGTTCTTGGCCTCATCCAAAACAGCACCTTCAGCTCCAGTTTTGCTAACCTAATCAAGCAAAGTAAAAGGAATTTACATAAATAAATGACACATACATATGCTTTTAATACTGTATTTTAAGGAAAAAGTTATAAGTTATTTTAATACAACTGCAAGGGAACTGAGGAGTGTATACCCGACCAGACCATGTTAAACAGGTGATTGTTTTTGTATTTTTAATCATTACAAAAAAACTTTCATGGAATACACAACTAAGGTTCTATGGGCTGATGACAAAATCCCTGCCACAAAATTATGATTTTATGTGTATATAAAGTTGACCTTTCAGTGTGTTTATAAGCATGCATGGATTAATTCCCAACATGCCAAAATATACAGCAGTAGTAATATTTGTCCAAAAAAAGCTCTACCTTTTATCATTCGTATACACCGGAATCACCTTTACCTTCTACTCGCCCTCCCTTGTTTCCCAGCCCTTCCCTTTCAACTCGTCAATGGTATCCTTATTCCCCATGTTTGTGCATGTCCCTATCCCTTAATAGTGATCCTGTGCACAATGATAGGTTCTCCATGCTTTGTCATGTGGGCATTCTGTAAAATCTTCTGACTGCTCAAGGTACCATCCTGGGTATTGACTATTTTATGTGACATTCTACAGAATTTTTGCCTCCCTCATTCAGTTGCATTTTTCATTGGTGTCTGTTGTGGTCACTATGAGGCTGATTTACTAAAACTCTACTTTACTAAACCTTTACTAAAAGGTTGTTCGGACAGTTATGAGCATATATGGCGCAGGCAGCACTTGCCCAAGGATGACAGGGCGGAGGCTTCCCCTGCATCTCTTCCTCTGCATCAAGGCGAGTTCGCCATGCGTCTCCTCCCTCCTCCTCCTAGGCCAATTGGAACGCTTCTCCTTTCGGCAAATCAGGAAACGGGTCTCAAATCAGCTTCCTGATTGGCCGGGAAGAGAATCAGTGTGACAATAATGTGACATTCGCTATTGTCATACACCTGGGCCTACCCATTTTTTAAGCCTATTAAAGCCTCTGGCTCTAATCATGTGCTTCAAAAAAAAAAAAAACACAACTGGAATCCATGTGTTAGGCACCCCACATGTAGATTAGGGGGTTGGATGCATAGATGAGGGGCAGTGTCCATGAACCCTGCATTACGGGCCACCACTGCTAAAACTGTAGAGTGCAAAATCTGGTGCAGCTCTGCATAGAAACCAATCAGCTTCCAGTTTTTTGTCAAAGCTCAATTGGACAAGCTGAAGTTAGAAGCTGATTGGCTATCATGCACAGCAGGACCAGATTTTGCACTCTCTGGTTTTAATAAATCAACCCCTGTGATCTTTGTACTCGCATATTGCCTTATATGGATATTGTATATATTAATAATAAATTTTTAAGCTAAAAACTTTAAATCCAAGTGACTTTGCCTTGGCTGGTCTTCAGTATTCTGCATGCAAGAGGAATCATTTTCTCAGTCTCCTCTCCACCAGTGACCAGACAGAAACACTGTAACGTTTTTAGTGAATCAGAAGGTGGGAGGCCGGAGCAGGGGTGAATCTTGCTTAGACATTTGTGAACAAAAACTACGCAGGCACTAGGATTTGCATGATTGCATCATCTCTGATGCACCCATGGGCGTCCGCAGGTAGGGGCAAGGGGGGTCAAGTGCCCCCCCTGGAATCAAGGACCAGATCTTAAATTCAACACAGTTCCATCGCTATCGAGGTGCGGGCAGCCCACACCCGTGTGCATCCCGCCAGTGGGGTGACACCATCAAGGTTTTGTCAAGCCCCCCTATCAGTGTAGTGCGACTGCAGGCTCTTTTCCCTGCTCAGTCCAGCAGTCACCCCCCCCCCCCTTTCTCCTATCAGGGAGAAGAGACAACGGCTCTCACCAGGTTCCTCACCCAGCTTCCTGCCTGCTTCGTTCCTTCCCTATTGGCCATAACTGAGGGCCAATCAAAGGTGACTAGGAGAAGAGAGCATCATGGGACATGTAGTCCCAAAGATTGGCAGCCCCATTTTCCACAGGGAGGCTACAGCTCGATCAAGAGAGAGATTGAGAGACTGAAGCCTGGAAAAAAGCTGAGAGAGAGAGTGCTACAGGAAAAAGAACAAGGAGTGTGCTGGGCAGAAGCCAGAGAGAGAGAGAGCCATGCTGCCCAGGTCCACAAGAGAGAGGGCTACACTGCCCAGGTCCACCAGAGAGAGAGCTACACTGCCCAGCGCCACCAGAGAGAGAGCTACACTGCCCCGCACCACCAGAGAGAGCCATGCTGTCCAGCCCCACCAGAGAGAGCCCCGCTGCCCAGCGCCGCCAGAGAGAGAGAGACTGAGCCACTGCCAGGGTACAGACATGCTACACTACTGACCAGAGTTGCCCCCGGGGAACCCAGAGTGAGCGATCGTCCAGCCGGAGGGATCACTGCTGTAGTTTTGCTGGGTCTGGTAAGAGGGCCTGTTGGCCATTATCCATTACTTACCCTAGGGACTGTACTATGTCTGCAGTCTCTGACCATGATAATGTGATAATGACATTGTCGAAAAGGGGTGACCCTAAAAGTATGCCCCCCCCCTGAAAAAAGTTCTGCGGACGCCCATGGATGCACCATCTCAATTCAGAAAGTAAAAGCTGTCCCTGATCCCCCGCAGCTTTCACTGGTTCTTCCTGCTGACTTCCACATCACTATAGGACTCAGTAGTGAAGTGGAGGTCAGCAGGAGGAACTAGTGGGAATACTTCCAGCACTCTTGGTTTCCAATCTAACTTTGGGGGAGCATATCTCTGGAGTGGACTGGTGTGCGGCAGCAATGATAGCAGAGCAGGTACGGTAAGTATTTACACAAACTTACACAATTTTTTTACAGCTATGCCTTTCTTGGGAAAATTTGTATAGAGGCATTGTATCTTTAAGTATACAGAGTCCACAAATTAAGAAGAGCCTTATGAGTATGTGCTGTAGCAAAAACACATGTTAAGGCCTCTTTTGCTGCTGTAAATTGCTGCTGACTTGAACAAAACCTCCCACTGATCTCCTCCATTTGTGAAGTCTATTTGTGTATGTGTGCTGTTTAGTTGTGCACTAATACATCTACAATCACAAGCATGTATGTGTACTGGATATAGAGCCAGGCAAAGCAGGACAGTCAGTAACAAGACAGAGTGTGGTGTCAGGAAAATCCCTTGGCAGTATGAGTATTTGTATTTTCAGGTCACTTAACCTCCCTGGCAGTATGATTGTGTCAGATTGTTGATGCTCAAAGCGGTACAATATTTTGCATGGAAATTTGGCATTTTATATTGTATGCCTGTAATTCTTAGGAATAACACACTTAAATCTGTCCAAACAAGAGTCTAGTAGACATCCTTGGTATGATAAAGTTTAAAACAAGAAATCATAAATTATAATTTAATAAATAACTATAAATAATTATAACAAATAATAATATAATAATAATAGAATTTATTCAATAATGTAATCAAATCAAAAACACTGAAATTTGCTCAGTTGCAGAATTGTAGCTATCATTACTTTCATGTTTGATGATGAATTTCCCCAGCGAATCACTATCGCTCAGTTCTGCAAGTGATTCTAATTTATTATCGCTGTTTTCTAGCTGGTCTAAAACTGCTTTTGACATAAAGGGACACTTTTTGGTTGCTATGGACATTCTCAAGTTTCCAGGCAGAAAGAACAGTATATATAATATAATGCAGGGCACTGGACAAAGCATTGGGCACAAAAGGAATGTGAAATAATTTGATAAAGTAATGTAATCTGTAAGATTACAGTGTACTGTATGTGTAATGTGTTTTTCACTTTTTGAATTTGGCGCCGGCCCCATCCCTGTGCGTAGTGACGCCCGCAGGGTACAGAGCCCGGCATTGTGATAGATCAAGCGGAGGACACGGCCCGCACACACAGCGGGAGGACATCGCAAGATCCTGGGGACAAGGTAAGTAACTAAAATAAATAAGAAAAAAAAATGATCCAATGATTTTTATGCTCTCCATTCCCTTTGCCTCATCTACTCTTACCAAATACAACTGTTCAACTTGAATATATCATGAGTTCCCATTCTCCACCATCTGTGGAAATTTTCACCTTTGAAATCCTCCAAAGTTTTTTTGTTGTAGCAAAAAGCAAAAACAGAAACAAAACAACAAAATTTCAAATAAATCACAAGTACTCCACAATAATTGTGCTCACACTCATTTGTGACTTTAAGTGTGAAAACCTTAAACCCCCTCTGTGGTCACACAACAGATGGTTTCCATACAAAAATAAGAAAAAAAGACCATAGCGAAGAATACACATTTAAAATAATTTATTCACCACTAAATGTGCTTACATATGCCGAGAGATCACATAAACCAGATACCAAGGTGGCCAACCGGACACTTCTGGCTCCGGCATAATCTGACATCACTCTCTGACGTGTTTCATTGGTTAACTTTTTCAAAAGATAGATGTGAGCACAATAATTGATTGTTAATACAGAATTTTAGATTTTTTAACATACTACGCCATTTTTGTTTGTTTCTTGTTTTTCTTTGTGTAGTGATATAACAATTTGGAGGAAGAGATGAATAGAATGAAGAGACGACGCACTAAAGTTTTTTGAAATCAAGCTTTATTTGACACATATCCATTGAAGGTCCTCTCATTTGGTGAGAGTTTAAAGATCTTGAAGATATAAGAATAACTTGCAAATATTGAGATACAGTTTAAAGACATTTAGGCTGGGTTCACACTAGTGCGAATTGGATATGGGTTTCTCTCCATCGGCTCCAGTGCAAACTGCACAGGAGTCCTGTGCATCTTTTAGTCTGTTTCAGGTCCAAATTCAGGCCAAAATTTGGGCTGAAATTGGACCTGAAACTGTGAATGGAGATGCACCGGACTCCAGCTGTGAGCCGGAGCGTGCTGCGATGTGAACCCAGCCTCAAAATGCTGGTCTTGATTCATATATGTTTGCTGTAATTGCTTATTGCTATAACTGTTAGATGAAGTTTAACTTTAATTTGTTAGTCCATCTAAATTTGCTAAATCTAACACTACCCTTCCACAGACTGACAATGCTGTCATCTGGAGGTGTCTGCTTTACTACTTTATCCAGAATGCACACACCCTAAGACAGGAAGTGTGTTACTGGCAGGATCACCAGATGAAATAAATGGAAAAAAAAGCCTAAGGCTGGGTTTACACATATGCGATGACAGAAATCGCATGTGATTCGCACCACATTGCTGTGCAGATCACATGCAATGTCTGTGCAATGTGAATTCAGCCATACAGTTTGTGGTGCAGGACCCTGTTTGGTCTGCACTGGAATCGGATCGCATGAGTGTTCACACCCATGCGATCTGATTCTTGTCCAATTTCAGTTCAGACTGCGATCTGCTAACTGATTTGGGGGTGTTATTAACTTTCTATTGACACCCGCAGCGGTTCGCAGAGCACAGTGTGAACTGCCTAGGAGTTAGATGCGATGCGGGGAATGGTGCTGGTTCCCACATCGCATATGTGTGATCCCAGCCTTAAAAAGAAGAGGAATGCAGCCACCACATCTAAAGATGGGTAAGCTGTAATATATTACATTTTCAGTTTTGGGGGTTAATACTGCTTTAAGTGTCCATGTATTTCCCTTGATGCATTATCATTGTAGAGGTAACTAGTGTAACAAAAATGAGGCTTGCAGTTCAAGAAGCATTAAAATAAGTCAGCAATAGGGATGAGCCGAACACTCCCCGGTTCGGTTCGCACCAGAACTTTCGAACGGACCCCACGTTCGTTACGAACGTTAGAACCCCATTGAAGTCTATGGGACTCGAACGTTCGAAATGGAAAGTGCTAATTTTAACGGCTAATATGCAATATACTGTCCTAAAAAGGGTTTGGGGACCTGGCTCCTGCCCCAGGGGACATGGGTCAATGCCTAAAATGTTTTTAAAAATGGCCGTTTTTGCGGGAGCACTGATTTTAATGATGATTAAAGTGAAAAAAAAAAAAGTGAAATATTCCTTTAACCACTTGCCGACCGCCGCACGACGATATACGTCGGCAGAATGGCACGGGCAGGCATATGGGCGTATATATAAGTCCCTGCCTGCCCGCGGGTGGGGGGCCCGATCGGGCCCCCCCCCGGTGCCTGCGGCGGTCGGCATTTCTTCGAGAGCGATCCGGGATGAGGGGGCGGCCATTCATTCATGGCCACCCCCTCGCGATCGCTCTCGACGAATGGAAATCCCCCGTGACATCACTTCCTCTCCTGTAATGTAAACACAGGAGAGGAAGTGATGTATTCTCTCCTCCGTGTCGGTATTTTCCGTTCCGACACGGAGGAGAGCGGATCGGTGAGTTGCACCAACACTCTACACACACAGTAGAACATGCCAGGCACACTCACACCCCCCCTTTACCCCCCGATCACCCCCCCCAATTACCCCTGCCCCCCAGTCACAGTGACACCAATGTCATTTTTTTTTTTTTTTTTTTTTTTTTTGCATTGGTGTCATTTGTGACTGTAATAACTGTTAGGGCAGTTAGAGTTAGCCCCCTTTAGTTCTAATGTACCCCCCTAACCCCCCCAATAAAGGTTTAACCCCGTGATCACCCCCCGTCGCCAGTGTCACTAAGGCTGGGTTCACATTGCAGCGGTTTATGAGAACGAATGTGATTCGCACCGCACTGCAGTGCAAATCACATCCGATCTCTGTGCGATTCGAGTTCAGCCATTCGCCGCACCCGCCGCACCCGCCACACCCGCCGCACCCGCCGCAAATTCGCACGGGACCCTTTTTTTGGCCCGCAGCAGAATCGGATCGCATGGGTGTTCACACCATGCGATCCGAGTTTGCAGATCGCACTGCGATATGCGAACTGATCTGGGGGTGTCAGTAACATTTCACTGACACTCCCAGCAGTTCGCATAGGGCAGTGTGAACTGCCGCCGGGAGGCATGCGATGCGGGAACCCGCCGCGGATTCGCGGCGTTTCCGCATCGCTCCAGTGTGAACCCAGCCTAATAAGCGATCATTTTTCTGATCGCCGTATTAGTGTCACAGGTGACGCTAGTTAGGCAGGTAGGTATTTAGGTTCGCCGCAGCTTTTTATAGCGCCAGGGACCCCCATATACTACCGCATAAAGCCCCCTGATTGCCCCCTAGTTAACCCTTTCACCAGTGATCACCATATAACTGTTACAGGTGACGCTGGTTGGTTAGTTATTTTTTTATAGTTTCAGGGCACCCGCCATTTATTACCTAATAAAGGTTTAACCCCCTGATCACCCGGCGGGTGTCATTTGTGACTAATAACTGTTAGGGCAGTTAGGGTTAGCCCCCTTTAGTTCTAAGGTACCCCCCTAACCCCCCCAATAAAGGTTTAACCCCGTGATCACCCCCCGTCGCCAGTGTCACTAAGGCTGGGTTCAGATTGCAGCGGTTTGAGAACGGATGTGATTCGCACCGCACTGCAGTGCAAATCACATCCGATCTCTGTGCGATTCGAGTTCAGCCATTCGCCGCACCCGCCGCACCCGCCACACCCGCCGCACCCGCCGCAAATTCGCACGGGACCCTTTTTTTGGCCCGCAGCAGAATCGGATCGCATGGGTGTTCACACCATGCGATCCGAGTTTGCAGATCGCACTGCGATATGCGAACTGATCTGGGGGTGTCAGTAACATTTCACTGACACTCCCAGCAGTTCGCATAGGGCAGTGTGAACTGCCGCCGGGAGGCATGCGATGCGGGAACCCGCCGCGCATTCGTGGCGTTCCCGCATCGCTCCAGTGTGAACCCAGCCTAATAAGCGATCGTTTTTCTGATCGCTGTATTAGTGTCACAGGTGACGCTAGTTAGGCAGGTAGGTATTTAGGTTCGCCGCAGCTTTTTATAGCGCCAGGGACCCCCATATACTACCGCATAAAGCCCCCTGATTGCCCCCTAGTTAACCCTTTCACCAGTGATCACCATATAACTGTTACAGGTGACGCTGGTTGGTTAGTTATTTTTTTATAGTTTCAGGGCACCCGCCATTTATTACCTAGTCTCACTAGTGTACCCCTAAATTTAGGGGTGTCTACTTTCCAAAATGGGGTCATTTGGGGGGGGTTTGTGCCATCTTGGCATTTTATGGCCTTCAAAACTGTAACGCCCTTAGAAAGCCTGAAGGCGGTGCTTGGTTTTCGGGGCCCCGTACGCGGCTAGGCTCCCAAAAAGTCCCACATATGTGGTATCCCCGTACTCAGGAGAAGCAGCAGAATTTATTTTGGGGTGTCATTTCACATATGCCCATGGCATGCGTGAGCAATATATCATTTAGTGACAACTTTGTGAAAAAAAAAAAAAAAAAAAAAAGTTTGTAATTTTCCCGCAACTTGTGGCAAAATATAAAATATTCCATGGACTCAACATGCCTCTCAGCAAATAGCTTGGGGTGTCTACTTTCTAAAATGGGGTCATTTGTGGGGGTTTTGTGCCATCTTGGCATTTTATGGCCTTCAAAACTGTAATAGGTAGTGAGGAGTGAAGTCAAATATTTACGCCCTTAGAAAGCCTGAAGGCGGTGCTTGGTTTTCGGGGCCCCGTACGCGGCTAGGCTCCCAAAAAGTCCCACATATGTGGTATCCCCGTACTCAGGAGAAGCAGCAGAATTTATTTTGGGGTGTCATTTCACATATGCCCATGGCATGTGTGAGCAATATATCATTTAGTGACAACTTTGTGAAAAAAAAAAAAAAAAGTTTGTAATTTTCCCGCAACTTGTGGCAAAATATAAAATATTCCATGAACTCAACATGCCTCTCAGCAAATAGCTTGGGGTGTCTACTTTCTAAAATGGGGTCATTTGTGGGGGTTTTGTGCCATCTTGGCATTTTATGGCCTTCAAAACTGTAATAGGTAGTGAGAAGTGAACTCAAAAATTTACGCCCTTAGAAAGCCTGAAGGCGGTGCTTGGTTTTCGGGGCCCCGTACGCGGCTAGGCTCCCAAAAAGTCCCACATATGTGGTATCCCCGTACTCAGGAGAAGCAGCAGAATTTATTTTGGGGTGTCATTTCACATACGCCCATAGCATGTGTGAGCAATATATCATTTAGTGACAACTTTGTGTAAAAAAAAAAAAAAAATTTTTTTTTTGTCATTATTCAATCGCTTGAGGCAAAAAAATAAAATATTCAATGGGCTCAACATGCCTCTTATCAATTTCCTTAGGGGGTCTACTTTCCAAAATGGGGTCATTTGGGGGGGTTTTGTACTGCCCTGCCATTTTAGCACCTCAAGAAATGAGATAGGCAGTCGTAAACTAAAAGCTGCGTAAATTCCAGAAAACGTACCTTAGTTTGTAGATGTGACAACTTTTGCGCAAACCAATAAATATACAATTATTGACTTTTTTTTTACCAAAGACATGTGGCTGAATACATTTTGGCCTAAATGTATGACTAAAATTGAGTTTATTGGATTTTTCTAATAACAAAAAGTAGAAAATATCATTTTTTTTCAAAATTTGCGGTCTTTTTACGTTTATATCGCAAAAAATAAAAATCGCAGAGGCAATCAAATACCATCAAAAGAAAGCTCTATTTGTGGGAAGAAAAGGACGCAAATTTTGTTTGGGTACAACATTGCATGACCGCGCAATTACCAGTTAAAGCAGCGCAGTGCCAAAGTGTAAAAAGACCTCTGGTCATTTACCAGCAAAATGGTCCGGTCTGAAAGTGGTTAAATATGGTGCCTGGGGGGTGTCTGTAGTATGCCTGTGAAGTGCCACGTGTTTCCCGTGTTTAGAACAGTCCCTGCACAAAATGACATTAAACGGAAATAACACCATTTAAAACTGCTTGCGGTTTTAATCTTATATCTGGTTCCTGCAATATGGTTGAAAATCATTCAGAAAAATGGCATGGGTAGCCCTCCCTGCCCATTACCAGCCTATTTGGGTCTTGTACGCATATTAAGGGGAACCCCGTACCCATATTAAAAAAAGGAAATGCGTGTGGCCCCCAGGCCCTATATACTCAGAACAGCAGTATACAGGCGGTGCAAACAAGACAGGGACTGTGTAGGTTTGTTGTGTTAAGTTGAATTTGTTTGTAATTTTCAACTTGTACATTTTTAAAGTGTAGCTCCAGTCAAAAAAACTATTTTTAAGCTTTTTGGAAAACATAGGGAAGGGTTATCACCCCTGTATAATTTGTTTTGTCGTCCATCTTTTTTCATCTCACTTGCTGTTGTCTCCTTCCGTTTGCAAGTAGGAGATGTTTGTAAGTTGGATGTTTGAAAGTAGGGGCCTGCCCTATATGCTCTGCAGAAATGGCGGAACAAGGTGTTGGTTTTGCCACAACATTGTAAGCCCTCAAAGTTACTCTTGGTGGGCGCTGGAGCGCTCTGCTGTGAACGATTATATCAAGAATTGTAATTACATGCCATTGTTGAACAGTGGTAGAAAAATTGACCTTTGGTGGTTGTGGTGCTGGTGCCACAACACTATAAGTCCTCACAATTACTTTGGGTGGGCACAGGAGCGGGCCTTCCTGTGAAATATTATATCAAGAATTGTAATTACATGTCCCTGTTAAACAGGGGCAGAAAAATTGGGCCGCTGGCACTGGTGTTACGACACTGCAACCTCTCCCATATACTCTAGTTTTATTGCAGGAATTAGCCCTGCTGCAAAGCATTGCATCAAAAATTGTACTTAAACGCCCCTGTTAAACAGGGGCAGAAAAATTGGGCCTTAGGCACTGGTGCTGGTGCCACCACACTCCAACCTCTGCCATATACTCTAGTTTTATTGCAGGAATTAGCCCTGCTGCAAAGCATTGCATCAAAAATTGTACTTAAACGCCCCTGTTAAACAGGGGCAGAAAAATTGGGCCTTAGGCACTGGTGCTGATGCCACCACACTCCAACCTCTGCCATATACTCTAGTTTTATTGCAGGAATTAGCCCTGCTGCAAAGCATTGCATCAAAAATTGTAATTAAACGCCCCTGTTAAACAGGGGCAGAAAAATTGGGCCTTAGGCACTGGTGCTGGTGCCACCACACTCCAACCTCTGCCATATACTCTAGTTTTATTGCAGGAATTAGCCCTGCTGCAAAGCATTGCATCAAAAATTGTAATTAAACGCCCCTGTTAAACAGGGGCAGAAAAATTGGGCCTTAGGCACTGGTGCTGGTGCCACCACACTCCAACCTCTGCCATATACTCTAGTTTTATTGCAGGAATTAGCCCTGCTGCAAAGCATTGCATCAAAAATTGTAATTAAACGCCCCTGTTAAACAGGGGCAGAAAAATTGGGCTGCTGGCATCACCCAGAACCAAAAATGTTCTTCCAACATATCAGCGGAGGAGGAAGAGGATAGACAATCAACATAACAGGACAGTCACTCAGCATCAGCATAGGCAGTCTTGAAGGGATGTGGTATTTCAAAAAAAATTAGTCGGTTACATCAGCTTCAGGTGCTTGGTAGCTGTGGGTGATCCAAGACTGATTCATCTTGATGAAGGTCAGTCGATCAACTGATTCGGTGGACAGGCGCACCCTGTGATCGGTAACAAAGCCACCAGCAGCACTGAAGGTGCGTTCCGAAAGAACGCTGGATGCAGGACAGGCCAGTAGCTCAATTGCATACTGTGCAAGCTCTGGCCAGTGATCCATCCTCAAGACCCAGTAAGCCAGAGGATTTTCGGTGGGAAAGGTGTCCAAGTCTGACCTTGCCCCTAGGTATTCCTGCACCATGTAAATTAGACGCTGGCGATGGGTGCTGGAACCAATCATACCTTGGGGCTGCGGACTAAAAAATTGTCTGAAAGCATCAGTCAGACGGCCACCTTCTCCACCGCTCCTTCTGACTGATGCCTCAGCAACACGTTGTCCAGGACCAGGAGTTTGTGACCTCCCAGTCTCTGGGAACGCATTGCACAGAGCTTTCTGCAAGGCCTCCCGGAGATGTCTCATCCTCTGCTCCCTCTGCGATGGCAAGATAAGGTCGGCAACCTTACCCTTGTACCGTGGATCAAGGAGAGTGGCCAGCCAGTAATGGTCCCTCTCCTTGATCCGAAGAATACGAGGATCCTTCCGCAGGCTTTGCAGGATCAGGGAGGCCATGCAGCGTAGGTTAGCTGAGGCATTCGGTCCGGAGTCCTCTGGGTCACTAAGGACAACATGATCCGCAGCTACCTCCTCCCAGCCACGTACAAGTCCACCTGTTTCTTGGGACTGTAAATCATCCCTATAAGACTGCTGCTGCTGATGCTGATGCTGAGTGCCAGCCTCCACCTCCATGCTGACACAATCATTCTCCTCCTCCTCTTCCTCCTCCTCACCCTCTTCCTGTGTGATGGGTGGCACAGCAGGAACACTGTCTGGATAAAGGGGGCCTTGAGAGGCAAGGAAGTCCTCCTCTTCCTGCCTCTGTTCTGCCTCAAGTGCCCTGTCCATTATTCCACGCAGCGTATGCTCCTAAGAGGTGGACAAGAGGTACAGTGTCACTGATGCATGCACTGTCACTGCTCACCATCCTTGTGGCCTCCTCAAACGGTGACAGGACAGTGCATGCATCCCTGATCATGCCCCACTGGCGTGGTGAGAAAAAACCAAGCTCCCCTGACCCTGTCCTGGTGCCGTAGTCACACAGGTACTCATTGATGGCCCTCTGCTGCGTGTGCAGCCGCTGCAGCATGTTGAGTTCCATCTGGTGGGCATGTCACATATAAGGCGGTTCTTGGGCAGGTTCAACTCCTTTTGGAGCTCAGCCAGCCGAGCACAGGCATTAAATGATCGGCGGAAATGCACACAGACTTTCCTGGCCTGCTTCAGGACATCATGTAAGCCGGGGTACCTGCCCAAAAACCGCTGCACCACCAGGTTAAGGACGTGAGCTACACAGGGCACATGGGTCAGTTGTCCCTGTCGGAGGGCGGAGAGGAGGTTGGTGCCATTGTCGCAAACCACCATTCCTGGCTTAAGCTGGCGTGGCGTCAACCACCTCTCGGCCTGCCCCTGCAGAGCTGACAAAACATCCGCCCCAGTGTGGCTCCTGTCCCCCAAACAAACCAGCGCAAGCACGGCATGGCATCGTTTTGCCTGCGTACTTGCGTAGCCCCTGGAACGCCTACGGAGCACCGCTGGTTCTGAGGACGGAGCACTGGAAGAGGCCATGGAGGAAGAAGAAGAGGAGGGGGTGGAGGAGAGAGGTGTGTCACAACCAATAGTAGCATTTTGGAGGCGTGGTGGCGGAACAACCTCCAACACTACTGCACCTTGTCCTGCATCCTTCCCAGCAGCCAGAAGAGTGACCCAATGGGCCGTGAAAGACAGGTAACGTCCCTGTCCATGCCTGCTGGACCATGAGTCAGCAGTAATATGCACCTTACCACTGACCGCCCTGTCCAGCGAGGCAAGGACATTGCCTTCCACATGCCGGTAGAGAGCCGGAATCGCCTTCCGTGAGAAAAAGTGGCGTTTGGGGACCTGCCACTGAGGAACCGCACATTGTACAAACTCACAGAAGGGGGCCGAGTCTACCAACTGAAAAGGCAGCAGTTGAAGTGCTAGCAATTTAGCCAAGCTAGCATTCAACCGCTGGGCATGTGGATGGCTGGGAGTAAACTTCTTCCGCCGGTCCAGCAGCTGGGGCAGGGACATTTGCCTGCTATAATCGGATGTGGATGTACCACTAGCAGAGTTCCCGGAAGCACTTGGCTGTGACACACCTAATTCTACACCTTCATTCCTCTCAGAGCAGGTTTCAGAGAGGACTGAAGGTCTAGTGGGGTTGGAGATGCCAGCTGATGAGGAGCAAGGAGAGGTCCGCTTTGTTCTTTGGTGTGGGTCTTTGAGGTACGCTTGCCAACGAGCTGCATGGCAGGTCAACATATGTCTGATCAAGCATGTGGTGCCCAAGCGGCTGATGTTTTGGCCACGTGAGATACGCTTGAGACATATGTTGCAAATAGCAGCGGTGCGATCTGATGCACTCGTCTCAAAAAAGGCCCACACCAAAGAACTTTTAGAATAACGCGCAGAGGAAGCGCTCTGCGCAGGCGGAGCTCTGCGGTGTGATTCAGTCGGTGTGCTGCCCCTAAGCTGGCCCCCGGAGGGCATCCTGCCTCGTTGGACATGTGCCTCCTCCTCCTCCTCCTCCTCCTCCTCCTCCCTCCTTCCAGGCTCCCACGTGGAGTCAGTGCCCTCATCATCCCCTCCCTCTTCATCGCTGTAGCAAACCTGGCAGTATGCTGCAGCTTGTGGAACATGACTGCCAGATTGCTGTCCTTCTTGAGCATCCCCTCTCTCTGCGCTCACGCTACTGCCTTCCTCTAGCTGAGTGTCATCATCAGAGCCCACCAAACACTGGGCATCCTCCTGGAGCATGTACCCAACACTGTGCTCAAAGAGTTCAGGAGACTCCTCAGGAGGACGTGGTGGGTCTAGGGAAGGAGTCACTGATGATGACATTGAGAGGAGGGAAGACGATGTGTTGGCAGCTGCTTTGCTACTACCCTGAGACTGGGTGAGAGAGGATGAGGAGGATGAAGAGGGCTTGGTCATCCACTCTACCAAGTCGTTGGCATGTTGCGGTTCAACATGTCCAGCTGCAGAAAAGAAGGACAAGCATGTCCCATGGCCACGTGCTGATGACAATGCACCGCGTCCACGACCAGCACTGTTGTCTCTAGACACAGAGCCTGCTTGCCCTCTTTTATCGGCTCGCGCCTGTCTGCCTCTCCTTGCTGGCCTTCCAGACATGGTAATGGCCTGAAGGGAGTTGGGTAAAACAGTAGTTGGGTAGTTTATATTGTGCTGGAGGCACACAACACCCACTAACTCCTGCAGATGCCTTTTTTATAGAACAGCAGAGATAAAGGGGTATATACAGATGTATACTGTGCTGTGCTGGAAGCACACACAACTTCCAATAACTCCTGCAGATGGCAATTGGGCCCAAATAGAGAACAGCTATGTAGGTGGATTATAGCGGTATTTACTGGGTACAGAGCACGCAGACAGCACGCACTATCTCCTGACACTACTGACTGCAAGCTCTATTATTAAAGATGGACCACTAGCTATATAGGTGAGGTGAATATCACGGTGTATACTGCGGTCAGGGCACGCAGACAATAACCAGAAAACAGCAGAGTTAAAGGGGTATATACAGATGTATACTGTGCTGTGCTGGAAGCACACACAACTTCCAATAACTCCTGCAGATGACAATTGGGCCCAAATAGAGAACAGCTATGTAGGTGAATTATAGCGGTATTTACTGGGTACAGAGCACGCAGACAGCACGCACTATCTCCTAACACTACTGACTGCAAGCTCTATTATTAAAGCTAGATCACTAGCTATATAGGTGAGGTGAATATAGTGGTGTATACTGCGGTCAGGGCACAGACAATAACCACTACACAAGAGCAAGATAGGAAATCAGCCAAAAACGATTGGTGTGTAACTGTGTTGAAGGTACACAGAACACCCACTGCTTCAGATGCCAACACACTACACGAGGCCGCCTCAAAGGCGGCCTTATATAGTGTGGGGCGTGCACTACATAGCCTGAGCTATGATTGGCCACAGGCAGGATGCCTGTGGCCAATCATGGCTCTCCTCGCTGCTGGCGCTGCGATTGGCCAAGCATGCGGGTTCACAGTGCATGCTTGGCCAATCACGAGCCAGCAATGCACTGCGCCACCGCAGTGCATTGTGGTCCGCGCGCGCCACACGAATTTTGACGCGAACGGACCAAGAGTTCGGATTTCGCCGAACGCTCGAACAGCCAATGTTCGAGTCGAACGTACGTTCGACTCGAACACGAAGCTCATCCCTAGTCAGCAACATCAACTGTCAAAAGTTCTATACTGGCCACTTCTTTTTAATTAAAGTGTTTGTTAACTCAAAAAAAAAAAAAAAAACAATTCAGATTCTGGTCCCTTAAAGCAGATTACACAGCACAGCGCTTGCGCTGTGTAATCTGGCCCCTCTAAACTGTAAAAATGCTTTATGCCCTCTCTATACTGACCACAGGAACCAGGGCTACTCAGCCCTTATCACAGTGATCAAAGTGCATCCCTCCATCAGACATAGCTGTCCTCTCTGCTCTCCTCTCTCCCCCCTCACCCCCTCCTTCCTGCATGTCAGCGTCCTCTCTGTGTCTCTGTCTCCACCCGCCCTCCCCCCTGCCACTACTATTAAATATAAAAATCCTAAAATTGTCACTGCCAGCCCCTCTATTAGAGGCTGGCATACCACACTACCCAAGTCCTTTGTAAAAACGAGTGCTCTAAATACCTCCTTAGAGCTGTCCTCAGGCCAGTCACGTGACTTGCGGCAGCTTTACAGCTCCGAGACAATGCTTCTGCAGGAGGTCACGTGATCTCCCTGGCTGATGTCAGAGGGAGATCAATGCCCCTCCCGTAGAAGCAATATCTTGGAGCTGTAAAGCTTGCGCGAGTCACGTGACCGGCCTGAGGACAGCTCTAAAGAGGTATTTAGAGCGATCATTTAACAAAGGACTTGGATAGTGTGGTATACCAGCCTCTAATAGAGGGGCTGGCAGTGAATAATATTTTATAGTTAACAAACATTTTAATATGAGACATGAAAAAAGACAGAGCAATATTTGCCACTAGCATAGCCATATGAGGAAAGTATTTGGAGAGTGGCTTAATTTAGTTAATGTAAGTTCTTTTCTGTACCACTGAAGCAAAACAAAACAATCATTTGGCAGCAATCTATTTCAGAAATGTGTCCATTGTTCATTTCCCTTTTTGCAGAATTCTGCAGTCTGAGACAATACAGACAGTCTGTGAAATGAGTGCAAAGCAGAAATCAATATGTCTTGTTCAGCCTGAGCTCACATCGATTTCACAGTATTCCATATAATTATATTTCATAGCTTCTATCCTGATGATTGTGCATAATTATCAGTAATGTATTTCTTTATGCAGCATCTATTATATGTACCATGACTCCTCAGTACTGAATGCTCCCTGTGAAATGAACTATCAACAAAATCAGAAATGTAGGAAAGAAAAAAAGAAAATAGCAAGTTTTAGCACCTCATTTTGTAGAGCTTTAAGGAAGAAGTCAATAAATGCCGTTAACCATAGAAAAACTTACAAATCAGCTTCCAGTTTTTTTTGTGCAAGCTTAATTGATTAACCTAAAGTTAGAAGATGATTGGCTACCATGCACAGTGGCACCAGATTTTGCACTTTCCAGATTAAGTAAATCTCCCCCATTGTGTGTTCCTCTTCTCCTCAACAATATCAGCACATTACACCAGGCATACCAAAGAAAATTCCTGCAAGCAAGCTGGCCATGAGTAATAATACCAGCTAATGTGGCCTTTAGCATGCCCAAATGGTTCAGGAGGGAGACCTAAAAAAAAGATGAGGCTAAAGGGGGGTGGAGTGGTGGAAGTGGGCAAGTAGGAAGGCAAGTCTTGATATTACATTCTGTCCATTTTTAACACTATTAGGCAAGCTACTTTCAAAAAAGGGCATAAGAAGCTGGGCACTACAATGAGGGACATTTAACAAAGCAAAAATATTATGGTCCCATTTAGGACTATTATTTTGTGTTTGTCAACAAAATGTAGGCACTGTTTAGCAGTGTTTTGGGTTTGTTTTGTCTTCATCCCTCCGGTCTTTTACTGATGTTGACACAACATTCTCTCCCGCTGTAATGCCGTGTGTGTGGTGCACAATGACTTATATAGGCATGAGGCATGGTCACCAGGTGATGTCATCTGGTGACCCCGTCTCTTATGATGTCACTGCCCGGGGTATGATGGGGCGGTGATGTCGTGTCAACATCGGAAAAAGACTGCAGGGAAGAAAACGACGGAGAAGACCGGGCCAACGCTAGCAAAAGAGTGGGTAAAAGAGCAGAAGATAGAGGAGGAGCCCGGCAGAAGACACCAGAGAGCCGAAGAAGAACCGGAGACCAGGAGAAGAGGCCGGAGAGCGGGAGAAGAGGACAGAGAGAGCTGAGAAGTCAGAAGAGACCCCTGGAGCTGCCTAATAAATTACTTTAAAAACCGGACTAGTGTGTTTTTTTTTTATTGACACTTTTTTCCCCCAGGTGAATGGGTAGGGGTACGATGTCCTCCATACTCATTTACATAGGGCGGGCAGACCCCGACAACCAAAGCCCAGGGTTGTCGGGAAGAGGCCCTTGTCCTCATCAACATGGGGACAAGGATGCTTTTGGGTGGGGGGGGCCATGTTGAGGGAATGCGGCCTGGTATGGTTCAGGGGGGACGCTCGCTTGTCCCCACCCCCTTTCCTGACCGGCCGGGCTGCGTACTTGGATAAGGGTCTGGTATGGATTTTGAGGGGACCCCCACGCTGTTTTTTCAGTGTAGGGGGTTCCCCTTAAAATCCATGTCAGACCGAAGGGCCTGTATGCTCTTGCAGGGGGAACCCATGCCAGTTTTTTATTTAAAATTTGGCGTGGAGTTCCCCCTCAAGATCATCAGAGCAGAAGTCGCGTGCCAAAGTCGGAACAGGCAAGACGGTGATCTGACTTTGATCTGACTTCATTGATATTCAATCAATGATATTCAATGAAGTAGGATCAAAGTCGGACCAAAGTAGTGCAGGGAGCATTTTCAAAGTTGGACCGACTTGCGTCGGACCAGTTAAGACGGCTCCCAAAGGGAAACATTGATTTTTGACACGTCATGCGACATGAGCTTCCAATGTCGGAGCGTTTGTCACACCAGTGTAAATCCGGTCTAAATGTACAGCAATTAACAAACACACGGATAGATACCAGGAAAAACCTTCAGCTGGCAATGGCATGCCGTCACTCAGGATAAGGTGCAGATGGGAATCACAACACTACAGAATAAAAACCTGTTTATCAAGTGGATCTCACTTGAGAAGGGCGTTTTTACTCTGAAACATTGTGATTCCCACCTGCACCTGATCCGGAGTGACAGCATGCCAGCTGAATTTTTTTTTTGCTATTGATGTATTGACTCCTTCCCGCTGAGTGTTAGCACATATGTGGCCTCGGCTTTACGGGGTTATACTGGGATGATGCATGCAGATGCATGCATCATCCTGGTACCATTTTTTAGAGTGGGTGGTTGGCTCTTCAGGGATAACAACCAATACGGCTAAAAGCCACTTGGCTGTTATACCGGAGGAGCGAGAGTGGATATCTCTTCCATGGCCTCCTGTCCCACCAGGAGACCCGAGACAGGATCCAGCACTTTTCGCCGGAAATGGCTTTGTTCCAGTCTTCTTTCTGTAAACACGGAAACGACGTCACGTTACTTCCGGTTTACTCAGCTGCCAATGGCGCATGTGTTTAAAAAAAAATGACAGTATTCAGAATCCCCATTTTTGGCGATCTGAATACTTTGAAGTGCAAAGGGGGGTAACAATGTAAAAAAGTAATAATGTAAAAAAAAAAAAAAATATATATATATATTTTTTAAAATGGTGTTCAAATCAAACATGTGAGGTATCGCTGCAATCGTCAGAGAGCAATAATTATTGCACTAGACCTCCTCTCTAATGCCGCGTACACACGATCGAATTGTATGACGTACTTAGTCCGTCATACAATCCGGCAGACAATCCGGCGGACTTTCTACCGAACGGACTTGGCCACACACGGATACACAAACAGTCCGACGAAAGCTTGCGCGATGACGTACAGCACGTACGACGGGACTAGAAATAGGAAGTCCAAGACACAGCAAAGCACCCTTTGGGCTCCTTCTGCTGACTTTGGTTAGAGACGATTCCCGCTTTTCAGACTTCAGCTTAATTCGTCCGTTATTTTTTTTATTTATTTATTCTCGAATTGGAATATTAATCATAAGATGAGGATGAATAAAGACATTTGTGATAACTCTGTGTGAATATAAGCAGCAAAGCAACTTCACTTTTCTCGCATTATGAAGAAGAAAAGAATGTGCTATATTAAAAGATCACAAAATTAGCAGCATGACGAATATGCTAGCTTCAATACGAACACTAGTTTTACAAGACAGAACGCTTCCGCCCTGTAAATCCTTTCTGGGCATGCGCCATTCTTAGTCCGTCGAACTAGCATACTGACGAACGTATTGTCCGCTGAAACCAAAGTACGACGGGAAGATTGGTGTGCAAACCGACCTTCTTAGTACTCCGGACTTCACGCTGAAAAAGTCCGCTGAAGCCCACACATGAGCGGATTGTCCATTGAAATGCGTTTCAACGGACTAAGTACGTCATACAATTCGATCGTGTGTACGCGGCATAACTCTAACCGTTATGTTTTTTTAAAGCGCCGCCTATGGAAATTTTTAGGTACCGTAGTTTGTCGCCATTCCACGAGTGTGCACAATTTCAAAGCATGAACTTTTGGGTATCTGTTTACTTGGCGTAACATCATCTTTCACATTATACAAAAAAATTGGGCTAACTTTACTGTTTTTTTAATTCATGAAAGTGTATTTTTTTCTATAAAAAATTGCATTTGAAAGACCGCTACGCAAATACAGTGTGACATAAAATATTGCAACAATTGCCATTTTATTCTCTAGATTCTCTGCTAAAAATATATATAATGTTTGGGGGTTCTAAGTAATTCAGTAATTCATTTTTCTAGAAAAAAATACAAATTTTAACTTGCAAGCAACAAATGTCAGAAATAGGCTTATGCCCTGTACACACGGTCGGACATTCCGACAACAAATTTTTGGCCGAAACTTGTGTTGCATACACACTTTCGCACAAAGTTGTTGCAAAATCTGATCGCGCTGAACGAGGTAACGTCAAACACGTACGTCGGGACTATAAATGGGCCTGTAGCGAATAACTTTAGTCTCTTAGTTTATTCTGAGCATGAGTGGAACTTTGTCCGTCGGAATTGTCTACATACGGTCGGAATTTATGCGATCAGATTTTGTTGTCGGAAAATTTTAGATCCTGCTCTCAAACTTTGTGCGTCACAAAATCCGACGGAAAAAGTCAGATGGAGCCCACACATGGTCGGATTTTTCGGAAAATCCAACCATGTGTATGAGGTGTAAGGATTAAGGGGTGTCAAAACAAAATGGTTGACAATATGTCTTTCTAAATACTTGTCTTTCTCTATCCTTCTCTGTAAAATAAGGACTCGTCATCTATTGTCACGTACGCATAAGGAGAGGCCGCATCAGCCCTAAAAAGCAGTCTACGCCCAGAAGATTGTCTTATCAGCTGATAACACCCGGAGAATTGTCTTTCCTTTGCAAAAATGTTGTTTTTTTACATTTGCTGATGTTTGCTCTTTTCTGTCTATAAAAGAGAAGTAATAAAGAGCTCAGAGCCAGAGTCAGAGAAAGTCAGAGTTACGACGGACTTCTGAGCAGAAATACTGAATACCTCCGTGTCTCTTTGCTTAGATAAGAACTCTAACTAACAATTGGGAAACGGTAACATAACCTGACAAATAGGTGACTTGTTGAGGTCACACCTAACATTTCTGGCGCCGCGAATAGGGACCCGCAGAAAGAAACTACAAGAGGCGAACGAACATAAGGACGGAACGAAATGGTCGGGCACATCAAGAACCACAGACAAATCCTGCGCAGGTAAGAAAAGCTTTATTTTCTTATAAACTCTGTGCTTCTTAGATTTGTGCCCACCTGATCTGTCTGAATTGTTCTTCAGGTAAACACCAACCTCTGTAGTAAGCGGGTCTTGAACTTAATATTTTGGCTTATGTTACCGTTGTTTCTTGTCTGTCTACTTGTCATCTGTCTGTTGTGACTGAGATAAGCCCTGTTTGTATGGTGTGAATTGAAACATATATCATCCCAATGGGTAACGGAATGCGCCCTTAACTCGTAAGAGTACTTTGGGGGTCCGACACTTTGATATACGCTTTTTGATTCATGAGCCTAAAAACGGGTTGAAAGTATAAGTCCTGACTGCCTCGATAAAGCAGGAATAAGAAACGAATGCTGAGAGATTCCATGGTAATGGGAAGGGAATAAAGGTCTCCACAAAGTCCCGGAGACCTAGTCATATGTGTTTGGCCACCAAAAGGGAATGCTTGTATATGTTGTAGCCGTCAGTCTGGTCATAATATTTGTCAGTTGGCTAGCATATAAAGTAATTCGATCTCATCCAGGAGAGGTTTTTAGTATTTTGGCACCCTAGGAGGAGAAGGCAACGAGACACTTAGTAAGTGATCCAAACGCCACCTAGGCAGGACTGTCAAAATGGGCCAGACACATGGTAAACCCCAGGAGGAATCTCAGAAATGTTATGCTGTTAAAGACATAATTACAATGTTGTATGGGAAGGATAAGGCACAGGGCACGAATAGGATTCTCAAGAAATTGGGGATGGATGGAGAAAATGGATTAAGTGTAGAAGGTTGGGAAGAAATAAAGAAAGACAGACAGGGAGAGGTCCTGCAGAACAGATGGGTATCACAAATACAATGTTTAATTAAGGTTTCCAACAGGGCTGAAGAGGAGGGATGGGAGTATTGTCAGGAAAAAGGTGGATGGGATTTGAAGGTCCGACACAAAAGTCTTCCTTCTGCTCCCGGCGATAGGGTAAATACGGGAGATACTCCACCTCCTTATAACACCACCACACCAGGTAATGAAAGACCAAAACTTTATCCTTCCTTAAGAGGAAGAGGATGGGTATGCCGAGTATGCGGTACCCAGAACCCAGACTGGGCACAGGAATGTGTGCATTGCGGCGCTCAAAGACCAGAGCCCGTAGCTCCAGTCCATAGTCGGACTAGGGTAATACAAGTAAATAATCCAAATGCGGGTCAAGCAGGACAGCCACCTACAGTGACCCGACAAGTCGTTCTGAGGACATGGACACCTTGGTCGGCTGACACTCTTATGGCATTAATACAGAATGCTCCTGATCCCGTAGCAAAACCTGCCGCATTCTGTAGATTCGTGACACAATTACTAGACACACATGAAGCAACTTGGCAAGATGGGGAAGATTTGTGTAGACATAAAATGACACTAACGATGTTTAATCAATTTATGAATGAAATTGCTCCACATAGACCACAAGGGGATCCTACCACAGATCCACCAGGAATACACCCTCGTCATATAGACTCTAGACCCCTGTTTATTGCTCAGTTACGAGAATTTTGCCAAGGGAAACAGCAGGAAAGGGGTTCGACAGCGCCCATAAAACAGGCCCCAGGTCAGACTGTTACAGAATTTTACCTCAACATGGAAAGCATGATGGCTGACGAAGGTCTAGATTTAGCCTTACCCGTCACCATTAGGGCTTTCAATCGACAGTTTATGGAAGGACTAGTACCCCAAGTAGGTGACAAACTGAAGGCATGTACTCCCGAATGGAGAGCCATACGGGACAGAGGAACATTGTTGCAGAAAGCACAAGGCATAGAGGCTGATTTAGCAGAAACTAAACCCAGAAGGACACCGGGAGTTAACACTGTTGCCCGGGTCAATGAAGGAGGGAATTCCTCCCGTAAACCTCTTACCTGTTATTACTGCAACAAGGTGGGACATATAAAAAGAGACTGTAGGAAAAGGATAAAAGACGAACAGGAAGGAAACACAGACAGAGACACGAGGGACTACAGACAGAGGCGTACCAATGATAGGGACGATCCGACCGCATGACTTGCCCCAGTCCTAGCTGAATCAGAGAACAAAATGCTCCACATGTTGATGAAGGTGGAAGGTAAACATATTCCTTGTTTGGTTGACACAGGAGCGTCACGCAGTCTGTTGTCTGATTCAGTAGTCCCTCCACACATGACGTCCCGTGACACCATACCCATAAGTGGTTATGACGGTCTTTTGTCCGATGCCCCACTGACTAAACCTTAAAAAGTAAAAATAGGGGGAATGGCAACCGCCTGACACTTGTGTATTGTTGCAATATGTAGATGACCTATTGTTATGTTGTCCGGATAACAATACTTGTTTAAAAGCCACTCTCTCATTGTTACAATTCCTGGCTGAAAAAGGGTGCAAGGTGAATAGAACTAAGTTACAGGTATGTCAGAAAAAGGTTGTCTTTTTGGGCCACTGTATATCCCAGGGTACTCGACACCTCACTGAAGACCGAGTCCAGGCCATAAGACAAATGAATATCCCACGCAACTTTAAGCAACTTCGTATGTTTCTGGGAATGGTGTCATATTGTAGACAATGGATACCACATGGAAAAAATTATGCCGCGCTAGGAAAAAACATGAAAACAAATAAACTATATGTGAAACAGGCAGCAGTAATAGATGTGATATAACACCAAAACAGATATGCAAAAATGGAAAACTGCGCCAACCCTATACTAAAATAAATAACAAAAAATAGTGACAAAATATAAGTAGTTATCATTAAATAATTATAACGACAAAAATACACCTTAAGTGCAAAAAACACAGTATTACATAAAATAAAATAAAAATATCATAAACAAAAGTCCAATCATGGAAAGTTCATAAGTGAGTCCGGATAAACGTTTGTGACACCACAGTGATTCAACACAATCCAAAAAGCGCATAAAGTGCCCGTCACCGTATATTCAATGCGCTTACCAGAAAATAAACAAATTAGGGCGTTTGTATATATTCGATGGGTCCCATCAAAAGATATCCTCCTTTTTAGTAGGTCAGCTCTCCATCTCCTAATAGTGCCTTCTAGATACCAATCTATTTCGTGGTCCCAATAAGGAGCTCTTTTTTTTTTTTTATAAGTGATCACATTCCCTCTGTTCTCAGCTGCATAAGAGTTGGGGGGTGGAGAAGCAGAAACAAAAAATCAAGGATCCCTCTAGGTACTTCCCCCTTCTTTTTTTCCTGTACCTGAATCACGGATATCCGTGATTCAGGTACAGGAAAAAAAGAAGGGGGAAGTACCTAGAGGGATCCTTGATTTTTTGTTTCTGCTTCTCCACCCCCCAACTCTTATGCAGCTGAGAACAGAGGGAATGTGATCACTTATAAAAAAAAAAAAAGAGCTCCTTATTGGGACCACGAAATAGATTGGTATCTAGAAGGCACTATTAGGAGATGGAGAGCTGACCTACTAAAAAGGAGGATATCTTTTGATGGGACCCATCGAATATATACAAACGCCCTAATTTGTTTATTTTCTGGTAAGCGCATTGAATATACGGTGACGGGCACTTTATGCGCTTTTTGGATTGTGTTGAATCACTGTGGTGTCACAAACGTTTATCCGGACTCACTTATGAACTTTCCATGATTGGACTTTTGTTTATGATATTTTTATTTTATTTTATGTAATACTGTGTTTTTTGCACTTAAGGTGTATTTTTGTCGTTATAATTATTTAATGATAACTACTTATATTTTGTCACTATTTTTTGTTATTTATTTTAGTATAGGGTTGGCGCAGTTTTCCATTTTTGCATAATGGATACCACATGCCAGTTCTCTGATGCAGCCATTATATGATTGCTTGAAAATAGTACCCTATGTACTCACAGAAGCAGGTCATGAATCTTTTAGCACCTTAAAAAGGTTACTAATTTCGGCACCTGCGATCGGGATCCCTGATTATACCAAAACATTTCATTTGTACATTGCTGAAATCACGGGACACGCAACAGGGGTGTTGACACAACAACACATCAAACAAAGGCCGGTAGCATACTTCTCGGCGGCTCTCGATCCTGTCTCTAGAGGATCACCGTCCTGTGTACGAGCAGTTGCAGCAGTGTCAATTATCATTGACAAATCCTCAGAAATTGTCTTAGACAATCCTGTAGTGGTACATACCACACATGACATACACGCCATCTTGTCACAGGTCCAGCCAAAACACATATCAATGGCAAGGCAGCTGCGTCTACAATGCACTTTGCTCCTACCCCCCAATGTTACCTTTCAGTGATGCACTTCTTTTAACTTAGCACAGCTTTTACCATTACAGACAGATTTGACAGGGGGGAGTAATGATGATAATGGTGTAGATACAGCACAAGATACTCAGGATTCTGACACACTTTCGTTTCAGGACATAACATCTGATGAACACGATTGTTTTCAACTTATGGAACAAGAAACCACGGGGTTCCCACATGTCACAGACATACCCATTACAAATGCAGAACACACACTGTACATAGATGGTAGTAGATTTGCCGATGACAAAGGTAAATATCACACAGGTTATGCTGTGGTAACGGACACACAGGTAATTGAGGCAAAGTCACTACCAGCACACATGTCGGCACAAGAAGCGGAACTAACCGCTCTAGAGAAAGCCCTAGAACACTTGGAGGGACAAGAAGGGAACATTTACACTGATTCCGCATACGCCTACGGTGTGGCACATGATTATGGCCACATATGGAAAGCTAGAGGTTACCTTACAGCAGCAGGCACACCTGTTAAACATGGTGAAGGAATCAAAAGAGTCCTGAACAATCTTCAAAAGGTTATAAGAGTAGCCATCATGAAGATAGCGGCACACACGAGCGCAAAAACAACTGAGGCAAAAGGAAACGCATTTGCAGATTTAACTGCAAAGAAGGCAGCTCTAGGGGAAGTAAGCCCTGAGACCTTAGCCACGGTACAGGTGAGTATGCCCGAAACCACATGGCAGCAGCTAATCGAACTACAGGAACAAGCAGGGGCTATTGAGAAGGACCGTTGGGTTAAGGAGGGAGCTGCACCAGGCCTTGACAATGTATGGAGAGAAGGAGACAAAATATGTCTACCCGCTTCTCTATACCCCGCAATGGCAGTGGCTGTCCACTTACCCACTCATGTCAGCTCCAATTCTATGTATAGGATTGTAAGCCAAGGATGGCTAGCCCCTGGATTCAGTAGTACTGCAAGGAACTACTGTGCTGCATGCCAAATCTGTCTGATTAATAACCCAGGACAGAGAGTGAAAACCCCACGTAAACATCAGGTCCGGGCCCAATATCCCTTTCAGAGACTGCAGATTGACTACATACAAATGCCTAAGAGCGGCCCCTTTGAATTTGTTCTCGTGTGCATCTGCCTATTTTCAGGCTGGCCGAAAGTTATCCTGTGAAATCAGCTACGGCAAAAGCCACCGCCAAGAAACTGATTACTGAGCTGATACCTAGGTTTGGTCTCCCAGAAACAATAGAATCAGATAGGGGGACACATTTCACGGGAGAAATAATGCAAAATGTGATGGCAATGTTAGGGGTTCAACAAAGTTTTCATACTCCTTACCACCCACAGAGTTCAGGATCAGTAGAAAGAGTAAATGGTACAATCAAGCTGAAAATACAAAAAGCTATGCAGGAGTTGAACAAACCATGGCCTGAGTGCCTACCCTTAGCTTTGTTCTCTATTAGGTACACCCCAACAGGAAAAACAGGGTTATCCCCATATGAAATACTGTTTGGAAGTGCACCTAGATTAGGTTTATATTTTCCTCAAAGTATGCAATTACAATGTGATAGTTTAACTACGTATGTAATACAGTTGCAACAGCGTCTGACTAAAATCCACAAGAGTGTGTATTCTTCTCTTCCAGACCCTAATTCTGTCACAGGTACTCACGATCTACAACCAGGAGACTATGTGTATGTAAAGAAACATACCAGAAAGACACTGGAACCAAGGTTTGAAGGTCCTTTCCAGGTGCTATTGATTACAGCAACCTCAGTGAAATTGGAAGGGAAACCTACCTGGATCCACGCTTCTCATTGTAAAAAGGAGCCAGTTGGCAAATGACAACATGTATCTTTTTATTGTTTCAGTAATCCTGGCTAATAGTTTGGTTACCTCACAGAATAAAATATACAAGGATGAAGGATTTTCTAAAAAAATGTTATTACTGAAGTTTAAATATGCTTATGCCCAGAAGTCAGGATATGAGAAATGTTGGATTTGTAGCAAATTACACCCCAGCACAGCAAGTATACCACTGATGGCAGTTCCTATAAACTATACTGACCTTGCTAACAGTAGCATTAACATAATTAGAACAAATACCAATGAGACAGTAATGTTTAAGTCAAATGGTCTCGCCTTTTTCCCTGATTGGTGTTTCAACTTAGGGAACACAACGGGAGGAAATGGAGAATGCCAAGACAGCAAGTTTAATTTGTCCATTGTCGTATTAAATGGAAGCTTCTATCCCAGTAATTCCAGCACACACCAGACATTATCTGACTTCCTCACTAACATTGTGGATAATAATGTTAGGTGGTTAGTATCCAACTTATCCCTCTATGGATACACCTCTCGTTATAGAAATGATATCAGTTCAAGATCAGTAGCTCTAGGAAACAATATATACATCTGTTGTGAGGATAAATGTTATACTTGGATACCTAGAAGAGCTCAGGGATGGTGCTACCTCGCAAGTTTAGTACCAGTAATGGGAGTAGTAGGTGATGAACGAGGTGATCACCTATTAGAAGCTAGCATGCACCCTAGATATCCCCTCAGGTATCGTAGTAAAAGAGAAATATTCCTGAAGAAGGACATGGCATGGGCTTGGTTCCCGTCCTGGACAGGATGGGGTATAGACTTAATGAAAAGACTAAATAACTATACAGGAATTATTAATGATGTTTTGGAGAAAAACTCTGATGACATTACTAAGTTAAATCTGGAGACCAGAGCCATCAGACAACAATTAGAATTACATGAATTAGCAATTGAAAGTATGAGTGCAGCACTGACAGGACTCTGTGAAACTACTGAGGACTATGAGTGCTGTACTTGGATACATAACACCAGCATTGAGGTACCTGACTATTATGACATCATTGCACAACACTGTACGGAAGTAAAGAATTTACAAGAGAAGGCCCGAAATATTGGTCGCGACTGGGATCCGTTTGGTGGAACTTTTAGTTTCTCAGGGTTATTCTCTTGGGTTAAGAAGGCAGCAATGACGATTATAGTGGTGCTCTTATTCGTATTTTTCTTTTATGTATGCTTTAAACTGCTCATGTGCTTTTGCAAGAAAGCCAAGGTAAATGATGCGGAAAAGATGGAACTTTTGTGAAGATAGGTAGATTTAGTTTCTTGACATCACCCATCTGTCAGAAAAGCCACTCTTCCTGAATTTTAGATGTTGGTACTGTCCAGGGGGATGGGTGTATACCCCTCTGACAACTCGCGGTCAGGGAGAGTACTCTGGATATAGGCCGACTAGAACTTGTTCAGGTGGACCCAGGGCAAGAGGGAGGGGTGATGTCAAAGGGGGAAATGTAAGGATTAAGGGGTGTCAAAACAAAATGGTTGACAATATGTCTTTCTAAATACTTGTCTTTCTCTATCCTTCTCTGTAAAATAAGGACTCGTCATCTATTGTCACGTACGCATAAGGAGAGGCCGCATCAGCCCTAAAAAGCAGTCTACGCCCAGAAGATTGTCTTATCAGCTGATAACACCCGGAGAATTGTCTTTCCTTTGCAAAAATGTTGTTTTTTTACATTTGCTGATGTTTGCTCTTTTCTGTCTATAAAAGAGAAGTAATAAAGAGCTCAGAGCCAGAGTCAGAGAAAGTCAGAGTTACGACGGACTTCTGAGCAGAAATACTGAATACCTCCGTGTCTCTTTGCTTAGATAAGAACTCTAACTAACAATTGGGAAACGGTAACATAACCTGACAAATAGGTGACTTGTTGAGGTCACACCTAACAGAGGCATTAGTCATAAAAGGGTTAAGCTTGGTACACACTAGTAGTGTTTCTTCACTCAACGCAGCAGGGCTGAATGAAAAAAAGACTGACAGCTCAAGAGGAGCTGCTGTACTAACTTTCCAATGTTTGTACATCAATCTCCCCTCCTATGCTATTGTTTTCTGACAGGGGGACAACCCCCCTGCCAGAACACTCTGGTCAGCCCTCTCAGCCTCAACTGAAAACGATGGTTGGCAGCCAATTGGCAGACTTCTTTTCGGTTATGCCCCATCGACTACAGTACACACAGGCTGAATGTCAGCCAGTTCAATGCCGCCCAACATTCAGCCCGTGTGTACTAGGCTTAAGCCTGGATCTCCTCCCCATAGTAATGAAAATGTATATGATGCTTGTAGCTGAGAGAGTGCCTTTGTCTAGATATAAGAACTGTGGGGAGATCTTGTGCATGTACTACAGTTTACAGTTATGTCTTTATACGATGCTTCCTTTCATAAATATATGAAACTTGGAAAGCTATCTGTTTGGAGTGTATACACCAGGTTGGTATACTTTAAAGGGACTATGCATTTTGTTTTAAATTTCTCAATAAATTACACAGAAACACAAAAAGGGAGGGGGGAGTGTATCACTAATCATAACTACCGTACTTTAATCCTTCAGTCATGTAATACATTATGGTTTTCCAATTGAAAGTCAGTGCTAGTCTACTTTGAAGAAAGGTGTTACAAACCAAGAGCAATTAAACTAAGCATTTAATTTAAAAATGCATAAGCATAGGCTATGTTCAGTGTAAACCACATGTGCAAAATATGTAGATCCAGAAACATAGACAGTAAAAGACATATGTGAACCTTAACTTTTTCGGTAAGGTCTTATTTCTTCTTATGCTTAGTTTGAATTGCCCGGGTTGGTGTATACTTATGTTACATCAGCATTTCCTTCCATAGAAGTCTATTTTCCACTGGAAAGTGGTATGGTTTCCCGTGCCATTCAAACCTAAGTCCCACAAAGCTTTACCACATCTTCCAGTCACCGATAAATCGTGACTACAGAAACCATGATAGGAGCTCTCCAGCACCCCAAGAACGTCAAGAAGAAAATTTGCTTGCAATAGGTGTGAATCCTCTAGTGTGTTCCTTTTCATGACATTACATTTTGACTTTATATACTATATCTTTGTGCCTTCAAAGAGTATTGATATTTAGAGTAGCCTGCAGAAATCCATCAATATCTCAGTTTATAACAGAATAAGATCAAAAGAGGCTAAAAGTGGGTAGCTTTTAACCTTTTTTATTCAAATTACTAATTCTTTGACGACTGCCATTGCAACACTTTGTTCTTTATTTGAACATTGCTGGAAATATTCAGCCAGTGCAATCATTGATGAAACAAGGCTCAGTATACATACCTTTTCACTACCAGCCAAGTCAACCAGATATAACTTTCCACTTAGTTTCTGCTCAGTCTCCACATTCTCCTGTTTGATATTGATAAGGAAGATGCTGTGACTTCGGGAGCTGTGTTCATTCATGTCTGGAAAAAACAACAGCGCGTTGAGAGTAATGGACGGAGGCATAGAAAGAAATGGATAAGCAATGATAAGCGCCAGTGAATGGCAAACAGAATAAGTTGAAACAATTGAATAAAACATCACACAACCAAACTTGTTTATCATTTGTCTACAGCAGAGGTCTCCAGACTTTCTAAACAAGGTGCCATATTACTGTCTTTTGGACTTTATGGGGCCAGACTGTGACCAGTGGGAGCAGAAAATCTCCTGGTGCCAGTGGGATTAAACAATGCCACATCTTTAGTGGGTTGAATAGTGCCCCATTGTTGGTATTACCGGGAGGAATAGTGCCCCATTGTGGTGTCAGTGGGAGGACTAGTGCCCCATTGTTGGTGTCAGTGGGAGAAACAGTGCACCATCATTGTAGTCAGTGGGAGAGATAGTACCCCATCATTGGTGTCAGTGGGTGGAAAGGGTGCTCATCATTGGTATCAGTGGAAGCAATAGTTCTCCATTGTTGGTGTCAGTGGAAACAATTAAGCTCCTATTGCTGGTGTCAATAAGAGGAATTGTGCTCCAAGGGCCAGATAAAGACAAGCAAAGGGCCGCATCCGGCCTTCGGGTCGCAGTATGGAGACCACTGTTCTTGAGCAAGAAGTGTTCATTACTGCCATCAGTTAGACTCAGACCTTCACTGGACAATGAGGGCTGAAATAAGAAAAGGTTAGAACCTCTGTCAGTTTTTTGTTGCTATCTGTAATGTAATAAGTACAGAAATGAGACTTGCTAATAATTGTAAACTTAATTCAGTGAGAAATCTGCTAGAAATGGGCAAGCAAAATGTTCATGCAGGAACACAATTGAAGTGTACGCTACAACTGTGTTCCTCCATGAACGTTTTGCTTGCCCATTTCTTGCAAAGTTCTCACTGAATTAAGTTTTCAATTACAACGTATTAGCAAGTCCAGTTTCTGTACTCATTACATGATGACCAATGCTTAAGCGTATCAAAACCAAAAAACAAAAATGTAAGGTATTGCAGCTTACTTACTGGTCCGTAGGTATGGTTGCTGCATTCATTTATTTTTTAGGCTTTTTTTACCCGGTAATCCAATGAATAACACAATGGTGTTGATTTACTAAAACTGGAGAGTGAAAAATCTGCTTCAGATCTTCATAGAAACCAACCGGTTTCCAGGTTCTATTGTCAAAGCTTTTGTGCTCTCCAGTTTTAGTAAATCAACCCCACTATCTGTCCCTGGATGCCTATGCTCACCAGAGATAAACAAATTTGCCTAAATTCAATTTACAAGGGGTTTATTGAATCCTGTTGAAGTTCACAGAATCCCAACTTAGCATCAAACCCCATTGATGCATGTGGGGTGTGAATATAAATACAAATTTTAGGCCATTTTCAAGGCTAACAGGTTAAGCATTGTCAAAAAAAGGTCTGGGAAGCTAGGCACCACAACAAGAGACATTTAACTAAGAAATATATACATCAATAAAAAAATGTTTCTTTGTAAATTCCACAAAAACATTTTTCAGAATAAAATCTGATTTAAAAATTATATACAGTATACAGTATACTGTACAGTAGGTTTCAGTGGGTTGTATTGCAACTTTGAGGGTGATTTTTGGAAAAAATAATAATCCTTGGATTTTCCCATTTGAGAATTGGGAAATGTTTTTAAGCTGTATGTGGTGATACTGAACGTATGACCTTCACAGACAGGCGAGACCATATTTTGGCTTCACACATTTTGGATGTATAATTAACTTTTAGCGTGGCTTAAATACCAGAGCAGCACCCCAACCTAATTAAAGTGGAATTACAGATTTAAAAAAAATACCCTTTATTTTAATTAATAATATAATTAACTTTTCTTTTATATTAGGTATTACAGGAATTGCTAAGAGTCTCATTAGAAACAACTGTCTAATTCATACATTCAGCAATCCTTCTCTGCTTCAAGGAAAACAGGGTGCTGGTGCAGCAGTATGTGGCTGCACACAGGCACTTTCTGGTACCGTTGTCAGTGTCTGTGCAAGTAGCACAGCACAGCCTCGCTCAGCCCAGCCCCAGTACCACCTGGACCTGCCCAAGCCTTGCTCTCATCCATCACTGTACCGCCGACCCTGCCCCACCCATGATGTCATATGTTTTCTCATGAATTAGGAGGCACAAACACTCTCATTCATGAGAGAGTTAGAAAGGAATGTGATGCAGCTACAGAGGAGCAGGCATATATGTCATTCCTTCCTTAGCTTCTATTTTCTTTGTACCACACTGCATTGCCTTAATTGTCCTAAGTTAATAAATAATCAAAAAATACTTCAAAACCATAGCCCAACATTCCCTGAAACCCCTTCCGTTCATTTCAGGTTGCAATGTAAGAGGGAGAGACAAAATAAGGTTTTAGATTGAAATAAACATGATATTAATAAAAAAAAAATGAAATTAACATTGCACTGACCCCAAGTCTTTGGTGTCACTGAGAACAACACTGTTCTCAACAATCTCACCCTACCCACTTACAACTACTGTAGTTTGAGAGGGGTGGCATGTCCACCTCGAAGCCTGTTAAATTTCCCCCTCCTCCTCACAGCCAGCACCTAAAAACCCTCATTTTCTTTCCCTGCCTCCTGCAGATTCGAACACTCGCCTCAGAACAGTGCTGATGGTAGGCAAATAATCCTGTTGTCCCTGAGACAGCAGCAAGTTTTTCTCGTCTTCCTGCTGCTATGCTTTCAGTGCCTGGTCTATTGGGCCATGGACAGTGTGCTCCAGGTGGAACAGAAGAGGTATTGTGTCAGTAAACCCTGTCCAATGATCTGCTCACAATTTTGGTTGCCTCTTCAAATGGTACCAAAATGCTGCATGCATCCTAAATGTACTGATGCAATGAAAATAACCCCAATTTGCCAGAACCTGTCCTCATGCCATCTGAACCAAATACATAAAAAGTACAGGACTTTCCTTGTGCCACCCAAAACCAGCAACACAAAATATGAAAAAAAAAATGTCTTTATTACAGATATTGTTAAAATGTTGTATCATTATAACATCAAAAAGGAATGACCCATAGCATATTGTAGAAGCCTGATGACTTGTACTTCTAAATTCTTAATTTGTCATATGTCATACATAATTTGCTTCTCAATTCAACTTTTTCATACAAGCTTGAATATGGACCAATGGAAGAAGTCAACAGAAGGAATGAACTTTATAGGCATATTTAAAAGCTTGCGGATTACAATCTTTCTTATACCTAAAATTTAGATAAAAAAATGCATACAAATATAAAAGGTATATACCACAGTGGTGAACCTTAAAAGGTATTGTTCAATAACTATTTTCATTGAACTAAATAAAAACCAAACTATAAATAGCCAAGGCACCCCTAAGGTAAGTAGGTTACCCCAATGTAAGTATCAATGTTGTACATAACCCAAAAAGAGGAGTACTGTCCTGATGGTTGTACAAGGGGGTCCAGCGGGCACATTTGGGGTGGATCAGCTTGGTTCAGCATTGGTTTGGTATGTGCTCAACTAGTTTTGCACCATGTGTGCTCCTTCAGGAGCTATGCATATCTATATATATCTTATTCTAATTCAATTCAATTCTTGTTCTTAGGCTTACATATCTTTATGAAAAGAAAAAGAAAAATAGAGCATCTCACTTGTGACAGCCACGTGGCGATTGGATTTTCCCTCATCGATGACATCCAGGATCTCTTCTGGGCTGGACACAAAACGCTCAGTACAGCCCTGAAAACATATACAACATATCAAAGGATTCAGCTATATAAGGCAAATGTGAGTTAAAGTCAAGTGATAATGTACTCTGTACACTGACCTTTTTTTTTTTTTATTAACATTTTTTGTTTATCAAGATGTCTTGATACACTTGATACACTTTTGTTTATCAATATGCCTTGATGCACCCCAAATGCCCCCTAAATTCAGCTCACAAACACTGATTTACTAAAACTGGAGAGTGCAAAATCTGGTATAGCTCTGCATAGAAACCAAGCAGCTTCCGGCTGGGTTCACACTGTAGGGATGCGGGAACCAGCACGATTCCAGCATCGGTTCCCGCATCGCATCTCTCCCGCAGGCAGTTCACACTGCCCTCTTGCCCTCTGAGAACTGCTGCAGATGTCAATACAATGTTAATGACACCCCAGATCAGTTTACAGATTGCAGTGCGAAATGTGGATTCGGACAGAACACCCCTGCAATCCGATTCCAATGCAGGGGAAAAAAGTTCCTGCATCTTTTTTGTGCGAATCCAATGCGAGTTCAGCCATACAACTATATGGCTGAACTCGCATTGCACAGACATTGCATACGATCCACACAACAGTACGGGTGCGAATCACATGCAATGTCTGTGTCCGCTATAGTGTGAACCTGGGCTTCAGGTTTTATTGTCAAAGCTTAATTGAACAAGCAGGGGTTAGAAAATGATTGATTACCATGCACAGCTGCACCAGATTTACTCTCCAGATTTAGTAAATCCCCCCCCCCCCCCCAGTGTGTTTGCGGGACCAGATAAAATGGTATTGCTATACCGTGTAATTTGGTGCTGCATGCTTTTCAAAAGCAGTGCATGCATTCATTTTTGTGCATTCTGGAAACATTTGCAGCTGATTCAAATGAATAGGCTGTAAAATTGCACTGCAGGGCAAAGCGCAGGAATCACAAAGGAACATGGACTACCTTACTGTGCAATTCTGGTGCCCTCAGTTATAATCACCTAACTTTTTTGTAGTTGTAAAGTTGTGAAGTTGTAAAAACTTCTGAATGACACCCACACTCAATTCCAGAAAGTGTGGGAGCCATGGACCACACATAACGCTGGTGTGCACCTGGACCACTATTTACTCCCATGACCTGATGATGCTTACGTAGATCTCAGCTGTTGCTATATGGGTGTTTCCCATGCCCCTTCCTCATGCCCCTCTTCTATTCTCTCTCTTTCTCCCCCTCTCTCTCCTTCTCTTTATTCTCTGCACTTTTAGTCTTGGGCCTTCATGGTTTTTTGCCCATAAGCTCGCTTGAACTGTGGGTACCGCCTCCTCCCTTGGGTTGTAAGTTTCCTCTATCAATCAAAAGGTGCAGACCCCACAAGCTCCAACGCTCCTATACACAACTGTGCACCTGTATCTTAATTGCTTTGACTTCATTGATTGTTGCTGTACCAAAATCTATCTCGTTTTACACTGCCTTCTTTGTCATTGGCCTATGTTATTTTCTCATTATAATCCAATTTATCTATTGTGTTGTCACCTTGTGCTGTATGTAAGTAAACACTTGTGTTGCATTGTGCTTAGGCACGGTGTAGCTGCAAAAATACTGAATAACATATCATACTCAGGGGCGGACTGACAACTCATGGGGCCCCCGGGCAATAGGAGATTATGGGGCCCCCAGGCAATCAGAGATTATGGGGCCACACAGTATACAATGACACAGTATACACATAAACACACAGTATACACAGACATCTTTCTATTGGCTGAGAAGGTGGGGCAGCTATAATCTCAGGATTATTAGACCAAAAGGATGTCAGTAAGGGAGACAGATGTAAAAAAAACACAGATTTTTACATAGTGTCCCTGGTTTTACTGAGGCTGGCAACCTTGATGAGGGCCCCTAATGGCCTGTGGCCCTCGGGCAGTGCCCGAGTGGACCAATGGTCAGTCCGCCCTGACCGTACTTGTTCACAAAAGCATTCAAAATATAAAAAAGGTCCTGTCAGGGACAAGATTATAGTTCCACATAGACACAAAATTGTACAGTTGTATTAATTTAGGGCTAACTGGAAACTATATTCATTGACACCGATCATCATTATTGAAATAATATTAAATTCTTAAGCGCAATATAACCTTTGTTTGAACCTGATTGCAAAACGATTACTTAAATCAGAAGAGCCAACTGAAAACTCAGCTGCCTTTCACCACTCGTTGTCAAGGGAACAATATAAACTAGCTATAAAAACAGCATGGATATCATTCAGTTCCTGAGAACACAGAGACGTGATGAAATGATACCATGTATTTTGTATTGTAATTTGGTTTAAGCAAAACGGCATGAGATCGATATTTTGTAATCCTGGCTTGCAAGTAAAATCTCACAAATCTATGTTCTATACCTGCCCACATAATACTCTCAGAGAAAAGGCTATTGTTTTTGTAATGGGCTTTAGGATCACAGTGATTTCTGTGGAACAACTGCTCCTTTATGATGGTGCAGCATATATTGATATGTGACTTATGTGTGTTAAATTCAGAAAAAAGTATTTGTGACAACTTGTAGATCCACAGTTTATATGGAATCAGAACGACTCACTGGTGCGATTTTTTTCTGCCCATTTCTGTGCTCCTTCTCCTTTCACTGTCTAGTCATAGGTTGGGGTGGGTCTAGGAAAACCTAGGCTCAAAGGAAGTGGGATGAATGATGCTGGCTGAGGACATCTAGTGGCACAAAAAAAGTACTGCAGGGGAAGTCTTTGCATTGAAGGTGAATATTTCAGCTAAAACTGGTTTTGTAAATGTTATCCTTTAATGAGCTATTTATTTTTATCTAGTTGTTTTAGCTGGAGTTCTGCTTCAAGTTTTTAAATCAAATGAAAGAACATTTCCAGCTAACCCTGCCTTGTTTTTTCTTTCCTCACACAGGATGTTCTTAGCACAAAGATTAAACTTTAATTTACTTAGTGTGATTGCATTTTTGGCCAGAAAACAAAACCACTGAGATGTCCTCTCTCACCTTGACAAATGGAACGCGGTTCTTGTCTTCATGTACCGAAAGGTTTGTTTTAGAGACTGCAAAAGCAAGGAAGAGAATTGATTTTTAAGCATTTAAATAAAAGTAAACACTAACAATGCATCCAGATTATTTTTCATGACATAAATGAATTGTGTTTTGTGTAGGACAGTAATTAGTAATATATTAGCAACATTAGCAAGTTAAACAGAACCCGTGAGCTGCAGTACATTACATATGCAAATTGCCTTCTATACCGTGTGATTAGGTAAAAATACGGAAGTTCTTTAACATTCCCCCTGCTACAGGTAGACCTTAAAAAGTGTTCTAAAATCTAAAATACATAAGAGCTTTTTTGATAATTAAGATCCCGACCGATGTTGCACCTTTCTAAAACATGACAATGAGTAGCACCAATATAAGCACTTAGGAAACATAGGAAATTCTCATATTATATATATATATATATATATATATATATATATATACAGATCATACAGTTTTCTCAGCAAGAGAAAATAATTTAGCGCGTGGGACTGCATTCAATCTGTGCTGGATGAAGTAAGCACACAGTAGAAAAGGCTGTAAATTCTAGGACCTTTTGACTTTGTGTTGGATTGGATTAGGGTAGCATTAGGCTAACTCTTGGGTTTAAGTGTTAAGCCTCATACACATGACCATGGCCAACAAAACCGTGGACTTGTCTTGCAAGTAGTGACGTACTACATTGTTTTTCAGCTCTTTAGCGCCACCCTTTGGGCTCCTTCTGCTAATTTTGTGTTAGTAGAAGTTTGGTGAGTGTTGATTTGCGCTTTTCATTTCGCACTTTTCATTTTGAACTTTTCATTTCACGCTTTTCAGTTAATTTCTGAGCGGCCGTTTGCCAACCATGTTGCGGAATCAGACGAGATAACGTGTTATTTATTATTGGCCTTGGAGTTATTGCTTTGACATTATTTTTTTGGTTGAATAATCATTTGATGTGGTATATTTTCTATATTTTTGGATGCATAGAATGCACTTTTTGGTTAAGTTCTATTGGCAGATAGCATGTCTAATTTTATTTGTTTTCTTTTTTTAATGCACAACAAAAATATTTTGTGGAATAATACTTGGCTATGTGTATTACTTCAAATGACAGTTTGGGAGTAGGCAGTTACATTTAAAAAAATACAATGTGAAATTGACAAGGGGCACCAACATAGTTGTATCTTTGATCTTAAAAACTATGGGATAATGGTGTTGACCAAATAAAAAAAAAAAGCATAATAATATTCTTGATATCACTAGAAAAAAAAAACTTTGAAAATTAGTTTGCAATAACTCCATCAGTATCACCAGCAAAGCAGCTTCATTATTATCCCAATAAAGAAGAAGAGAATGTGCGCTGCATTTTGAGATTTCATAATTCGCCACGTCACGAATGTTAATTCTGTTAATTACAAACACTAGTTTACAAGACCGACCGCTTCTGGCTCACCCTTGCTTCTGAGCATTCGTGTTTGCACTTCGGACTTTTGTCCATCAGACTTGTGTACACACGCTTGGAAAATCCGTCAACAAACATTTGTCCGCGGAAATTTTTTTTAAAACCTGCCATCCAACATTTGACAGAGGAAAATCCGACAAGTCCGATGGAGCGTACAAACAGTCGGATTTTCCGCCAACAGCCTGTTATCACACATTTCCCGTTGAAAAATCTGATCGTGTGTACGAGGCCTTAGAGTTAAAGGGTTAAGTGTTAAGGATTGTAGGATATGGTTTCTATGTAGGATATGATGTTTAGATAGGGGGGGGGGTTAAAGTGTATGTAAAGGCAAAACCATTTTATTTAGTTTTGGATAGAATATGGAAGTGTTATAACCCTTGTTATATTTTAATTGCTGTCTTTGTTCCCACTGGGGAGATTCACCCTTACAATAGGTCCTGGTGACCATGGCCAAGTATTAGGGTTAAGGTTATAATTATGTATTAAGGGCTGCCTTTACAGGTTTATTGTTGTTGGTGGTTAAGTATTTAGGAAAGGGAGGGGTTCTTAACTGCAAGGGATAAAACACTGTACAGATATACTATTTTTAGTGGTCCCAAGCACCATTCACCCTACACCTAAAACTATCAGCTACAGGCTTCTAATCTTAAATCATTATTAAACCCAAAATCAAAAATGTAATATATTGCAGTTTAACAATCATTAGATGTGGAGGCTGCATTCGTTTTCTCTTTTTAGCCCTTTTCCCCCTCTGTTTTCACCTAGTGATCTGGCCAGTAACATCTTTCCTGTATTAGAGTGCCCTAAATATGGATGAATGAGCAACAGACACACCTTTGCAGAGCAGCATTGTCAGTCTGGGGGAAGGATAGTATTAGATGTACTAGCAGATTTAGATACACTAAATAAATCAAGCCAAACTCCAGCTCACACCTTTACACTGTTACAGAAAACTGTTTTTTTGTTTTCCTTTTGGGATAAAGGCTTTACATAAATAAAAAAAAGCTGATCATTGTAAACACCCCCACCGGTGTTAAATGGTTAGTCCCAACCTTCTAACTGCTATATCTGCAGAACAGCATGTTGAAAAACAAGGCTAGATCACCAGGTGAAAACGAATGCAGTCATCCCATCTAAGGACTGATAATCTGCAATATAATTAATGTTTGCTTTTGGGTTTTATACTGCATTAAGAGCAACATATATTGTCTAGAGAAGCCAAACTATATAACACATTACCTTGTATCAGAACACCTAATACAAGCTTTCCTGCATATTATGCCTTCACTTTAAACTGAGCTTATGAAATATTTATTTCACCTCTGCAGTAGAGTCTCCACACACACAAACATTATTTCTAAGATCCTTTTTTGAATTGAAGGATCATTAGGAAGCCACAATATTTTGCCTGTTTACACAGAACACTAAGCTTCATATATACAGCTACTGTTGTAGAGTCCTTTAAAGAAAAAACCTTTACAATGCACATTGGAGTTGGATGCACTGACATTAGCAAGCATGCATTTGCCCTCTGGGAGACAAAGCAGCTTCTCATATCCCATGATTCTCAGTGATCGCTTTACTTTTTACTTTCTGCTGAACCACAAAAAATGGTTCCTTCTTTGCCTAATTCATAATTCATTAAATAATAGAAAATAGCATCCATCCATTTTGTTCTGCTAAATATGTTCAGCGGTGTGTAAGTAGGCAATAAAACATTACCCCAAAGCTAGATTTTTTGTAAGGAGTATGCAATTGAAATGGAACTATACTTGTTAAAAGGGTTGTGAAGGTAAATATTTTGTTCACCTTAATGCATTCTATGCATTAAGATGAAAAAACATCTCACAGTGCCGGCGCCCCCAGTCCCCCCGTTTTACTTACCTGACCCCTCAAAAGTCCCGCGCTCGCCCCCGACGTCCTCTTCGCCGTTCAGCCTGGCCGCTGATTGGTGCTTCTCACCATGCGAGGGAGCTCGCATGAACGTGAGAAGTACTTGTGGGGGGAAGCAGAGGCAGCCGCCGAGGGACCCCAGAAGAGCAGGTTTGGGGCCACTCTGTGCAAAATGAGCTGCACAGTGGAGGTAAGTATAACATGTTTGTTATTAAAAAAAAAAAAAAATAATAACTTTACAACCCCTTTAATGTTAAAGAGGAACTTCACTGCATCTGAGCATCAAAATTCAAAAACGCTATTTAATTCATTTTTAATAATTAGCCTCACTGGCGGTATGATTAGGTCAGATTTTTGATGCTCAAAGCGGTACAATGTTTTGCATGGAAATTTGGCGTTATATATTGTAGGCCTGTAATTCTTAGGAATAACACACTTAAATCTGTCCAAACAAGAGTCTAGTAGACATCCCGGGTATGATAAAGTTTGAAACACGAAATGATAAATTATAATATAATAAATAACTATAAATAATTATAACAAATAATAATATAATAATAATAAAAAATATTCAATAATGTAATCAAATCAAAAACACAGAAATTTGCTCAGTTGCAGAATTGTCGCTGTCATTACTTTCAGTGTTTGATGACAAATTTCCTCACAAATCACTATTGCTCAATTCTGCAAGTGATTCTAATTTATTATCGCTGTTATCTAGCTGCTCTAAAACCGCTTTTGATGTAAAGGGACACTTTTTGGTTGCCATGGACAATCTCCAGTTTCCAGGCAGAAAGAACAGTATATATAATATAAAACTGCATGCATGGCACTGAACAAACCATTAGGGACAAAAGGGATGTGAAATAATTTGATTCAGTAATGTGATCTGTAAGGTTACAGTGTACTGTACGGATTATGTGTTTTTTACTTTTTTACTTTGGCGCTGTGCTCTGCCCCGTGCATCGCAACGATCGCAGGGAACGGAGCTTGGAACTGTGATAGATCGAACGGAGGACACGGCTCGCATACACAGCGGGGAGACATCAGAGGAATCCTAGGAACAAGGTTAGTAACTTTGCCTGGATCCTGCGATGCGATCCTGACTGTGGCTCGGGGGTTACTGCTTTTGGTACTGAAAATTCACCCCGAGCCACCATTGTAACAGAGACCAGTTAAAATGATCTTCTGCTTGCTCCCAGATTCATGGTGGGGCTTCACTGCTAAAATGCAACATACAGAGGCCCATTTATAAGAAAGCGCAGTTTCCACTCTCTGGACCCAGCAGCATCTAATTTACATTATATTTATTAAATTCAGGAAATTATTTGCAAAGAATACCTGTGGATAGGGGGAGAGCACTGACGCATGCCTTGAACAGGTCATGTGAAAGATTTTCTCCTCTCCGTGGCACAATTGTTTCCCCTTATTCAAATAAAATGGCCTTTGCTTGCTTCAGAATCTCAAAGCGAATGAACCACAGACCTCCTTTATGAAGCACACAGCTTTATAAATGTTCTAGAGGAGCTTAATATAGAAGGGCAGCAGCGGTGCCACTATCCTAGACCAATACCCTATAACCTATTTGCAAATACTATTTATGTATATATTAAAAAAAAAAATACAGAATCCCTTTAACAGCTTTAAGCAGGTGACACATTATTATCTGTAATAAAAGCTCTAATTTCATCAGTGTAACGGTTCAGAGATTAGCAGATTTTGGTGAATGTATAATAAACGAATTGCTCATTTACATACCATGTCGCATAATACATATTATGATTATACCATGATTATGCAGTTAGGTCATTTGCTAGCAGCTGTCTTTTTGTGTACCAGCCTATACACATAATTATAATTTGACTAATACTCAGGGCAGGAGAATAGATCCAGACATCCAACAACCTGCTGCAATAAGATCAAACGTTCGTAAAGTGTTACTAAACCCAGGCCACTGCATTCACTATGTCTGATCTTCCACAGTACACACAACATGGAAATGCAATTATTTTAGTAAATATAAACTGCTAAATACATTTTCTCATCAGCAGTATATAGCAGTCTTGGGATTTCTATCAGTTTCTGGAGAAGCTTGTAGGAGGAGTTTTCACTTTGCACTGAGCTGTTCTATGAGGCTGCATGGCTCCTGACCCTCATTCTGGACAGTGCTGATTGGCCCTGTGCTGATCATATGCACTCTCCAATAAAAGAAAAACCTCTCTAGCAATACACACCAAACTGAGCATGCGCAGCCTGACTCCAAGAGCTCTGTCATTTGGACTTGTCCAGAGGGGCAGTGCATGGAGGGGAGGATCTGTGCATACAAGATCAAGAAGCCTTTTTACACAATGCAGAGGATTAACCCCTTAGGTTCCGCAATCTATAAACAAGCATGCTTTACTGCATATACAGATTGCGGGTTTAGTAACACGTTAAATGACAAAATTAAACTGGTTTTATAATAGCAGAACCATTACATGAATTCAGGATGTACTAATGCATTCCAACAAATGCTGAAACTTTAAGTCACCTCAACTGAAGTGATCCATAAGAACACACCTCTGTCCAGGATATTTAGGATGGCAGAAGGAATGTATTTTTTAACCCCAGTGTTGTGTAACCTATTCTCTCTATGCCAAATAGCATCACAAATCACATTTAGATTTTTAAGGCAGAGATGAACCTATTTATTGGCTGTAAGTAACTTAGTAATGATATATTTTACATCAGGCATTCTGAGCATGACAGGCAGGTGTTCCAGCGTCACAAACAGTTGTGTTCCAGGATCACCAGATTACAGACAAAAGGGAAGTGGGCTTGTCATGCTAGAGCAATGCCTGAATGAAAACTGAAGTATAAAGCAGGTAGGCTGTACTGTCTGTATGCTTTTTAATTATGCATTTTCAATTTTGATATTCCTTTAATATAACTGAAAAATCCAAGAACTCCTCACAATGGAGGGATCAATGGAGGAAGGGAGAGAATATGAGACTATTTTTCATTATTTGTAAAGGTACTGTCATATAATGCAGTTTAGTGGTCTGTAACATTTCCCCAAACTCCTTTCCCAACCCCTTTTGCTTTAAAGTTGTCAATCTAATGCCCCTACAATAATAAAGAAACCTATGCAAGCATAAGAAAAACTTGGGGTGTCTCAGGTGGGGTTACAAGCCAGAACTGACAGTTGCAGGGCCAAATTGCTAACCAGAGTTGAACTGGTTCACTGTGAGTGATTCAACTGATTTCCTACTGGTTTGGATGAAAATACAAGTGTTGCTAAACCCAGGACCCTGCATTCAGTATATCTGGTCTCCCACTGTACATAGAACATGGAAATGCAATAAGTTTAGTAAATATAAACTGTTAAATACCTTTTCTCATCAGCAGTATATAGCAGTCTTATGACTTCTATGAGTGTCTGTAAGAGGAGTTTTCATTCTACTGTAACTGTCCTATGAGGCCCACTGTCTGGGCAGTGCTGATTGGCCCTGTGCTGATAACATGTACCCTCCCAAGAAAGAAAATAAAAATCGCTAGCCATACACCGTAAACTGAGCCCCCAAGGCCCTGCACTAACAGGAGATAGATTGGGGGCTGTGGAAGAAGGGGGGATCAGAGAAGATAGGAGCAAACAGTCTTTTTTTTAACAATGCACAAGATTAACCCCTTAGGTTCCACAGAGTATAACAAGCATGCTTTACTACATATATGGACTGATTTTACTGTTGTGGGTTTAGTAACACTTTAACAGCAGTCTTGCGTGTGCAGGTGACCTCCAAAGGCTACAGAGTATGTGGCTTGATTTAAAAAAAAATATGATTTACTATGTAATGTATGCTCCAGCATCCAAATGTTTTGTAGGCAAAGCCATTTCATGCCTAAAACATATTAATCAAGTAGAACTTGTAGGAATAAAATCAAATCAAACGTGCATAGTTTTATTGAAGGAATTTACAAAAAAAAACATATTTGTGGAAAACCTCAGTGAACCCTACAGAGAGGTGTTTTACACTGTTCATGTGCACAAAGGAGGTCCAAGAATTTATATGCTGTTATTTGCAATGCTAAATACCTGTACATTTGCTGCCTTTTTTCCTATGATAGCATAGTGTACAAGGTTTATTTTTACACGTAGATTTGGATGTCATTGCTTAGTAAGCCATTCATTGTAATGTTGTTTTTGTTAGAAAAATGTTGACAGGATCTAAAGTGTACCTTATCAGAACAGAAGGCACATAAGCAACATTATTTTGGAGCACAGAAAACTAGGAAAGACAATACACATTAATTATCAGTGTACATACAATCATTTATATAGGTACGTGGATTACTATCACTATTTGCACAGATACAGGGGCGCACAATGCAAGAACACCATAATAATTCATATCTGCCCTTATTAATTTGCTTTAGTAAATCACCCCCAGTATGTTTCTCTTCTTTCCATTTCGGCTAATATAAAATCCATTCTTGCTCAGAGAACATCAAAAGTTCCTGATAATGTTGTCCTATTCTGCACTATTCCTGTGTCTCATCTATTTCCCATTTAATTGTCAGAAATGTGAAAGCAGACAGACAGATCAAAAGATGTCTATGTGTGCTCATAGCGTTTAGCTGGCAAGAGACAGAAAGGGAGATATGTTTCATAAAAGCACTGATATCATCTGCAATCCTCACCCAATGCTAATCGTGATGCATGTGCTGTACTTTTCATCCTTAAAGGAGAAGACCAAATCTCTTTTGGCCATGCTTCTCCTGTGAGTCACAGGACTGCACATAGTTCCGCACTCCTGTGACCCACATTCAACCAACAGAGGGCTAAAGCATGCTGATGGCTGACAGCTGACGTCACAGATGCCTGACTGCACCTGAGCCAGCTGCTCCTGTCCCTTCCCCAGCCCAAGACTCCAGTGAGCGTCGGAGGGGCACAGCAGAGAGACAGTGACTGACAATCATCGCCTCTCTACTCACTTAAGACCGAGAACTGAGTGATCAGAGGTCTTTGATCATTCAATTCTCTGTGTAGAGGTGGCGAGGGACAGATGCAGCATCAGATCGATGCTGCATCTACATAGGTAAGTATGAATGTTTATTTTTGTGAGAATCCCACACTTCTCTTTTAACTTTTCTTCAAAGAAGAATGAGAAATATTAGAGCTCCTTTACAAGGAAATCTTCCAAAAGGTTGTAAAAAAATCCCCCTAAACAATATTCAAATCCTCTGACTTCCAAAGGCTCCTATTATTACCAATTCTATTATATGACTGTTTGCTTTTATTAAGTCATCTATATCTAGATGGGTGCTCAAATTATGGATAGTACATCCTGTAAAATGAAGCCTTAGGTTTGATGACATATATATTCTTAATCATTTAAATAATATTAACAAATTTGATTTAAAAGCCATAGATAATATTAGCACAAAAAAACGTACAATTTACCAACATTCCAGTAATGAATTTTGCCTTTTTTTCTTCTGTGCAAAATACTTTTTGTGTTTTTTTATACTGTATATATTTTCACACATGATTCACACAGCTTTCGCCCAGAATTCAAACGTTTTTCAATCAACTCTAATTAGAAAAATGTATGAATCTTGGGTGAAAGCTGCATGGATCTTTAGTGCAAACAATTACAAATAGTTTAAAGGCCAATTCCAAGAACAAGCCCCCAAAATGACCCTATAATCACACTGCCCCTTACCCATAAAGCTGTTCTTGTATTTTATTGTACCATATCCTCTTATTGATCAGGGCCATTTTAGCGACTCTTACGGTACTGCCAAGGAGCCAGTCACCACGGCTTTTTTATGTCTGCTTGCAAACTTTCCATGTATGAACTACTTACCATCTAGCAAATCTCTAATTTTATCCAGGTAGATCTCAAAATAAGAAACCTGAAAAAACAAGACAATAAAAATAAAAAGGAAATTACTTGGTCTGATGTCCCATAAACCATTAAATCATACAATCTTAAAGACCTAGATTACTCAAAAATTACATAAATCAAGTGAACTAGCGAAATAAAGGAAGTAATAAATGAACTACTAATGCTAAACAGAAAATGCAACAGTTTATCATACTCTACTACCTTGAAAAAGCGTGCCATGAAGTATAAAATCTATGGGTTTGTTATATTTACACCAATAAAAGGACCAGCATAGTGAGCATGAGGTTGCAACTTCATTGTGTATGGACTGAACACTGCAACTGTGCTAAAATCTGAACGTTCATCTAATTTACCTTCTGATTTATTTGTAATCCATCAAACTGTGTAGTGTGTAGGTTTATAGGAGGATCTGGTTTTCTAAGTTCCCCTTATGAAGAGGAAAGCTCAGAAAGGCCAGGACATGAGCAAGCACTTTAAAAGAAATTGGGATTCCAGAACATGTAACCAATAAAGTTTATCTGTAGTTTTCTTTTTTTTTTTTTCTTTTTTTATTGATTTTCAGTAAAATAAATAACATTACAAAACATCTACAAACACCTAACATTACTACATCACCACCTACATAGAACATATAACATTCCTAGAGTATACATACCACAAAGATTTTTAAAATGTCCCTTAAAGCGGTGTTCCACCCACAATTTTTTTTTTTTTTAAGTCAGCAGCTACAAACACTGTAGCTGTTGACTTTCAATAAGCCCACAATGTCAGCTCCATGAGGCTGATCCATCCATCGGATTGGGTGCAGGCCCTGCCATTCTAACTAAGGGAAACCAGCAGTGGGGCATTGCAGCTTCATTGCCCCTTTCTTACTGCTCATGTGCAAGTCACTCAGAGCTTTGTGAATGGCCAGCTATCTTCTCGCCACACAAGAGGCTATGAGGTCCTGTGCGGACCGGATGGATCAGAAGTACAGGCTGTAGTTCATAAAAAGGTACTATAGAATATTTAAAACAAAAACATTTTAATATCCATATACGAGGGGTGGAGAGGTGGTCTTTCGTTTAGGACCACCTCTCAAAAGTGAGTGGAACTCAGCTTTAATATATAATTATTCCTTAATCTAATCTATTAAAAGACACATTTTCTCCTTTTTTTCTCCCTTTTTCTTACCTCTTTTTCCGCTTTCTCCCTCCCCCTTTTCTCTCTTCCCTTTCCTTCACCTCCCTCCCCCTTCCTTCCTCAAATCTTTCTTCCCCTTTCTCTCTTTCCCCTTCCTTCTTTCCTTCTCCCTCTCCCCCTACTCCCTTTCCCTTAAAAGTGAAGTCATTTTAATTGTGATTTAACTTAAGGGTGAAAACTAAGGTAGCTACCCATAGATGTCCACCTAAATATACGTGACCCCATACCAAAATATTTCCCCAATTGTACTATTTTGTAGTGAGTTTCTGCACCCTAGTGAGAAAGAGAGAAAAAAATGGTCTCCTTACCCTTCCCCCTTTCTCTCTTTCTCTCCTTCTCTCTGTGTCTATTCCCTTCCCTCACTTCCCCTCTCATAAATATATATATTTAAATTTGATTACAAATTGAAAAGGTAACTACCAATAAATCTTTATTTTTCTTAATGCAAACTAACAGGCTGTTTACCCACATTACAATCTGAGTGTACAATACATCTAAAGTGGCCTGTGTCAGAAGTCTAAAGAGCCAAAGAGAGATGTCCTGTGCCATAGGGCTAAATAATTTAAATGATCTAAACTGACCCTTGGCAGAGACTTAGGAAACAGGAAGAAAGCTGCCCATCTGGAGCATCTTCAGGAGAGTCTGCTGTGCAGAGGTATGTCCAGGACAACTTGGAGGAAGCTGCTGTTGGTTGGACATTGTATGAAGATCTCATTAATCAACTATTTATGGTACCTTTGACCACTTTTATAGGGATAGAAGAATAATTCCTATTGGGAGGCACTATTGCAGAACCTAGGGTCACTGAAAGACTGCTACTAGATGAACAAGAACCACCATCAACTTTGCTGTTTACAGAAGACTGCCCTTAAAGAGGAAGTAAACTCTCCCACTCTGATGCTTCTTTTCATTTAGTCCATTATAATAAGTAATTATCAAACTATAGCGACTGTAATCCAGCCCAGATTGCATATTACTTACTGTTTAAAGAAACTTTAAAAAACTTGTTTCCAGGGGTTAGGCAGCACCATCTTAAGTATTGTAGAGTGTATTTCCTCCCTTACATTGAGCACTTCTTGTACTGTTAACCAAGCCTCCTTCTCAATCCAACATTTCTATGGAAACCCTGCTTCCCTGTTCATAGCTGACTTGTTTTATTTCATAGTATTTACTTGTGCAGATTATCTAGTGTTTGTCTGAGTGAGTCCTATCAGCTTCAGCTGATAAGACTGCAGTAATTCTGTCCCATGCCCTGCTTTACACTGCATGTGATGTCACATGGTCACATGGTGTGTAGGAGGAAGCTCTGGGTGATTATGCAGTCTCATGGGAGTCAGTGTTGTGTGCCGTAGGAAGTCCCGATAACAGATAGACAAGCACATAGAGAGTGTGCCGTAAATCAGGGGAGATCTGGGCATGCTCAGTGATGTCATTCTAAAGAATAAAAAGGATTACAACAATACTAAGCAAGTAAGGAGATATCTACAAGCAGTGTTCAGGGTTTTTTTATGCTGATTTACATGGGACAAAGTTGTGGGGGAGGGTTTACAACCACATTAAAAGGCTATTATAAGTGGAAGGCTTAGGAGCATTTTATGTATTTGGTTATCCTGTACACCTATCCTCTCTACACAAGTAAATTGAGCAAATCATGGAAAAGAAGCCTGCTTGTTGTCCCTTATGAGTTGAGGTGTTGTTGAGTGTGGCAACAGGGAGCTGACCATTAGGGAGATAGGAGAGCCTGTTAAATTCCAGCAGCCCCTTTGAGGGTGAGTACTAAATGTAAATAGGCTAATATGAGATTAATATATTGATGATGAGGAAAATGTGTGATCAAACTATACTGCAAAAATCTGTCTCTTTGTCTCTGCTGGCCCTAGGTGGAATAAAGTGCATGAAAAAAATAATATGCAATAACATGATGCAAACTGGCACCTTACCTTGATATGAAATTCCAGGTTTTCGTCCATGGAGTATATGTGATTGAAGATATCTCTGGCAATTCTTGGTATTATTCCCATCATCTGGGGATCATGAAGCTTACCCTGAGGAAAAGTTACTTCAGGTTTAAAAGAGAACTTAATGTCTTTTTTCATTTCCAATCATTTTATTGGGAAAAATATAAAGGTTACAGGCATTACAATTCTAAACAGGTAAAAAAAAAGCCATAATCAAACATAAGCAGCTATCATGAACATTCGAAGGTGTTAAAGGCAAATAAAGAGGTATTGCTTTCACCCCTCCAGGGAATAACAGTCCCTGATTGGTCAGATTCCAAATCAGCAATTTGAGGGTTACAAAACAGAACTTTCAGAAGAGATAGAAAATGAAAGAAAGGAAGAAAAGGATTGTATAGTGTAGTCTCTGCGATTAAAGAGCTCTATACCAAATTTCCAGGAAAGCTTACGGACTTAGGGCATTTTCTGAAAGATAGGTGATCCAAGGATCCCAAATCTTTTCAAATTAATTCAAATTCAAAGGTAATTTATCATTGAGGATAGCTGAGATTTTCTCATTGACCATTATCCAGGACAGTTTGGTCTTAATCATGTCGAATAATAATAAGGATAATGGGAGATTTCCACGACCTAGTTATCGCAGTATGAGCTGCTAATAGCACAACATAGATCAGCCTTCTCACATACCGTGGAGCTGATGGTTCAGCACAAGGGAGCCTGTTGCAGATTCCTTTTAAGATTAGTGCCTGTCAAAGTGTACAGGAAATTATATACACAAATCCAGAATCTGCAGACTTTTGGGCATTCCCACCAGATATGTAGAAATGAGTCCTCCTGACCACATGCTCTAAAACAGTGTGGTGTAAGAGGCCAGCCTTGTTGGGACACATACTGTCTTTTTCAAACAGCACATATTAAAGTAATGTAAAATATATGGAGCAATGCCACAAAGCCTTTCTTACCTTGGAAAATAGGCAACAAGTTTCTGCATGCTGACTCTGATTCAGTATAGAGCACTTGTGCACCTCAAACCCAGGCTGCTCAATAATGAACAGCTTCCATGGTAGTTACACAAGTCCCCTCACATGTGCTACTACTAGCCCATCACTGGAAGGGAAAAGATGGTGTGGGAACAGAGCCAGATGCCATGAATACAGGCAAAGCATAAAAAAATGTTTGGGATGCCCAGGAACTCTACAGAGGAATCTGCAGGCAGTTGAAAGTGCTTAATATACAATGTGGATAAAGATTTTTAACTTTTTTACCTTATTTGCTGACTTTAAAGTAATTTTTGATTTAGCATTTACTGTACATTTCTATATGCACATTACTGTATTACTATTACTATATTATATATTCAGAACTGCAGCTTCTTCAGTTTTTAACTATTTGTATTCCACTACAATCTTCCTTGATTTAAACAACCTTAGGGAGCCCACTAAGGATGAGTGCACTAATATCGTATTTTACATATTCATTAAGAAAATGTTCTAAACTAGCAGTGTCTTGCTCTTTGCCTAATATATAACTTCCTACATTGCTTATTGTCATATGGTCATATAGTCAATCTGGCTCCCTTTGCCTCAGACTTGGAACCCTGCTGTACAAAACGATGGTGAAACATCTATTTAGCCTTCTAATGCACTTTGTGGCCTCAATTTATGGCCATTCTGCTAGTGGCCACCCCCTTCTCCAATGAGACTGCTCTATATGGCAGCTGAGGAACATTGGACAATTGAATGCCAGTTGAGAAGGCTAAGCCATGAAATCTTGGAAAGTCATGCCGCAATAACAAAGTGATAATTAATCAGAGAGGAGCATAGAAAGGGCTTTTCTGTATAATAAAGACAACTGCGTCTTGTGCTACTACATTTAGACAAGACATTTACGTTAAAGTTTAAAATGAACTACATGTCACTTTTAACAAGTCAGTGTGCCACAGAGTGAGAACTTGGCATAGAAGACCATCAGCGTAAAATTCCAGGTGACAAGTTCACTTTAACTGGGGCTGAGGACTGAATATCAACAGTGTCTGCAGTACTACCTGCAGGTGACGTGGTACTTTTTGTATTGTTTTCTGACCATTTATATAGAAGATAATATAAAGACAATTTTTAGTTTAACCTTAAAACCCCTTCACGATAAACTCTGAAATGTTATATTTCCTCTAACTGCTTTGTATACATCCTATGCTTACCTCCATGGTGTGGGTCTTCCCAGAGGCAGTCTGCCCATAGGCAAAGATAGTCCCATTATAACCAGCCAGCACATCTGCAAGGAAAGAGAAGGCAGATCACTGAAGTATATCGCTATCATAAGCAGAAATAGTGACATGTTTTACATTAAGAAATTTATATGCAGACAGAACTTTAAGACTTTACAAAAATGAAATTAAGAAGCATTTTCATCTTTATAGAAGCAATAAATGAATATTATCTGTACAATAATATATAGATAACTTTTTCAGTTTTTTATTTCTATTTTGTAGAGTAATTAGCCCCAGATGTGCATTATTTCGTTCACCTTCCAGCATAATACTGGACGCACATGATATTTGGATATTTATGTAATAAAAAGATATACAATTGTGTAAAACGCGGCATGTGTGTGAGCAACAGAAATTTCAATTGGATCAGGTGATTGTCACATTGTGACACCATTGGGTATACGTAGTCACATTTGGCCAACAAATCCTGGGGAAAATAATGCTCTGACAGGTTAACAGATGTTCATTCATGATAATTCCCAACCCCTCCCCCCCAATAAGCCTGAGCTACTGGTAAATCTATGTGCTGCTACCTACCCTTCCTATTGGTATAAACCTGAGTGCTCAACAAAGAAAAGTGTTCATGTTTATAGAAAAACCTGGCTGTACTGTACATGCCTCAATGAGCTTTGTGTCTTAAATGCGATCAGTGACTTCCACTAGTTAGATGTTAAAGGTATCATCTAAGAACGACTTCATTTTTTATACATGCAAAAGTACCACATTCATGCTTTCTTCCTTTAAAGAGCCATATAATGAATGAATGAATTAATTAATTAATTAATTAATTAAGTCTTATCTTAACCACTTGCCGACCAGCGCACGACGATGTACGTCGACAGAATGGCACGGGAAGGCAAATGGGCGTACATGTACGTCCCTTTAAATTTGCCGCCCTGCCATCGGGAGCACGCCGGCGGCGGCGCGCTCCCACGCTGGTCGGGACCCCCGTGAGTCCGGTCGCGGGACCCGCGGACTCGATTGCCGTGGGCTTCCCCGCGATCGTCTCACGGAGCGGCCGAATGGAGAAGTGCCGTTGTAAACAACATTTCTCCATTCTGCCTAGCAACTAGTGACACTGATCTCTGCTCCATGTGATTGGAGCAGAGATCAGTGTTCACTAAATGAAAGCCCAACCCCCCCACAGTTAGTAACACACCCCTAGGAACACTTAACCCCTACACTGCCACCCACTGGTTAACCCCTTCACTGCCAGTGTCATTTACACAGGAATCACTGCATTTATATAGCAGTGATTACTGTATAAATGACAATGGTCCCAAAAATGTGTCGAAAATGTCCGATGGGTCCCCCACAATGTCGCAGTCACAATAAAAATCGCTGATCGCCGCCATTACTAGTAAAAAAAAATAATAAAAAATTATTAATAAAAATGCTATAAAACTATCCCTATTTTGTAAACGCTATAACTTTTGCGCAAACCAATCAATAATCGCTTATTGCGATTTTTTTTACCAAAAATATGTAGAAGAATACGTATCGGCCTAAACTGAGGGAAAAAATGTTTTTTTATATATTTTTGGGGGATATTTATTATAACAAAAGGTAAAAAATAATGCGTTTTTTTCAAAATTGTCACTCTATTTTTGTTTATAGCGCAAAAAATAAAAACCACAGGGGTGATCAAATACCACCAAAAGAAAGCTCTATTTGTTGGAAAAAAAGGACGTCAATTTTCTTTGGGAGCCACGTCGCACGACCACGCAATTGTCAGTTAAAGCGACGCAGTGCCGAATCGCAAAAAGTGGTCTGGTCTTTGACCAGCAAATTGGCCCGGTCTGAAAGTGGTTAAAGCACAACTTTAATCCTTTCCCACCTGCCCCTACATCCCTTTAAATAGTTTGGAACACCTGGAGGGGTGGGATAGATTGACGATCATGTGACAACTGCCACAGTAGACACATGATTGGAAGCGGTCCCGCCTGGAGCCTGAACTAAGAGCTGCCTGCAACAGCTCAGTCTATGTACTGAAAATACACAGTGCAAGTTCTCAGCACATAAACAATGACTGCCCAATGATGCATATGTTACACATAGTTAATTTGACTGAAAAAAGACACAAGTCTATCTAGTTCAACCAACAGAATAACAAAAAACACACACACATACACACAAATAGAAAACCTCTATATACACAATCCTAGAAAAAGCCAGAAAAAGGCTAAAAAAAGCATTTCGCTTCAGCGGAGAGAATAAAATCCTTCAACTACCCCTTGTGATAAAACCTATAAATATGGGTAACCAGCTATATTTTGTGCATTTAGGAAATAATCCAGGCTTTTTTTTTAAACAACCTACTGAGCTGGCCATAACTAGTTCTTGAGGGAGTCTATTTCACATGTTCACAGCTCTTACTGTGAAGAAGCCTTTCTGTACATGAAGGTTAAATCTCTTAAATCCCTTGTCCTTTGTGATGGCCTTAAAGTGAATATCTCTACAACAAGTTCACTATATGAACCACTTACGTATTTATACATGGTGATCATATTACCCCATAATTGCCTCTAGTCCAGAGCAAATAAATTCAGCTCAGCTAAACCTTCCTCATAGCCGAGATCCTCCATGTCTCTTATCAGTTTGGTTGCTCTTCTCTGCACTTTCTCCAGTTCTCCAATATCCTTTTTGTGAACTGGGGCCCAAAACTGAACTGCATATTCCAGATGAGGTCTTACTGATAATTTGTACAGGGTCAAAATTATGTCTCTCTCTCTTTAGAGTCTATACCTTTTTTAATACAAGAAACTATTTTGCTTGTTGCAGTATGTCCAAGATTACAGCGTAATAGCAGAGGTAGGAAGAAAATCTTTGGGCTGAAAAGAGGACAACGCTGGACTCCATGGACTAGTAGATATATCTTTTTTCTTTTTATTTACACACAGGAACAATTCAAGGGACTATAAATTACATTTTAGGTAGCCTTATAAATAATAGCCTTATAAATAATGACATAAATTACTTAATGATAAGAGGTTGAAACAATTACCTTTAACAATTTGCATGGCGCAGGCATGGTAGACTTGCTCCTGAGTCGTATTTGGAGGAAACACTCGGTCAAAAACATATGGTTTTCCCTAGGACAGATAAAACAAACACAAAAATAAGTCAAAGGGTGGTGACACCAAATAATGATTTGATTTGGATTTTTTTTATGTTCATTAACTTTGCATTTTGTTAATTGATAAACTATTAACATTTCCATTTCTAAAAGCAACCTTAATTTACAGCATTTTTTCAACCTTGCCTTAAACCTTTGCACAGTAGTGTCTATTTATATATATATATATATATATATATATATATATATATATATATATATATAATATTATCTATTTACAATATATGTTATGTTAGGCAGATATGCAAGGATGACAAATGTGACTACAGATAGGAACTCTTGTTAGTAAACCTTTAAAACCAAGCTACACTGTCATGTCGTCATGTTGTGACTGCGGATTGAGCCTTCCTGTACAGGTGAAACCCATTTCCTTTTTTTTTTTCTGCTGTCAAAGACATAACAAAGGACTGTTTCCACAGAGGAGTCACAGACTTCCTCTATTAAATCAAAACTAAAATGGAAATTTTTTAACTGGGTGTGAGCTAACCAACTGTCCCAGCCAATTCAATCTACAGAGAAAACGCAGGCTGTCAACAGTTATAATATATTGTATATTTTTGCTCTCCATTTTAAAAACTTGTCACATCTGCACTGATACACATTAACTTGCATTGTGAAATTAAGTTGATGTGTATTTGTAACATGCATAAAACTACTATATTGACACTTCCGGTTCCGGCACCACATTGGAGTAGCTGCCTCTCACACCAGCTCCCACAGCTAGACTCCAAAATCGGCATATAACACCGGCAAAAGCTGCTCCAAACTCCGGCAGCCTTTCCCCTCACACTCGGCCACAACATGGACTGGTTTGTGGAGAAAACCACCCGCGATCGTACACGGCCAAGTGATCTGCACAGCTGCAAATCAAGGCCCCAGCTTTGGCCTACATGGATCCTCTCACAGAGATGGCGCCTGACATGGAGGTAAGCGGTAGCCTGGCCCCCTCATCATCATAGTATGACACTGTCGCACAGCATAATGGTGATCAACACACAGAGCTCATTGCCCAAGCTGTGGCAGCTCTCCTCTTTCCCATGATAGCACCCTCTGTGGAGAAGGCAGTCAGCGCAGGCATGCAGCAGCTCCAGGCCCAGCTAGGGGAACATGCCTCCAGATTGAATGAGGCTGAGCACTGCATAGCCAACATTGAGGAAGAACTCTACCAGGCACAATCCACAGAACAGGTCCAAGGCAAGCCGAACAAATATATTCTAGAGAAATTGGACGATTTAGAAAATAACTTCTGGTCGTGCACCTACATCTCTACCTTTTGGGAACAAATCCTATCCTACATCTTTGAAGTAACCTTGCTGAAACTGCCCAAAGACCCCCTGCTCCTTATCTTTGGGCACTGGGACCCACAGCTACTTCCCTGGTCACTCAACTCTACCCCCTCCAGCATAAACTGGTCTCTGCTATGCCCCCTACTCCTCAGAATATACATCCTGAAAAAGTAGACCTCCAACGTACACCCAAACACCTCACAGGTCAAAAGAGACCTCTTACAACTACTATTCAAAGACAAACTCAAGACAGACTTATCGCATGAAAAGACCAAAACACGCTTCTATCACAAATGGCAACCATTTATGGTCTCAACACTCACTCCGATGGATCAGGCGAATTTCGAGGAACTTTCATTCTCATACTATGGGCCTCCCCTAACACCGTAAGCAAAGCTGCTTTCTCCAACTGAAAGACCCACAACCTAAGGTACTCACCTTCCGACAAGACATGAATCTTCGCGTGAGATCACCTCTCGCACACCAACCTCTTCTCTCAAACGAAATAACAGATAATGCTGCCCTCGATACCACAGCCACAACTTCAATGTCTACCCCCAAGTTACCTCTATAGCAAGAACTTGGTGCTCATCCCCTCCCCTCCCCCTTCCGCTGCTTTCTTTCCTCTCCCCTCCCCACACCTCCTTCTAGATCATTCATTTGTACTATCTTGGTAACTCTAGGAACCCTCCTCTTTAGATCCATCCAGTTACCCCCCCTTTTTTTTCACAAAATGTATTTTATTTGAAAAACAGAGAATACAAAACCGATACAAGTACAGGAATCAGGAATATCCCCTTTTTTTAATCTGAAGATCTGCTACAAGACACATTGGAACCATTATGTACTTTGCTATTTTCTTCATAGCTGTTTTTTTTTTCTGTACAAAAATGCTTATACTGTTGATGTTATACTCTGTATGTTGCATCTATCAATAAAATCTAATAATTACTATATTCTGTCACCACGTAAAGTGACTCTCCAAAGATACAGTATCAGTATTTTAAGTGAAAAGGCCCATGTAGCATGCTTTATAAACTGACATTTATAGATGAAATCTCTGAAAGCGTAATAACATATAGATTAAGTGGTTTTAGTGTTGCGCAAATGGGGGAATACAAGAAAGGAGGGGAGAGGGAGGGGGGGGGGGGGGGGGGGGGAGAAAGAGAGGGAAGGAGAAAAGAAAAAGGGGAAGGGGAAGAAAGGGCAGGGAGGGGGAAGGGGAACAGATGAGTATGCAGGTAAAGGATAAAGGGGTAAAGGTCAAAAAGTGCTAGTGTAAAATTATATGTGTCTGGGTGTGCAAAAATCCTTGTTCGGTACGTGCTAAACTAAAATAAATGTTAGAGAGTGGCAATCAAATATACATTCTGATAGAGTGCCATACAAATAAAAACTCACAGTAATGGATGAATGCCTGAAACAATAGACATATAAATCGTGGGTGCTGTGCAAAACTGCAATAAAATATGCTGACAATAAATGAGTATATAACTTAAGGTGATAGTCCAAAATATATGACTAAAAGTGTACAGTGAGAATAATCACATAAGCACAATCCCATGTGACATGCCAAGTGGAAAAAACACAGATATCAATCAATCCAATATAACAAAATGCATGTTCCATGCGGTGTTTATAAAGTGCCAAGTGAAAAAAATACAGATAACAATCAATCCAATATAACAAAATGCATGTTCCATGCGGTGTTTATAAAGTGCAAATAGTGCTAGCAGCAAAAAAACGTTACAACACAGGTGAAATGATAAACACATAAAAATAAGGTGCTGGTAATCAGTCTGGGATATTCAGTCCTGTGGACGTGCTTTGTTCTAAGGGGAAGCACTAGCTTTGAACTTCAGTGATCCATGCAGGCATACATGTGCAGTGACTTAATCCTCCTATTTATCCAATACGTGGATAGATGTGCCCTTACCTCACGGCTGTGAGGTTACAGCCTTAATAGTATAGGTGGGTAACTGGCTCCTGTTCCTGGGATAGGTATGCCTCACGGCTGTGAGGTTACAGCCTTAATAGTATAGATGGGTAACTGGCTCCTGTTCCTGGGATAGGTATGCCTCACAAGATAAAGAGATAATGTCCCATAGTGTAGTAGTTTCAACCAATTGAATTTTATTTAAGTATAGTGACAGGGTACTCACATTCTGAGTGAATAAAAACTGCAGTAATAGAGCAACAAGCAGAGTAACGAACGGTGCGTTCCAATGTCCTTCCTAGTGTCTCTCTCACTTCCTTCCTTGCGCATTCGTCACCGTCACGTGACACTCTCTAACATTTATTTTAGTTTAGCACGTACCGAACAAGGATTTTTGCACACCCAGACACATATAATTTTACACTAGCACTTTTTGACCTTTACCCCTTTATCCTTTACCTGCATACTCATCTGTTCCCCTTCCCCCTCCCTGCCCTTTCTTCCCCTTCCCCTTTTTCTTTTCTCCTTCCCTCTCTTTCTCCCCCCTTTCCCCCCCCTCCCTCTCCCCTCCTTTCTTGTATTCCCCCATTTGCGAAACACTAAAACCACTTAATCGATATTGCTCAGGGAGTAGGTGAAGCTCCCTTCAGTGTTTGCAGCATCCCTCCATTCCCCTTGTCAAGGTGGTTGGCGCAGAGGTACTTTATACACTAATCGTAATAACATATAGTTCATGTGCAGTAAACGATCAAGTGTGCAGTATATTTAAAACCTGTTGCTCAAGCTTCAGTAAAAGTTCTCTACGCAAAAAGCCCTCAAAATTGGTTGAACTCATTTACTGGTGTAGTAGCTGGTGTTTAGAATCACAATATGGAGATGTTAATGCTAATGCAGTATCTTTGGTGGTCTTTTATAATCATCACTGCAGATTTGCCTCCTCCCTTGGCCTCATAGCTTTTGTGCAGTGTGGGCCTGCAGGGGCTAGTTGGGCCTTTCTCTTGATGATCCTTTCCTTTGTCCCCACTGTTGTCTCCTGGCTTGGCATGTGTCAGGTGGACCAGTGAGAAATTAGAAGGACTGCTATACATATTTTGAGACCCGAGGAAGGGGATATTTCCCATGAAACACATAAACCTTGGTTCTCTTTTTGTATTAACATTGTATTATTCTTGTGGTCTTATATATGCACATTATAATGATGAATATTTTAGATGATTTTAAATAAAAACAATATTTTATGTATCTAAGATACTAATACCTATACCAACATTCCACCTCAAATTTTGGTTTTGGCACTGACCAAGGTTTCATCCTACCCCCTAGAAAAAAAAATAGCTTTATCCCCAAAACAGTTATTTGATTTCACACTGTAGCAATATGCCTTATTTTAAGAAATCCTTTTTTTATAAGCAGAATAAGAAAGGGCTTGTTTTGTAAGATTGGTTGAAATGAATGCCTTGCTGCATGATGTACTAATGGCAAAATCAATTACATTATTTTAAAATGCTTTCCCTTACAGCTAAAGGTAGCCATCACATTGACTACTGAAGAATGGTAATGGAAAGTTCTGATCCATGGAATTAATCTGACTGCCAATTTATGGGATCAAGAAGGGCTTTTTTCACCTATAAGGTAACACTTGGTTTCTTTCAATTTTAGTGGGGAGAGGCTGTTATGTTCTGAACCAAGGATGCATTACCTATTTAATATTCTATTTATATATGCGTTCTTGTCTGAAGGACAAATTCAAGGTTTCCATATTAATGTGTGAGATGTCTCTGTTAATTACAAGTTTGAACAATTACTCAGAGTATGTGGCTAGAGGATCTCCAATGATTCAAAAATCTAAGCAACAGTAAATTACTCTTTTTGAAGTTCCTAAATATTATGCAAATTAATTTGTTTTGGTGGTCACAGTTCTCTGTGTACCAAACACACTGGTCTCAATCCTAGCTACATACATCAAACCATAATGGTTTTGGGCTATGTTTTTTTTTTACTTTTTAGACCCCTTTCACACTGGGGCGTTTTTCAGGCGCTTTAGCGTTAAAAAAAAGCGTTTGTAAAGCGCTTGAAAGAATTCGCAACTGCAATCCCAATGTAAAAGCCAGAGTGCTTTCACACTGAGGCGCTGCGCTGGCAGGGCATCAAAAAAAGTCCTGCAAGCAGCTTCTTTGCAGCGCTTTTGGAGCGGTGAATACAACGCTCCTAAAGTGCCCCCTTCCCATTGAAATCAATGGGAAGCGCCTGTAAAATGCCTGAAAAGCGCCTGAAAAGCACTATTGGCAGCAGCATTTTGTGGGCAATTTTAACCCTTTATTTGGCCACTAACAGGGGTTAAAAACGCCCCAATAACACTCGAAAAACGCTGGTAAAGCTCTGCTAGTTTAAGTGGTGCTTTACAAGTGTTTTTCGGTCGCTGACATTGTGAAAGGGCTCTTAAAGCACTTGGGCTTTCACATTGGGTCTGCAGATGAGGACTCTTTGAAGCACTTTACAGGCGCTTTTTTAACGCTAAAGCGCCTGAAAAACACCTGAAAAACGCCCCAGTGTGAAAGGGGTCTTAAAGTAATACATTTTTAAACTGATGTTTTCCATAACTGTTTATTATACTGTATATACAAAATGATTATGGATGTATTGCACCTCCCCTGTTAGGTTAAATTTCATTTTTTTATTTCACTGTAGTCAGTGGAGTAAAGATCAGTTTTTTTTGGCCAGGTCAGGTTTTCCTAGGCTTAGTGATTGATTAATTGCTTCTCAAGGAAGCTTCCAGATGATAGAGCAGGGAAGATCAGTCATTCAGTCGTGAATCATTTTCAGACCTCAGCCAATCCCTGGGAGGGGGCACCCAGAAGGTGGCAGAGAGAGGAGAGATATATATTTAGGAGTCCACTCCAGAGTGTTATTTCCTCTACAAGGAGGGTTCCAGTTCTCCTGGGGTTACTAACCCAAGGAGGTAGCTAGAGTGAGACAAGAGTTGCAGTTTGGGACCTCAGCTGGGCTGAGGGCCTGGAGAAGACTTATGGACAATTTCTTGCTGGAAAGCACTGTACTGGAATTCTGGTGTGGAGAAGGATCTTTTTTTCTCCTTCACTGAAGCGTGTCATGTGGAAGCTGAGTGGTAGTCAGCTCCTGAGACATTGTGAGTACTTTCATGTGTGCCTAAGGATTTCTGCTAAGAAGTGTGTCCTTCTGTTGATTTCTGATATTGTTTTGGAATATCCTGCATTCTTATTTCCCCACCTGCTCATGGTTTCTGCAATCTATTCACAAAAAGGCATCCTCTAGACTGATAAAATAATAAAAACAGTGTAGCGCTTCAATAATAATAAGTGTAATCAACACAAATTATAAAAATAATAATAGCAAAACAAAAATCGCACAAAACTAAATGCCTGAAAGTGAAAGTCCAACATAAGGCACTCATTCCACTATGTTGATGGCATAGGAGTGGCCAAACCGTCACATGGAAGGAAGATGGTGTACTGGACGAATATGTTCATGCAGGTAGACTTGATTGTAAACATCAGTGAATAGTAGATAAATACTTCTTACCGGAACAGTTGGACTCACACAGTCATATGACGGCTGAGTCTGGAAGGCTTGGGGTCACAGTCAAGGACCAAGGAGTGTGAGGAGAGAGGTCAGTTGAGCTGGTGGAGGAGCTCCAGGCGGTTGTAGGCTCAAAGATGGATCCTTTCAGATGGAACATCAAAGGTCGAAGTAATCAAGCTCAAACGCAGCCCGTTGGACCAATACTCCAGCCTCCCCCGAATGGGGAGGGGGGTGTTTGTAAAGTTTTAAACCAAAACCATGGAGAAAAAGGAAAAGAAAAAAAGGCTCCACATGGTGCGGGTCAAACGATATAAAAACGTTGGTTTATTGAAGTCAAAAGGTAATAAATGACTTAGTGATCACATAAAAAAACGAAATGAACTTAAAAGCAATGTGGGGTACCAACAGCTCGCCCGACGCGTTTCGACATATGTGTCTTCAACTGGGGCATGTGTGGGGCATACATGCCCCAGTTGAAGACACATATGTCGAAACGCGTCGGGCGAGCTGTTGGTACCCCACATTGCTTTTAAGTTCATTTCGTTTTTTTATGTGATCACTAAGTCATTTATTACCTTTTGACTTCAATAAACCAACGTTTTTATATCGTTTGACCCGCACCATGTGGAGCCTTTTTTTCTTTTCCTTTTTCTCCATGGTTTTGGTTTAAAACTTTACAAACACCCCCCTCCCCATTCGGGGGAGGCTGGAGTATTGGTCCAACGGGCTGCGTTTGAGCTTGATTACTTCGACCTTTGATGTTCCATCTGAAAGGATCCATCTTTGAGCCTACAACCGCCTGGAGCTCCTCCACCAGCTCAACTGACCTCTCTCCTCACACTCCTTGGTCCTTGACTGTGACCCCAAGCCTTCCAGACTCAGCCGTCATATGACTGTGTGAGTCCAACTGTTCCGGTAAGAAGTATTTATCTACTATTCACTGATGTTTACAATCAAGTCTACCTGCATGAACATATTCGTCCAGTACACCATCTTCCTTCCATGTGACGGTTTGGCCACTCCTATGCCATCAACATAGTGGAATGAGTGCCTTATGTTGGACTTTCACTTTCAGGCATTTAGTTTTGTGCGATTTTTGTTTTGCTATTATTATTTTTATAATTTGTGTTGATTACACTTATTATTATTGAAGCGCTACACTGTTTTTATTATTTTATCTGTTGAACTTTGTTTGTTTTTAGTGTCGGCTGCTGTTTTGGCTGTTGTGGCCATCTTTTCACAAACTATAGCGCAGTGTTTTCCCCTTTTATATCCTCTAGACTGAGCCCGTGTTGTTAAAGTGCAAGGGACTGTACTATCAAGGGAGACCTTGGCATATCCTCAACCTCTCTGAGGGTAAGTGATAAATGTATTTTTCTAATAAGACAAAAAACATAATGCTGAGGAGTTTGCTCTCAGATTGTCTCACCTAATTGAAACTCTGTGTGAAGCGGTACAAAGTAGGGAGGTAGAGGAATAGGTCCCTTATTTATTCCACTGTGAGTGCAATCCGTGCATCAGCTTTTATGTTCTGTAAATACCAAGCTTTTTCAGCAAAGCAATTAGGGTTAGTTAGGTATGCATGGCAAAAGAAGCCTAGGGCTCAACTTGCTGTCTGGAAACAGTAAACATAAAAAATACTCATAATATATTTCATATTTACCTGACTAAAAAAAAAAAAAAAAAAAAAAAAAAAATGCTGTAATTTGTAGCCTTGAAGATAAAGAAAATATATTCAAATACATTAAATATTTCTTTATTGATTCACAAGAACACTACCAATAGATCGATATCAATTCAGACAGCTTGATAACAATTAAGCTTCTTTAACAAAAGAACATACTGTATTTATCAGCGTATAACACGCGTCTGCGTATAAAACACACCCCAAGTTAGGAGGGAAGTTTAAGGAAAAAAACACATTTAAATGCCCATCAATGCAGCCTTATCAGTGTCATTTACAGCCTTCCATTGCAGCCTTTTCAGTCATTTGCAGCCTTGTCAGTCATTTGTAGCCTTCCATTGCAGCCTTGTCAGTCACTTGCAGCCTTGCATTTAGCCTTGTCAGTCACTTGCAGCCTTGCATTTAGCTTTGTCAGTCATTTGCAGTCTTGTCTGTGGCTTTGCCATTTATAAATAGTGCCGCCGAGATACAGAGCGGATGTTCTGTGTATCTCGGCGGCGCTCTGTAGTTCTTGGCCGCTCTCGGCGGCTTTCGGCTATTTTTCTGCCACACTCGGCCGTTCTTGGCGGCTAGCCACCGAGAACGGCCGAGCGTGGCCGAAAATAGCGAGAATGGCCAAAAGTAGCAGAGAACCGCCGAAGATAGTTAAGAACGGCCGAGTGTGGCCGAAAATACCTCGAAGCCGCAGAGAGCAGCAGAAAGGGTTAATAATAGTGGGGGGTCAGCGTATAACACACACCCCCTAATTTACCCCTGATTTTATGGCGAAAAAAGTGTGTGTTATACGCCGATAAATACGGTACATTCCGCATTAATAGTTATGCTACCAAAATTAGTGTATGCTGTAAATTGTCTCCAGCATTGCTCCTGTTCCTTTGGTGGAGGCGGCCATTTTGGTGAAGCCTGGAGCAGTCACTTCCTTATTGGAAACTCTCTCCCTCTCTTTGTTCTCAAAAACTATATGTCACTTTCTTCAATTAAAATATGTAAATTTCCAGCCTTGACTGTATGTCTTGGCTCCAATAAAGAAGAAGTCTGACAGAAGTTTTACAGTGCTGAAGTTCAGAGATCTGCAGATGAGGGTGAAAGGACAGAACATCAAATAGATAAGATACTATCCTTGTAAGTTTAGCTCTTTTTTTGTCTCCTTGACAGCAGCGTTTGTCCTTTCACCTCTCTTGCTTTTTTCCTTCTCTTCTCTGTGTTCTCTCAGCACAGTCTGTGTCATTCCTTTTGATTTTTCCCCCCTTCAGCAACAGTAAATCTTAAAGCTGTCAGCCGATCAGCCTCTACTGGCTGTATTTTAAGCACAGTGCTGAAAAAAGAGAGCAACTGAGCATGTGCAGAGCAGGATGAGACAGTGCCTCATTATATTGTAAACAGTATAGGCACTTATTTTTTATGTTTTACACAGCTATACCCGAAAAAGAGGCCAGCCTGAAGTGATCTAACAGGCCTTAATTTTCTGATTAAAGTTCCACTTTAATGTGATTGTAGTTGTATTCGTGGAAATGCACAGATGAGTACTGTCTGCATGCTTTTTTTGTCCTCAAGTGCACTAAGTGCAAATACAAAAGTATCATGGATAGTACTCAGTTAAGACATAGGAATACTACGAAAGTGTAAAATAGTAGAACTGTTGTCCATAGCAACTAATGTTATGCCGCGTACACACGACAGGACTTAAGTCCGGCAGACTTTCGACGGAGTTCTGACAGACTTTCCGAATGAACGGACTTGGCCACACACAATCACACCAAAGTCCGACGGATTCGAACGTGATGACGTATGACTGGACTAGAATAAGGAAGTTCATAGCCAGTAGCCAATAGCTGCCCTAGCGTCGGTTTTAGTCCGTCAGACTAGCACACACACGAGCGGATTTCTGGGTCCGGCAGAGTTCTGGCGGAAAAATTTGAAGCATGTTCCATTTCTAAAGTCTGTCAGACTTTTGCGAATCAAAAGTCCGTTGCAGCCCACACACGATCGAATAGTCTGCCGGAATCATTCCGTCAGACTTTTGATGTTGAAAAGTCCGGTCGTGTGTATGGGGCATTAGCAAAAAAAAAAACAGTTAAGTCTGATTGGTTGAATAGGTTTTCATTTGCATATATTCCTCTAATATTAGGGTGTTCTCTTTTAATAGGATCAGATCATTCATACTACAGAGAGAATGATATTGCCAAAGGAGTCTGCAAACTTCAATGTGATATAAAAGGTGATTTAAAATGTGCAAAACATACCTATTACTAAAGGGTTTATTAACACCATTATGAAGTAGATATGTAAAGTTTGGGAAGTTAGCCTGTATGATCACAAGTCATTGAAAAAGCCAGAATTGCATTCAAATCAGAGGATCATAATATAGATTATCTCTAGCTAAGCCCATATACTTTACCAAAAGCTAAGAAGACATTACTCCAACAGTTAATATTCACTAAATTATTCATCTATCCTTCTGGCTTAACACACAATTACAGCCAACAGTTCAGTCTTGGATGCTCCAGGCCATTACGAATTAAAGTGCCACAAAGCAACACTTTCCATAATTGGCTAACTTGAGATCATCTGCAGAACCCTGACTTTGCTCCAGAGTTTACTATAATGCTAGGTCTGTTTAACATTGAATTTCAGTCATGTAGAAAATGTTATATAATAGAGCTGTTCTAACATTTTTGTCTGAAAATATAATTCCCATATTAACCACTTTCTCTCTTGAGAATTTTTATTTTGTCAGAAATCTTCAATTTTGGCTATAAATTACTTTTATCCCCTAGGCCAGTGGTCTCCAAACTGTGGTACTGAGGCCACATGAGGTTCTTTGCTTGCCTTTATCCGGCCCTTGGGGCACTATTCCTCTCACTGATACGAGATACTATTCTGCCAACTGACACCAACGGCACCATTTCTCCAACTGACATCAATAATGAGGCACTATTCCTTCTAATGATGCCAACGATGGGGTACTATTCCTGCACCTAATACCAAATGTGGTGTTTACTTCCACTGATGCCAGGAAAATTTAAACTGCTGCTGGCCAAAGTCTGGCCCTCCTAAAGTCTAAAGGACAACCAACTGTCCCATTGATTAGCAAGTTTAGACATGCCTACCCTAGACCATAATATATTTTTTGAAAGCAGAGGCCTTGTAAAATAAAAAGATTGTTGCAATTTTTTATGTTATACAATATTTGCTCAACTGTTTTATCAAATGCATATTTTCAGGAAAAAAATACACTAATTAATTTTAGTGCAAAGAAACGCACTAAAATACTTGAAAAATCTAAAAAAAAAGGCTGTATCGAGTAAACAGATACCAAACATGCCAAGTCAAGAAAAACTGCATGCCCCCCGTGATATCAAGAAAAATGATGGTACCTAAAGTTCTCCATAGGCAACGCTTTAAAACCTTTACAGCTCATCAGTTTAGAGCTGACCAAGAATTATGGTTCTAAAATTTTTGTGATACCTAACGTGTGGTACAATCACAGTCTACATACACATGCACACCATGAGTATTGGCATTTGTGGGTACAGTGCCTTTAAAAACTATTCATACCCCTTGAAATTTTTCACATTTTGTCATGTTACAACCAAAAACCTAAATGTATTTTATTTAGTTTTATGTGATAGACCAACACAAAGTAGAACATAATTGTGACGTGGAAGGAAAATTATTAATGGTTTATAAATATTTTTCAAAACTTTTTACAAATAAATATCTGAAAGGTGTGGTATACATTTGTATTCAGCCCCCCAAGTCAATACTTTGTAGAACCACCTTTCACTACAATGACAGCTGCAATTCTTTTTGAGTATGTCAGATTTGCACATCTAGAGAGTGACATGTTTGCCCATTTTCCTTTGCAAAGCTCTGTCAGATTGGATGTAGAGCGTCTGTGAACAGCAATTTTCAAGTCTTGTCACAGACTCTCAATTGGATTTAGGTCTGGACTTTGACTGGGCCATTCTAAAACACAAATATGCTTAAATCTAAACCATTCCATTGTAGCTCTGGCAAAACGGCCAAGGGCTTCACAGAACAGCTGTATTTATGCTGAGATTAAATTACATACAGGTAGACTCTATTTACAATTTAGATGACTTCTGAAGGCAATTGATTCCACTAGATTTTAGTTAGGGGTATCAGAGTAAATGGAACTGAATACAAATGCATGCCACACTTTTCAGATATTTATTTGTAAAAAAAATTGTAAATTTTATAATTTTCCTTCCACTTTACAATTACGTGCCACTTTTGGTTGTAACGTGACAAAATGTGGAAAATGTCAAGGGTTATGAATACTTTTTCAAGGCACTGTATGTGCAGGGTGACAGGGTAATGTTTATTTTTTTTTTATTTCTATTTTTTTTTTTCATTTTACTTTATTACTTTCACAAGGGGGCTGTGATAGCATTGGGCAGGTGACTCTTTATAGAGAGTAATTCCCAACATGTTTCGGAAAAACATAGTAGAATCCTTCATCAGGGGAAGATGGAGACAAAGTACAATCATAATGTATGGTTGCTTAGTAAATAAATGGCAATATGTCCTGTAGGCAATGCACACTCACCCTCTCACAGCGGCGGTCGACGATGGGCTACCCAGGGCACCAAGTGGGAAACGGTGGTTTGGTTCCCAAGGATCAGTGGAAAGGATAAGATGGCTGCACTATCCAGGCCATGAAGGCAGAATCATGTAAATACCAGCATCCGAAGATACGCGAGGGCAGCTTGCCCTTCTATTGCAAAATCCTTTGTTAGGATCTTACACACAATGTAAATCATATTTTGTAGACTTTTTTACAGTGATTACTAATGAATCCAAGGAAAGGTTCCCTCTATTGTTTTCTCTGTTCCATATGGCAGGCTTTTTTTTGGTCTCATACAGATTTCCAAGGGACTAATTTAGCTGAAGGTCTTGCTTGGTTTCTCAGTACAGCGTGAAATAAACACAGCTGCCATTCCGCTTGGCACCATAAACTATGGCCAATCATAGTGCCACTCACTGTCTTCGCTTCTGTTCACAGCCTGCACTGGTATTATATGTTTTGTAGTATGTAGCTTTTACCTGCCTGAGGGCCCATCTGCCTTTCTGATCTCGAGGGCTAAAATGAAAATTAAATTTTATTTCAGAAATGTTAAAACACAGTTTATATATAAGGAGAACTCCCAGCTGCACTAAGTGACAGAGGAAACTGCTGTATATTGCACAGAAGAACACAGTGGTCTACTTGGGGAGTGTCATTTGCATATCGCTGATTACACATCCTCAGGGTGAGGTTGCTATATTTCTTGCTTACATCAATGGAGCTGATGAAATTCTCTATTCCTGAAGGCTGTAGCTGGCTGTGCTGGAAATCAGCACCAGGAGCTGTCCAAGGCCTGAAATCTCTTTTCACTCTCCGCATGGACTCAACTACCCCGATACTCTATTAGGGTCAACAATAACCAGCTACACAGGCTGGCTGGGAGCAGACTTGCTGCAATTTATGTACAAAGTGAAAAAGGGAAGGCTAAAATTAGAATATACACAGGAGAGAGCATTTTATAGTTGATTAAAGTCAATATAAAAGTCACGCTTGAGGCAACAATGCTTTTTATCTGTGTTGTGCACATACAGTTATCTGTCTTCTCTGTCAGTAACTATTTTCTAACTCAAATTAATTTAACAAGTTTTGTTCTCAGTGACTCTGTGTATATAAAAAAAAAAATCTAACTAAATATCTTTGTAATAACAAGATTAGCAAGATAATGAAAGTGTATGAAATCAATATGGAAGCCTCCAGTACATCTTCATAGTCTAGCAGGATCTTTGCTTATTATACATTTTTTGATTTATGATTTACAGGGGTACCAGTTCTGCATGTTACAAATGACTGCCGTTGTATTGTTTGCAAATAAAGTGAGTGTATGGGTGGAGCTGGGGTGGTGGTAATAGAGTGGGAAGGTCACTTTTGCTTTAAACTGCATTAAGTACAATGGCTGGTGTTCAGAATCCAATTTCTTGTAACAGCCCAAAAGTGACAACATAATTTATATCTTTCAAATGATACAAAAAAAAAGTCCAGCCAGAACAAATCAGTACAAAACCATTTTAGATGGTTGTACATTTTTATTATTGCTAATATTATTATTTTTAATATGCATACAAACAGATATATATATACAGCGGGTAAAATAAGTATTGAACACGTAACCATTTTTCTAGGTAAGTTTATTTCTAAAGATGCTATTGATATGAAATGTTCACCACATGTTGGTAACGGCCCATGCAATCCATACGTACAAAGAATCCAAAACCAATAAGTTTAGAAATTAAGTTACCGTATGTGTAATATAACGGAATGACATAGGGAAAAAGTGTGGAACCCGCTAAGTAAATGACAGCTTCAAGATGCCTCCTGTATGGATAAATTAGTTGCATGCATTGCTCAGGTGTGATTTTGGTAAATTCTTCCACACAGTCTTGAAATCTTGAAGGTTCCATGGGCCTCTTCTATGAACTCTGAACTTTAGTTCTTTCCATAGATTTTCTATTGGATTTAAATCAGGTGATTGCCTGGGCCCAGTGGCGGCCCATCCTTTAGGGCCACATGGGCACCATCCCCCTTATCCATATGCCCGGCCCCCTAATTTACATGCAGGGTCCAGAATTCATGGATTTAAATGGGGTTTTTTTTTTTGAAGCACGTGATTAGAGCGGGAGTCTCTAATATGCTTCAAAAAAAGGGTGGGCTTGGAACGCAGAGCACTGCATGCCAAGCCCACACAGTTATGTGACAATAGCAAATTATGGGGGCCCCCAAAAGAAAAACCCCACAGCCACCACTGGCTGGGCCATTCTAGCAGCTTTATTTTCTTTCTTTGAAACCAACTGAGAGTTTCCTTGGCCTTGTGTTTGGGATCATTGTCTTGCTGGAATGTCCACCCTAGTTTCATCTTCATCGTCCTGGTAGATGGCAGCAGATTTTTATCAAGAATGTCTTAGCACATTTTTCCATTCATCCTTCCTTCAGCGACATAAAGTTTGCCAGTACAGTATGCTGAAAAACAGCCCCACATCATGATGTTCCCACCTCCAAACTTCACTATTGGTATGGTGATGTTTTTGGGGTGATATGCAGTGCCATTTGAACTCCAAACATGGTGTGTATTATGGCATCCAAAGAGTTCAACTTTGTTCTCATCTGACCAGACTATATTCTCCTAGTATTTCACAGGCTTGTCTAAATGTCATGCAGCAAACTTTAAACAAGCTTCAAAAAAGCTTTTTCTTCAGCAATGGAGTTTTGCGTGGTGAGCATGCATACAGGCCATAGTGGTTGAGTGCATTACTTATTGTTTTTTTTTTTTTTTTATCAATTGTACCTGCTAATTCTAGGTCTTTCTGAAGCACACAAGAACAAGTGGTATTTGGCTTTTCAACAACTCTTCTGATAATTATTTTCACTCTTCTGTTATAAATCTTGCGAGGAGCACCTGGTCGTGGCCGGTGTATGGTGAAATGATGTTCTACTCTCTTCCAGGTTATGGCCCCAACAGTGCTCACTGGAACATTCAGAAGTTTAGAAATCCTTCTGTATATAATACCATCAGTATGTTCTGCAACAATAAGGTTGCAAAGGTCTTGTGAGAGCTCTTTGCTTCTACCCATCATGAGATATTTCTTGTGTGACACCTTGGTAATGAGTCACATTTTTATATGCCATCAGTTGAGACTGAACCAGCTGATATTCATTTGCACTGACAAGGGGCAGAAATGCCTTTTTGTACCTCCCTTTTTTCATGTGTTCAATACTTTTTCCCTGTGTCATCCCATTTTATTACACATAACTTAATTTCTGAACGTATTTGTTTTGGTTTCTTTGTATGTATGGATTGCATGGGTTGTTATTGACACGTGGTGAAATTTTCAAGTCAATAGCACCTTTAGAAATCTTTTTACCTAGAAAAAAAGTGATGTGTTCAATACTTATTTTACCCGCTGCATGTATATATCAAATGGTGGGCCACGTGCACTACAGTTGTATCCAATGGGCTCCCAAACACTGCTACTCATATAAATCCAAGATGAGATAGAATGAAGCACATATCTGGTTGCTTTTTCTTTATTTAATCTTTCATATCACAAGCAACATAGAACAACCATTTAGGGTGTCCCTTGTAAACTTAAAAAAGTATGGAGATGTCCAAAATAGTTGTTTTAAGCCAGGGATGTCCAACCTTTTGACCTTCCTGGGCCACATTGGAAGAAGTCTTGGGCCACACATAATTGTCTTGGGCCACACATAAAATACACTTACAATCAGGAGAGCTGGTGAGCAGAAAAAGTTGTGAAGATCACAAGTTAACAATCACTGATATAGAAAATGTACCTTTCTGAATAATACAATTTGATATTTATTATAAAAGTAAAAGAGGGCAACATAAAAGTAGTGCTATATTTGTTTTTGATAAATTAACACATCAATGGATGGATGTAGTAGCAATTCTCAATGAATTCTCAAGCTGCTCATTAGATATTCTGGTTCTAATTTTGCCCTTCATGTGCTTCATCCTTGAAAATAGTTGCACAAATATAGGTGCTTCTGAAAACTGATAATGTGAATAATGCGTGATTGCGAAGAGTGATATATATTTCTTTGGGAAAATAAAACGTATAAAATTCCAGTAATGAAACACTATAATTTTTTTTACTTTCTTTTGCCTCATGTGTTCACTAAATGTAAACACATTTTTACAAAATCTAAGTGAAAACTTAAGTGAATTTATGACTTTGTGTTGGGCTGCCATCATAGCCATCCTGGGCCGCAGGTTGTACACCCCTGTTTTAAGCTCTAATGAAAGATTAAATAAAGAAAAAGCTAGAAGATCTGAAGATATGTACTGTATGCTTTACAATTATGGTTTCGTGTGTGTGTGTGTGTGTGTGTGTGTGTGTGTATGTGTGTGTTTGTGCATCTATGCCAAATTACCAAGAATAGTGGAAAATCTAAAAATATAAATTTAAAAAAATCAAGTGCTTAATTAATACACCTGATGCATAATTGGTCATTATTAGATTTCACTTACTTTTTACTTACTTCCCATATTTTGAATTCACATTTATTTCTATATTTCCAACAAAATCTTTCTTCAAAGGGAAATCCTATTTTTTATGTATTTTATTTTTACATTTTTTTTTAAAGTTTTCTTACTTATATGCTAATAAGTCTTAATTTTATAGTAAGCGATTATTGTGGGTTGGAGCCAAGAAACTTACTTTGCATACCATTCTGGGCTCTCTAGTAAAAAAGCAAAGCATTGTTTTAATGCTTGGAATCATCCTGCATATAGGCGACTAAGCTAATGGTTCCATCTAGGCTAGAAGATAGGGAGGGGTTCTGTCCTTCCTGTGTGACTCATTCTGCAGTGCGTGTAACCTGGTCTCTCTTCTATTTTGATCCATTTTACAAAACATATATAGAATAAGCTGGGTACAGATATTCATTATATTCCTTGGAGCTCATTGGAGGCTGGCTGCAACTTGAAAACATGATATATTTGTAGAAGTATAGTGTAGTATTTCATCTTTACTAACTAAAAAGTAATGAGTATAAGAAATCAATAAAACACACTGTTTAACTCTTTAAATTCCCCTAATAAAGCAGGAAAAAAGCAGTGAAAGACTACGGGTCAACTCTGAATACACCATTACATTACATGAAATTCTTTTTTTTATTTCTCTTTTTTTTTTTTGCTATTTATGTCTTCATTTACATTTCTGTTTTCACGCAGACCGACTGTCCCGTCACTGTAATGGGGGCACCTGATGAAAGGGGGCACTGTGAGGGGGACACACGATGTAGGGGGGCACTCTAATGTGGACACCTGTTGTGAGGGGGCACTGTGATGGGAACACCTGATGTAAGGGACACTCTAATAGGGACATCTGACATAAGGGGGTACACTAAAAATTAAACAATAAATAATATTGAAATGCTGTTTAAATTGCACATTGCTTATGCTATAAGAGACATAAAATGGCTACATACATACTAGGATCTCAATTATAGCACAATTTGGGACCTCTGCTTTCATTGTATTTTAATTCAACGGCGTGGTATAAACTAACATCACTGGGAAAGCACAGGAACCTGGGCAGAACTCTGGATCCTAGGACAGCCTCTACCTCTCTTCAAGAAAAGTTTAAGCTCAACCTTTCTAAGTGCTAAGCATATGTGCAGCTGTCAATCGTCAGGGCCTGTATTTGCCCCAGAGGCTCTGTGATATGTTAGCTAAATGACTGTAGGTGAAGCTTAGCACTCTTTAGGGGAGAGGGGTATTCATCCTGACTTGGAGTAATGCAGAGGCCCTGTATGTAGACCTCAGGATCTAGGATCTTGGTCTGTGAAACAATAGGTGGAACCATAAGGTACCATGCTTTATTTTTAAAACTCTGGCCTTAATTTTTTGTGTAAAACATCTGGAACACAGAGGCAAATATACAACATTTCCAACAACGTCATAAATACTGTTCCTGAATACATGTATTACAGAAAGTTCTTTGAATCTAAATGGATCTGTAATCAATACAGAAGCCTCAAGCCTCAATTCAACATGGAATGAAAAACAATTGTTAAAAGCACTTCTGATCAATACTTAAGCAAATTACAACACACGGAATGCACAGCTGCCATCTGATTTAAGTGGATTTCCATGACATGTTAGCTTGCCTTAGCTCTCAGTCTAACAATTACACAGCACCCATGAAACATTTCATGATCCTCACAGCACTCACAAAGTACATTTGCGGTTGGTACAGATTTGGCGTGACCTTAAAAGTGTGTTTTTTCTTTTATTTTAATGTAAATGCAAAAGCATCATGTAACGAATTGGCCTTTATCAGTCTCTTGAGTTAATATATAGAAAATTTGTCCATCTTCTCCAGGTGGTTGGTGTAGACTTTTGCTGCTGAGTTAATGGCAGAAAGAGACCTACTATGAAAACAACAGTGGAAGCGCTGACCTGCCATGTCATAATCTATTCATTAAGAACAGTAACACAGTAAGGGACCAAAATATATTGGTGGCCAGGAATTTTAATGGTTGGTAGACAGTGCTGTCAGTCCCCAACCGAAAATCGCATGTACTAAAAACCACTAGGATTAAAAATTAATTACAAAGGGACATGAAACATTACATAATAGATTTCCATTTAGATTGGCAACCAGGCGAGGGTGAATAAAATTCTCTTTATTTTGTCCAAGGAGTACACATGTTCCAAATAGAGCCACATGGTTGCTGACTTTATATACATGGAAGGACTCTTGTGATGCAGAGTGGAGACCGCAATTCCGGCACGGTGAGTTTAAACAGAGAACTCTTGCTGGCCCTGATTGCACGATTGGGTTGCAGTGCCATTATCTTGCATGTATGATTGAATAATATCTGCCTTTATTCGAGGTTATATGCTATGCACATACAAATTTTTGTTTGTGGTTGAAAAACACTTTAAACAAAGTTGAATGAGGTATTTTAGCTTGTACATATAAAGGAAACAAGGCATGAAAATAGTAACATTTCTTTAGAAAGAAATGTGGCAAGATAATCAAACCAAAGGCTACCATTCAGTTTGTTGCCATACACCTAGGAATACATGTAGTTTTAGCAAACAAAAACCTGAATATAAAGAGGATAGCATAAATAATTTAAAGAGGGGGTTGTGAGCCTGTGGAATGTGCACTGTGAGCCCATGGATGGTACACTGTGTTCCTGCAGGAGATTCTGTGGGAGCAATATATGTGACTCTGGAAGGGGCCATTTTGAGCCATTGGGAGCGGCAGTGTGAACCTCTGGAATGGGCTACTGTGTGCCTGCAGAGGGTGCATTGTGTTCCAGTGGGAGCACTACTGTATGCCTGTGGAGGACGCATTGGGGTTGATTTACTAAAGACAAATAGACTGTACAGCAATTGTACTATTTTTTTCATAGTAAATGTAAATGTGATGAAGCTTCACTTTGTAAAGAATACCCAATCAGGGACAGGAAAAATAAAAAGCATTTCTGCTTGCACAAAATTGGATACGGAAACTTAGTGCAATTGCACATGCAAAGTGCACTGACTATTTGCCTTTAGTAAATAAACCCTTTGTGATCCTGTGGAAGGGCATCTGTGTGACTGTAGAGGGCATATAGTTTGCCTGTAGAATATGAACTGTGTATCCATGGTGAGTACATTGTCTGTCTCTGAGTATGGCACTGGGAGACAAGGAGATCTATACTGCCTGCTTGTGGGAATGGCCAATGCCAGTGATGAAAGCCATACCGAATTCCTGTGGAAGGTACAAAAGAAATTATTCGCTAAAGGCATATAGGATATTCATTTTGCAAGGGAATTCCTTTAGCTTAGTGAATGAGGTGGAAATTCACATTGCAAAGAATACCCATTCACGTGCAAGTAGAATTAAAAAAAAAGACAGTATTTTTTCTTGCATAATTGAATGACAGAAGTCAACAGATCTTCACCTCATTAACTAAGCTAATTCCCTTCCAAAGTGAACAGCCTATTTGTCTTTAGTAAATCAAGCACACTGTGTTCCCAGATTAAGTTGAATTGTGACATTCATTTTAGTACTTTTTAAAGTATTCATAGTACAAAGTCCCTTTTAAGTTAAGGGGGCTCGTTTGTTAAAACAGGAATGGAAAGTTAGGAATTAGCTACCTTCTAGCGTAGACTATAGAAAAAGTGCTAGAATCTGTCTGGTACTTTTTTTTTTACAATTATTTTATTTATTCCAGGAACATGGTTGGGTAAAATATCTGGATATATACAGTCAGTTGCATAGTATAAACATAGTATAAACATCTGGATATATACAGTCAGTTGCATAATACAGTATCGCAAGTATATACTATGTTTGGAGACAATTTACGGCCTCTGAAGGACAAACTAATATTCTGCCATCTGTGGTGTCTCCAGTGTTCCTAAAACACGGGAGCTGGCTATCTATTCATGCTACTCCAGTTAAGGTCCCGGACCAGTCCTAAATGATTTTATAATTTTATATGTTAGAATATCTGGAGCCCCGGGAGTCCGGGTTCCTGTAAAACAAAGAGAAAAAGAGAAAAGAAAAAAGGGGAGAAGTAAAAGAGAAGAGAAAGAAAGACTAGAAGAGAAAGATGTGTGGGGGGGAGAGGTGAAAAGAAGGGAGGTGGGGAATGGGCGTGGTGATGTGAGCTTGCCGAACGCAGGGGAGTGTCAGGGTGGGCACCGTAAGTGCACCGTAGCCAGATGAGCCATTAAATGGGTAGATGTAGTCATTCAAGTCGCCGTCCAGTTGCTGTCAAGGAGGGTTTGCCCCTCCTCCGAGAAAAAGAATACGTTCATCTATCTGGTACTTATAATTAACACAGACATTTTTCCATCAATTTTCTATAATCCTGTCTCAGTGGGGCTGACACATTATTCAGAAAAGGAGATTAGCAGGAGAATCCCATAGCATCAGCATTTCACAGGAAGACCCTCTTTTAAATAAATTCAGGAGCGCCACATTACTCATTAACACTACCATGTTTCACTGTTTCATATTTCTGCCCTTGAGCACTGAAGCCAAGTCTTTGATGCCAATTCATTTGGCGGTTTCATACTTTCCCTTCGTTTTTTTGTGTGCTTCCCCAGAGTGCTGAAAATTACTCCCATAGATGAGACAAAACTAGGGGGTTTATCCAATCTTCAGCAAAACTGTTCCATGTGCATCTTTGATAAGGACAGGAGAATGCAAGTCACTGGGGCAAGAAAAGACTGCACGACTAACCAGTGGGACAATAATATCAACTATGTCATGCAATCCCTGCAGAATTAGAAAGCTTTCTGCTTGCTGCTTCTTTATTGAATGCTTTAAAAATGACTGATCAAAATGTTGCAGCTGATATATATATATTTTTTAATCTGCCTATACTGGATATTAAAACTAATGCCATGTTAAACAGTATATTATGTTTAATAATATAAGGTTACTTTTGGAACATGATTGCTGTGCAGAGGGGCAGGTAGATTCAACTGAATTTTCTCATGTAAATATATAACTCATTAGTTGCTAGTTCATGACCATCATTTGTTGTCATGGAAACGGCATCCCAACGGAGAAGGTTATTAGGCTAATGCAACCAGAGTCTGAAACTGACGGCTTACCAGTCTCCGTCCTATCAGCTCTGTTCAAGATGGGATTTTATATAATACTCATCTGCTTTGTCTAACAGATTCATTGCTCTACAAGATTTGAGAGTTACATCCAACATTATAAATAGATTTCTTGGCATTATGCTGACATCTTAATGGAATCCGGCATAAAACAGTCATATGGATAGTTATTTTTTTTTTGCTAGAACTGTATTGTAAATCAAGAGGCAAAAAAAAAAAAAAATTTGGTTGTAATTGGTCACTTCTCTTAACCATTATTCCAAGCTATTATTATGGCATGTTTTAACAAAATCACTGATTGATATACAGGCATACCCCACTTTTAAGTACACAATGGGGTTTATTTACTAAAGCTGGAAAGTGCAAAATCAGGCTCACCTCTGCATAGAAACCAATGAGCTTCCAGGTTTTATTACCAAAGCTTAATTGAACAAACCGAGGTTAGAAGCTCATTGGTTTCTATGCAGAAGTGAGCCTGATTTTGCACTTTCCAGCTTTAGTAAATAAATCCCAATGTGTACTTAAAAGTGGGGTATGCCTGTACTTGTCCCTACTGAGAATTGCTCACATGCCAGTGGACAGAAAATCATGGCCAAGAAAAAGGATAAAATTGTCTGGCAAATGATAATTGATCCACACAGCAGGATATTAATGTTAGCTAAAATTCCTGACTTCTCAATTATGTTAACCTTATACTTATGAAATTAACTTTCCACTTTATTTCACTGCTGATGTGTTCATCATCTGGGATGATCTAAAGATTCTGCAGTGCTAACATTAAAAAAACAAAAAAACTGAAGGCAAAGTTGTGTTTAAGATTACGACAAGACAAAGCAATAAAATATTTTCAACTGCTAATCATCATCTGTCCCGTATGATTATGGCTACACCCGAGAACAATTAATTTATCTATAGGTACTCAGAGCAGACACCCTGTTTGATTTTAGGGGAATAGTTGATTGGTTATGTTGTGCCATATGGTCAAGCTTGTTTATTCTCCTATCTGTTCTGAAAAGGGTTATTTAGTAGCAGCTAGTTCACATCTAGGCATATTTTGTCTTGGTTGATTTCATCCAATTCAGAAGGACATAAAAATCCCCAAATCCAGCTCTCAATTTAGTTGTTGCTATTCATTATTGATAAACCATTATTCAATGCAACTCATACTTGATTAACTGAAAGGGCCAGTCAACCCAAAAGTGATATTTTAGTTGAAGTTGGGCTAGGTTAGCTGCTGCATTTTATGGGGTTGATTTACCAAAGTCAAATAGACTATGAGCTTTGCAAAGTGCAGTTGCACGCTGCAAATGCTGTTGCTCCAGAGCTTACTAAATGAGGTAAGGCTTCACTTTGCAAAGAATACCCAATCATGTGCAAGGAAAATTAAAAAAACAGCATTTTTGCTTTTACATGACTAGATGATAGAAGTCAGAAGTGCTCTACCTCATTTACTAAGCTCTGGAGCAACTGCACTTTGAAAAGTGCACAATCTATTTGCCTTTAGTAAATCAACCCCTATATGTCTTAGATACATCAGCTCCCATTGTCCTAAGAGTTTAGTCCACCTTTTCTCAAAACATGAAAAGGTGAACTAATGTACAACACTCTCCCCACACCCCTGGCATCCACTTTACTTACCTCTTTGGACGACTATATTATTATACTATACGATACTGCCCACGCTAGCTGATTTAGCGGTCCGGGCATTGGAAAAGTGTGCTCCTATGCACCCTTCTTTATTCCAGGACAGTTCAGAGAAATTCTCATTGGTCAGTAGTGCTCAGTTTCCTGGATCCTGTCAGAGTCATGTGCCAGTGCTTACTAATGCCCGCTCACCACCAAGATGCAATACAGACTCCAGCCTGTCTGGACTGCTACACTGACTGCGTGGGCAGCAGAAGATACTCAAGGAGTTAAGTGCAGTGGGGACCAGTGTTATGGTGAGGGTATAGTGAGTTAGTTTGGCTTTTTATTTTTTGTGAAAAGGTGAATATAATTTCAGTCCACCTGGGAGCTTTGGGTGTTCCTGACCATCTCTGCATATTGTAAAATAAATAAAGCAATGGGGACAACACTTTACAATGACCACATCAGGAGTGCAGACCAAGGACCTTAGGTACAGTATAGAGATCTAACATACAGAATCTTCAATAGATGTAAGAAATAGTTAGGTCATACAAATGTCAAGCATCTCCCAAAAACTGGTGTATTTGTTTGGTGGTTCGATATTTTGGGCTGATGAATAAAAAAGGTACAAATAAATGGTGTAGGTGTTTCCTGCAGCAATTACTTAAAATAAAGATGTGATGCAGAAAAAAATAACAGCAGACAATAATTCTGCCTTTCCTTTTCTCCACTTCTGTCCTGAGATCCAAGTTACTGTATGGATGTTTTATGCTGCATATGAAAGGGATGATCATTATCAGATCTTTTCTTCTCTGGGCTCAAAACAAGACTAACTGATGCTGAAAAAAAGAAGACACTGCAGACAGTAGTGACAGCTTAGGGCACAAGTGACTTAAATAATTACCTGCAAGCAGCCAGATCCAAGCTCATTTTTAAGAGAACGATATAAATTTTGTGACAAGTTGGACTACTAAAATGAATTATAATATTTATAGGAGTTAAATTATACAGTAATTTATTTTAATCACCTAAGCGCCAGTATATCATAGCGTGATATCTCTGTGATTACTGAAGATGTATCTCAGTCTTTATCTCCATATTCTGCAGCAGAATAAGAGGGACAGATTACATCTGTGGAGAAAAGCCGACATTTGTACTAAAGGGAACATGGCAACTCATAAAACTGCCATATACTTCAATATTTCCATTCTCTCTGCAATGGATTTCCCTTGGTGTTCAATTAGAACACTAGCTCTCCTCTCTAGGCTATGTTACTGATATGAACAAGATCTATTTTTTTGTAAAACATATTTACGCTAAAGAGAAAAAGTGAAAGCAGTGGAAAAAGTTAAATAAATAATACCCATAGTAATGATGAATCTGCTGCGCTTAGCAACTTAGGTACTCACATTTTCAAGTAGTTCACCTGATGACGATCTAATCTCATCAGTAAAGGCTGTAAATTTACTTTATTTTCTGTGGTTTAAATTTAGGACTTAACCCCCCTGGCGGTATTCCCGAGTCTGGTTCGGGGTGAAAATTTAGTACCATTAGCGGTAACCCCGAGCCAGACTCGGGACTGCAACACTGGATCCAGGAAGAGCTTACTTACCTTCTCTCTTGGATCCAGCGATGTCCCCCCGCTGTACAAGCGAGCCGCCCTCCGATCGATCTATCACATCTCCGGGCTCCGTTCCCTGCGAGCGTTGCGACGCACGGGGACGGAGAACGGCGCCAAATTCAAAAAGTAAAACACACACATTACATACAGTATAATGTAATCTTACAGATTATATTGCTGTATGTAATTATTTCACATCCCCTTTGTCCCTAGTGGTTTCTCCAGTGTCCTGCATGCAGTTTTATATGATAAAAACTGTTCTTTATGCCTGGAAACTGGAGATTGTCCATAGCAACCAAAACTGTCCCTTACATCAAAAATGGTTTTAGACCAGCTATAAAACAGCGATAATAAATTGTAATCACTCGCAGAATTGAGCGATAGCGATTTGTGGGGAGATCCGTCATCAAATACTGAAGTAATGACAGTGACAATTCTGAAACTGAGCAAATTTCTGTGTTTTTGATTTGATTACATTATTGAATATTTTTTATTATTGTTATATTATTATTTGGTACAATTATTTATAGTTATTTATTATATTATAATTTATGATTTCATTTTTCAAACTTTATCATACCCAGGATGTTTACTAGACTGGTTTGGACAGATTTGAGTTATTCCTAACAATTACACGCCTACAATATAAAATGCCAAATTTTCATGCAAAATAATTGTACCGCTTTTAGCACCTAAAATCTGAAATAATCATACTGCCAGGGAGGTTAAAAAGACTGTCAAGAAGCAAAACATCTGTGTAATAAGGCACTGATTGGGGGTTATTTACAAAAACTGCATGGCGCAGCTCTGCATAGAAACCATTCAGCTTCCAGGTTTTATTCTTAAAGCTTAATTGAACAAGCTGAAGTTAGAAGCTGATTGGCTACCATGCACAGTCTCACCAGATTCTGAGTGGAGGTGGGAGCCAACAAAGCCACCCACGTCCTAACTTAGATGGTTCATCATTTTCATATTGTATGGCCAGCTTAAAGTGTCACTAAACCCACATCACAAAAAAACTATCAATAAATGGTGTATTGCATGCTGTTCATACTCACTCCGTCACTAACGGATTCATTTTCTGTATTCTGCAAAAAACCTGGTTGATCCTGTTATTCCCTTCTGCCCATGTCCCCACTGTAGTTGGGGATTTTTCAGAGCAGTGTTGGCAGCTATTGCACATACTATGTTTTCAGTGTATTTTCTACCCTGGGCAATTCCTCCCACATCTGAACAACCCATGTGACTTTAGAGCCACTCATGTATGCAGTGGTAAATGAAGCTCACTCCATCCCTCCTCCTCCATTCCCACTAACCGGCTAAACACAATGGGGGGGGGCAGAATAAAACATGTAGATTAATAGAGGCTTCACCTCCCTTTTATTCTAAAACACAGGCTGGAGGGGCGTGACATCAACTGTGACTGTCAGAAATCCACCCACACCAACATTTTAAATATATATTGTATGACAATATAAAACAGTTTATTAATATTGATTATTTTTATTTTTTTACTTTTTTATCCCAAAGGCTGTCTTTGTTGTTTGAACACGTGACTAGCTCCTCTTGCCACTGTTTCTCTGCAGACAGGCTGAGAGAGAGCTGGTTAATTAAAATAATTACAGTGCCATCATCCATATACAGAAAGAGAAAATATAATGTAAATTACACAGTGTGTGTTTAGTATAACTTTAAGTCGCTACTGAAGTCAGAGAGAGCCAGGCAACTAGTATTTTCACAGAAAGGTCCACAATGACAACCCACAACTTCTCTACATAAAGGATTTGTTTAAAGCACACTTTTTGTGAAAAAACCCCTTAAAAACAAATTATTGCAAATAGGAATTATGCTGTACTTACCTGTCCTGTCACCCATGATTCCGATCTTTGCTTCCTTAACCACTTACGGACCATCCTCCGCAGTTGTGCTGCGGCAGGTTGGCTCGGCTGCGCATATTGCCATCATTGTACGTCGGGCGCATACCCGGCAATCTTTGGGCGTGCGTGCATGCCCATTTGCCAGCGGGAGAGCCAACCAGCAGGTCCGGTGGAGTCTAGTTCTTTGTGAAGGGACTCCCACTCAATTCCCTCAACCCTATTTCAGTTACTCAAAAAATAAAAACAACAAAAAGTACACCCCTCGACAAAAAGGGAAAGAGTGGCAGTGGTCATGTGCCTGGCTGGGGTGCAATCTACTGGGAAAAGAACCTGGGCAATTCCCAATGGCTCATTTGGGGGTGGTGTAGCATGTTTTCATTTCTTCTTCTTGCCCAGTAACACGTTACAAGATTTTTCATGCATAAAAACGCTCACTATAAATAAAATGTACCAAAAAACATTATTTTTACTACATTATAGCTATTACTTTACTAAATACCCCAGATGATCCAGAGAGTAGGGGCTGTTGAACATAAACTCAGTCCAGTCCATGCTCCAACAGTGTGACTTCTCACAGTAATATAGAGGTGAGAGGGGCTTTCCAGGGAGGCCTACAGCTGCTATGTGCGGCCATCATTAACAGTACTGCATATCATTCAGCCATTCCCTATACTGATGCCAGCATCAAAACCAACCCAATGTGCAGATTTACTGAATATTGAATGCAAAACAGTAGTAGTGCTCAGTTTCCTGGATCCTGTCAGACAGCCTATGGGACACGGACACTGCGGGACAGAGTGAAAAATTTGGGACAAGTAAATCAGTGAGTTTTAAAGTCAATAGCGCGAATTCACTAAAGGCAAAAAGGCTGTTCACTTTTCAAGGGAATTTTATCTTAGCTTACTGGGTGTGTTGAAAATTGACAAAGAATACCCAATCACATACAATGAAAAAAAATATATATATTTTTGCTAGCACATGATAGGATGATGGAAGTCAGCCGTGCTTCACCTCATTCACTAAGCTACAGGAAAATTCCCTTACAAAGTAAACAGCATATTTCCCTTTAGGACATCAACCCCAATGAATCAACATAGAAGCTAGGCAACTGACACTTTCAGAAGAAAAAGTCAGTCATTGTCAGAACTGTTAATCTGCATACTTTTTCTAGATCAGTGGCTCAAGTAGTGAAGCTGTAAAGCGTTTGCGGCATGGACTGTTGTCATTGAGATTTTACTTTCTGCATCTCTGTCCTTGTCATGGATTTTTCTTCACTCCCTGTCTGGTAAAACCGTTGGCAGAAATTGAGGAAAATATCTCCCTATGGAGCTCCAGATACTAATAAACAACAGGTTCTAGTCCTTCCCCACTCTTCAAGAGAGTTGTTAATAAGGCTATAAACCTAACCTTATACTATATACCTAGAATCTGATTAAATAAAACCCATTTATAGCAGGGACATTATGTTATTTATTAATTCACACACATTGAGAAGACTGGGTACATTTGGTTTATAACTTTAATACATATACCTGATGCACATTAACTATAGTTCTTTCCGACCAGCGCACTATGATAAACAACGGCACAGCTGGGCAAATCGGCGTACAGGTACGCCCCCTTTAAATCAAGGCATTGTTGGCATGAGTGCCTGCTGCATACTCCGCGTGTCTGTGCCCGCAGGCCCCGCTCACTCAATGTCCGCAGGGGGCCCATGATCGTGTCACGGAGCAGCAGAATGGGGAGATGTAAACAAGGCATTTCCCTGTTCTGCCTAGCAACATGACAGGCATCTACTACTCCCTATTGACAGGCATCTACTGGGCAAATCGGCGTACAGGTATGCCCCCTTTAAATCAAGGCATTGTTGGCATGAGTGCCCGCTGCATACTCCGTGTGCCTGTGCCCGCAGGCCCTGCTCACTCAATGTCCGCAGGGGGCCCATTATCGTGTCACAGAGCGGCAGAATGGGGAGATGTAAACAAGGCATTTCCCTGTTCTGCCTAGCAACATGACAGGCATCTACTACTCCCTATTGACAGGCATCTACTGCTCCCAAACAACAGGAGCAGTGACCTCTGTCATGTTCTAGTGAGACAAACCCCCTACAGTTATAATCACTCCCTAGGACACACTTAAACCCTTGATCACTCCCTAGGACACACTTAACCCCTTGATTGCCCCCTAGCATTTAACCCCTTCCCTGCCAGTGCCACAGTGTACACAGTAATCAGTGCATTTTTATAGCACTAATAGCTGTATAAATGACAATGGTCCCAAAATAGTGTCAAAAGTGTCCGTTGTGTCCACCATAATCAGATCATTGCCATTACCAATAAAAAAATTAATAATAAAAATGCCATAAATCTATCCCCTATTTTGTAGACCCTATAACTTTTGCACAAACCAATCAATAAATGCTTATTGCGATTTTTTTACCAAAAATATCTAAAAGAACACATATCGGCCTAAACTGAGAAAGACATTTTTTTTTTATACATTTTTTGGGGATATTTTTTAAAGCAAAAAGTTAAAAATATTGCTTTATTTAAAAAAAATTGTTGCTCTTTTTTTGTTTAGAGCGCAAAAAATAAAAACTGCAGAGGTGATCAACTACCACCAAAAGAAATCTCTATTTGTGAGAAAAAAAGACGTCAATTTTGTTTGGGTGCAGCGTCGCATGACCGCTCAATTGTCAGTTAAATCAATGCAGTGCCGAATCGCAAAAAGTGCTCTAGTCAGGAAGGGGGTAAAGCCTTCCGGGGCTGAAGTGGTTAATAGAAGGATTGTGCACGGAATGTTAATATTTTTTAAGTTAACTGGCACAAGTAGAGATGTGTTCAGTAATATCAGAATCCCAGAAACAATTCTGTGATACAAACCCGAAAGCCATCAACATAATCTGCTTTATGTACATCAGATACAACAAATAATTATTTTACTTTTCTACAAACCGGGTTTGCAGCGTTGACGACATACACAGAGAGCAAGTTATAAAATATTTATGCAGACAATGAAATTCCGAATTCCCAAGCACTGCCTCTCATCATGTCATAAAATTCACCCTGTGAAGTTCTGTTACCAAAGCCAGTGCTTGGAATTAGCAGCCCTCATGATGTACACTTGCTGCATGTCTGCCTAAGGACCATGTCACACTACTCACTTGGTAGCAGAAAATTAAAGCAGCTACAGAATTGCTTTGTTTAGCATTTTTGTTGCTAGGAAGAAATATTCTGCAGGCAATGAAAGGTCTGCAGGCAATGAAATTCACAGCTATTTGAAGCTTAGCCAGTGTTGGCTGAGCGACTTTTTGCAGTGTTTAGATCTAGTTAAATAACTAGCAACTTCAGACCATGGTATACTGGAAAAATATGGCTGCCTAAATAAGCATTGTAGCTAGCTACAGCAGCAAATCTGTAGTTAAAGTGATTGTAAAGGCTCTTTTTTTTGCTAAATAACAAACATGTTATACTTACCTCTGTGCAGTTGGTTTTGCACAGAGCAGCCTGGATCCTCCTCTTCTTTGGTCCTTCTTTGCTGCTCCTAGCCACTCCCTCCTTTGAGTGCCCCTCAGCCAGTAGTTTGTTACAGGGGGCACCCAAGCCAAAGCTCTGTGCATCTATTCAGACACGGAGCCCCGACTTGGCCCTGCCCCCTCTCTCCCCTGATTGGCTGACTGAATTTGACAGCCGTGGGAGCCAATGGTGCCGCTGCTCTGTCTCAGCCAATCAGGAGGAGTGTACTGGTTGGCTGAGGGGATCGTGGACATCGCTGGAGAGAGAAGGAGCTCAAGTAGGTAATTAGGGGGTGCTCGGGGGCTGCTACACACAGAAGTTTTTTTTATCTTAAAACATAAAATGCAATAAGATAAAAAACATTCTGCCTTTATAACTCCTTTAAAAAAAATTGCCAAAAATTACGCAGAGATATTTACAAGGGCTATGAACCACTGCTACAAAGTTGTAACCATGATATGGCCCATCAATACTTGTGATGAACAAACAGAGCAGTGGATCTTAAGTTAAAGCCCTATTAGCAGCATGATCCAAAAATTATACCAAAAATTGAGTTGATAGACCAGTTATGGCGAACCTTGGCACCCCAGATGTTTTGGAACTACATTTCCCATGATGCTCAACTACACTGCAGAGTGCATGAGCATAATGGGAAATGTAGTTCCAAAACATCTGGCGTGCCAAGGTTCGCCATCACTGTGATAGACCATTCGAATTTCAGTCGATTACTGTTTCAAGAATGAAAATGAAAGAACAAACTTGTTAATGTTTTTTTTTCCAAACAATTTCTTAATAACCTGTAGGTCAGTTGTTCAAAAAAAAACAAAAAACATTTAAGTGAAATACTCATAGCAGTAGGAATTGTGGTAAAAAAACAATTGGAAAAATAAAAAATGTAATGTTGAAAATGATCGGAAAAATGTTGAAATTTTCTGGAAAATTTCCGATACAATGATTGGGCATCCAAATGTTAGATCAAAAAAAAATTTGTTTTTTGTTCGAATTTTCGTTCGTTTTCTTACACATCGTTGGGGTGCTTAAGCCTACTTTCACACATTCACATGGTAGTCAGTGTATGCTCAGGGGTCGCTGCAATTTCATTAGATTCGCACACTTTTCACTACTCTATAATCCTGAGTTCAGGGAAAGGCAGCCATTCAGATCCTCTTCCTCTAAGGGCTCATTTAGGACTAGTTTACACTTGCTTCAAAACAAGGCTTCAGACACGCTTTGTTAAAGCTCTCTGAACACTAGTCAAAGCTCCTGTCACTAAATAAAATGGTTAGCTTAAAGTCCTGTTTACACTTGGTTTTGCTTTGCTTCGACTTCACTTCAAAAATTATACCCCATGTAGCTTCAGTTGTGCTTCAAAGCGTCTTCAAAGCCTCAATAGAAGTCTATGGCAAAGCTCGCTTGAAGCCCTAATGAAGCCTAATTGAAGCCCCACAAAGCCCCACTGAAGCTCCACAAAGCCCTACCAAAGCCTCATTGAAGCCCCACCAAGCCCCACCGAAGCTCCACATAGCCCCACTAAAGCCTCATCGAAGCCTCATTGAAGCACCAAGCAAAAGCAGGTGTAAACAGGACTGTAAGCTAACAATATTAGTTAGTGACAGGAGCTTCGACTAGCGTTCAGAGAGCTTTAGCAAAGCGTGTCAGCAGCCTTGTTTTGAAGCAAGTATAAACAAGCCCTAACAGATGTGATCCATTGTTGTGGCAAATAGTGGGACTTTGTGGGACTTCATTTCAGAAAAGATAACGGTGACTGGGGAATTTGAGTACCAATGATCCTAAAGTAAATTTTAGATTTTAGAACTGATTTAATAAAATAATTGTATTTCTTTGTTATGAACATTTAAGAGAACCCATATTCCCCTATTTTCACAGAGTTCTGAAAAGGTGCTCCCCATAGAGAAATCATTTTCAGTGATATGCTTAGTTTCCCAGAATCTAACAGGTCTCGCCATTGTGTAACTGACAAAATGGTAAAATGCGTTATGCTTGTTTGTTAACGCAATCCTTCTAATGATGACACTTTATTGTATTTAACATTTTAACGAAATAACAAGACAATGTAATTTCAACAGAGTAACAGTCATCTCGCTCAGCTCATAAGATACGTGATCATTTCTAATTACTTCTTTACAATCCCGTTTTCAGCATATACTCTTTCCCCAGGGAAAAAGTCGACTGTGAAAAAGATGCCTTTTGACAGCATGAAGTTGTGAGGGCCGAGATTTGTGGTGGAGTCCCATATACAGCCTCGCCCTGAGGGGGAAGGGAGTCCACACACAGAGACCAATTTTAGGACTAACACAGTAAGGTCCCTGTGCGAAATTATAAAATAAAGAATAGGTACTACACATGTTCATATAAAAAAACTGGTACAATGAAAAACACTGCTCAAACTCAAATGTGCACATCAACCTCCCTGGTGGTATGATTCAGTCTGGATTTAGGTGCTGAAAGCGGTACAATTATTTTGCGTGGAAATTTGGCGTTTTATATTGTAGTCCTGTAATTTTTAGGAATAACTCTCTTAAATATGTTCAAACTAGAGTCTAGCAGACATCCCGGGTATGATAAAGTTTGTAATATAATAAAGAATAATAAAAAATATTCAATAATGTAATCAAATCCTAAAACACTGAAAAAGGGACAGTTTTTGGTTGCTATGGACAATCTCCAAATTCCAGGCAGAAAAAACAGTATTTATAATATAAAACTGCATGCAGGGCACTGCACAGACCACTAGGGACAAAGGGGGTGTGCAATTTTGTAATACAGCACTGTAATCTGTAAGATTACAGTGCTGTGTGTGTTTTGTGTACTTTTACTTTTTTTAATTTGCCGCCGTTCTCTGCTCCTGTGCGCCGTAACGTCGCAGGGAACGGAGCTCGGCGGCATTCGGCACTGTGAATCAAGCGGAGGACAGCTCGTTCACACAGCGCGGAGGACATCGCTGGATCCAGGGGACAAGGTAAGTAAGTCTCGCTGTGTCCTCCCCTGCATCCAGCGAAGCGATCCTGAGTCTGGCTCGGGGTTACCGCTCCTATCAGTAAATTCCTAACCCGAGCCAGACTCTGGATTACCGCTAGGGGGGTTAATGAGAAAATAAGCAAGCATAAAGTCCATAAGTGAATAAGTCCTAACACCAAAACGGAATACTCTGAGATAAAACTTCTAGATCTTCCACCACGAGTGCTCAGTATGAAGATGGCCACTCACCAGAGCTGTTTGACACCTTTTTACAGGATGGTCAAGAAACACCAGATTGGTTCCACTAATGGCATGAATCCACTCCAACGGCCACTTAGGAAGGAGCTAGAATGTAAAAAATTACTCCACAGGAGACACGGATGAAAGTCTCATAGTGTAGTAATTTTTAATAAAATAAAAACAGCAGCAATGATAGCAGTTCCACTCACATGTGATAGTGCCCTGCCTGGCACTACGTGTAAACAGCGCGTGTGAGTCAGCTGATCCCTGGGGGTAGCGTGCATTCCACGTCTCACTCTGAAGGTGCAAAGCCTGGTGTGGGGTATCAAATATGGACCAGGAAATGATGGATCCTCCGCTCCCACATATGTTTTGCACATGTGAGTGTAACTGCTATCATTGCTGCTGTTTTTACTTTATTAAAAATTACTACACTATGAGACTTTCATCCCTGTCTCCTGTGGAGTCATTTTTTACATTCTAGCTCCTTCCTGAGTGGCCACTGGAGTGGATTCATGCCATTAGTGAAACCAATCTGGTGTTCCCAAAGTGGTTCTTGACCATCCTGTAAAAGGGGGTCAAACAGCTCTGGTAAGTGGCCATCTTCACACTGAGCACTCATGGTGGAAGATCTTAAAGTTTTATCTCAGAGTATTCTGTTTTGGTGTTATGGACTTTATGCTTGCTTATTTTCTCATTAATGTGCACATTTGAGTTTGAAGCAGTGTTTTTCTTTGTGCCAGTCTTTTTTATATGAACATGTATAGCGCCTTATTCTTAAAATTCTCTTTATTTTATAATTTCGCTTGTAGGAGGAATTTTCATATTGCACTGGCTGTTCTTTGAGGATGCAGGACCCCTGACCCTCTGTCTGGACAGTGCTGCTTGGTCCTGTGCTGATCACATGCACTGAGCACACTTATTTGGACATGTTTTGGAGACAATGCCAGAAGGGGAGGATCTGTGAATACAGGATCAAACAGCCTTTTTACACTTTAGGTTGCACAGTGAGTATAATAAGTATGCTTTACTTCATATTCAGACTGATTTTACTGTTGTTTAGTAACACTTTAACTCTCTCAGTCAACATTGATTATTTCTAGTCTTTATGCTGCTAGCATTAGTAAATAGATAAAAAAGTATACTATATTTACTTGTTTTAAACTTTTTTTTACATTTCTTTGGGTACTTCCTGGTTTCTGGCCTAGGCAAATGATGTCATACGTCCCATGAGTCTTCAGGAGGGGAGGAGGGGTTTTCTCACCTAAGCACACCCTCCTGCCCTAATGCCTGAGCTAATGGCTGATGATTTTCTGGAAGTAAATGCTACATGAATCATCTGTCCTTTACTTTGCAAGGGAAGTTGCACTTTATAAGGGAATTTGCCCCAGTGCTTAGTAGTCACTTGGCAAAGAATACCCAATCATGTACAAGGAAAACAAACAAAACAGCATTTTTGCTTGCACATGATTGGATGATGGAAGTCAGCAAAGCTGCTCCTCATTCACCAAGCTCTGGGGCAATTCCCATGCAAAGTTAACAGTCTATTTATCTCTAGTAACTCAACCCCACTGGGTCTGCCTGAGATGCAATGAATCTCTAAGTAATGGCATTTTCAAGGGCAAACTGACAAGAGCAAGATGTCGCTATATAAATGTAAAGAGATTGTTTTATTTCTATAAAATGCTGTCACACTGTGCAAACTTGCCAGCCTAGATGAGAACACATAACAAACCCCAGGGAAGAAAGAAAAACACTTTATACAATCCTAAGTTAAATCAATCTTTTTTTTTGCATGCGAGACAGCTACAAAGCATACAGGACTTGAAATAACCAGGTCCGTATCTTCCTCTGAGGATACTGTGACCAAATAAGTTCTATATAAGGGTGGCCGGGGTAATCACACTGAAATCTAATGAATAAAGTAAAAACAAAATATGATGTCAGATGTCTTTATTTGCTACATTGTATACACCGGAGTTGCTTTGATAAAAGCAAGTAGACTGTGCACCTTGCAAGTGCAGTTGCTCCAGAGCTTAGTAAATGAGGCGAAGCTTCACTTTTCAATGAATACCCAATCACATGCAAGGAAAAAAAATACCACCAAAAGAAAGCTCTGTCTGTCCCCAAAAAAAGATAAAAATGTCATATGGGTACAGTGTTGCATGACCGTGCAATTATCATTCAAAGTGTGACAGTGCTGAAAGGTGAAAAATGGCCTGGGCAAGCAGGGGGGTGAAAGTGCCCAGTATTAAAGTGGTTGTAAATACTCCCCCACAACTTTGTCCCATGTAAATCAGCATAAAAAACACAGATGCTTGTAGATATCTCCTTACTTGCTTAGTATTGTTGTAATCCTTTTTGTTCTTTAGAATGACATCACTGAGCATGCCCAGATCTCCCCTGATTTACGGCACTCTCTTTTTTATTTTGTCTATCTGTTATCAGGACCTCCTACAGCACACAACACTGAAATCCCAGGAGGCTGAATAATCACTCAGAGCTTCCTCCTACACACCATGTGACCATGTGACATCACATGCTGTGTAAACCTGCAGTCTTATCAGCTGAAGCTGATAAGACTGACACAGGCAAACATTAGACAATCGGCACAAGTAAATACTATGAAATAAAACAAGTCAGCTATGAACGGGGAAGCAGGGTTGCCATAGAAATGTTGGATTGAGAAGGAGGCTTGGTTAACAATACAGGAAGTGCTCAATATAAGGGTGGAAATACACTTCACTGTGGACTCAGAAAACAATACTTAAGATGGCGCTGCCTTACCCCTGAAAACAAGTTTTTTAAAGTTTCTTTAAACAGTAAGTAATATGCGATTTGGGCTGGATTACAGTGTCTATAGTTTGATAATTACTTATTTTAATGGAATAAATGAAAAGAAGCATCAGAGTGGGAGAGTTTACTTCCTTTTTAAAGTAGACTTATACTTCCTGCCTAGTGCCCTAACCTAAAATAACCCACCCCAGATGCTTGCTTACCTAAATCCAAAAGTTGTGGCCTTCCAGAAAGCTAACTTCCTACAGTTTAAATCTTCCTGCTGCTGACTGCAATCTCCCTATTGTTCTAGGGGACAGTCAGCTGAGGCTGATGACACTCTGGAAAAGTTCCCTTTAAACGACAAATAATGAAATAAAAAGTATCCCAAAAGACACTCCTGAACTTGCATTTCAATGTGGACCATTTGGGGTCTCCTTCCTTGTAACCCCCACCAATCAGGTATTTATAAAAGCAGCTGTGAAGCAAAACAAGAGATTAGCCCTTTATAGCCAAACGCAGCTCTAATTGGAAACCCTTTTCCCTTTTTACAATCTCCTCATTATTGCCAGAAATGAACAGAAAACAAAATGAAAAATTCCCACTGACCTATTTACTTTAGTGATTTAGAAGCCAATTTCCTGATTCAACCATTTGGTCACCATTCAAGGATAGTTTAGGACAGATGCCTGTAGCATGTCACAATATACTATATGTCTACTTAAAGCCACTGTTATATTTAAAAGATTTCTTGATCTTGAATGTTGGAGTTGGGCATTAATTAATAAACTTAAGGAATGCGGACTTCGTGTATATTTGTTATAACAATATGTTCTAGTTTCTGTCTTTCTCTAATGTATTGCAATGTCAACTGCTCAGGCAAATATTGCATTAGCAGATAAGATACTGTGCACGAATGCAGATTTTAATTAATCCAGACCATGCATTATGTATCTGCCATCTAATTCTAAAGATAACATTTTTATCTTCATAATCCTTCCCTGACATCCCAGAACACACAAAGTGCTAGTAGCAAGAAAGATGAGGGAAATGGAACAAACAACGTAAACACAGCTCTGCAGATTACTGCAGTACAGAGCATACCACTGTGTACTAAGCCTGTAAAAAAGAATCACTATTACTATAAATGCAAAGTATACAGGAAACTGCAGTGATATCTGCATTTTAGAAAATTTTAGCTGCTTATTTAAAAGAAATGATTTCATTTCTGACTAATTAGTTTATTGGGTGTGATATTTTGTAGCACGAAGTGGGTTTATGATAGCAGTTTGGGTAATATATATATCTTTATATATATATATATATATATATATATATATATATATATAAATACAGTATATATGTTGTAATATTTTTGAGAGTTCACTAACCAGCCACATTGGTAAGAGCAAAGTCTTTATTTTCCAAAAGGTAAAATTCAACTGTTTGACTTGAGGGTAAAATAAACAAAATAGTCCACACTTCTCTTACACAAATTAAGAGTTTGGCTCACCACCAGGATCAGCTTGACCCACCGCAGGGTTGTTAGGCTGCTTTCACACTGAGGCGCTTTACAGGCGCCAAAGTGCTAAAAATAGCTCCTGCGTAGTACCTGAAAAGAGCCTCTCCTTTTACTCCAGTGTGAAAGCCAGAGTGCTTTCACACTGGAGAGGTGCGCTTGCAGGGTGGTAAAAAAGTCCTGCAAGCAGCATCTTTTCAGCGCTGTAGGAGCAGTGTATACACCGCTAAAATGACGGTAAATCGCCGCTAAAAATAGAAGCGCTTTACCGCCGACGCCCCCATTAAAACCTTGGCGTACACGTGGATCACCCTATATGTATTGCAGCTGATTCTCTTTTTTGAATAATTGCCTGTGGTCAATTAAGACAATCAATGAGTGGAGCCTGTGATCTTCAGCGCTACTATTTATTTCAAAGTTTTATGTCTGTAATGTGGTTATGACTAAGGCCTTATAGGCTGAAACGCATCAACTTAATCTGCGTTTGTTTCAATGTGGCTATTCAATGAAATGAAGAAATTTTAAGAGCAACAACCAGAGTGCAGATAATTTTTTCTACATTTCTCTACTCAGCCAGCGACTGTGGATCGAGGACTTGGGAGCTCTGCTATCTATGTGGTGTATGGGTAGTAGCAATGACTTTTCTGTTTATGCAGATGCTGGAGGGCTATATGCAGCCAGAAGAAGGTCCTGCCACCCACCCGGGAAAACAAAGGAAGCAGTAATGGCCTTGCTGTGCAGCCCAGAAAAGGACAAAGCTTGCTGTGAGGAGCAAGGACTTGTGAGAGATGTCTCATCTAGGGACATTACCAGGTCTGTGGAAACAGCATTGCCAAGTATGGTGTTACTTCCAGGTCTGTGGGGAGGACATCAACAGAATTGTGTTGCTGCTGACATTGCTGAGACCAGACAGAGAGAGGGAGAAGGCAAGTCATCAACTTAAGTGGTGGTGAAAGGCCACTGGCCACAACCTTCTGCCCATTATTTAAGGGAACAGTATTACCTGGTTGGGACAAAATTTTGGTACCTACACCCAGGTTTGTAGGGTATGAGTAAGCACCAGTAGTTACGGTGTGAAACATGTTAGCTGTTGATTCCATCTCTTGCTGTTTGTTTTTTAACCAATAAATAAATTATTTTTGGAGTGCGGCCACCCAGATCTCTACACCCAGGTTTGTAGGATTTCAACACTGGATTTGGCCCCCATCATACATCAATGCACTGTCCAGTGGAAGGGGGTAGGATAAAGACTAAGGACTGATTCTTACAATAGGACCTCCCCTTAGTAATGGGTTTAGTGGCAAAAATATTGCACCAGTATTATTGTTGGAGTTACACATTATTTTGCAACTGTTTTTGTATACTTGTTAGTGTATCTACTGTTGCTTTTCTGTTTTTTTGGTTATTGTTTTACTATATGTTGCAACAAAAATTATTCACCCTTCAGCCGTGGTGTGTCAGGGAGTGTGGTGTTACCTAGATAGTCTCATTTGGGGGCAAAGTATTACACCTTCATCATCACGCTGTTTATCTCTGGAGCCAAGGCAATCTGATATCTAGACATGTGCAGAATCTAAAAATGTGTTTTGTTTTGCTTTCTTATTTACATAAATTAGTTTAGTTACATTTTGTTTAATCCGTTTAATTTGTTTTCAGAATTTGTTCATATTCGGATCGTTTTGAATTTTCCAAATTTGAATATTTTTCAAATTCAAAACATTTTCAAATTCAAAAAGTTTTCGATTTCGAATAGTTTTCTATTTGTTTTCCTAATTTCCAAAGAGAATAAAATACAAAATAAAAAAAAAAAAGTAAAAGAAAATAAAAGACTAGAATACAAAAGAATAGAAAAGAACAAAATAGAATAGAAGAACAGAATAAATAAATAAACTAGAATAGAAAGAATATAACCATTTTTAAGAATTCAAATAGAATCAATTTAAAATTGAATAGAAGAGAAAAGAATAGATTTGAATAGAATAGAAAAAAACAGCAGAATAGAAAAGAATAGAATAGAATAGAAAAAAATATAACCTTCCTATTCTAATCGTTTCTATTCAAATTTTAATTGATTATATTTGAATTTTGGGAAATGGTTATATTCTTTCTATGCTATTTTATTCTATTCTTTTCTATTCAAAATTCAAATTTTAGATGATGATTATATTCATTATTTTCTATTCTTTTGTTTTTTCTATACTATTCTGTTATTTTCTATTCTATTCTAATCCATTATTTTCTATTCTATTCAAATTCAAATTGATTCTATTTGAATTTTGGGAAATAGTTATATTCTTTCTATTCTATTCTATTGTTTTTTTAAAGTCTATTCTTTTCTATTCCATTACAGACTATTCTATTCTTCTTATGTATTCAAATTCAGATTTTTTTCTATTTGAAATTTCGAATTTCAGAAGCATGTTATATTCTTTCTATTGTGTTCTATTCTTTTTTTATTCTATTCTTTTCAATTCCATTATTTTCTATTCTATTCCTTTATTTCCTATTCTATTTTCTTCTCTTTGAAAATTGGAAAACAAATTGAAAACTATTTGAATTCGAATTCGAAAATTATTCAAAATTGATTTGAAAACTATTCGAATTTCGCCGGATTTTTTTTTTTCGTTATTTCGGATTCAATAAAACTCGATATTATTGTAATTGAAAAACTCAGATACATCCGAATTTCCAAAATAAGAAAATTTGTCCGAATTTCAATTCGGAAGGAAATGAACTGCACGTCTACTGATACCTGAAAGATTGTTAGTATTGTCGGAGTGTGGTATAGGAATATACCGTATGTCTCAATTTGCTTGATGTTAGTGCTGCATGTACACACTTAGAATGAGAGTGTTTTATGGATCACTCTTTTTAAACGTTTACATTTAAAGCGGGACTGCACTGCGGAAAAAAAATATTAAAAGCCAGCAGCTACAAATACTGCAGCTGCTGACTTTTAATAAATGGACACTCACCTGTCCCGTTGTCCAGCGATGCCGGCAGCCGAGGCCAATCGATCTCTCAGCTCTCGGCTGCTGCCGCCACCATTCTAGGTGAGGGAATCAGGAAGTGAAGCGAAGCGGCTTCATTTCCCCGTTCCCTACTGCGCATGCACGATTTGCGCAGCGCAATAGGAATTGTCCATGCTGTCTCTGGGACCCGTGTGTGTCCCAGCAGACAGCACGCAGGGACAGGAAGAGGCATAGACTCCCGTGGGAGTCTATGCCTGGAAGTGAGTGTAAATACCTGTCTCTGACAGGTATCTGCACCCCCCTCCCCCCTGAAAGGTGCCAATTGTAACACCGAAGGGGGGGGGGTTCCGATCAGTGGAAGTTCCACTTTAGGGTGGAACCCCGCTTTAAAAAATTTGATTACGCTACAAATTGCTTTTGTTTTACTTGAGCTTTTTATGACCTTTGAGGATATATGATCTTTAGTGGATTGCCATTTAAGCCATGTTATATTGGAAGATAATAAATCTGATGTGAGATGACCTACCCATAATCTGAAGGTCAATTTTTTCTGGTGAATGCTTTCAAGTGGAGGGTTTCATCACTGTGCAGAGGGTATAGTTTGCATAACGTTGATACAGGGAAAATGTGGACGTTGTCAGCAAAGTGGTAAGTTTATGGACATCCGTTTTTTGAAATATCACAATTGTAGTTAAGCGCGGCCTTTTGTCAGTTCACATTATTTAATAATTTTTAGAGGTAAGCTCTATAAACATAGACACTTGGTTGTTGGTGTTGCAAATGGGTGCATTGCACAGTGTTTGGGTTATTATTATGCAGTTTAGATTGGAGATATCCTCTGCTAATGTATTTTTTCATCATATGTTCAATTTATATCACTCAGGTTTGTGATAGACTCATTTTTATTATAATCAATTTAGATTATTTAAGTGATGATAAGAATATAAGAATTCTAAGAATATAACTATAAGGAATATAGGAGCTGCGGACCAGTGAGGACCCAGGGATGGGCGGCGGGCAGACGAGCGGCGATGAGCAGGAGAATAGAGCATGGGGGAGCAGCCATCATTGTGATTCTCAGTGGCCTCTCCACCTCACTGCCAGAGCCCTACAGCCATCCAGTCACACAGCGACACCCCCTGTCTGTCTTAGACACTTAACTTGCTTCAAGTTCGGCTCACAAGAAGTGATGATACCATGTTCCTGACATAATCAACATTATTTCTGTACTTGCTGTACATGTTCTTACTAGTGTAGCCACAAAATCGAAGGACTTGTAAGCTGTGATTACATTTTTTTTTGGGGGGGGGGGGGGGTTAGTCTATCTTTTGGACAATCTTACCGTAATATATTTGTTTTTTCTGCCTGGTTGGCTCCTACTCTATAGATCCCATGGCTTCTACTTACCAAAATTACGATGGCAAACAAGACCACTGGTGTAAGCAGTTTTCAAAGCTTGAAGCAATTTGGAATAACTGGCTCTATAATATAAGGCTCTGTTCACACTAATACGTTTCTTTTTAATGCTTTTTTCATTTTGCAGAAATGCAGGGAATTTTTTTAACATGGGTTCCTATGGAACACGTTCACATCAATGCATTTTTGTGCCTCTACGCTTTTAAAAAAGGGTCAGGGACTTTCTTTCCCACAAAATGCAGCGTTTTGCATGAAATAGACTTCAATGGACGCGCATCCAAAACGACAGTAGTGCGATTTTACCACGTTTTTCAATTTGAGGTTTTTTTTAGTTTTTGTTTTTTACATTCACTGTTTATAGCGGGTTGCTAAGGAGTGAGCTAGGAAGCCAGATGCCACGTCCTTAAAGCGAAGGTCCACCCTAAAATGGACCTTCCGCTCATCGGAATCCTCCCCCCCTCCGGCGCCACAATTGGCACCTTTCAGGGGGGAGGGGGGTGCAGTTACCTGGATAATCCAGGTAACTGCACCCACTTCCGGGATAGCTCTCTGCGGAAAGGGGCGTAGATTACGCCCCTTTCCGCAAGTGCCCCGCTGCCTGCTGGGAAACACACAGATCCCAGAGGCAGCGGGGACCGTCCTTATTGCGCAGCGCAACTCGAGCATGCGCAGTAGGGAACCGGGAAATGAAGCCGAAAGGCTCCATTTCCTGATTCCCATACCCAAGATGGCGGCGGCAGCACCCGAGTGACGATCTAGAGATCGGCTTCGGGTGCCGACATCGCGGGCGCGCTGGACAGGTAAGTGTCACTATTTTAAAAGTCAGCAGCTGCAGTATTTGTAGCTGCTGGCTTTTAAAAAAAAAAAAAAACACGGAGTCCCGGCGGACTCCCGCTTTAAAAACTGATGAGTCATCAGCTGAATGTAAAAAAAAAATTGAGAGCTAAAAAAATAAAAATTCACGAAAAAAATGGCGTGGGCCCCCCCAAAAGACCATACCAGATCCTTTGTGTTGATGGGGACAAGGGCCTCTTCCCGACAACCCAGGCGGTGGTTTTTGGGGTCTGCAGTAACAAAAAAAGCAGTGAAACGGCACTGACAGCACCCCCCAATGGGTTGTGCAGCACTGAAAGTGCAAACCCCCCGGAACCGCGGCACTGACAGCATGGTCCCCCCCTGCGGGCCCTCCGGCACCTAACTACTCATGTGGCAGGGCTGTGGTGTCCTCTCCTCCTCTCCTAGAATGCGGGCAGTGTTGGCTCCGATGCCAGCTCTTCAAGCTTGTGTCTTGTGTCAAGCTTGTGTCTCCTCTTCTGCCAAAGCACTAGGCATCCAATAGGATTGCCTGACACTTTGGTAAATCGGGAAAGAGGTTTCATGACATGTCTCCTGATTGGCGAGGAGGATCTTTAGTGTGAAAATAGCAAAAATGTATTTGTTCTAATCAGGTGCTTCAAAAAACCACCCACTCTGCATTGGAATCCATGGTCCAGCACTATGATGTGTATATCAGGGGGCCAGACACATGGATAGAGGAGGCAGCGCCCGTGTGCCCTTTATGGACGGGCCGCCACTGCCCAGTGTGCTGAGAGTGCACATTGAGCGTACTCTCAACAAACAACCTCAGGCTGCTGTAAACACATGTGGTGGCTGGTTGTTAAGGCCCATTTTTCTTTTCGCTGTATATATGTGTCAGTCAGGAAGAGGTTGAGGATATCCTGGTAAGATGTAAAAAGGAATTTTGACTTCCACATGCAGTCAGGAATTATAAAACAGGAATACTCAATATACAAAAATTTGTTTAAATATATACAGAAAAATCATACATTCTCTTAAATAGAACTATTGCCTATTTATACTTCAGCACTGCAGCGATTCTTGTGGTTTTGATCATGTTGTGGTGTTGCTGCAAAGTCCTGGCTGTGCTATCTGCAGGGATGCATTGGTCACAAGCCTGTCTGTACAAGATTTTAGCAGGTAAGGCAGTTCAAATCTGTCCAAATGTTCAGCTTTAAAAAAGTCTTGTTCGTAATTATACATATAAATTTTTGTAAAAAGACATATTATTTACCATATATCACAGCTACTGCTCAGTTCTACTCCACTATACTCTATAGGTTGTTGCAGTGCACTTAAGCCCTTAACCACTTGCCGACCGCCTCACGCCGATGTACGTCGGCAGAATGGCACGGGCAGGCATAAGCACGTACATGTACGTGATTTGCCTCCCGCGGGTCGGGGGCCCGATCGGGCCCCCGCCCGGTGCCTGCGGCGGTCGGTTTTCGTTCGGGAGCGATCCCGGACGAGGGGACGGCCATTCATTCATGGCCACCCCCTCGCGATCGCTCCCGACGAATGGAAATCCCCGGTGACATCACTTCCTCTCCTGTAATGTAAACACAGGAGAGGAAGTGATGTATTCTCTCCTCCGTGTCGGTATTTTTCGTTCCGACACGGAGGAGAGCGGATCAGTGAGTTGCACCAACACATCCCACACACAGTAGAACATGCCAGGCACACTCACACCCCCCCTTTACCCCCCGATCACCCCCCCAATTACCCCTGCCCCCCCAGTCACAGTGACACCAATGTCATTTTTTTTTTTTTTTTTTTTTTTTTTGCATTGGTGTCATTTGTGACTGTAATAACTGTTAGGGCAGTTAGGGTTAGCCCCCTTTAGTTCTAATGTACCCCCCTAACCCCCCCAATAAAGGTTTAACCCCGTGATCACCCCCCGTCGCCAGTGTCACTAAGGCTGGGTTCACATTGCAGCGGTTTATGAGAACGAATGTGATTCGCACCGCACTGCAGTGCAAATCACATCCGATCTCTGTGCGATTCGAGTTCAGCCATTCGCCGCACCCGCCGCACCCGCCACACCCGCCGCACCCGCCGCAAATTCGCACGGGACCCTTTTTTTGGCCCGCAGCAGAATCGGATCGCATGGGTGTTCACACCATGCGATCCGAGTTTGCAAATCGCACTGCGATATGCGAACTGATCTGGGGGTGTCAGTAACATTTCACTGACACTCCCAGCAGTTCGCATAGGGCAGTGTGAACTGCCGCCGGGAGGCATGCGATGCGGGAACCCGCCGCGGATTCGCGGCGTTTCCGCATCGCTCCAGTGTGAACCCAGCCTAATAAGCGATCATTTTTCTGATCGCCGTATTAGTGTCACAGGTGACGCTAGTTAGGCAGGTAGGTATTTAGGTTCGCCGCAGCTTTTTATAGCGCTAGGGACCCCCATATACTACCGCATAAAGCCCCCTGATTGCCCCCTAGTTAACCCTTTCACCAGTGATCACCATATAACTGTTACAGGTGACGCTGGTTGGTTAGTTATTTTTTTATAGTTTCAGGGCACCCGCCATTTATTACCTAATAAAGGTTTAACCCCCTGATCACCCGGCAGGTGTCATTTGTGACTAATAACTGTTAGGGCAGTTAGGGTTAGCCCCCTTTAGTTCTAAGGTACCCCCCTAACCCCCCCAATAAAGGTTTAACCCCGTGATCACCCCCCGTCGCCAGTGTCACTAAGGCTGGGTTCACATTGCAGCGGTTTATGAGAACGGATGTGATTCGCACCGCACTGCAGTGCAAATCACATCCGATCTCTGTGCGATTCGAGTTCAGCTATACAGATAGTATGGCTGAATTCGTGTCGCACCCGCCGCACCCGCCGCAAACTCGCACGGGACCCTTTTTTTGGTCCGCAGCAGAATCGGATCGCATGGGTGTTCACACCATGCGATCCAAGTTTGCAGATCGCACTGCGATATGCGAACTGATCTGGGGGTGTCATTAACATTTCACTGACACTCCCAGCAGTTCGCATAGGGCAGTGTGAACTGCCGCCGGGAGGCATGCGATGCGGGAACCCGCCGCGCATTCGTGGCGTTCCCGCATCGCTCCAGTGTGAACCCAGCCTAATAAGCGATCGTTTTTCTGATCGCTGTATTAGTGTCACAGGTGACGCTAGTTAGGCAGGTAGGTATTTAGGTTCGCCGCAGCTTTTTATAGCGCCAGGGACCCCCATATACTACCGCATAAAGCCCCCTGATTGCCCCCTAGTTAACCCTTTCACCAGTGATCACCATATAACTGTTACAGGTGACGCTGGTTGGTTAGTTATTTTTTTATAGTTTCAGGGCACCCGCCATTTATTACCTAGTCTCACTAGTGTACCCCTAAATTTAGGGGTGTCTACTTTCTAAAATGGGGTCATTTGGGGGGGGGGTTTGTGCCATCTTGGCATTTTATGGCCTTCAAAACTGTAACGCCCTTAGAAAGCCTGAAGGCGGTGCTTGGTTTTTGGGGCCCCGTACGCGGCTAGGCTCCCAAAAAGTCCCACATATGTGGTATCCCCGTACTCAGGAGAAGCAGCAGAATTTATTTTGGGGTGTCATTTCACATATGCCCATGGCATGCGTGAGCAATATATCATTTAGTGACAACTTTGTGAAAAAAAAAAAAAGTTTGTAATTTTCCCGCAACTTGTGGCAAAATATAAAATATTCCATGGACTCAACATGCCTCTCAGCAAATAGCTTGGGGTGTCTACTTTCTAAAATGGGGTCATTTGTGGGGGTTTTGTGCCATCTTGGCATTTTATGGCCTTCAAAACTGTAATAGGTAGTGAGAAGTGAACTCAAAAAATTACGCCCTTAGAAAGCCTGAAGGCGGTGCTTGGTTTTCGGGGCCCCGTACGCGGCTAGGCTCCCAAAAAGTCCCACATATGTGGTATCCCCGTACTCAGGAGAAGCAGCAGAATTTATTTTGGGGTGTCATTTCACATATGCCCATGGCATGCATGAGCAATATATCATTTAGTGACAACTTTGTGAAAAAAAAAAAAAAAAGTTTGTAATTTTCCCGCAACTTGTGGCAAAATATAAAATATTCCATGGACTCAACATGCCTCTCAGCAAATAGCTTGGGGTGTCTACTTTCTAAAATGGGGTCATTTGTGGGGGTTTTGTGCCATCTTGGCATTTTATGGCCTTCAAAACTGTAATAGGTAGTGAGGCGTGAAATCAAAAATTTACGCCCTTAGAAAGCCTGAAGGCGGTGCTTGGTTTTCGGGGCCCTGTACGCGGCTAGGCTCCCAAAAAGTCCCACATATGTGGTATCCCCGTACTCAGGAGAAGCAGCAGAATTTATTTTGGGGTGTCATTTCACATACGCCCATAGCATGTGTGAGCAATATATCATTTAGTGACAACTTTGTGTAAAAAAAAAAAAAAAATTTTTTTTTTGTCATTATTCAATCGCTTGAGGCAAAAAAATAAAATATTCAATGGGCTCAACATGCCTCTTATCAATTTCCTTAGGGGGTCTACTTTCCAAAATGGGGTCATTTGGGGGGGTTTTGTACTGCCCTGTCATTTTAGCACCTCAAGAAATGAGATAGGCAGTCGTAAACTAAAAGCTGCGTAAATTCCAGAAAACGTACCTTAGTTTGTAGATGTGACAACTTTTGCGCAAACCAATAAATATACAATTATTGACTTTTTTTTTACCAAAGACATGTGGCTGAATACATTTTGGCCTAAATGTATGACTAAAATTGAGTTTATTGGATTTTTCTAATAACAAAAAGTAGAAAATATCATTTTTTTTCAAAATTTGCGGTCTTTTTACGTTTATATCGCAAAAAATAAAAATCGCAGAGGCAATCAAATACCATCAAAAGAAAGCTCTATTTGTGGGAAGAAAAGGACGCAAATTTTGTTTGGGTACAACATTGCATGACCGCGCAATTACCAGTTAAAGCAGCGCAGTGCCAAAGTGTAAAAAGACCTCTGGTCATTTACCAGCAAAATGGTCCGGTCTGAAAGTGGTTAAGCACAAATTAAACATCAGGTGAAAATTTCACATGCATACAAAAAAAAAAAAATCATCAAAGATATGGAACACTACGCACGTAAAAAGTGAAAGCCAGATCTAATTTAGGTAAATGTTGAAAAATTTGGAATCGCAGAATAACCATATTTCTCTTTTTATACGTAATCTGCCTTTAAAGGAAACCAGCTATCAGAGAAACACAGGGGCTGTTTTAACCGCCAACCATTCCTTCTGAAATTGTCAGCTTCAATGCTTTCTGAGTCACTGACCTAGAACAATTATAGAGATAAGGAATTCTGACACATTTCTGGCGCTCATTTAAAGAATGAATTGAATGTTCCAGGTCTGTCACTCACCACTGAGGACACAGACAGATGCAAAACATTTTTTTAGGAGGCCAACAATGGCCAACCCTATATTGGGGTGCTGGGGTTTGAATTTCATCTAGGACTCTATCTGCGTGGGCTGTGCCTGTTCTTCTACTCTTCAAAGATGTACTGGTAGGTGAATCATTTCCTGTCTAAATTGGCCCTAGTATGTAGGGACCTAAGGCCAGCCATGGACAGTTCGAATCTTGGGCGGTTAGAACCATGTGTGGGCGGGCTGAATGTACCAAGTTGATCAATCAATCGCCTTGGGTACAACCAGCCTGCTGGATTCAGGTGCAATTATCACTAGCAGCTGCTATACCTGCCAGCAATAATCTCATTCTTCTCTCAGCGGGGGCGGCTTCCCCTGCCCGCCACCCCACTGGGAGTAGACAATTGCTTGGCAAGAGATATTCCCTGTCAGCACTGTTTGTTTTGATGGGGGAATCGTGCAAATTTCTTTCCTGCCACCCGTGCAGGAATTAAATTTGCACTGTGTGCCTTAGACTGTAAGCTCCTTGAGGGTAGGAATTCATATGAATAAATGGTAGCTAAAGCTATGTGTAAATTGTTGGTATATAGATGCCTTAAATATGTAGTTTATGGCTTGCTGATAAAGAGGACCATATGCAGTATAAGAGCTCCTGAGATATCACCTTCTAATATCTCAGATGTTAGCATCCTCATACAACTGCTGTTACCGAGAAGGCTCTCAATTGCCTTCTGTTTGATGTTCTGATTCTCTACCAAGAAATTTGGGGTGCTGCAACCTGAGCTACATCCATCCATCTGAGTGTGAAAAGTCTGCCTAGAACTCTTTATGTGTTTATATGACAGTGGCTTTTACTATGTTTCCCTTGCATCCGGTCCAAGAAACCACTATGATCAATAACAAATTCTAGCAAGTTTCAAATTTGCACTTCATCACTTGCACAGATTTACATTCAGCTGAAATCAGACCTGAAGGTGAACGGGGATGCACCAGACCCCTTCTGGGAGCCACACGGGTATTAGGTGTGCCTAAAGCCCAGCCTAAAGAAATATGCCATTCATGAAATCAGGCCATCAGGATTTGCAAATTACACAATCAGCTAGATTTTTCATATTCGAATAAACATCAAATTTTGTGATTCCCATAAAACACTCTACTAGCCAGATCCTTAAATGATTTTGCTCATCTATTAATAATAAAGCACAAAGACAGAGAAGCAGCCTAGCAACACAAAGGGGAAACGTCTTCATACAATAATGCTGTATTCAGCAGCTGTTACTCGTGTATCGCTGAGATATCCAGCAGGAGGCCCATAATGTGTTCTCTTCATGTGTATTTATTAGCAGAAAGATGGAGTAAAAATAGGAATAATTAAATAAAAGATTAATTAGATTGAAAACTGCAAATGTGAACTTGTAAGTAAGATGACTCAAATCCCAAGACTGAATTATTCACAGATTAATGTGCTGAACGAGATATATTTTTTAAGCAGACACATGTACTATACTGTAATGGGAAAAAAATACACACATATCTATATCTATCTATCTATCTATCTATCTATCTATCTATATATATATATATATATATATATATATATATAGATATGTGTGTATTTTTTTCACATATATATATATATATATATAGCAGGGCTGAACTGGGACAAATATTTGGCCCTGGACTTCATCATGACTGGCCCACTTTAATTTTGAATGTCCCCACCAGCAGCCCCCTTCACATCAGAGTTCCAATCAGCAGTCCCCTTTACATCAGAGTTCCCACCAGCAGCCCCCTTCACATCAGAGTTCCCATCAGCAGCCCTTTTCACATCAGAGTCCCCACCAGCAGCCCCCTTCACATCAGAGTCACCACCAGCAGCCCCCCTTCACATCACAGTGCCCACCAGCAGCCCCCCTTCACATCACAGTGCCCACCAGCAGCCCCCTTCACATCAGGGTGCCCACCAGCAGCCCCCTTCACATCAGAGTGCCCACCAGCAGCCCCTTTCAGATCAGAGTATCCTCCCTCTTCTCCTCCTCCCACATGTACTCACAGTTTTGAAGGAAGCTTTTCGTTCCTCTCTCCAGTCATGTGATAACAAGTGATAAGGGGAGAGAGGAAGGAAAGTCTGCTGGCTGTCTATCTCCCCCTGGAGGCTGGAGGGAGCATAACGCCTAATGCTTACTCCAGAAAATGACAAAAGCAGCTCCTCCTGACAAGAGTGAAATCGTGATCACTCACTGTCAGAGAGGAGCAGCTCCAGGACTGCACCTGACTGGCCCACTGAGCCATTCGGCCCACCAGGAAACTCCCAGTAGTCCCAATGGCCAGACTATGCCTGTGTATATATTGTAAAGTACTGCATAAATTGTTGGCGCTATACAAATCCTGTATTATAATAATAATAATACCATATACAGTATATACAGTATGTATCTATCTCTCTCCCCCCCCCCCTCTCTCTCTCTCTATATATATATATACAGAAATTTAAAGAAAAATGCTGTGGACATTTTTTAAAAGAGAATTATGGCTAAAGCTTGTTTGATAATTTTTCTCTTGTGGGCCACTCACAGAAGTACACTTACTTGCTCTCCTTTGACCCAGAATCAGTCAACTAAAGCCCATTCTCAGGTGACATCACAGAGCTGCTCCAGGCTCTGGAGGGATCCTGAACATATTGTCAGGATCCACCCAGCTGTTGATTGACAGCTGACACTGGCTCTAAGTGTGCATCTGAGAGCCAAGCCATCTGCGCCCGCCCCTTCTCTAAACCTGTTGCTGGAGAGGCAGATGGAAACCAGTGACTAGTAATCACCACTCTCCACTCCAAGAAGGCTGAGAGTTAAACAATCAGTTTCAGAGGTCACATGATTGCTCAGCTCTCAGTCTTACAGCCGACATGGGACAGCTGTATCATCACACTGATACTACAGCACTGATATGTATGTTTGTTTGTTTTTTATTAATCCCATACATCTTCTTTAATTATATGAAGAATAATTACCAGAACTCTGTATATTGTTAAAACTGGACTCCAGTCTGGTATAAAAGACACAAATGAATACAGCTCTGTATTTATTAATACATCATGAATATAATTTTTAAATGCAAATAGTGTTAATTCCTGAATCTGACCTGGTATCAGCCTCTTACAGTCCCTGTACAGCAAAGCTCAGAGTGGAGGGGGAAAGCAGCACAAGGAGGCAATCAGGTGTATTGCAATGCAAGCCACATGCTAACAGGAGGAGAGAGTATAGTGATAGGTGGATAAGCATATCATTGTTCTGCTTCTACCTTCCCTGTACTTTTATGTAAGTGAAAGTGGAACCGCAGCAGAAGAAGATCAGGTCTCGCCCTGTTAGGCTGCACTGTGCTATGTGGCTGAGTGATATAGATATCCCAATTAGATAGACAGAAATCCATTTGGCAGGTAAAACAGCACCCTAATAATAAATTCATTTTATAAATGTATTTAGCTGCTTGTCTTGAATTCAGCTTTGAGTCAACTTTTAGGCCAAGTACATACAGGTGTCTTCAAGTGATTGTAAACCTCGGACATGAAATATGAACAAAGTATATCCTTCTAAACTGTGTACTTGTCACAATTAAAGACAATGTCATTTCTGTCTGCTGCCTCCTTCCTCTGCTATCAGCATAAATCACTTCTGACAACTTTTCCTGACACCAAGAGAAAAAAGGTGACAGGGGAGGGACCTCCATCTGATTGACAGCCTCAGCTCTTTTCCTGTGTGCTGTCTGAATGGGTGTGTGTTCCTTACCTCCAATCAGGTCACAGAGCTGCCCTCATTCAGCTCTGCAGAGTGTAACTTCAGCTCTCCACCCCTTTTTTTTCTGACCACTTAGACAAGCTTTATAAATTATGGACTTTGAATGGATGTAGAGAAGGGAAGACTGCAGATATACAGGTACTTATGTAGGAAGATTTGTTTCATCTCTGTGCATCACCTTTACAACCACTTTAAAGTGGAACTTCAGTATTTTTTTCATTATCTATTAAATCTTCTGCCCTTGTTTTAACTTTGGGTAGTAAAACATTTTTTTTCTGCCAGTAAATACCTTATACAGCCCACTTCCTGTTTCTTGTCTGGTAAAAAAACTAGGCTTATGACATCATGCACAGCTCTTTCTTTCACTTTCGCAAGAGTTTGCCAGGAAAGAAGGGGGATAAGTCATAAGTGGGCCAATGAGAGCTGCAGACAGAGCTGGAGGTGTGCCTCTGTGTGTGTGTGTAAATCCAGGAAGTGAACAGGCAGCATCTTCAGCTGCCCACATTTAAAATTATTGCAGCCAGACTTAGTGAAGGGAGATTTCTGCAGCATATTTGGCAAGTACAGAGTCACCGTATGTATAAAATAATATGCAAAGGGGTTGGAGGGAAGCTTCAGAATGGCAAAGATGTTTTTATTAAAAATGATGTGAGCAGACTGCAGTTCCTCTTTAATTAGAAAATCCTATCCAAGGGATTTCTAATCTGCAAATTTAAGAATCTATAAGAATCTATATCTATATATCTTAAAAATCTATAGCTGCTATAGCCACAGGCTCCTAAAGTGGTGGTAGTTAGCACTGGCTGAATTTGGTGCACGTTTTGGTCACCGAAAATGGCACAAATGCATGCCTGAGTTAGGTGCAGACATTTCCAAAGGAAATTACCACCAGAAAATAGTGGTAAATGCTTTACAGCAGGGATATGCAATTAGCAGACCTCCAGCTGTTGCAAAACTACAAGTCCCATCATGCCCCTGCCTCTGGGTGCCATGCTTGTGGCTGTCGGAGTCTTGCTATCTCTCATGGGACTTGTAGTTCTGCAACAGCTAGAGGTCCGCTAATTGCATATCCCTGCTTAACAGAATTCCCTTCAATGTGTTTAACACAGTCAAATACTTCCAAGACATGTTATGTTATTTTATTAATTTTATTTCACTTTGCCTGGTTAAATTTAAGATTGACTCATCTGATATGATAAGAGCCATTGTTGATGAGTCATTCACTTGTGTTTGTAAATTTCAGCTTGAGCTATTAAAGCAGTAATAGACCCAAAACCAAAAATGTAATATATTGCACCTTGATCTTTTTTCCCCCTCTGTTTTCACCTGGTGATCTGGCCACTAACACACCTAATGTGTTAGTGAGACACAGCTCTGGATGAATGAGCACAGGAGGCAGAGCAAGCAGCAGCACCTCAATCTTGGAGGAGGGTAGTGTTAAATGTATTAGCAAATTTAAATACACTAACAAACTGAAGCCAAACTCCATCTTACAATTTATAATCGGTCACAGCAAACTGTTTTTCTTTCTTTTGGCATAAAGGTTTTACACGAATAAACAAAAAAGTATCATGTTAATCACCTCTGCCAGTGTTAAATGGTTTGTCTTGTCCATGCAAACTGATACATTTTGCTGGAGAGCTTGTGCTTTTTCAAAAAATACAGACTTGCTGACTGGATCACCAAATGAAAATAGAAGAAAGAAGGCCTTAAAAAGAAAATAAATGCACCCATCACCAGGGGCGGACTGACCATTGGGGGACTCGGTTACTGCCCGAGGACAATAGGGGGCCCCATCAGGGTTGCAATCCTCAGTAAATTCAGGGATAGCTATCGCAGATTTTAACCTCCATCTCTGAAAAGTGGTGGAGGACAGGACAGGGAGGAGTGTACAGACTGCAGTGTGGGAGGGGCTGCAGCCTGCTAGAAGAAGGTGAGCTGAGCTAAATGTAATTTTGTCAGAGGCTTACCTTGGTGAGCAGAGGGAAGGCTGTGTTTCATCTGGCAGGGCTTGTCCTGTCTCTGAGGATCGATTTTCTGTGTGAGAACTGCACTGCATTGTCTCCCCCAATCTCTGCTACACCTCCCTACTCATTACCTGCTCACCAGTACACAAGCACAGTCTCCTCCTCCTCTCCTGCATTATCACCTCATTGCCAGAAGAGGTGGCAGCAGCAGTGTGTTTGATCAGCCTGATTTTTAGATGAAAGGTGCTGGTGTGTGTACATGTATACTGTGCATGCACATTTGTGTATATGAGTACTGTGCATGCATGTGTGTCTATATGTGTACTGTGCATGCATGTGTGTGTATGTCTGTGTGTATGTGTGTGCATGTATGTGCATGTCTGTGTGTATGTGTGTGTGCATGTGTATATGTCCGTGTGTGTATGTCTGTGTGTATGTGTACGTGTGTGTTTATGTGTGTGTGTGTGTGTGTGTATGCCTGTGAGCGTGTGTGTCTATATCTGTGTGTAAGTGTGCATGTGTGTGTATGTCTGTGTATGTGTGCATGTGTTTATGTGCGTGTGTGTATATGTCTGTGTGTATGTGTGCATGTGTGTGCATGATGTGCATCAAAACAAATTTGCCAAGTTGGGTGAAGATGTGGAGGTGGCAAACACAGAGGTGGCAGCCCTAAATGTCACTGCTGCACGTAACAGCAGGGAGAGCAGCCCATCTAGTAGAGGTGGTGAGGGAAGTGCAGGTAGGCCTAGACAGTAGGTGGCAATAGGGGATTATATAATCAGAAGGACTGATAGAATAATTTGTCACCAGGATTGTCTCAACCAAATGTTTTGCTGTCTCCCTGGTGCTATGGTTTCGGCATGTGGTGGACTGGGTGGATAAATTACTGGGAGGGTTGGGCAAGACCCAGTTGTCTTGGTCCATGTTGGAACCAATAATAGTATACATGGAAGGTGGAGGCTCCTTAAGAATCAATTTAAAAAACTAGGCTGCAGCTCCCCTTCAGGTTTTGTTTCGCGGACGAACGAGGGGTAGGAGTAAGAAAGGCGGCACGCCCCTGCTGGACCAACACAGGCGTATATGGGATGTTGCTCAGGAGATGGTCGGGGCTGAGAGGGTGCACTCTCACACTCCACTGTGGCATAATCCCCAATTGGGCGAGCTCAGATCGTTACCGGGAGTGAGGCGGTGGGCATCTAGGGGGGTGATATATTTACATCAGGTTGTCTCCCCGATGGGAGTCCGCAGCTTCCATGCATTACAGGCGGAATTTGGACTGCCCTCACACATGGCTTTTTGCTATGCACAACTATCACATGCCCTCCGGGCCCAATTTGGGGACGGGTTTCCCAGTACCCAGGAGATGCCCTTGGTGGGTGTTGTAGTGGGGGAGGATCCTGCCAAGCTTATCTCAACTATATACACTCTCCTTAGAACGCGTACGGTGACCGGGATTGCGGAGGTAGCTAAGCATAGATGGGAGGAGGACGTTGGCCCACTGGACACTGAAGAATGGGAGGACATTCTCACTAACGTTGGTCTGGTTTCCCCTAGGTTGTCGGACCGGCTGACCCAACTCTACATTATACACAAGGCATACCTCACCCCGCTAAGACTGAGCAAGTTCCGCGCGACACAGGACCCGAGATGCCCACGCTGTGGGGATCACTCGTGTACATTTTATCATCTAATCTGGGCTTGTCCGGACGCTCAGGCCTATTGGCTGCGCGTCATCCAATTTTTACATGACCACATGGGCTCTCCTCTGCAGGTTGATCCCAAGGTTTGTCTACTGGGCCTTCTGCCTGACACACGGAACACTCGCTGTCATACCACTTTTCTACATGAGACCCTGTTTAGTGCTAGAAAACTGATTGCTAGGCTGTGGCTACGCACCACACCCCTCACCATTGGAGCATGGATAGCCGAGGTGAATCTGTCGCTGCCCCTGAAGAGGGTCATATACGCAAATAGGGGTTGCCCCAACAAATTTACCAGGATATGGGACGGGTGGCTTGCCAGCCCGGACACTTGTGTGGAGTCTGCCTAAAGACGTACGTGGAGGGTCCTGTAGGAGGTCGAGGTACGAAAACTATCTATTGCCTGCAGTCCCGGTTCACTGGGGGTGATGACCAGTGGGTGGCGGGGATGGGAGGGTGGCGTGGAGATACTGGTGATATAGAACTGGCCTACATTTAATCAGGGTACGGCCTCCTGAGTGGTTATGCTCCCCGGGCCATGGCGACGGTTGCCTGAAGGCTTTGGGGGGTGGGATATTGGGGCGGGTTTGACTGCAGCTCGATCAATGTAGCCTGTAATATGTATCTGTACGCTGTGTAATATCTGTGTCTGTGAATTGACTACCGTGATGTTTTTTTATTGTATTATTTGCTGTATGACCTGTTGTTCTGGTCCACCAATAAACTTGTTGTCTTTAAAAAAAAAAAAAAAGAACTAGGCTGCAAGTTGAAGGGAAGCACCTCCGAGGTGATATTCTCTGAAATATTACCTGTGCCATGCGCAACACAGGAAAGGCAGGGAGTGATTAAAGAGCTGAATGCATGGCTAAAGACCTGGTGTAGGGAGGAGGGATTTGGGTTTCTAGAGCACTGGGCTGACTTTTCATTGGGGTTCAACTTATATGCTAAAGACGGTTTGTACTTGAATGGAAGGGGGTCTGCTGTGCTGGGGGAAAAGGTTTATGAGAAGGCTGGAGGAGTATTTAAACATGGATTGAGGGGGAGGGTGAACTAAAATTACATTGGGCAGACAGGTCAGTTAGGGGTCAGACATTAATGGAGTGTGGAATGGGGATAGATGGGGCGAGTGTTATGGCAGGTGACAAGAAAGTTCCCATGTTGCAAACAGCCATTGGAAACTATAGTTCCATTTGTACTACTAAAAATTATATGAAAAACAACAGAGCAAAATGTAATAATGCATTAAAGTGTTTGTTCACCAATGCCAGAAGTCTGTCAAGCAAAATAGGCGAGTTGGAAGCTGAGGAATGAGAAATGAGGAATGATGTAATAGGTATTGCTGAAACTTGGATTCAATCCTCGCATGACTGGGCTAGTAATATTCCTAGCTATGCACTCTTTCAGAGAGACAGGGTAAAAAGGAAAGGTGGTGGGGTCTGTCTCTATGTGAGAAGTGATCTCAAAGCGAGTGTGAATGAGGACCTGGTTGATGGAGAGTGTGATGAGTCTGAAGTATTATGGCATTATGGGTGGAACAGCATATAGATGTGCGTAGTTCAAAGTTAATCATTGGAGTTTGTTATAGACCACCCAGTGTTAACAAGGAGGTGGAAACTCAGGTCCTTGCACAGATTGAAAGGGCTGCAAGGGCTGAGACAGTGATAATAATGGGGGATTTTAACTACCCAGAAATTGACTGGCTTAATGCCAGTTAAAGGGCAAGAATTTATAAATCTATTACAGGACAATTTTATGGTCCAGTTTATTGAGGCCCCAACTAGGAATGAAGCTCTGTTGGACCTGGTAATCTCAAACAATGCAGAGCTTATTACTAATGTTCAGATAAATGAATACCTGGGTAGTAGTGATCGTAACATGATTTCATTTGATGGTAGCTGTAAGCAAGAAATACATACGGAAAAGATAAAAACACTTAACTTCAAGAGAGCAAATTTTGCAAGGATGAGGTCTGCTCTCCAGGACTTAGACTGGGAGGGAATATTGGCATCGATAAACACAAAACAGAAATGGGAATTCTTCAAAAAGACTGATTGGGACATCACTGCAAAGTATATTCCCATGGGCAATAAGTTTAAAAGGCTAAAAATAAAATCTATGTGGCTCACAGTCAGTCTAAGTTAAAAAAGCTATAAACAATAAGAAAGGAGCTTTCAAAAATATAAAAATGAAGGAAGACTAGTGTCATCAAGGATGCAAAAGTTCCAAACGAATGATAGATTGCAAAAAAAAGTAGGACAACCCCCAAAAAAGTCTTCAAAAATATTAATAGTAAAAGGGTCAGGTCTGAGCATGTAGGCCCTTTACAAAATAATCTAGAGTGGGTGATTGGGGACAAAGAGAATGCTAATTTATTAAATACTTTCTTCAGCTCTGTGTATACAAAGGAGCATGGGAAAGCTCATGTCCATAATGGGGGTGGTATTGCCACACCCCTAAAAGATCCACAATGGCTCAAAAGTGATATGGTGCAGAAATATTTAGACAGAATAAAGGTAGATAAAGCACCTGGACCTGATGGTATCCACTCACAGATCCTAAAAGAATTGAACTCTGTAATTTCAAAGCCATTGTATTTAATTTTTAGGGACTCATTAATGTCGGGAATAGTACCACTGGATTGGCGCAGGGCGAACGTGGGGCCTATATTTAAAAAGTATATTTAACAAAGTCTTTACTAAGTAACTATAGACCTGTTAGTTTAACTTCTATAGTTGGGAAGATACTGGAGGGTTTGATAAAAGACCATATAGATGAGTTCTTGCTGGAAAAAAACATTTTAAGCAACAGACAGCATGGATTCGTGAAAGACAGAAGTTGTCAAACAAACCTGATTTCTTTTTATGAAGAGGTAAGTAAAACCTTGGACAGAGGCGTGGCGGCGGACGTGGCTTGGATTTTGCAAAAGAGTTCGATACAGTTCCGCACACATGGCTCATGTGTAAGGTAAAGTCTACAGGCTTGGAAATATCAGTTGGTAAATGGATAGAAAACTGGCTAAATGACAGAATTCAGAGAGTAGTGGTTAATAATTCTTACTCTGAATGGTCTAAGGTTATCAGTGGTGTACCCCAAGGTTCAGTGTTGGGACCCTTACTTTTTAATATCTTTATAAATGATATTGGGTCTGGCATCAAAAGTAAAATTTCTGTCTTTGCAGATGACACCAAGCTATGCAGTGGAATAACGTCCTTACAGGATGTCCCCAATTTACAAGCTGACCTCAATGCACTGTCTAATTGGGCGACTATGTGGCAGATGAGGTTTAATGTTGATAAATGTAAAGTTATGCACGTGGAGCCTAAGAATATACATGCATCATACATACTAGGGGGAGTACAACTGGGGGAATCAATGGTGGAGAAGGGTCTGAGGGTTTTGGTAGATCATAAGCTCAATAATAGCATGCAATGCCAAGCTGCGGTTTCCAAAGCGAGCAAAGTCCTTTCTGTATTAAGAGAGGTATGGACTCCAGGGAGAGAGATATAATTTTGCCCCTGTTCAAATCATTAGTAAGACATCATCTGGAATATGCAGTTCAGTTTTTGGCACCAGTTCTCAAAAAAGATATTGAGGAACTGGAGAAAGTGCAGAGAAGGGCAACCAAACTGATAAGAGGCATGGAGGAGCTCAGTTATGAGGAAAGATTAGAGGAACTGAATTTATTCACTCTTGAGAAGAGGAGAATATGGGGTGATATGATCAACATGTTCAAATATATAAGGGGTCCATATAGTGAACATGGTGTTGAGTTAATCACTTTACGGTCAACACAGAGGACATGGGGGCACTAGAGGAAAAGAGATTTCATCTCCAAATACAGAGAGGTTTCTTCACAGTAAGAACTGTGAAAATGTGGAATAGACTCCCTGCAGAGGTGATTCTGGCCAGCTCAGTAGATTGATTTAAGAAAGGCCTGGATACTTTGCTAAATGTACATAATATAACAGGGTACTAACATTTATAGGTAAAGTTGATCCAGGGAAAATCTGATTGCCTCTTAGGGTAGCAAATTGGAGCATCCTTTGCTGGGGTTTTTTGCCTTCGTCTGGGTCAACTGTGGGTAAAGAATTGGGTATATTGGATTGTACGATACTTTTTTTTTTTTATGGTTGAACGGGATGGACTTTTTTCAACCCGACTAACTATGTAACTATGTGTGTGTATTTCTGCGTGTGTGTGTATGTCTGTGTGTATGTGTGCATGTGTGTGTATGTCTGTGTATGTGTGTGTTTTTCAGCTGTAAAAATGCTCTAAAAAAACGCTGATAAACATCGATGAGTGTTCAAAAAAGGCACTCACCAGCGTTTTTTAACATTTTTGATCCACTGAAGAAAAAAAAAACACAAAAAAAACACTATTGCAAAAACATTAAAAAACTTTGAAAAACTCACTGCAAAGCTAATGTTTTTATAATGTTATTTTAACATCCAGTGTGCATGGGGCCTTATGGACACAAGGCCTGTGGTATATCTTTGCATAGTATACAGCAGATGCAGATTCTGTTCAATCCTCCTTTAAGACTCGCCCACTGGATACAGGAGGAATCAGAGGGTCCTGCTGGTTAGAAGCTGTTAAGGTGGCACTGCCGTGTGGCGGCCATCTCTAAGCCTGGGGCACCCATAATTTTCTATTGCTCGGGGCCCCATGAGTTGTCAGTCTGCCCCTGCCCATCAAATCTAAGAATTGCTAAGATGCAATATAATAATAAAGAGAGACTGGAAAACATGAAAGGAGTGTGCAGATCGAACTGCTGGCTCAAAACAATGCAAAATATAAATATGCAATGTTTCATATTTACAGGACTGCAATTTTTTAAATTGCTTATTTTAATTTCTTAATATCTACCATAAAAAAAATGATGTAATAAAACACTACACATTCTCTATGACTAGACTTCTGACTGTAGGGGCCATGTCACGATGAGGATTGTTTACATGAAATACTGAATTGTTCTCTCTTCTGCATTTTTATGGCAAGGAAAAAAATGTATTGCCCTCAATGAAAGGTTCCAGATTACTCAACTGCGGAGTAACTGACTTTATGCAGCATTTAGCATAGCCATAGAATCACCTGCATTAGAAGCTAATTATGTTATCCAGTGCAACTGTTGATGGTTGTGGCACACCAGTGATTTGTCGCTGCATAGACCAGCACTACAGCCACATACAGCTGCAGCTCAATAACTAGCTACAACTAGACAGAGAAAATGAAGAGAGATTTGCAGCTTCTATATATTTCTCCTATAACAATGCTAGCGTAATGTGCTCCTAAATTTAACAAGCATTTAACAGACTTCAGCTGGCAGTTACACACACAATGAAGTGCTCAATGTCTTTCTTATAAAAAATAATCTTCAGGAGAAAAATGACAACTGATGTTGCTGGCCTTTACTTCTATAAATGTTAGTTGACTGTCTCTCATGCTGACCCTCTTGTTTCAGTACTTTAAAGTATATCTATATCTAGAGCATTAACTTGGTTTTACTCATTTTGGGTAGAGTAGGGAATATGGTAGAATTCACTTCCCGTCCTGTCTACAAAACAGGAAACAAGAGGAAATCTCTCCAAATTTTGGGACATCACTGCAACAGGGGCAGTTGTCACCAAAACAAATGTTCTAATTGAAAGAATTCTACTCTGTGGTTCCTTGACTTTTACTTCTTACCTGCGGCAATTTTCTTTGACTCTTTCCCTTATTCTCTGGTTGTCACTTTCTTCCTCCACCTCCCAAACTTTCCTCAAGCTCTCCTCTTCTCACATCCTCACCTGCCATTTCCATTCTTCTTTTCTGGACCTACTTTTTAAACCAGTGGATCAGTCCACTTATCCGCAACTACTACCTGTTAAAGAGCCATTATTTTTATGTAGGTCCTGAATCTTTACCAATGTAAGTGTCTGTTCATCTTTACCCTGACTGGCTGTTATTCCTTTCAGATGTTTTAGTCCCTGTGTGGGGGCCACTGCTGTTATTTCCCCTTAATACCCCTAAAATGATTGTAATAGAAAGTGTTCTTCTCCATTCCTGTTCCAATGAGCCAACATTTAGATTTTCCTCACTTTCAGCAACAGTGGTCACCATGACAAATAAGGAGTATATTTCCTAATGTGTCCAAACTCAAAATTTCCCCCGCACACATTCCTGAAAATGTCTATTCGGTATTGCTGGGTGCTGTAATGACCACAGGCTGGGAACCTTAGACAATCCAAGTGAAGAAATGTCACAAGCACACCAAGTGTTCCTCAAAATGAGTCCAAGGTTCTATTTATGTGGTCACATGGTAAACACAAGGCAACATTTTGTTTGTCTGACAAAGGTTCCCTGGGTGGCTTTGAAACGTTGCTTTGTGTTTATGATGTGACCACAAAAATAAAGCTTTGGACCCATTTTGAGAAATCCTTGATGTGCTGCTGACATTTCTTCACTTGTATTTCCAAATGTGGACACAGACAGCAATATAACCCCTCGCCAGTCCATCCCTCCAAAAAATTGTCTTTAGGTACACACTGATTCAGTGAACTAACACATCAGTCAGGATTTCTGATTATCCTGCTCTGCATACTTGTCCCACGTCTGTGGCCGACAAAGTATGAAACCAGAGACAGGAAAGTTGGTAATCCACTAGTATTTTCAGAAAGAGCAACCACTCTATTTATCATTTACATTCAAATTTTCTCGCCTTTTTTTAATAAAATCATAGTGCTCAGTCAGTGATTTACAATATGTAGTCTTTCGGTACCAAAACATGAAAGCTACCATTACTTGTTTGAGAACTTATCCTAAAATAAAAATATTTCCTAACACCTTGAATATTATATATATACTGTAAATATGCAATTGCTTGTCAAAGCTCAGTGATTCCACTAATGGTAAAGAAACAAAAGGATTACAGCCCTCCCAAGAAGTGGCAGTGCTCCTTACGGGGCACAGGGACGCCATCCCCCTAATCCATGCGCCGGCCTCTAATCTACATGCAGGTCAATGGACGCATTTATTCCAATGTGTTTTTTTTTTTTTTGAAGCATGTAATTAGAGCCTGAGGATGGGCTCTCTGCAACCTGAGCCCACCCAGTTGTGTGACAATAGAGAATTATTATTCACTATTGTCTTCCTGCTTCTGGCTGGATCGTATTGGCCGGTACCGGGGGCAGGGAGGATGTACAGTGAGATCCAGATGATTGTAAGCTGTAATGACCAGGGCCCTCTGAATCCTCCTGTATTGAATTGTATTGTACTGTAACTGTACTGTCTTCCCTAACTGCTGGCGCTATATAAATCCTAATAATTATAATAATAAAAACTATTATTTTTTTTAATCAAATCCTTTTTATTATTTTATATGAAAACGACATTGACACAATACAGACAAAACCACAAAAATAGAAATCACACCAAACCAAAAGCCCCCAGAGAAAAAAATAAACCCCAAACCACTTCTCTTCCCTTCCGATCGGATTTTGTTGTCGGAAAATTTTAGCTCAAGCTCTCAAACTTTTTCCGTCTGAATATCCGACGTAAAAAGTCTGATAGAGCCCACACACGATCGGTTTTCCAACAACATAATCCGATCTGACCGCTTCCGTCTGAATTTCCGACCGTGTGTACAGGGCATAGTCAATGGAAAGAATGCTCCTTACACTTGTGGTCATTGGGAAGAATTATCCCTTACAGATAGCTTAAAAGATCAATAGTGTCAGTGGAAACTTATCTGAGAGGCAGAAATTGCTCATTGCTCAAGGAACCCCTAGCAACCTCTGGAGGAACCCTGGTTGAGAAACCCTGATCTCACTGGTCTCACTGACCTGCCTCCTGATTGGCAGGGAGGAATGTTAATGTGAAAATAGTGAAAATGAATTCACTATGTCACACAACAGGGTGGGATCGGGACCCAGTACTCTGCACCCCGAGCCCACCCTATTTTGAAGCATATTAGAGCCTTTGGCTCTAATCACATGCTTCAAAATACACACACCCCCGCCTATCCCTGCCATAGTACTTCATGTGTCCAGCATCCTGAAAGGGGCCGAGCACATAAATAGGGAGGGCGGGGTAGGTGTCAGGGAGTGCAGCGCCCATGCACCCACAATGCCCAGGCCACCACTGAGGTCATTAGTTAATAGGCTGGTTTGATACCATTATGTGTATTGGAAACATTGTACTATGGATTGTTAGGTGTCATTAGCAAAGTCTAAATAAAAGGTTCCCAGAGATCTTTATATAAGGACCCATTCTATGAGAAACACAATAGACAGTTTATCTAAAAACAAAGAGAGAATCGTTGGATTTGGTGTAAATCAATATATGCAGGATGGTTTTCCTTGCCAAAAAATGTAAACAGCGCACAGTCATTTGTAGCCTCTGTTAATGAAATTCCTGGAATATCTATCAAGCCAAATAGTTTACTAGGTGTATCAAAGCATAATGCACCTGCTATTTTTTATTTTTTTTAATAGATGGCTGATGTGTTGATCCCAAATAAAGATGTAAGTCAGAATCTACATGCTTGTTTTGGATCGGAGAGCGAATAGGTACTGAAACCATAGCTATTAATTGCACAGGTTTAGTTCAGTCTTAGAAACTAAAAATGTTAGGCTATTGCCATTTCATAAATGAAAGAATTTTAATTAGACTGGCAACATTATATTACATTGCAACATTTTTTAGTACAAAATCCCTTTATAAAATTTGATCAGTGGAGTTGAATCCCACTGGCTTTGGTACGCCAACCAGCAATAGATTATATTGACATTTTCCCAACAGTGAATAACAAGGGATGCAGGGAAAAACAAATCTTATGGGGAAAGATAATTAACGTGAGCCTCTGCAGCTGAAAATTTGAATATTTCTTGGAACATGATACACACTGAGTGCTCATTTATCTAAACGGTGACTACAGCGAGAGAGGAAAACATTTTCCATTTAATAACTTGGATGGTAAAGATACAAAATAATTAACTTTGCTTCATCAGCTGTTTTAGATACAGCAAGGTCACAGAAGCCCAAACACAAATAGAAACAAATACACCATGACCAAGAAATTCACAGGATCTTAAGGATGCCTCTTGTGTGTATCCTTCCAGTAGCTTCTATGTATAAATGGAATTCCTGTGTTATTAGATTGCAAGAACCCTAAAACCTGTGCTCTGGGCACATACAGAAATATGGCAAAATACCCAGTGAAAACGGGAAGCTTTGATAATAATAGGATTAATATTTAATATAATACAAGCTAAAGGCTTTAAAGTATGGGTCTCAAATTGGCGGCCCTCCAGCTGTTGTGAAACTACATTTCCCATCATGCCTCTGTCTGTGGGAGTCATGCTTGTAACTGTCAGCCTTGCAATGCCTCATGGGACTTTTAGGTTCGCAACAGCTGGAGGGCCTCCAGTTTGAGACCCCATTTAAGCAAAGAACAAAGGAACAATACATGAAATTGTACTTGCTTCTAACTAAAACCGTTCTTCTGTACAAACAAATGGATCACAATACTCTTTTAAAAAAATACTAATTAAAAAAAAAAAAACATAGGTCAGATTCATAAATGTGTGAACAGGGAAAAATCTAAAAGTCAATGTCATCTATAGTGGCTTCCTGCTATGAATATATTTAAATCTGTGATGCAAGGACAACACTTATGGCACTGGTAAGCATCCCTAGAGCTAGCGGAAATACAAAAAAATGGATCACAATACTCTTTTAAAAAAACACTAATTAAAAAAAAAAACATAGTTCAGTTTCATAAATGTGTGAACAGGGAAAATCTAAAAGTCAATGTCATCTATAGAGGCTTCCTGCTATGAATATATTTAAATCTGTGATGCAAGGACAACACTTATGGTACTGGTAAGCATCCCTAGAGCTAGCGGAAATAGCCGTGAAATAATTAGTTTCAGTTCTACATTATCTCTCAGTTCCTACATTTTCCAAAATAATCAATTTATCATTGACTGGCAGGCACATTGTTTCACATATTAAAGAGAAATGTAATTATGTTTACAATGGTTTATGTAGCTATGAAAAATAGAAATTTGCTACATAGACCATCTACTAGAACACTGTTCTAGTAGATGGTCTAGGTAGCAAATTTAGATTTTAATTTTATGTAAATAAAAGCCAAAAAACAAAAAAAAAAAAAAAAACACACAACTGGAATTATCATGCATAAAATGGTATCATATCAGAAAAACTATACACGTTTCTGTGAAAAAATGCTGTTTATGGTGAATACATGTCTATGCGATGAACATGTAAGCCCCAGGAACATATTTATTAAAGAAGGTGAATCTTGGCCATTTGCAAATACTAGATTTGCCTGCGTTCACTAACCATTTGCCCAGAAGATTTATGTTATTACATAAAACTGCAGCAGAAGTAGAGGTCAAACACAAATGAAGATTTCAGGCTTAAAATCCTCATCTGCAGCAGCACTGTGACAATCTAATTTCCTATTTTTTTTTTAGAAAGGGAAAGAATAGGTACTTGCCCATATATGGCTAGATATTTGCTGTGCCATCTCGAGTGAAGTAAATCTGTTTCATACTTTATGAGGGTTCAAGAAGGTTTTTCAAATTAGTTGCTCCCACATTAAAGTGGATGTAAACCCAATGTCATCCTTTCTAAACTACTGCCATATGGGGTTATCTATAAGGATATACATGCCTCCTGCATGTATCTTTACCTGTCAAATGTCTCCCCTCTGTCTGTTATGAGACCCGAAAAACTGCAGATTCTGTGGGTGGGTCTGTTGTCTGGACCTCGGTGGGTGGAGTCGGGATGTCAGTAGACTCCCCGCCCACCTCTACACTCCCCTTATCAATATGCATTTTCTCCTGCGTATTTCTAAACTTCTGCTATGATCTCTAACATCCAGCGAAAAGACCTTATAGATGTGCTGCAAACCCGATCTAACTCCCCCACCTTAAAGATAAGTGCACAATATATACTTGGGGGTTACGCCTTCTTCTAGTGATCCTCTCCAATTATAAAAATACTTTAACCAAATGTGTACGGGCCAAGTGGAGGGAGGAGAGCACCACCTGCGGAACATCATTGGCTTGCCCTTTTCCATGCAATTCTCATATGGCTGGATAAGCTTGGTGTTGGCTAACAGACACACTGAAATGTGAAACTAGCCAACAAATATAATAATTTGCTTATGATATCAGAATCTCATTTAAAAAAAAGTTCTTTAAAACTAAAATTTTAAATACCCCAAAGCCTTTTTATTCAGATTCAAGGCTACACATACTCTTTAAATTATCTAATGCCCTTTATCAAACGCTCTTAAGATTGACACTTGAAAATAGTAATTTAGTTAAAATGCAATTATGTTAAGATCTTAAGTGTAAAACATTTAATTCATAATAATGGTAATGGTTTTCATTAAAATATCATTAGAATTCCAACATTCAAAGCATATCTAAGTAGGAAATAATTATATATTCTGCAGATGACTCAGGTCAAATGCCAAAGGACAAATATGCTTGCATTTAACCTGCTGTATATAATGTAAATAGTATTAATATTCCAAGTCTCTTTGTCTGTCTGTCTATTTTACACAATAATGTCCAATGTACATATAGTGAATTTGATCTGGAACATGTTCAGATAGTAATTGCTGCATTGTGTTAAACCTTATTCATCATTGTCACATTTGAGTTATCCTGGTTATCAAAACTAGACTTTAATGAAATAGTGCTGGAATACAGTATATACCAGCCAATTTGTATCTAAATTAATAAAAAAAGAACTATGTTTATATAATGACACAATTACCACACAGTACCGGAGACTCCGTTTTTATGACTGTAGGTTACAGTGCATTTTCCTGAAACTTACATAAGTGGCCCAAAAAAAAAAACACACACCAAGGCATAATTATTTGCAATAACCATAGCCTTTGACTGTGATTACGCTATCCCCCTCTAGGCATCCCCCTTTAGGGACATATTTCTGCATTTAGGAAGAGTTCATCTGACCCTGTTTCAAGTGGCCCAATTCAACATTTACACACGTTGGTGCTTCCATGCCATAAAAATGATGACTGCATCTTGACACATTATACCCATAATGATATCAACTTTGCACACAAGGCAGCTTTCTAAAGTTTGGTGACGAGTGCATCTGCCTATCATCATTTCAGAATTTTGCACATACTGATCATCTATAGGGGTAATAAGTGCTCAAATAAAAGGCATGGGAATCTGGGCACTGCCATGGGGGTCACGCACAGGTGCCAAAATAACATAAATACATTTAAAAAAGTATATTTTCCTACACAAAATTGTAATTTCCCCCTAACACCTCCAACACAAAATGGCAACATGGTTGTTGTGAGCAAACAACTTTACAGAAGGGGGTTGGGTTATCCATTACTTCAGATGAATGCCACTTGTCACTCAAATGACCTGTAGCAAATGGTATGCATTGCATTATGGGTTGCTCCTTATCCCTGGCTGTGAAATTGCAAAATTTTCAGCCAAACGTGCTACTTGAATCCCGAGAACTCGTCACAAGTATATGATAGTGGCAAACTCAAATCTGATTCCTACTGATTTTACACTTTTCATTAGAAGGGACTGTTGTATAAAGCAGCATAACTTTGTGGTAACAGTGGTCATTTCCTTGTTCCTTAACCTCTTGTCGACCACTTCACGCACATATACTGCAGCAGAAGGGCACATACAGGCAGAATCACGTACCTGTATGTTGCCCTTTAAGAAGCAGCTTGCGGGAGCGCACGCCGCGAGCTCCGTGAGTATGATTGCAGGTCCCACGGACTCAATGTCTGTGGGGATACCCGCAATCATCTCACGGAGAGGAAAAACAGGAAAAATGCTAATGTAAACAAGCATTTCTCCTTTCGGCCTACTGACACTGATCACCGCTCCCTGTAATCGGGAGTGGTGATCAGTGTGGTGTCACACACAGCCCCTCCCCTCTACAGCTAGAATCACTCCCTAGGACACACTTAACCCCTACAGTGCCACCTAGTGGTTAACCCCTTCACTGCCAGTCACATTTACACAGTAATCAGTGCATTTTTAATTGCACTGATCGCTGTATAAATGTGAATGGTCCCAAAATTGTGCCAAAAGTGTCTGATGTGTCCGCCATAATTTCGCTGTCACAATAAAAATCGCTGATCGCCGCCATTACTAGTAAAAAAAAAAAATTATTAATAAAAATGCCATAAAACTATCCCCTATTTTGTGGACACTATAACTTTTGCGCAAACCAATCAATAAAGGCTTATTGAGATTTTTTTACCAAAAATATGTAGAAGAATACATATTTGGGGCATATTTATTATAGAAAAAAGTAGAAAATAATGCGTTTTTTTTTTCAAAATTTTCGTAAAAATTTTGTTTATAGTGCAAAAAATAAAAACCGCTGAGGTGATCAAATACCACCAAAAGAAAGCTCTATTTGTGAGAAAAAAAGTACGGCAATTTTGTTTGGGAGCCACGTCGCACGACCGCGTAATTGTCAGTCAGACAGAGTGCCGAATCACAAAAAGTGCTCTGGTTTTTGGCCAGCCAAATGGTCCGGGGCTTAAGTGGTTAAAGCGGAGCTTCACCCAAAAGGTAAAGCTCCGGTTGTCTGCCTCCTCCCCCCTCCGCTGCCACCTGTGGCACCTTTTGGGGGGAGTGGTACCCGGTTTTGACAGGTTCCCACTTCCGGCTGACTTCACCACAGCAAACTTAGTCAGAAGTTCAGCCCCCCTCCTTCCTCCCCCCTCTGTCAGACCTTTCACAAAGTACAGAGTGCAGAGCGCATGCACAGTAGGGAACCAGCTACACCGCTTCAATGCCAGTTTCTCTTAGCCAATATGGCGATGGCAGCACCTTGAAAGTCGACTGAAAAATCAGTTCAGGTGAAGACACCGCTGGATTCGTGGGCTGGTAAGTGTCCTAATGTTAAGTCAGCAGCTACATTATTTGTAGGTGCTGACTTTTAATTTAATATATATCAGTCATTCCCTATAAAAGTATAGTTAGTCCCCATTAAAACAGAAGCATGGCCAAAGCTTGTTTGGCCATATTTTTCTTGTGGGTCACAGGAGGGCAATTACTTTTACTCTCTTGTGACCGAGAGTCAGTCAATAGTGGGCTCTTGCTCCAAGCTCTGGAAGAATACTGACCATATTGTCAGGATTTACCCAGCTACCTGATCAACAGCTGGCTTGGCTGAAGCAAGCTGAACTTGCCCCCCTCTCCAGCCCAGTGCTCCAGTGAGGACTGGAGGAACAGACTGGAGAGTGATGACTGACAGTCACCTCTCACTGCTCAAAGCGGACTGAGAACTAAGTAGTCAGTGTTCATGTGATCACTCAGTTCTCAGTCTTAGGGCCAACATGGGACAGCTACAGCATCACAATGATGCTACAACATAGGGGTTAGTATGAAGGTTTGTTTTTTATATACCCCAAACTTCTCCTTTAATTATATTTTAATTTGGTCAGATGAAGGTAAGGATTAGGACAGTACAGGAAGCAAAGGGACACTTCCCTTTTATTGGTTGAACTAGATGAACTTCTTTTGTTTTCAAATATCATTTTTATTGAACAACAATAAAGGGAAAGACCCCTTTATTATAACAATGATAGGAAGATACTTGAGAATATAAACATGTAGTTCAGAGATAGAGCAGAGAGAGCACAGTAGGGGGAAGGAAAGAGGGAGGGGGAAGGGGAAGTGAAGTAGGTAAGGAGACGACTGTGGCTCAGGACCATAGCAGTAGCTCATAAGTGATCTATGATCCAAGCAGGGTTTTCCCCTTATTGGAGAGAAAAAAAATGTTCCAAAGGCTCCAGGTCTTTGTGTATTTCTCCCTGTTATATTGCGCAGCAAGAACCAAATCCTCCATCCTGTTTATATCCTCCACTTTCCGCAGCCAACTCGCATTTGTCAGAGGGCGTTGCTGTTTCCAGTAAAGAGGTATACAGGACTTAGCAGCATTTAGCAAGTGCCATACAAAAGATTTTTTGTAGGTATTAGCAGGGATTTTTGAAAGGTGTAGTAGGAAATATGCTGCATCATCTGGTATCTTGTATTCTGTGAATTTCTGCATAATGCAAAGCACATCTCCCCAGATATTTTCCAATCTAGGGCAAGACCAGAAGATGTGCAACAGCGACCCCTCATCTCCCCCACAACACCAGCCAACGGTCTGAAGTGGCAGGGAAACACCTGTGTAGTCTCGAGGGCGTGATGTACCATCTGGTCAATATTTTGAAATTTGTTTCCTGTATTTTGGTACAGAGGGATGATTTAAGGGCAAATCTGATGATGCACTGTTTTTGTGTTGCAGAGAATTTACGTCTGAGATCCATTTCCCATCTCTCCAGACAGGGTAGATGTGGTTGTTCTGAGGGTGTGTTCAAAAAGGAATACGTTTTAGCCCTTGTACACACGGTCGGATATTCCGATGGACAATGTCCGATAGGACCGTGTTGTCGGATAATCCGACCGTGTGTGGGCTCCATTGGACTGTTTCCGTCGGAATATCCGACGGGCCAAGTTTTCCAGCTGGGCTATAAAATTTTCCGTCAACATGATCCGATCGGACTTTGTCCGATTGTGTGTAGAGAATTCTGATCGGACAAAGTGGCACGCATGCTCCGATCAAATTCCTAGACCAAAGCTATTGGCTACTAGCCTGAAAGTAGTCCCGTCGTAACTAAATAAGGTCATCACGTTCTGAACGATCGGATTTTCCGACAACTTTGTCCGACCGTGTGTATGCAACAGTTTCGGACAAAATCAGTCGGACAAAATCCGTCGGACAAAATCCAACGGATTTGGTTGTCAGAATGTCCGACCGTGTGTACAAGGGCTTAGAGAGAACTTGGGGTAAAGGCTCAGTCCCATCACAATACTCTTCAAATGTCATCAATTGAGGGTCGGTGATAGAGTGTAGGAAGTGGTGCAATTATGCTGCTTTCCAAAATGAAAGTTGAGTTACACAAGGATATAAATTCTGTAGGTTGAAGGCCTGGCAAAAATTTTGGATGTCCGAGAAATGGAGATAATGGTGTTTGTTTCGTCATGAGAGAGGCTTGCATGGCGACTTGGGAGCTTTGCCTCAACATGGTCTCTATCAGTGGGTGAGATTTAATCTCTTGAGGTAGAGAATCATAGCACCATAGAGCACTCTTCAAGGGTATTTTGGTTTGAGTTTGTTCTATTTGTACCCAAAGTTTGGATACTGCATGGCGTCGCCAATCCAGCACTCTGCCCAGATGTATAGCCTGGTAATACTTCCGGATATCTGGCAATGCCAGTCCCCTGTTTTGTTTTGGTAGAGATATTTAGGTCCAAGGAAGGTGTGTTTTTTTGTGAGCACAAACAAAGCAGGTGAAGAGGGCTTGTACTCGCTTAAAAATGAAAGGGGTATTTGTATGGGTAAAGCCTGAAACAGATAGAGGAACTTCGGTAAGGTAGCACATTTTTATTAGGTTGCAGCCGCCAAACCAGGAGTGTAGTCCTTTATGTCAGCTCTCTATAAGAATACAGGTTTTAAATAATAGAGGTGGGAAGATGAGATTGTATGTACGTGAAAGGTCGGCCGGATGTATAGATGTGTATTTTTTCAACCTGATGTAACTTCCTGAATAGGAGGATCGATTTTGTAAATGCTCACATAGACCAGGAGCATTGCTCAAATTCATGAATTAAATTCAAAATGTAGCAAAGACAAAATTTAATTTGCAAAACAATCTCAAGAGGACCTGCTGTTTCCAAGGAAATACAACAAAAAAAGACACAGTTGCACAAATATCACAGTTATATTTTTAATCACCACCATATATCTCCATCAGCCACCACACTCATCTGAAAAGCTGAACCAAACTCACCTTTGGCTATGCCTCCATGCAGCATTTGATGGCCTTACCAGTGAGCAAGATAGCTGATGGATATATGCAGTGGTGGTTAAAAGCACAGCCATTACACTTGTGCAAGGACTATTTATTGAGTCTAGGTGCGGGCTATATATAGCCTTTGCTGGCTGGGTTGTTTTACAAGTACTGTGTTTTAAATCATTCTGTAAAAAAGCAAAGCTGGTAAAGCACAGCCACTTAATGGCTATTACCGCTATACCATTAAAGTAAATAAGGATCTGCAGAATTGCATTTCACATGTGCTTCAACCCCACATCAAATGCAGGAAAACACTCTTTAACTTGAGCACTGAACCAGGCAGAGGTTCTAACCCTTCTCCACTGTACCTAAAACTAAAAAAATATGACTTTAATGAAGGTTAATTTCAGGTTGGTTGCCAAAAGGTTACTGCCCTTTACTAAGCACTGCTATTGAATATATGAAGATAATGCGCAACAAACTTTTATTTGCTATGTGTAAAAAAAAAAAGGTTTTATTACGATATCTAGCTAGTTTACAGCAGTAAGCAAGCAGCATTATAATTTATGAAATTAAGCTTTATTTAGAGGCAACATTCAGTGTGTTATTCTCTAGGGGCGGCTAAAGATAGGCATTTGTTCAAGGCCAAATTTGAAGCCAGTAACCCCTGGTGACTGTGGTCTCACATCTCCTGGTAATGTTCAGTGTCATCTGAAGATTACATATTAATCGGGTAGAAATTAGTAAAACTCAAAACTAATTCTTGCTTGACTGAATTACATTAAAATTGTCAGCACAGTCGCAAATGTATTTCTGCATAGTAAATACAAATAATGTCAAGTACAGCAAATCTTATTGTATAATCCTCTGTACAATTTCCCCTCACTATGCTTTGGGTTTTAAAATAAATGTAAATGCTTAAATTTCATTAATGTTATGTTTCTGAATACTTTTACAATATTTATTTTAAATGTTATCTATATATCCATACAAAAATCATAATAATGACTTCAAACACTTTACCATGTCCAGTGAATAGACACACAGATGTAATTAGTTGAGATGCTGCCCCAGGATCGCCAACTGAGCTCTACATTAATATGCATGTATATTTAATACTAATTTTCCTCCTGCAATGGCCTCCTCCTGTATTATTATTATAATGGACTGTCTTAATTCAATGCCCATTAAACATACCGCAATGAACCACCATGGTGTAGTTGGGTCCTAATCTACAGCTGAGAGTATATTAGCATTTAAAGCACCGTACAAAGTGTTAATTCCTCTAATGTTTTTATTCATGCTATACTGTACATGTGCACATATACATAAGTAAGCAGTAATCCATATTCAGAAAATACACTTTGATCCACAAACATAATAACGTATTATTTTATGTATGAGCTTGTATATAGTGTAGAGGAGATGGCATGTGCCGAACCCAGCTGTTTTACACACAAATGGGGCTTTAGGCAAAGTAGTAGCTATGACCCACTTATCCCATCCATTGACAATAAAAAGAATTGCAATAGGTAATGAGAAGCCATCCTATTTGCACTGTTTGCCCCTTTCCATCCATCAGACCCCAGCTGCCATTAAATATATACCTCCTTGTGAAGTGTTAGGCAGGTGAACAGCTTTGTCCTATTGCATTCCCTGTTTTACCACAAGGAACACAAAGGTTGTAGATGGTCCACTTGGATATCCTCTAGGTCCTGGCCTGCCACCTAGGTTACCTTGTAGATGATCCTGCTTCGATCAAGAGTATATGGGGTACCCACAATCCCCAACAGATGAGGCCTATTGAGGAACTTGCTGGAACTGACTCAGCAATTCCGGAACTTTGAACTAGTTCCTGGGTCATTACCCAAATCCAGCATTTCTCAAGGGATGGCCTGCAATAATTGTAAAGATGTAGTGTGTGATGTAATTTTCCTGCGCTCTCTACTCACTGGCTGCCTGGAAAGGAAGGGAGGGGTGCTGTGCGGTAGCAGACATGGACCAGGGAGTGGGGGATGAGCTGCACCCTCCTCATCACCATAGCAGCAGATATGCCTCTGAATTGCAGGCCTTGCTAGCAGCTGGTGAACGTAAGGGGAGCCGAGGTATTTGGAGAAGGAGAATGCAAGCCAAGCTTGGTTTACTCCAGTCTGGAGGGTGTGCACAGAATGCCTTACAGCAGTGTGAGTTAGTGTACACAGGCTGGGACATATAGTTTCACCCTGTACTGGAGATAGTAACTTCACAAAGGAGTGGCGGCAGCAGGGCTGCAGAATGGAACATGCCATTCTGATTGTCACTGTTATTGTCACTATTGCCTCAATTGTGCTTCTGTTACTCTCATGTGATTGCCAGTTTTTTGCTTACCGTATGTATTGTCACTATTGCCACAAGGCTTAACTTTTAAGCTCCTCCCATTTGTTTAAAGTTTAGGTATAGCAGTTTTTACATAGTTACATTGGTCCACCTTGTAAGTATGTATGTGCCATACCTGTGGGATCTCCATGGAAGCTGGAAATCACTAGTAGATACCACTACTCCAGTGATCTCCAATAGCTTCCAGATCACCTTCTGAGCAGCTGTCATGCTGTTTACTGAACTCAAAGGGTTTCCCACTCAGTGGGGGTGCCATTTAGAGAACACTTTGCAATTTCTCAAAGTGACTACCCCACCTCTCTACCTTGCCCAATCAGAGAAAATTCTGCATTGATCACTGTAGTAGCGGTGTCTACTAAAGTGATTTCCAGATTCAACAGATATCCCAAAGGTACAATACATACATATTTACATTGCTCCAAGATGGACTAACATAGCTGTGTAAAAATTGTCATTCCTAATCCTCAGCTTTAAAGCAGAGCTGAAGGCAAAAAAGTTACAAATTGGGAACGGGCAAGCTTTTTTTGCAGAAGAGACATGAAATTACCTTGCACTTACCTGCCTGTTTGCAATCCCCTCTAGAATGTACACAGAGGTGTGAATGGACAGCTCAGTTTATATTCCAGCACACTCCATCTGTGCCGGTATTCCTACACATGGGTGAGAGGGACATCATCCTGCACTGGCCAATCAAGATGACAAAGGCCAGCACCTGGAAGAAGCCAGGGAGAAGATTCTGATGCTGGCAAGGGACCTCATAGGTGTCAGACTGTTGAAGCATAAGTACTTGGGCCTTTAGTAGCATTTTAAGTGCAGTTTGGCCCTACCCACACTTCCCCTTTACACTGCTCCCATTCTCAGCAGTTACTATTTGTATGCATATTGAAGAAAGTAGTGACTGGGCAGGTTGGATATATATGGCTGATTATTTTTGTTTTCCCTTGATAAAATGGCACTGGGAGGTGTCACACATGTCCCCTTCTCCTCTGCTAATGGTAAACATAAACAGCTGTCTATGCCAAGCATTCATGTTTAGTAGCTATCCAGCAGATTCAGCTCTGTTCAGTGAAGACACAGATCATGTTTTTGTACCAACAGTAGGTCAGTAACAACATGTAATGGTACCCCATAGCAAAAACCATTAATGGGCCCCTCTGTTTCTCTTATCTCCACCTCTAAGGCAATTCTTCCTGCAATTCAGAATACTAATTTCTTTCATAGCAATCATACATAGGTTTCCAAATGATATACATACATTTTATCTAAATGTTTCGGCCAAATTCTATTGTCATTTGTATATTTTACTGTGTAGCTAGACAGCCATGGATGGCATGGACTATAATGGCACTGGTAGGCCAGTGTCTAGAGAAAGATAGGGCAGCAGCAAGCTTCAAAAGATGCACAAGATGTGATTGCTATATGTTATTTTCTTTACCACTTTTGAACCTCTAGATAGTTGTGGCTTAATGAAGAAGAAGTCTAGGGGGCAAGGGGCGAAGGCAATGGTGAGACAAATCAGAAGACTTTATAATTCAGGAGATATTAAGTAATTTCTTCTTTCTCTTGTATAATGTATAATTAAGACAGCATGTAGCCTTCAATAATATATTATAGCAGTAGATTTTACTAAAATATTCACCTGATACAAGTGGCAGGGAGTCATAATTTTTGTGCGCCCAGGGTAGCACAATGTCTGAATACAGGCATGCAGACAATCCCTATGTTTCTGGGCCCCATAGAAGTCGCGTGGTCTGCGATAGCTGCAACTTTGGACTACAAAATGTTCCTGTGACAAACAGATCTCCTAACTATCTGACACTCTGTGCTTAGCATATTTGGTACAGATATTTATATGATACCAACAATTTCACAGCACTTTACATATGAGTCCCTATCTCATGTATACGCACACGAAGCCTGGCCCAGACACGGAGAAAATTTCTTTCCTGCAATCACAGATTGCAGAAAAGAAATTTGCTCAATTCCCCCATCAACACAGACAGTCTTGGACCCCTTCTCTTCTCTATCTACACCTCCTCCCTTGGTCACTTGATAACCGCCCGCAGTTTCCAATACCACTTATATGACGATGACACCCAAATCTATCTGTCTACTCCCCACCTCACATTACTAACTTAATAACTAACATATCAGCATGGATGTTGCACTACTTCCTTAAACTAAATCTCTCTAAAACTGAGCTATTAATATTCCCCCCCCCCCGCCCATGGCCCCCTCCTTGACTTTTCCATAAAAATCAACAATGCAACTATCAGTCCCTCCCCTCACGCCAGGGTACTAGGTGTAATCCTAGACTACAAGTCCATAACATCTCTAAAATTCGCCCTTTTTAACAAATGAAACCACCAAGCTCCTCATTCACTCCCTCGTTATCTCTCACCTTGACTATTGCAACCCCCTTCTCATTGGCTCTCCATAGGCTATCCCCTCTTCAGTCTATCATGAATGCTGCTGCCAGACTTATCCACCTTACCAACCGCTCAGTGTCTGCCAGCCCTCTCCTCCAATCCCTACACTGGCTCCCAATCACCCAGTGAATTAAATTAAAAATACTAACCACAACATACAAAGCCATTCACAACTCTGCCCCGAGCTACATCACCAATATTGTCTCCAAATATCACACAAATCGTCCTCTCCACTCTTCTCAAGACCTCCTACTCTCTCTCTTGTCTCCTCCTCCCATGCCCGTCTCAGGGATTTCTCTAGAGCCTCTCCCATCCTCTGGAACTTGCTACCTCCAGTAGTCTGGCTATCCCCTACTCTTGCTACCTTAAGGCGATCCCTAAAAACTCATGTCTTCAGGAAAGCCTATTACACATCCAACTAATCTTTTACTACTTCCATGAGCTCATTCCCCGCAGTTACAACTTTTTGTACCACCTGCCCCACCCTACTAGATTGTAAGCTCTTCTGAGCAGGGCCCTCTTAATCCTCTTGTATTTTATTGTATTGTAACTGTATTGTCTCCTTTTTATATTGTAAAGCGCTGCTCAAACTATTGGCGCTATATAAATCCTGTATAATAATAATAATAGTAATTGGCCTTCCAATGCCAGTTTATCAAGGGAAAACAAAAATAATCAGCCATAAATTTTCAACCTGTCCATTCACTACTTTCCCCACAATGCATGCCTGGGAAACTGCAAGCATGTTTTTGCAGTGTGGGAGAAAGCCAATGTTGGGACTCAAACCAAGGATCCAAGTGCTAACCACTAAGCCTCAGAATAGTAATAACTTTTTTCATTATCTTGCTCTTTTTTCCTTATCTAGTAAATCATTGAGCCCAAATAAGTATGACTTCACTGGCTACACACTTGTTTCAGGATGATGACTCAATAAGTAGTAAACTATGGATAAAGGTAATAACCATAGAGGCAGCACATGCAAAAAACAAATCAGCGTTGGCTCATATTTCCTTTCTGACAGATTCCCTTTGATTGTGACCACCTTGTGTGCCAGGCAATGACATCAACCTAGGCTACACACTGATGTCATCTTAGCTAATTAATGACATTTACCTTCCTCGCAGCCTATGACGCGATGCTAAATATCGATGTTGTGGTTTTAATAAAGGTAAAAAGGTGCAGTTTCATTTTTGAATACATTTTTATATCATAAATATTTAGATGGCAAACATCCTATATCTCACAGTATTGCATAATGAGCAGGAAGTACAATATAGAGTAGATTTAGAACGACTAATGAGATCTATAAATTGTTATTAGTTCTAGTAAACAGAATAAAATGTGGGGCCTTCCTAATCCCAAGAAGGTACTCTAATATGTTACTAACATACTACATTTTGTAAACTTTTTACTACAGGTTCTACAGGACTTCATGTACAGTGCAAACATATGTATATAATATATACTATACGGTGTGTATATATATATATATATATATATATATATATATAAAATATCCAGTTTATATCTTTCTATATACAGTATTTCTATATTTGATATTGATTATTCTTGGCACTGTTTTTCCCCAGGTCTCCACAATGTTATCAAGGTCTTCATGTTATTACATAGTACTTGTAATGTTTCAATGTCATGTCACTGTGACCTTGGGTTAGTCCTGTTATCTCTATGTTTGTATATGTTTTGTAGATCATAAGGAGAGAAATACATTGCATGTTTGTATAATATCATATGTACACATCCGCAGTCGTAGAATGATTGCAAGCGCTTCTGCTGTTGCCATAGACCAGTAAGTAGGAGAATGACCTACATTTGTGGAGTATAGCTGGTAAATAGTGATGTTGCAATTACATAAATACTCTGGAGGCAGGGTGTGACATCATTACCAGAGAGATACATAGTGGGCCATTAATGGCCTCCGTCTAGATCAGGGAAGTGACAAAAAGTGAAGGATAAGACAAATGAGGTAGAAAGTGGCCAGGAAAAAAAAGAAAGGGGGGATTGGTGGAGGATGAAAGGAAATTCCAGCGAGAAATCCATGTATAGAAGAGCAATGAGAAGTGGAAAATGTCTGATGGGTGACTGCTGTACACAGCCAACAACTGGGCTAAAGGAGTCCAAAAATCTAAACACAGACATACTTATCAATGTAATGAGACATTTAGAAAGAAAATGAAAATGAAAGAAAGAAAGAAAGAAAGAAAGAAAGAAAGAAAGAAAGAAAGAAAGAAAGAAAGAAAGAAAGAAAGAAAGAAAGAAAGAAAGAAAGAAAGATAAACAAAATTGTTACATTACCTAAATCGATGGATAGATTAGATGATAGACAGATAGATTGATATAGGAGAATTACATAGACAGAATAAACAGATACACTAGACTGATATGATAGACAGATAGATAGATAGATAGATAGATAGATAGATAGATAGATAGATAGATAGATAGATAGATATATAGATACTATATTGTTACATTACATAAATCGATAGATTGATTGTATAGATGTAATAGATAGATTGGATGGATAGATAGATAGATAGATAGATAGATAGATAGATAGATAGATAGATAGATAGATAGATAGATAGATAGATAGATAGATAGATAGATAGAATTTATTGTTACTTTGTGTAGAGATAGATAGATAGATAGATAGATAGATAGATAGATAGATAGATAGATAGATTATCTTGATACTTTGGATATATAAAGAGATATGATTGATAGATAGATAGATTAGATTAGATTAAAGAGCTGCGCAAACTGCTGGCACTATATAAAGCTTGTATAATAATAAAAATAATAATAGATAGATAGATCAAGAGATACTATATTGTTACATGACATAATTAGACAGATAGATAGAATGTGCAGATATAATAGATAGATAGATAGATACATAGATAGATAGATAGATAGATAGATAGATAGATACTATAGTATATTATTACATTGCATAAATAGATGGATAGATCGATTGTATAGATAGATTGGATAGATAGGATCGATAGATAGATAGTCAAACTACTTTGGCAAAACCAAAACACAAGCCCCTTTTGGTAATTGATTCTCTGTAACAGGATAATTCTATTAAATTATACATATACTTCTTTAAAACCTAGGGAGTGGAGTATCAGCCCCCCCCCCATACAGTAACCTAAACATTGTGTAAGTGAAGAGTAGGGCTCCTTCCATGCTGTAGCGCAATGCAGCCCCAGTGATGGCAGTAGGGAGGGGGACATGGTGCCAGGCCATCTGTGTATATGGTGGTATGTTGTATACAGCACCTACCATAGGGCAGATGTATGGAGAGGACTGTGCCACACCCAGCATAGAATGGACATCCAGGGAGGGGCCACCTTTACTACACTGCATGGCTTTCCCTGTCGGTATACAACACCGCTTTAATAACAATGATGATAATAATAATACATTGCTGCATATTCCAAACCCACACATCCTCCAGTATAGATAAATAAAACAATGAATCCTCCTGTGATCCCCCCAGCACTGCACACCCTTATAATACTACATATTACAGAGGTAGGTGGTCACTCACCCCAACAACCACACAGTCGTCACCCTGAAATAAGGGCAGATACTTGTCCCCTCTTTGGACCTCCGACTGATTTAAAGGGCGGAATCTGCACAGGACCTTGATGCTGCACTCGGTGGTTTCAGCCATGATGGGGAGGTGAGGAGGATGGCAGAGGTGAGGAGGATGGCAGAGGTGAGGACTTTTCTTCCAGCCGGCTGGGGTGATGGATGGATCGGAGTAGGATCTGGAAGGTGGGGTGTTGCTGTGTGGTGGATCCCAGGGGGGACGATCACTAGATCCAGACTAGATCCAGCTGTCAGAGCCAAGCCCTGGATGGTGAGGAAGGATGCTCAGAGGATGCGGAGATACACAGGCTGTGGGTGGAGGAGGGTGGCAGAGGTATCCAGCCGGCTGACAGCTCTCATCTGCATGCGGTGGGCTGTGCTGAGAGGTCCGTGTTGTTGGTCCGGCCAGTGGGCTGATCAATGGACATGGATACACAATGGAAGGTGACTGCTGCAGAGAGGAAGCCACCAGTGCGCACCGCAGCCTCTGTACACTGACTAATCATTCCCTGTACCGCACGGCTCTGCGGATTTAAGGTGGAGCAGCCCTTTAAGGGGGGGAGCAAACCACTGCAACTGCCACTGCTTCCTTAAGGGCGCTTTGGTTTATGGGTTGTCTTGGGTTGGATGACTCGATAGTACATACTAGTAGATTGCAGTAAAAAATATCATCAATTTCTCCATAAGAATAAGGGTGCTTCTGTGTATGGCTTGTCCTGGTTTGCACGACTTGTTAGTATACTGGTAGATCGCAATCATAAATATCACCCATTTCTCCATAATTAAAGTCTATAAGGGTTCTTCTGTTTATGGGTTGTCCTGGTTTGGGTGACTTGTTAGTACATACTAGTAGATTGCAGTAATAAACATCACCAATTTCTCCATAATATGAATAGAGAGGGTTGCTTCTGTTTATGAGTTGTCCTAATTTGGATGATTTGTTAATACTCACAGGGCTGGTACAAGGATTTTTGACACCCTAGGCGAACCTCATTTTGCCGCCCCCTTGGCTCCACCCCCTTTGCCCTGCCCATGTATACCCCACCTTTCTAATGAAGCGCCCATCAAATGAAGCCCACCAGCGCCCATCAAATGCAGCCTCACTAGCGCCCATCAAATGCAGCCTCACCAGCGTCCATCAATGCAGCCTACCAGCGCCCATCAATGCAGCCTCACCAGCACCCATCAAATGCAGCCTCATCGGCGCCCATCAAATGCAGTCTCAACCAACGCCTATCAAATGCAGCCTGATCAGTGACCATTAAATACAGCCTCACCAGCGCCCATCAATGCAACCTACCAGTGCCCATCAATGCAACCTCACCAGGGCCCATCAAATACAGCCTCACCAGCACCCATCAATGCAACCTACCAGCACCCATCAAATGCAGCCTTGCCAGCGTCCATCAATGCAACCTACCAGCACCCATCAATGCAGCCTCACCAGCGCCCATCAAATGCAGCCTCACCAGCGCCCATCATATGCAGCCTCACCAGCATCCATCAATGCAACCTACCAGCACCCATCAATGCAGCCTCACCAGCACCCATCAAATGCAGCCTCACTAGCGCCCATCAATGCAACCTACCAGTGAACATCTATGCAGCCTCACCAGTGCCCATTAATGCAAACTACCAGCGCACATCAATGCAGCCTCACCAGCACCCATCAAATGCAGACTACCAGCACCTATCAATAAATGTTTGCTTGCTTCCATTCATTCGGGAGTCAGACACAGTCCCCCACCAGGTGCTGCGCCTCTGACACTATGGGGGTTATTTAATAAAGGAAAATCCACTTTGCACTGCAAGTGCACTTGAAAGTTCACTGAAAGTGCACTTGGAAGTAAAGTCACTGTAGATCCGAGGGGGACATGCAAGGAAAATAAAACACAGCATTTTAGCTTGCACATGATTGGATGATAAAATCAGCAGAGCTTCCCCTCATTTCAGATCTACTCCTTAGATTTAGAGCGACTGCAATTCTAAGTGCACTTGCAGTGCAAAGTGGATTTGCCTTTGGTAAATAACCCCCAATGTGCGAACAGAAGGGTGGCTGCCTGCTGGTGCTGAGACTTAGTTGCTTGCTACAGAGAGCAGAGAGTAGGCACACCAGTGGCAGCAGTTTGCCTAGTGGTAGCACCGGCCCCGAGTACTCACTAGTAGATTGCAGTAATAAATATCACCCATTTCTCCTAACGTAATATAAAATATGCTACAAATTGACAGTTGTTCATTTTGAAGCAGTGATCGTGTTTGAATAAAACAGAACATTTATTGGGATTGCTACAAAGTTGATAAACCTTGTATCACTTTCATTATACAGCCATAGGCACCTGACTGTTCATTTTGCATCAAAATATAACAAACTCCAATAATTATTTAAAAATAAACAAAATAAGCTGAGAGGATACATTCAATCAACTATAAGACTGCATCTAATGTTCTGATCGTGTAAAAAGATACACAAGTAATATAAAATAATGGATATACATAACACTTTCAAGTTTATTAATATTTTTAGATTCTTCGTAAGGACATTTAAAGGTGACCTTCACTAGAAAACAAAAGTAATCATGATCCGCCCCTGCCTGTTACATAATTATCTATCTATCTATATATCTATATCTATATCTATATATATAGATATATAGATATATAGATATATAGATATATATAGATATATATACATATATATATATATATATATATATATATATATATATATATATATATATATATATAGATCTAGATATATATACTTTCACCAGCCACTTTATTAGGTACACCTTGCTAGCACCGGGTTGGACCCCTTTTGCCTTCAGAACTGCTGATCTTCAGTAATTTTTTCATCTTTCCATCTATTAAATCTTCTGCCCTTGTCGTTTTAAAGTGGTTGTAAACCCTTTTAAAAAATCCTGAAAAAAAAAAATCCTGCAAGACAAAGACATAATGAGCTAGTATGCATAGCATACTAGCTCATTATGAATAACTTACCTGAGAACAAAGCCCCCGAAGCAGTCCTCCGACTTCCTCTTCGCCGCTGCCATATGATTCGCCGCCGCTGTGATTCGCTGGAGCCGCAATGACGTCACTCCCACGCATGCGCACTGGAGCCGACGCTCGCGGCATATCACCGCGATCTGCGGCCTGCCCCAGTGCGCTTGCGCGCCGCTGTCTACGACGCATATGCCGTAGACAGCGGTGGCTGTCTTCGGGCAATTATCTCCTAGACTGTATAGGTTTAGGAGATATTTCTTGGACCTACAGGTAAGCCTTAATCTAGGCTTACCTGTAGGTCAAAGTTGGTTGTAAGGGTTTACAACCACTTTAACTTTGGATAGTAAAACGTTTTTTTTCTGCCAGTAAATACCTTATACAGCCCACTTCTTCATTCTTGTCTGGTAATTAGCCTAGGCTTATGACATCGTGCACAGCTCTCCCTCACTCTTATGAGAGTTTGGTAAGAAGGGAGTGGAAGGGGAGTCATAAGAGGGCCAATGAGAGCTGCAGAGCTGGAGGTCTCTGTGTGTCTGTGTAAATCCAGGAAGTAAACAGGCAGCAGCTTCAGCTGCCCACAGTTAAAATGATTGCAGCCAGACTCAGTGGAGGGAGATTTCTGCAGCCTGTTTGACAGTACAGAATCGCAGTATATATAAAATAATATGCAAAGTGGTTGGAGGGAAGCTTCAGAATGGCAAAGATATTTTTATTAAAAATTATGTGAGCAGACTGCAGTCCCTCTTTAATTCTTTGTGGCATAGATTTAACAAGGTGTTGGAAACATTTCTTAAAGATTTTGGTCCATATTGACATGATAGCATCACGCAGTTGCGGCAGATTTTGTCGGCTGCACATTCATGATGCAAATCTCCTGTTCCACCACATCCAAAAGGTGCTCTATTGGATTGAGATCTGGTGATTGTGGAGGCCATTGGAGTACAGGGACCTCATTGTCATGTTCAAGAAATCAGTGGTGAGATGATTTGGGCTTTGTGAGATGGTGCATTATTCTGCTGGAAGGAGCCATCAGAAGATGGGTACACTGTAGTCATAAAAGGATGGACATGGTCAGCAACAATACTCAGGTAGGCCGTGGTGTTTAAATGATACTCAGCTGGTACTAAGGGGCCCAAAATGTGCCAAGAAAATATCCCCCACACCATTACACCACCACCAGCCTGAATTGTTGATACAAGGTTGGATGGATCCATGCTTTCATGTTGTTTACACCAAATTCTGACCCTACCATCTGAATGTCTCAGCTGAAATCGGGACTCATCGGACCAGGCAATGTTTTTCCAATCTTCTATTGTACAATTTTGGTGAGCCTGTGCAAATTATAGCCTCAGTTCCCTGTTCTTAGCAGACAGGAGTGGCACCCAGGATGGTCTTCTGCTGATGTAGCCCATCTGCTTCAAGGTTCAATGTGTTGTGCGTTCAGAGATGGTATTCTCCTCTGACCTCTGACATCAACAAGGCATTTTCCTCCACACAACTGCCACTCACTGGATATTTTCTCTTTTTCTGAAGAATCTCTGTAAACCCTAGAGATTGTTGTGCATAAAAATTCCAGTAGATCAGCAGTTTTTGAAATACTCAGACCACCCCATCTGGCACCAACAACCATGCCACGTTCAAAGTCACTTAAATCCCCTTTCTTCCCCATTCTGATGCTTGGTTTGAACTTTGAAAGCCATCTTCACCGCTTCTAGATGCCTAAATGCACTGAGTTGCTGCCATGTGATTTGCTGATTAGCAATTTCTGTTACCATGCAATTGAACAGGTATACCTAATAAAGTGGCCAGTGCGTATATGTATTACCAAAAGTATCGGGATGTCTGCCTTTACATGCACATGAATTTCAATGACATCCCAGTCTATAACAGCTTCAATTCTTCTGGGAAGGCTGTCCACAAGGTTTAGGAGTGTGTCTATGGGAATGTTTGATCATTCTTCCAGAAGCACATTTGTGAGGTCAGGCACTGATGTGGACGAGAAGGCCTGGCTCTCAGTCTCTGCTCAAATTCATCCAAATGGTGTTCTATCGGGTTGAGGTCAGGACTCTGTGCAGGCCAGTCAAGTTTCTCTTCCCCAAATTCACTCATCCATGTCTTTATGGACCTTGATTAGTGAAATGGTCCAAATCATTTGGTGGAGGGGGGATTATTGTGTGGGTTTTTTTTCCCAGGGATTGGGCTTGACCCCTCAGTTTCAGTGAAAGCATCAGTATACCAAGACATTTTGAACAATTTTATGTTCCCAACTTTGTGGGAACAGTTTGGGGATGGCCCCTTCCTGTTCCAACAGGACTGCACATCAGTGCGACATGGATGAGCGAGTTTGGGTGGAGAAACTTGAATGACCTGCACAGAGTCCTGACCTAAACCCAATAGAACACCTTTGGCATAAATTAGAATGGAGACTCTGAGCCGGGCCTTCTCATTCAACAACAGTGCCTGACCTCACAATAACTCTTCTGGAAGAATGGTCTAACAATCCCATAGATACACTCCTAAACCTTGTGGACAGCCTTCCCAGAAGAGTTGAAGCTGTTATAGCTGCAAAGGGCGGGCCAAGTAAATATTGAACCCTACGGACTAAGACTGGCATGCCAATAAAGTTAATGTGCGTGTAAAGAAGGCAGGCATCCCAATACTGCTGGTAATATAGTGTATATCTATATAGATATATATATTATATAGATATACATATCTACATACAGTATATAAACTATATTGTCAAAAGTATTGGGCCGCCTGCCTTTACACGCACATAAACTTTAATGGCATCCCAGTCTTAGTCCGTAGGGTTCAATATTGAGTTGGCCCACCCTTTGCAGCTATAACAGCTTCCACTCTTCTGGGAAGGCTGTCCACAAGGTTTAGGAGTGTGTCTATGGGAATGTTTGATCATTCTTCCAGAAGCACATTTGTGAGGTCAGGCACTGATGCTGGACAAGAAGGCCTGGCTTGCAGTCTCTACTCTAATTCATCCCAAAAGTATTCTATCTGGGTTATGGTCAAGACTCTGTGCAGGCCAGTCAAGTTCATGTGCATGTAAAGGCAGGTGTTCCAATATTTTTGACAATATAGTATATATATATATATATATATATATATATATATATATATATATTAGCACCGCTGGCAGGCCGTTCTCCCAGCGATTGGAGGGGAACGGAGAGGAGAGCTTCTGCCCGGATGATTAGATCGCCGGGAACATAACAGCTTTCATTTCAATAGCTGTGTGTTCCCCGCTGCACGCTGTCACATACAGCCCCTCCTCTTTGTCCAGGCACTTTGATAGACAGATCACCCGTCCAATCCTTGGACAGGTGATCTGTCTATCAAAGTTCCCTGGACAAGGGGGAGGGGCCGTATTTGACGGCGTGCAGCGGGGAACACACAGCTATTGAAATGAAAGCTGTTATGTTCCCGGCGCTCTGATCATCCTGGTGGCGCTCTCCCCTCTTTTCTCCTGCACAGGTAGGCGGCATTTGTGACACATGCTGCATTGGTGACACAGGCTTATTTGGGGACACAGGCTTCATTGGTGACACAGGCTTCATTGGGTACACAGGCTGCATTTGTGACACAGGCTGCATTGGGGACACAAGCTTCATTGGAGACACAGGCTGCATTTGTGACACAGGCTGCATTTGTGACAGAGGCTTCATTGGGGACACAGGCTGCATTGGTGACACAGGCTGTATTGGTGACACAGGCTGCATTGGTGGACACAGGTTGCACTGGCAAGCACAGGCTGCATTGGTGACACAGACTGCATTGGTGGACACAGGCTTCACTGGCAGGCACAGGCTGCATTGGAGACATGAGCTACATTTCGCGACACAGGCTGGATTAGTGGACACAGGTTGCACTGGCAGGCACAGGCTGCATTGGTGACACAGGCTGCATTGGCGACACATGCTGCATTGGAGACACAGGCTTCATTGGGGACACAGGCTGCATTGGTGACACAGGCTGCATTGGAGATACAGGCTGCATTGGTGGACACAGGCTGCAGTGGCGGGCACAGGCTGCAGTGGCGGGCACAGGCTGCATTGGCGGGCACAGGCTGCCTTAGTGGGCACAGGCTGCCTTAGTGGGCACAGGCTGCATTGCTGGCACAGGCTGCATTGGCGGGCATGTGCTGCATTGGTGGGCGCAGGCTGCATTGGTGGACACAGGCTGCATTGGTGGACACGGGCAGGTTGCATTGTCCGGCATGGATAAAGAGTAATATTTATTTGTATAACTTAATTCTGCATAAAACATTCAAGTGTCATTTTATGAGATCATTTATGAGGGCGTGTTTTTTACACAATGCAGAGAATTAACCACTTAGGTGCCACAGTGAGCATCGCAAGCATACTTTACTGCATATAGAGACTGATTTTACTGTTGTGGGTTTAGTGACCCTTTAAGTTTTGACAATACAGAGAAGAAGGGTATTACAAAATATAACAGTAATATTTAGGGCAAAAAGTATATACTATATAAATATTATATAATAGTGTGGAAAAAAAAAAAAAAACATATATATATATATATATATATATATATATATATTTTTTTTTTTTTTTTTTTTTTTTTTTTAAAGGGCAACGCTACTTTTGTAGTGAAAAAAATAGCAAATAAAGAAAAAATAATATAACACATATAATTGTGACACTAATCATATTGTAATTGAATATTATTAAAAATTACCTCTCCTTTTCAATCTGCAGCGCCTGTAATTTTCTGAGAATGCATTGAAATAGGGCTACATGGAGTTGTTCTATACACAGAGTGTGTACTGACCACTTCCCAGAAACATAATTTCCTGTTTGTGTGATTGGCTCACCAATTTTTCCAGAAGTCTGCCTAAGATACAAGTCAGATACACATGGATTACTTCAGAATAGGGATGAGCTCGGTGTTCAACTCAAAAGCATGTTCAACTTGAACATCGGCCGTTCGTCTGTTCGGCAAATTCAGAACTTTGTGGACCGTTCGCACAAAAATCGTGTGGCACGAACGGTCCACAATGCACTACACCATCGCAGTGCATTGTTGGCTCATGATTGAGCACCGGCAGCAAGGAGAGCCATAATTGGCCACAGACAGGATGCCTGTGGCCAATTATAGCTCAGGGGGTTTAGTACACGCCCCACACTATATAAGGCTGCCAGCATGGCGGCCTTGTGTAGTGTGTTCCGGCGTGCAGGGAAAGAGCTAGATAGGCAGGGACAATGTGTTCTTTTCTCAGGCATCTTAAAGTTAAAGTGGTGTTGTGTGCCTCTAGCACAGTATACACCTGTATCTACCCTTTATTACTGTTTTTCTCTAATTAAGGCATCTGCAGGAGTTAGTGGGTGTTGTGTGCCTCCAGCACAGTATACATCTGTATCTACCCTTTATTGCTGTTTTTCTCTAATTAGGGCTTCTGCAGGAGTTAGTGGGTGTTGTGTGCCTCCAGCACAGTATACACCTGTATTTACCCTTTATTGCTGTTTTTCTCTAATTAAGGCATCTGCAGGAGTTAGTGGGTGTTGTGTGCCTCCAGCAAAATATACACCTGTATCTACCCTTTATTGCTGGTGTTCTCTAATACAGGCATCTGCAGGAGTTAAAGTGGGTGTTTTACACCTGAAGATACCCCTTATTGCTGGTGTTGTCTGTTGCATATCTTGCATATTAGCCTTTAAAATTAGCACTTTTGATTTTGAGTCCCATAGACTTTTATAGGGTTCTAAAGTTCGTACGAATTTTAGGTCCGTTCGAAGGTACTGGTGCGAACAGAACCAGGGGGTGTTTGGCTCATCCCTACTTCAGAATAACAAAAGGTAGGAATCTGCAACAAAGGTTGTTAAAATCCTTGCATTATACATAGATCACCCAGAGGGGAATGTTTTTTTTCTCAACAAAAGTAGAGTTGCGGTTTAAGAGAAGAAAAAGGAGAAGAAAGGATGACAAAAAGGAAAAGAAGGAAATGCACTAAAAGAGCGACCCCTCTGACAATCAGGTCTATGGATGCACTATTATGTATGCTGTAATCTTGTAAAGTTATCAGAGATCTGTAAAAGTTTCCTGGGAAAAAGGAAGTTGCCCAAGGAGTTTTGGTTTTCTCAAATTCCCAAACTTCATAATTTAATGTAGCTGACATTTTTTCATGAATCAAGTGACATTTTACATTTTATTTGATTCACTGTTGGGATAGAGGACCACCGTTTGTTTAACTTCTTTAGTTTGATTAGCTTCTGTAAATATAAATGTCAGTAAACTGAATTAGTTATTTGTACAACTGGGAGGTTTAGGGTTTAAAAAAGCCACCTTTGGTGATTTATGTACATGTTTGACTAACAAGGGGGAAGTTATTTGAAACATCCAAAAAGGTTTAATTTTGGGGCATTCCAACCAAATGCAGGACCACATTGATGGGGTAAATTTAGCCAAACTCAGAGGAACCATGTACCGATGCATAAGTAATTTATAATTAGATTCAATAGCTGTGGTATAAATAGAACAGTGAGCTGTGGTTTTCCAGATCTGGGTCCAGTCCTCTCTCTCAATGGCTCTCCCAAATTATTTTTCCATTTAGTCACATATTTGTGGGGACAAAGCAGTTGTCTGCCTAATAAAGATACATATATAGTATAGTGGATATATAGCCTTTTACTGAGCGGTCATGTAGACAGATATGTACAAAAGAGGTAAGAGTGAAATGTGGGGATTTGGTTCCAATCATTTCAGAAATACATTTTTTAATACGGAGATAACAAAAGATTTCTCACAATGGTATTTTATGTGGATTGCAAAGAGATTGAAAAGATCAAACTCCAGACAAGGATATTAAGTTATAGATTCTAGTTACATTTTTTGAAACCCGTTTAAATTAGTGGGGGTCCTCAAATCCGGGCAGGAACGTTGGGTTACGAATGATTGTAAGTAATGAAGAATATGAAAACATTAGTTTCTCAAAATATTTAACCAAATCCCTGACTTGAACGGAATGTTTAATAATTGAATTAGTAATACGTTTTCAATATTTCTCAGTAATCTATAACAAATTTGAGATTGATATTGGATCTCTTTCCATTGCCTCTATGTATACCTATAGGGGAGGATCGATGGAGTTATAATAAGCAGTTAGCTGGGCAATCTGTGCTGCAGAATAATAGGAAGATATTTATGGTTCTGCAATACCTCCTCTCCTTTTGCGTTGAAAAATAGTGGTATGATTGATTTGGGGTTTATTTTTTTTCCACATAAATGAGGTTCTGAAGTGTGCGTAAGATACAAGGAGGGATATGAACTGGGGTTTTTTAAAAAGGTAGAGGAGTTTAGGGAGGTAAGTCATTTTTATCACTGCTATATGACCTAACCAAGAGATCTGATACTTGTAGAGAGAATTATAAGAAGAGGTGATAGAAACACCCAAATATGAGAGGAAAGTAAATACCTAAGTGAATAGAAAGGATGATTGTAGAGTCAAAAGATCATCTGGCAAATTAATGTTAAGGGCTTTGGATTTAGCATTATCAATATGTAGCTCAGGAGCATTCTGGAAGCATTCTAACTCATGCATTAAATTAGATAAAGATACAACAGGGTTGTAAATAATCATTAAGACATCATCTGCAAAGAGGTGTAATTTATGATTATAGCATGCCAATTCTAAACCTTTAATATTATTGTAATTATATAAAGCTATAGCAAGAGGTTCAATAATGAATGCGAATAGTAATGGGGTATGGGGATAATGGACATCCTTGTCTGGTTCTGCCTTGAATATTGATGAAAAGGGAACGGAAACCATTTTACTGTTGATTAGCGCAAGGATTACAGTATAGGGCGCTTTACACTTTTGGGAAAATTGGGGCCAAAACCCCATTTTGTAAGGGTGAGGAGCAAATAAGGCCTTAGGACTGTGTTGAAGGCCTTTCTGATGTCTAATGACAGCAACAAAGCTGGGTATTTCCTAATTTTAGTTGTTTGGATGATTTCTGAAATTCTTCTGATATTATCACTCGCTTGCCTTATCGGTATTAAACCTACTTGGTCTTTGCTCACTATTTTAACAATTTCTGTGTTTAAGCGAGATGCTAATATTTCATAAATAGTTTAGTGTCAAAATTAAACAAAGAAATGGCATGAAAGTTGGATCATGTGATGGTATCTCAATGAGGGTTAGGGAACATACATATTGAAGCAAGAAGCATGTCGTTAAATAGGTAAAATATATTTTTCCTACAATGAAGATATTTATCCGCCTGAGTAGTTAAGCAAAGATCTAATTGTGTCTGGGCGTCAGAGCTTTTAAAAGGGAAGAGGAGGGGGTGGATTTATATAGAGTATGAAAAGTTGTATAGCATTCTTCTAATTGTTTACGTTTTTCAGCTCTCTGTTTTTTTAATTGAGCAATAAATTGATTCAATTTATCATGTATTAGGGCTTTGTGAACACACTACAGCGAAGCTGGGAATATGTCTGGGGTTAAATTTAAGGAAAAGTATTCTAATAAATATTCTGATACAGTATTTTTTGTTGAATTATGGGGTCATTTAATTGAGAGTCATTCATGAACCCTCTTCTTTCCCGAGGTCTGTTATATAAAGAGGTAAATATGATAAAGACAACATCGTGATCGACCATGGGATGCTGAGAATGTCACAGGAAACACTCAGCTACTCTCGGCTCTGCTTGGGACTGCAAGAGGAACCGAGAGCCGCTGTAACAACATATTCAGCGAGCCATCGCAATTTGCTACGGAAGTAACATTCTGTCGCCGCCATCTTGGTACACCCCACACTCGTCTACAGTAAGGATACACTAAGAAGGGGTAAAGCGGACATGTTGTTACAACCATTGGAGTTTTGCATTTAAAATGTATTTTTAACAGTAAAGTCAGTTCATATAGTTAAATGGAGGACTTAGAACTCCGTCTGACTACTTAGATCTTGAATTTTAAAAGCAGCAGCAACCCTGCTCATGTCACAGGTTTGCTAATCTGACAGAAATTCGCTGCTTTTAAAATTCAACATCTAAGTAATCAGACGGAGTTGTAAGTACTGTATTTCACTATATACTAACTTTAATGTTATAAATACATCTAAAATGAAAAACTCCGGTGGGTGTAACAACATGTTCGCTTTAACCCTTCTTACTGTATCCTTACTGTGGGGTGTAGCAAGATGGCGGCAACGGGAAGGTCACTTCCATAGCAAACTGCGATTCATCACTGAATATGTCATTACAGTGGCTCTCGGGTCCTCTCGCAGTCCCGAGCGGAGCAAAGAGTAGCTGAGTGTACTCAGCTCGGCTCACAGTCATGCCCAGTCCCTGTGTTATGTCCATCATAGGGCAGGACTGTTGCATGACCGTGAGCGGAGCCAAGCTGAGTACACTTGGCTATGTATCTGAGCCCAGTCAAGCCCAATGGTAAGTCCAGCCCTGCTTGTAGCAAAGCATTTTATTTACTCTTGTGTACTGTTCACATTTCACTAAAGCTGTGTATCAGGGTTTGGATCTGAACCTTGGACCTTTGTGGTGTTTGGCTTTAAGCCCTTGTACACACGACGGATTCATTCCGGACGAGGTCCGGAAGTGATGTTGCATACACACGGTTGGACCAAGTTGTCGGAATTTCCGGTTGCCACGAATGCGGTGACGTAAGCCGTGTACGGTGGGCCTACAAAAGGGAAGTTCAGCACCACGTCTGGCACCCTTTTGGCTCCTTCTGCTGATCTTGTGTCTATCGCTTGTTAGTAGAAGTTTGGTGAGAGACGATTCGCACTTTTCAGATTTGTGATTCAGATCGCTACTGCTCTTCGGTTTGTGCTTGTCTTTGTGTATCTGATAATCAGTCCTTGCAGTCAGTAAGTATTTGTTTATCATTGTGGACTATATCTTGGTATAGTACACTTTGATTTGCATTTCTTATAGTCTGCTTGCTTCATCTATTCAGGTCGTTCTTTCAGGCCTTGCTGTTTATTGGTGCTTTCTGTTGTCCGTTCTGACAAGCCGACCGTTTTGAAACCATGTTTCGTCTACGTACTCATCGTAGAGTTTGTGCTGTGCAGGGGCTTCGTTTTGGGGTTGTTACTTTGACACAAGCCCGGTCCATGAACAGGGAGAGGAGGCGTTTGTGGACCAAGAATTGGTTGCGCCAGCGTGACCAGTTCTCGCACATGCCTTTGCTCCGTGAGATCCGGGAGAATAATCCTGATGATTTCAGGAATTATCTCCAGATGACGGACCCCGTTTTTCACCGTCTGCTGGCTTTGCTGACCCCTTATATCACCAGGCAGGATACCTGCATGCGGCAAGCCATCACTCAAGAGCAGAGGCTCATCGCCACGTTGTGCTACTTGGCAACAGGGAGAAGCCTTCATGACCTCAAGTTCTCTACAGGCATCTCCCCCCAGGCTCTGGGGATCATTATTCCAGAGACCTGTTCTGCCATCATTCAGGTCCCGCAGAAGGACTATATGAAGGTAAGTTGAGTGTTGACTCTCATAAGGGGATCTTATACTTTAGGCTTTAAATACTCAGTTCCCAAAATGTTATACTGATCTTGGCCAAAAATGTTTGTGTCTAATCTGCTTGCAATGTTAATTATTTAAATTACTAATTTTGGTTCTTGTTTCACTCCACAGTGTCATTCAACACCACAGGAATGGCAGACTGTGGCCTCCCACTTTGCCAGTCGTTGGGACTTTCCCAATTGTGGAGGAGCAATAGAGGGGAAGCACGTCCGCATCGTCCCACCACCCAACTCGGGGTCGTACTATTATAACTATAAGGGGTTTCATAGTATCGTGATGTTGGCGGTGGTGTCTGCGACATATGAGTTTTTGTATGTGGACGTGGGGCAAAATGGACGGATGTCGGATGGTGGAGTCTTCGCATTGACGGAGTTCTACTGGCGTCTCCAGAGTGGCAGTCTGGGCTTGCCACCCCCAGAGGAGAATCAGGAAGGACTCCCGTTCGTCTTTGTCGTGGGTGAGGCGTTTGCCCTGGCGAACCATCTGATGCGGCCTTTCCCGATGAGGACCCTCACCCCAGACCAGAGGATTTTTAATTTCCACCTGTCCAGAGCCCGAAGAGTGGTGGAGAACACTTTTGGTATACTGGCCAGCCGGTTCCGCCTTTTTCTAACGCCTATTCACATGGCGGAATACAAACTCAATCATATAGTGCTGGCGTGCTGTGTTCTGCACAATTTTCTTAAAAAAGTTTCTGTGAACTATGCGGTCTCAGTTGGCCAACACGAAGCAGACTTGCTGGAAAATGATGATAACCTCACGGGCCTTGAACCTGCTCATCCTGGCTTGCCCCCCCAAAGCGCCCGTGAGGTTAGAACCCAATACATGGACTACTTTGTGGGTTCTTCCACATCACCTACAATACAAAGCAAAAAAAACACACCATGTAATAAAAATATGATGACATACATTGATGAACTTACTGGAAGCTGTGTTCTCCGACACTCACCTGTTGTGGTGACAATTTGCCCAACCTCAACGATCTCTCCTTCCTCCTCCTCCTCCTCCTGCTCCTCTGCTTCTGGTTTTGGTATTGGGCCTTCTTTGGGAGGGGTGTGGTCCCTGGTGTCCTCATACTTGCCGAGTCTTCTTTCCCCTATGAGAATGTAAAAAAAGAATAATTAGCACACAGAGGGCAGAAATAGGAATATGAAACATTGCTTGGAAGTGTTGTACAATTGTGTTTTTTGGCCGAGTTCCAAGGTGAGAACATTATTGTGGACACTTTGTGAAGCTGCAATACTTATCTGCAGAACGATGTTTCTTACGAATGAACGAAACCATGAACTTGAAAGTGGCCATTTTAAAATGCACAACATGAAATCAAAGCACATGGAGCAGCATGCAAGCAAGAATAATCATATGAACACACGACAACTACTTACTTTTTTTAAGAACACGCTTGATCCTTATGTACTGCTCGTGCTCCCTCAGTTTCAGGTCTGACCAGCGTTTTCTCAGTTGATCCTTGGATCGGCGTACCCCAAAATTCTTATGAAGACTCCTCACAACTTTATTCATGATCTTGGCCTTTCTGATATTTGGGTTTGGGTAAGGTCCATACTTCCCATCATAGTCGGTCCTGTTCAATATGTCCATCATCTCCAACATCTCTCCAAAAGACATATTTGAGGCCTTAAATCTTCTCTTCCTGGATCCAGACGTTTCAGGCTTTCCTCAACCTCCTCCTCGTTTTTGGAACTGTGATTGCGCACCTGTATTCTCTCCGCCATGTGCTCTCCCCACTGCGCCAAAAGCGAAGGGGTGGGGAATAGTCTAGAAAGAACGTCAGGGGCGGGCGGAGTTTCACGCATGCGCACTGTATATAAAACGCAACATGCGTGTGTCGTACGTACGATCTGGGAACAGAGTGAGGTGCAGACGCAACGATCGTGCAAACAAAGGTAACATTTTTAACTTGGTGCATCACTAGACTAGACTGCTTCTATCTAGGCCGATGTTGGGACAAGATTAGGAGGGTTTTCATGGCATTATTAGTATTTTAGAGTTTGTCTTGTGTTGTGTCTTGCAGACAAGATGGATCCATTCGTAAACCCTAATTTTATGGGGCTATTCGTCCAACTGTACAAGGAGATGCCCTGCCTGTGGCAGATCAACAACCAGTTTTATCACGACAGAAGAAAGAGGAAGGCAGCACTGGAGAAACTTTTTTCTTTGGTGCGGATCATGGTCCCCACGGCAGACATGGCCTATATGAATAGGAAAATTGGGGCCATGAAGATAATATATCTCAGGGAGAGAAAGAAGCACCTGGAGTCCTTGAGATCAGGAGATCCAGATGCTGTTTATTACCCCAGGATGGTTTACTTCCACAGGCTGCATTTTCTGGTAGACCAGGGGGTACCCAGGCCACCACTCGACTGTCTTCCTTCAAGGCATCCTTCATCCCCAGCTGAGGCTTCCAACATCCAACCTGGGCCTTCCAGGCAGCAACATGTGGTAGGGCCCAGCTTGAGACAGGTATTGCATTGTTGAACATATTTCTTGTGATACATTTAATGATGTTAACTAGATGTTCTTATTGATCAGTAAGTTGGCATTTAACAAAGTGGTTTACATCTCAATAGACAGTAGTGACCATGAATGATTGGGACGGGAATGAAAAATGCTGGGCTCAGAATGATAGTCTGTTCTATTTGGTAACATTCAATTTGCAAAAGTCAAGAGCTCAAAATGGTGTGATTGATGATCAAAAAACTAAAACTATGTCCCATTTTCATACACAGGAAGACCTCAGTCAGGGGGAGGCTGTGGCAAGTGGCAGCCAGGAGATCGACCAACGCCCTCCTTCTCCTCCTCCTGTCACAACTACAGGAGCCCAGCCACAGCCTCGAAGGATGCCTGGTGGGAAGTGCCTAAGGAAGACGAGAGAGTGATGGCCTGGGTTCAGTCTGGTCTGCCAGAAGATGCAGCCTCTTGAAGAACCACATCCTGGGGACATAAATGGCATCTGAATTTCCTGATCTCTAGGACTTCTGGACCAGACTTCTCTCCCTGAGATATGTACTCCTCAGGCCACCAATTTTTCTTATTCTAATTTGTTCATGTCTGCCCTGGGGGCCAAAGGCTGCACCAAAGTAACAAGTTTCTCCAGCGCTGCCTTCCTCTTTTTATTTTATTGCTACCAAAATAAAGGTTTGTTTTGTTTGATGAAATACTTGCGTATGTGTTTTCCTTCCAAAAGGCCAGTTTATTTGTGAGCAGGCAGGTACATTTCCCCAAAAAAAGTGAAATGAATAACAAGGGGTACCAACACTAAACAACCTCCTGTAGATTAAAAAAGAAAATATAAAAAATATAATAATGTTGTTGTGGTAAGTTTACACACAAAACACACCCCAATAAATTGAGAAATTAGCAAACTGTCAAAAAAGGAGATGTTTAGGAAAAAACTAAAAATAAATGCATCCAAAAAAATATATATAAAATTGTGTAGATGTGACGAAATCCAAAATTGTATTGCCGAAATGGTTAAAAAAGAGTCAGGAAATACGTTCGGGAGAAGTGTGTGTGACTATGAGCATCTAAAGAAGTTCCTTCTTGCAGCATTGTAAAGAACAAGAGAATGCTCTTCATGAAATAATTTTTAACATTAAAGCGTGACGAATGTGCTATATCGATTACGAGCAGTAGTTTTACCCGAACGAGCGCTTCCGTGTCGGAATTTGAATGTGAGAATGCGTGGCACCTTGTCCGTCGGAGTAGGCTACACATGATCGGAGTATGTCCGATCGGAGCAGTTTGTCGGAAAATATTTCCGGCAAGTTGGAAAATTTGGTCCGACGGATATTCCGACGGAAACAGTCCGATGCATACCACACACAGTCGGAATATCCGACAAAACGCTCCGATCGGACACATTCCGACGGAATCTCCGACCGGGTGTACAAGGGCTAAGTCTTCTCGCTGTTCCACCTGAGAAGCTAGACAGCTCCCAAACCCAGCTGTGAAGCCGCAAGGAGTCAAAGCCAGCTTTCCACACTAAAGATGTTGGTGCGGGGGACCTGAATATTGGTGAACAAACAACTTCAAAGCTGTGTATCAGGGTTTGGATCTGAACCTTGGACCTTTGTGGTGTTTGGCTGTAAGTCTTCTCGCTGTGCCACCTGAGAAGCTAGACAGCTCTCAAACCCAGCTGTGAAGCCGCAAGGAGTCAAAGCCAGCTTCCCACACTAAAGATGCTGGTGCGGGGGACCTGTATATTGGTGAAGAAACAACTTCATATGAGGACGGCGCTGGATCACTGGGCAGGGGAGGGTCCTTTTATCAAAAGTCAGCAGCTACAGTATTTGTAGCAGTTGACTTAAAATCTTTTGTTTTCCTAGGGTAAAGAACCAGTTTAACCTATTGTACAATTACATTTTTATATACTGTACAAGGTATAATTGTATCAAAAAAAGGACAGAAACACAGATAATAAGGCATTGTTTATTGGTAAGATTATGGGCAAGGTCAGCACAGCCAGACAGCGAGGTACAGGAACATAAGGCAGAGGGATTGTGAGGACAATGGTCAGTTAACTGGCAGGCAGCACAGTAAAAACACAGAAAAAAAAAGTCCAACAACATGGGCCGGAGACAAAATAGGCAGGCAAAGATGCAGAGACAGGTCAAAGGTAAATCAGGTCATACACGGGAAGGCAGAAGTAGTACATGAGGTTGCAGGTAAACCAGGAGCAAGCTGAAAATCTCTGTCAAACTCTAGCTTATATAGGCTTTTTGGTGCCAGTACCATTGTTCAGCATACACTTCATTACTGTACAGGTTAAAGCACCCACACATGTGCACTAATACACATTTGAAACTGAGCTTATCTACAGAAACACAAACATTACCCTGCATGGATCTTCTTGTAAAAAATTTGGGAAAACAGCGCTGTCCAGAAAATACTAAAAAATCCTATATCAGTGAAGCAGGAAATTAAATTATAGATTCTTGCTGCAACTTAATGTGGGATACACACAATATACAATAATTCAAAAAGAAAGCTGCACTAGAAATCATATAGTGCAAAATGATATCATTACTATCATAACATAATTTATCCTGTGTGCAAAAAAATTGATATAACCACAAGTAATACAAATAAAAACATAAACGAATTGAAAACGTGAACAGTCCCAAAAAAAGGGGGAGAGAGACAAGAAGATGAGGCTTCAGTCCATTTAGGTGACTCTGTACAAAACACCCTCCAAGTATGTAGCAAGTGCACCCAGAGAAAGGAATTCCTCCACCACTAGATTCAGTGAGGCTTACCAGCTGACAAGATCTCTTTTTAGGGAGATCATACGTGCTCGCAAACAAAATCATCAATCCGGTCCCTTTAAAAGACACTGCTGATATCTCCAACTGGTGTATCCCCTCCCATAGCGTAACGCCATATAAAACTTTTATTTAAACACAATAAAACAAAAATTGCAAACTCACAATTTCAGCCGCATACAAGCGTGTATATAGTAACGAGCCGGCCAGCTCTCTCTCGCTTACACTGCCCGTCCTTCCTAGACCAACGGGGAATGGTGGTGACGTCAGCACGCCGCTCAACCCTGGATCTTCTTGTGCTGGAACAAACTTGACCTTCCGCACACCAGGAGTCAGAAGTAAAACACACAACATAGGTGTTGGGGCAGGAATATAACATAAAATATAATGTATACAGTGCAAGGGATAGAAGTATAATGTACAAGATATTGAATGCAATGTAGGGGTAAGTATTATATCATACAACAGAATGTATGCAGTGCAGGGTTCAGGAGTATAATATATAACATAGCTTATACCGTGCAGGGGTCAGGTGTGCAATGTACAACATAGTATATAGCAGTGTTTTTCAACCTTTTTTCATTTAAGGCACCCTTCAAAAATGATGGACAATCTCGAGGCACCATTTAAAATTTCTGGACAGTCTAGAGGCACCCCATTCTAAAATGTAAAAATGATTCTAATAGTTTTACATAATGCAGCGACATCCAAAAGTCCAAGTAGGACACCCAACATTACAGGTGATTTATTCTTCCAAAGCAAATACACTTTTTCAAACCAACTATTATTCCAATGTTTCCCCATCAGCATAGGCGTGAGCAGTTTATTTTATTAGTGTGTGCACCCCAAAGCTCAAGCACACATACCTGTATATCTATCTATCTATCTATCTATCTATCTATCTATATATATATATATATATACCGGTAATATATATATATATATATATATATATATATATACAGATAGCTATAGTTATACAGTACACACACACACATATGTCTTTATGGACCTTGCTATGTGCACTGGTCCAAATCATTTGGTGGAGGTGGGGATTATGGTGTGGGGTTGTTTTTCAGGGGTTGGTCTTGGCCCCTTAGTTCCAGTGAGGGGAACTCTTAAGGCATCAGCATACCAAGACATTTTGGACAATTTCCTGCACCAAACTTTGTGGGAACAGTTTGGGGATGGCCCCTTTCTGTTCCAACATGACTGCGCACTAGCGCACAAAGCAAGGTCCATAAAGACATGGACTTAGCAGGGTTTGTATAATTCACATTAGAATCATATAAAATTAAGTATAACAATCTAAAAAATAAAAGTGCTATAATCGTGTGAACCTCCCAACTAAAAAGTTGTTGCACTTGAAGGTGATTTGTATTGCAATTATCTGTAGAGGGGTTTCCACCATCCCTGTGAAGTTTTATTTGTTATGTCTTCCTTTCAGTTTGATGTGTATTATATGTTAAGTTGCGTATCGCAGAGAGCGGTATTATGTTAATATTGAAGTTTATTGAGATTTCCATACATTAGAGGGTTTCAACATTAAGTTATTGATTAGTAAGTTAGCACTGCACTTTTTTTGTTTGTAGTGTGGGAAGACATAACAGTGCTTAGCGGCAAGCCTTTTACTGACACTGATGGGCACTGATAGGCAGAACTGATGGGCATTAATAGGCAGCACTGATTGGCATTAATAGGCTGCACTGATTGACAGCGTTGATGGGCACTAATTGGTAGCACTGATAGGTGGCACTGATAGGCAGCACTGATAGGCAGCACTGACTGACACTGAGAGGTGGCACCGATAGGCAGTGATTGTGAGCACTGATTGGCACTGATAGGCGGCACCGATGCCCACTGATATGAAGCACTGATGGGCACTGATTGGCAGCACTGATGGACACTGATTGGCACTAATAGGCAGCACTGATGGGCACTGATCGGCATCACTAATGGGCACTGATGGGCACTGATTGGCAGCACTGATGGACACTGATTGGGACCCCATCCCATTGGCTGGTGTTTGATAGCTGTTCGATCCCGCCCATCCCTAACATCCCCACAGACTTTTGACTCTCTCCCTGCAAGCAGTGATATTATGTGACAGTTTGATACACTGAGTAGCTCTGGCAGGTCTCATGATCTGCTGCCTGTGAAACCGTTTCACAGGCAGCGTGGGTTACATACACTCTTGGATGCAGCATTTCGGGGCAGATCTCTGGAGACAGCACAAGGTGATTAGGGGGTAACCAGGCACATCCGGCAAACTCTGTGCGCATGCCTATGCCTATCAGGCAAGCTAATGTGAACCACCGCTGATGGAGAGGGGCATGGGAGGGTCAAACAAGGATGTTATGCAGGCAACCGGCATCCTCCTTATCAACTGATGACACCATTGGTCGTTAGGATGCCAGCAGCTAGAAGGGTATAATGGTGCACAATGAAAACCTGTGACTTAGTGTAACTAAAAGGCAACCTTCATCGGGCTTTTATAAAAATTTTGGGGAATTTTTAGGCATTTTGCCAAGGCACCCCTGAAGAAACTTCAACCTGGGCACCCTGGTTGAAAAAGGCTGATATATACAATGCAGGGGTCAGGAGTATGTAAGATAAGCACTGTGCAGAAAGAGTACATTGGTCAGTAATATTGTGCCCTTTACTACTAGTCAGTGAGAGAAAATATACCCCAAAGTTAGAAAGTGGAGTAATAGTTCCCCTTTCCTTCATCCTACAATGGCTAGCTCCTCTTTGCCTTCCTTTATAGAGGATCCCCAGTGCTTGGGTGTCTATGAGAGTGCACAGTGTGGATAGAGTGTGGGCAGCATCCCAGCTGTTCCCCTTTCATCAGCAATTTCTTTTCAATAGTTTTTATTGATATATAAAATAGAAAGGAAAATGTACAAATTTCCATTGTATAAATACAAGAGTCAAAAAAAAAATATTAGTGTGGTAGAATTATGGAGAGAAAGAACCATCTAACCACAAATATTTGAAATACAAAGTGTAACTAAATGATTGTTGCAAAGGATCCTGTACTAAAAAAAAATATGTCCCTAATGCTGTGTACACACGATCGGACTGTCCGGCGGACAAACCGCCAGATTTTGCAGCGGAGGTCCACCAGACTTCCGAGTGAGCGGACCTGCCCACACACGACCGGACTTTTCCGGCAGACTAGGTACTAGTGAACAGACTTGCCAACACACAGAGAAAAGTCATTTTGAACGCGGCTCCAGGTAGACGGGACTAGTGAAGGAAGTCAATGTCGCCGCCTCCATCAACACCTAGCTGGCCCCATCACCTGGTATGGACTCAAAGCATCCTCTGGGGCTGTGACATCATAAGGGGGCGGGGTCACCATGTGACATCACCCGGTGACTCCGCCCATTGTCCCTATATAAGTCGCCGCACAATGCGTCCCTGTCATTGCGGCCAGAGAGAGCGTTGATTCCACATCTCAAGGAAGAAGAAGAGAAGAAGAGAAGGCGGCAGCGGTGGCGGCAGCAGTGGCAGCAGCGACAGCGGCGACAGAAGACCGGGCCACCGCTAGTAAAAGAGCTGGAAGAAGAAAGCGGAGGCCCGGCAAGAAGAACCGAAGAGGGGGACAAGACCCCCAAAGTCAGAAGAAGAGGTGGCGGTGACAGAAGACCGGGCCACCGCTAGTAAAAGAGCTGGAAGAAGATAGCGGAGGCCCGGCAAGAAGAACCTAAGAGGGGGATAAGACCCCCGAAGAGGGGGACAAGACCCCCGAAGACGGAAGAAGACCCCCGGACGGCGGCAGCGACAACGAAGAAGAAAGCCGGGCTCCTCTGCTAGTAAAAGAGCTAGCAGAACATAGCGGAGGAGTCTGGTGAAAAGACCCCCCAAGACAGAAGACCACCGGAGCTGTGCAATAAATTATTTTAAAAACATGTGTTGTGTTTTTTTTCTTTACACTTTTTTTACCAGATGAATGGGTAGGGGTACATGGTAGATGGTTCAGGGTGGAGGGCCGGTATCTGGGGGCCCCCTTATTAAAGGGGGCTCCCGGAATCCTATAAGCCCCCCGCCCGCAGACCCCGACAACCAACGGCCATGGTTGTCGGGAAGAGGCCCTTGTCCTCATCAACATGGGGACAAGATGCTTTGGGGTGGGAGGGCCGCAGGGCCCCCCCTTCCCCAAAGCACCCCCCATGTTTAGGGCACAGCTCAGGAGGGGGGGGGCGCTCGCTCGTCCCCACCCCCTTTCCTGATCGGCTGGGCAGCGTGCTCGTATAAAGGTCTGATATGCACTTTGGGGGGGACCCCCACACTTTTTTTTTTTCGGCGTAGGGCTTCCCTTTAAGTCCATACCAGGTGACGGGGCCAGCCAGGTGTCAATCTCGCCGATGAAGGCGGCGACCTTGATTTCCTTTGCTACTCCCGTCTACCTGGAGCCGCGTTCAAAATGAACGGACTTTTCTCCGTGTGTGGGCAAGTCTGTTCATTTCAAAAGTACGGCGGACTAGCACACAGATGGCCGGATTGTCCCCCGGACTGCTAAGTCCGGCGGACAATTTTGAGTCAAAACTTCTTTCTAAGTCCGCCGGACTTTTGGAAAGAAAAAGTCCGCCGGAGTCCACACACGGGGTGGATTGTCCAGCGGACTCTGGTCCAAGTCCACCGGATAGTCTGATCATGTGTACACAGCATAAGAGAGACATCTCCAACATAAACAAAAGGAATGAAGAAAATTTAAACAAAGAAAGAAAAGAAAACAACTGAAAATAGAGAGTACTGAGACATTAGGGATGCAGTATAAAACCGATTAATAGTATATTATAAACAAGCTCTTTGACGGCTTTTTCTTCTTAGCACTGTTCCTGTGCCATACCAGGGCCCAGATTTGCCCCCCTAAGAAGGCACTGTCACGCTCCACCACTCCCCAATATAGCAAGAGCTCCTGTGGGACCCCAAAATGTGTGTGTGATTTAACTCTATATTAAAGTGGTTCTGCACCTAAAAAAAAATATTAAAAGCCAGCAGCTACTAATATTGCAGCTGCTGACTTTTAATAAATGGACACTTACCTGTCCCAGGGTCCAGCGATGTCGGCGGCAGATGACGAGCGATCACTCGTCTCTCTGCTGCCCCCGCCGCCATCCTCTGTCAGGGAATCGGGAAGTGAAGCGTTGTGGCTTCACTGCCCGGTTCCCTACTGCGCATGCGCGAGTCGCGCTGCACGTCTCTTCTGGTCCTCGCTATGTCCTGGGAACTGTGTGTTTCCCAGAACACAACGGGGGGGGGGGGGCATTTGTGGGGGTCTGCGGTGGTCTGTCCCGGAAGTGGATGCAGATACCTGGATTATCCAGGTAACTGCACCCCCCTCCCCCCTGAAAGGTGCCGATTGTGGCACCGGAGGGGGGGAGGGATCAAATTAGCGGAACTTCCCCTTTAGGGTGGAGAACCGCTTTAAAGCAGGTCTAAACTTTATTCCTAATCGACTCTTCATATTAGCCTACTGAAAAGAAATCACCCACTTACACTCTCCTGGCAGTGGCCCTGTTGGTTCCAGTAAAAAAAGTGGCAGTAATAATGATTGTCTGAGCAGCCAGTAATTTCTACACTCAGATCCTGGCCTACAGGGAGCCCAGAAGCACTATGAGATACAATATGTGATAGAAGGTTATTTCTGCCAACTAGTAGTAGCTGCAAAATATTAAAAGACAAAACCATCAAAGACTAGAATATGAAAGTCAGCACCTCTGGCAACATTGATTCTGCTCATACCTCTCACTATCATAGTGTCATGGCAAGTTTAAATATGGGAGTCAGGAAAGCAGTTGTAGCCTTATGAGTTTATGTGAAATCTCCATTAATACCTGTACAATATTGTAATTAGAAATATATTTCCATTAGATTTAAATATATATGTAAAGTATTGAGTGTTGGGTTGGTGTTACTGTAATTGGTTCAACTTCAAAGCTTGGCCTTTTGTTTTCCCTGATAACATCTCACCTGGGAAGTAAACAACAGCTTTCGTTGACTCATCCAATCAGGCTGTTCCCAATATACATTGACTAGGTACAGTGACCAATTAGGGAGAATGTATTAGCCAAACTACAGAAAGTAGGGGGGGGGATATAATGCTTTGTGAGCAAGCCAAGACACACTGGTGTGGGAGCACACGGCAGTCACCATGGGCTGACCTGAAGTTAACAGGTAACCTAACTCTGAACTTGCACCTTATATTGTATTGTAAATACGATTCTGTGAGTAATTTGTAAATATCATGTAAGCCAGGGGACCTACACTGTATATTGTGATGTACATACTGTCTGGTGTGTAATTTGTATATATTATGTAACCCTATAAATGAATGTGTATTGCTGATTGAACTATCTCTTTTGTACAAGATCTCTCAGATCTAGATATGTATATGTCCATACTACTACAATGATTGAGGGGTATGTACATAATCATAAATACTAGTCAACAAATGGCGACCGACGAAGGGACAGGAAAAATTGGTGGTCTCTTTCAGCAATATCTCAAGGGGTTGCAATATCTACAAAAGGCACACTATGAAAGGGTTTTTCATCTGAATGCTAAAAAGTAACATTGGGTGATCTAGGTGCTCAATATAGAAATGGGCTATAAAAAAATAGCTGTGTTGTACAGTGTGTAATCATTAGGAAGCCTACTGTTAGTATACTAAGGAACACATCATTTATGCTAAAAGCTAAATATATTATAGAATTTGTACATGAAGAGTCCAGATACATTAGAAGGAGATGAAAAGAGCTGTTGCCCAATGTTTATATGCATGAAGATTCAGTCTATTTAAAAAAAAAAAAAAAAAAAGGTTTGAAAGATGATTCCTGCAGTTGATGAAGTGCATGTAACAGGAATTGAGAGTACAGCACAAAAGATGGATAGGGAGGACAGACAGTCTTTAGAAAATGTGCTACTTGTAGCTAACAATATTGGCAAACTATTGCCAGGAGTGCACATAACATTTCATGCAGATAATGTCTTGCAACGATGTAAATTGCTGGGAGTTGCCAACTCCAGAGATCAGGTTAAAGTTTTACTATTAACAGTTAAATTAGACACATGGTCTTCCTTACCAGACCATGTTAAAGAAGGAAGAGCAGATTACAATGAAACTGTAGATGAACTGCTAAAAATATTATATCCCTTTGACCTAGGCTTAATAGCAGCGTTTAGAACAAAACAGGAAAATAATGAGAATCCACTTCTTTATGCAAACAGGCTATGGTCAGCTTACTATGTAGGCAAACGGAGAAATGTAAACAGAGAGGACCCAGAGTACAAAACCCTCCTAATATCTAATGCCCATCCAAAATTTAAAAGTCAATGTGGATTTTTTATAAATCCTCTTAAAGATTCATATCAAAGTATCATGGATTGTATGCACAATTATTTTCATGTAGCCAGAAGGTCTAATTCTGTGAAATCAAAGATTTATCACCAGCCTACAAACAAAAATACCTATTTAGCAAGCCACACTACAGGAGAATTGGCCACCTTTTCAAACAGAAAGAGACATCATTACAATTACAATGCCTCCAAAGATAAGATCTATAGGCATGGCTCCACAGTTACTAGTCAAAGGCAAATAGCCTCATGCTCCCCTTTGAATGTAAATACCATGGAAAGCGATCTCAGATTACAGCACAGGAGATCAGTTCTGAAAGAACTTAAGTTAATAACCACAATTACGTCTCTTGAAAATGAGATTAAGCTACTGAAGGCACATATTCATAATTGGGAAAATACCAATAAAATAATGGAAACATCACAACATGTTCTTAAGGAAAAATATGAAGCATGCCATGCAGATGTGGTACAGTGTAATAAAGAACTAAAAGAAATAAAACAATCTTTTGATCAAATTGTTAAGACCCCACAGAAAACCGTCTATTCCATTCAAACAGAAAATACAGGAAGGAGGCCCAATCTATCTATATTATCTGCTAGGACTTCCCCTTACGGGGAACAAAACTTAAATATAAGCAATGTAGAAACAGTGAAAGAAGTACCAGATCTAATGTGTCATTCAGATGTCTATGATCTGAGTAATTTATTTTCACCAGATCCAAGTGCGGATGTCAGTGAACATATAACAATGTAAATATGTAAATGTAACAATGTGGTAGTGTTTGCTTTCTTTGTGCCAACGAAAGGGAAAAGGGTAATAACTTTTGTATAAGTTATATTTTCCAGGTGCAGGGAGCTCATGAAAAAGTATTTACATGTTAAGCAGGTGTATCAATATAGATGTATATACATAAATACATACACCTAAGGTAATGTATATTAGGCTAGGTATTCAAACATGGTTATTTGTAATATAGGTGTTTATCTTCCCCAAAGGATCAGAAGACTGCCATAAATATTCAAAGGTATAGGGTACAAGTATTGCTTAGTACAGAATCTTACTCTTGCTTCAGTTTATTTTTATTTTTTGTTCTTGGTTGTTGTTTTTTTTTTTTTCCTCTCTCTCCCGTTTGCAGAAACACATAACAATTAATTTGCAATTACCAAGGTGCTATCCAGGATGTATGGGATGCAATCGAAATGAATGTGTATGTTTGAGTGATGGAATGCATGGGTATGAACTGTCCATGTGTAAACAAAGATATTTTTCTTTTTTGTACTTAACATTGCTTTATGGCCATAAATAAGTGTGATCACACTAAGGCGCATGCGTTGTACTGTTTATAATTTTTTTTTTCATTGGAAATGAGCTCAATACTGGTACCAGTTTAAATTTATAATTTTTTTTTACAAGTTTAAATGTACTTGCGAATAAATAACCTGTGCAAAAATATGAAATTTCAATCCCTATAACTATGAGGAACTGTAGGGATGTTGTGTAGATCTTGGTTTTCTCCTTTCCTGTGGTTTAGAGTGAAGGTTCTTTCACTCTGACACTCGGAAACTACCACGATACATTACTTTGCACCTTGTGGCATCTTATGGATTCAGTAGGTCTTGTGTTTTGTTTTGTTTTTCCTTCCAAATTAACTCATGTGATGCTAATATGTGTGAAGGTTATAGATCTACATGTTGTCGTTTAGAATTTAAGTATTTACAAACCCTCCCAGTTTTTCCATAATTTTTGGTCTGTCCGAGTATAGATATGGGGGTGGGTCCTGGACATTATTGACTGTACTTACGGTTAATGGACCCATTACCTTGGCTGGAAGTCTGTTCCAAGCATCCACTACTATTGTAGACCATTATGAACCTCTCAGAGAGGTACAGTGAGGTGTTATTAATGATTTTTAAGTTTTGTATTTTAGGGTAATTGCCCAAACAAGGATGGATGATCGGACGCAGATGGGGCAAAGTATTGTGAAACACAGATGAGGACCTTAAAACAATTTTATGTTGGTTTTAAGGAGAAGCCTTGAATGGAATTAATTACAGTCAGGCCTTACTAAATTCTAACTTCATTAGGGCGGTCTGTTTCAATAAACAGAGGTCCTGCTCTCTCTAATACAAATTTTTGTGGCCTGCTTGACTTGCAAATTGTTTTGCACTAAGAGTCAATTAATATGTTAATCACCACCGAGAGAGGGTGTTGCGCAATGTTTGAAAGCAGATTCAATCATTTTGTTTAACACAATTACAGATTCAAGGCTCTTTAACAAATTAAAGGTTGAGGCAGCATTCAATCTGAATAGTTTTTTTCTTTATTGTTTTTTTTCTCCTTCAACTTTTTCTCTTAAAGAAAACTATTTTTTTTTTTTCTTTACTGCCTATATCACCTTATTTTAATTTTTTTGGTGATTCTTCAGTTTGGCTTGCCTATGGTGAAATAAAAAAAAAAAAAAAGAGGGGAGTATGGGGAACATTATATGGAGAACATTTAAAGCAATTACAAATGTTGATATAGAATATTAAAAGCTTCCCTTTAGCATTTTGGGGATGGGTCGAGTATCCAACAGTTTTTGTTTTTCTCTTATGACATTGGATAATTGTTTTATATAATTTTAGGTCATTGTAGCTATTATCATGACAATAGTAACATAAGGCTTTAGCAACAGCCATGTGACTATTTTCTGTGTATATGTGACATACAATCCTCTCTACAGTTCTAATGTTGGGCAGTCATCAGATGTGGTCATTGATATATATTTTTCTTTTTCATTTCTTTCTTTTTGTGCCATAATAAGTTCAAAGAGCATTGCGTCAATATCATATAGATATACTGGGACTGGTGAGACTCATAGTGATTGGCAAATAGCAGGGAGTATAGTACATTTGTACTTAAGAGTATTTTATTTAGATTTTTCCAGAAGCCACTAGTGACTGGTGACATCACACCTATCTGTATTCTGAAATCCAGTCATGTTTGTCTGCGTAGGCGACACTGCCTAATCTGCAATGAGAACTCTTAAAGTGATGACCTCTTCCGTAGCCTGCTAAAGGCAGGGCTCGTGCAGTAGCTACACATGGTAGCCAAGGACGGTGCCCAAGGTTTGGGACCAGCACTGAACATAGCTTCAGTAACAGGAGTTAGTGGTGAGTTGCGATGGCAACAAGAACCCCCTGCACACTTGAAGGGTCATACACAGACACACAGTGGTATACGGCAGAAGTTACTTGCAGGCATATGACCATGGAGGAAGAAAGATGGGGGGTGGAAATCAGACACCTGGCTGAAGGGCGTAACCAAATTGTTACACGTCATTGAGAAAGGGGTCTTATTAATATGTCGCAGTATATCTATGGTAATTCTAATAAAAGGTCCTAACTGCTCAGACTTACCAGACAAGCATTAATTTGAATGCATGTGTCTCAAATGTACTTGTGGTGTTCTTTCTCTACCTCTGTCCACATTAACAAAGTATAATCTTAGCCGGGAAAGCTGATCCAAAGGCCATTACTGTACGCGGTATCCAACGGGAATCACCATGGAAGGCTGTCCCAGAAGCAAGGGCAACATGACCAGATTGACATTATTGACTTTCGCACTAACATTATTGGACGGTCGAGAACAAGGATCCTCATGTTTTTTTTTTTTATCCCTCTTGTTTTTTTTATTGTATTTTGTATCCTATGATTTTTATTATGGACTTATTACATTCAGAACAAGTGAGGACTACCGATACTGGGATCCAGAAATGTGAACTGTAGATATGGGGATTTTAAAAGTTTTTTTTTTCTTCTCAAAGAGTTTTATTTCATTTCAGAGGGCAAAGCCAAACGTTCAAAATATTAAAGAAGATTGCACATAAACCATTATTCTATGTGTGGCCGAGTCTCATATTCTCAACTGGCCACAAGGGGCCATCTGTAGCCTTATGAGTTTATGTGAAATCTCCATTAATACCTGTACAATATTGTAATTAGAAATATATTTCCATTAGATTTAAATATATATGTAAAGTATTGAGTGTTGGGTTGGTGTTACTGTAATTGGTTCAACTTCAAAGCTTGGCCTTTTGTTTTCCCTGATAACATCTCACCTGGGAAGTAAACAACAGCTTTCGTTGACTCATCCAATCAGGCTGTTCCCAATATACATTGACTAGGTACAGTGACCAATTAGGGAGAATGTATTAGCCAAACTACAGAAAGTAGGGGGGGGGATATAATGCTTTGTGAGCAAGCCAAGACACACTGGTGTGGGAGCACACGGCAGTCACCATGGGCTGACCTGAAGTTAACAGGTAACCTAACTCTGAACTTGCACCTTATATTGTATTGTAAATACGATTCTGTGAGTAATTTGTAAATATCATGTAAGCCAGGGGACCTACACTGTATATTGTGATGTACATACTGTCTGGTGTGTAATTTGTATATATTATGTAACCCTATAAATGAATGTGTATTGCTGATTGAACTATCTCTTTTGTACAAGATCTCTCAGATCTAGATATGTATATGTCCATACTACTACAATGATTGAGGGGTATGTACATAATCATAAATACTAGTCAACACAGTTGAAATCTCTGATGAAGTTATTTTTTTCCTGATCACCACATGGCATATTCATTTTTCTGTGTTATGTGTTCAAGCAAAGGGTAAGCGATGGCCGTCCAGGCTTATATCTCAGAAGTTAAGCTCTCATACATTACATCAGATGTGATTTCTCACTCTGATGGGAGTGGAATAGTAGTCAATAGTATCCCAGGTAGCGAGCAATCGTGCTGCAAGTTTGAAAATGACTTGCTAAGGTATTGCTAGACTTGCCTTGAATCACAAGTTTGTTGCAGAGTTGCAGCAAGTCTGCACTGCATGACTCCAGATCAACTTTCTTTGCAAACATTCTGCAAGTCTGCTGCAAGTTCTGCTTCATTTATGTTGTGTAATAGTCATTCTGCCACTGGGGTTACTGTGGCTGAATTTTCATGCTGTAGATTTGCAGTGTTATTGCTGTAGACTCACCACTGCAACTTTGCTCTTGCTAGAGACTTGCACGCAAATTTGCTACACATTGGAAAAGTGTCAACTGGACCTCGTACTTCAAGTGCTCTGCAAGTGTACAACTTGCCTGTGAAAATGTGCAGCAAGTTAACAGACTTTAGTATAGCAAATTTTGTATCACCACAGAGTGGTACTATGGATACAGGAAAAAGTACTCAGTGCCACGTCCTAAATTTAAGAAAGAAATTGGAGTTGGAGTGCTTGGACTTTATAGACACGACCACAAACAAATCTATTTATTAAAAAACTATAAATTTATTATACATAGAAAAAATACATCTAAAAACACGTAGGGGGTTATTTACGAAAGGCAAATCCACTTTGCACTGCAAGTGCACTTAAAAGTGCACTGGAAGTTCACTTGGAATTAAAGTCGCTGTAGATCTGAGGTGGACATGCAAGAAAAATAAAAAACAGCATTTTTGCTTGCACATGATTGGATGATAAAATCAGCAGAGCTTCCACTTATTTCAAATCTACCCCTTAGATTTAGAGCGACTGCACTTCCAAGTGCACTTGCAGTGCAAAGTGAATTTGCCTTACGTAAATAACCCCCATAGTATCAATAGGGTAGTCAGTATAGCATAGTTCCAACAATATATCCAGTACATAGCCAAAGGGAATAACATGGGAGTTTTTTGAATATGAGATTCCACTCATTCCAACATAGATGTGTTGAATTCCGATAAACGGGCTATGTAGCTGGTTAAGATGGTAACAACCTCTTTGCTTTGAGCTCCTCCAATCTTCACTGTAGTATCTTCCCCCGCTTCTCTGCTGGGTCCCTAGCTTGGCACTCCAGATACTTCTCAAGCTTCACCCCACTGGCCTGCTCGGTCCCTGGCTTGATGCCCGCTGAAGTTTCTTGATTCTTCGCCATTCCTGTTTGGTGAGAATTCTGCTCTGGTACTAGCTTCAGCTGCCCACTGTGGTCCCTGGTAATAAGGTAGATGGTCCCTCAGTGGCGAAAGCTTCCCCTCTACCTCCGACCATGACAGGTTCTCCAGCTGGCAGAACCGTCAATTCTGGTTGGACTGCAAGCCGCAATCCCAATTCTCCTTAAAGGAGAAGTCCAGCCTATGGGCCACAGGGGTGCAATTCATTTTGCACTCCTGTGACCCGTTTTCATCAGAGAGTGGGCTGAAGTCCTCTCTCTGCTAATGTCACTGGAATCAGTCCAGGCACCGCATCATCACAACAGTAAAGTCTACATCTGCCAGGTGCCTGGACTGATGCCTGTCTCAGCCTCTCAGCAAGCCGCTGAGGGACTAAGACAACCACTCCCCACCCCTCCACAGCTCAGCACTCCAGTGAGCGAGGGGGGGAGGCAGAGCGGAGAGAGACACTGACTGACAGGCAGCAGTTCTCTGTTCAGGGAGATGAGAGAACTGAGCCATCAGCGATGTTCTTTCGCTCAGTTCTCAGTTGAGAGGCCTGCAATCTTTTGAGCACCAGTTAGTTAGCAGAGTGGTAGCAGGCTTCCAGGCCAGGCTTCTTTGAGTTCCAGCACCTGGCACTGAAGGAAAGCTTGTACAGGGAGGCAGAGATATTTCCACCCACAGCACAATTCAAGCCCCAGAGTAAAAAGAGGGTGATGCAAGAACATGTGATCAGGTAAATGACCACCAATGGGAAGGCCGGGAGTTATTTTTACTGCAGTGACCATGGATGGGGGGTTCACTTTTACTGCCATGACAACCATTGTAATGGGGGGTTAACTTACACTGTGATGACCACAAATGCAGGGAGCGGTGGGCGGGTTAATTTCACTGCTACTAACCACCAATGCAGTGACCACCAATGTGTGGGGGGGTAATAGTTGTGACACCCAGGCTGGGAGCTATTATTGCATCCACTGACACCAATGCTTATTATTGTGTCCACTAACAACAATATTAGGGGTTATTATTGCACTCACTGGCTCCAGTGATTTTTCTGCCCATTGACACCAATACTGGTTATTGTTGTGTTCACTGACACCAATGCTGGGGGTTACCATTGTGTACACTGATACTAATGTCGTGGGTTAATATTGTGCCCACTGGCACCAATATTAGGGGTTATTATCACACTCACTGGAATAAATACTGGGACTTGTTATTGCACTCACTGGCACCAGTGCAGAGGGTTATTATTGTGTCAACGTACACCAATGATGGGGTTATTGTTGCATTCACTGACACCAACGTTGAGGGCTTTTATGGCACACCAATACCAATGTTAAGGGTTATTTTTTTTTTTTTTCCATAAAGATTTTATTCAGTATAAAAACATAAACATACAGCTCAAAACAGGTGTCACTTGACAGTATTAAACAAGAACAATATACAGGTACCATTTAAAAGATACAACATGGGAGAACATCTTTAAATTAAATGAACAGGAGCGAAAAATGATATTGACAAATAGTGTAGGAGGGTGGAGGATTTTTATTTCTATTCACAGAATAGACAGAAAATAGGGAGGAAAGGAAGGAGCAAAGATATAGGAAAGAGGAAGAAGAAAAGAGGGGAGAGGATGGGAGGTAAAAACCCTACAGTAGGGAAAAGGATGGATATGCCTATATTGGGGTAGAAGGAGGAGAGGGGGGAGGTGGGGGGTGCTAGGTATACAGTAGGTGTTCAGTAGGGAATTGGAAGTGGATCCACTCCCTCACCCTGGCACCACCCCCCAAGCAACTTGCACCCCATTGCCGATTTTGCAGATCAACCCTGAGAGAAGTATTGACGATACTTATCTGTGGTTGTAAAATGATTCCAGCATGCCCAGATGACTGGAAATGTATGCATTCTGTCTTGCGAGATATGGATCAGTTCCTCCATATCTTTTATTTTAGAGATTCTCGCGAACCATTCCCTGATCGTTGAAGTGCAGGTAGAGCGCCAATGTTTGGGAATACAAAGTCTGGCCGCATTGACCATATGCATGGCCAGGGATTTATAATAGTCCTTTTTGGGTAGGGATGTATGATGCAAAAGGAACTGGGTCGGGGTATAATCAAGAATAAATGTAGTAATATGTGCGATGAGTTCATGAACCTCCCTCCAAAAGGGCTGGAGGTTCTCACAGTCCCACCACACATGGAGAATAGTGGCCATCTCTGACCCACATCTCCAGCAGATGTTGGGGATGTTAGGGAAGAATTTGTGGAGGCGTGAAGGGGTCCTATACCATCTGGTGGCCACTTTATAACAGTTTTCTTGGATGGCCAAGTTTAAAGAGCTCTTGTGTGTGTAATCACAGATAGTGTTCCAGTCCTCTGTTGTCAGGTGTGTTTGTAGGTCTCTGTTCCAGGATAGTTGTGAGTTGGTGGTTCCGAGAGGAGGATGTACATGAGAGAAATTAAGTGTCTTTGCGAAGTTTTGTGGTGACAGAGGGACTCAAAGGGTGTAAGCTGCCTCATCCAATTTGTTGGATGGGCATGGGTTGCAAGGAAGTGTCGGACCTGCCTATAGCTCCAAAAAGGAGAACGAAGCTCTCTTTGTGATCGTTCTAAGCTTTTCTAAGGGTATGGGTTTCCCGTTGGAATAGAACTGGAGAGCTAATACATCCTTAAAAGGCCATTCCTGTTGTAGAAATTTTTTGGAGTCGCCTGGGGAGAAAATCAGGGTTCTCTCGCAATGTAGTTAGGGGACCCGGCATAGGGGCAAAAGTTCCACCAAATGATGCCTTTCTACACGCCAGAAGGGAAGGGTTAATGAACAGGTGTGCCAAGAGGGTTTTCGGACAGTTTTTTGGGGGTAACCAAGGAAGAAGATGTAAGGGTCCAGACTAAAAGGCTTTTTCAAGGAATACCCATGACTTTTTAAAGGCATGGATATTCCAGTCTGCGATCCTTGTGAGATGGCAAGCCAAGTAATATTTGTGCAGGTCTGGCAGCCCAATACCGCCCCTAGATTTGGGCAGTGTAAGGCGGGAGTACTTGATGCGGGGAGGGGAATCTCTCCACAGGAAAGCAGAACAAGCCTGTTGGTAAAAATATCGGGACTGCTTGTATTAGATATAGTAAACATGGTAAGATGATCATCTTAATCAGGGCTGAACATCTGAACCACGATACATTCAGGCCCATCCAATCCTTAAGGTGTTTTTGGGCCCTAAGGAGGGCAATGTGATGGTTTGAAAGGTAAAGATCTGATAGACGGGCAGGAATTTGGATGCCCAGATAGGTTATTGCATTCTTGTCCCAGTGGAATGGGAAAGACTCCTGCCAGTGGACTACTTCCTGGGGAAGGAGGGTGATATTAAGAGCATGAGATTTTGCATAGTTAATTTCAAGTTTCGATACTTTACTGAAGGAATCAATATCTTTAAGGAGGTTCGGTGGGGAGATTCGGGGGGATTTTAAAGAGAGCAGAACGTCGTCAGCGAAAGCTGCGAACTTGAACTCTCTCCCCTTCACAGTTATCCCTTGGATGTTTGGGTTGTCTCTCAACCTATTAAGGAAGGGTTCCAGAGTTAGTATATAAATCAGAGGTGAAAGTGGGCATCCCTGGCGTGTGCCATTGCTGATAAGGAAGGCATCTGACAGGTGACTGTTGACCTTCACTGCTGCAGAGGGACCAGAGTACAAGTCCATTATGTGCGATAGCATACGGCTCTCTAGGCCAATGGCCAGGAGAACTTCACGCATATAGTCCCAGGCCACCCTGTCAAACGTCTTCTCAGCGTCTAGTGAAAGAATAAATCCTTGTGTTTTGGAAGTTGTGAGCCAATGGTGCAGGTTTAATGTCCGAATGGTATTGTCCCGGGCCTTTCTGCCAGTAACGAAGCCCACCTGGTCCAGAGAGATGAGACCAGGCACAAGGGGGAGTAATCTGTTAGCAAGGATCTTCGCGTATATCTTAATGTCCACATTTAAAAGAGATATTGGTCTATAATTAGCGATTAGTGCCGGGTCCTTGCCTTCCTTGGGTATCACGGCAATGTGGGCTGTTAGTATTCTGTCTGGTCTAATCTGGGGAGTCTGATAGGGCGTTAAAGCCCTTCAGGTTTCCTTCAGGTTTACCAAAACCATGTAGTGCAAGGGCCTGCCTGATTGCATACAAATTGAAACTCCTCAGGTTTGACCTCATATTATATGGTTTTGGTAAATCTGAAGGAAAAACTGAAGGATATCGGCAAAAGATTTGTAGTACTGGAGGGTGAAACCGTCCAGGCCCAGACTTTTGCCCATTCAATTCAATTGCCGATATGTGGCTTTCAAGATCAAGCGTCTGTTGGGGGGTTATTGGCTTAGGACTGTACTGAGAGAGGAAGTCTTTGATGAGTTTGATGCGTATTTCAGGTGTGGACGGAGTTGTGTGGTTGGGCTGCAAGTTATAAAATTTTGAAAAAAAAGCTCTCAAATTCCTTGGCAATAACCTCGTTTTTAACCAGGAGAGTGCCCCTGGGATTACGTATGTGGTAAGACAACCGTACTTATTGCCCTGTTCATAAAAAATCGTCTGGCCCAGAGTGTATCATCTTTTAGTGTGCTTGTCTAGCTCTTCCAGTATGAGGGAGCCGGTATATATCAAGTCTTGTAGGGTGGAATGCGCCTGTGTCAGTTTATGGGTTGTTTGCAGAGATTTAATTGGGTTAATGAAGGAGCCAAGGCCAGTCTCTGACCAATCCCACCGTAACAGCTGCTAAACTGGGGGGTAACAAGGGAGGGGGAGGAGGCAAATCTGCATTAGCAACAATAAATCTGGAAACAACGCTAAGTAGTTCTCAGGTATCGAAGGCAGACAACCAGGAGGAGGAACCTACATTAAGAGCCATTCTGAATGCAATTAAGGATTGTAAAGACTCGATATCCAGTTTTGATGAACTGTTAAGATATATAAAAGAGGAACTATTGTCTATGAGGCAGGAATTGAATAGGACTACCCTAAGAACCACTGAGCTTGAGGAACGAGTGGGTGCGATGGAGGATGAGCTGAGGCCTGTAAGGCTGGAAATTGATTCACTTAAAAAAATAGTTACTACACAAGCGGATAAACTTGATGAGATGGAGAATAGGAATCGAAGAAACAATATTAGGGTGTTAGGCCTCCCTGAACACTGTGAGGGGACTAATTTGATAGGTTTTCTTGAAGGGTGGTTCCGAGATTCTTTTGGGGCGGCAACATTTACCCCAACGTTTGCAATAGAACGGGCACATCGTACCCCGGTAAAAATTTGACATATGGGGGAGCGCCCTAGGCCTATAATGCTTAAGATCCTTAACTATCAGGATAAAGTGTCCCTATTACGAGAGGCCAGAATAAGGGGAGATATTAGATTTAAGGGAGCTAGGGTCTCTTTGTATCCTGACTTTTCCCCTGACCTCCAGAAAAGAAGAGCCGAATTCATACCAGTTAAACGAGAAATGGTTAAATACAAGTTAGATTATGCGCTCCTCTATCCTGCACGCTTAAGGGTGACTGCATTAGGAAAAACGTTTTTTTTTAATACGCCAGGAGAAGCATCCCAATGGTTAGATGAAACTAAAAAGGATTTATAAACGCACACTGCAGGGCAGCTAGGTGGATTTCAAGGGATTTAGGGGTACACATTTTGGGGGGGTAGGTAGGAACAGGGGGTATGCTGGTTACAGTTTGCTGTATTTGATATAGTGCACAATGTAGGTGGGGGCAGGGGCTGAGTAATAAGGGTGTGTGGAGTGTAATTAAGTATTTGTAGTGGGGGACAAAGGGTCCCCATGAGCGGGGGTAGATTTTGGGTGAAAGCACCCAGTAGGATTGGTATGGGCGAGTGCTGGGAGTGTTGTGAGAAGGCCACAAATATACCCCTAGGGGGTAGCCCTATGGGGCGAGGGGGGTGGGGGGTGGGAGAGGGGGTTTGGTAAAAGGGGAGGAGGGAGAGATGGGATGGGAAGGTGGGGAAAGGGAAGAGCAATAAAAATAATACAAGGATACACAAATTTTGAGATGCACTATTTAGAGGGGGACGTGAGAAAATATTATGTAGTATATAGGATACACGTATGTGATGCTGAGGGGAAAAAGGGAAAGAAAGAATTTTTTTGGTATTACTATATTTGTATATTTCTTCACTTTTTTCTTTCTTTTCTTTCTTTATGTTTTTCTTGGTTAAAACCACCCAATGTGTGGGGAAAAAAAGGGGAAGGTCTTCTTTTTTCCCTTTTTTTTTTTTTTCGGCATTAATATATTCATACACTTTCATACACTTTCTTCACCGTTTTTTCTGCTATTTTCAAAACTGCCCAATTTTTAGGTTATTAAGCAGTGATGCAGGGAAAAGAATTAGGATAGTATCGTGGAATGTGCGGGGCCTGGGAGATCCGACCAAAAGAAAAGTGGTTTTGTCAGCTTTAGAGGGTAAAGGACCCGGATTATTATGCCTCCAGGAGACCCACTTAACGGGCGATACGATTCGGTGCCTACAAGGTCGGAAATTCCAGACCCAGTTCCATTCCATATTCTCAACCTATGCAAGAGGGGTTAGCATCCTTGTTGACAGGGCGGTTCGTTTCTCTTGCTATAATAGCTGTATAGATGTAGAGGGTAGGTATATTTTTTTATATTGTCAAATTGAAAGTAATCCCTACGTGATAGCCAACATATATGTCCCTCCTCCATTTAAATTGGAGATTTTATACAAGCTATTAGCCTTTGTAATAGATAAACCTGATATCCCGGTGATAGCAGTAGGGGACTTTAATGAAGTCTTGGATAAATCCTTGGATAGGTTCCCAACTGGAAAAACACCAACGGTGAAAGATGAAACGAGGTTAGCTCGTTTCCTACTTGAAGCTGGCCTATGCGATGCATGGCGCACTCGGTACCCGGGGGAGTGACAATACTCCTGTTACTCCGCAACTTTCTCTACATTATCAAGACTTGATATGGCTCTGGTTAATAACAGTGCGATGTTACGAGTGGATGAGGTAGAATATGGCCCGAGAGGAGTCTCGGACCATTCCCCCCTAATATTGACACTTTGTGTAGGTAAGAAACAATATTTTGGCCAATGGAAAATGGACCCCGTATGGTTGGAATTAATGAAGGATACAGATCGGGTGACAACCATGTTAAAGGAGTTCATTGATGTTAATATGGGTACAGCATCAGTGGGGGTCATCTGGGACTCTCTAAAGGCCTTTTTAAGAGGTCTTTTTATTCAGCAAATCGCTAGAAGCAGGGCCGAGATGAAAAAACAGGAAGAGGAAGCCACCAAGGCGGTATTAGAGACAGAAAGACAGTATATTATGAATCCGAATCCTACTACACAGAAGGCTTGGCTGGATAAACAGCAAGAATTTAAGACAATTATTAGGTATAAGGTGGACAATAGACGTATACTGCAGAAGCAAGCAAATTTCGGGGAGGGAGAAAGAGTGGGGCGAATGCTGTCACTCTTGGTTAAAGTAAATACGGCACCCTCAGCGGTAATATCAATTAGAACCCTAGAGGGAGAGATTACTTCTGAACCATCCATTATCAATAACATATTTTATCATTACTATAGCTCACTATATAAATCCCAAGGGGGAAGTGAAGGGGGAGCTATGGCGGCCTTTTTGGGGAATCTGAATATGCCAACAATAATAGCAGAAGACTTAGCAGTTTTGGAGGCCCCAATTACTATGGAGGAACTCCAAAGAGCGGTGGCAGAGATGCCTAACTCAAAAGCACCAGGACCCGATCGTTTACCAACCGAGGTCTATAAGAGATACGGGGAGGTCCTGCTCCCACAATTATTGGAGACATTGAAGCAGTCCTTGCAGTGTGGAGCCTTGCCTTCCTCTATGTTGGAAGCCACGATAGTGGTGATTCCTAAAGAGGATAAAGACCCAATGGACCCTGCCTCATATCGTCCGATCTCGCTTTTGGGGTTGGATGTTAAAATATTAGCAAAGGTGCTCGCAACACGCCTAAAAAGAATTGTCCACAAGCTCATTCACCCTGATCAATCGGGTTTTATCCCGAATAGATCTACTAGTATCAATATCCGTAGACTGTTTTTGAATGCCCAGATTCCAGTAGATAATGGAGGCTCCAGAGCAGTTTTGACTCTGGATGCAGCCAAAGCATTCGACAGCCTTGAATGGGAATATCTATTCAAAGTGCTTATCAGATTTGGGTTCGGACCAAATTTCCTTAAATGGATAAAACTGCTTTATACAGACCCAAGAGCGAAAATTAAAATAAATAATGAGCTTTCTGAGACTTTTCTATTGGAACGAGGTACGAGGCAGGGGTGCCCTCTCTCCCCCTTATTGTTTGTTTTGGCAGTGGAGCCATTAGCCATCGCTATTAGGGCTAGCCCTGATATACAGGGATTTAGGAGAGGACAGGTAGAGGAAAAAATTGCATTATTTGCTGATGACATTCTGCTTTTCCTGGGGGATGCTCAGGCCTCGGTGAAAGCGGCAATGAAGATGATTAGAGAATTTGGTCTTATATCAGGACTGACCATTAATTGGGATAAATCCGCTTTGTTGCCGCTGGAACCGGGGTTCATTTGCGCTCCCCAGGATATTCTGAATTTGAAACAGGTTGAGAAGTTTAAATACTTAGGGGTGTGGATTACTAGGGACGTAAATTCTTACCTGGAAGATAATTTATCTCCTCTCCTAGTAAAATTAAAACAAAAGGCCGATATCTGGAGTCGCCTCCCCCTCTCGATGGCGGGCCGCTGCAATCTGGTCAAGATGGTATGGCTCCCTCAAATTTTGTACTTCCTTCATAACTCACCAGTATGGATTGGGGAAGGATGGTTTAAGAAAATAGAATCCTTATTCAGACTTCTTATATGGAAAAAGGGCCCCTCGAGGATTAGTTTACGGACCTTGCAGCTGCCGTTGGAAGAAGGGGGGTTGGCGATCCCATATCCTAGACTTTATTACTTAGCGGCCCAGCTACAGCACTTAGCTGGAGCAAGGGCAATAAGTGAAGTTAATCCCTGCCACAGGCTATTAATGCTAGGCTGTCCGCACAATATGCTTGTGGAGGCGTTAGAGGCAAATTAATTTAATATGCACTGCCCAACAACTACTCAGGCCGTTAAACTCTGGAAAACAGTTAAGGCCTTATTAGGATATCAGAAGATATCCGTGTTGGCTCCCTTATGGGACAATAGAAACCTAGATGAGCTATTTAAAGTTGAAAGATGTAGGGAATGGGAAACTCAAGGGATACATAGGCTAGCGCAAATTGTCCAGGGTTCAGCTATTAGATCATTTTCTGACCTAAGATCTGAATTCTCTCTATCAAACCGCTCATTCTACAAATATCTCCAGATCAGACACGCAATTCAGGCCCAATTTAGATCGCAGGAGATACAGTTGATCCAGGTCCCGGTGATATCTCAAATCATGTCCCGAGATACGCTCAAAGGCTTGATTACGTTTATATACGCTAGGCTGGGGGACAAATTGTTAGATCGAAGCGGTATGATTAAAAGTAAAATGAAATGGGAGAGCGATGTGGGTCCAGTGTCCATACCCGATTGGGATTGGATATTGGAACGGGGAACCAAGGTTTCTATTTCTCCGGCACAGAAAGCTTCTCAACTCTTCTTTTTTCACCGGGTATATTATACACCCAGGAAAATGTTTAAAATGGGATGGAGGGATAATGATCAGTGCCCCAGATGCGGACAGGTTAGAGATTTCATTCATATGTTCTGGAGGTGCCCGAAACTTTTTAGATACGGGACACGAGTTATAGATCATGTGAATGAAATTTTCGGGTTGACATTAGAGGCAACAGTGAGGACTTGCTTGTTGGCTATACCGGAGGGATACAATATCTCTAAAAATATATTTGCACCAGTTACTAGATGCCTTTTTCAGGCAAGGAGGTTAATTGCCCAGAACTGGCAAGCATACTCTAGCCCACTACCAGAAATATGGTTGGCCAATATAAGAAAAACTATTGGTAATGAAAGGGTTCTCTTTTTTAAACAGGGTAATGGTAAGGAGTTCAAAAAGATATGGGGCTCTGGATTGGGAAGACTAGGGATTCCCCTATAAGTAACTGGGATAGAACAAGCGCTTCTTAGCTTGTACATTTCTACTACCTATTCTTATTATGTATTTTATTGCTTAGTGTGTCTTCTTATGAGCTGGGGATGGGGGGGGGGGGGAGTAGGGAGAGGGAAATTTGTATTAGATATGAGGTACCAGGACAATAGATATCGTCACGGTGTGTAGTCCACAAACACTAGGGGATCTTCTATTACCTCTGTATTTAAATTAAACGACACAACATTTTAATGTGATTACACTAAGTTAAATATTTGTACAACCAAATATGCCACGATGATGTGGAATTGAGAATCAGACACGAGTGAGCGACAAGCTGAACCTAGTCTCTGGTATAGAAACACTGATGTGGCATAAAAAAAAAAAAAAAAAAAAATTGTGTTAATGAGGGCAGTAATGGTCCCCTGGTGTTGTTTTTTAGTTTCCATGGCTAAGGTAATTAGTTCCCCTCGAATCACGCATTTATGCGATTCCCAAAGGGAGATCAGGAGACTTCTGGGTTCGAGTTTTCATTGAAGTATTGCTGGAGTCAGGTACGTATGCGGTCAATCAAAAGGGGGTCCTTGAGTAAAGAGGGGTTTAGACACCAAAGCTTCATTCTAGAATAAGTTTCAGGGAAAGAAAGCGTGACTGTGAATGGATGATGGTCCAATAAAAACATTGGTTCCATGGTGAACTTTTGCAGGAAGGGTAAGTCTTGCTGGGAGAGGAAGAAATAATCAATCCTCAAAAAAGGTAATGTGCCCCATATGGGGTTTTCCAGGCAGCAAATAAGTAGAATACTACATAAAATAAAACTTAAACTTAAATTGTATTGGATCAAAATGTCAAAAATTTAAATTTTAATTAAATTAAAATAGGAGCTGTGGTACAAGAGGTGTAAACATGACAACAACAATGCCAGTAGACATATTTACAATACATAATAGTACATAATGGTCAAGCGCTAAAATAGTGATAATCTGACGCGCTTCGACCCTGCCAATTCTTCTTGAGAGGATTTTTACGCTGTGGAAGTGATGGCATATGTTAAAATTCATAATTAGAAACCACAAAATAAAACAGCAATAAGCATCTCTGTATGATTACCACTTGCACCATGTTGTACGATGTCTCCTGAACCTAAATCGTCTGAGTAAAACCCCTCATCTGGTCCCACCGAGGATTCTTGGTCAGCGGGCGTCACAGTGGTATATTTTAAATATAATCAATCCTAGAGTATTTTTGGTGTGGGGCAGAGTAAAAAGTGTAGTCCTTATCTGAGGGAAACAGAGTGTGCCACACATTATGAAGGGTTACATTTTGAAACTGTAATTTAATCTGGCGTGGAACTTTGTATGTTAAAGTGGATGTTCCTGTAGAGGAGTCTAGTACCGGATTCAGAGGGACATTGAAGTCACCACCCATTAGCACTAAACCTTTCTGAAAAGAAGCTAAGAGGTCACAGGTTTTCCTGTAGAATGCAACCCGGTGGTCATTGGGGCAGTATATAGTGGTCAGTGTTATTGGTTTGGATGCGTATGATCCTTTGAGAAAAATAAATCTACCCTCCGGGTCAATAAGAGAATATGATAGGTGGAAGTTTGCGTGTTTGGAGATTAATATTGAGACACCTTTGGTCTTGGCTTCAGGGTTGGTAGCATGAAAGGCAAAACGATATATGTGATTAGAAAGTTTGGGAATGGTGTCTGAGCGGAAGTGGGTCTCTTGTAGAAAAATGAAGTGCGCTTTGTGTTTAGTGAGGGATGATAAGACTTGGGACCTTTTTTCCGGAAGTTTAAGTCTTTTTACATTGAGGGATATGTCAGGGAACGCGTTGCTAATGGTTTCGACTGCATGGTGATACAAGCTTAATTTAACGGGGCTGCTGCTATGCACTAAGGCTAGTGAGGGTTATTCGGAACTGATGGAGATGAACAGCCTGGGAGCGGGAGCGGATCCAGTAAGGGGGGGGGGGTTACGGCTTACTAACTGAAAATGGAGAAGGGCGGAAAAAAAAGGGGGGGGGGTGGAGAAAAGGTGAGGAGAAGGAAAAGAACAGGAATAGCAAGGGGACTGCTGTGTGGGGACAAAGGGAGGAATGGGAACCTCAGGGTGGTTGCGAACCGGGGATCGAAAATGAGATTATAATGTGAGTACACATAAAGTGTTGTAAAGTGTAGTCAAATGGGGAGCACACTATAAATCAAGAACATAACCTGTGAACCATAACAGAGAAAAATAGAAGCTTCAGGTCTAATATGAAGAGCAGGTCTGCCATGAACCGCCTTTGCTATATCTGGTAGGCATAACAGATTATGGATGACCAGATAGGGCAGATAAACGTCTGGTCTATTACATAAAACATACCATCTGTGGGGGATAAAAGGGGGAAACCAGAAGATTTAGGAGGGGGGAAGGGAGGGTTCCTGTCAGCAGACCTTGGTATGAGACCTAGGGAAATGCATTGGCCAAACTAACATCGAGTGCCCGGCTAAATTTAGCTGCAGCACATTTATAAATCAAACGTTGGATATAGCAAATGAACCCATTTAAGCCACTTAGGCAATCACCCGAAGACCTGGGATGGCACAAACATGCAGACCCATCAGGATAAGTCTCATCCAAACGGCCGAGGTTAAGGATACTTGTGCTTTGAGCTTTAAGCAAGACAGCCCGTGTCGCTGAGGATATTGATCCTCTTAAGGATAGCCTACTGGTAAATACAGTTAGCATATAAACAAAGGAGGATGAAACATAACCTAGAGCATCAATAAATGTTGACCTTCCTGTTCAATGTGCAAGAAAGTTAGTGTCTATTGGCAGCAGCATGTGAAATTGGGCTAAAGAAGGGGGTGGAAGTTCCAGGGAGAGGTCACGGAGCCTTGGCCCCAAGATGGTTAGTTTAGCTGAGTAGGACACTGAGCAAGGGGCAGAGAGACATCCTTGGTGTGCGTGTAAAATTAAAAATATTACCTTGCATGGGTGAGTCCTCAGGTGTTGCGGCCAGGTGCTTGAAGTAATGTCAGTTCTGTGTTTCTTGTCTTGGGCACCGGAACAGGTGACCAAGTGAGATAGAAAGCCGTACAAGGTCCGGGGAAGAAGTTTCTCAGTCTCCTGGTTTGTCGGTGGGTCGCATTCCCTGCAGATCGAGGATGAAGGATGAAGCCTGAAAAGATGAGTGTCCGGTGAGGAAGCCACTGGAGAGAAGAAATGCGGAGGAAGAAGGGGGGCACACAGGAAGAGGGGAGAGAGGGGGTTATGTGCAGAGGAGTTTACTCACAGTTGGCGGATCATGGCTAGGAGGGGACCCACACCCTTAAGCTTCCTGGCGGTCTCTTCTAGCAGAAGGTGAGGGCGGAGAGCCTGGGCTACGCTGGTAGAGATCGCGGCATGATGAGCAGGAACTCAGAGATGCTGGATCTGTTCTGGAGATGGGTTGAGGGAAACTGGGAGCCATGGTTCTGCGGGAAAGCTCAATTTAGGAAGTTCAGTACGTGAGAGACTGAACTGCTCACAGAAGCCTTGTAATTCTTCCGGAATGTAAAACAAAGCAGAGTGACCCCTAGTGGACGCTGATAGTCCAAAGAGAAACTTCCAACGGTATTGAATATTGAACGAAGAGCATCCAATAGAGGGTGCATAGCTCTTCTATTTTGTAGTGTTATCTGGGACAAATACTGGAATAGTTTCACTTCGTGCCATTATGGAGGATTCGGCCTCTCTCCATAGCTTTGTGGAGGATCACCTCTTTAAGTGGAAAGTTAACCACACAACATATGACATCTCTGGGTGGTTCATTCTCACGGGGTTGGTGGCATAAGGCACGATGTGCGGTCAATTAAATCATTAAAGATTGTGCAGCTGGTCTGCTGCAGTGATCCCGGGTCAGTGCTCTCAGGGACCCACCATATTCTGATGTTGTGCCTCTGGCCTCAGTTGTCGAGGTCTTCCATATGCCTGTGTAAATCAAATAGATGGGAGAACTGAGAGTCGTAGGTGGTTTGCACCTGGCGAATGGCGGCCGCAAGGGTTAGGGTGGTCTGCTCCACACCATCAATGTGGTGTACTACTGCCTGGATGTCTGATTTCCAGTCAGCGATCGCCACCGTGACCGTGTTTTTGATATCTGAGGCCCCTTTTTCAAGGTCAAATAGGCTAGGAGGCTGCGCTCGCCCAATGCTGGGGGTAGTTTCTCCCGTCACCTGCGAGATGGGCATCGAGCTAGGTGATCTCAGGGTCTGGGCCTGTGACACCACGTGTGCTGACAGGCACTGGGTCTGGAATAGCTCTGGGATGTTTCTTCTCAATTGTGTACCTGGGTCCATGGCTGCGCAGGATGCAGAGGAGCTCTGGGTGGACCTGCTCATGTTGGTTCTCCAGTGTAGGCTACCTTTAGGGCAAGATTCGGTCCCATGGTCACAGGAGCTACAGACTTATGCCGCCATCTTGGTCTCCATCCAGGCCACGCCCCCATGTTAATACTATATATATATATATATATATATACTATATAACTTGTCAAAGATTTACAGCTTTGCTTTGTTTAGCAATAAATCATTGAGTAGTATTAATTTGCAGTAACCTCTAACAACCAATTAGTGAGTGGTAAGAATGTCCAGTAATCTCTAGCAATCAATGAGAAGTATTGATGTACAGTAATCTCTAGCAACCAATCAACAAACAGAAGTCATGTGCTGTAACCTCTAGAAAATAAAAAGTGAGCCATAACGTGTGCTGTAACCTCTAGCAGCCAATCACTGAGCCGTAATGGTACACTGTAACCTCTGACAACCAATCGCAATCGCTGCCTGATCTGATTCAGTAAATTAATTTTGAGTCTAGCTGCCCTGACCCACTGACACCATTGTCTGAGGTTATCATTGTGTCAACTGAAACCAACGTTTAGGGTTATTATTGTGTTCACCAACTCCAAAGTAGGGGGTTATTATTGCATTTACTGATACCTATATGGGGGGGGGGGGGTTATTATGGTACACCAAAATCAATCTTGAGGGCTTTATTTTCACTCACACCAATGACAGGGTTTTTGTTTTATTTTGTTCACTGGGAATAATGCTAGAGTTAATATTGCACCCACTGACACCAATGTTGGAGGTTATTATTGCACTCACTGACACCAATGTTGCGTGTTATATTAAAGCTAAGCCAATGCAGCTCAATGCACAAAAATGCACTGCTATTGTGAAGCCCTCTGGAAGTATTGAGTCCATACTTGAAGCCCTCTGTGATTCTCAAGTTGATCACAATTGTGTTAGATGGTGGCTATTCTTCATCGTCCCACTGTATGTAGGAACATAACCACCCTTTCTTGCTCACCCTTTGAGATGGACTAAGAACTATGGAATATATAGTGTGCATAGGGTAGGGCACATAAGCACAACTAATGTGCACTGCTTGTTCCAAACAAATGGAAGACAAGAGGATCCAGAAGCTCACAAGGATATTACAAAAAGGCAGAAAAAACACAGTAAGAGACAATTTAATGAAAAATAGATTACAGGGCCATTAAGTAGTTGATAAGGATGTTGTTTAGTGTCAAATTAAAAAAACTGAGGACTGCAAAGAAGAAGCAAGAGAGCCACATGCAGAAAACAACAATTCTTCATGCCTACTCTAGTGGCTAACCTTAAATTCTCTATATTTAATACAAGAACAAGAACAAAAAAATTAGCAAACACACAAAAAATGTGAAGCTTAAATCAAACAATACAAAAAATGATAAACATTGCAATGATAACTCAAAATACATACTTAGAATACACTTGAATTTCCCTTTTATGGTGGAAGTCTGTTAAATAGTCCAGTGATCTCGATGATAACAGAGGTCAAATCTCTTTTCCAGGAGACTGGAGTAGATATAGCACACAGCTATGAAATAACAAAATGATGATAATAAATAATAATCTCATTATCTCAAGAAAAATGAATACAGACAACCATATTATCAACAGCTTCTTGTGATTGTTCAACCTCTAAAATAATGAGGTAAAGGTCGTAAAATATCATGAAAAACTCATCGAGGTCTGCTTCCATATGAGTATGAAACTGAGTTAACAGAGAAAATGTAGAGCACAATAGGTCCCATAGGAAAAACTGGTAGTTTGTTTTAAGAAGTAAGAAGGAAAGTAAGTCTACATTGTCATCATAGCAGCAATACTCATGCAAGCTTATGACCCACATTTTGGCAGAGTGTTCCCTACCCATTATGTCAAGATCTCCACACCATTTTGGAACCTCCTGTACCCTGAGAGGAATGCTATGCTTTCCACATATTTGGAATCTGATCTCAATTAATTTCACAGTCTGCCATTAATTTAATAAATAAAATAAAACATATTCTGTGTATTTATGCAATAAATGCATATTTCACCACGTTTTATTTCTTAAAAATGCTGCAAGTACAGAATTCCTTCCAGAATTCCAGTGATAGCTAAATTCCAAAGAATTGTTATTAGCTTTGCTCAGTTCTTTCCTGTGGACTATAGAAAAACAAATAAGTTATGAAGATGAAAGAAAGTGGAAGTGTTCAGTGGTCCATGAAAAGAGAATTAGGCAAGGCTATCAACACTGCTTAGGATTTCAGAGCAGAAGTGGCACAGGGTTGTCAGCAAAAACAGGAGCTTGGGAGCAAATTGGATTTCTGGCAATTCAACTGGTATTTTCCTGTACATACTGCATTTTTAAGACAAAACAGGGAAATCTACATGAATCTGATTGGTGGCAGGAAAGTCTTAATACGGGGTACTTTGATACAGAATTATTTCTGTATGTGAGAGACTGCAACACTACCCCGTGCAGGTAGGCTGTGATCCCTATATGCATCTCAAGGCTTAAAGCTTAACTCCAGCAGGGTATGGAAGGCACAAAAGCTTTCCAATTTTTTTTTTTTTTTTTGGTGGTCTGTGTTTGCATTAGGGAAATTCCTCCTCTCTTCCTGTTAGGACAGGAAATAATCACATCGCTCTTTACTGGGGATTGCAATAAAAAACCTTCTTAGTAAAATGGGGAAGGGTTGGAATCTATGTCCATTATTATTACTATCTGTGTCTTCCTGCCCAGATGATGACTTCATCCCTCATTATATGTATGGCTACCAGGGCCGGCCTAAGACATTGTGCTGCCTGGACCCCCCCCCCCCCCCCCCCAAAAAAAAAAAAATTCACACCACCCAAAAGGCCCCCACATTTATTATTTTATATCATGGTAACTAAAATTAAATTTATCAGAAAATCTGATTAAAAATGCCATAAATCTTTCTCTAACGCAGATGAAGCAGGCTACGGAGGCATTGGATGCGGTTACAGCCGACTTCTGTGCTGACCCCACCCAGGCCAAGGCACAGCTGCTTAGACAACACACCAGAGCGGTTGAACATTTACAATTTGAACAGGCTAAGCGGAAGCTCTTTTTTTTTTTTTTTAAATTAGTTTTTATTAAAGAGAAGGAGTACATACAAGTCATCGCAGACATAACAACAGAGGAGCAATACAACCAGTAAGCAACATCCACCCAAAGAACTACTTAGACTCCAACATGAGTAGCTCAAAAAATGTACATGACTCCCTTCAATTTTAACCAGAAGAGGAAAAAGAGGAAAGGAAAGTCCGAATAGAAGGAAGAAAGCAGGGGGTGGGGGGGGGGGGGGGGGGGGGCCAACCGCCAGACTGATAATTCAGAGAATATAAAACAGGATATACAGATCTCATCGAAACAAATCAAAACAAGACCCAAACATGGCTACAGCATGTTACATTACACAGGACGGGATACCATAGCTGCATACGGGGGTGTATACTTAAAGGCGACCCAGCAGGCCCATATCCTTTTTGCAAGGTCTGACTTGCCTCTCAGAGAGAGTGTCATATCTTCCATGTGGTATATATGATCAACTTTGAGCAGCCAGCAACGGAGCGTGGGAATCTTCCTCTGTTTCCAATATCTCGGGATAAGAGTCTTTGCCGCATTGAGAAGATGGGGCGTTATAGAGCGTTTATATGAGCCTGCTGGCTGTCCCGAACAGTGAAACAACACATGCCATGGATCATTAGAAACCTCCCGACCCTGAATCTGTTGGATCCAATACAGAACTGCGAGCCAAAACGGGCGTATTCGTGGGCAGTACCACCAGATGTGAGCGTGGGAGGCTCGCTCACCGCACTCTCTCCAGCAGAGCGGTGAGGTCTGGGGGAAAAACCGGTGCAGTGTTACAGGCGTATAATGCCACCTGGTCAGAAGCTTGTAGGACATCTCAGCTGTTCTGGCTGACCCCGAAGTGGCGTGTGCCCTGTGAAGAATGGTAGATACTTGGGCAGGAGTGAGTGCCTCATCCAAATCCAGCTCCCAGTTGCGGATAAAAGTAGGTGTCCTGTGAGATTCTAGGGATAGCAACAGGTGGTAAAAATAGGAAACAGGTCTCTCCACCGGTAGGTCACCTGAAAAAGCAGATTCCAGCGGTGTAAGATCGGATACGGAGCGTAGTGGTTTAGGAAGAGATCGAACAAATGCCGACAGTTGGTAGTATTTCCACCGATCCATGAGTGAGATAGGTGACTCCCCCAAAATGGTGGGGAGAGGGAGAACCCCGGAGGGGCCGGTGAACTGGTGAAGGAAAGTCTTGTCCCCGAGGCTCCAAGGGACACGTGAGCTAGGTCCTACATTACCAGGTGGAAAATAGTTGTGGCCTGACAAAGACAGTAAAGGTGAGTTATAGAGCCCGGAGCTTTTTTTATACAAAGAGTCCCACACTGCCAAAGAAGAGGTCGTTAAAGGTGAAGAATCAGCAGACAGAGTCCTATATTGCCTTGGAAGCCACATAAGGTTAGAAAGGTCAGTTCCACCCAACATCGTTTCCAGCTCGACCCACAACTTAGTATTCATACTATATTTCCAGTCTGAAAGCCTGGCCAGCACAATAGCCCGGAAATAGAGTCGGAAATCCGGCACCGCCAGGCCCCCCGCGCTCCGCGGACGCATAAGCAGGGACCGTGGCAGTCGGGGTTTCCTCCTATTCCAGATATACCTGTAAACCATCGAGTGTAATATAGTGAAGAACCCCACCGGCACCCCGAAGGGGATCATTTGCAGCAAGAAGAGCACCCTGGGCAGCAGGTTCATCTTCACTACCCCAATCCTACCCATCCAGGAATGACCTACCTGGGACCACTTCTGTAGGTCTGATCTAAGCGTATTAAGAAGCGGGAGAAAATTGGCCCGGAAAAGAGCAAGTGGATTGGGCGTCAGGTAAATACCTAAATATTTTAGGCGCCGTGTCTGCCAAGTGAAGGGGAAGGATTGTTTGAGATTCGTTGCTACAAGGGGAGGGACCGTGAGGTTTAGAATTTCGGATTTAGACATATTTATTTTGAAGTTAGAGACCCTGCCATAAGCTGTAAATTCGGCTATGAGGTTAGGGAGAGAAATCAGGGGCTGTTGCACATAAAACAAAATATCATCGGCATAGGCCGCATATTTGTGTTCCGTCCTACCCACTAAAACACCGTGTATGTTCGGGTTACGACGGATAATAGACAGGAAGGGTTCCAGCGATATTGCGAATAGTATGGGCGAAAGCGGGCAGCCCTGGCGCGTACCGTTATGTAGAGTAAAAGGGTCGCTGAGAGTACCATTAACCCTCAACTGGGCCGTGGGATGACTGTAAAGAGCTAAAATTTGCGATCTGAGGGAAGGGCCGACCCCGAGATGGGACAACGTCGCCATAAGAAACTCCCAGTCCACCCTGTCAAATGCCTTCTCAGCATCCGTGGAAAGCAACAGGGTGGGCTGGGACCGACGCCGTACAAGCGACATTAGTGTGATGATGCGTAGAGAATTGTCGCGAGCCTCTCTCCCTGGGATAAAACCCGTTTGATCCCGTGTAATCCATTGTGGGACCAGAGGCAATAATCTATTCGCAATAGCCTTGGCGTAAATTTTGGCGTCAATGTTGAGCAACGAGATAGGGCGATAGCTTGCACAATCGGCCGGGTCCTTCCCGTCCTTAGGTATGACCGTAACATGGGCATGAATAGTCTCCGGGCGGAGAACCCCTCCGGACAAGGTCACATTAGCGTAATTAGAAAGGTGGGGGAGCAACTTATCCGCATATAAGCGATAATATGCCACTGAAAGGCCATCTGGGCTGGGTGCTTTGCCCTTCACCATAGCTCGTAGTGCTCGCAATAATTCCGTCGATGAAAATTCCCCTTCCAGAGCAGCCAGGGCCTCAGCGGGGAGCTGAGGGAGGGCAGCTCGGTCCAGGTATTCCTGAATGAGCCGCCGCCTATCGTCCCCGTCGGAGTCTATGCGACGAACATGATAAAGATGCTGGTAGAAATCCTTAAATTCCTTAGCAATCTGAGGAGTTGCGTAGGCCATGGACCCCCCCGGGGTTCTAATTTTAGGTATAAACGCAGCGGCTCTCCGTCGCCTAATGGAAGCAGCTAACAACCTACTAGGCCTATCCCCCCATTCGTAGAAGCGCTGGGCTACCAGCCTCGATCTAGACTTCTGTTCCAAGTGTAGGAGGGTCTTTAGGGTTTCTCGCTTCGCTGTAAGGGTGTGTAAAATGGGGACTGAGAGGCTCCGCTTATGAATCCTCTCTAGGCTCCTAATCTCCGCAACCAACTTGAGCTGCTGTGCCACCCGTTCCCTCTTCTTCCTGGCCCCCAGTTCAATAAGTTTACCCCTAATAAAGGCCTTGTGCGCTTCCCACAGCACGCCCGGGGAGATCTCGCTACACATATAAGTTTGAAAATAGAAATCCAGCTCCTCACCCAAGACTTTCCTGTCCGCCTCCTCGGATATAAGGGTTTCGTTCAACCGCCAATTAGCAGCCTTGGGCGGCAAAGATTCAACCTTAAGGGTAAACGAAGTCGGAGCGTGGTCCGACAGGGGAGAGGTTTCAATGGCCGATTTAACTAAGAGTGGCAGGTGCTGGTGATCGAGAAAACAAAGATCAATTCTTGAGTAAGTATGGTGCACCGGGGAGAAAAAGGTGAAATCACATTCGCGGGGGTGCGCGATCCTCCAGGTGTCCATCAACTGCAGCTCATGAAGTTTTGTGCGTATACATTTCAGCTGCTTATAGGACAAAGGCGAACTCCCCCTGGAAGTGTCCAGAGAAGGTTCCAGAGCTGCATTGAAGTCACCCGCCAGGACCACACAACCCCTCGCGAAGTCTCCTAGTTTAGAAAGTGTCGAGGCGACAAAGGAAGCTTGGTGTCTATTGGGGGAGTAAAGAGTAGCCAGAGTGCAGGACATGCTGCCCAGAGTGCCCCGGAGAAACAAATAACGGCAAGCCGGATCACACAACATATCATCCAACTTAAACGCGGTACCCCTCCGAAACCCGATGGCTACGCCCTTGGCCTTAGCAATATCCGAGAGACCATAATACCAGGTAGGGTATTTGGGAGAATACAATTTAACGGAAGTGGTGTGGGTGAGATGGGTCTCCTGTAGAAAAACCACATCCCCTCGGAGACGGTTCAGTTCCCGGAACAATTGATGTCTCTTCCCAGGGGCATGAAGGCCCCTAACATTAAACGAGATAAAATTCACCGCAGCCATCGGGTCACAGAAAGGGGGCACCCACCTCCCACACCCCCCAACAGCAAAACAACCAAGGCAGATAGGACAGATAGGACCCCCCCCACCAGGGGGAAAGGATTGGGCAGGGGAGGGACGGGGACAAGGAGGAAAACCAAAGGAGGGAAAAGAGAGGGGGGAGAGCGACAGGTAGAGAAACAGGACAGTAGCAACAAAGAAAGCAGCATAGTAGCAGAACTAACCGCACGCAGAAAACTGCAGTGCAAAGGCGGGTCGCACGCCCAGCCCGTGAACCCCGCACCCCCCCGCAAAGCGGGGCAAGGGCACCGGGACCCCGGGCAAGGCGGCACCCACCAAGAGGGGGGCGGCGGATACCGGGCCACCGAGGACAAACCACGCCATCGAGGGCCAGGGTCACGCCACGGCAGTCCGGCACCGGCGCCGCAGATCAACTCACTACATAAACATTCTCAGTGAAAGACATCTAATGAGGGAAATAACGGCAAATTGTAAATAACAGTGGTCCAAGCAGGGTCAGTAAACAGGGTTTAAGTCCAATCAGGAACTGACTACGGAGCCAAGAGGAAGGTGAGCAGTTTCAGGGCCAAAGATCACAGGGGCCCACGGATGTGCCGTATAGCCCGGCAAAAGCGCAGGCATCTGGCGGGGTATAACCGGGGAAGGCCCCATAGATCAAGCACTGATGGGCATCCGGGACTTCACAAACAAGCAAAAAGGAAACAGCAGGAACAGGATAAAACAGAAAAGAACATCGTCCCGCTTTGGCAAAACACGAACAGCAAGGGAGGTAATCCAGAGGCCAAAAAAGGAAAACCAAGTCAGTGGCAAGTACTAGGAAATCAGCATCCCGATTGCAGGATCCAAGATGTCCGCGAGGACCGGAGAGAGAAAGCACACAGGGATAATCGCACATTGCGCCATTCAGGGGTGCCCCTGGGATGCCAGATCCGCAGCCAGAGGCTTCCGGCCCGCTTTGTGCCATTGACGGTCAGGAAGCTTTGGTAGTGGCGGGAGGACATCAGTCCAACCCGGTAACTCAGGCACGTCAAGATTCAGGTCAGCACAGAATCGTGGTAAGTCTTCAGGGAACCTTAGGACAGAGGTCTTGCCGTTGACCGAGGCGATTAAAGCTGCAGGGAAGCCCCACCGGTACCTGATAGAGGCTGACTGTAGAAGCTCCGTGAGGGGGCGCAAGGCTCTACGCCTATCCAATGTCTCTTTGGCCAGATCCGGAAATAAGGTGAGAGAGGCGCCATGGAAATCAAATGGCGTGGCATCCCGGGCCTTCTTCATAATTAACTCTTTATCCGGGTAATGATGGAGTCTACAGATAATATCTCGTGGGACCTCGGTGGTCATGGAGCGAGGTCGGAGGGCCCTATGGACCCGATCGATCTTCAACGGCGCGTCGGGCGCTCTGCCGAGAAGGCTGTTAAAAATGCCCCTGACTGAAGGCAAGAGGTCATCGTCTCCGGTCGCCTCCGGAAGGCCACGGATCCGAACGTTGTTGCGTCGGTTTCGGTTCTCCTGGTCCTCGATTTTATAGAGAGCTGTACGGTGGGCGATCGTAAGTTGACGGGTAGTCGTCTGAAGCGATCGAATAGCAGACGCGTGTCTATCCAGTCGTTGTTCCGTCTCCTCCACACGTACCAGTACCTGCGATAAGTCCGAACGGACCGCCGACACGTCCTTCCGAATCGCTCGTTCGAGGTTCAACAGCATCGAGGCGAGGTCGGCTTTAGTCGGGAGATCACTCACCCTGGTAGCTATCTCGGCAGGTCCGGCCAGTTCTCTCTCATCCTCCGATTCGGCCGAGGTATCGGGCGAGCGGGATCTGCCCTCCGGCCTAGCTGAAGAGGCGGGGCTGTGCATCGGCAACGTGCTGTGCGGCGTGCGGCCTAGGCCGTCATGGTCCGGGACATCCTCGGTCTCCGCGGCCAAAAAACGCTTAATGGTGCCGGAAGCTGAGCCCTTCTTGGGCAGGGACTTGCCCGTTTTCCTCCCCATGCTTGGGGTAAGCAGTAGTGAGGGGGATCTTGCTAAATTAGATCTTAAATCCGCGCCGATGCCGGAGCTCCCGCGAAGCACGTCTGCTCTAGTGCATCGCCAGGCCACGCCCAAGCGGAAGCTCTTTTTCACCAGACAACGGGTATTTGAGCAGGGTGAACGTGCAGGGAAGCTTCTGGCATATCTGGCACACCAGGACTCCAGACCCCCGTGGTGGTCTCCTTGACCAATCACCGGGGAGTTAAGGTGTCCGATCCACAGATGGTGGCGGAGATGTTTCGGGAGTTCTATATGACGACTTATACCTCTCAGGTAAATACACCAAGAATAGAGACTAGGACTTATTTGGAGGGAATATCTCTTCCTAGACTGTCCCCGACGCAGGTTGCAGATCTTGATGCCCCTCTGACTTGTGATGAGGTCGCATTGGCGATTTCATCACTGGCCTCAGCAAAAGCCCCCGGACAGGACGGTATCCCTCTAGATTTTTACGCCCAGTATTCTAATGTGTTAGTTCCAGAATTGTTGAAACTATTCAAATATATGCTCGACTCGGAAACCCTCCCCGAGACGCTGCGTCAGGCCACCATCATTGTGCTGCCCAAGCCTGGCAAGGATCCACACCTTCCTGAATCTTACCGCCCCATTTCCCTGCTCCAGACTGATATCAAAATCTTAGCAAAAATCTTAGCCATCAGACTGAACAAGGTTATACTGTCCCTTGTACACCCAGACCAGACAGGCTTCATGCCGGGAATGAACACGGCTATGAACATTCGCCGGGTATTTATGAATGTGCAAGCTAGGCATAGCTCGGTGGGGTCGAGGGTGGTGGTGTCCTTAGACGCGGCCAAAGCCTTCGACTCCATTGAGTGGGGTTATCTGTGGGAGTGCTTAGAGCGATTCGGTTTTGGCCCTGTTTTTGTGAAGTGGGTCACCCTGCTCTACTATCAACCGACGGCCAGGGTCGCGGTGAATGGTTGGGTGTCGGATCCCTTTCCGGTCGGGCGGGGCACACGTCAGGGATGCCCGCTGTCCCCCCTTTTGTATGCCCTCGCGGCGGAACCCCTGGCGGCCAGGCTCCGGCATCATCCGGGGATAGCGGGCCTCCGCAGTGGTACCCTTGTAGAATCCGTAAGTATGTACGCGGATGATACCCTATTGTATTTGGAGGATGAGGGTCCATCGCTGCGGAGTGCTCTGGAGGTGTTGGGGGAGTTCGGCAGCTATTCGGGTCTGGCCATAAATTGGTCCAAGTCCCAGATCTTACCATTGGACGTGTCGGTACCGGACCGCTGTGCGGCCTCCCTTCCCCTCTCCAGGGTCTCCGAAATCAGATACTTGGGGGTACGTATTACCAGGGAGCCGCGAGATTATCTACTACTTAATGTTGAGCCCTTGTTTTTATTTCTTAAGTCACGTACTCAGGCCTGGTCCCGTCTCCCTCTTGGGGTGACGGGCAGGGTTAATCTGACAAAAATGATTTTGCTCCCCAAAATTCTATACGCGCTCTGGCACTCCCCGGTTTTGATCCCTCTTCGATTTTTCAAAACGATAGACACTATTTTGGGTACTTTTATATGGGGATCCTCTAGACATAAGCTGGCGTGGACTACTCTTAAAAACCCAACGGGATCGGGGGGGGGGTGGCCCTTCCGGATTTTAGGGCATACTACTTGGCGGCGCAACTGTCACATTTTTACCACCTGCACAGGTCGGATGGGGCAAGATACCAGACGCTGGTGGGTGGTGGGGAGGGTGTGCACACTCATGCTCCCCTTCAGCTGCTCTTCCGGGCTGGGAGGGCAGGGGGTGTCCAGACCCCCCTACTGTCCTACCACAGGCGGATTTGGAGACTGGCGTTGGGACTTGTTGGCGCTGACTTTTGCCACTCGCACACCCCACTGTGGTGTAACCCTGCGCTGAACGAACTATTAACTGTCCCTGGAGCCGCCCTTTGGGCCTCCAGGGGCATTGTCTTTCTACACCAGGTTATAACCCCTCTGGGCGTTCGCGACTTCTCAACGTTACGTGCGGAGTTTGACTTGCCTCATTCTATGCATTTCCGATACCTACAACTGCGGCATGCACTTCGAACCCAATTTGCTGAGGGCCCTCCCAACGTCCAGACTTTGTCTCTGGTTGAGCTGTTACTGGGTGACAACTCGGCCCAATTGATCTCCACACTTTACAGTTTATTGAGGATGAGGGAAATAAACCAGATTTCGGAGAGGGCTAGGATTAGATGGGAGGGTGACATGGGCCCACTGGACGGGTCGGATTGGGAGGAAGTGTTAGAAAACGTTAAGCTGGTGTCATTGAGTATCCCAGACCGCCTTACACAGCTATATATAATTCACAGATCGTATCTGACCCCTATCAGGCTGGTGAAGTTCCAACCTGGCTCTGATCCGGGGTGCCCCATGTGCTTCAGTTCTTCTGGATCTTTCTACCACTTAGTGTGGTTATGTCCTAAGATTCAAGTTTTCTGGATGCAAATAATTTCCTTCCTACATGACCACATGGGGTCACCTTTGCACTTGGACCCGAAAGTGTGCATATTAGGAATGTTCCCTGATGTCACGATTGATGTGTACCTTACCACGTTCCTACAGTCCACACTGTTTACCGCAAGAAAGCTGATAGCAAAGTTGTGGATGCGTTCAGCTCCCCCTGTGCTACGGGACTGGATCGTAGCAATTAATGATAAACTGCCTTATATAAAATTAGTGTACAGCCACCGTGGATGCCCTGCCAAATATAACAAGGTGTGGGATAGATGGTTAAATGCTGTGGAAACTTGTGTAGACTGATGTAGATACGCTTGGTGCTCGTGTCACGGGGTGGTTGGGGGTGGGTTGGATGGGAGGTCCGTATGGCAACATATTCTGTTATCTAGGATGACTCTCCTTGTTGTGCTAGGGGTATGTCCAACATGGCATTGTTATACTGTGTGAGTTGTGTGGTTGCGCCCACTACCATTTTTTATTGTAACCTTTTTATATGATTAATAAACCTGCGTTTGTTGAAAAAAAAAAAATGCCATAAATCTATTCCCTATTTTGTAGACTTTATACCTTTAACTTACTTCACTGGTTGCTAGATGGCAGGCGTAGGCGATTCTAGCAACCAGTGTTGGACAAGAAGGCCTGGCTCGCTGTATTCATCCCAAATGTGTTTTTATCAGGTTGAGGGTGGGCCAGTCAAGTTCCTCAACCCCAAATTCGCTCATCCGTGTCTTCATGGACCTTGCTTTGTGCACTGGTCCAAATCCTTTGGTGAAGGGGGATTATGGCTTGAGGTTGTTTTTCAGGGGTTGGGCTTGGCCTCTTAGCTCTAGTGAAGGGAACTCTTAAGGCGTCAGCATTTCAAGACATTTTGGTAAATTTAATGCTCTCAACTTTGTGGGAACAGTTTGGGGGTGGCCCCTTCCTGTTCCAACATGACTGCGGACCAGTGCACAAAGCAAGGTCCATAAAGACAAGGACTTAGCAAGGGTGGTGGAAAATGGTCTTCAAGTGCAAAAATTCACATTATAATAGTAACTAAAAAATATAAAATTAAGTGCTATAATGGTGTCAACCTCCCAACTAAAAAGTTGTTGCATCTGAGGTTAATCTGTATAGCCAATATCTATAGGAGGGCTAAGTTTCATTTTATAAAGTATGTCTTATTTTGTCTTATTTTCAGTTTAATGTGTATTATATATGAAGTTGTGTATCAGAGACTGGTATTGTCGTAATATTGAAGCCTATTGAGATTTCCATACTTTGGAGGATTCCACCATTATAGTTATTGATTAGTAAGTTAGTGTTGCACATTTTTTTTACACATAACAGTGCTTAGCGGCAGGCCTTTTACTGACACTTTTTTATTTTACCTCCAGTAGTTTATTGTAGATAATAGTGTGGTTATTACCTATTATACTAAAGATCGGCATGTGGAATTAATAAGCATCAACCGATCTCAGTTGTGCTCCACCAGGCCGGCCCCCCATAGACAATGTGCCTGGCTGCTGAGTTCATCGCCCCATCCCTGCACTCAGTGCACTGACTGGCAGCACTGATTGGCACTGATAGGTGGCAGTGATTGGCAGTGTTAATGGCACTGATAGGCTGCATTGATTGGCACTAATAGGCAGCACTGATTGGCAGAATTTAGTGACACTTATTGGCAGCACTGATGGGCACTAATTTGCAGCACTGATGGGCACTGATAGGCAGCACATAACCACTGATGGGCGCTGATATGTGGCACTCATGGGCATTGATTGCCAGCACTGATAAGCAGCACTTAAAGGGGCCACTGATGGGCACTGATTGGAAGCACTGGCACTGCTTGCTGCTGCCCCTCTTAAAATGCCACCTGGGACAATGTGCCCACTGGGTTCCATGGTAGGGCCAGACCTGATGGCTACCATAGTCTGTAAAAGCTACAGTAAATTAGGTGAATTCTCCCCACTGGGGTCACAGACAGAAATTCTAATTTGACAGAAGTATTTACTTTTTTCAAGTATAAAAAAAAGTTTGGGCTTTAATGGTATGTTACTTTAGCTTATATGACCTTAGATTTCGGAAACAGGGACATTCTCGTCACCTGCTTCAAGGGGTTCTGTAAAAATGTTAATTGTCAATATTTTAGTTTGGGAGTTGGAAGACATTGATTCAGTGGCTTGTATTATGCTTCCTGTAAAGCGAAATTTGGTAAGAACATCATATAAATAATTTCAGTAGGCTTTTTAGCATCCAGAGAGATCAATGTTCCTTTCTTTTTTGGCAGAATGTATAGCTATTATCTGCCTCGTGGGTTTAGTTGCTTGCTGTTTTTATTGTTTTTAGCAGCAGTTTAAATAAAATGTGTAAAGCCCAGCTCATGGCTGCTGTTAATTGTACCCAGTGGAGTTGGTTTCTACCCCACCCCACAGTGCAAGGGTTAAATGTTTGTTTGACTAGGGGGGAAAAAAATAGGTAGAAGTATAAACACTTATCTCATGCTGCTGTTCTGACAGCTGGCACTTCCCTTCACATTCTCCTCCGCTGTTTGATATTTTGGAATATGGGTGGGCCCTCGCAGCCCTCCCATACAATGCAAGACTGCAGATCCTGCATTGTGCATGATGACATCAGATAATGAGGATTAGGGTAAGAATTTGTACTTCCTCCTTTCCCTCCTAGCCAAACAAGCATTTACCCATGCAGTGAGGAAAGGGGGTGGCACCCCACTGCACAGGTAAAGTTAAAAGTAGTCTTGAGGTGGACTTTCATGCTTAATCATCAACAGCAGTCCCTTATCTAGTGAGTCTTACTGTTACAATCTATGTTCCCTACTGGTCTAATACATATGAGGTCTAATACATACAAGGGGCATTCAAGTCAAATCGGGACTTTTGATTTTACAGGCATAAAAAGCTTTCTGCTTTTGATCGGCACAGAAGAGTGACTGCAGGAAAAAATGGCCTGGTATATTCACTAAGGGTGTCCCGTTTCTCCAGGATAACACACAAGCTTATACTGCTCACCGCACTGCGTGCCATGCACATTACAACAACTCGGCTGGGAGATATCATCACATCCACCTTACAGCCTGGACCTCTCTTCAAGTAATTTCCACCTGTTTGGATCCCTAAAAGAGATTGTCAGAGGTCAGCATTTCAGCATTGATGACGAAGTGAAGCAGGCTGTCCTAGGATGGTACAGGAAGTGAAGCAGGCTGTCCTAGGATCAATCTATGCTGAGGCTTTCCAGGCATTAGTTAAACACTGGGATAAGGGTATAAATGTAGCAGGGAAGTATGTTGAAAATTAAATGCAGTTTCCACTCCTTGAATTTTGTTCTATTATTATATCAACTCAAAAGTCCCAGTTTGACTTGAACGCCCCTCATAAATACAAACACATGGGACAGTTGTCCTCAGAAACCAATATCCTACTAGTCTAATGATGCACTAGTTAAACGAAGGAAGCCCTTGCCATTCAGTGGCCATGTATTATATGCCATGCAAACATGATTCTTTATCAGCTGGGATTAGTTAAGTGATGAGCAATGTTCAGTTCATAGATATGTTAAGTAAACATGCACAAAAATTCACAAACTGCAAACTTTAATGCAACTGAAGTCAACTGGAGGAAAATCTTGAAGATCAATTCTCTCCATTTAAAAGGCTCATAGTCATTAGATTAACCACGGGAATAGGGATCTGGGCACCACCCTGGGGGATATGTACCAACAAAAATGTTAAAAAAGCATTCAGCAGGAAGCAACTCTTTTAATGAGGCTTAAAGTGAAAAATTAAAAAAGTGCAATACCTTTAAATAACATGCTTGGGGGATGCCCTAACCCTGTCTGTGAAGTGGTACATCTGTAGGATTTACTAAAGCAAAAGTGACATGTGAGGCATTGAAGATGAAACGTGTTCCACATCATAAACAAAACATCTGTATTTTAGCAGAAATATCAAGCATTATAGATATATTCTGGTAAAATATTCCAGGGAGGTATGAAAGATACAAATTAATGCAGCTCTGTTGTCATTAACGTATTGTAATATTTGGGGGTTATTTTAGCTTAAGGGTAGAGCTTACCAGTGAGCTGAGTCCACGCCAGATATGCCGTTTTAAGGGCTTGTAGGCCCACTTTTATTAAAGAAAGAAAAGTCAGATAACAGAAGAGTTGCCCACACAGGGGTTTCAGCTTTCCACAGCAATAATGTAAGTAGAACCAAAAATACCAAGCCACCTGGCTCTCTTTAGCAGCACTGCTGCTCAGACTTATGCTGCAGCCCTCTTGGCTCTGTGACAGAGTTCCTGTACACCCAGTACCTCAGCACTCTTTACTAGCTTCTTTTTTCAGCCTACAAGCTTGGACCCTCTGTCTGCTCTGATAGACCGACCTGTGAAGACATGCACACTTCTCCCTTACTCGCCTGGACTCCTCGGGAGGGTGGAGCCCAGAACCATGGTCTTGGCTCTGTTATAAGCCCACCTGTGCAAGCATCCAGCCAGACTTCTGGCTGTTCCCAAAACCCGGTCCCAGGATTGGAGATTCCGTCCCACCCATAACACTATGGAATCTCTGGGCTCCAGGTCCCAAACTGGATTCTTGAAAACAATGAGGAAACTGAAAAGCCAGTTTCCCCACAAACAAAGAACTTTCCTGGAGCCCCTCAACCTGCCTGGTTGAGAACCCTGCATTCTTCTGCTGGTGGGGTACCATACTACCACAGTATCCTTAAATAATTTTTTTAGTGCAAGCCTCAGTCCTATTTGCAACCTCAGAACACCCAATAAGGAGACAGTATGCGACCGGACTAAACTACGTGGCATGTTCACCAATGCCAGAAGTCTGGCAGACAAGATGGGAGAACTAGAGCTACTGTTGTATGAGTAGGATTTAGATTTTGTAGGAATTTGAGAGACTTGGTTCAACAGCTCTCATGATTGGCTGGCAACCTTTCAAGGGTATTCCCTATATCGCAGGGATAGAGTGGGTAGAAAAGGGGGAGGGTATGCCTGTATATGAAAAATGATGTACAAGTGAATGTGAGAGATTACATCACTAAGGGAGCAAGGGAGGAGGTGAAATCCTTATGGGTAGAGCTGCAAAGGGATGAAACTAAGGGGAAAGTAATACTGGGAGAATGCTATAGGCCCCCTAACCAGAGAGATGAGGTGGAGGCGGACCTTCTATCACACTTTGGATTAGCGGCAAGAATGGGAAGTGTCATCAAAATGGGGGATTTTAAATATCCAGACATAGACTGGGTGGAAGGAACTGCGCATTCATCTAAGGCTCACCAGTTCCAAAACAGCAATTATAGGTCAGTTAGTTTCAGTATAAATTACACTAATAGGAAACATAAGGGGAATACAAAGACACTGAATTTCAAAAGAGCCAACTTCCTAAACTACGAGTCTTGGTAGAAGATACTAATTGGGATAAAATCTTAAGAACAAAGAACATGGAGGAGAAATGTGTATGCTTTAAGAGCATATTAAATAAGGGCATTAGCCAGTGTATCACAAGGTGAAATAAATTTAAAAGAGCTAATAAAAATCCTGGATACATTCAGTCCGGGAATACAGTCCGGGAATACAAAGACACTGAATTTCAAAAGAGCCAACTTCCCTAAACTAAAAACCTTGCTAGAAGGCATAAATTGGGATAAAATCTTAGGAACAAAGAACACGGAGGAGAGATGGGTTTGCTATAAGGGTATTAGATAATGCATCCCACTGGGTAATACATTTAAAAGAGTGAACAAAAGTCCTGAATGGCTTAACTCCAACGTAAAAATGGACATAAAAGCAAAGGAGAATGCCTTCAAAAAATTCAAGGCTGAGGGATCATCGTCAGCATTCCAACTTTAGAAATGTAAGGTACAATGTTACTATGGTAACATTGTATTGCTCTGGTGACAGTATGTTAAATAATCATAAAAAAAGAAAACAAAATTAAAAAAAAGGTTTTAAAAAATTGAAAAAAATCATTATTACTTTTTTTTTACATACTCTCACCAGTCAGTGTTCCTGATCACCGCCCCACTAGTTATATGATGATGCTGTACTTCACTGATGAAAGTATTTAAAAAAAGAAATGTAAACATTTTAACATATTTCCTAATTTTCCAAAAAATTCTGACAAAAAATTACAACTTAAAAAAACTCACCATGCCTCTCACAAAATACCTTGGACTGTCTAAGTTCCAAAAAGGGTAATTTGGGGGATATTTATACTGTCCCGGTATTTTCAGACCTCAAGAAATGAGATCAAATATAAATACCATAGTTTGTGGATTCTATAACTTTCCTACAGACTAAATTATCATTCTTATTATATAGGATTTATATAGCGCCAACAGTTTGCACAGCACTTTACAACATGAGGGCAATCAGTCCAATTACAATAAATTTTAATACAGGAGGAATCAGAGGGCCCTGCTTGTCAGAGAGCTTACAATCTAAGAGGGAGAGTCAAGTGCTACAATAGGTAATAGCTGCAGGGGATGAGCTGAAAAAAAACAGTACAGTTGTTCGAGAGAGGGGGGCAGAATGGGCTTCTGAAGAAAAACGTTTTCAGGAATCATCTAAAAGCAAACAGAGATAGTCGAGTTCCATAGTTTGGGAGTCTCAGGAAAAGTGCAGGAGGTGGGCATGGGAGGTGGTGACGGGGGAGCTAGAGAGCAGGAGGTCTTGGAAGGAACAAAGAGAACGTTTAGGTTGGTATTTTTAAACTAGGTTAGTGATGTAGCTGGGGGCTGAGTTGTGGATGGCTTTGTAAGTTGTTATTATTTTAAATTGAATTTGTTGGAAGAGGTGAAGACCACGGGCCCTGTTACTCTGTGCACCTCCACATCCCAACAAATGTGCTGACCTTTTGGCTGCTGCTCAGTAACAGGGCCCGTGGACTTTACTCCTCCCATGGAGGGGGCCTCTCTGTGGTTGCGATTCCTGGGTACAGGTGAGCGCTGGAACTCTCTGTTAAAGCATTGTCTTTTTGGTGAGTTCATGTATAATCTATATATGGAAAACAGAGGAACGCCGCGCTTGACAAAGAAAATTAAACAAAAACCTAAAAAGAAAAGCAGCAACCCAAATGTTATACTACATTTGGCATAAAGGAAAAAAGAGTGGGTTGCGCTACAGAAAGTAAATAAACTAAGAAAATGTACCCATGTGAAAACTCACAAAAAAGTTTGAACTTAGTGGTGTGTTTGTCGCAAACTGAAAAGGAAAATTGGAATGCGACAAAAAAATAAACTATCTACTAAAGATAGAAAATGTTATGTCAGTAAAAATAGCAGATACTTCTTAGTGTAGTTATACAAAGAGTACCCTTAATAGGAGTGAATAATCAAATGAATGTGAACAAATGCAAGCAAAACTCTGCTAACAAAGCCCAAACATATAAAAATAGATAGAACAAATATATTGCACCAAATGGTGTCTAAAGATTGAAATAAGGTATCAGAAAATATGTGTAACAAAACTAAAAAACACCTTAAGTGATATTCATAATATGGAGTGAACCTGCAAAAAAGATCAAATAATATAACATCAAAAGTTCTCTTATCTTAGAACAATCGTGAAACAATGTAACATCCAATTGGATAGGATGTTACATCGTTTCACGATTGTTCTAAGATAAGAGAACTTTTGATGTTATATTATTTGATCTTTTTTGATACCTTTTCTGATACCTTATTTCAATCTTTAGACACCATTTGGTGCAATATATTTGTTCTATCTATTTTTATATGTTTGGGCTTTGTTAGCAGAGTTTTGCTTGCATTTGTTCACATTCATTTGATTATTCACTCCTATTAAGGGTACTCTTTGTATAACTACACTAAGAAGTATCTGCTATTTTTACTGACATAACATTTTCTATCTTTAGTAGATAGTTTATTTTTTTGTCGCATTCCAATTTTCCTTTTCAGTTTGCGACAAACACACCACTAAGTTCAAACTTTTTTGTGAGTTTTCACATGGGTACATTTTCTTAGTTTATTTACTTTCTGTAGCGCAACCCACTCTTATACTCTATATATGCATATGCACCTGTGTACCTCAACATTTTTTATTGTATATTGTATTCTAATTATAATATGTTTTTCTAACTAGAAACATTGAAGTTCCTATAGAAGCGACATTTCAGGTCGCAAAACATGTAGAGCGAGCAATTCTTTTAATCTTAAGGACTTTGGGAAAACCAAAAGTAGTACATACATCTCAGTGTGGGCATTTTCTTGACATGTCTAGCATTGCCCCACAGGAAGTATCATATTTACTATTTCCTCCAGAAAAACGAGCGTGCTCCATAGTTTGTTTTACAAATCATGTGTCGTATATGTATGTATTTTATGTGAACTATTAAAAAATGTGTTATTGTTTTTATATGTGCCTACAAAGTCCATTTTTCAAGATGGTGTAAGAAACGTATCTCCTGTAGTCGGTTTCCTTGCTATGCCAACCACCCAGCTTTGCCTTATTGATTGACAGGGGATCCTGACAGAACCTTGCTGTTAAATCACTGCTGCAGCCTGTAGGAGCAAAAGGCACAACCTTCTGAAATTCAACGTAATCAAGTGCGATCCACAAGGGAACTTGAAAATAAATGATATGGTCCTTAAAAAAAATATACAGTATATATACTGCATTGGGGAGGGGACAAGATGGTGAAGGAAGCAGCTCAGATTATTTCTGTGTAGCTGCTACTAGAAACAAGGATTTACTGCCTATTGGATTGGGATTTACTCAGTGCTTGCTGCAGAGTGGTACGCTGAAAGCACCTTAAACGTGTGAGTACCCTGAATATTTTTGTTTTAATAAAATCAGTGTTCAGTGTTACACTATCCAGCCTTTCTTTATATACAGTATGATCCGAGGACATTGGAAAACCTGGGAACCTGCAGAGTCCATATAACTTAGAGCCCAGAGGTGGTTCAACTGTATTTTTGACCAAACTTTGTTGTGCGGTTACATAGAGTGCCTTGCAAAAGTATTCACCCCCCCCCCCCCCCCCTTGGCTTTTTATCTATTTTGTTACATTACAGCCTTTAATGTTATTTTAATCTGAATTATATGTGATGGATCAGAACACAATAGTCTAAGTTGGTGAAGTAAAATTAGAAAAATATCTGTAACTGTTCTTTTTATTGTTTCTTTACGAAAATAAAAACTTTTTTGTTAAAGAAAAAAAAATAGAAACATATATATATAAAACTATTTCTCAGAAATAAAAAACTGATAATTAGCATATGCGTATGTATTCACCCCCTTTGTTATGAAGCCTATAAAAAGCTCTGGTGCAACCAATTACCTTACCTTCAGAAGTCACATCATTTGTAAAATTATGTCCAACTGTGTGCATTCTAATGCCACGTACACATGTCCGGTTTTCCCGTTGGAATAAACTCCGAAGGTTTTTCCGACGGAGTTCCAACAGAGTTCCGCTGAAACTGTCGTGCATACACACGACCACACCAAAGTCCGATCGTTAAGAACGCAGTGACGTACAGCGCGTATGACGGGACTAGAAAAAGGAAGTTCAATAGCCAGTAGCCAATAGCTTCCATGTCATACTTGCTTCAGAGGATGCGTAATTTTTGGTCTGTCGGAACAGCATCCAGACGAACAGTTTTCCTGATAGGAATTGGTTCCGTCAGAAAGATTTAATACATGTTCTATTTCTAGGTCCGTCTGAATTTTTGAAAAAAAAAGTCAGATGAGACATACACACAATCTGAATATACAATGAAAAGATTCCGTCAGACTTTTTCTGTGGGACATTCCGCTCGTGTATACGCGGCATAAGTGTCACATAATCTGTCATTACATATACACACCTTTTTTGGAAGGCCCCAGAGGCTGCAACACCTAAGCAATAGGCACCACTAACCAAACACTGCCAAGGAACTCTCCAAACAAGTAAGGGAAAATGTTGTTGAGAAGTACAAATCAGGGTTAGGTTTTGAAAAAAATATCCAAATCTTTGATGATCCCTAGGAGCACCATCAAATCTATCATAACCAAATGGAAAGAACATGGCACAACAGCAAACCTGCCAAGAGACGGCCGCACACCAAAACTCACGGACAGGGCATAGAGGACATTAAACAGAGAGGCAGCATAGAGACCTAAGGTAACCCTGGAGGAGCTCCAGAGATCCACAGCAGAGACTGGAGTATCTGTACATATGACGACAATAAGCCGTACGCTCCCTAGTGTTGTGCTTTATGGCAGAGTGGCTAGAAGAAAGCCATTACTTTCAACAAAAAACAAAATGCCACATTTTGAGTTTGTGAAAAGGAATGTTTGAGACTCCCAAAATGTATGGAGGGAGGTGCTCTGGTCTGATGAGTCTAAAATTGAACTTTGGTGCAAACCCAACACATCACCCAAAGAACACCATCCACATGGTGGTGGCAGTGGGGATGTTTTCATGCTGTGGGGATGTTTTTCAGCAGTCAGGACTGGGAAACTGGTCAGAGTTAAGGGAAAGATGGATGGTGCAAAATACAGGGATATTCTTGAGCAAAACATTTTTTTATTTTTTTTTTGAGGAAAATGCTAATATAGCTCCCACACAGTTGTGTGTTCACATATATAAGTATATTTACCTGGGTTAGGTACACATACAGACTAAAATAAATACAGTACATTTCATCTCATATCATGAGTTGTAGTGATATTATTTTGTTAGGTGGCACCTAGTGAGCTTTTAACCACTGGTTTCTTATATCAGAGATTGCTTTGTGAGGATCTCTGTACTGTTACCATCCACATTTGAATTATAACATCTGTTGATGTGTTCACACTCCTCTTTTTGTATTCTCATAACATAAAATACATAAAATAAACAAGACTGAGAGTGTAACCCTTTGTAATGGCCAAGATAAAGGAGACCAATGTTCTCACCACGGTAGTTCCTAAGATATTTGAATGTATTAGGTTGTTTGCTTCGGCAAGATTTACTGTTTTGACTTGACTGACTTGACTTTAACCACTTGCTGACCACCCTATAGCAGTTTTACTGCTACAGGGCAGCAGCTCTGCGCAGGATCCTGCGCTATTCACAGCAGAAGCCCATCTGTGGGTGCCGGGCACTCAATGTATGCTGGCACATTTAAAACATACAGAATGGAGATCTGCTATGTAAACAAGGCAGATCTCCAATCTGACAGGGGGAAATGGATGGATATTATGCTCCTGCAAAGCAGGAACTAAAATCCATGACTTCCCCTAGTAAAAGCAGCACACACAGTACACAAAAACACTGGCTAGGCACACAGTAAACCTATTGCTTGTCCCTGTTAACCCCTTCCCAGCCAGTGTCATTAGTACAGTGACAGTGCAAATTTTTAGCACCGGTTCCCACAAACTGTCAAAAGTGTCATTAGCGTCCGAATGTCCACCGCAATATCGCAGTCCCACTGATCGCCACCATTACTAGTGTAGCACTGACCTCGAATGAGCTGAAAAATTTGATTGGGCCTGCACTCTGCTATTAAACCCCCAATGACTTGGCTCAATCCCCTTGACACAGCTGTGGTGCAATGTTGTTGTGAAGCTAATAGTAAAGGATAACCCCACAATGTACAATATCACAATAGTATACCTTTGTTATTACCTGGGTATCCGATGTTCCACCTGCTGGAAAAGGAACAACACTCCACACCAATTGTACTTAACCAGGAACGTATTTTTACTGGAACTGGTGTCAAATAGTAATTACAGTATTTGCACTGTAACACAAACATAATGCAACAGCACGAAAGGTATTCACAACAGTTATTAACACATAAAGTTGTTGCAGATGAACCCTGAGAGTGTATCTCCAAGTGGGACTAATGCTCACAGTACCAATGCCTTAACTCTGGGCACCTTCCCACTTCCAGCACACGTTGGTAACCACAGGATCCTTCCTGATCCGGTCACATAGTCTTTCCAGCACACAGGTATAAAGCAGAGTCTTTAGTTGTTCCGCTCTGCAGTGGCTGTAGGCCGAGCTCTCTGGAGACCTCCTCACAGGTCCTTGTAGGCAGGCCACGCATCCAAAAGAGAAATAAAATGGCTGCGTGTGTTCTTTTATAGCCTACCTAGCATGCAATTCAGTACTGAGTGTTCCTGGGTAGGTCACTCTGCGTTCTGGGTAGGTAGGTCATTGTAAAATGTAAACAGTCACTTCCTGTAATATTTCTCCATGTTCATGAAAAGAAAATAATTGAAGTCCATTTCACATTTAAGCCACTAGATGGTGCTAAATACCAAGTTATTAACTATGATAGTTTAACACTACATAACACTAGCAGGCAAAAATACCAAAGATACTCCCCCTACTTTAAGTTTTTGGTCCCCAAAGATATCCAAAATCTTAGCCCTATTGCACATTTTTGCCTCTAGGCGATTACATAGGACTGACAGAGGAGCCTCCCACCAATTCTCATGTGATGGGGAGCTTTTCTGTGCACTCACAGTTGACACTATAGTATCTGATACAGATGTGTCAAGGGGTGCTTCAGTGAGAGGTAGGAGGTGGTTCCAATGCCAGGTCTTTACTGGTCCAGTGCACCCTTCCGGTCTGATCTCATATACTGGGAGTCCTGCAAGTTTTCTGCATACAATATATGGCTGCGGCTTCCAGCAATCAGCCAACTTATGTTTGCCTGGGATACCCAGATTTCTTAGTAGGACTTGGTCACCGGGTTGTAAGTCCTGAACCCATACTTTTAAGTCAAAGTTCCTTTTGTTCCTACTTCCCCTGATGTCTGGCTTGGGCCTTCTCATAGGCAATCTTCAAACTCCTCCGCAACCTATCCGGTGGTCCAGAGAGGTTCCGAAGGCTAAGTCTATTGGTAATCAAGGCGAATATCCTGTAGCATCACTCTTGGTGCTGTTGTAAGCATGTACCAAAGCAGTGATATGCTTGCTCCAATATGGTTTTTGTTCAGAAGTCAAGGTCCCCAGCATGCTAAGCAGAGTTTGGTTAAACCCCTCTGGTTGAGGGTCTCCTTGTGGGTGATAAGCAGTAGTTCTAGACTTCTGGATACCTAGTAGATCCAACAGTCTTTTGATCAGAGCGCTCTCAAAGTCTCTCCCCTGGTCTGAATGAATCCGTTGGGGTAAGCCATAATGGATAAAGAAGTTCTCCACTAGTCTTTGCTACTGTGGCTGCTTACTGATCTTTAGTGGGAAACGCTTGAGCATAGAGGGTGAAGTGATCAGTGACTACTAAAATGTTTCCTTGTCCACTCAGGTCGAAGTCTATGCAGACCAGGTCCATTGGCCCTTGGCTCTCTAAGTGCCCCATTGGGGCGGCTTGCTGAGGCAAGGTCTTCTGCTGTATGCACCTGAGACAGGAATGACAGCAATTCTCCACTTCGGTCCTCATGTAGGGCCAATAAAACCTGTCCCTTAATAACTGGAGAGTCCTTTCTGATCCCAAATGGCCATGGTGATCATGCAAGGCGATCGGTACTCTCTCTCTATGCTTCTCTGGCAGAAACAGTTGCCACTTCTCTTCAGGATCTTCTGAGGGGCCCCTTCAGTTCGGTAGACCACACCATGTTGCAGCTGCAACTGATCCCATTCTTTGTGTAGTAGGCGAGATTCCTTCTGAGGGCTCTTGAGAAGTAGGTCAGGGTGTTTGCTCACCAAAGCCTTCAATGCCAGGCTACAGAGTGTGTCCTCCCGTTGGTCTCTCCGGAGGTCCTTTCTAGTTAACTTGAGTAGACCCTCTTCTGTGAGCTGAGCAACGTTACAGTAGCATTTAGGCACTCCTGCGACTGACACTCCGACTTCTTCAGCTCTGGCTCCTCCTTTTCCTTGCTGTTCTGCCCCTTCACAAAGGGCTCTTACCCCTTCAGGGGTGAGTTTGGTCCAGTCTTCTGAGTGGCCCTGGAAACAGTGAGTGTCACGTACCTAGTGGTGAGCCCGGAATGCAGGAGGAGACCTCTCTCGCGTCCCCGACTCACGGCCCCTGATGATGGTGACAGGAGGCACGGGAGTCAGCGGTAGCACGAGTGCCTGGCAGGATCAACAGCCGGTGGATGGATCTGGCTGACTTCAGGAACTGTAGCTGAACAAGCAGGCCCCAGTGACAGCAGACAGGAACCAGTAGACAGCAGGGGACCAACAGGAACAGGTGGATCACTCAGGGGCAGGCACACAGAAGAGTCAGGCAAGCCGGGTCAAACCAGACAGGCAGTACAGGAACAGATGCAACGGGCAGAGGCAGGAACGTGGAACAAGCCGGGTCGGTAACGGATGAGCACGGATGGACCAGAGGATGAGACAGGTGCAGAGTCGTAGACAAGCCGGAGGTCAGAGGCAGGCAGAAGGCAGGGAAGGTCGCAGGTCAGGCCGGGTCGATACACAAACAGATCAGATTCAGGTAATAGTCTCAGGAACGCTGTAGATCAAGCAGCAAGATCAGAAGGGAGAACTGAGTTTAAATAGCCCGCCTGGCGCTGGTAACCGTGCGCGCACGCGAACACGCGCAACAGCGCGACCGCGCGCAACCGGGCGACCGCGAACACGCGCACCAGGCACCCGCAGCCGCGCACAGACAGGTGACGGACCACTGTCCCCAGCCAGCCTTTCCTGACAGTGAGGTCTCCTTGACAATGCATCCGCATTTCAATTACCAATTCCTAGTCTGTACTTTAGGCTGAATGTAAATGCTGAGAGGGCAGCCAACCACCTGTGGCCTGTGGCGTCCAGCTTTGTGGTGGTAAGCAAATATGTGAGAGGGTTGTTGTCCGCCTTGACCACGAACTTCTCACCATACAGGTAGCCCTTTAGCTTGTCCACCACAGCCCACTTCAAGGCCAGAAATTCAAGTTTGTGAGTGGGGTAGTTCCTCTCAGCAGGGACTGGACTGGCTCACATAGGCAATGGGCCTTAGCTGCCCGTCATGTTCCTGGTAAAGCACTCTGCCCAGCCCGTCTCAGCTGGCATCCATGTGCAGTTGGTAGGGTTTGGTAAGGTCTGCATAGGCTAAGACCGGAGCAGTGGTAAGGCTCCACTTCAACTGTCTGAAGGTCTCTTCACATTGCAAAGTCCACTGGTCCTGGATGGACTCTTTCTTCTTCCTGGGCCCCTCTTTTGGTTTTGCAGGACTATCTGAGTCTATACCAGCTTCCTCCTGGTTCTTCAATAGCTCAGTAAGTGGGTGAGCTATCTTAGCAAACCCTTTTACAAACCTCCAATAGTACGAACAAAAGCCTAAGAAGGATCAAGCTCAGTCACATTCGTGGGTCTGGGCCAAGAGGTGATGCTGTCTAGCTTCTTAGGGTCCGTTGCCACTCCTTCTGTGGACATGATGTATCCTAGGTAGTTTACTGAGGGTTGATAGAACTGGCACTTCTATCAGCCGAGCACTGAGAGCTTCAGGCTTTCATCATGGAGCCTCTTAAGGACTTTCTCCAGGCGCTGTTCGTGCTCTTCCAGTTTTCAGTCAAACACTGTGACATCATCCAAGTACACCAGCACCTCCATCAAGTTCATGTCGCCCACAGTCTTCTCCATCAATCTCTGGAAGGTTTCCAGGGCCCCAGACAGACCTTGTGGCACGCGATTGATCTTGAAGAATCCTACAGGGGTAATGAAAGTGGTCTTCTCCCTATCTTCAGAGCACATGGGGCTCTGATAATATCCACTTTTTAGATCCAGCACGCTGAACCACTTCGCCCCTGACAGGCTCTGTAAGGCATCTTCTATCCGAGGTGTGGTGTATTGGTCAGGAATGGTCCTTCGGATCAGTGTTCTGTAGTCAATACACAACCGTAATGACCCATTTTTCTTCCTCACTACCACTATTGGTGAGGCATATGGACTTCGGGACTCTCTGATAATCCCTGTCCTCTTCAGCTCAGCCAGCTGTTCTCTCAGGTCTTCAAGATCTCCCAGTGGAATCCATCTGACCCTCTCTCGGAAGGGTTTGCCTTCCTCCAACCGAATCTGGTGTTCAGCACTCCTTGCAAGCCCCACATCAAACTCACTTTTTGAAAGGGCAGCCCTCCATCTCAGGAGCTGGGTCTTGGCCCACTCCATCCAAGCAGGTGTAAGGGCTGTATTCTTTGGGTAGAACTTTTCCAGGGGAATCTCTCCACCCTGTTCTCCCACAATACCACGCAGTGAGACTGGGGTTGCTTGACTGACCTGTACCAGCAGCACTCTGGCTGGCACCTTCACAGGCAAGCTTGTTGTGTTGCGAACACTGACTGAGATTCTTCCTTTGCTTCTTTTCAGTGTCTTGGTTGACAACACTTCGGGGATAACCTCCAGGCCTTTATCTTCTTTCTGCCTGTTCATCTCAAGGACGATGAAGGGGCCGGGCTGTCTCCAACTCAGCTTTATAGAGGCTTTTAGGCAGACTACCTCACCCAGTTGCACCAGCTTTTCACTCTTGTCCAGACGCCAGATCTTTTCCACTCCTTCTGGTGGGGCCTTCTGCTCGTGCACTAGATCCTGGTACACCTGTGTTAGAATAGGGTGCACACACTCATAGCTGGGGTGCTCTTCTCCTGTACAAGTGGTGTTAGAAGTCTTCGAACCAGGTCAGTATTGGTCCCAATGATAAGGGAACTTTTATCGGCCCCTTGAGGGCGAGGACACACCACTGCCAGGGTATTGAAAGTTTTGGCCTTTCCTGCCACACTCGGGTCAAAAGTAAGCCTCATGGGTAGGTATCCATCGTAAGGGAAGTTCTGAGTCCCTAGGCCCCATATCTCCAGTTCCTCCAACTTCTGTAGTGGCAGATTTTTGAGATTCTTCTAGTAAAAGTCTCTATACAGTAAGGTCACTTGGGCTCCAGTGTCCAACAGGGCTCTCGTGTATATCCCTTCTATCTGGATAGGGACAATAGGGGAGGGTCCCACTAGCTTGGGAGGAAACCCATGGGAAGTAGCACTTTTGGCTTGCTTGGTGGCTTGTACCTTCACAATTGGCTTCTGTGGACTTCTCTTTTTCCGACTGGGCTTAGCCATGGTCAGAGGGATCTGGTGTGTACAGGTGGGTTTGGAGTTTACTGGGGCCCTCTGAAGTTTTCCACCGGCTTTTGTTGTTCTGCTTCTGGTTCTATCAGAGTTGGACATACTCAATGGTAGTGGCCCACTCCGCATTTAAAGCAGATCTTTTTCTTCACCGTCAGAGTCTTGGGTGTCGAATCTTCTTCCTTCTGTGGCTCAACCAGTTTAGCAGTCAATAGAACCATAATCTCTAGTATCTCCTTCTGTGTCTGGAGCAATTTCCCCAGCTCAGACTCGCATGTTGGAAGATACTGTGCAGGTGAAGACCAAGATGTCTGATCCGTGCTCACCTTCAGGACACTGGGCTCTCTAATCCCTGGTTGAACATCTAACTGTTGTCCTTTGGTTCTGCTTGTGCTGGGAGGTTGGACTTTTCTTTGTTTCTGGTCCCTCTCTACTTCCATCTTGGCTGCCTCATTGGTCTCTTCAATGAGCACCTCATCTGGGGTATAGGGGTCTTTCAGATACTGCCTCAACTGAAGTTTGACATTGTCACTCCTCAGGCCTGTAGCCACGGACCTCAGAAATTTCTTTTGGATCAGTTCGGCCCCAAAGTGTTCCTCAGAGCCCTCCCCCTTTGAGACAGCAGGCGGTCCTTCAGCTCAATGGCTCCCAATAAAAAGTTCTGAGGAGTCTCCTGACTACTCTGTGCCATATTTATCAGTTGATGAAACAGTTCAGCAGCATCTTCCTCTTTATAATAACTCTTCAGTATTCTCCTGAATTGTGTTAAAGTCAATCCATTTTTCATTTCAAGCATACCTCTGATGCTCAGGCCTAGCTTAATGGCATTGATCACAGCCTCTATGATTTCAGACTCCAGGTACCCTCTGTGTAGTCCCAGCTCAATCTGATGTAGGTTGAGGCTTGTGTAAGACAGCTTGTCCTTCTGCCCCCTCTCTCCTATCTGACCATCAATCTTGAAGTCTTTTCGATGGTCACCTCTGTCAGGTGGTTATGAGGGCATCTTTTGATTACTGACCCAGGTCTGACTGTTGCCTGACTATCACTCAGATCTCTGCATGTGACACTTAGTCCTTTGATGTGTTCTGCAATCATGTTGGACCTCCTCCTGAAACCTCTCCTGTATGTCACTGTATTGTTGTTTCAGGTCAGCCGACTGCTGCTTTGACTGTGAACACCTCCGATTATTTCTGAGGCCGCGTACACACGCGCGGACTGTTCGCCCAACTTTGTCCGTCCAACAGTTTCGGCAAACAGTCCGCTCAAAATTAGCATGGACGGACATGGCCACACACGACGAACGAACAGTTTGCTGAAACCGTGCGCGATGACGTGAACGGCACGTACGACGGGACGAAAAATACGACGTCCTATACACTGCATTATAGCTTTCGGCGTGAAAATCCTTTCTGAGCATGCGCGCAACTTTGTTTGACGAACAAGCCTACACACGGGCGGACTGTTCGCTCAAACAAGGTTTCAGCGGACAGTTTTTCGGAATTTCCGAAAAACCTTGTCCGTCCAACTGTCCGCTGAAACTGTCCGCTGAAAGCCCACACACGAGCGGACTGTCCGCCCAAACACTGTTCAGCGGACAAAGTTGGGCGAACAGTCCGCCCGTGTGTACGCGGCCTGAGTGTCACTGTATGTTGTTTCAGGTCAGCCGACTGCTGCTTTGACTGTGAACACCTCCGATTATTTCTGAGTGTCTTCTGCCCCCTCTCTCCTATCTGACCATCAATCTTGAAGTCTTTTCGATGGTCACCTCTGTCAGGTGGTTATGAGGGCATCTTTTGATTACTGACCCAGGTCTGACTGTTGCCTGACTATCACTCAGATCTCTGCATGTGACACTTAGTCCTTTGATGTGTTCTGCAATCATGTTGGAGGTCTCCTGAAACCTCTCCTGTATGTCACTGTATTGTTGTTTCAGGTCAGCCGACTGCTGCTTTGACTGTGAACACCTCCGATTATTTCTGAGTGTCTTAATAACAGCCCTCTCTTTCTTGTTAGGGAGTTCCAACTGTCTTGAGTTGGGACAGTCCTCACCTGACCTGGCGGGATGTGTCAAGTGAAATTTTGTCTTGTCAGATAGTTTCACACTGGCACCTTGGAAACTTTCAGGGACACCTTTCCTCCACTCTATCAGTGCATAAGTGTGAGAGGTCCCATAGTCTGGTCTCACAGCGACCACCCAGGTCTTCCTATTTGGGTACAATGCCTGTACGACTTCTTTAACATGTTTTCCTTCCCAGTCCTCCCCTGGGAGTTCAATTGCCAAGCTCGATTCTGAGCGCACGTCTTCCACTTCACACCACTGGACCACTGTGATGGGGTCCATATTGGCGCCAAGAGGGCGGGTTTGTTTTTAAAGTGACAGGATCCCGGATGAGCCCCCACGTGTAGCACAGACCTCCGAAGCAGCTGCTGAATTTGATTGGGCCTGCACTCTGCTATTAAACCCCCAATGACTTGGCTCAATCCCCTTGACACAGCTGTGGTGCAATGCTGGTGTGAAGCTAATAGTAAAGGATAACCCCACAATGTATTATATCACAATAGTATACCTTTGTTATTACCTGGGTATCCAATGTTCCACCTGCTGGAAAAGGAACAACACTCCACACCAATTGTACTTAAGCAGGAACGTATTTTTACTGGAAATGGTATCAAATAGTAATTACAGTATTTGCACTATCACACAAACGTATTGCAACAGCACAATAGGTATTCACAACAGTTAGTAACACATAAAGTTGTTGTAGATGACCTCTGAGAGTGTATTTCAAAGTGGCACTAATGCTCACAGTACCAATGCCTTAACTCTGGGCACCTTCCCACTTCCAGCAAACGTTGGTAACCACAAGAATGTAAAGTTAATCAATAAAGTACAACACATTCACTAGGGAGCTCCCCCTACTTTAAAATGCAGTCCCTCTTAGCATTAATAGGATGCAAGGCCTTGCAATGAGAGATGCAGTCTGTAGTCTTCTGTCTTCTGCTAGCTATTTGTGTTATAGTAGTTGCAATCCAACAGTTGAACAGACAAGGATTAAAGTAAGGTGAATGTTAGAACTATTCTTGTAGTGCAGTAAACTTGTAACTGCCTCCGGTGCAATTGGCTTTGAATAAAACAGTGTCAGTAGTACAGTGAAGTGTAGGCTTGAGGCCTGTTTAAACTCAGTCCTTTTTAATAAGATCTCCTCCCTGGGACTACAGGTCCCAGCAACACTGTGTTAAAAAGTCTAGGTGTATAAAAGTGTGTTAAGAAACTATGGGCGACAGCCCTCTCACCCAATCTGGCCTGGAGAATAGAACAGCTCCACTCTGGTGCACTCAGTCTTGCTCTGCGCCAGCCAGCACCGTCACACCGCTCCGCTCTGCAAGATGAACTGGGACCCTCTGATAGCTCCAACAGGTGTCTCTGGATCCTTCATGATCCAGTCACACAGTCTTTCCAGCACACAGGTTTAAAGCAGAGTCTCTAGTTGTTCCGCTCTGCCGGGGCTGTAGGCCGAGCTCTCTGGAGACCTCCTCACAGGTCCTTGTAGGCAGGCCACGCATCCAGAAGAGAAAGAAAATGGCCGCGTGCGTTCTTTTATAGCCTACCCAGCATGCAATTCAGTACTGAGTGTTCCTGGTAGGTCACTCTGCATTCTGAGTAGGTAGGTCATTGTTAAATATAAAACAAACAGTCACTTCCTGTAATAGTTCTCCATGTTCATGAAAAGAAAATAATTGAAGTCCATTGAACATTTAAGCCAAATGCCAAGTTATTAACTATGATAGTTTATTGGATATGTTTTTTAGCAGAAAGTAAAAAATATTGTTTTTTTTTTTCAAATTTGTCAGTATATTTTTGTTTATAGCGCAAAAATAAAAAACGCAGTGGTGATCAAATACCACCAAAAGAAAGCTCTATTTGTGGTAAAAAAAAAAGGACAAAAATTGTATTTATTTATTAGTTAAAGTAATGCAGATTCGTATCGCAGAAAATGGCTTGGTCATGAAGGGGGGAAAATCTTCCGGAGGTCAAGTGGTTAACATGGTTCTTTGCCATATGCAGACATAGGCTGATATATGAAAGATGTAAGTGGCATACTAGACAGTGTTGACAGCAGTTCCAGGGGAATTAAAATAAAAAATAATTTTACTCTCAACCTGGTAGTTTATTTTGAAGAGACCAAAGACTAGTGTGAACATTACCTCCTCAATATATTAGCTGTACAGCAAGAAACAGCATGGTTTATCAGATGTGACAGCTAGGCAGAAAAACCCTGAGTATTTGTATGTATAAACTGAAAATGAAGTCCACATTGCCCCAAGCAACATGCATCAATGTGACTTCTAACTAGCGGATCTGTCTTCCAGATATAGCCTACTGATTAGAAAAGACATATTATTTTAAACTAAATATATTTTTCTGCACATTTAAAGTAGTATATCTAGACATGCAGTAACGGGAAATATAAAATAGAAATATTAAAGATGTTGTGATAAATAATGATTTATTACTCAGGACATAATGATATCGTTTTGATATTTTACTTTGTCACAGCAGATTGGAAAAAAAATCCAATAGTGAATACAGCATTTAGCTTCGGTTCACTTATATGCGATGCTGTGCATTTCCCACACCGCATTGAAATCACATGACGCTCATGCTATCTGCTGTGGGTGTTAATGTGAATTAATGACACCCTGAAACAGCACGCAAAACGCAATGTAATGTAATGCGATTCCAGTGGGGCAAAAAAAAAGAGTCCAGTACCATTTTGGTGCGGATGCAGTGCAATTTGAACCATATAAAGTGAATGGGCTCAAATCGCACTGCAAAGAATTGTATGTGATTGAACAGAACAGCAGTGTAATTCCTGTCCGAATCACGCGCGGTTCCCCACACCGCACCAGTGTGAACCTAAGCTTTTAGGTATTTTTTGAACAGTCAATAGTAAAAGAGGGTGATCTATATAAATTGGAATGATTCTATAGGTATGTTAGGCCTCAGTATTTGTGGGTGAAACAAATTATGATGCCTCAGTGAAGAAAACGGTAATGCCGTGTACACACGGCCGGACTTTCCGACGGGAAATGTTCGATGTGAGCTTGTTGTTGCAAAGTCCAACCGTGGGTATGCTCCATCGAACATTTGCTGTTGAAATTTCCTCGCCCAAATGTTTGAGAGCAGATTCTCTGAAATTCCGATCATGTGTACACAAGTCCGCCGCACAAAAGTTTACGCATGCTCGGAATCAAGTAGAAGGAGCCGCACTGGCTATTGAAGTTCCTTTTTTGTGTCTCATCGTATGTCTTGTACGCCACCGCGTTCTCATGTTCGGAATTTTGGGCCAACATTGGTGTGACCATGTGTATGCAAGACGAGTTTGAGCCAACATCCTTCGAACAAAAATCCATGGTTTTGTTGGCAGAAAGTCAGATCGTGTGTGCACGGCATTAGAGTTAGTTGTTAAAGTCAGGATTCAGCGGTCAGGGTCACTAGACTTTTTTATAAGTCTACTAGGGAAACTTTTAAAAATTGTCGCACAATTAGGGTTGTACCAATACCTGTATCGGTGGCAATATTAAGCATTTGCGCGAGTAACGGTACTCATGCAAATGCGCCAATACATGAAACTGAAACTTTCAGGCTTGGTTCTTTCAGCTGTCAGTGGGATTCCTCCATGTTCTCCTGTTGATATCTGAAGTCCCAGCAATTGGAGCTGTAAAAAAAAAGCAACAATGTTTATCACAAAATTGCTCTGTGCTGAAACAGAAAGTTAAAAGAAACATTGGGGGAGATTTACTAAAACTGGTGAACTCAGAACCTGGTGCATCTGTGCATAGTAACCAATCAGCTTCTAACTTCAGCTTGTTCAATTACGCTTTGACAATAAAACCTGGAAGCTGATTGGTTTCTATGCAGAGCTGCATCAGATTTTGCACTCCCCAGCTTTAGTAAATAACCCATATTGTTTCTTTTTGTATCTTTCTGCTTATTCATCTACAGATCAAAGAGATGAACTTCGATCTGCAGATGAAGTCAGTTTAAGGCTTGATTCACACCTATGCATTTTTTTGTGCTTTTTGCATTTTGCAGATTTGCTCTACAGAACGTGTTCCATAGGAAACCATGTTAAATGGGCTGTAGTGCAAATCTGAAAAATGCAAAAAAAAAGCACTAAAAAGGCATAGGTGTGAATCAGGCCTAATTAACTCCTTATTCTTCATTTAATTATTTTTCTGCTGATTTTTCTTCTTTGTTTACTTCTGTTTTCTAAACTATTAATGATTAAAAAATAATAATTTGCTTTGCTCTTTAATCTTTTTACACCTTTAATATATATTTACATGTTTCACATTGTAAAAAGCAAAAAATTCAAAAAAAAAATGTTAATTTGTAAATAACTTTTTAATGCTTTTTACCATTGCTGACAGCTGATAAAGTGTAAACAAAACAGTTGCGGTAGGGATCTGTAATTGGTATCGGCGAGTACTAAAAAAAAGTATCGGTAAGAAACATGGTATTGGTGCATCCCTACACACAATATTTGCACAACAGTTTAATAAACACATATTTTTAGGAAAACATACACTAAAATTCATTTTGGCACAGACAAACACAAAACAATACCTATATTTTGGTAAAAAGAGGGGGTATCATCAAGTAAACAGAATCAAAAAATGTCATGCTTTAAAATTGCATGCCTGTGAAATTGCACAAAACGACAGTACCCAAAGTTGTCCATATGTGTGGTGCAATTGCTTCTTATATATGCTTGTGCGTCCCACGTGTGTGTTTGCATTCGTATGTATGTCCGGGGCGTCAGGGATGATTTTACTTTTTTTTTTATAGGTGACGGGCTTTCTTTATAGAGACATTGGGGGTTTATTAGCTAGCTCTGATCCCAGAAGTCATGTAATACACATTGCTTCAGGGTTCATTCATTGAAAAGGAGATTGGGGAAAGGATTTTCCTTGATCTCCTCCAGGACATTGTATTGGGACATTATATTACAGCTGGTGCTGGAGGATAGGGGTCCTCTTGGTACTGTAAAAGTGATCAGGTGGCTCTACTAGAATAACAATAAACAATACCCTCAAAAAACAATACCAATATTCAAGATGCAATTACAGGTGCCACTTAATAATGTTAGCAGCTTCCACCCTCATTGAGTGGCACCCAAAATTGTGACTCTGATACCGTGTACAGACGACCGGACTTTTCGACGGATTAGGTCCGATGGTCTTCCCGACGGACATTCGGCAGAGGTTCCGACGGATTTTCTGAACAAACGGACTTGGCCACACATGACCAGACTAAGTCCAGTTCGAAAGTCCATTCATTTTGAACGTGATGATGTAAACAGGACTAAATAAGGAAGTTCAATAGCCAGTAGCCAATAGCTGTCCTTGCGTCGTATCTGGTCCGTCGGACTAGCACACAGACGAATGGTTTTCCCGATTTTTAGTCCGTCGGACTTGAAACATGTTTTGGGGAAAAAAGTCCACTGGAGCCCACACACGATCGAATTGTCTGACGGATTCCGGTCCGCCGGACCAAGTCTGCCAGAAAGTCCGATCGTGTGTACGCGGCATTACTCGCAACAAGTTTGACAATGGTGGATGAATTATTGATGGGATTGATCACAGTTAGCTTGATTCTTGACTGCAGATTGAATGAGCACAATGAAAGATATTGAGGTATGCCCTAAAATAGACACCATGCTGAAACGATGTAATTGGTCTGATGCATGCAGAAAAAGCATTTCCCTAGGCCGCGTACACACGGGCGGACTATCCGTCCAACTAAGTCCATCAGACAATCCGACAGACAGTCCGTCCTACTTTTGAATGAACGGACTTGACCACACACGACGAACAGACAGTCCGCTGAAAGCTTGCGCGATGACGTGTACGGCACGTACGACGGGACTAGAAATTCGACGTCCAATACACTGCAATGCAACCTTCGGCCGTGTAAATCCTTTCTGAGCATGGGCCATACTTAGTCCGTCGAACTAGCCTACTCACGAGCGGACTGTCCGCTGAAACCAAGTTTGGACGGACAATATTACTGAAATTCCGAAAGACTTAGTCCGCAAGACTGTGCGCTGAAAAAGTCCGCTGAAGCCCACACACGAGCGGATTGTCCGCTGAAACACGTTTCAGCGGACTAAGTTGGACGGACAATCCTCTCGTGTGTACGCGGCCCTAGTCTCCTCTTCTCCTGTGATCAGACTGCAACACTGGATTTACATAGCAAACCACAAGGTGACAGGCTGCAGCAGGGGGTTGATTTGTGACAAATATTTTGAACACAAGTGGTGTATCTAGCATATGTGGCATCTGGGGATGCTCCGTTTTTAACACCTACATCCCCATAAAAATTTAGGACAAATAAAGGGGCACCCACAGCGCACTGCACTGAATTGCAGGTGTAGCCAAATTGTACTAACAGTGGGATGGGGCTTAAAGGGGCATGGTTAAATAAAACCTGATCCTACTCACTGTGTACACAGAACAAATATGCTACAGTTCTTTTTATACTCACGCCAATATGCCTTTTTACCCGTGTCACAAGCAATTTAAGAGACATTTTTCAAAAATGAAAACTTTTTCGTTACATATGCTTTTCTGCAGACAGCCAACCTTAATGCAAAACTTCAGGAGTATATAATGTAATTTTGGAGTGTGTGATATAAAGTCCAATGTAAAGAGTGCGGTAGTCAGGAATATGTACCAGAGGAGTGCAGAGAGTGCAGGACTCAGAAGTGCATACCACAAAGAATGCAGGGGTCAGGAATGGGTAACACAGAGAGTGCAGCATTTAGACATAGGTAAGACATTGGAAGCCACGAGTAAAAAAAAGCATTTTTTCCTGTTTTTTTTCTGGAAAAATGTAAAAGGTAGTGGAGTAGTTTTACAAATTAAAAAATAATTTTGTTACACTGGGAAGGTGAAATGCAGTGTATATAAAAGTATTCTGCTTGAAATAAAAGTACAGCTTATTCAGTAACTAAAGTAAACTTGCTTTTTAAAATTGTATTTTTTATTACGAATGGAATAACAAGGACTGTATATGTTTTGAACATTTCACCTACACACAGGGTTGCCACCTCTCCATTTTTGACCTGGACAGTTTGGGATTTGAATCCTGTGTCTGGTTTTGAGTTTATCGAGCAAATTATTAAAACCAAATTGCGGCTTTCAGCATTTCTGCCTAATGAGGAGGAGAGGATGTAGCGCCCCAGTGGAGAGTGGAGGCAGGGCTGTGTCTAATGCCCTGTACACACGGTCGTACTTTCCAACGGAAAATGTGCGATCGGAGCTTGTTGGCGGAAATTCTGACCGTGTGTAGGCTCCATCTGACTTTTTCCATCGGAATTTCTGACACATAAAGTTTGAGAGCTGGATCTAAAATTTTCCGACAACAGAATCCGATCGGGTAAATTCCAGTCGTGTGTAGACAAGTTCGAAGCACAAAGTGCCACGCATGCTCAGAATAAATTACTAAACGGAAGCGCTCGGTCTGGTAAAACTAGCGTTTGTAATGGATATAGCATATTCGTCACACTGCAATGTTAAAAAAATTTTAATACAGCGCATTCTCTTTTTCTTTATAATGCTAGACGAATGAAGTTGTTTTGCTCATATTCACACAGACTTCTCACAAACTTCTTTCTTTATTATTTCTCCTGATTTCATGAATATTATATTTTTATTTGTCAGATCTCCCGAATTCATTTTTATTTTTATGTTTTAATATTTTTAAAAATTTTGTAGCTATTTTTATAATCAAGATCTCCTGATTTTTTTATTTTGGTGATCTCCAAAATTTTTTGGTGGGTTTTGTGTGTCAAGTTAACACAACACCATTATTATCTTGTATTTTTTAATCTTGAGGAGGTTGTTTGGTGTTGGTGTCCCTTGTTAGTTTGACTTTGTATTTTAGAAATGTACCTGCCTACTCACAAATAAACTGTCCTTTTTGAAGTAAAAAACATAGGCAAGTATTTCTTTAACCAAAAAAAACCTTTATTAGGGGGTCATAACCAAATAAAAAGGAAGGCAACTCTGGAGAAACTGCTGAAATTGGGGAAGCCTTTGCCCCCCAGGGCACACATCAACTCTTTTAAGGGAAAATTGGTGGCCTGAGGAGTCCAAATATAAGGGAGTACAATCTGGTCCAGAAGTCCAAGAGATCAGGAACAGCAGCAGATGACATACCCTGTTTCCCCGAAAATAAGACCTAGCGTGATTGTTGGTGATGGCTGCTATATAAGCCCTACCCCTGAAAATAAAACCCTACCCTGAAAATAAGACCTAGGGCTTATTTGGGGGGTAGAGCTTATATTGCAGCCATCACCGACAATCACGCTAGGTCTTATTTTCGGAGAAACAGGGTACATGTCCCCAGTCATACAAGAGCCTGCATCTTTTGTCAGACCAGACCGAACCCAGGCCATCACTCTCTGGTCTTCCTTCCATGCTTCCTTCCAGGCTGTGGCTATGGTGTTGGAGGTGTGGCAGAAGGAGGAGGAGGAGACTGGTCCAACTCACACAGGTGGGTTTTGTTGATGAGTTGTCCCCGCGACACCTTATTTCGTGTGTGGTACATGATTTCCTCACACATGAGGCATTGCCCCTCCTCCATTTTCTGCAGTTTGCATGCAGCCATGGAGGCAAAAGCCTCTTGAAGAGTGGTGGTGGTTTTGAGGGCCACAGAAGCCTCCCCAATCAGCCTGAGTACTGACTCATCCACGTTCCTCCCCTTCCTGGGCCTTTTGGTTGGAAGGCAGAGGGGAGGGGCCTGGGATTCTTTGAGGCTCCTAGGCCTGTCCACCTCCTGGTTGACACTAACCCCTGCTTCCTCCTGGCTGCCACATTTCACAGCCACCTCCTCGCTGTCACATTCCACGGCCTCCTCCTGGCTGAGGTCTTCCTGTGTATGAAAAAGGGACATACTTTTAGTTTTTGGTTCATCAATCACACACAATTTTCAGCTCATAACTGTTGCAAATTGAATGTTAACAAATAGAAAAGGCTATCATTCTGACCCCAGCATTTTTCATTCTTGTCCCAATTATTTTTGGCTACTACTGTCTATTGATATGTAAAACACTTTATTAAATCAGCAATTAGTGATCAATAAACACATCTAGTTAACATCATTCATTTTTACCAAAACAATATGTAGAACAATACTATACCTGCCTTAAGCTGGGCTCCTTCACTTGATCCTGGCTGGAACTCCCAGGGTGGGCATCGGAGGTGGGCATCGGAAGCCTCAGCTGGGGTGGAAGGAAGTGTGGAAGGAAGGGTTGAGAGGGATTCCCTGACTTCAGTCTGGTCTAACAGAAAATGCTGTCTCTCATAGTACCACAGCCTGGGAACATAAATGTCATCTGCTGCAGCTCCTGACCTCTGGGAATCCTGGACCTTCTTACAATCCCTGATATATATAGGGGGTGTCTGCCGTGGGGACCACCGGCTTCACCAGCTCCAGCAGTTTCTCCGGTGCTGCCTGCCTCTTTAATTTGTTAGTTAAGCTAAGTATTCCCTTTTTAAAATCTCATAGGGGAGAAAAGACTCAGGACATCCGAGGACACCAGGAAATTGTCACCACAACAGGTGAGTGTCTGAGACCACAGCTTCAGGTAATAGATGTATGACTACATTTATATAATACATGGTGTGTTTTTTTGTTTATTTTTAGGTGATGTGGATGTTGTGAAAGAAGAATCTCATTTCACAAGTGAAAGTGAACAGATCCTCATCGGGGAGATAATAGGGTGCAAGCATGATTTAGAAAATCTAAAGAAAAACACCAATGATGTTCAACAAAAAATGAAGAACATCATTGATGTTTTAGGGAGAATCTAAAACACACAAAACTAACTAGCATCAATTTGAGATTTTTAAAACCACCAGTTTAAAATTTTTAGAAAAGCCAAATTTTGAAGATGCACACAGTGTGTCAACATGTGCTATCTGCCATCACGGGAGATCAATGTACACGTTTTGTGGGTGCAACCCCTTCCTCGCTACTAAAGTTGCTGAGATGAAGGGGTTGCAACCCCAAAAGACATCCATTGATCCCCCATGATGGGAGATAGCACATGTTTAAATTAGGCATGGGATCAGGAGGAAAATGCCCAGTTTGAATCCCAATTTGCGTGCATCTTCAAAATTTGGCTTTAACATGGGTGACATGACCTCATCTGATGAAGGCAAGATCAACACAGTTTGGACATACTAATGACCGATATTGCCGTCACTTTTCAAAGTTGAACTTTGTAAGTTCCTGAGTTGTGTATGTTTATGCTTTGAAACATGCCTGTTTTAACAAAAAAAGGCTAGTTATATTAATGTTACAAAAAATAATGTTATATACACCAAAAATGTTGGTTTGTGGAAAAACACTTTTGTAAACACATTTGAATGTGCTTTGAGTAATAAGTTTTATTATCATCAACAATGTGTGGCTTCTTTTTTCAATGCTTAAATCAGTTTTTGTAGTAAAGTTAGTGTTTTCAGTAGCAATGGGAGTTATTTACTAAAGGCAAATCCACTTAGCACTACAAGTGCAGTTTCAAGTGCACTTTTGCGAAAAATAAATCTAATTTAATTTAAAACAAAAAAGAGAGATAGCTTTGCGACAGTGATTTTTGCATTGCAGTGGTTGCAAACTTAATTTGTTAAAAACATTTCCATTTCTTGACCATCATGGTTGATGCAGTGCACTGGTAGCGCAAAGGGGATTTGCCTTTAGTAAATAACACCCACAGTGCTTTTTAATTTGCCCCAATCACGCCATTTTCATGATTCCTCAAATGTATGTCATGTTGCTGAAAATGATGAATATTTTTGTCAGTAATGCACTACATACATTAACAACAAAAACAAGGTGTGTGTGTGTAGCAGACACACAACATAATAATAATATTAGCTGAAAAAGAGACTGTCATCTCATGTTTCAAAGAAATTTGGTTTGCACTGTTGAAGAAAAAGGCCCCCCCCCCAAAAAAAAAAAAAAAACCTAGGAAACTTAAAGAAACCCAAGCAGTAATGAAAGTAGATATTATTCCAGTTTAAAATATAAATTTATTTAAAAAATGTCTCAGACATTGTCTGGCATATCAATGGCCCCCCTACCCCATGTATCTTCTTCTGACCTCGCGGGCGCTTTGGGGGTAAGCCAGGACGTCCAGCTTCAAATGCCGTCAGGGATGTAGCATCTGCAAAGCTGCCCTCAGGCCCAACTGAGGCCAGGTAGTTTGTGGAATTTTGTCTTAGAAAATTGTCCAAAATGCAGCAGGCAAGCACAATATGATTCAGTTTATGAGTTATAAATATAAATGGTGCTGCGCTTCTGCCATGAGAGTGAAAGTTTAAAGGGATCAAAAAAACTCACCTCTAACCTAAATAGGAATACGTTACCAAAATTACATAATACCTATAATAACAATATATATATACTAAAAATACCAGGAATTAATATATATAAAAATATATATATATAAAGTGCAAAAGTACAAAATGCTAAAAAAATATATATATAAAGTGCAAAAAGTGAATAAATAAATTAAAACTGTAAATTAAATACAATGTGAAATATATATCGTGATATATATCCCAATAAATATAAAGGAAACAGTGTCACATAAAGTGCAAGAAAATTCTTATATAGCAAACAATAAACAGTTCTTGAGTTATTGCTAGAGGTAATTCATCCGTGCCAAACCAAGTGCCAAAAACATCCAAGTGTTCACCAACCAGTGTGTGAATTCAACGATTGCCTTACAGCTGTAAGGTAAACAGCATGAATAGTAACTCCTGAAATGGATGGAAGGGAGGAGACACACAGACCACCATCCAGTTCCTCTATTGGCAACCCACAAGGTCTGTGGTGGCTGGGGGAGGGTACTCAAAGAACAGATAGGGAGCCAGCCATAATATAGTATTTTTTTTAAACAAATTGATTTATTAAAAAATACAGGCTACTCACAAATATGAAGGAGGCAATTTCACATAGAAAACAAACGCCGAATGGTCCACTCGTGCGTGCTACGTCACTTCCGGTGTCCTACGCGTTACGTCACGTACCTCGTGACTTCAACTGGGTAATCGGCGAATTGAGTACAGTTAGATGGAGGCCCAGTATTTGCAGATATATCTCCAGAGGTTAGAAGAACTAGAAGGGTAAGGGAGGTAATGTGGGAGTGTGATTTATATGAAGGGACATGCCCCAGTGTTCTGTTTTTTTTTTGTGAGTGTGGATTTAGAATTAGCAGGAGTTGGTTAGTCTAGTAATAAGGAGAGGACAGAAGTGAGGGTGAGATATATAAGCTGTGGGGTGGAGAAGAGGGGTGAAGGAGAGTTAGTTTAAGAAAAAAGGACACAGCTGTCAGGACTCAGAAGGAATAGTAGAGAGTGCATGTTACAAGGTGAAAGAGCTGAACGGGTAAACAAGGTCACTTGTAGTCTGTGTAGTATTTTTCAAAGTATTTTCTTATGTTCATTTGCTTTGTGCATTCGCTGAAGTGCAGAGTCAGAAGTGCTCCCGCTTAATACCCTAAGATTAAGAAAAAACCCTCACACCAAACATGCCCTGCTTGCAAATGTGCCGTCCCCAAGAGATGTTTTAGTTATATACTGTTAGGGATGGGTGCATTCCAATTATCTAATCAGGAGGTAATAAAGGATTTCTGATTAACAGGGCAAAATTTTCACTTCAGAAACAGACCAGCAAGAGGGCATTAACCACTTAACAACCGGCCCATAGCCGAATGACGGCTACAGGGCAGTTGTTTAACTCTGGGAGGCCGTCATATGACGTCCTCCCAGAATTCCGCTCTTGCGCGCCCCCTGGGGCGGGCACTCGAGAGCATCCGCGACTGCCGGGTCCACAGGACCTGGCGCATCACGGATCACGGTAAACGGCTGCTCATCACGGCTGTTTACCATGTGATCGCTCCGTCAAATGACGGAGTGATCACTTGTAAACAAACCGGCGTCATGTTATGACGCCGGTTCCTCCCTCCCCCTCTCTGTACCGATCGGTAGAGCGGAGGGGGAAGAGATCGGTGTCAGCAGCGCTGTGGGCTGCATCTGAAGTGCCCACATCGCTACTCACCGAAATTTAACACCTCAATTCCCTGCCATTACTCTGCAATTCTCTGCAATACCCTGCAATACCCTGCAACACTCTGCAATACCCTGCAACACTCTGCAAATACTCTGCGACACCCGCCAATACCCTGCAACACTCTGCAATGCTCTGCAACACCCGTCAATACCCTGCAACACTCTGCAATGCTCTGCAACACCCACCAATACCCTGCAACACTCTGCAATGCTCTGCAACACCCGCCAATACCATGCACCACTCTGCAATGCTCTGCAACACCCGCCAATACCCTGCAACACTCTGCAATGCTCTGCAACACCTGCCAATACCCTGCAACACTCTGCAATGCCTTGCAACACCCGCCAATACCCTACAACACTCTGCAATGCTCTGCAACACCCGCCAATACCCTGCAATACTCTGCAATGCTCTGCAACACCCGCCAATACCCTGCAACACTCTGCAATGCTCTGCAACACCCGCCAATACCCTGCAACACTCTGAAATGCTCTGCAACACCCGCCAATACCCTGCAATGTTCTACAACGCAATACTCTGCAACGCCATACTCTGAGATACCCAGCCATACTCTGAGATATCCAGCCATACTCGGAGATACCCAGCCATACTCGGAGATACCCAGCCATAGTCGGTGATACCCTGCAATACCCAGCCATAGACATCCCCCCTCCTGCCGCCCTCCGGTGCTTCTACCGACTCGCCAATACGATCAAAGCCAGAATCTTTTTTTTTTTTTCAGGCTTCCCAGCTTAGAGGTGAGATGTGGGGTCTTGTTGACCCCATATCTCACTGTAAAGAGGACCTGCCATGCCATATTCCTATTACAAGGGATGTTTACATTCCTTGTAATAGGAATAAAAGTGATCAAAAAATTTATTTTTGGGGAAAAAAATGTCAAACTAAAATAAATAAAGTAAAATGAACAATAAAATTTTTTTTTTTTTAAAGCGCCCCTGTCCCCATGTGCTCGCATGCAGAAGCGAACGCATACGTAAGTCCCGCCCACATATGAAAACGGTGTTCAAACCACACATGTGAGGTATCGCTGCGAACATTAGAGCGAGAGCAATAATTCTAGCCCTAGACCTCCTCTGTAACTCAAAACATGTAACCAGTAAAAAAAATTTAATGGTCGCCTATGGGGATTTTTAAGTAGCGACGTTTGGCGCCATTCCACGAGCGTGTGCAATTTTGAAGAGTGACATGTTAGGTATCTATTTACTCAGCGTAATTTTTTTTTTAAGCACAAAACTGTTTTTTTTCCAAAAAAAAGCATTCGAAAAATTGCTGTGCAAATACCGTGCAAGATAAAAAGTTGCAACGACCACCATTGTATTCTCCAGGATGTTTGCTAAAAAAACATATATAATGTTTTGGGATTTTATGTAATTTTCTAGCAAATAAATGATGATTTTTACATGTAGGAGAGAAATGTCAGAATTGTCCTGGGTGCTCCAGAACGCCTGACGGCGCTCCCTGCATGTTGGGCCTCTGTATGTGGCCACGCTGTGTAAAAGTCTCACACATGTGGTATCGCCGTACTCGGAAGTAATAGCAGAATGTGTTTTGGGGTGTAATTTGTGGTATGCATATGCTGTGTGTGAGAAATAAACTGATAATATGACAATTTTGTGAAAAAAAAAAAAGTAAAAAAAATCTTAATTTTGCAAAGAATTGTGGGAAAAAATGACAACTTCAAAAAACTCATCATGCCTCTTACTAAATACCTTGGAATGTCTTCTTTCCAAAAAGGGGTCATTTGGGGGGTATTTGTACTTTTCTGGCATGTTAGGGTCTCCAGAATTGAAATAGGCCGTCAGTACTTCAGGTGTGATCAATTTTCAGATATTGGGACCATAGCTTGTGGACTCTATAACTTTCACAAAGACCAAATAATATCCACCAATTTGTACTTATTTTTACCACAGATATGTAGTAGTATAAATTTTGGCCAAAATTTATGAAGAAAAAATTACTAATCTGCTAAATTTTATAACAGAAACGAAGAAAAATTCATTTTTTTACAGAATTTTCTGTATTTTTTCTTTTATAGCACAAAAAATAAAAAACCGAGCGGTGATTAAATACCACCAAAAGAAAGCTCCATTTGTGTGAAAAAAGGACAAAAATGTCATATAGGTCCAGTGTTGCATGACTGAGTAATTGTCATTCTCGCCGCCCTCCGGTGCTTCTACCGGCTCACCGCTATGATCAAAGCCAGGATAGTTTTTTTATTTCAGGCTTTCCAGGCTAGAGGTGAGATGTGGGGTCTTATTGACCCCATATTTCACTGTAAAGAGGACCTGTCATGCCATATTCCTATTACAAGGGATGTTTACATTCCTTGTAATAGGAATAAAAGTGATCAGAAAAAAAAAATTTGGGGGAAAAAAGTGTCAAACCAAAATAAATAAAGTAAAATGAACAATACATTTTTTTTTTTTAAAGTGCCCCTGTCCCCATGTGCTCGCATGCAGAAGCGAACGCATACGCAAGTCCCGCCCACACATGAAAACAGTGTGCAAACGTTAGAGTGAGAGCAATAACTTTGGCCCTAGACCTCCTCTGTAACTTGAAACATATAACCAGTAAAAAAATTTAAAGCCTCGCCCTGGGGGAATGGGGATTTTTAAGTAGTGAAGTTTGGTGCCATTCCAGAGCATGTTCAATTTTGAAGGGTGACATGTTAGGTATCTATTTACTTCATCTTTCACATTATGCAAAAACATTGGTCTAACTTTACTGTTTTGTTTTTTGTAAAGCACAAAACTTTTTTTTCCAAAAAAAAACACTTTCTAAAAATTTCTGAGCAAGTACCGTGCAAGACCACCATTGTATTCTCTAGGGTCTTTGTTTAAAAAAAACATATATAACGTTTTTAGGGTTCTATGTAATTTTCTAGCAAATAAATTATGATTTTTACATGTAGGAGAGAAATGTCAGAATTGGCCTGGGTGCTCCAGGACGTCTGAAGGTGCTCCCTGCATGTTGGGCCTCTCTATGGGGCCACGCTGTGTAAAAGTCTCACAGATGTGGTATTGCCATACTCGGGAGTAATAGAAGAATGTGTTTTGGGGTGTAATTTGTGGTATGCATATGCTGTGTGTGAAAAATAACCTGCTAATATGACAATTTTGTGAAAAAAAAAATCTTGAATTTGCAAAGAATTGTGGGAAAAAATTACCACTTCAAAAAACTCACCATGCCTCTTTCTAAATACCTTGGAATGTCTTCTTTCCAAAAAGGGTAATTTGGGGGGTATTTGTACTTTTCTGGCATGTTAGGGTCTCAAAAAAATGAGGCTGTCAGTACTTTGGGTGTGATCAATTTTCAGATATTGGCACCATAGCTTGTGGACTCTATAACTTTCACAAAGACCAAATAATATACACCAATTTGTACTTATTTTTACCAAAGATATGTATCAGTATACATTTTGGCCAAAATGTATCAATAAAAATTACAAATTTGCTAAATTTTATAACAGAAACAAAGAAAAATTATTATTATTATTTTTTATAGCGCAAAAAAAAAAAAACGCAACAGTGATTAAATATCACTAAAAGAAAGCTCTATTTGTGTGAAAAAAAGGACAAACATTTCATATGGGTACAGTGTTGTATGACTGAGTAATTGTCATTAAAAATGTGAGAGCACTGAAAATTTGTCTGGTTATTAAGGGGTTTAAGTGCCCAGTGGTCAAGTGGTTAAACAGACATAAGTAAAAGAAGATAGCAGTGTTTCAGTTTTTGGGTTGTATCAGCAAGACATACCAGCATTATTAAAGCAGAGTTCCACAAGTTTAACCACTTGCCTACTGGGCACTTAAACACCCTTCCTCCCCAGACCAATTTTCAGCTTTCGGTGCTCTCACACTTTGAATGACAATTACTCAGTCATGCAACACTGTACCCAAATGAATTTTTTGTCCTTTTTTCCCCACAAATATAGCTTTCTTTTGGTGGTATTTGATCACCTCTGGGGTTTTTATTTTTTGCGCTATAAATGAAAAATTAACAAAAATTTTGAAAAAAAACCTGCATATTTCTTTGTTTCTGTGACAAAATTATGCAAATTATAAATTTTTCTTCATAAATTTTGGCCACAATTTATACTGCTACATATCTTTGGTAAAAATAACCCAAATTAGTGGATATTATTTGGTCTTTGTGAAAGTTAGAGAGTCTACAAGCTGTGGTACGAATCATACAAAATTGATCACATCTGATGTACTGGTGGCCTATCTCACTTCTTGAGACCCGAACAAGTCAGGAAAGTACAAATACCCCCCAAATGACCCCTTTTTAGAAAGTAGACATTCCAAGGTATTTAGTAAGAGGCATGGTGAGTTTTTTGATGTTGTCATTTTTTCCCACAATTCTTTGCAAAATTAAGATTTTTTATTTATTTTTCCACAAAATTGTCATTGTAATAGGTTATTTCTCTCACATGGCATGTGTAAACCACAAATGACACCCCCCCCAAAAAATTCTGCTACTCCTCCTGAGTATTACAATTACACATGTGTGGGACTTTTTCACAGCCTGGCCACGTAGAGAGGCCCAACATGCAGGGAGCGCCATCACGTGTTCTAGGAGCATAAATTACACATCTGCCTCTCCCTCACAATCGCTCCTGGCAAATGAGAAGCTTCCTCTGCGTCTGAACTGTAAACAGAAGCAGAAGACGTGATGTCATCTCTCCTTGTGGAACCTTTTCGTTCCGGCTTCCGAGGAGAGAAGACAGCTACAGTGAGTCTGCACCAACACTACACTGACACTAGCACACATAGGCACATAACCCCCCCCCCCCATCACCCCCCCCCCTGCACCCCCTGTCACCCTCTTTCACAGTGACATCAATAGTAGTTTTTATTTTTTTACTGATTACTGCATTGGTGTCCTTTGTGACTGTTATAAGTGTTAAGGCAGTTAGTGGTAGGCCCCTTTAGGTCTAGGGTACCCCCCTAACTCCCCATAATAAAGGTTTAATCCCTTTATCACCCCCCAGTTAACTCTTTCACCCCCTGTCGCCAGTGTCACTAACCAATCTTTTTCTGATATTAGTATTACTGTCACAGGTGGCGCTAGTTAGTCAGGTAGGTACAGGCATACCCCACTTTTAAGTACACAATGGAGTTTATTTACTAAAGCTGGAAAGTGCAAAATCAGGCTCATTTTTGCATAGAAACCAATGAACTTCCAGGTTTTATTACCAACGCTTAACTGAACAAGCTGTAGTTAGAAGCTCATTGGTTTCTATGCAGAAGTGAGCCTGATTTTGCACTTTCTAGCTTTAGTAAATAAACCTCATTGTGTACTTAAAGTGGTTGTAAACCCTTACAACACACTTTGACCTACAGGTAAGCCTAGATTAAGGCTTACCTGTAGGTCCAAGAAATATCTCCTAAATCTACACGGTTTAGGAGATATTTGCCGAAAGACAGGCACCGCTGTCTACGGCGCATGCATTGCATAGTAGTCCATTATGCTTTACCTTTGCAGGGAATGAAAGAGGAAGTAAACTCATCAGGGTTTACTTCCTCTTTAAAAGTGGGGTATGCCAGTATTTAGGTTCATCGTCAGCTTTTTATAGCATCAGGTACCCCCATATACTACCTTATAAAGGTTTTAAACCTCTGATTGCCCCCTAGTTAACCCTTTCACCAATAATCATAGGTGTTACGGGTGATGCTGTTTATTACCCAATAAAGGTTTAACCCCCTGATTACCCGGTGGGTGATATCAGTTAGGTTTTAGGGTCAGTTAGGGTCTGCGTCACCCAAGGCAGTGTCAGATTAGTGCCAGTACCGCTAACACCCATGCACGCAGCATACACCTCCCTAATGCCGTGTACACATGATCAAACAATCCGGTGGAAAAGTCCGGCAAACTCAAGTCCGCCGGACAATCTGCCCGTGTGTAGCCTCCGGTGAACTTAGAAAGTAGTTTTGCACTCCGATCTTACCGTCGGACTCGCATTTCGGCGGACAATCCGGTACTTTTGAAATGAACGGACTTTTCATGCCCGGAGAAAAGTCCGCTCATTTTGAGCGCATCTCCAGGTAGCCGGGGCCAGCAAAGGAGGCGTCGCTGGCCCCACCACCTGGTATGGACTTAAAGGGGAATCCCTACGCCGAAAAATCGGCGTGGGGATCCCCCCTAGGTCCACATAAGACCCTTGTCCGAGCACGCTACTTGGCCGACCAGGAAAGGGGGTGGGGACGAGTGAGCGCCCCCCTCCTGAGCCGTGCCAGGCCGCGTGCCCTCAACATGGCACCTTGTCCCCATGTTGATGAGGACAAGGGCCTCTTCCCGACAACCCTGGCCACAACACACAAGGGTTAAAATAGTTTATTGCACAGCTCCGGGGGTCTTCCGTCTTCAGGGGTCTTCTCGCCGGACTCCTCCGCTATCTTCTGCTAGCTCTTTTACTAGCAGAGGAGCCCGGCTTTCTTCTTCCGACTTCGGGGGTCTTGTCCCCCTCTTCCGTTCATCTTGCCGGGCCACTGCGCCTTCTTCTAGCTCTTTTACAGGCGGTGGCCCGGTCTTCTGTCGCAGCTGTCGCCGTCTTCTGTTCTTCTCTTCTTCTCTTCAGATGTTGCCTCGTCGCATCCTCCGCTCACAATGGCAGAGACGCGGCGCGCAGGGACTTATATAGGGACATCACCGGATGATGTCCCCGCCCATTATGATGTCACAGTCCCAGAGGATGCTGGGACTGTGACATCATAATAGGCGGGGACAGGTGTACCAGACCCGATCTTCTTCTGCTGTTGAGGTGCAAGAACCGCAGGGCTCCCGTATGGAGCAGAGAAGTACTAGTGCCGCTCATCCTTCTAATGAACTGGCAAGCTCCAGTGGTCTAGTACACCCTGGTCATAGTCAAACTAGCACTGCAGTAACACGTGGTGACGTGGTGAGCCCCATAAGTGCAGTTCAAGCTGGTGAGGTGGCAAGCACAAGTAGTTTACCGCTGCCACCAAGAAAACAAAGACAGGCCGTCTGGCCCATAGTGCCCTTCCTGCTGCATTCGCCAATCCGAATTGGGAACCCACCACTTTGGCAACACGTGTATTTCCCCCATTCACTGGCCAAACCGGCATTCAGGTGGAAACAGTTGTTTTTACGTCACTTGATTTTTATTTGCTGTTTTTCACCAAAGATCTCTATAGATCTATTGTGGACCAAAGTAATTTGTATGCTGGTCAATACATCGCCACTAATCCCCAGTCCTCCCTTGCCAGAGATTGGAAACCTATTACGGTTTCCGAATTTAAGACCTTTCTGGACCTATCCCTCGACATGGGCATAGTTAAAATTAGTAAGTAGTCATATTGTTCCACTGACCCAATTTACCATATGCCTGTGTTCTCTGCCTCCATGACCAGGGCACGATAAGAGCAGATCTTGCGGTTCATGCATTTCAACAACAATGAGCTATGTGGTCCTCGTGGAGACCCTGGATACAATCGGCTCTACAAAATTTGGCCCCTCGTAAACCACTTCAACCAACGTTTTGCAGACTTGTTTACTCCCCATCAAGTTGTCTGCGTTGATGAGTCCCTGATTAAAGCTGAGGGCCACCCTAAAATAAAATAAAAATAGCATTAATATTCTTAAAAAATAAAAAATAAACATTTGAAAAAAAAAATTTAACTTACCTGAAACCCCTGTTGCTAGACAGTCTTCCTAATCTGCCTCTTCCTATTCCACAGCGCTTCTTCCTCTTTGGTGAGCGGTCCTGATGCCTTCTGGGAATGTATGTGTCCCAGAAAACAACGGGCCATTCACAAAGCGCCACGCGACTCACACATGTGCAATAGGAAATGGGCAGTGAAGCCGCAAGGCTCCATCCACTGCCTGTTTCCCTTTGTTAAGATGGAGGCGCCGGCAGCCGATCCGATGGACGGATCGGCCTCCGGGGTCGATCATTGCAGTGTTTGTAGCTGCGGATTTTAAAAATAAAAATAATTTTTTTTACGTTTTCTGGCCGCTTGTTTTTCAAACATTATCTTCCCAGGAAGCGTGCCAGATACAGGGTCAAGATGTATAAGCTCTGTGACAGGGCCACAGGCTATACATGTAGTTTTATGGTTTACGAGGGAAAAGATAGTCACATAGAGCTACTCAACTGCCCAGATTACATAGGGAGTGCTGGGAAGATTGTGTGGGACTTGGTGTCACCCTTATTCGGAAAGGGGTACCATTTGTATGTGGACAATTTTTAGTCCCTTGTTTGATCATCAGATTGGAGCATGTGGCACTGTGCGACCTAATCACCATTCCTTACCCCAGAGGCTTTTAGATTCCCGTCTTAGGCTGGGGGAGAGAGCCTGCTTCAAGTGTAATAATTTGCTCACTGTGAAGTGGAGGGATAATTAGAATGTTTTTGTTCTTTCCTCCCTTCGTGCAGACACAACGATCCAAATTCCTACGGTGACTGGCGTTGTGGAGAAACCCCTCTGTGTCCACGAATATAACCAAAATATGGGAGGGGTGGACCTCAACAACCAATTGTTGGCACTGTACCTAGCTGCCCGTAACGCCAGACGCTGATACAAAAAAGTGTCTGTTTATTTATTTCAATTGGCTTTGCTGAACGCTCATGTGCTATACAGAGCTTCAGGATGGACTGGATCCTTTGTTAAATTCCGGGAAGAGATCATCAGAGCCCTTCTGTTTCCAGATGGTGCCCCACCTCACCTTCCCAATCCAAATGCAGTAAGCCGGCTACATGAGAGGCATTTATCATGTCCTCCCAAGTACCCCTACCCAGCGAGCCCCCCAAAGAAGATGTTGTGTTTGCAGAAAGCGCGGCTATAGGTGTGACACCCATTAGTATTGTCCCTCCTGTCCTGACAATCCTGGTCTTTGCATTGGTGAATGTTTTGAACGCAACCATACATTAGTTGACTATTAGCGTAGGGTACAGCACTGCACAGACTAGGATACACTTTCACAGGGTCTCCCAAGATTCCATCACATTTTGAGAGACCCGAACCTGGAACTGTTACAGTTTCAACTGTTACAAAAAAAATGTAAAAAAAATAAAAAAATAAAAATAGTTATTGTTATATTGTTCTCTCTCTCTATTGTTCTGTTCTTTTTTACTGTATTCTATTCTGCAAAATTCTATTTTTATTATGTTTTATCATGTTTGCTTTAACCGCTTCCCATCCGCCCTATAGCCGAAGGACGGCTTTAGAGCGGGCGCTCTCGTCCGGGAGGCCGTCCCTGGACGTCCTCATGTTTACTTCCACAATGCGCGCCGCCGCGGGCGTGCATCGGGCAAGTTTTGTGTTTGCGGTGTCCCCCGGAGACAGGCAAACACAGATCGCTGTAAACGGCCAATCACAGCGGCCGTTTACAACGCAATCGGCGTGTCCAATGTGAGATGATCTCATATGTAAACATATGAGATCATCTCAGCGCCGCTCTCCCTCCTCACACCGACAGCGTGTGAGAGGGGAGAGATGAACGGCTGCAGTGGCCGTAAGTGGAAAAAAATAAAAAAAGTGCCATCCACCCCAGTGCCATCCTCCCCCAGTGCCATCCTCCCCCAGTGCCATCCACCCCAGTGCCATCCACCCCAGTGCCACCTGTTAGTGCTATCTGTCCCCAGTGCCACCTGTTGTCAGTGCCATTTGTCCCCAGTGCCATCTGTCATCAGTGCCACGTATCAGTGCCATCTGTCATCAGTGCCACGTGTCATCAGTGCCACATAGTGCCATCTGTCATCAGTGCTACATATTAGTGCCATTTGTCATCAGTGCCACGTATCAGTGCCATTTGTCATCAGTGCCACCTGTCAGTGTCACGTGCCATCTGTTGTCAGTGTCATCAATGCCACTTATCAGTGCCATCTGTCATCAGTGTCACGCGCCATCGGTGCCACGTATTAGTGCCATCTGTCATCGGTGCCACGTATTAGTGCCACGTATTAGTGCCATCTGTCATCAGTGCCACGTATTAGTGCCATCTGTCATCAGTGCCACGTATTAGTGCCATGTGTCATCAGTGCCACGTATAAGTACCATCTGTCATCAGTGCCACGTATAAGTGCCATCTTTCATCAGTGCCACGTATAAGTGCCACGTGTCATCAGTGCCACGTATAAGTCTCATCATTGCCACGTATCAGTGCCATCTGTCATCAGTGTCACGTGTCATTGTCCTGTGCTCCAGGGCCTTCAGTCCCACACATGTGGTATTGTAATACTCAGGAGGAGAAGCAGAATTTTTTTGGGGATGTCATTTGTGGTATACACATGCCATGTGAGAGAAATAACCTATTACAATGACAATTTTGTGGAAAAAAATCTAAAAAATGAAAAATCTTAATTTTGCAAAGAATTGTGGGAAAAAAATGACAACATCAAAAAGCTCACCATGCCTCTTACTAAATACCTTGGAATGTCTACTTTCCAAAAAGGGGTCATTTGGGGGGTATTTGTACTTTCCTGGCTTGTTCGGGTCACAAGAAGTGAGATAGGCCACCAGTCCATCAGATGTGATCAATTTTGTATGATTCGCACCACAGCTTGTAGACTCTCTAACTTTCACAAAGACCAAATAATATCCACTAATTTGGGTTATTTTTTACCAAAGATATGTAGCAGTATAAATTGTGGCCAAAATTTATGAAGAAAAATTAATAATTTGCATAATTTTGTCACAGAAACAAAGAAATATGCGTTTTTTTTCAAAATTTTAGGTCTTTTTTCATTTATAGCACAAAAAATAAAAACCCCAGAGGTGATCAAATACCACCAAAAGAAAGCTCTATTTGTGGGAAAAAAAGGACAAAAAATTCATTTGGGTACAGTGTTGCATGACTGAGTAATTGTCATTCAAAGTGTGAGAGCACCGAAAGCTGAAAATTGGTCTGGGCAGGAAGGGTGTTTAAGTGCCCAGTAAGCAAGTGGTTAAAGGTATGTAATGTTTTTATACTTTACTATTTACTGTGTTTTATTGTTAACCATTTTTTTGTTTTCAGGTACGCCATTCAGCTGCAGCTGCAGATTTATTTATCTTGACAGCAACAGCGCTTTCTCCCACAATACATAAAGCCGCGACTCCAGCGCTGTTGGAGGTGATTTCACCACCGCAGTTAAAAAAAAAAAAGAGCATATATGCCGGAGCATGGGGGGCAGCAGGGGTGGAGGAGCGATTTGCTCCTAACTTTTGGAGTGGATGCCCCCATGCTTCGGCATATATATATATATATATTTTAGGTGCAGATTGCGTTAAAAAATGTTTTATTTTTTGCTATGTTTTTTATTGTATTTTCTTTGCAGGTATGGTATGTCTTACTGTTATACTGTAATGTTACTTTGTTTTATTGTTAACCAGTATTTGCTTAGCGGGTGCACCATTCAGTTGCAGCGCGGATTCATTTATTTTGACAGCAACAGCGTTTGCTCCCACGATACATAAAGCTGTGACTTCAGCGCTGTTGGAGGTGATTTCACCACCACAGTTAAAAAAAAGAGCATATATGCCGAAGCATGGGGGCAGCAGCGGTGGAGGAGCGATTTGCTCCTAACTTTTGGGGTGGATGCCCCCATGCTTCGGCCTATATTTTTTAGGCCATTCAGCTGCAGCACTGATTTATTTATCTTGACAGCAACAGCGTTTTCTCCCATGATACATAAAGCCGTGACTCCAGCCCTGTAGGAAGTGATTTCACTACCACAGTTAAAAACAAAATGGTGCTTGAATGCCCATCATTAATGGTGGGCATACCCACTGATCAATCTCTTTTTTTCGTTCAGCCCACAGTGTCAGGAAGATCCTTCTCACAGGCGTCCGAGCGGCGTAAGTCGCAGGAGATCTTCTGTGCAGTTTCAAGAGCGTTACCGCGATCAGCGGCATGCGCGTGCGCGCGGGAGCGTGCACGCGGGTGCGCGCGCGGCCGTTTGACGCAATTGCCGCCAATAGCGCTATTTAAACTGGATCCTTGCTTCACTGCCTTGCTGCCTGATCAACAGCGTTCCCGTGTTTCCTGGTAACCTGTATCTGAACCTGAACCTGCATCCGTATCCTGATCCGTATTGAACCCGGCCTGTTCCCGACTCTGCTGTTTGCTGCCTGCCCCCCGACTTTGGCTTTGTACCTGACTACTCTTCTGGATTCCGTTTCTGTACCTGATCTGCTCGCCTGTGCCTGACCTGGACTGTTACACCATCCGTCATCTGTAAGTTGCCTGTTCACCGCTGCTGTACTACAGGACACCTCTGCGCTTGTTGCCTTCTACCTCTTGCTGCAGACTACTGGACTCTTCCCACTTCCCGCAGTATCCCGTTTGCACCTGCATCCGCTGTCGGACTACAGAACCCCCCCCCCGCTGTTCGCTGTACCCTGCGATCACTTGCATCCCGTTGCCGGACTACAGGAATCCCTCTGCTGTCTGCTGAACCTTACCTTTGCCTGCATTCCGCTACTGGACTACAATACACCTCCACCATCAACGGTCTGCTGCTTCTTACATCTACCATCTACCATCCAGTCAGGCACTTGTGCCCCTCTGTGCTCCAGAGCCCCTGTCATCACTACCAGGGTCTCTCGAGTCAGAGCTCTACGAGAAGCCACTCCCTGCACTCCGGGCTCTGCCTTAAGGTACGTGACAGTATCAGGCAGCCATGTCTGAGCCCACGCAGGGAGATTCTGCTATGGATGATTTATGCCGTCATCTTGCTGGACTTACCCAGGCTGTTAAATCTCTACAAGAAGGCTATTCCCGGTTGGAAGAGCGTGTCCAGGTCTTATCTACCATGGGCCCTACCGTGCCGGGAACTTCTTCTGCGCCATCAGTGGTTATGATGCCCCCTGAGCCCAAGGTCCCAACTCCGGAGAGGTTTTCGGGAAATCGCAGCAAGTATAGAGCTTTTCGCAATGCCTGTGAACTATTTTTTGCACTTCAACCCAGAACTTTCTCTCTTGAATCCACTAAGGTGGGTTTTGTCATCTCCCTCCTACTGGGTGAGCCCCAGGCATGGGCCCACCGCCTTTTGGAGCAAAAGGATACATGCCTTAACAACCTGAACACCTTTTTCCAAGCAATGGGCTTGCTCTATGAGGATCCTCAACAAGCGGCCACTGCGGAAGCAGCCTTATATTCTCTTCAGCAAGGCCGTAGAGCGGCAGAGGACTACGCGTCCGAATTCCGGCGCTGGAGTTCCGATACTACCTGGAACGATGCCGCTCTACGTTACCAGTTTCGCATGGGACTCTCTGAACCTTTAAAAGATGAACTGGCCCGGGTTGGTATTCCAGCAACACTTGAAGCCCTTATTAATCTCTCCATCCAGATTGACAGACGCCTGAGAGAACGGAGAGCAGAACGCACTGCCGGGCCGTCCCGACCAGTCTGGATGTTACCCCGTGTTCCAAACCCCCCTGCACATCCCGCTGCTGACACTCCTGAACCCATGCAACTGGGCTTACTTAGACCAACTCTCACTACCGAAGAACGACAACGCCGGCAGCTCAACAATCTGTGTCTTTACTGTGGGGAGCCCGGACACTACGTGAGATCCTGTCCTGCCAAATTCCGTAAGCACTCTTCTTTGTCTACTCCTGTTTTACCTGCTGTGCCTAGTAATGCTACTCACCTGGCTGTTCCCGTTTCTCTTCAGCTTCCCGGAGGGAACATTCAAGTCGCCGCGATAATTGATTCCGGAGCGTGTAGTGGGTTTATGGACTTGTCGTTTGCCCGAAAATTCCAAGTGCCCTTACGGCCCAGGGCGAAGGGATTGACTGTACACCTTGCCGATGGATCAGCTATCAAATCTGGGCTGGTGACACAAGAGACGCTTCCTTTGACTGCCACTATTTCCGGTAACCTTCAGGAACAACTCTGCCTGGACATTATTGAATCTCCCCTTTTCCCTATCATACTGGGTATGCCCTGGCTTCGGGCACACAACCCGCAAATTGACTGGTTCACCGGAAACATTTACTTTTTCTCTCCCTATTGTCGGCAGCAGTGCCTCCAAGAAGCAATTAAGGTCTCACCCCATTTAATGTGTATGGAGACCGATGTTGAGACTCGCCAGTGTGTTCCTGAGGCCTACCATAGCTTCTTGGATGTGTTCAGCAAGAAAGGGGCAGAAACACTTCCCCCTCATAGACCCTATGATTGCCCGATTGAGATCCTCCCCGGAGCCGAAATCCCTTTCGGGAGGATATTCCCCTTAACGGAAGTGGAACTGGAGACTCTCAGGACTTACATTGATGACAATCTGAAAAAGGGATTCATACATCCTTCTACTTCCCCAGCAGGGGCAGGAATCTTTTTTGTAGAAAAAAAGGACCATTCTCTCCGCCCTTGTGTCGACTATCGGGACTTAAATAAGGTTACAGTCAAAAACCGGTACCCATTGCCTTTGGTGCCCGAATTATTTCAGCGCCTTGGATCAGCCGTTATCTTCACAAAACTGGATCTTCGCGAAGCCTATAATTTGGTCCGTATCCGAAGCGGGGATGAATGGAAGACTGCCTTCCGCACCCGCTTCGGACACTTTGAATATCTCTTAATGCCCTTTGGGCTATGCAACGCTCCTGCGACTTTCCAGCATTTTGTGAATGATATTTTTAGAGACTATCTCGACCTGTTTGTCATAGTGTACCTGGAGGACATTTTGATTTTCTCCCCCTCTCTGCCCGCTCACAGGGAACACGTTAAAAAAGTTCTTACTCGGCTTCGTCAACACGGCTTGTACGCGAAACCTGAGAAGTGCGAGTTCGAACGTTGCAGCATTCAGTTCCTGGGGCTGATTATTTCGGTGGATGGAATCAAGATGGATCCGCAAAAAGTTTCGGCCATCCTGGACTGGCCAGCCCCTACTGATAAGAGAGGAATTCAACGTTTTGTGGGGTTTGCGAATTTTTATCGTAAGTTCATCAAGGGTTTTTCTACGATCATCGCCCCGATCACAAGATTAACCAGACAGGGTATCAAGTTCCAGTGGACTCCGGATGCTCAGGCTGCATTCTCCTCCCTTAAAGAGCAGTTTGTGTCAGCATCTGTCCTGAAGCACCCTAATTCTGCGCTACCCTACATCCTCGAGGTGGATGCATCCGAAATTGCAGTGGGGGCAGTCCTCTCTCAGAGACAGGGCCCCAAGGCCTTATTACATCCGGTGGCGTTCTTCTCACGTAAGTTGTCTGAAGCGGAGAGGAATTATGATGTCGGGGACAGGGAGCTACTCGCTATCAAAGCTGCACTTGAGGAATGGCGCTATCTCTGGAGGGAGCAGCTCATCCCATTCTGGTATACACTGACCACAAGAACTTAGAGTATTTGAAGACTGCTAAGAGGCTGAAGCCGCGTCAGGCCAGATGGGCACTTTTCTTTACAAGATTTTCCTTCCACATTACCTATAGGCCCGGATCGAAAAACACCAAACCCGACGCGCTGTCTCGGATGTTCAGCGAACCCGAAGTTCTTCAATCTACAGATACCATCCTTGCACCCGGAAATTTCCTTATGCTCCAGGAAGATCTTTTATCCCAACTCAAGCAAGCTTCATCTTCGGCTTCGCACCCATCAAGCACCACCCTACACTCCAGCAATGATTTGTTATGGCATGAAAATAAAATCTACGTGCCCCAACAACTACGGGTTGCTGTTCTCAAATCTTGCCATGACCACAAACTGGCCGGCCACTTTGGGGTACACAAGACCGCCGAACTTCTCCAACGCACCTTCTGGTGGCCTCAGCTGCTAAGAGACTGTAAGCTTTATGTAGAATCATGCATCACCTGTACCCAGAACAAGGGTAGCAAGACCAAAGCCTGGGGGTTGCTGAAACCACTTCCCATTCCAGAAAGACCTTGGAGAATGATTTCCATAGACTTTATTGTAGAATTACAACCGTCAGAAGGCTATACCACTATCCTTGTGGTGGTTGATAGATTCTCCAAAATGGCTCACTTTCTGCCCATGAAGGGTACACCTTCTGCCCCTGAGACCACAAGGATCTTCATTAACGAGATAGTAAGGCTCCACGGTATACCTGCAAACATTGTTTCCGATCGTGGGGTGCAATTTACATCGAAATTTTGGAGAGCTTTGTGTAAGTCCCTGAAAATTTACCTTTCGTTCTCTTCTGCCTACCATCCCCAGACCAATGGCCAGACCGAACGAACAAACCAGACCCTTGAGCAATATTTAGGTTATTCTTCTTTTTCGCAAGACGATTGGGTATCCCTTTTACCACTTGCCGAGTTCGCCTACAATAACTCTGTCCATTCTGCAACGAATCAGTCTCCCTTTTTCGCGAACTATGGTTTTCACCCTCAGTTCTTATCAGCCAACATCCCAGAATGTACGGTTCCAGCGGCTCAAGAAACTTTGAACTTTTTCTGCACCAATAACAAGTTGCTTCAAGAGACGATGGCAAGGACCCAAGAACGCAACAAGGCGGTTTTTGACAAAAAGAGGAGAGGGGAGCTCGATCTAAAACCCAGGGATTTAGTTTGGCTGTCTACCCTGAATTTGAAATTAACATGTCCATCTAGAAAACTGGGCCCAAGATTTGTGGGTCTCTTCCTAGTAACCAGGAAAATTAATAATGTGGCTTATGAACTGAAATTACCGGAATCGCTGCGTATTCACCCAGTGTTTCATGTGTCCCTTTTAAAACCTTCAATCCAGGATCCCTTCACTGATCGTAACGTGGGTCCTCCTGAACCTGTGCTTAATAATGGTGAGGAGGAATTTTAAGTTGAAGCGATTTTAGATTGCAGAAAGAGACGCAACCAGGTCCAATATCTGGTGAAGTGGAAGGGGTATGGGCCAGAAGAAAACTCCTGGGAACCAGAAACTGGTATCCACGCCACTGGCATTCAAAAGATCTCACCCAGGTAAGATGTCCCAGTTGGGCACCGGAGGCTGCCCATTGGAGGGGGGCAATGTCAGGAAGATCCTTCTCACAGGCGTCCGAGCGGCGTAAGTCGCAGGATATCTTCTGTGCAGTTTCAAGAGCGTTACTGCGATCAGCGGCATGCGCGTGCGCGCGGGAGCGTGCACGCGGGTGCGCGCGCAGCCGTTTGACGCAATTGCCGCCAATAGCGCCATTTAAACTGGATCCTTGCTTCACTGCCTGATCAACAGCGTTCCCGTGTTTCCTGGTAACCTGTATCTGAACCTGAACCTGCATCCGTATCCTGATCCGTATTGAACCCGGCCTGTTCCCGACTCTGCTGTTTGCTGCCTGCCCCCCGACTTTGGCTTTGTACCCGACTACTCTTCTGGATTCCGTTTCTGTACCTGATCTGCTCGCCTGTGCCTGACCTGGACTGATACACCATCCGTCATCTGTAAGTTGCCTGTTCACCGCTGCTGTACTACAGGACACCTCCCAGTCTTCCACCATACCCGGCTGTTACTCCCTCTGCGCTTGTTGCCTTCTACCTCTTGCTGCAGACTACTGGACTCTTCCCACTTCCCGCAGTATCCCGTTTGCACCTGCATCCGCTGTCGGACTACAGAACCCCTCCCGCTGTTCGCTGTACCCTGCGATCACTTGCATCCCGTTGCCGGACTACAGGAATCCCTCTGCTGTCTGCTGAACCTTACCTTTGCCTGCATTCCGCTACTGGACTACAATACACCTCCACCATCAACGGTCTGCTGCTTCTTACATCTACCATCCAGTCAGGCACTTGTGCCCCTCTGTGCTCCCGAGCCCCTGTCATCACTCAGGGGGCGGGCAGGGCGCTCGTGCACGGGACTACGTCTATTGACGTCGTCCCGGAAAAGGAGATCCGCTCTGTAGCCGTCATTTGGCTATAGCGCGGATCTCAAGTGGTTAAATCGTTCAGGAGAGGTTGAACAATGTCCCTTGTACATGAAGCCTAAGCCAATCTTAGACTCTATTTAGCTACACACCCTTTAAGCCACACCCAATAGTTAGTGTAATTCAAACTATGCCCATGCTTTGCAAATTTTTTGACTCCTGCTAGGACTACAAATGAATTTCAAATGAAATGAATTAAAATAATACTTCGCCTACGTAAACAATAAGTGTCCCTAAATTTTTTTTTAGAATGTTGGCAACTATGCAGTATGCAAGTGGCTAAAAAAAAAGTGTTGGTGAAGGGACCTCTGTAGAGAGATGACTGCTTCCACACTGGAAACAAGGGTCTGCAGCATGCTGCAAAACATGCTGGAAAACACAGTGAAAATATTGCACGCCATTTTTTATTTTTTTTGATGCATCTGGAATGTATTTATTCTGATATTCAGTTTGGCTTTAATACATTGAAAAACTCTTCTATGCTTGTGATGAGAAGATTGGGAGTTCAGGACATGGTGGATTAGTGAAGACACAGGCCATACCTCCCAACTTTTTTAAATGGGAATGAGGGACACCTATCAGTATGCAGGCATAGGACACAACCCCAACCACACCCCTTAAAGGAGAATTGTACAAAAAAAACAAGATTATTTAAAGCGGGATTCCACCCTAAAGTGGAACTTCCGCTCATCGGAAACCCTCCCCCCCTCCGGTGTCACATTTGGCACCTTTCAGGGGGGAGGGGGCTGCAGATACCTGTCTAAGACAGGTATTTGCACCCACTTACGGGCATAGACTCCCACGGGAGTCTATGCCGTTTCCTGTCCCGCCAAGCTGTCTGCTGGGACACACGGGTCCCAGAGCCAGCGCGGATCATTCCTAGTGCGCTGCGCGACTTGCACATGCGCAGTAGGGAACCGGGAAGTGAAGCCGTAGCGCTTCACTTCCTGATTTCCTCACCTAGAATGGCGGCGGCAGCAGCCAAGACCCGAGTGATCTATCGGTCTCGGCTGCCGACATCGCTGGGCCCTGGGACAGGTGAGTGTCTATTTATTAAAAGTCAGCAGCTGTAGCATTTATAGCTGCTGGCTTTTAATATTTTTTTTTGTAGGTGGAATCCCTCTTTAACCGGTTCCCGACCAGCGCACGACGATGTACGTCGACAGAATGGCACGGGCAGGCATATTGGCGTACATGTACGTCCAATCTTTACAGAGGTGTAAAGAGCTGGTCGGGACCCCCGTGAGTCCGGTCGCGGGACCCGCAGACTCGATCGCCGCGGGCATCCCCGCGATTGTCTCACGGGACGGCTGAATGGAGGAAATGCCGTGTAAACAGCATTTCTCCATTCTGCCTAGCAACTAGTGACGCTGATCTCTGCTCCATGTGATTGGAGCAGAGATCAGTGTTCACTAAATGAAAGCCCAACCCCCCCCCCCAGTTAGTAACACACCCCTAGGAACACTTAACCCCTACACTGCCACCCACTGGTTAACCCCTTCACTGCCAGTGTCATTTACACAGGAATCACTGCATTTATATAGCAGTGATTACTGTATAAATGACAATGGTCCCAAAAATGTTTCAAAAATGTCCGATGGGTCCTCCACAATGTCGCAGTCACAATAAAAATCGCTGATCGCCGCCATTACTAGTAAAAAAAAAAATAATAAAAAATTATTAATAAAAATGCTATAAAACTATCCCTATTTTGTAAACGCTATAACTTTTGCGAAAAAACCAATCAATAATCGCTTATTGTGTTTTTTTTAACCAAAAATATGTAGAAGAATACGTATCGGCCTAAACTGAGGGAAAAAATGTTTTTATATATATTTTTGGGGGATATTTATTATAACAAAAAGTAAAAAATAATGCGTTTTTTTCAAAATTGTCGCTCTATTTTTGTTTATAGCGCAAAAAATAAAAACCGCAGGGGTGATCAAATACCACCAAAAGAAAGCTCTATTTGTGGGAAAAAAAGGACGTCAATTTTGTTTAGGAGCCACGTCGCACGACCGCGCAATTGTCAGTTAAAGCGACGCAGTGCCGAATCGCAAAAAGTGGTCTGGTCTTTGACCAGCAAAATGGTCCGGTCTGTAAGTGGTTAAACCAAGTGTTTTTTTTTTTTTTTTTTACCTGTACTATATTGGCCTTTGGAATTTACAAATGGAGCAATTTAGAAATTGGATGAAAGGTTTAGCGCTGGAAAACACTTTTTGAAAGATAAAAAGTGCATTTTATATACAACTATATAGTTCAGACGAAAATGAGGGGCAAATGAGGAGGAAAGAGGGACAGAGGGACTTTGCTCCAAATCAGGGACAGTTGAGAGCTATGCCCAGGCGCTGGGATTACACCTCTCCCTAGTAATGCGGAAGTCAGCTCATTGTGAAGAGCATTTCGCCGCTCCCTCGCTGATTGGCTGATCCGCCCGTGACTACATTTCCCAGCAGGCATTGCGGTGTAATTCTCTGTTGTCTCGCGACTTTTCCCCTCTCGCCGGTAATTGGTCCTCGGTAACGGCCCCGCTCTCTCGGAGGCTGCATTGTTGTTGTCGTGGCGTCTCCTTCTCTGCTGTGAGCCGGTGACTGTGGCTCTGGTGTTTGTAGTGAGCCGCCGCCCTCCTCCTCCTCTTCCTCCGCTGCAGTGAGCCGCCGCCCTCCTGTCAGCCGACACAGACATGGCCGATCCCAAATACGCCGACCTGCCCGGCATCGTGAGTAGCCAGCAGAGACCGGGGGGACCCAGGGGCCACCCCCAGCACTGCGCCCCCTCTGATCACTGTGTGTGATGACAGGGGGTCTATTGTGGAGGTGATGGGTGGGGGGGCGGCAGATGTGGATGTCATGGTGATGGGGCATTACTATGGATGGAGGCCTGGACCCCCACCCTCCCCCCTCATCATGTGTCATACACCTCTGTATGTACTAATACCATGGGGGGCTTCGGGGTGTGACTGGGACACAGCGACATTAAAGCTCAACTCCGCATACAAGTGCATTCATTCTGTAAATTCTATTAAAGTATTAAACCTAAAAGAAAATATGTATTATATTTCAGATGACCAATTCTTAGATGTAAATCTGCACTAGTTTTCTATTTTTTAGGCTTTCTTTCTTCTATTTTCACCTGGTGATCCAGCCTTCAGGGTTTTTTTTTTTTTTTTTTTTTTTAAACAAAGCACAAGCTCTCCTGCAGATATAGTAGTCAGATGGATGAGACAAACCATTCACCATTGGCAGGGGTGCTTACATTGACCAGTTTTTAATTGATTTGTAAAATGTAAAACCTTTATCCCAAGAGGATAAAACAGGGCCAAGTAAAAGGATTCAGCCGGCAACTCTGTCATCCATATAGTGATTTTTTTTTTTTTTTTTTTATAATAGTTGATTTAAAAAAAAGTGACAAGTAGAACAACTGACGCGTTTCGGCAACAGCCTTAATCGTAGCAACGTGTCAGCTGTTTTGCCTGTCGCCACTAATTATTAACTCCCTCAGATCTGTGCTACAGCCGAATGACGGCTACAGAGCGGATTTGCTTTGCCGGGAGCCCATCAATAGACATCCTCTCCCTTTGAACGCTCCCCCTGTAGGGCGAGCAATGTGATCACCAAGTCAGTGAGACTTGGGTGATCACAGATCAATACCAGCCCCTTACCACATGATCAGCTGTCAGCCAATGAGAGCTGATCTTGTGATGTAAACAATGTTGTGTTTTATTTTTTTTCTTGTCCTCATACTGACAGCCTGAGAAGAAATAAAGCCGATCACCGACTTCTGTGCAAGAGACATCGGTCCCAAAGAGGAAGAGGTGAAGCCGCCTCATCTGTGCCCACCAGTACCGCTTGTCCGTGCCACCTACCAGTGCCCACAGTGCCAGCAATCAGTGGCACTTATCAATGCCCACCAGTGGTGCCAATCAGTGCCTCATCACTGCCACCTTATCAGTGCCACCTATTAGTGCCGCCTTATCGGTGCTCATCAGTGCAGCCTCAAAGTACATGAATGGAGGAGAAAATTACCTGTTTGCAAAATGTATTAATAAAATGGTTTTGTATTTTTTTTATTTTATTTATTTCGGTCTTTTAAAAAAAAAATTTTTTTAACAAAAAATAAAAACCCAGAGCCAAAATAAAGCTCTATTTCTGGGAGAAAAATTATACAAATTTAATTTGGGTACAGTGTTGTATGACCGTGCAATTGTCATTCAAAGGGTGACAGCGCTCAAAGCTGAAAATTGGTCTGGGCAGGAAGGGGGGGTTTAGGTGTCCAGTAAGGAAGTGGTTAAAATCGCTATATGGACTATAGAGTTTCTGGCTCAATCCTTTTACTTGTTTCTGCTGTAGTGTGTAAGTATCTGAGCATCTGAAAGGGTATCTTCCAAATTGGGCTGGGAGTTCCCTGCTGTGTGCGCTCTCTTTGAAAAAAAAACAGGATCCTTTTCATAATTGCACGCAAAACGCAGTGTATGTGGCTTGCATCTGTGAACCACCTCAACAGGAATATATGATATCTAGCCTGATGTGCAAATCTGTGCGTTTTGAAAACGCATCAAGAATTGCATGTGTGTGAACCAGGTCTTAGGCTCCAGATTGCAAATGTACTACAGTTGCAAAACGCAGGTTCAGGTGTCATTAACACAGATTGCTTGGCAAATCGCATCACGTGAAGCTTGTTGCCCAAAAGAAGCTCCTCCTTTTTTGGGCAATAAGCTTCACACAATGATTGCCAGATCACGCAGCAAAGCTGAGATGCGTTTTAGGTGCCATTGAAAATAATGACAGTTGAACCTGCGTTTTGCAATTGTAGTGCGTTTTGAGATTGCATGCAGAATCGCTGGTCCTTAACGCCCAGGTGTGAACGGCCCCTTCACACATATATGCACGTTGAGGTGCCTGATAAGAGGAGTGCGGGATATGAAAAAAAACCCCAAATCTTCATACTCTAGAGCAGTGATGGCGAACCTTGGCACCCCAGATGTTTTTGAACTACATTTCCCATGATGCTCAACCACACTGAAGAATGCATGAGCATCATGGGAAATGTAGTTCCAAAACATCTGGGGTGCCAAGGTTCGCCATCACTGCTCTAGAGCAAGGATATACAATTAGCGGACCTCCAGCTGTTGCAAAACTACAAGTCCCATCATGCCTCTGCCTCTGGGTGTCATGCGTGTGGCTGTCAGTCTTGCTATGCCTCATTGGACTTGTAGTTCTGCAACAGCTGGAGGTCTGCTAATTGTATATCTCTGCTTTAAGCTGGCCATACACCTATAGATTATCTGCAGATTTTCTATGGTTAGATGGATCAAACACAGCTGATTGCTCAGTTCTCAGCTCCCTGTTCCTCCAGCTCTCACTGGAGCACTGGGAGGGGGCGGGAGAGGCTGTCAGTAACGTGCTGTGAGGCTGAGTCAGATACCAGTCAGGCATCTGGGTGGATCCTGATATTAAATTTGGGTTCTCTCTGGAGCCTCGTCCAGCTAAATATGGGTCCCAGGAGTGCAGTACTAAGAGCAGTCCTGTGCCCCACAGGAGAAGTAGGACCAAAAGAGCGTTGGTCCTACTTCAACTTTTAACACAGATAGATTTGGCCTGTTTGTTTCCTAAAGGCTTGTTCACTCTAGCCCACATGCTAAAATGACGGTCGGGCGGGGGATCCATTGTTCTGACTGGACGTCATATGATGTCCTTCAGAACAAGCCACTTGTGTGCACCGATTGGTGGTGCGGTGTGTCACTCGGACACACCGCATCTCCGATCACGGTAAAGAGCCTAAGACGTAGGCTCTTTACCATGTAATTAGCTATGTCCAAACAGAGCAGATCACAGTGTAAATAGGAAGTGCCGATTGGCGGAATTCTTCTACTCACGCTTACAGCTTGGGAGTAGAGGAGAACCGATAAGTGGCCCTGCAATGGGGAGGGGGTCTGCACTCATAATCAGTGCATTGACCATCAGTGTAGTCACACCAGCAATGTTCATGTATGCCAATTAGTGCCCATTAATGCTGCACATTAAGGCCTCCTTATCAGCGTCCATCAGTGCCGCCTCATTAGCACACATAACTGAAAGAAAGGAGATAAATCACTTATTTACAAGATTTTGTAACAGAAACCTAGAACTTTTTTTATTCGTCTTTTTTTCTTTTCTTTAGCAAAAAATAAGAAACTCAGCGGTAACTAAATGCTACCAAAAGAAAGCTCTATCTGCCTCAAAAAAATTATAAAAATGTTGTTTGAGTACAGCGTTGCATGACTGCGCAATTGTCATTCAAAATGGGAGAGCTCTGAAAGCTAAAAATTGGCCTGGGCAGGAAGGGGGTGAAAGTGCCTAGTATTAAACTGGTTTTAATGTGTACTGGTTGTGCCTTGTGTTGTTACAATGCAAGACAGTGTTTACCTTTTTTTTTTTTTTTTTTATATGTCAGAATGACATTTCATTCATTTGTATACACCAAAGCAGAACTTTAGTGTGGTGACCGACAGCGACTTCAGATGAGCTCTGGTGCATTGCAGGTAAAATGCAACATGTTTGTGTTTATACGCCACGCTCTGCATCCCACTTCAGGGCAGTGTTGTGTGAACAGGACATATAGGAAACAATTGTATTCTGTGTGCCCTGGCATTGATCTGTGCAGCTGAACTGAATTAGAGTGTACAAGCCCTAAGCACCTAACAAAGAAAAGAAATGTAAGGGCTCTTTCACCGCCCCGTGATCATCCTCTTGCTCAGCGGGGATCGCTCCGTCTATCCCCGGTGAGCAAGAAGATGACAGGTCCATCTCTGCACACTGCGCAGGGACGGACCTGTCAGAGTGCCGCTCTCCCCTATGGGAGATTGGATGACGAAGGACCTCAGAGTTCTTTGTCATCCGATCCTCAGACGGATGGAAAAGTAGGTTTTTCCTCAGTCGCACTTTTTCCGATCCGATCGGATCGGGTCAATGTCAGCGGACATGTCACCACTGACATCCGACGCTCCTTGGAGGTCTATGGAGCGTCTGTTCAGGTCCGCCTAAAAAACTGACAGAGGCCTAAGTGATTTTTTTTTTAGCTCGCTGCAATGCATGCATAGTTACATCTATGTGTTGTAATGTGTTTGGCAACCAATAAGAGAAGAATTGGGGAGAACCCTGTGCATAGTTTGTTATTAACATGCAGAATACACTCACATATGAATCTACAGAGCTGTTATCTTACTGTGCTTCCTAGGCCAAAACGATTGCATAGCGATCACATAAATACTGGGCCCTGAAGTATCAGGATCCAGTGTCTGGCAGGGTGACACCCCCCCCCCCCCCCTCTTAACCCAAGCAGGAAAATTCATGTACGTGATTTTTCCTGTACGTGCCAACCTGCCTTAGTACATGTACTATGGCTGGTTGGCAAGTGGTTATAAAAAGTAAACCATGCAATGTATTGTAAGAACATAATGCACACCAGCGGGTTCATGTTTATAGGGCGCATAGTTGACATGAATGGGTGCTTAGCCTTTATCTGTGTGATAAATTAAGATACCGTGTAATTATGATGTGGTGGGATGGGGTAGGTATTGAAAGTGAACTAAGACTGCCCACAGATGGGTTGAAATTCATCTGATTATTCAGGGACCGGGTTTAATCCAATACCTTCATGGCCATTCTCCTGCAACAGAACTCTATCTAAAGTCCCATACACACTATCAGATTTTCTACTGATTTTTGTCTTCAGATTTACCAAAACAATGTAGTAGAAGGGCCTGCCTGATTGCATACAAATTGAAACTCCTAAGGGTTGACCTCATATTATATGGTTTTGGTAAATCCTGAAGGAAAAAAATCTGTAGAAAATCTGATAGTGTGTATGGGGCTTAACAGGCAACTTCTGTCAAACGGGACTGTTGGAAAACCTTTGTTGATCAGTGTATTCTCTCAGCAGAGGAGTCTCGCTGTCGGACTACAATAGTGCAGTGGGGAGGATTTTTTAATTTACTTTGATTGTGTGACTGGGGCAATTTGTTCTCCCTTTTTTTTTTTTATATCAGCTCTTTGGTTGATGGGAGGAAAAAAAAGAGGTGTATGTGGCCAGCTCTACTCTTTGCAATATTAGTATGAATGTAATATAAAATAATCTGTTTCAATAGGTTACTAATGCTGGGACTTGTATAGGTTGTTGAAATGTAGAGCTCAGTTAATCGTCTCATAGAGACGTGTTTTATATTAGAGGCTATAAACCATGTATGCCAAGGATGACCAGTAACAAGCAGACCACACCCAATTTGATTAGCAGAGTTTCTTTACAGATCTCATATCTGGCAAGTCTTTGTGTGAAACTGGACTGTATGCCATACACACGGTCTTTGTTCTATAGCTGGTGCTGGAAAGATCCTCAGAACAGCAGCTATGTACAAACTTTGTCATGTCACTTTTCTCAGACAGTCTTATGGTTCCCCAAGCATTACTCATCCCATCATTCCTGCTCTTTGATGCTTTGTATTATTAGCATCTGGGCGTTGGCATATGGAGAAGAGTAAAGCCTCGTACACACGATTGTTGGCAGGGGATTGTCTGTTGACAGACAGTTGTCTTAAAATCTTACTGTTCGTACACTGATTTTGACAGTTGTCCAATTTTCCCCCTACAAATGTTGGATGACATGCTAGTAAATTTTGGTCAGTACACAAATCCGACACTCAAAAAGTTGAAAGTACAAACATGCATGCTTGGAATCAATGCTCACCAAACACAAAATTAGCCAAAGGGACCCAAAGGGTGGTGCTCAAAAGCTGAAATTCCTCTTAGTACGTCACTACGTTTGTGTTTGTGGTACGACAATTGTGTACCCTTAGTATGCAAGACAAGATCCTGGCACATGCCCCTTTGACAAAAATCAGACGCTGGCCAGCAATTGTACCGTGTGTACAAGGCTTTAGAAGTGCTTTGAATGTTTTACTGTCAGTGAATCTGACTTTTTTTCTGACATTGCTTAAAGATGTTGTAAAGGTAAGTGTTTTTTCACCTTAATGCATCCTATTGTGCTTTTAAGGCTCCTTTCACACATACAGTCCATTCGTCCGTTTTTCATCCATCCATTGACAGATGAATAATGGACATCAAAACATTTCAATGGAACAACGGATGATCACGTATTTTCACCTGTTTCTGTCAACATCCGTTTTTTTGAACGGATGAAAACCTTATTTTTCATCCATTAAAAAAAACAGATGTAAACGGACGAACGGTACGTTGTTGCATCTGTTCTTTCATTGGTTCTGAGGAGCAACTAGTCACTGTGGGGGTGGGGGAGTGGTTTGTGGTGGAGAAAGGCAGGAGAGCAGTATTCACAGTGAGGGGGCAGTCTGTACAGACAGGCTCCCTCACTTGCCAGCTCTGACTGTCATTGACAGCTTTTAAATGTAAGGGCAGGAGGGGAGGAGCGACATTCAATTGCCATATGATTTGTGTCGCAATTGTATAGGCTATATTTATTTTTATTTTGAAATTTTTTTTTTCTCTTATATTCACCAACCGACACAGCTCCTCTCTGTAACTAAATGGGTTGTATAGCCTGCTATTAGGAGAGGAGAAACTAGGCAAAATTGTTACACAATACACAGAACTTTAATCCCGCCCCAGGGGAGTGGGCCCCGTGGTATCAACCCTTCCCACTGCTCCTAGCAGCTTCAGTTTTTATTTTGCCTAGCAAGGAGAATGACCTAGGAAACCCTGCTGGCCTCTTGGTCCATATTTTTGCTGCAGGTTTGCTGCTTTTTGCACAAGATGAAAGATCCTGAGATCTTCTATCAACTGCCGCCTGGGTGACAGGCTGGTTAATGATATCCTTGTAGTCCCCCCAGTCCAGCCATCGAGCATGAGCAGGCCGCAGCTAAGGCTCGGCAGGCCACGACATGCCTCAGCTCCAGAGGTGATCGGAGAGCTTCAATCCTCCATGGTATACATATGACTGGGCTACTGATGTCTAGATCACAGTATACCGAGGCCAGCAGCCACCCTGTAACTGCGCAGGAGTGGGTCTGTGATGGAATGTCTCCTAGCTCTTCAGGACTGGTAAGTACGTCTCTCCCTGCTTCGGTTGGGTGAGCAGCTGGACATTCCCTGGGGGGTCGATTCGGGGGCCACCTCACCTCCCTATCTTCTCTCTCAAGTCCCTATCACCCCTCCTTCCCCCCTCTGAGGGGGGTGGCTGCATGCGCTGCGGGGGGTGTGTGTGTCGCTGTTTCTCACCTGTGGGGGTCTGTGCGGCTGGCGTTGGTCCTGGTCCAGGTCTGGGGGTCCCAAAACATGTTTATGGAGGTTGTTCTGACTGCTAGCAGGCAGCACGTGTTTATTTTTTGCTCTGTCACCACATGGCGCCGTTCCGGTGGCCATCTTGGATTTGGGAAAAATATAAATTCCCCTGGTGAGCTTCAGCAGCCATTTTCTTCAGGGTTCCTGTTGATTACTTTGGCGGCCATTTTCTTAAAGCCTGAGTGCTTTTTTCACCGATGGCCTCCTGTGGCAGCATTACATGTGCTTTCTCTTGTTGCTTCCTGTATCCACTGTGTGTGTGCAGGACGCTGGATGGCTCCTTGCTGAACGCTGAAGCTGCTCTGCAGATCGTTGCACCGCTGGTGGGAGCTGCTGCTGCTGACACAGTTTTCTCCTCTCTGCAACTGGGAACCTCCTAGGGACTACAGGCACTGCTGTGGCTATCGCAGAACGCCCCAGGGTGGTGAGTCTAGTGCTAAGTAATCCCCCACCCCCCCCCCCCCCCCCCCCACACGGCGGCAGCAGGAGGGTGGGACCTTCACTGTCCTAAGTCCCCTTGCAGGTGGCAGACAGGCTAGGGTCAGCATGGCTTCAGAAACTGGTGTTTCTTCCCCCGAAATCCAGGCTATAGCAACGGGGTCACCTGCAGTTAGCGCGGTGCGCATGGACACCCTGACGGCGGTCCTTGACTCCTATGTTGCTAAGATAGAGGCGTCACGTGGCAGGAAAGGTGCACGTAAGAGGCCCCTGCCCCCCCCTGTCCTCTGGGGAGAGCTCTGATGCAGACTTGGGCCCTGCTGCGGCTGGAGACCCCTGCTCTGACCTATCAGACGTGGCTGACCAGGACCGTTCGGACAGTGAGGATGATTCCCCGTCCGGGTCCGGGCGCGACAAGGCGCTTGTTGGAGCACTTATCATAGCTGTGCGTGATACCCTGAAGATTCAGGAGCCAGTGGATTCCTCTGCTGATGTTCCGGTCCCTTTTGGGTCCCACAAGCCAGCACGTTCACCTAAGGTGTTCCCGTATCTGAATTATTTTGACAAATTCAGCTACAGGGAATGGGGTCGCCCACAACGGACCTTTTCAGGCCCCAAAAATTTGGCGGTGCGTTACCCCTTTGAGGAAAGCCTTCTCAAAAAGTGGTCGGCTCCTCCAGTATGGACCCCCACTATCTAGGTTAAATAAAGTAACCACGATCCCGGTTGAGGGGACTCCTGCATTCAAGGATCCCACGTACAGGAAGGCCGAAGCAGTGGCTCGTTCCTTGTTTACGATTGTGGGGTCAGCCGTGCGACCTGTACTGGCATCCACACTGGTGTCGCAGACACTGACTGAGTGGGCAAAACGTTTGCACTGGGAATTGGGAGAGCGGAATGCCTCCCTTGTCTGCGTGGAACTGTCAGACCAACTAGTGCATGGCCTTAAATACATTTGTGACGCGGCCCTGGATACTCTCCCTCTGCTATCCAGGGCCTCAGTGTCAGCCGTGGTGCTGAGGTGCCTCATTTGGCTGAAATGCTGGTCTGCTGACCAGGCATCCAAGAAAGCCCTGACGGATCTTCCCTTCCTTGGCAAACGGCTCTTTGGAGCCTTGTTAGATGACATTATTAAAAATGCCATGGGTGGTAAGAGTACACTACTCCCACAGGCCAGGAAGGCTAAGGAGCCACGCCGCAGGCAAGGGCCCTCCTTTTCCGCTCACAAGAGGCTTTTTCGTCCGCCCGGTGCTTCGACAAAACGACCCCAGCCTGACAGGACACCCACGGACGGTCAGAAGTGTCCCTGGAACCGCAAGCCTAACACGCCTGTGAACAAAAGTGCTACCGCATGAAGGTTTGCCCCCACCCATGTCTCGGGTGGGGGGTCGTCTTCGGGAGTTTACAGCCCGTTGGACCTCCCGGTTATCAGACCAATGGGTCTGCGATCTGATTTCCACAGGTTACAAGATAGTTTCTTTCCCTCCAGCATACCCGTGTCCCTGGTTCACCGAGAGGCCCTGTTAGGGGCGGTGAGGGACTTGCTGAATCAGGGGGTGATTGTACCGGTTCCGGAATCAGAACGCTTCCAGGAGTTCTACTCAAATCTGTTTGTGGTTCCCAAGAAGGAAGGGGTATGTCCAATATTGGACCTAAAAGCCCTAAACCACTTTGTAAAAGTGCAGAGGTTCAGAATGGAATCAGTTCGCTCAGTAGTCGCTGCACTCCATCAAGGGAACTTCCTGGCATCTTTGGACATTCAGGATGCCTACCTGCACATACCCATATGCCTTCGGCATCAAAAGTTTCTGCGTTTGGCAGTCGGGGAAGCCCACTACCAGTTTGTGGGTCTTGCTTTTGGCCTGGCATCGCCCCCCCCCACAGTCTTTACCAAAGTACTGGCTCCATTGTTGGCGTTATTGAGACAACGCGGGATCGCGATCGTGGGTTACCTAGACGATCTCCTCCTGAGAGCTTCTTCCACCTCCAGAATTAGAGGAGGATGTGGTGATCATCTTGCAGTCCCTGTAAGCATTTGGGTGGCTGTTGAACCTAAAGAAGTCGGTGGTGGTACCGACTCAGCGTCTGGAGTACCTGGGGTTACTATTGGACTCCAGGGAAGCAAGGGTTTTTCTCCCCCTCAGACAAATTGCTGACTCAGATCTGCGGTCAAACTACCGATGAACCGCAAGTGGTCCTCACTCCGCTTTTGCATGCGGGTGCTGGGGCTCATGGTAGCCTCCTTCGAGGCAGTACTTTATGCCCAGTTCCACACCAGAGTCCTGCAGAAGGAGATCTTGACAAAATGGGACAAATCTCCGTCGTCCCTGGATCGGCAGATCCAGGTGAGCCAGCCAGTCAGGGACTCCCTGATCTGGTGGTTGAGGTCCCCAGTGATTCAGTCCGGAAAATTGTTCCTTCCTCTGGACGGTGAGATGGACGGTGGTCACTACGGACGCCAGTCTGTCTGGCTGAGGTGGAATGATGGGGATTCAGTCGGCTCTGGTCGACGGAAGAATCCAAGTTGCTGATCAATCTGCTCGAATTGAGAGCGATCAGGCTGTGCCTCCACACGTGGTTGACGTGTCTTCAAGGATGTCCGACCAGGATACAGTCAGACAACTCCACGGCTGTGGCGTACATAAATCACCAAGGGGGAACAAGAAGCTCAGCCACTGCTTGGGAGGTCGCTCACATACTTCGGTGGGCAGAGCGACATGTTTCGGCCATGAGGCCATGAGTCGACAGATGTTGGACCCAGGAGAATGGGCATTGCTTCTGGAGATATTCAGGCTGCTGTGCCAGAAATGGGGCACACCAGATGTGGATCTAGTGGCCTCCCGGCTCAATCGGAAGGTGCAGAGATTCATGTCCAGGACAAGAGATCCGTGGGCAGACGCGTCAGACGCGCTGGTGGCTCCGTGGGATCAGTACCAGCTGATCTACGCCTGTCCTCCGCTGAAACTGTTGCCACGTCTACTTCGCAGAGTGGAAGCCGAGGGTATTCCAGTAATCCTGATTGCCCCAGATTTGGCCTCAGCGGGGCTGGTACGCAGGCCTACTGCGCCTGGTGGCAGTTGCTCCCTGGCGACTGCCGTTGAGAGAGGACCTCCTATCTCCAATCCTTCACCCTGCTTTACCATCACTGGCTTTAACGGCCTGGCTATTGAAAGCCAGGTATTGAGGAACCGGGGTCTGTCGGACTCGGTGATTCCAACTATGCTGAGGGCGTGGAAATCTTCTTCCAGGAAGATATACCATCGTACTTGGAAGGCCTACATCTCCATGTGTGAGGAGAAAGGGTGGCATCCGCGCTCCTTCTCTAATATCCAGGATCCTGCTGTTTCTTCAGCAAGGTGTAGACCAGAGGTTGACGTTGAGCACCATCAAGGGGCAGATTTCAGCTCTGGCTGCCTTTTTTTTTTTTTCAAAGACCCCTTGTGTCCCACCCATTAGTGAGTACCTTTGTGCATACGGACGGAGATCACGTGATGTCACCCGCGGTCATTGATCATTTTAAAGATCGTATGAAGCTTCGTTATTGAAAGTGTGTTTTTTATGTATATTCATCATTAAAACATTTTTCTATGGAGAGCACTATGGCCTGTCTTTCTATCCACATGGTCTGAGGAATTGTGAATACTGCTATATACCGATCCAGTGTGGGTATTCCACGAACGTGTCAGTTCATTTGACTCTGAATGGGAGAAAGCTGTGTTTTCGTTTGTGAATCGGTCGGATATTGTCGGAGAGGAGTACAGCGATTGGACGAGTTGATATTTAAGTGCATACGACCCTCTGTAATTTAAAGGGTCCATACGATGAGGTGAGCAGCCAATTTTACCATTGGTGGTGGTCCCCCCCTCGGCACTAAGTCACTTTATGCATGAACTGACTGTATACCACTGAAGATTCCTCACGTGGACTTTTTGACTCAAAAGCTATCTTTGGACTTTTTATTAATTTTAATATGTTAGTAATTTTATTTTAGTTAGAGCGCTGTACCATCTGTTTGATACCTTTGTGCATGTAGTCCCTCCGGTGCATCCTCCGTTAACGCCGTGGGATTTGAACCTGGTGTTGTCGGCGCTTCAGAAGCCGCAGTTTTAGAATCTCAGGGAGATTCCTCTGCTGACCCTTTCACAGAATGTGATCTTTCTAGTGGCCATCACATCGGGCAGGAGCGTTTCGGAACTGGTGGCCTTGTCCTGCAAGTCTCCTTATCTGGTCATCCACAGGGATAAGGTGGTGTTGCGTCTGCAACCATCCTTTCTACTGAAGGTGGTTTCGGCCTTTCATATCAATGAGGACATTGTATTGCCATCATTGTGTCCTAAGCTGAAGCACCCCCAAGGAGGTGGCCCTTCACGCTCTAGATGTGGTTAGGGCTCTGAAGGTGTACTTGTCCGCCACAGCTTCCTTTCGGAACTCAGACTCACTGTTTGTTTCGGTGGCTGGTCCAAAGAAGGGCATGGCGGTCTCGTCGGCCACCATTTCCAGGTGGATCAGACAGATTGTAGTCCAAGCCTATGCCTTGAAGGGGCAGGTGCCCCCCTTTCCAGTCACGCCCCACTCCTACAAGAGCAATCGGAAAGTTTTGGGCCTTCGGACACCAAGCGTCTGTCGCTGAGGTGTGTAAGGCGGCGACCTGGTCGTCTGTCCATACGTTTACCAAGTTCTACAAGGTAGACGTCAGTGCATCGGCAGATGCCTGTTTTGGCCGCAAAGTTTTGCAATTTAATTTTTTCCTGGTTTTTCGATAAAAACGCAGTACTGTTTTGTTAATGCACTGTTGCATTACTTCTGCAATGTTGCGTTCTTGGGGATCACTCCTGTTGAGGATACCCGGTTATATAGTGGTGTTTTTCCACACGCTGCTGTTTTTTTGTGGGTTTAGTTTCACTAGTTCCCACTTGCCATGGTGGATGAAGTTTTTATGCTGTTTTTCCCCACCCCTCGTTTGGTACTGCTTGGGGACGTCCCATTTAGTTACAGGGAGGAGCTGTGTCGGTCGGTGAAAATAGGATTTTTTTTGTACTCACCGTAAAATCCTTTTCTCTGTAATTCACCGACCGACGCAGCACCCACCACTCCTTTTTCTACGTTATACTGCTTGTTGACGTACTGAAGCTGCTTGGAGCAGTGGGAAGGGTTAATAGCACGGGGCCCGCCCCCCTGGGACGGGATTAAAGTTCTGTGTATTGTGTAACAATTTTGCCTAGTCTCTCCTCTACTAATGGCAGGCTATACAACCCATTTAGTTACAAAGAGGAGCAGTGTCGGTCGGTGAATTATAGAGAAAAGGATTTTACAGTGAGTACAAAAAATCCTTTGTCGGTGAATACACCGCTCCTATAGCGCTTCAAAGATTTGGCTTGCAGGACTTTTTTGACCGTCCTGCAAGCACACCGCTTCAGTGTGAAATCCTTCGGGGCTTTCATATTGGAGTGAATTGAGCGGCTCTTTCAGGGCGCTTTGCAGGAGCTATTTTTAGCACTATAGCGCCTCAGTATGAAAGTAGCCTTAAAGTTACTTAGGCCAGCCATACGTGGTTCAGCAGGTACCGGCTGAGATTCGAACCGTTAATGAGCAGGCGGATTCAAACGATTAACTTGAGTACAACTACAACCAGCCTGCTGGATTCTCTTAGGATTATCGCTAGCAGTCACTAGGGGCATTCAGTGTCGTCCCTGCCAGGAGAAGACAGTTGTTGATTCCCCTGTCAGCACTGTCTGTGTTGATGGGGCAATCGTGCACATTTCTTTTCTGCAACCTGTTTATACCTGGTAGCCTCATTACACATTTCTGTTACTTTCCATGTTTAAGTTTGCGCGTTCCCTCCCACTTATTCTTTTTGGCCAGTAAGGCAGTCCTTCATAGTGATGGGCCAGTAGAAATGTGTGGGAGAAGAGAAGCGCCGACACAACCCCCCCCCCCCCCCCCCCCCACCAGAATGGCTTAACCACTTCAATACCGGCACTTAAACACCTTCCTGCACAGACCAATTTTGAGCTTTCAGCGCTGTCGCACTTTGAGTGACAATTGCGCGGCCATGCTACACTGTACCCAAATGAAATTTTTATCATATTTTTTTCACACAAATAGAGCTTTCTTTTGGTGGTATTTGATCACCTCTGCGGTTTATATTTTTTGCTAAACAAATCAAAAAAATACCGGAAATTTAGAAAAAAAATGTTTTTGTTTCAGTTTCAAAACTTTGTAAATAAGTAAGTTTTCTCTTTCACTGATGGGCACCAATGAGGTGGCACCAATGAAGTGGCACTGATGTGTGGCACGGGTGGGCATGGGTAGGCTGCACTGATAGGTGGCACGGATGGGCATTATATTATAATATACTGTACTAATGGATGCCAATCAGTGCCAAACAATAATGCATGCCAATCAGTGATGCCAATTGTGGCACTGATTGGCATCCATTGTGGCACTGACTGGAATCCCTGGTGGTCTAGGGTTGCATACCTTGTCCTGGGCATCTCTGGTGGTCTGATGGCATCCCTGGTGGTCAAGTGTAGGCATCCTCAGGGGGGCTGCGCTGATAATCAATCAGCACAGACCCCCCCCCCCCTGTCAGAGGAGCCGCCGATCGGCTCTCCTCTAATCGCGTCTGACAGACGCGAGTGAGGAAAAGCCGATCACCGGCTCTTCCTATTTACACTGTGATCAAAGAGTCTCCATCGGACTCTTTACCGAGATCGTAGTTGCGGGGTGTCAGACAACGATCGCCGCGATGCGCGCCCCCGGGGGGGCACGCAGCGGCTCAAAATCCTGATCACGTCATATGACGTCCGGTCAGGATTTTGAAACCACTTTGCCGCCGTCATTTTGTTATAGGGCGGGCGGCAAGTGGTTAACAAAAAAAAGCTGCTGCAGGGTTTTTTTTTAATTTAAAGTAGCTTAGACCAGTGGTGGTCTTTCCTGATATGGGGGGCTCAAGTGCGGCGCTCGTCGTCACCAAAGGGCTGCACATAAAATTCAGTAAATATTCAGTGTCAGAGAAAGAAGACATACAGCAGTATATAGTCAAAACCTGTGGACGTGGTACAGGAGACTGTCATATCCTGTGAACATGCTATAGGAAGTGTTGGAAGACTGGGGACATGATTTAGGAGACATTATACATGAGACTGCTAGAATCCCCACTGTAATGGGGCAATAGGGAAAAAACTGATCCGTGTCTACAGGGGTCCCGATGGCTGCACAAAAAGTGCTAAAGGGTTGGGCACCAAGGTTTTACATAATAAGCATAATAAAAAAAAATTTTTTTTTCTTCCTTATTTCAGGCTAGAAATGAGCCAGATGTTTATGAGACAAGTGATCTGCCTGAAGATGACCAGGCTGAGTTTGATGCGGTAAGCTCTAAAATGTCTTAAATTTGTGGTATTTTTGTTCTTGTGTGCAAACTGCTGGGTTTTATGACAATGCTACCAATGACTATATGTATTCATGAAAGTCAAATTGAATTTGGGGGGAGATGTAAGAGGTTTACTTAGCTATTATAACATTTCTCCTGAAAAAAAAAAAAAATAAGGCCGACACATCATCTTCTAACACAACATGGTCAAGGTATTAAAAGGTGTAGCAGTCAAGCTGCAGGAAATAAATAAAAAACATTTAGGTTGAGTTCTCATGGATAAAGATGAAAGCTACATTAAAACCAAAAACGTCATGTATTGCAGCTTTTCAATTCTTAGATCTGGTGGCTGCATTCTTTTTCTTTTTTTTTTTGGGGTCTTTTTCCTATATTTTCACTTCTAGGGCCTCATGTACACTGCTGCTGGTAAGCGGAAGTTTAGGAGCAGTTGGGCATTTTTTTTTTCAACTGCTCCTGAACTCTACTCTGTTATCTTATCGGTACTTGTAGGTAGGGTCGTATATAGTTATTTCTAGGCTGTTGAATTTTTAGAGGCCTTTTTTGGAAAGCAAAAAAAAAAAAAGTTCAGACGGCATTAGAGGCATTTCAAGTGCCAAATGCTTCTAAACGCGGTTATTTGCGTTAAGCCGCATTTTGTTTACAGGCGTTTTTCATTTTTGCCTATTTTGAAAAGTGCCCCATTGTTGGTGTCAGTAGGAGGAATAGTGCCCCATTGTTGGTGTCGGTAGGAGGAATAGTGCCCCATCCTTGGTGTCAGTGGGAGGAATAGTGCCTCATCATTACTGTCACTGGGAGAAATAGGGCTCCATCCTGTCAGTGGGAGGAATAGTGCCCCATCCTTTGTCAGTGGGGGCGAAATGGTGCCCCATCAATGGTGCCAGAGGAAGAATTTATGCTTCATCATTGTTGTCAGTGGAAGGAATAGCACCTGATATCAGTGGGAGGAATAGTGTCCCAAGTGCCGGATAAAAGCAAGCAAATCTGGCCCATGGGCTGCAATTTTGTTAATTGTGCGTTGCCACTCATCAAGGAATGATGCTTTCCACTTTGCTGTAGCTGGCTTCTTAACGTTTTGCTGTATGTCAGCTGTGCTGTTGGTCCCCATGATGTGTTGTTGTGGGTGGGCACAGACACTTCATTGTTAAGCATGTCAGGGACTGCGGTGCATGGTTGCTGCCATGGGGAGCAAAGAACATTAAAGTGTTTATTATTTAGGGATTTTATCAGCTCATTATAGTGTGTCCTGATGTTGTCAAACATCAGTAACAAATTTGAAACTAAATCAGAGGGGGCACACAGAAAAGGATTTTATTTTTTTAATCATACTGGTGATAGACATCTTGTGGTGTCTTCTTTTTGGAAATAAATTTTACTTTGAAAGGTTAACATGGCTGACTGTTTCAACTGAAAAACAAGACAAGTCAAGGCACAATCAGTTGTCTAGTTTTCCCTGCATTGCACCAGCCCTGCAGGTAAACTTATAAACTTTTACTGAACCAGGTTTTCAGCATTAGAGCAAATTAGTATATTAAATCTTAATTCCTTGCATGCAGGAGATCAGATGTGTGGTGTGCCCATGTGAGCACTTATGACATGCCAATTTCAGACAATTGATTTGACCACTTCAGGCAGTGCAATGCAGGCACAGCACATGTGCTATATAACTATGGTGAATGATCATTGCACTAAATGTGCTGCTTAATAAATATGTCCCTTATTTATATGATGTACTCTAAGAGCCACCCAGAATTGCTGCTTTTCAACTATATCCATGTATGATCCCTTGCACTCCTTGGATAGTCTGTGTACAGTTGGTATAACCACGACAAAAGTCTTGCTAGATATCACCAAGCTCTAAGGTCAGCAGACTCCTGCCCCTTGCTTTCTTTGAAATCGCTGAATCGGCTTTAAAAATGTAATATAGATTCCTGACCAGGATGACTGGGTCAATAATACTAATACCAACTATTAGACTGTTATCAAGGCTTTTATAATTCATTCTTTAATTGCATTTACCTTATTTAGGGAACACCATTTTGTAACTAACTCTTTACATCAATTAAATGCCTGGAACTGAAGCTGGGGCGCTGCTGATTATTCACTGGCTTGCATGTCAGTCACCTGTCACCTTATCTCAATATGAATAATACTTTCCTGTTAAAGTTTGAACAACAAATAATATTGAGATGTAAAATTTAATTGGGATATATATATATATATATATATATATATATATATATATATATATATATATATATATATATATATATATATATATATATATATATATATACACACATTTTATAATATTCAGTGTGTGTGCAACCAAATACAGTTTGTCAAATATATCTCGTCTTGTTATATCTTGCCCCAGCACCGGTAACACCGCCCTTGCTCTCAATGCAGTGCTATACTGGTGACAAAGCAAGGAGGTATATTGGTCCACAGCAGAGAGACCACTGCTTCCACACAGAGCAGCGGCCCTTAACTACATGACTACTGGCTGAGGACCGGCTGTTTTGCTGGAGCTGATTTTTAAGGAAAAGAGGAAAGCTATTTTGACAAATAGTTTTTGGTTGCATACTAAATTTATGCCCATACGTCTGAGAAGTTTTAGGAGATCTAATGACCTGGGTGCATGTTATATTTTAAAACGGTTTCCAGCATGCCAGAAGAAGTTCTTCCTTGCATTGACTGTTGTCTTCTCATGAATGAGAAGAAAGCTTCTACCAGGTGAAAGCGGGAAGAGAGGGCTTTTGTAAACTGTTTAGTGGGAAACTGCTAAAGGAATGATTTAAACCTTTAGCTGAATGTAAGCGCTATATACAGACTGATTTTACTGTTGTGGGTTTGGTAACACTTTGAATTACTACAAGTTCCGGGAATTGTAAAACAATCTAAAGTTGTATAGACTTCATTTCTATACTTATACAAAATAGCTGAAAGTTAAATTGGACCAATGAGTATAGCTGCGTAAAAAAAAAAAAAAAAAAAAAATACAATAAATTGCCCCCTGCTTCCTCCCGTGTTGCTCACATTGGCAAATGGCAAGGTCCTTTCTTACAATATTTTTGCTTAGGGGTCAGAGAAGCCAGTTTGAATTTGATCCTTCATTTCAGCACAGGTGACTAGATGCTTATGTGAACAGCATTGAGCAGACGTTGGGTGACATATTTTGGTCCTTGTATTACTTTACCTAATATAGTAAGTCTACTATAACTGTATGTTTAGCATTTGAGTGTAGGTTCAGTTTAATTTGGTGTTGATGTTGCCATGTGCCTTGGATTTTAGGAACTGCAGGGAAAACGATCAACTAGGTTTTGGCATTACTAAATGTTATAATGTAAGGAAAGGCTACACTACCATCTACCTGTTAAAATGTGCTCCTATTAAATCACCATCTAAATACATGTTTTCTGTGCAGTCACGTGACCAAAGCACCACCTCTATTCTCTTATGACATGACAACTTTTGAGCATGAACTTTCAGCGAGCCATGGACACCAGTGGGTGGCATCGCTGTACTTTGGAATTCAACAGAGTTATCTGCTGGTGTTCTGCCGAAAACTGCAACTCGCCAAAATCGCCAACCACATCACTTCCGGTGACTCTCCAGCAGCAATAATTTGAGCTTTGGACAAGTCTCACAGAACAGCATCAGCGTTTACAGTACACTACACAACAAGTTTGCTGTTTTGACCGGGTAGGATGGAAAAAAGTTGTCGCACCCTTGGAGGTGGCATGTTGGTTAGTATCGGGCAGATTAACAATGTCCACTCATTATAATCTCCAAGTATTAATGCTGTAGATTCACTGGAAGTGATGTGGTTAGAGATTTTGGTGAGTTGGAGTTTTTGGCAGAACACACAGACCAACTTTTAAATGACAACATAGAAAAAATGTTATTTAGATGACTTAGTTTAAAATGTCTGCAGGGTGTATAAAAGAAATTATGAAGTCACATTTACCAGTTATGATGTTTAGTGTGTGTGGTGTTTTTTTATTTTTTTTCTTCAAATTTAAGCCTGATATAGATTGTAATTTATTATGCAATGTTACCTTGGCTAAATGGCTTTTCATAATTCCTTGCTTTGGGATGCCATGTACTGACAGTATGATGAATTGCTCTGACATTTTCACTGTTATGAATGTTCCTAACACTCTCACCCTCCCTTTTTGACCACCTTGCCTGGATACTAGTTTGCACAAGTAAGACCACTCATGCTTCCTATTTTGCATGCCTTTGTGTAAAAATAATTGCATGCCCTCTGATTTTTGTAATTGCAGCTGATTTTAAGGATCCTAATCACATAATCACGGATTATGCCATCTGTGTTAAAACCCTTATAATGCAAAGGAATCTTCTTTCTGATTTGGATGCGTTTGGGGTTCATTTAAAGATCAGAAATGCTATTGAAATGTAATCTTGAAATGAAAATTACGATTTTATTTATTTATTTTTTTGTGCAGTGTGCATTGTTGTGATAGCAATGTTGGCACGTAAGAACCCCTTTTCCTGTAAACCAGCCTGAAACTGATCCATTAAGACCTGAACCAGACAGGGCAGCCATCAATAAACATTGTCCATCTATTTCTGGTTGATTGCACTGCAACCAACTAATAATGGGCATTATTTTTCCTTTCTATGGCTTAACGGCCATAATATGATCCTTCAGCAGTTGTCAATAGCTCAGATTTCAGCCTTTGTAGACAGGCACTTACATAATAGAAGAGACGTTTAAGGAGTTGAATTACTTCATATTTAGCATAATGAATTCAACACGGATGGGTATCACTGTAGGGGTACGTTGTCTTTTGTAGCTTGCATGCTCACTTATGCAGATGCAACAGCTTCACGTGTCACATTTAGGGTAGCCTGTGTGAAAATCTCATAAAAAAAGCACGTCCCCTTTTTTAATTGCACAGCACCAAAAAGGCATGGTACACATTTTGGACAAGATGTGGTTGGGGGGGGGGGGATCATCAAGACAGCACTGCCACGCATCTTCAAAAATGATTTTGTTTTTGTGTGTTGTAGGATTGCACATCATTTTGCACCCATTTATGCAACACACAAATGTGTACCTAGCCTTAGAGCAGGATTCCAATGCAGCATGTTGTGTCATTTAATCATGCAGTGTGTGCGATATCATGTGTCCAATTTTAGTTAATATAGAGGCTATAAACTTTTTATAGGTTATGAATGGAGTGGGGAAGGGTCACAATATTTGTCAAATTTTACTTTTTTACTCTTCCTGTCTACTGCCCATCACCTGGACAGGAGGTGACGGGAAATACCCCCAGTAGGGCCACAGAAAGCACTAAAAGACTGGATTATTTTCTATACTCGCTGTACACTAGCAGAATTTATTTTATTTTTTAAGGTTATGCTTTTTTTTTCTGTTTCTTAAATTGGCTCTGTCACTAAGAATAAAAATAAACAAACTTAAAAGTACAGTATTACCAGTCCTGCTGTCAGTGACTCCAAAATTCAGTCTCTTCTTTCATGCTACAACCGCGACTGAGATCTTCAGCGTTTGTCACTTCCAAGTGTGGTGACTGCCTATGTCACTCTGCTAGGCTCTGATTCCACCCATGGAATGCTATGTCACCCGTGTGCAGGCTGGACTTGATTTAAATCATATTTTTAAAGAGCAACTGTCTCACAGTGGCTCCTCCTCAGTCCTGCTGTTGACTCATAGACCTACCCATTCACTGGTGATGCGACAGTGACACAACAAGGTGAGGGACATGGTGGCAGCAGGTGAGTGGATGCCCGCTAACAGGCGCTGCCATCATGGATCTGAAATGATAGATGCTCTTTAAATGTAAGCACATATTCTTGCTGGAAGTTAGTCATTTTGTTTGCAAATATTAAAAGATTCTATTTAGAATAATAAGCTGTCTGGTTAGTAAAACAGCAACATTGGAACCGCTTCAAACATACAGTTTGTAGTGTACATAGATTTGCAAAAGAATAGGATAAAGGAATATTCCTGAACTGTGTTTTATCTCATTGCTACTGTGAAATTGTGAATTCATCAATGCATTGCATGTTATCTCAGCTTGCAGAGCTTGGAGCCATTGAAGGAGTTTACCAAAAATGTAAATATTGCAGAATATACAGCCCAATGCCCTGTACACACGGTCAGACATTCCGACGAAAAAATCCGTCTGATTTTTTTTTTTTTTCCAACAGATTTTGGCCCAAACTTGTCTTGCATACACACGGTCGCACAAAGTTGTCAGAAAATCCGATCGTTCTGAACGCTGTGACGTACAACACGTACAATGAGACTATAAAGAGGGCAGTAGCCAATAGCTTTCGTCTCGTAATTTTATTCTGAGCATGCGTGGCACTTGTCTGTCGGTATTGTCTACACACGATCAGAATTTAAACGATCGGATTTTGTTGTCGGAAAAATTTAGATTATGCTCTCAAACTTTGTGTGTCGGAAATTCCGACGGAAAAAGTCAGATGGAGCACACACACGATCGGATTTTCCGACAACTAGATCCTATCGCATATTTTCCGTCAGAAAGTCTGACCGTGTGTACAGGGCATTATGCTACATAAGCTCAATTTTGTGCTGAATAAACTAAATTATTAATGTATCCTAAATAGAAATCTATCTTTTTTATTAAAATACATTTGATAAAAATCTGATTTTAAATCCAAAAAAATCTGATTTTCTTTTTTGCTGAAATCACAGATTTTATACCCACCCTGGCCGTGTGTCTTTTGGGCTCTACGTTGCTAGTGTCTGACGAACGCACCCAGCATTATCAGTCGCTGACAATTTCAGCAATGGGTAGCTCTGTAAAATGGCAAAGATTTGATTCTCAGGAAGCTGGACTGTTACGTTTTTTTTTATTGTACTTTTACACCATTTATTTAAAGTTTGGCTTTCAAGTTGCAGTTATCTTTTCCAAATATATACTGTAATAAGAGTACCAGAAGTCTGATGGACTCCCTACAGACACATAGAATGTTATGTTTGAGAAGGTAGGCTCCTGCTCTGGCCCTAATCTATGAATGGTTTTTAGAACCAGTATGGGTTATGGAATAGCATTACATCATCTTTCCGGTTTCATTACTGCATCATCAATGTAAAGGCTGGCAAGTTGACTTCAGTCCCTAGGATTTGACAAGTCTGTGGAATCGGGCAATGCACCTTAAAGGATAACCAAGCCCAGGAACAAAATCGCAATTTATTGCAGCTTACGATTTTTATGGTGGCTTTAGTAAATTCAGTGTCTCTTCCGATAGGAGTAATTGTTTTGTAGTCGATCGATATGCCATACAGAGGTGCTAATCGTTTGCATTTGTTTCCACCATGTAACCTGATCGTTCAAAATACGATTGTATTCTTTAACAAAGTACTGTATTGCCAGTTTGATTCAAAATGATCAATAATATTCTGCCCTAGCCAATCAACTGAGGTTTATCGAATCAGAAGAGAAGTTATAGCTAATCAATTGTTTGTGAATTAGGTTGTTTGAACTACCTCCCGCCGGCTATACGCATATACATGGCCTCTCAGCAAGTGGGCTTTAATGCCGAGAGACCTCACATATGTGGCCTGATGTAAACCCATTACTGTGCCGAGTGTGTTCAGGCCTCCGCCTCCCGACATTTAGAACCTCTTAAAGGGGCAGGAGGTGGGAAGGGGTTAATGGAATCCCACATGTTGATCGGGTAAAAAACATTGAAGAGCGTATAACCATTAGATATGGTGGCTGCATTCGTTTTTTCTTTTTCTTTTTTTTAATCTTAAAAACATTTTTAGCAACTAAACAGAACTTTTGATCTTGGCAGATCAGCTATTAATTGCCCTGCCCCATATATTGTAGATGAAAGGATACGGACATGTTTGTAGTCCACATCAGGATAGTAGACTAGGGTGACAACCAGGACTCCTTCCATAAATACAGCAGAGGAGCGAGGTAGCCACCCAGGGACAGGAAGTATATTGTTGGCAGGGGCATCAGATGAAAATAAAGCAAAGAAAAATTTAAAAGAGAAAATGAATGCAGCCACCCCACCAAGGACTCGTAAGTTGCAATATATTACATTTTTAGTTTTAGTATTGGATACACTTTAAAATTTACAGAAGGTGTGTAATGTTTTTTGTATATATTTTGTCATTGGAAGGCCATGTAACTTGCCTCTTAGTGCCTACACATCTTAGACTATACTTAAGCCAGCCATACATGGATTGAAATTCAGCCGGCTCACAATAGCACAATAGGAGGATTCCCTTATCCACATCAAATGTGTGGATGAGGAAATCTGATCATTTTTTTTTTTTTGTATTTGTTGTTCAGCAAAAAAATATGAATGTATGGGCTGCTTTACTGGCTTCTGAATCGTACATCATTTTATCTATCCTAGCCATAACGCCTCTGTAAAACACCCTAAAATGGTGTGTAGGGATAAGCTTGGGTATGTTCGGATCCTAGTCCAAACTCGTATGAGTGAGCCTGCCAGGAAGTTGTCACTTGACTGGACCAGTCAACTGTGGCTGTGGTAATTCCTGTCCCTCAGCCAGATGTATTCAAGGGGTGTGTATACTTGCAGCTGCAGGGCAGGGAATGCCTCGGCCTCATTTGATTGACCCAGTACTGGGACAGCTTCCTAGTGAATTCCTTAATGTGGATTTGCACTAGGATCCAAACCAATCCGAGCGTATCCCTAATGGTGGTGTTAAGGAAAGAAAAAGTCCTCATTTTGAACTGATAATTATTTATTAGAAATGTTAATTAAGTAGAGATGACTAAGGCTGCATTCACACCTGAGCATTTCAAAATGGTGCATTTTTGCTGCAATTTTGTTCAGGTCACCAATGTAAAAGGCAGAAAAACACCTGTAATGAGCTTAGGGTGTTTTTCAGGTATTTTGCTTTAGGTGACAAAACGCTCAGATGGGAACAGGTACCATTGAAATTAATGGGATTTTTCTTGTTGGGTGTTTTTGCAGCGTTTTTTGGCCGTTTTACAAGCTGAAAAAGCTCAGGTGTAAATGCAGCCTCATGAAAAGCAATTTCACTTATTTTACAAAATAAAAAAATAAAAAATATCCCAGGAATGTGTAGTTGGTATGATCATAGGTTTGACTTCAGTCACTCTACAACTGGAATGTTCTTGCACAGATTCAGATGTTGTTCAGTGCTGCACTAAGTTCTAATCTAACGCCTCTGACACGTGGACCAAATTGTTTCTGCAGTATTGCTAAGGATTATTACTAAGAGGGGATCAATGTGACAGGAAATGAATGGGCATCTATCCTGGAAATTCTAATTTTAAGCCTTATTTTTCTGTATACTGGAAATATCTGAAATGTGTTATACCTCTCAAAGTACATTTGTGTGCAAAAAAAAAGTTAATTTTATGGACATGTCTTTAAGATAATTGGGGATTATATTTCTTTTGTCACTCAACATGCAAATACTTCCAAAGGATCAGTCATTACAATTTAATTTTTCTATGAAGTTGTAGGAAACAGTCTTTTCTTAATCGTATGTGTAAACAGAATAAATGTGGAAAAGAGGAAATGAAATAAAAGAAAAAACATATTGCCTGTAATTGGATCAAATCTATGATAAATTTTGCATAGGCTTTATTAGGATTCCTAAAGTACATCACGGCACACAAAGCAGTCTATAAATCATGACTACCAGGGTTATGCGTCGCCTATAGGTGAATGGACGCTGGCAGAAATGGAGAGAAATGAAGTCCTCCCCTACATAACCCCTCCCATACAGGAAGTACTTAAGTTTTTTTCACCCGTATCTTGAAGGTGATGGTCACTGAGGTTCAACTCTCTGTATTGTTCAGCTTACACTGGCTTGCTGGACAAGTCATCTGAAAGGACTTTCAGGCAGAATCCAGTTAGACAATGCCATGATGTTGGCATATAGCAACCATCCGGGTGGCGCCATGAGTCGGCTGCCAGGTAGAAGTGGATCATATTTTGGCTGTCAGCAGGGCTGGAACATGACGCTCTGCCTAAGCCAGTCGGTGTAAAGAATTGTCAGGCTGACTATCTCAGTCACCGTCAATTTGGTTCTGGAGGAGTGGTCCCTTCATCCCACGGTGTTCAGTGCAATTTATCAGTGTTGTGGCACACCAGATGTGGATTTTCTAGCGTCCAAATTAAATATGACACAGAGGTCTTCTGTGTCCTGGAAATACGATTGGTATCATTTTAGCTTAGTTTAGCTTTTTTTTTTTGTTTTTGCCCAGAGGCCAATTGCTTCTCATTCATTTGGTATATAGATTTGTTTAGAGGGTAACCCATATGGTTCCGCCTGTTAAAGTGGTTGTAAAGGTAAGGTTTTTTTTTTTTTTTTTTATTTTTTTTTTTTTAACCTTAATGTATTCTCTGCATTAAGGTAGAAAACCTTTTAATAGTGGCAACCCCCCCCCCCCCCTCAATACTCACCTGAGCCTGATCTCAATCCAGCGCTAAAGCACATCCGCAGTAGCTCTTCTCCCCCCCTCCCCGCCTAACAGGCTTGGCTGAAAGCAGTGGGTGCCATTGGCGGTCAGTCAAATCTGTGAGCAGAGTGGGGCCAAGCTGGGTTGTGTGTCTGAATAGATGAACACAGCCCAGCTCGGGGGTTGAGCACACACTACTGCCCCCATAGGAAGGCAAACATATTCCTTATTCATTCTGCCTGAGGCTCCTAGGAAGGATCAGGCAGCTTCAATGTTGACCATTTTGCAGTGGATCTGTCGGCTTATTACCCAAGCCTATGGCTTGAAGGGTAAGGCTCTGTCTTTCTTGGCGTGTGAGGGCCTCTTGGGCTATCCGTCATCAGGCTTAGCTCTTGAAGGCTGCAACCTGGTATTCGGTACTTACCTTTGAGATTTTAAAAGCTGCTGACAATACTGTTTTGGCTGCAGTGTGTGGCAAACTGCGTAGTAGTTTTCATGGGCTTGGCAGGGCTTCAGTGTCTCCCTCCCCTCATGTGCATTGTTTTTGGGACATCCCAGGTAGTCGTGATTTATTGCCTGTTATGTGTCCCGTGATGTACGATAAAGAAAACGGGAGTTTTGTACTTGCCTGTAAAATCCAATTATTGGAGTATATCATGGGAAACAGAGGTCCTGCCCTTCTTTCTTTAAGTTCATTGCTTGCTACATAGCTGGGGTACTTCCTGTATGGAGGGGGTTATATAGGGTAGGACTTCCTGTTTGTCAGTTTCTGCCAGTGTCCACCTATAGGTGGGCGCATAATCCAGGTGGCCATGATTTATAGCCTGCTCTGTGTCCCATGATGTACTCCAAGAAATTAAATTTAACAGGTACAAGTACAAAAATTCAGTTTTTACTAGAATGGGATTGGTATGTTTAAAACTTATCTCCAGCCTTTAGTGAACTTTTAAATAGACCATTTGGACCTAGCTGGTCCAAACTATTACCTTCACTACTAGAGTTACTTGCTGTATGCACTGTATATGCTGTATGTAGCCTCAGCAACATTCAGTAAGGCTGAACTCACACTGCGGCGGTTTACTGCGTTGTAAAATGTGGGTCACTGTAAGGACACACAACCATTTTTTTTTTTTTTGTGTGTCCCATTCAAGCTGCAACACAGCCCAGAGCTGCACTAATATGCAGACATGCTGCATTTTATCACAGCTCACCATACAGGATCGCATGTCACTGTATAACAGCACATTGAGCTACTGTACAGTGATCTAAAACTCTAATTCTTTTGTAAGCTTCAAATAAAATTCAGTGAGGGAAACAAAGCTGTGGTGTGTGCTGAATTGTGCATCATACTGCCCCCTACTGCAGCCAGAGTGGACAGCAGTTGGAGAAAAAAACCTTTGCAATTTACCTCTCCAACAGCTGTTTGTTTTGTGTGAATTTTCCCTTAACAGCGGCTGTGTTCCTGCAGCGAGAATGGAACTTCTCATCCTGCTCCCGGAGCAAAACTGAGTCAGGCGAGCGCTGCTCAGCCATTCACTGTATATTTTTCAAAAAGGAAGTGTAAAACATTGGTTCATATTTCATGTGCCATGATTTCTGTATAAATGCTTTTTTATTTTAGAAAAGCACCAAGTGATATAAACATTAAAGGCAAACCTAGTCCTGAATAAGGCACCGTACACGAGTCACATATATAAAAGGTGTCAGGTTATGGAAACGGTACAGATTGCAAAATTCAGGAGCTCCTCATCCTTGCATACGAGTGGGGAATGAACCGAGATCTCGGCAACAGCACAGAAAAATAATGCAAGCATAAATTGCTATGACATATGTAGAAACCCGCTATAATGGTTGGGACAATAGAGCCCTGAGTTTGAGTCCTATACCTCATAGACAAACGCCAAAAGAAAACTCCGGGGTGGGGGGAGAAGAAAAGGAAAATGCCCAAAGCAGTTGAAATGGAATAAGCATGTCCCCATTGGAGGTCCCTCCGGGACCGGATACCCAAGTCTTGCAAGTGCCGCAACATCAATTCCAGAGTCCATGTACCATGATTTCTAACAGAACAATTGTCATCCTCCTTTTTATTCACCCTTCATGTTTGTCAGCTCTGAATTGCATTTTTAACAAAATCGCAACTAATTTGCTTTAATTTCACATTGCTGAAGTAACCTTGCTAGTCTCGGACTATTTTGTTTTCGCTGCACTTATCTCTTCAATCTAAGCCCTTTTCACCATCCAATTTATAATGGCTAACTTTGCATGTTCAGCAGTTGGGCAACTAATAATAGCAAGTTCATCTGCACTTCGAGGTTGGTTAACTCGTAGGGGCTGATTTACTAAAACTTGAGAGTGCAAAATGTGCAGCTCTGCATAAAAACCAATCGGCTTGCAGGCTGTTTTGTCAAAGCTTAATTGAACAAGTGCAAATCGGAAGCTGATTGTCTACTATGCACAGCTGCACCAAATTTTGCACACTCCCGTTTTAGTAAATGAACCCCATAGTTCTGTAGACACAAGTTTCAGTCAAGTTCAGCTGGGGGCCCACGTGTGTCCCTTCTGGTCTGCTTATAAATGATGGGAGCTTTTGCATCTCCGGTGCAGGTGGTATATGGATAGCAGTTTCAGTTTACAGTTCAGTGCTGCAATATGTGCTCTAAGCTCTACTATTGTACAACCATCTGCTCATAGTGTGTGCATTGGTTGGCATGCTTGGAACGTAAACCAATTTGATCTTTTTATCCAAATTAAAATGAAAGAGGTAATTCTGAAGAGGGCCACATTGGGTGGGATCGGGGGTCTGATTAATTTGGACATGTTGTGGGCTGGGTGAACACAAAACAAGGCAAAGACCTACATGACTTCTAAAAGGAGCTCTCTTTCTAGTCTGGATCTTCTACCACAGGTACTGTGAGCTAATTGTAAAGTTGTTGCATGTTTAATTGTCTAATACCGGTTCTCTTCTTTCTTTTTATTTGTAACTGTATTTTTTATCTTTCACTCACCTCTTGGGGAACACTGCAAGGAGCTGGTAAGAAGCCTGCTGTCTGATTCCCTCTGTGCTCTCACTGTGGCTTTTTTGCTTTTGTGTTTTACTAATCCTGATATTTAAACGCAGCAAGTGTTGTTTGTAAACATGGATTTAAGAAAATGATTTTTCCCTCCTGCTTATGTATTGTGTTTTAGGGCCGGTTCACACTGCAGGCGAGGCGAGGCGACTCCGACTTGCCTCGCCGCGACCTGCCGCGACCTCAGCGGCAACTTGCAGATGACTTCTGTATAGAAGTCAATGCAAGTCGCCCCGAGGTCGCCCAAAAGTAGTACAGGAACCTTTTTTCTGAGTCGGAGCGACTTGAGTCGCTCCTCTCAGAACGGTTCCATTGTACAGAACGGGGGCGACTTGCGAGGCGAGGCGAGTCGTGTCGCCTCGCATCGCCCGCTGTGTGAACCGGCTCTAAGGCCTTCTGTATTTGTCCAACTATATTCTATCCAATTGCTGTCATTTTGACTGGCTGCATGGTTTCTGTTCTTTCATCTGATTGGCTATTCTTTATCATCAATCTATCTTCTTTTTACAGTTTTTTTTTTTTTCTATTGTTTTTGACCATAAACACAAACAATACGTTTTTCAAAAAAATCGCATTGCTTTTATTAGTACAAAGGGGGTTATATCTTGTAACAATCAAGGCAGTTCAAACTGCGCATATGATAACCTGTTTTAGCAGAGATTGCTGTTAGTTAAAAACGCAATGTCAGAATGATCATTAGATCTAGAGCTGTAGGCAGCTGAAAGTTTGAGCATCTTGATTATTCCTTTAAAGTGGAGTTCAGTCCCACCCTACCTTTGTTCTTAGGCCCCTTTCACACGGATGATCGGTTCAGGTCCGCCTGTCAGTTTTTCAGGCGGACCTGAACGGATGCTCCATAGAGGTCTTTGGAGCGTCGAATGTCAGCGGTGACATGTCCGCTGACATCCAACCCGCTCTGATCCGAAAAAGTGTGACGGAGGAAAAAGCTATTTTTTCCACCCGTCATCGGATCCCATAGGGGAAAATGGCGCTGTGACAGGTCAGTCCCTGCGCAGTGGCTCGCAGTCTCCGCTCTAATTCATCCCAATGGTGTTCTATCAGGTTAAGGTCAGGACTCTGTGCAGGCCAGCCAAGTTCCTCCACCCCAAACTCGCTCAGCCATGTCTTTACGGACCTTGCTTTGGGCACTGGTGCGTAGTCATGTTGGAACAGGAAGGGACCAACTCCAAACTTTTCCCACAAAGTTGGGAGCATGAAATCATCCAAAATGTCTTGGTATGCTGACACCTTAAGAGTTCCTTTCACTGGAATTAAGGGGCCAAGCCCAACCCCTAAAATAATAAAACAATCCCCACACCATAATCCCCCCTCCACCAAATGATTGGGACCAGTGCACAAAGCAAGGTCAAGTGGAATTTGTTGTTGGTAATAGTGGTGACAAGGGGAGATCAGCAGGACACAGGAGATTTTCTCTAGGAATTTTGTTTAATGCCTACACTCATTGTGCTCAGGTGGTTACTTAACAATAGACCGATATTTGTTGAATTAGTTTGGGCTGTATGAAAATTTGTCTGGAATGAGTGTAGTGCTTTATAATGTTAGAGGATCAAAGCGCACAAACTATTAAAGTTAACGAAAGTCTGCAATACTAACCTCCTCTCCAGCGAAGCGGCTTCCCTGAACCCCCATTGCTACCAATATCGCCACTTCCTGGGTTCAGAAATTTGGCCATCTGACTTGACCAGCCTGGGATGATGTAACTCCTGCACATGTACATGGGAGGTAATTCATCCTAGCACAGAGGTATGCATAAAGAAGTTTGTGAGCAGGAAAGTAAGAAGCTTTTATTGCAGAAGGAACATGGTATGTTTCTTCTGCAATACAAAAATCTTCCTGCTCATGCTTTTTTTTTTTTTTTTTTATGGAAGGGAATATGGAATTTTTACTAGAGATGGATTTCTATCCTTCAGAGATCTGCACAGATCAGATTAGCTTCCTTTACAATGAAGCCCAGTGAGCTCAGCCATAAGTCAAAGCCATGCCATGTGCTTAGATGGGCAAAGGGTTTCATTCAGACGGGCGTTGACACATGCATGCAGGTGGTGTTTGTTACCTTTTGTTAAATTTCACATGTGGTCAGGAGTGGGTGCAAGGATCCGGTTTCAGATCTGTGTACCCACTCCTGAATGCATGTTATATTTTATGTCTGGGTGCGTCTGTATCCACCTCTATAGGCTGCCTGCGTGCAGCTCAAGGCAGATGCAATAACAAACACTGCAGAACGGGTGTCAACGCCCATGTGAATGAAACCGAAACAAACTTTGATAGGTTTGTGTCCATTTTTCCATGCCATGTCTGAGCATTCTTATGCAGTTTGCTTTCCATCTTGTTGTCTACTTTTCTTTGATTTTTCTTTTTTTCTCCAAATACAGATTGTTTTAATATTTTCTTAAATCCTTGTAAACTGCAGTGCATCTTATATTGTCCCCTAACTTCATCACCGCTTTTACCTGAGGACATTTTTCCCTTTTGCATGAATATTATTTAATTCCTTGCTTTGACATATTTAGAATATAACCCAATCAATGAGTCTTGTCTGCTAATTTTCAATTTCCAGGAATTACTGATTTACACATTGGAATCGCATAAACTTGAGATTTTGTTTTGAATCTTTTACATTATTTCATGATATGCGAGGGCTTATTTAATAATGTGGTAAAAAAAAAAAATCAGTTTGCCTTAGTCAAAGAAAAAGATAAACTATTAATGGTAAGTATGGGTCAGTGCATTTCCTTATTAAATAAGCCCGCTAGACCGCTGAGCATTCCTTGTGCCAATCAGTCTAAGGTACTGAAATTATTTACAATCAGATTTTCAAACAGGACACTACTGAAAAAATCCAGATTTCCCAACATTTGCAGGTAATCTAATGATTTATCGCTCACATGTAGGAGTTCTCAGATTTTAGAATCCTATTCAATCATTGCAGTTTAAATGTGTAATGAATGCTGACTATTGATTCAGTTCCTGATTTTATTATCTCATTTGCACGTACTATGAGATACATTACTTTCAGTCTCTGTGTTCTAACAAATAGTGCAATACAAGCTGCTAATTCATGTATGTTATTGTTTCCTATTATCCAGGAGGAACTGACCAGTACCAGCGTAGAGCATATAATTGTCAACCCCAATGCAGCTTATGATAAATTTAAAGACAAGAGGGTTGGCACTAAAGGACTAGGTAAGTTTAACCGCTTTGAAATTTGTATTTACAAGTTGTGTTTTTTTTTTTTTTTTTTTTTTTTTATAAAAAAAATACTTAGAACCCCCAAACATTATATATATATTTTTTCTAACACCATAGAGAATAAAATGGCGGTCGTTGCAATACTTTGTCACACTGTATTTGCGCAGCGGTCTTACAAGCGCACTTTTTTTTATTTATTTTTAAATACACTTTTTTTTTATTAAAAAATAAGACATTAAAGTTAGCATTTTTTTTTTTTATATTGTGAGAAATAATGTTACGCAGAGTAAATTGTTACCCAACATGTCATGCTTAAAAATTCCAGCTGCTCGTGGAATGGCAACAAACTTTTTACCCTTAAAAATCTCCATAGGCGACATTTAAATTTTTTTACAGGTTGCATGTTTTGAGTTAGAGGAGTTCTAGGGCTAAAATGATTGCTCTCGCTTTAATGATCATGGCGATACCTCACGTGTGGTTTGAACACTGTTTTTATATGCGGGTGTTGCTCAAGTATGCGTTCGCTTCTGCACGCAAGCTCAGCGGGCAGGGGCGCATTTTTTTTCTTTTGTTTTTTTTGTTTTTCTTTTACCTTTTTATTTTTTTACACTGTTCTTTAAAAAAAAATATCGTCAGTTTTATTCCTATTACAAGGAATGTAAAAATCCCTTGTAATTGAAAAAGAGCATAACAGACCTCATAATTATGAGATTTGGGGTAAAAAAAACCCAGATCTCATATTTACACTAAAATGCAATATAAAAAAATAAAATAAAAAAATGTCTCTGAGAGCTATAGGCGGAAGTGATGTTTTGACATCGCTTCCACCCTGCAGTGGTATAGAGACGAGTGGGGGCCATCTTCCCCTCATTCATCTCCATACCACAGACTTGACCGGACCCGATCACCTCCATAGCTGCCGACGGCACTGGAACACGACGGGGCCCTCTCCCACCGCCAATAAGTGATCTCGCGGGGACACCACTCTTATCGGAAAGCAGACCACCAGCCGAAGAAGAGAATACCGGGGTCATGGCAGCTAGCTAGCTGCCATAACGACGATCCTCTTCAAAGTACCGATGTCTAACAACCGTGGGCGGTCTGTAAGTGGTTAAAGTGCAGGTTTTGGCAAAATTTTACTTTCTGCTATGGCAGCGGAAGAAGTAGTCGTCCTAGTTGGTGTAGAGATGAGAAAAACTTAAAAACTTAAAAAAAAAAAAATACTTTTATAATAAGGCAAATTACACTAGAATGGGTTTCCTTTTATACCCTTAGTACCCAACCTGTGGCTTGGGGGCTGCATGTGTCAATTTTTGTATGGCTTTTGTTGGGGTGAAGATGAAACTTCCCTCACGTTTGCTGACAAAGGTGCAGAGAACTTCCTGTGGTGAAATACCATCCCTTCCTTCAGAAAGTAGAACCACCTCCTTCGCCTCCTACAAGTGCTGAGAATATTAGCACAATAGACACTACAAGATGCCATTTTTCAATATGTTTACATTAAAAATGACTTTAGTTCTGCTGTTTGTCTGTTTACTGGCTGGAAAGATTTACCCTATTTGTCCTGTGACCATTGTTGGGAACAGGGTGTGAAGGTAAATTATTTTTTGAAGACTCTTGTTCCTGATGACAGCTGTTAGAGAGGATTTCCCCTCAGCTTGAGGAGACTTCCTGTCACTCCCTGTTGTGTCCCCAGCACAGATGAACCATGAAATTCATAAAGAGTGGCACAAACTCTCTTTGGAAATGCGTCTTGCTCCCATACAACAAATGTTGGTGCATGCGACAGATTTGTGTACTTGTTAGAAATGTACATGAATTTGTTACAAAGATGTGCCAGAATTTACAAAAATTATTCCACAGGGCCTTGCCACCTGTGATGCCAACTGAGGAGGCCACCTCAGGCAGCATTTATGAAGACATGGTTGTGGGCCAGCACTGGGGCCATAGTGCCCATGATCAGCCCTGTGTCCATCCTAAGTGCCTGATTAGTCCTGTGTATGTTCATCCCCAATTTTATTGGTTTCTAGGGAGCTGTCAGCCACCTGTTTCCTAGACACCAGTGACCCTGCGTGGTGGACAGCATCCTAGAGACAGATGATCCTGTGCCGTTGATGGTGTGGAGTGGGGAAAAAACATGGAGGTAAAATTAAGACCCAATATGGAATTGGTTCAATTTACCTCCAGCTTCCTGAAAGTGGTTGTAAACCCTTGCAACACACTTTGACCTACAGGTAAGCCTAGATTAAGGCTTACCTGTAGGTCCAAGAAATATCTCCTAAACCTACACGGTTTAGGAGATATTTACCAAAAGACAGGCACCGCTGTCTACAGCGCATGCGCCGTAGACAAAGGCGCACTGAGCGTGGCACCGTCAACTGCGAATATGCCACGCGTGGCGGCTCCCGTGCGCATGCGTGGGAGTGGCGTAATCGCGGCTTCGCCGAATGACAGCGGCGGAGCAGCGAAGACCCACCGAGAAGATGGATGCGCCGGACTACAGGGGACAGCGGTGACATCGCTGGCTCCTGTGTCAGGTAAGTGACACATAATGGACTACTATGCGATGCATAGTAGTCCATTATGCTTTACCTTTGCAGGGAATGAAAGAGGAAGTAAACTCATCAGGGTTTACTTCCTCTTTAAAGTGATTGTAAATGTAAGTTTTTTTTAAAGTTACAAACCTGTAATACTTGCTCCATGGGTTGGCACAGAGAAGCCCTGATCATAATCTTCTCCAACCCCCCCTCCCCCCGCTCCCCGCTGAGTGCTTCTATAGCAGGCCGCTTGCAGTGGGGGCACTCGTGCAGGCTTGCTCCTGGGCTGGCTCTGTGTCCATTGACACACACACACAGCTGACTTGGCCCTGCCTCCCCTCTTCACTAGCTGTGATTGACAGCAGCAGGAGTCAATGGCTCCCACTGCTTCCTCTCTGTTCAATGAGGAGAGAGAGAGCCCAGAGAGCTTCTACTCTGTTGTGCACATCACTGGATTAGTTAAGTATAAGAAGGGGGGGGGGGCTGGGAGCAGCAGGTTTTTTTTTTTTTTTTATCTTGATGTATAGAATGTATTAAGGTAGAAAATTCTGATATTAATGTTTTGTTAATTTATTGCAGCTATTACAACATGTAAGAAGTGTCAAAATGTATTGCAAAGCCTTTATTAAATCACTCCCAAAGTTTTAATTTTATTGCACAGTCAAGTAGGGGAAATGCACTCATGCGCTCACTATTTAATTTGTAGATTTCTCAGATCGAATCAGCAAGTCAAAAAGGACGGGATATGAATCTGGAGAATATGAACTAGTAAGTATTTTAGGCAATGCTTTGATTTGCTATCATAATAGTTTGGTTTGTTGAAGGGATTAGGGGGCCCTTTCACACTGGTGCATTTTTACCTTGGGGTGGGGGGAGAACCCAGGAAAAAATGTTCCCCTTTAAATCTTGTGGAACTCTTCACATGATTGCTCTGTAGGTGTGATGCATTTTTCGAAAAGTCATGCTTGCAGCATTTTTTTTTCTTTTCAAAACCGCACCAAAACACTGCTCATTGAAATAAATTAAAATGCATCAAAAACGCAATGGTGGCCTTTTTGGTGCGTTTTTTGAGTCGCATGTCCATGTTTCATAGGTGCATTCTGAGAGTTGGGTAACGAGTAAGCACACCAGACACGCTTCCAAAAAGAATGCGTTTTTGATGCGTTCTTTCAAGGGAGCAGTGTGAAAGCAGGCTAAGGATGAGAAAATGGAGTGATTCCACCATACTAACCAAAGTATGTCACCCATATAGACCTCCTTGATCTTTTTGGTGTAAAGAAAATGTTTCCCTTAAATTTCTTTTACCTTTTGACGGTCACCCCATTTGCAGCACTTTTTTTTTAATAGTGTATTGCAAATGAGTAACGGAAACAAGGTTGGATGGAACTTTGCATTTACCATGTGGGGTTATAAGAACTACACAAATCAAAAAAGTTTAAAAAGGAGAAAATATACACAGTTTTATTTAACATATATGCATGAAAAGTTAAAACTTTCAAAAACAGATACTAGTAAAACCATTGTTAGAGTGTAACTTATCCAGGGTGGTGTTAATCGTGGTTAAAGAGTCAGAGTGGCTACTCTCTCTGAACTCTTCAACCAGGATTACCAGCGCCCTGGCTAAGTTGCACTGTAACAATGGTTTTAATAGTGTCTGTTTTTGAATGTTTTAACTTTTCATGTATATATGTTGAATAAAACTGTATATTTTCTCCTTTTTAATTTTAATTTTTGTAGTTCTTATAACCCCACATAGTACATGCCAAGTCCCATCCAACTTTGTTTCTGTACAAATCTTCTGGGATGGTATCCATGTAGTAGGGGTGCAACGGATCAAAAAACTCACGGAACGGATCGTTCCTCGGATCAGAGTCCCGGATTGGATCATTTTTCGGATCAGCAAATAATAATAGAATTTTCAAAAACCTGTGAAAATTCAACCACCATATAGTCCCCACTGTGATATACGTCGCCCCCCACTGTGATATACGTCGCCCCCCACTGTGATATACGTCGCCCCCCACTGTGATATACGTCGCCCCCCACTGTGATATACGTCGCCCCCCACTGTGATATACGTCGCCCCCCACTGTGATATACGTCGCCCCCCACTGTGATATACGTCGCCCCCCACTGTGATATACGTCGCCCCCCACTGTGATATACGTCGCCCCCACTGTGATATACGTCGCCCCCACTGTGATATACGTCGCCCCCACTGTGATATACGTCGCCCCCACTGTGATATACGTCGCCCCCACTGTGATATACGTCGCCCCCACTGTGATATACGTCGCCCCCACTGTGATATACGTCGCCCCCACTGTGATATACGCTGGGCATGGCTGGGTATTACCGGGTATTGGCAGGGTATGCCACGGTATTGATGAGTATTGGAAGGGTATGGAGGCTGTGACTGCTCTTGTCACAGAGCAGCGCTGTGGGCTCTACAGATGCAGCCCACAGTGCTGCTGCCATCTGATCTCTCCCCTCCACTGTACAGATCAGTACACAGAGGGGAGAGAGGAACCGGCGTCATAACGCTGGTTTGTTTACCATTTGATGGAGCGATCACATTGTAAACGCAGACAGGGGCACCAAGATGGCCACCGCTTCGGAACTAGGTCGAAGCCACGGCTTGTGCCGATCCAAGCGAGGTGACCTGTTCGGATCATGGCTCAGTGACGATCCGTAGCACCCCTACCATGTAGGGTTCAACCATCCCACATCTACCCCCGTACTTTTTGACCTTGCAAATTAGAAAGTTATTTAGAATGGTCTGGTTGTAATGGCAGGTGAGCCATTAGGGCCCCCCAATAGGTAACTGTCTCCTGTACCATCTTGCCACAGAAAGCACCAGGGGTAGTTAGGACACATTTTGAATGCTATCAATTTGTTTATGACAAATAGGATTTTTATAAAAGCTTACCTGTAAAATCCTTTTCTTTTGAGGTACATCACAGGACACAGTCTCAGTAATTACTGACTGGTTATATAGGGTATCACTAGGTGATTGGACACTGGCACACCCTAGACAGGAAGTTCAACCCCCTATATAACCCCTCCCCTTACTGGGAGCACCTCAGTTTTGTAGCAAAGCAATATGTGTATTAGAAGAGGGGAGGGACCTCTGTGTCCCGTGATGTACCCCCAAAAGAAAAGGATTTTACAGGTAAGCCGTTATAAAAATCCTATTTTCTTTCTCGTACATCTCGACGGTCTCAGTAATTACTGATGGGATGTCCCAGAGCAATGCTATCTGAGGGGAGGGGGGAACAACAAGTAGGGTATAATCAGACCTGAGGAACTTGTACCACTTCCTGTAGCACACTGCGCCCAAAGGCGATAACCTCATGCCCTCTCACATCCACCTGATAAAATCTGGTGAATGTATGGACCTAAGACCAGGTTGTGGCCTTACAGATTTGAGCCATAAGAGGCCTGGTGATGCACTGTCCATACGGCACTAAAAGCCCTCGTGGAGTGCGCCTCCATCTGAAAAGGTGGTACTTTCTGCTTCAAACCATAAGCTTGAACAATTACTTGTCGAATCCACTTGGCAATAGTAGATTTCGACGCTGCCTGTCCTCTATTAGGACCTTCCGGCAATACAAACAAAACATCCGTTTTGTGACCCTGAGCAGTTGTTTCGAGATAGGCTTTGACTGCTCTCACTACATCCAAAGAATGTAGTGACCTTTCTTCCGTAGAACACAGATCTGGAAAAAAGGAAGGAAGAACAATATCTTGGTTTAGAAGACAACCTGAAACCTCGGTAGAAGCTAGGATGAGGGCGCAATACCACTCTATCCTTGTGCATGGTTAACTAAGGCTCTTTACAGGAAAGAGCTGCTAATTCTGATACTCTTCTAGCAGAAGAAATGGCTACCAGAAAAAATTAACTTCCTTGTCAACAGGACCAAGGGAATTTGACATATCGGTTCAAAAGGCTGTTTCCGTAAAACTGACAGAACTAAATTCAAGTCCCAGGGGTTTAGGGTCGCCTTAATCGGAGGATTAAGACACGTTACCCCCTGTAAAAAGCTTCGGACCAAAGAATGTGAAACAAGCGGACATAAAAACAATACTGACAAGGCTGAGACATGACCCTTGATGCTACTCAAGGCCAGCCCCATTTGCAGAAAGTCAAGGATTCTACCTATGACATATGTACTGGGATGCCAAACCTGGATTGACACCAGGAGGCAGACTCTGTGATAAATCATTATGGAAACTGGCTTCTTTAGAAATCACAGGGCCTGAAGCCCACCACTCTTTAAAATGTGGGTTTCAATAGCCAAACCATAAAATTTAGCATTTGTAAGGCAGGATGCAACACTGGACCTTGGGATAACAGGTCTGGACGTGACGGTAGGGTCCACAGGGTACCTACTGCCATCTTTACTATTTCTGCATACCAAGCTCTTCTGGGCCACCAGAAGTACTGACTTCTTTTCCTGCCTGATCCTGCGACAAAGTCGTGGCAGTAGCAGAATAGGAGGGAATGCATAAATCGGTAAGAGCTGATGCCATGGAGTCGCCAACGCATCTGTCCCAGATAAGGGGGTTCCCTTGTTCTTGACACAAAGTTGTTGATCTTCTTGTTGAACCTGGACGCAAAGAGATCTACATCTGGAATCCCCCATCTTTGGCATGTGGCCAAAAAGATGTCGGGTGAAGACTAACTGCCGGCAACTAAGTTGTCCGCCTGCCAGTTCTCTACCCCCGGAATGAAGATTGCCGATATGCACGGCACATGCTTTCCTGCCCAGATTAAGATCTGGTTCACTTCTCCCTGAGCTGCACGACTCCTGGGGCCTCTTTTGGTGATTTATATAAGCCACTGTTGTGGCATTGTTGGACTGGATCCTGACAGGGCAACCCTGGAACCTGAGTGTCCAGGCTTTTAGGGCAAGGTACGCCGCACTGATCTCCCAGAATGTTGATGGGTAAGGACCTCTCGGTCTTGGACCATCTCCCTTGGACAGTCAACTGTTCGAGAACTGCTCCCCAACCCGAAAGACTGGCATGTGTTGTTACCACTCTCCAGGTAACTGGTAAAAGGGATTTTCCTTTTTGCAGTTTTTCGGTTATCGGCCACCAACTGAGGCCCCCGATGCACTGCAGGAGACGCATCAGAAAATCTAACGCCTGAACCTTCTTGTTCCAGGCAGACAGGATACTGTTTTTCCGCAGTCTCTAATGAAACTGAGCATAGGGAACTGCTTTGAATGAAGCCACCATCTTCCCCAGCAGCCTCATACAAAGGCGAATAGAAGGACCCTTCTTTGCCCTGACTACCTGAATCTATGACCAGACCCAAATACTCTAGTCTTCTTACTGGCTTTAAAGAAGACTTGAGACTAGGTTGAGGACCCAACCTAGGTACTCCAGGTAGTTGACTGTGGTGACCACGTTTTGGTCCAATCGGTCTACCGACCAGTCTATCAAGAGCAGGTCGTCTATTACTGTTATACCTTGGGCCCTTAATCTGGCCAGACTCTTCTTACATGGTGCTTCGGCTGACCAATCTTTCAACCATAAGATTCTATGCCTATGCACCAACCCAAGCGTAAGGAGAGAGGTCTGGAGGATATATTCTCTGATAGCATAAACAGCAAAACACGAAGCCGCTGGTAGGTTGTCTTTCGGGGGGGGGGGGGGTGCTGCAGAGGGGGTAGCAGTCTCCCCACATTAAAGTAAACGAGGAGAGGGGAATTCTCAGAACTCTAGTTTGTAACCTAGAGTTATTGTGGAAAGCCCCCATCTGTCTTGAAAATCCTCATGCCAGAGCCTTGAGAACTTTAGTCTTCAGAGCCTGAGGGAGATCCCTTTGAGCCCCTGTTTTTCAGGGTATTTGTACCTCTTCTGCTGATAGTGACAAGCAACAAAGGTAGAGGTACCACAAAAAAAAAGCAGTGACTGCTGGGCAATGTAGTTCAACAACTGCCACTGCTACCAAGACCCAGTCTGGTGCTTAAGTAAATGCTGCCAGGGAATGCCTGTGTCCCTCCATAGGTTGTGTGCACCTGCAAAAGAGTGCACTTTATAGCCTGTGTAGCCAGTGATGTGGGCGTCTAACCACGCCAACGTTGCATTAACGCTCTGCCCCCCCTCCTCCGCTCTCGTCCCTTCCGCCCCCCTCGTCTTTTCAAAAAAGGCTACTTTCCCACGAGAGCCAAGGTTCCAATCCTCGAAACCTGCATGGAGGGGAGGCTGGGGCGGAGGAGAGAGCAGGGCCAGTGGATGGGAAGCTGCTGTAATGGTGGTGGCGGCGGTGTGGTATACTACCGCTTCTCTGTGCCTAACCTAATCCATGGGGGGAGAATCCCTGCAGGAGAAAACCTCCCTTCCCACATTATACCTGGAGCATGGCTTGGAGGAGCGTACAGCAGGGACACTCAGACAGACAGATCAGGCATGAAAGGTATGTGCTCTTGACAGCCCCCGGTGGCGACTAGGCATAGCATACATTTACTTAAAGGAGAAACCTATTAGAACTAGAAAAATTCTTAAGGAGTCTCCCTTACCTTATCCAGCTGCAAGGTTCTATGTAACAGACCCAATCTTCACCTCTCACAGTGGGCTCAATTTAGAGGAAAAAAACCTCCAGAAACTGGGGCCCCCTTTTGTATAGGGGGATCCGCAGTTCTGGGCCTGTAAAGCACCCCGCTAGGGCTATGGCTGAAAAAAACAAATACTGGATCCCGGGGTCCAGCTCTCTAAAAAAAAGAGAAGCATTACAGGTAAAACCTAATTTTTTTGGACACGAGGCCCAGGTACCATCCATTTCGGCCTGGAAAAGACACTTTGAATGGATTCAGTTGCATGTCTTGCCCCAGTGTAGGATATTCCAGTGGAGCACAGCACATCTTTACTCGTGACCAACACCTAAGACACTGGCGAAAAAACTGAGGTGCTCCCAGTAAGGGGAGGGTTTATATAGGGGGTTGAACTTCTTGTCTAGGGTGTGCCAGTGTCTAATCACCTAGTGATACCCTATATAACCCATCAGTAATTACTGAGACTGTGTCTCGTGATGTACGAGAAAGAAAATACTGCTTAAACTTCATTCTTTTTCAAAGTTTTTGAGAAGACTTTAGGGCTTAGTTTTTTTTATTTTTTTTTTTTTTTTTTTTAAAGGATGCACTTTAGCATGCTTTCCTGCCACAGATCCATTGACTTGCTTTGCTTCTCTGTTGCCAGTTCTAGAAAACTAGGATCTGTACAAAGACCATCTAATATTATGTAGGTGTTGTATTGTGTTTTTTGTTTTTGTTTTTTTTTGGGGGGGGGGTTGTAGTAACATTTTGAAGTGTTCTGAATGACATGTTTTGTAGAGAAGACCACAGCGCAGTATGCATCAGAATCGGATTGGTTGGCTTTTGATAACCATATTTATTGGTCCACGTTTTCTCCTTGGTTACCTAACCCTCTGATTTTCAATTAGGGTTCAGATATATTTGAAGGAACGTGTGATTTTAAGTAGCTTTCACAAAGTAGAAGTACATTGAGGGGAATATGCTAAAACTGGAGCAGCCAGAATCTGTACATGACAGCCAGTCAGCTTCTGTCTTTCATTTTCAAAGCTAAGCTGAATAGTTGCTATGCATAGCTGCTTTAGATTCTGTCTGCTCCAGTTATAATAAAATTCCCCCATTGTTGTGTTTTTTTTTTTCCAGTTCTGTTTGATTTCTGTGTGTCTCTGGTAGGGAGATTTCCCCTCACTTTGTGTAACAGCAGCCACCTGGACATGAAGTTATATGAGATCTATCCAACAGGGATAGAGTAGTAATAAATATGTTGCTGAGGTTCTAGCCTATCTCACAGGTATCAATTTTATTAATGAGCTTGGTTTATTTTATCAGCATAAGAGTAGTGCACTATTGTATGTCTATCTTATTAGTATTTCTTTTGCAGCTGGGGGAAGGAATTGGCATCAAGGAGACACCACAACAAAAGTACCAGCGGCTGCTTCATGAAGTACAAGAGCTGACACAAGAAGTTGAAAAGATACAGGTGAATTTTTGACATCCAAGTCAATTTGATTTGAATAAGCAACCTTTATGAAAGTGGTAAAGCCTTTGTAGGATTTTTTTAAAAATAAAAGTTAATGTAACACTTTAAATCCTTTTTTGTGTGAATGCTTTCTTATAATAAACTCATAATTCTTTATTTTTCTGCTTAGAGCACTGTTAAGGACTCGGCCACTGAAGAGAAGCTTACTCCAGTTGCATTAGCAAAGCAAGTGGCTACATTGAAGCAACAGTTAGTTTCCAACCACTTAGAGAAGTTGCTAGGTCCTGACGCTGCCATCAACCTGACAGACCCTGATGGAGCTCTTGCAAAGTAAGCATTAACCACTTAGCCCCGGACCATTTGGCTGGCCAAAGACCAGACCGCTTTTTGTGATTGGGCACTGTGTCTATTTAACTGACAATTGCGCGGTCGTGCGGCGTGGCTCCCAAACATAATTGACGTCCTTCCCCCTCTGCGGTTTTTACTTTTTGCGCTATAAATAAAAAATAGCCCCAATTTTGAAAAAAACGCATTATTTCTTACATTCACCGACTGACACAGCTTCTTCTCTTTTAGACCATTGGGTTGTTATGCCACCTTCAGGAGAAGACTAGATATTACATTTTAACATGTCATAATAAAACTAGAACGTTCTAGTTCCGCCCAAGGGGCGGTCCCTTGGGTAATAACCCCCAGTATGCTACTGCAGCCTCAGTTTTATTTTGCCTAGTGAAGAAGGACTTAAGAACCCTGACGGGCCCATCGGTCTGTCTTTTTTCCTGCAGAAGCTTAGCCTTTTGCGCAAGATGATAGATCGTGTGATCTGCTATCAACAGCCGGCTGGGTGACAGGCTGGATACTCTTATCCTTGTAGTCTTGGTGACCCCTGCTCTGTCGTCTCAGATGATGCTGACCAGGACCGTTCGGACAGTGAGGATGAGTCCCCGTCCGGGTCCGTGCGCCACAAAGCGCTTGTTGGAGCACTTATCACAGCTGTGCATGATACCCTGAAGATTCAGGAGCCAGCGGATCCCTTTGCTGATGTAGCAGTCCCTTTTGGATCCCATAAGCCAGCCATTCACCTAAGGTGTTCCCATATCTGACTTATTTTGACAAGTTCATTTACAAGGAATGGGGTCGTCCGCAACGGACATTGCGGTCCCCAAATACATGGCGGTGTGTTGCCCCTTTTGAGGAGAGCTTTCTCAAAAAGTGTTCGGTACCTCTGGTCGTGGACCCCCCAGTATCCAGGTTAAACAACGTAACCACGATCCCGGTTGAGGGGACTCCTGCATTTAAGGATCCCACGGACAGGAAGGCCGAGGCAGTGGCTCGTTCCTTGTTTGCGGTTGTGGGGTCAACCATGCAACCAGTATTGGCACCTGCACTTGAGTCGCAGACACTAACTGAGTGGGCAAAACTGTTGCACCACGAATTATGAGAACAGCAGGCTTCTCCTGTCTGCGTGGAACTAGCAGACCAACTAGTGCATGGCCTTAAGTACATTTGTGACGCGGCCCTGTTAGCCAGGGCTTCAGTGTCAGCAGTGGTGCTGATGCGCCTGATTTGGTTGAAATGCTGGTCTGCTGACCAGGCATCCAAAAAAGCCCTGATTGATCTTCCCTTCTTTGGCAACCGGCTCTTTGGAGCCTCTTTGGATGACATTATTAAGAATCCCACAGGCCAGGAAGGCTAAGGAGCCACGTCGTTGGCAAGGGCCCTCTTTTTCCACTCGCATGCGGCTTTTTCGTCCACCCTGAGCTTCGGCTAAACGTCCCCAGCCCGACAGGACGACCACAGAAGGGCAGAAACGTCCCTGGAACCACAAGCCTGCGAACAAAAGTGCTACCGCATGAAGCTTTGCCCCCACCCATGACTCGGGTGGGGTGTCGTGTTTGGGAGTTTGCACCCCGCTGGTCCTCTCGACTGTCTGACCAGTGGGTCTGCGATCTGATTTTCTACGGCTACAAGGTAGATTTCCTCTCTTGGCCACAAAACAGATTCTTCCCCTCCAGCATACCTGCTCGGGAGGCCCTCTTGGGGGCAGTAGGGGACCTGCTGAATTGCGGGGTGATTGTACCTGTTCCAGAATCTGAACGTTTCCAGGGGTTCTACTCAAACCTGTTTGGACGTACCCCTTTCCTTCTTGGGATCTACAATCTTGGATCTAAAAGCCCTCAATCAGTTTGTGACAGTGCAGAGGTTCAGAATGGAATCAGTTCGCTCAGTAGTTGCTGCACTCCATCAAGAGTACTCCCTGGCGTCCTTGGACATCCAGGATGCGTACCTGCACATACCCATATGCCTCCGGCATCAAAAGTTTCTGCGATTGCAGTCGGGGAAGCCCACTACCAGTTTGTGGCTCTCCCTTTTGGTTTGGTATCAGCCCCCCGAGTCTTTACCAAGGTATTGGCTCCTGTGTTGGCGTTGCTACGGCAATGTGGGATCGCGATCGTGGGTTACCTAGACAATCTCCTCCTGAGAGCTTCTTCCACCTCAGAGTTAGAGGATGTGGCGATCACCATGCAGACCCTGCAAGAATTTGGGTGGCTGTTGAACCTAAAAAAAGTCAGTGATAATACCGACTCAGCGTTTGGAGTATCTAGGCTTGCTGGTGGACTCCAGGGAAGCGAGAGTGTTTCTCCCCTCAGACAAGCTGCTGATGCTCAGAGCCACGGTAAAACTGTGGATGAACCGCAAGTGGTCATCGCTGCGCTTCTGCATGCGAGTCCTGGGACTCATGGTGGCCTCCTTCGAGGCAGTACCATATGCCCAGTTCCACACCAGAGTCCTGCAGAAGGAGATCTTGACAAAGTGGGACAGATCTCCGTTGTCCCTGGATCGGCAGATACAGATGAGCCAGTTAGTCAGGGGTTCCCTGATCTGGTGGCTGAGGTCCCCGGTGCTTCAGTCCGGGAAGTCGTTCCTACCTCTGAAATGGACTGTGATCGCAACGGATGCCAGCCTATTCGGCTGGGGTGGAGTGATGGGGGTTCAGTCGACTCAGGGTCGACGGAGGAATCCAAATTGCCGATCAATCTGCTCGAACTGAGGGTGATCAGGCTATGCTTCTCCACATGGTCAATGAGACTGCAAGGGTGTCCGATCGGGATCCAGTCAGACAACGCCACTGCTGTGGCATACGTCAATCACCAAGGAGGAACAAGAAGCTTGGCCGCTGCACGGGAGGTCGCTCACATACTTCGGTGGGCAGAGCGACATGTACTGGCCCTGTCGGTCATTTACATCCCAGGAGTGGAGAACTGGCAGGTGGACTATCTAAGTCGTCGGATGCTGAACCCAGGAGAATAGGTGTTGCATCCGGAGGTGTTCAGGCTACTGTGCCTGTGCTGGGGCACACCGGACGTGAATCTTCTGGCCTCTTGTCTCAATCAGAAGATGCAGAGATTCGTGGGCAGATGCGTCAGACGCGCTGGTGGCTCTGTGGGATCAGTACCAGCTGATCTACGCCTTTCTTCCACTGAAACTGTTACCATGTCTGCTTCGCAGAATGGAAGCCGAGGGGATCCCAGTAATACTGGTTGCCCCAGATTGGCCTCAGCACCCTTGGTACGCAGACCTAGTGCGCCTGGTGGCAGACGTTCCCTGGCGACTGCCGTTGCGAGAGGACCTTCTGTCTCAAGGTCCAATTCTCCATTCTGCTTTACCATTGCTGGTTTTAACGGCATGGCTATTGAGAGCCATGTGTTGAGGAACCGGGGTCTGTCAGACTCGTGATCCCAACTATGTTGAGAGCACAAATCTTTTTCTCGGAAGATATATCTTCGTACCTGGAAGGCCTGCATCTCCATGTTTGAGGAGAAAGGATGGCATCCGCGCTCCTTTTCTATATCCATGTTCTTGCTGTTTCTTCAGCAAGGGGTGGACCAGAAATTGACGTTAAGCACCATTTAAAGGACAAATATCATCTTTGGCTGTCCTTTTTCAGCGACCTCTGGCGTCTCACTCTGGCGTAGTCCCTCCGTTGCGTCCACCATTACCCCCGTGGGATCATAACCTGGTATTATTGGCGCTTCAGAAACCGCTTTTTGAAAATATCAGAGTTTCCCCGTTTGACCGTTTCCCAGAAAGTGTTTGTTTTTTTTTTGTTTTGTTTTTTTTGTGGCCATTACATTGGCCAGGAGGGTTTCGGAACTGGCAGCCTTGTCCTGCAAGTCGCCCTGTCTGGTTATCCACAAGGATAAGGTGATGTTGCGTCCACAACTGTCTTTCCTGCCGAAGGTAGTCTCGGCATTTCGCATCAATGAGGACATTGCGTTACCATCTCTATGTCCTAAGCAGACACATCCCAAGGAGGTGGCCCTTCATGCTCTGGACCTGCTTCGGGCTCTGAATGTGCATTTGTCTGCCACAGTTCCCTTCTGGAAGTCAGACTCGCTGTTTGTTTCGGTGGCTGGTCCACAGAAAGGCATGTCGGTCTTGTCGGCCACCATTTCCAAGTGGATCAGACAGATTGTAGTACAAGCCTATGCCTTGAACGGGCAGGTGACCCCCTTTCTGGTCATGGCCCACTCCACGAGGGCAATCGGAACATCTTGTGCCTTCCGACACCAAGCATCTGTCGCTCAAGTGTGTAAGGTGGCGACCTGGTCGCCTGTCCACACGTTTACAAAGTTCTACAAAGTAAATGTCAGTGCATTGGTTGATGCCTGTTTTGGCCGCAGTTTTGCAGGCGGCTGTATAGTTTGCAATTGCATATGCAACTTTTTCAGTTTTGCCTGTTTTTTGGGTAAAAACGCAGTACCTTTAAGTTAATGCACTGTTGCGTTCGTTACCGCGGTTTGAGGGTTGTGCTTCTCCATTGAGGAGCACCGTGTTTTTTTTGTATTGGTTTTTCCACACAGTGTAGTTTTTTTGTGAGTAAAGTTTGTACTAGCTCCCACATGCTATGGTGGATAAAGTTTTATACTGTTTTCCCACCTTTCGTTTTGGCACTGCTTGGGGACGTCCCAATGGTCTAAAGAGAAGAAGCTGTGTGAGTCGGTGAATATGAGAGAAAATAGGATTTTTTTTGTACCCGTAAAATCCTTTTCTCTGTAATTCACTGACTGACACAGCACCCGCCCCTCCTATTGAGGCTGCAGTAGCATGCTGGGGGGTTGTTACCTAAGGGACCGCCCCTTGGGCGGAACTAGAAAGTTCTAGTTTTATTATCGCATGTTAACATGTAATGCCTAGTCTTCTTCTGAAGGTGGCATAACAACCCAATGGTCTCGAGAAGAAGCTTTGTCAGTCGGTGAATTACAGAGAAAAGGATTTTACGGTGAGTACAAAAAAAAATCCTATTTTTTTTTTGCTATAGGCCGATACGTTTACTACATATTTTTGATAAAAAGAAAATCTCAATAAGCTATTAGTTTGCACAAAAGTGTAAGCGCCTACAAAATAGGGGATAGATTTATGGCATTTTTATTAAATTTTTTTATTTTTTTTTTTTACTAATAATGGTCAGTGATTTTTATCGTGACTGACATTATGGCGCACATGTCGGACAATTTTGACACATTTGTTGGACCATTGGCATTAATACAGCGATCAGTGCGATTAAAATTGCATTGATTACTGTAAAAATGCCACTGGCAGTGAATGGGGTTAACACTAGCAGGCAGGGGAGGGGTTAATGTGTATCCTATTTTGTGTTCTAACTGGAGGAAGAGGATGGGACTGTGCAGGGAAACTAACAGATTGCTGTCCATAGTCTGTATGGAAAGACGATCTGACAGTTCCCTGCTCAGAGAACCGGAAACAGTGTGTGTACACACACAGCTGCCGGTTCTTCGTGTGCCCCGAGTGATCGCGGGAGCCCGGCGGCGATAGAGACCGCCGGGCACTCACATGGGGGAGCGAGGGGGTGCCCGTGCCCCCCTAGTGGCCGTTATGTTACTGACGTAACCTAACGACGATTTGCGCAGCCTAACTATGCTGCCGCAGTACAACTGCGGCGGCTGGTCGACGTGCGGTTAAAATAATAAAGATAAGCCTTGTGTAATGAAACCTGGGCAGTAACCCATTCCTCGTTCATAGGAATGACTACTGTTTGTAAAAGATGACGTGATTGGTCATTTAAAAAACTCTGTGTAATACATAAATGCTGTAAGGATGTTACCATAGAATGTGTTTGATATTAGGCTGACATGGATCGGGAACACATGGAATTAAGTCTTGTATCTTATGTTTCATTTTAGGCGGTTGCTAACTCAGTTGGATGCTGCTAAAACCAGGAAGAGTCCAGAAGGAAAAAGCCCAGCAAAGGGATTAGACAAAGATGGGGGTTTGGTCACCTATGAATTACATTGCCGTCCTGAACAAAACAAATTTTCCCAGGCTGCTAAGGTAACGTTAGGTGGCACAAGTGTAATTAATAATGAAAAAAGAGTCCTGCGCAAATCGTGCCACTCATATAATCAAAAAACACATAATAATGCTAAGTGAAAAAATCAACGTATAAAATGTGATAAAAATAGTCCATAAAAAAGCACAAAAATAAGAGAAAAATAAATGGAAGGAAGACCAATGATGCAAAGTAAACAAGCTGATCAAAAAAGAACCCCAGGAGTCTCTCATTTCATTCACCATATTCAGCCATAAAGGAAATCCAGATTAGGGATGTATTAATAAAATTCCGCCACTAGAGGGCCAATGTTAGCATATAAGCTTTGCACTGTAGATCCTCAAATATATTCCGTAGTGTATGGCTCAAAACAAAAGGGGAAGGGGAAGGAGAGAGAGAGAGAGGAGGCTCCAATAGTGTAGTATTAAAGTATACAGATCGATTTATTAAAAAATTCAAAGACTCTCACATTAAAAACAATAAATAGCACAGTAAGGAAGATGGTTGTGTGGCGTCTTCCGCCAGTCTTACTCTACTTCCGGTACGTCCTACGGCCACTCCCTACGCGTTACGTCATACCACGTGACTTCTTCATGGGGATAATGATAGGCCGTTGTGACATACATATATATATATATATATATATATATATATATATATATATATATATATATAGCGAGAACCGGAAATACCCGATCGGCCATTTTGGAAAAGGTAAGCAAAGATGTAAACACATGTAGACCAGAAGTAATACCTCCGCCATCTTGCTACTCCAATATAGTAAAGCGGAAGTACAAAACACCGCCATCTTGGAGTAAAAAATGACCCGAACGGAAATCGCAAGTAGGAAAACCAGCGCTTAAAAAAATGTATCAAAAAATGATAAAAAATCAAAATGAATTAAAATATTATTTATTATTTGAAACAAAAAATACATAGCATATCCCAAATAAATCTTAAATAGAAATAAGATAAGAAACGCCAGTATGAAATTCAATAATTGATTACATACATGGCATCATATAAAATTTAAATGTAAACATTACATAAGGGATAGCTGAAAAATTTTATTCAGTAAAATTACTATAGATAACATATCACCCAATGTGACATGAAATAAAAAATACCACAATATCAATAAACTATAATAAATAACCAAAATTATATAGATATATTTAATTTAATAAAAAATTAAATACTAAATAAAAAATAATTATTTTAATTACCATTCTCAAAACACGTACGTAAAGTCGCATACCAGAAATAGAGTAGGACTTTATATCAAAATATATCTATCCACAATATTTCCAACATAAAACCGTAATCTTACAACAGGAGAATGAAATCTGACTAAAATATAGAGATAATACTAATAAGAATATTAATGATTTTAAAAATTACTTAAAAAACAATTAAGATCAAAATCTACATTTTAGACCATCAGGATAAAAAGATCTCATAGTAAAAATCCACCTAGATTCCTTTTGACTGATAGTCCTGATTTGATGGCTACCCCTCCATGATGAGTTGTATCTTTCGATACCCCAGAATTGTAAATGGGAGGGATCCCTATTATGCACCTGGTCAAAATGCCTAGAGACACTATGTTTGGGAAAACCCTTTAGGATGTTTTGTACGTGCTCTTTAAGTCTGACTTTCAGCGCTCTTTTTGTTCTCCCAATATATTGCAACTTGCAACTGCATTGTAAGCAATATACAACGCCTTCCGTATGGCATCCTATAAAATCTCGTATAATATGTGTTTGTCCAGTAGTGGTACTTACAAAATCACTTCTTTTGTTCTGGAATTTTTTGGAGTATCGACATGCAAAACAATTTTTACATGGATAAAAACCTTTCCCGTGAAAAAGGTATTTCCCAAATAAAAATGGAAATCGAACATGTTAAATGTATGGATAGACATAGGATGCTCCAACATAATAATAATGAAAGAAACAAATTCAATTACGAGGTCCCTTCTATCATACTGGATTATAATGTACAGTACAAAGATCTCCAGGTTATTGAGTCGACATTGGCATGTCCTTAAAAAAGATAGGGATTTAGGCAAAATCCTACCAGAGAGGCCGAATGTTGTTTATAAGCGGGCTCCCACTTTAAGAGATATTATTGCCAAATCTGTCGTTGAGCCACCCCCCAAAAGGGATTTTACCTTTTTTACGGGGAAAGGTTTTTATCCATGTAAAAATTGTTTTGCATGTCGATACTCCAAAAAATTCCAGAACAAAAGAAGTGATTTTGTAAGTACCACTACTGGACAAACACATATTATATGAGATTTTATAGGATGCCATACGGAAGGCGTTGTATATTGCTTACAATGCAGTTGCAAGTTGCAATATATTGGGAGAACAAAAAGAGCGCTGAAAGTCAGACTTAAAGAGCACGTACAAAACATCTTAAAGGGTTTTCCCAAACATAGTGTCTCTAGGCATTTTGACCAGGTGCATAATAGGGATCCCTCCCATTTACAATTCTGGGGTATCGAAAGATACAACTCATCATGGAGGGGTAGCCATCAAATCAGGACTATCAGTCAAAAGAAATCTAGGTGGATTTTTACTATGAGATCTTTTTATCCTGATGGTCTAAATGTAGATTTTGATCTTAATTGTTTTTTAAGTAATTTTTAAAATCATTAATATTCTTATTAGTATTATCTCTATATTTTAGTCAGATTTCATTCTCCTGTTGTAAGATTACGGTTTTATGTTGGAAATATTGTAAATAGATATATTTTGATGTAAAGTCCTACTCTATTTCTGGTATGCGACTTTACGTACGTGTTTTGAGGATGGTAATTAAAATAATTATTTTTTATTTAGTATTGAATTTTTTATTAAATATATCTATATAATTTTGGTTATTTATTATAGTTGATCTTGTGGTATTTTTTATTTCATGTCACATTGGGTGATATGTTATCTATAGTAATTTTACTGAATAAAATTTTTCAGCTATCCCTTATGTAATGTTTACATTTAATTTGATATGATGCCATGTATGTGATCAATTATTGAATTTCATACTGGCGTTTCTTATCTTATTTCTATTTAAGATTTATTTGGGATATGCTATGTATTTTTTGCTTCAAATAATAAATAATAATTTTTTCATTTTGATTTTTTATCATTTTTTGCTAAAAAATTTTAAGCGCTGGTTTTCCTACTTGCGATTTCCGTTCGGGTCATTTTTTACTCCAAGATGGCGGTGTTTTGTACTTCCGCTTTACTATATTGGAGTAGCAAGATGGCGGAGGTATTACTTCCGGTCTACATGTGTTTACATCTTTGCTTACCTTTTCCAAAATGGCCGATCGGGTATTTCCGGTTCCGGTTTTCGCTATATATATATGTATGTCACAATGGCCTATCATTATCCCCATGAAGAAGTCACGTGGTATGACGTAACGCGTAGGGAGTGGCCGTAGGACGTACCGGAAGTAGAGTAAGACTGGCGGAAGACGCCACACAACCATCTTCCTTACTGTGCTATTTATTCTGTTTTTAATGTGAGAGTCTTTGAATTCTTTAATAAATCGATCTGTATACTTTAATACTACACTATTGGAGCCTCCTCTCTCTCTCTCCTTCCCCTTCCCCTTTTGTTTTGAGCCATACACTACGGAATATATTTGAGGATCTACAGTGCAAAGCTTATATGCTAAGATTGGCCCTCTAGTGGCGGAATTTTATTAATACATCCCTCATCTGGATTTCCTTAATGGCTGAATATGGTGAATGTAATGAGAGACTCCTGGGGTTCTTTTTTGATCAGCTTGTTTACTCTATCTTAAGGTGAGAGTTCTGGGAGCTCGGATTAGTGGACTTTGCATCATTGGTCCTCCTTCAATTTATTTTTCTCTTATTTTTGTGCTTTTTTATGGACTAATTTTATCACATTTTATACGTTGATTTTTTCACTTAGCATTATTATGTGTTTTTTGATTATATCAGTGGCACGATTTGCGCAGGACTCTTTTTTTCATTATTATTCATTTGATAGTTTGTGTTCACTATTTCGTCTTGCTGCATTTTTTGCACCATTTATTAGCACATGCACTTTATATCACTTAGTTTACATTTGATATATTTATTTATTTTTATTCTTTTCCATTTATTTATTAGTAGTTTAGACATTTATTCACTTTAGTCACATTCATCACATAGTGGCGCGAGGGCTTATTTTTCCATTTTTCTACAAGTGTAATTAAATTATGACTTTTTGTGTATGACAAAAAATAGTTAAGGATAGTAAACATTGGTGGTTTTTCCTAAGAATTTTTTGTAGTTATTTCAACACATGTATAGTTCTCATAACTCCTTCCTGTTTTGCAATCTAAAGGTCCCCCAGCATCATCTCCTTTGCTGGACCATATGTCCCCCCATTCAAAGCAAGAAGCTTAAACTGTGTGGCTGCTAACTCTCTATCCCATCTGTCACTGACGGCTCCCTGATGTGGGGAAGCAATCAGTTGTTCTTGGTCATGTGACCACTGTATCAGCTACAACATAGTGATCACATGGAGACTTCACTGATGGGGAAAAAAAAGCATTTAGTCTGCAGATAAATGCTTATCAGCCAATATATGCCTTTAAAAAACAAAACTATTTGGGTATGCAAAATTGTCATACTAGTTTTCAACTTAACTGATGTATATGAACGCTGCTTAATTTGGCCTGGGTAACTAGACATCAGTGACTTGGAAGTGGACCTGTAACCAGTGCATTAACTCTGTCTCTGAGCATACATAACACGTAGGCAGGTGTGAACCATAGCATGCACTATCATGTATTTTTTTTTTTTTTGATTGGTATGATGTTGGCATCATCAGGTAGACATTGATATTCATGAGTTGGAATTTATCTTACTGACACATTGCACATGTTTGGTCTGTTCTTTTAAAAATGTTCCATATCTCTCATTTGCTACAAGCGTCTAATCCCTTGTACACACGGTCGGAAATTCAGACGGAAAATGTCCGATCGGATTATATTGTCGGAAAATCCGATTGTGTGTGGGCTCTATTGGACTTTTTTAGTCTGAGTTTCCAACGGAAAAAATTTGAGAGCAGGACCTCAAATTTTCCGACAACAAAATCCGATCTGACTTTTTCAGATCGTTTGTAGAGAATTCCGATTGGACAAAGTGCCACGCATGCTCAGATCAAATTACGAGACCAAAGCTATTGTCTACTAGCCACAAAGTAGTCCCATCGTAACGAACGTCATCACGTTCTGAACGATCGGATTTTCCGACAACTTTGTCCAACCGTGTGTATGCAACACCAGTTTCGGACAAAATCGGTCGGAAAAAATCTGTCGGATTTTGTTGTCTGAATGTCCGACTGTGTGTACAGGGGCTAATAACTATGTGTCATGTAGGTTGTAAGTGCATTTAGCACTCATGTAGCAGACAGTATAGAAGAAATTACATTGGGGCTTTAAAGTTCAATTAACGTAGTTTTGAAGCAGTGCTTTCTCTAAGCGTCTTCAAGAACAGCCATGAGACCTAGGGCTCCTCCTACCAGGACAGGAAACCTGTTATACCCCCCACCAGCTAAAAGGGCAGTCCTCCATGCCCCATGTCAGTGTTTGTGTTTCCTCTGGATGGGGGGTAACATGTTTCCTGGAACTGGTTTCCCTAGGTCTCATGAGCATGGCTCCTGTGGCCTTTTTTGGGTGGTATTCCTACCTTCTTCTTAGGTCTCAGAGCGCACATCCACCAGGCGAGTAGGCTTGTGGCTGCTGTCCCTGCTTCTCGGTGCATTGGGAATGCTAGCACCGCGGTATACGTCGGAGCTGCAGTCCGCGAGCCACATGGCAGCAGTTGGCTGTTCTTTCCCTGTTAAACCCTGTGGCTGGAGTGTGCAGGGAAAGGGTAAGCCACTCGCATGAAGGGGCGAAACGTATGCGTTCCACGTTGGCCCACAGGAAGTACCCAGCAGGGTCACTTTCGGGGCGTGTGACGTCCTCATTGTGCCCAGAGATGCTAGTTCCTGTCTCTGGTTGGTTTAAAAAAAAAAAAAAGTGAAACTCGGCAGAGGCTGTGGACCACTACAGGGGTGGGATGGACTCCTCTGCGACACCTGCACAGGCAGCGGAAGCAGGCCCTAACACCAGCACCTCGCAGGTAAGCCAGAAGTGTATTGTACATGCACATCCGGTGAGTGTGCCCCCCCCCCACCTTGTTACCAGTAGGGTCTAAGTGAAGGGGGCACTTTCTTCCTGCACGGCGTGTTATGTAGTGTATGTGGCATAAAATTTATTGGGGTCATTTGCTCTTTTGTAGGCCAAGACTCAGGACAAGGCCCAAGCACAGCCACCAAAAAGGAAATGTGCGGTTTGTGGAAGCAAATTGAGTTCCTTATGGAGCAAAGCAGTTTGCCGCACCTGTATAGAAAGCCAAGTTAAGGATGTCCCGGTAGTCTCCTGTCAGAAAATGCTGACTTCTGTTAGAGATGAGCTTATGTCCATGTTTAGCTAATTTAAAACTCTAATTGACAAGATTAAAATCCCCTCAGAGGGGTCCATCTCCAGCTAGGACTTCAGCCGTTCATAGCACTCCACTGCAGAGTGCGGAGTGTGAAGACTGAGGCTGAAGCCGGATCTGCCAATTTTTTTCTCTGGAAGGATCGGGGTCAGATACAGGGCCCAGGGATAAAGAATCTACAAGTGGCTGGAGGTATAAGTTAGATGTAGATGACTTATTAAAGGCTTTCTATACGACACTTGATATAAAAGAGAAGGTACAATTGTCTAAACATGACCTTATGTACAAAGTTTTGCATAAGAAAAAGGCTAGAGTTTTTTCCCATGCATAGTTCCCTTCTTGATACTATCGAGCTGGAGTGGGAAAATCCAGAGAGAAAACCTTTATTTTCCGGTAACCTAAAAGGAAGGTTTCCATTTTTGTTCCAGCACAGCCATGGAACAAAAATCCTAAGTTAGACGCACCTCTTTCAAAAGTTTGCGATATGGGCACGCTTAGGTATCCGATGGATAAGAGGCGATATCCTTCACAGAGCCTGGGATTCAGCCATTGGGAATCTTTTAAGCCAGCTCTGGCCTCCACTTGTGTAGCCAGGAATTTAGAAGTATGGTTGACACAGATAGAAACACAATTGTTGTCGGGGACCTCTGGAGAGCAGATTCTGAAATCTTTCCCTCTCCTCTTTCGTGCAGTGGGGTTTTTGGCTGATTCTCCTGCAGAGTCGGTAAGAATGACTGCTAGGAATTAGGCCAGAAGAAGCCTATGGCTGTAAACCTGGTCTGGCAATGCTGCCTCAAAGTTGCGTCTATGTGGTCTTCCCTTAACAGGCTATCCTCTTTTTAGCCTAGGTCTACAAGAGGCGGTGGAACGCATGACCGATAGAAAAAAGGCCTTCCTAGAGAATAAGAAAAAGCGGACAGCCAGAAAAAAATTTCATGGCCAAAGTAGGTAGCAGGGTCCTAGAGAAAGGTTCTCCCGGTCGGATCCAAGCAAGGGATTTTATCCCCATATATTTGTCTTCAGAAAGCTGTCAGGAAAATATCTGCTTATCCAGAACCTCCGGTCTCTAAACCGTTGGATCATGTACAAGCACTTTCATATGGAGACATTGTTCTCAGTCAAAAACCTGCTTTACCCAAACTGCTTCATGACCACTTTGGATTTGAGGGATGCTTATCTGCACATCCCTATTCATTCAGCCTTCCAAAGATTCTTGAGACTAGTGGTCAAGATGGGAACAGAGATTCGGCACTTTCAATTTCAAGCCCTCCTCTTCAGTCTGTTCTGTGCCCCACACGTTTTTACAAAGGTGTTGGGGGAGTTGCTGACTCCGCTATGGTTAAAAGCGATAACTATTATCCCTTACCTGGACGACCCCCTAGTGGTGGCGGAGTCATACCAAAAGTTATTAGCGGATATCTAGACTGTACAGGACTTCCTTTAATCTCTAGTCTGGTTAATAAACAAATAGAATTCTTCCTTATTTCTGGCCCAGAAAGAGACATCTGGGGTACGAATTTTGCTCAGTAGACCAAAAGGTTTTTCTCCCGCAGGAGAAGGTCTCAAGAATGATGCAAACAATGTCAGCCTTACAAACCAGTCGGTCTTGCTGAGAGAGGTTTAAAGAGCAAGTGGGTCTGATGACCTCTTGCTTTTCTGCAGTGCCATGGGCAAGATGTCATCCATGCCCATTACAGCTGTTTCTACTAAGGAACTGGGACAAACGTGCAAGTTCCCTGTAATCAAGGGTCTTGTTACCCTCCAGGGTAAAAAGAAGCTGGTGGTGGAGCTTGTAGCATTTCAGAGAGACTTGCAGGCATTTTAGATGTAAATCGGGGGTCACAATCTCCAAATTCTATCTGACAATATCGCTACGATTGCGTACCTCAACAAACAGGGAGCTACCTCGAGTCGGATACTTCATTCTATCGCCCAGGAGATTTAATCATGGGCAGAAGTGGATCTAGCCTCAATTACAGCAGTGCACCTGAAGGGGACACAAAACTGTCTAGTAGATTATCTCAGCCGCTACCAGGTGTGTCAAGACAATTGGTACCTACATCCCAAAATCTTTGCAGATCTCGCCGACAGATGGGGATGTCCCAAAGCGGACCTGCTTGCAGATCAGAACAATCGCAAGACAGAGAATTTATTTTCTCTGAACCCAGTGGATCGATCATTGGGGATCGATGCTCTGGCGAATCCATGGCCATTCGGCCTCTGTTATGCCTTCTTATCCTAATAGCCCCTTTCTAGCCTAAGAGGCCATGGTTTTCCCTGTTACAGAACCTGGTCTCAGAGCCTCCACTGAGTATTCCGAAGAGAGAAGACTTATTATAACAGTGTCCAGTGTCACACCCACAGGTGGTTTCCTTAAGCTTGATGGCCTGGTATCTGAAGAAAAGATACTAAACGCCCAGGGGTTCTCTGACAAAGTAGTCAAGACCTTGGTAAAATGCAGAAAACCATTCACTAGAGCCATATATTCCAAGGTTTGGAAAAAATTAAATGTGTGGTTATCTGAAAAGCAAAGATTAACTCCTGATTTTCCTTCAATTTTGGAATTTTTTCAAGAGGGTGTCGACAAAGATGGTCTTTCAGTTAGTAGTTTAAAGGTACAGACGGCAGCTATCAATGTTTTTTGCCAATTTTCTCTTTTGGAAAATCCAACTTCTTCAAATCTTCAAATACATTTCTAGGTCCAGGCCAGTAGTGGGCAGTAGTAGTGGCAATTACCTCATCTCAACCTTGGATTGTTTTGAAAACTGATCCAGGATTTCTGCCCAAAGTGGCCAGCACATTCCACAGATTCCAGGACATTGTACTGCCAACCTTTTGTAGTTCGCCAAAGGGCGACCAAGAAAGGAGTGTTTTTTTTTGTTTTTTTAGACGTGAGAATAATTCTTCTTGTCTACCTTGAGGTCATCAAGACCTTTAGAAAAACAGACTCCTTGTTTGTCCTCTTTTCAGGAGCACACAAGGGAACCAATGCATCTAAGGCCGCCTTGGCTAGATGGATAAAGCAAGCTATTTCTGAAACTTACAAAAATACGGAAGTTCCTCCGACTTTTGTCACTGCACACTCAATGAGAGCCTTGTCTGCGTCTTGGGCTGAGAGGGCTGGAGCATCACCAGAACAAATTTGCAGGGCTGCCAAATGGTCCATTAAACATTATAGCCTGGATCTCCTATCTGCTCAGGAGCAGGCATTTGGTCGTAAGGTCCTTCGAGCAGTTGTCCCTCCCTAGACTGGTAAGTTCTGGCTCATCGTCTCATGGCTGTCCTGGAAGACACTTAGAGAAAAGTTGAGTTAGACTTACCGATAACTCCCTTTTCTGAGAGTCTTCCAGGACAGCCGGATTCCCACCCGGTTTTGTCTTGAAGTTGTGTATTAGGCATATGTTTTACAAGGACGTCCTATGGTTCTCGAATACTAAAATGGGGCCTGGAGGACCGCCCTATCTGGTGGGGGTTAACGTGTTTCCTGTAATGGTAGCAGGAGGTCTAGGTCTCATGGCTGTCCTGGAAAACTCTCAGAAAAGGAGTTACCGGTAAGTCTAACTCTGCTTTTTTGTATGTCACCATTGAAATTAATTTTATGACATATCACAGCAGTGATGATTTTTTATTTTTTTTTACTTGTTGTGTTACAGTTGGCAGAGCTTGAGAAAAGACTGGGTGAGCTAGAATCCGCTGTGCACTCTGACCAGGACCCACAGGCAAGTTATTGGTGCATAATATAGTAGGTGAATTCTTATCTCTGCCTTCTCTTAGAGGTGATAGACATTACTGTTTTGTTGTTGCAGAATCCCCTCACTGTTGGATTGCAAGGATCAAATCTCATGGTATGTAGTTTGTCTCTTATAAGTGTGAAACACCTGTAAAAAGCACCATTGTTCTTAAAACTATGTTATGAAACATTTACTTGAAAAGTAGAAACGCAAATGAATGCCTTGGATTTTTTTTGTCTGCCCAGGATAGTGTGGAAATACTACAAGCTAAAGTGAACATGTTAGATGTTGCATCGTTGGATCAGGTGGAAGCCAGGCTACAGGTAAACAATGTTACCTCTTTGATTTGTAGATCAAGGTACTAGTGTCCAGAAGTAGAATCTTTTTTTTTTTATTCATACATATGTGTCAAGTAGCTGTGTGTTTTATTCCATAGAGTGTTTTGGGGAAGATGAACGAAATTGCAAAGCACAAAGCAGCAGTTGAGGATGCAGACACAGAAAGCAAGGTATACGTTTAAAATATAAATCCAAACCATTATGCAGAGAACCTGTAGAGTCGATCCTCAGTGTACAGCTGGTTGCAAAAGGCATAGTTGAAGAGGTACTGCAGTCTGCTCACATAATTTGTACTAAAAACATCTTTACCATTCTGCAGCTTCTCTCCAACCACTTTGCATATTATTTTATATATACTATGATTCTGTACAAATATACTGCAGAAATCTCCCTCCACCAAATTTTAAATGTGGGCAGCTGAAGCTGCTGCCTGTTCACTTTCTGGATTTACACAGACACACGGAGGCACACCTCCAGCTCTGCAGGTTTCATTTGCCCTCTTATGACTCACCCCCCTGCCTTTCTGGCAAACTCTCACAAGAGAGAGTTGTGCGTGATGTCATAAGCCTAGGCTTTTTACCAGACAAGAAACAGGAAGTGGGTTGTATAAGGTATTTACTCGCAGGAAAAAAAAAAGTTGTACTATCCAAATTTAAAACAAGGGCAGCAGATTTTATAGATGGAAAGTTGAAAAAATGACTGAAGTTCCACTTTAACCACTTCAGCCCCAGGCCATTTTGCTGGCCAAAGACCGGACCACTTTTTGCGATTCGGCACTGCATCGCTTTAACTGACAATTGCGCAGTCATGCAACGTGGCTCCCAAACAAAATTGACAGATTTTTTTCCCACAAATAGAGCTTTCTTTTGGTGGTATTTGATCGCCCCTATGGTTTTTATTTTTTGCGCTATAAACAAAAATAGAGCGACAATTTTGAAAAAAACGCATTATTTTTTACTTTTTGTTATAATAAATATCCCCCAAAAATATATAAAACATTTTTGTTCCCTCAGTTTAGACCGATACGTATTCTTCTACATATTTTTGGTAAAAAATCGCAATAAGCGATTGATTGGTTTGCGCAAAAGTTATAGCATACAAAATAGGGGATTGTTTTTATGGCATTTTTATTAATAATTTTGTTTTTTTTACTAGTAATGGCGGTGATCGGCAATTTTTATTGGGACTGTGACATTATGGCGGATACATCGGACGTTTTTGACACCTTTTTGGGACCATTGTCATTTATACAGCAATCACTGCTATATAAATGCACTGATTCCTGTGTAAATGACACTGGCAGTGAAGGGGTTAACCAGTGGGTGGCAGTATAGGGGTTAAGTGTTCCTAGGGGTGTGTTACTAACTGTTGGGGGCTGGGCTTTCTTTTAGTGAACACTGATCTCTGCTCCAATCACATGGAGCAGAGATCCGCGTCACTTGTTGCTAGGCAGAACGAGGAGATGCTGTTTACAACGGCATCTCCCAGTTCAGCCGCCTCGTGAGACGATCGTGGGTATGCCCACGGCGATTGAGTCCGCGGAACCCACGACCGGACTCACGGGGGTCCCGACCGACACGCGAGTGCACTAGCGCGATGGCAGGGCGGCATTTAAGATTGGACGTACCTGTATGCCAATATGCCTGCCCGTGCCATTCTGCCGACCTACATCGTCGTGCGGCAGTCGGGAAGTGGTTAAGCACTATTATTTAGTGCCCGCAATAGCTCCTCAGTTCTATCTACCCTTGTCGCACCAGAAGATTATGGCGGGTGGTGTGCATAGATGGAGGAGGATTTCACCTAACAGAACGGGCATCAGCACAAGGACACATACTACTCAGCTGTGTACATATTGATATACACTACAGGATTTACACAATTTACAGGCTAGGCTCCTTTATAAATTGTGGTAAAAGATATGTTTTAATGTTACATAGCTGCTAAAGAATACCCAAAAGTGGTAAAAATGGGGCTGTGCCTGCACTGCATGGATTAACTGCTCGTTTTCATCTAGGAGATTACGGAGGGGAGATATACTTGTCTAATCCGTTAAGACCAGACCCCACAGCTCCTGCCCCCCCGCATACTTATCAGTCTTGTGAATGAACTGTTCCTGATGTCATCACGCCAACGGACTGGCTCTGGATGTGAGGATGGCAAAAGCAGGCCACTGCTGGATGTGGAGGAGAGCGGTTTTCCAGGGGGTCCCGTGTAACTACAGCTTTTTCTTGTGCCCCTAAACAAAACAAGCAGTTAACCCATGCAGCGCAGGCAGAGCCCCACTGCATGGGAGAATATAATTTTTTTTTCATGGCGTTCTTCTTTAAAACAAATTATTTTAATAGAGCTGTTGCGAGTCACATTTTGAGTATTTTATTTCTGTACACTGCCTTGTCTGTTTCCTTAGGTGCACCAGCTATTTGACATTGTTCAAAAATGGGATTCCATGTCTGGCACATTGCCCCAGGTGGTGCAAAGGCTGGTGGCGTTAAAGCAGCTTCATGAACAAGGTAAAAATCCGGCTGTCCTGAGAGGTATTGGTTCAAACGAACTGTTTGCTGTTGGTAAGTCAGCAATGCTCCTGCTCCCTGCTGATTGGGGAGATTTAGTTCTGATTCAGCAGGGAGTGTCTCGGGCCTCTGCAGAGAGACTTCTGCTTCCATGCAGAAAGCAATGGTCCTTCTATAATTTGTTGATTTAAAGCTGAACCCCCTCTTTGCATGGCATAAGTTAAATGCTTCCTTATCTGGGGAAAAAAGAATCAACAGCAACACTTAACCCTCATCCCTCTGGCATGCCGGTACTGTTTGCTGCCTGGTATGTGGGCTAGCCTGGGATTGCTAGGTTTGCATTGTGCGTGGTGATGCTGAAGAGGCTTCTTGGGACTTTTACATTATTATTTTTTTTTAATGCTGACAGTATTTTATAGCTTTAAAGTAAACTGTTAGTTCATTACAACACTTCAAAGTTTTTACTCCTTCCTGACCAGGCCATTTTTTGTGATATGGCACTGCGTTACTTTAACTGACAATTGCGTGGTCGTACGCACGGTTACTGTACGCTTACTGTACGGTTACTGTACTAATAACACTGGTAGGGAAGGGGTTAACATCTTGGGCGATCAAAGGGTTCACTGTATGCTTAAGTTGTGCTTGCTCACTGGGGGGGAGGTGCTTTGACTAGAAGAAGGCAAAGATTCATCTTCCTGCTTAGCAGAAACGCAGGATCTGTGCCTTCTGTTCTGACAGAACGAGAGTTGCCTTGTTTACATTTTGCCTGTGTAATCAGCAGGTTCCAGAAGTCAGTTTACATACTAGGTACTTGGTCTGGTGCAAAGCTGCTGCCTTGCGAGAGTAAATGTGCTGCAGGCAGTCCGCAAGTGGTTAAAGCTGCCAAATATCCTGTTTGAGCTTAGTACTTATAACAGATGCAATTGTAATATAAGGGGCTGCCATGATTGCATTCAGGAAAACTAAAGTCAGTTTTGCCATTCTCCAGCAGTCCAAGCTGGATGTGTTGGCCATGCCTAATGGAACCCCATCCTCATTCCCCATATTGTGGAGGATAGTCAACATATCATGTAAACTTCAACACCCTATTGGTGATCTTTCCCTAAACTGGTACTATAAGTTGAATGTTGACTTACTGTGTATATAGTGACTGTGCAAAAGTGTGGGGTATGGTAACTTTGACTGTACTGGAATACAACTAACATGTAGAGCAGTGATTCTCAACCAGGGTTCCTCCAGAGGTTGCTAGCGGTTCCTTCAGCATTGGGCAATTTCTGCCTCTCGGATAACTTCTCACTCACACCACTGATCTTTTTAGCGATCTGTAAAGAGCTAATTCTTCCCAATGACCACAAGTGTAAGGACCATTCTTCACACTGACCATTAGACTAATGTATCATGAGTTGTAGATTTCAAATTTTTAGCAGGGGTTCCCCGAGACCAGAGCGCTATTTTAAGGGTTTCTCTGTGTTGAAAAGGTTAAGAGAGGCTGATGTAGAGACATTTTGTGTCTCTGTCATCTTACATTGTAAGCATTGTCTGATCCAACTTTCTATCAGAACCTAACATCTGAGTTTCAGGTTTATTATGGAGCTGTACATATCAGCATGCAAGATAAGGATAGCAGTAGTGCTTTGTTGGCCATTATGTGTGATTTCTTCCAGGTTGTCTTATGTATGGATTATCGCTTGTATATACGCGTGTTTGTTGTTTTTTTTTTTTGTTTTTTTTTCATCTAAATCCAGGAGAACTAACACAAACGTTTCTTTGATTTTCAGCCATGCAGTTTGGCCAGCTGCTTACCCATCTGGATACTACACAGCAGATGATTGCCAATTCCCTGAAGGACAACAAAAATGGTCTTGCTGTGGTAAGTGTTAGCGGTGGTTGGGTTTTGGACAGTCATTTAAATCCCAACTCCAGTTTTGCGTTTTAAGGTGTAATTTTTATTGAAATTCTAAGACTAAACCTACTCCCCCCTTCCATTCTAAGACTATTCTGTCTACTCTGCAAAAGAAAAGATGCTTTATATTCTGAAGTTGCTCCAGTCTGGTCACGCTTAGCTAGCAGTGCCTAGACCAGGGGGTGTGGGGCCAGGACCAGTGCCACATGTGGAGAATGGCAGATGTGGACCTCCTGGCCTTCAGGTTTAAGAACAAAGTGGACAAACCCAAAGAAATAAAACAAAAGAAAAGGTGGTGCTCCAAAGTTCCTCTTAATCTTCCTCAGTTTGGTGCTGAGCATATTGGGTGCAGACTGAAGGGAGATCGCCTTTTTGCCATCTCACTTTCACCAAGGCGACACATGGTGGCACTCTGTCGCTGTCACTCAAAACTCTTTAACGAGCACAGAGGTATGGAATCCCCACCTGCAGACTGTCCCACACTAAGGCATTTTACCTAGTAAAGGAGTAATAATACTGAGATATCGCTATGATTAGGCTAGCACTGGGCAAAATGCGTTCTATGGGATGGTAAATTAAATGACTCTTGGGTTCATTGACTGACACAGCTTCTGTTCATGCTTGACCATATTTATAGCGCCACCAACAGGAGTAGGGCACTAGACAGAAAAATAACACAAATCTACCTATGGACAGTCCTAGGTGGCATAAACCCCCTCTCTGCTACAGGCAAGTCAGTTATTTCTGCCTAGTGTTTAAGAAGGGTTGATCTAGTTACCTGCTGTAAACTGCACTACCATAGCTTTTTTTTTTTTTTTTTCTGGGATTTTTTCCTGTGGAGATCTTCATTCATCAGCAAGGCAGGGTGACAGGCTGGATAATCTAGATCCAGTAGTCACCCCAGTCTGGCCACACACAAACCTTTAGCTACGTGCTGGGACATCCCCATCCTGGACCCAGGGCAGCTGTGAGTTAAATGTCTCACAGGCCAGGCACATATGACCAAGTGCCTGTAGTCCGTGTCACAGTGGTTACCCTGGCAGAAAGCCCCCACCTCCCTTTTGGTCATTTTTTGTCTTGTTGTTGTTTGTGGCTAACTGGATTGCCTATAGCAGAGAGGATGTTTATACTAGCTAGGACTCCCAATAGGCGGTGCTGTGTTCTTTTTCTGTCTAGTGTCCTACTCCTGTAGGTGGCACTATAAACGGTCAAGAATGAGGGGAAGCGGTGTCCGGCAATGAACTCAGAAAAAGGGATTTTATGGGATTTTTTTTTTCCTGAGTGGCAGCATCGGAATCTGACCTTGTTCTAGCAAAGCAGTTGATGCTTTTATGGCTCAAACTGATCTGTGCCTTTCCTCTACTGAAACCACTTACTCACGTTGCAGGATAAAGATGGGGATGGAATTGCAGTGATCCTCATTGCCTTGGACTTGCCTAAGAAAGTGTGGTATGCTAACCGGTTTAGACTTCTGGCGGATGTTGTATGTTCCTTGCCAGGCCATTAGTATCTTCTGTCCCAGAGAGCAATTTACCATCCTGCTTCATAGTCACTGCCTTTAATGGCATGGCTGTTGAAGCACAAGTTCTGATAGACGTGACGTCTAATGCCGCGTACACACGACCGGACTTTCCGGCAGAAAAGGACAGATGGTCTTCCGAACGGACTTGCCCACACACGAATGGACTAAAGTCCGTTCATTTTAAATGCGATGACGTACGACGGGACTAGAAAAGGAAGTTCAGTAGCCATTAGCTGCCCTTGCGTTGTATTTGGTCCGTTGGACCAGCATACAGACGAACGGTTTTCCCGATAGGAATTAAGTCCGTTGGACAGTTTTGAAACATGTTCCATTTCTAGGTCCGTTGGAATTATTTAAAGAAAAATGATTGGACTATCCGATGGAATGATTACTTCTGACCTATTCTGCCGGAAAGTCCGGTTGTGTGTACGCGGAATGAGTCTTTTATTCATATGATTCTACCATGTAGGAAGTGTACTTCTTGCAAAGTCTATCAAGGCATACTTCACTTGGTGTTTGATTCGGGGCTTCTACCCCAGTGGCTGTCAGCACTATCATATGTCAGGTTTTCCCTATCTATTCTGACCATTGGCCTATCACTCCTTGAGTAAGACTCTGGAACAGGGGGTCTCCCATTTAGCTCTGCTAGTCACTCTCCGTGACCCCTTTGGATATGCATTTGGTTCTCTCTGTGCTTCAGAAACCACCATTTGATTTGTTCATCTTTTACCCTAACCCACAAGGTTGTTTTCTTGTAGCCGTTCTCTGCAAGCCAAGTTTCTGAACTGATGGCCGGATTCGGCAAGGAACCCTGTCTCATTTTAACATAAGGAAAAGGTGGCATTTTAAAGGGGTTGTAAACCCTCATGTTTTTTTCACCTTAATGCATTCTATGCATTAAGGTGAAAAAACTTCTGACAGTGACTGGCCCCCCAGCCTCATTTTACTCACCTGAGCCCATTCTTTCCCTCGGCGGAGACATGCTCACCTTCTCTGCCCGGCGTTCTCAGATCTTGATTGGATAGATTGATAGCAGCGCAGCCATTGGCTCCTGCTGCTGTCAATGAAATCCAATGATGGGGGGGCGGGGCAGAGTCCGGCATTCTGTCTATGCACACAAATGCTGGACTCGGGAGCACACCCACAAGGCAAACCCCAGAGAAAGTGCTTCTCCCATGGGGTTTACCGATGCGAGGAGGAGCCGCGAGCACTGCCTGGGGATCCTAGAAGACGAGGTTCGAGGCCACACTGTGCAAAACAAACTGCACATATAGCGCACTAGGAGTTACTGGATGACACAAGGCACACTGGGTGCAAATAGACACGGGTACATGTGCAGTTACTTGATGACACAGGATTCTCTAGGGTGTGCTTGTATTCACTAGAAGACAGGGTGCTCTGGGATGCAATTGAGACCATTGGGTGCACTAGAGTTAGTACTTGACACAGGATGCTCTGGAGGGGCACTTGGCATCATGGAGGGCACTGAAGTCACTAGATGACACAGGATGCTCTGGTAACGCTTGGGCCTATGGGGTAAATAGAGTCGCTAGACTGACACAGGTTGCTTTGTGGGGTGCTGGAGTCACTAAACACAGTGTTTTCAGAGATGGACTTGGGGTCACGAAGCACACTAGAGTCATTAGATGACAGTGGATGCTCAGGGGTGCACTGGATTCATGGGTGCAATGGGTGATCTAAGTGTGAGTACAAAGCTAGCAGCAGGGTTTGCCTTTAAGGGTAGTGTCACATTGTTTGATGGCAGAGCTACATGTGACTTCACAGTTTAGGGTGGCACCAATCAGGAAATCGATCTCGCCACAGAGCACTGATGGATTGGATGTAGAACTGATCAGGATAGCTGTCTCCTTCCTGGTTGACCATGGCAACAATGTTCCAGGTGAAACCCAGAAGTACCAGTGTACCCTTGCTAGAGAGGAGACCTGGTGCTTTATGCCAGGAGAGGTGACTGTTCTATTCCTTTTTAAAAAGGCTGATTCTGTTATCATTCCAGATAGAACCCTATAAATATGTGCTGGCTTCTCTGGCAGGCCATCATCCAAGCTTACGATCTCATGAATTGGATTCCACCCTTTCCTGTCAAGGTGCATTCTGTTGCTGTTAGATCTGTTTGTGCTTCTTGGCATCAAACAACTGTTTCCCATATTCGCAAGGGTGCTCTCTTGTCTTCTTCGCACATTCTCCAAGTTCTGCCAGGGGGATGTTCCAGCTCGATCTGATGGCCAGCTTCAGGTGTGAGGCCTTTTTGAACTGCAGACAGCCCCCAGTTTTTTCTTGAGCATGTTGGTGAATGTTTTCCCTGTTGCCCACCCCTCAGTTGGACTGCTTGTGAATATCCTTAAGATTTAAGGCTTCCTCTGTTCCTCAAAGAATGAGAAAGCAAATAGGAATTTTTTACTCTAAAATACATTTTTTTGAGTCCATTGAGGGACACGGGTCTAGACTCTGTATTTAACATGTTTTTATTACTGCTTTGTTTCAAAACTGAGGCATGGTGGTAGGAGGGGTTTATCCTGGGCTGGGCTACAGCTGGTTTGTTTGCCATTGTCCAATCCTCTTGTAGGTGGTAGTATACCTGCAACATAAAAATTTCCTGTGTCCCTCAGTGGACTTCAAGAAAATAATGTTATGACGATTACTAAAATCCTTGTTTCTACCCCAATTATTTATTTTTTATTTTTTTTAGATTTCACATTTTTGTTTATTTTCTGGTTTATGTAGGAGTAAAACGGTGAAAATATTTGGAGCATTTAGTCATCAGTTCACTGCAATGTAAAATAGTTTTGAAAATAACAAAGAAAACACCACAAAAATGCCATAGCTTATATACCTGTCCATTGGGTGCCAGAAGTAGCCAAAGGGTCATACGATACAGTGTGACCATATCTGAGTATAGAAATGAAACTGTCCCTGCAAACTATTGTACAATGAGTTGGCCGATAGAAGTGCCTGCACACATTGTTGGGAACCTTGGTACAGCAATTGGTACATAGCTAAGCCTGGAAAGCTCTAATATCTGTTTGTAACAAACTTACCATCGTCCATGACCTATTTATCACAAACTCCTTCAACCTACTTGCAATTACAGAGACCTGGCTTTAAGAATCTCACTTTCCTTCTCCTGCTGCCCTCTCCGATGTGGCCTGCTGTGGACTCGCTCTCCCAGGCCTAGTGGACGGAAAGGAGGTGGTGTTGGAATCCTCCTATCCCCTCAAAACACTTTTCAGGTTCTTCATCTACCCCTTCCCTCTCTCATTTGAAACTCACTGTATACATCTTTTTTCTCCAGTTTCGTTGAAAATTGTTGTGTTGTATTGGCCTCCTGGACCGGTATCAAGCTTCCTTGACGGCGTCTCTACCCTGCTACCCTACTTTCCCTCTTCTGAAATTCCAACAATCATTTTTGGTGACATCAACATCCCTGTTAATCTTAACGCTCCCGCTGCTTCTAAATTTCTGAGCCTAACTACCTCTTTTGACCTAAAACAATGGACACACGATTCTACTCTGATGGCAACTGCCTTGACTTTATATTCTTCTACCTATGCACTCCGCGCAACCTCTCCAACATTCCCTTTCCTCTTTCTGATCACCACCTTATTAGTTTCACTCTCTCCTTGTCCTTCTTCTCCTTGCCTTTCAGCTACCAAACAATTACCCGTAGATGCATTCAACGTCTTAACCCTTCTCTCTTTTTTTTTTCTCTGCAAGAGATTCTCTATGACAAAATCTCATCCTTAGTCATAAAGTGCAGCACGCTCTCCTTCAATGAAGTGCATTCAAATTATAGTGCATAAATAAATATCTGAAAACTGTGTAAAAATCATCTATATATACTCATTTTATGTGAGTCCATCTTTTTATGATCACCACAGTGCCCTTCTCTCAACCTATGGGTGTCTTCTCACCTGCTTAAATGGACCTCACTAATTAACCACTTAACAACCGGCCCATAGCCGAATGACGGCTACAGGGCGGTTGCTTAACTGTGGGAGGACGTACTATGCCCTCCCAGAATTCTGCTCTCGCACGCCTCTCGAGAGCGTGTGCACCCGGCACTTCACAGATCAAGGTAAACGGCCGCACACCACGTGATCGCTCAGTCAAGTGACAGAGCGATCACTTGTAAACAAACCGACGTTATGATGCCGGTTCCTCCCTCCCCTCTCTGTACCGATCGGTACAGTGAGAGGGGAGAGATCGGTCTCAGCAGCACTGTGGGCTGGATCTGCAGTGCCCACATCGCTGCTCACCGACAATTAACCCCGCAATGCCCTGCCAATACGCTGCAATACTCTGTAATACCCTGCCAATGCCCAACAATACTCGGCCAATACTCTGCCATAAATTACCATACCCGGCCATACCCTGCGATACCCGGCCATACTCGGCGATACCCTGCAATACCCAGCCATACTCGGTGATACCCTGCAATACCCAGCCATACTCGGTGATGCTCGGCCATGCTTGGCTGTGCTCAGCCTCTGTATGTTGCCAGGCTGTGGAAGTCTCGCACACGTATTATCGCCGTACTCAGGAGTAGGAGAATCTATTTTGGGGTGTCATTTTTGGTATGTTCATGCTATGTGTTAGAAATATTGTATAAATGGACAACTTTGTGTTTAAAAAAAAAAATGCATTTTAACCACTTCCGGCCGTCATATGGATGTCCTTTACTTTGTAAGGGGATATCTGAATGATGGGTGTAGCTACAGGCATCATTCAGATATCAGATTTTTCAGCCGGAGATTCCCTACACCATAAGAATGATCATGGCATCTGTTCCGCTGCTTGATCGTTCTTACAGGAGGTGAGAGGGGACGTCCGTCCCCTCCCGCCGGCCTCTGGTGCTTCTACCGACTCACCAATACGATCAAAGCCAGAATCCTTCTTCTTTTTTTTTTTTTTTTTTTTTTTTCAGGGTTCCCAGCCTAGAGGTGAGATGTGGGCTCTTATTGACCCCATATCTTACTGTAAAGAGGACCTGTCATGCCATATTCCTTGTAATAGGAATAAAAGTGATCAAAATTATTTTTGGGGAAAAAAGGGTCAAATTAAAATAAAGTAAAATGAACAATAATAAAAAAATATTTTTAAAGCGCCCCTGTACCCATGTGCTCGCATGCAGAAGCAAACGTATATGTAAGTCCTGCCCACATATGAAAACGGTGTTCAAACCACACATATGAGGTATTGCTGCAAACGTTAGAGCGAGAGCAATTATTTTGGCCCTAGACCTCCTCTATAACTCAAAACATGTAACCAGTAAAAAAAAATGTAAAACGTCGCCTATGGGGATTTTTAGGTAGCGACGTTTGGCGCCATTCCACGAGCGTGTGCAATTTTGAAGGGTGACATTATGCAAAAATATTGGGCTAACTTTACTATTTTTTTTCTTTTTTTTTTTTTTTTTCCAAAAAAAAGCGCTCGAAAAATCGCTGCGCAAATACCGTGCATTCTCTAGGGTCTTTACTTAAAAAACATATATAATGTTTTGGGGTTCTATGTAATTTTCTAGCAAATAAATGATGATTTTTACATGTAGGAGAGAAATGTCAGAATTGTCCTGGATGCTCCAGAACGCCTGATGGTGCTCCCTGCATGTTGGGCTTCTGTATGTGGCCACACTGTGTAAAAGTCTCACACATGTGGCATTGCCATACTCGGGAGTAATAGCAGAATGTGTTTTGGGGTGTAATTTGTGGTATGCATATGCTGTGTGTGAGAAATAACCTGATAATATGCCAATTTTGTGGGAGGAAAAAACTTGATTTTGCAAAGAATTGTCAACTTCAAAAAACTCATCATGCCTCTTACTAAATACCTTGGAATGACTTCTTTCCAAAAAGGGGTCATTTGGGGGGTATTTGTACTTTTCTGGCATGTTAGGGTCTCAAGAAATGAGATAGGCCGTCAGTACTTCAGGAGGGATCAATTTTCAGATATTGGCACCATAGCTTGTGGACTCTAACTTTCTAAAAGACCAAATAATATCCACCAATTTGTACTTATTTTTACCAAAGATATGTAGTAGTATAAATTTTGGCAAAAATTTATGAAGAAAAATTACTAATCTGCTAAATTTTATAACAGAAACAAAGAAAAATTCATTTTTTTACACAATTTTCGGTCTTTTTTTCTTTTTATAGTACAAAAAATAAAAAATCCTGCGGTGATTAAATACTACCAAAAGAAAGCTCTTATTTTTATGGAAAAAAAAAAGGACAAAAATTTCATATGGGTTCAGTGTTGCATGACTGAGTAATTGTCATTCAAAATGTGAGAGCACCGAAAGCTGAAAATTGGTCTGGTTATTAAGGGTGTTTAAGTGCCCAGTGGTTAATGGAGGCCTATATGCGCTTTGCAGTGTTATAAGTGGCATCACCCCCACTGGCTGTATACTCAAAATCCATGGCTTTCAGCGTGTTGTCAATCATATAGGATGCAAGATCAAAGAACCATAGTGAAAAGAAAGCCCATTGGGCGCTACGTGTGAGGTTGGTGGTGATGTAATCACACTGGGACTAGGTGGAGCTGTGTATGCAGAGGATTGTACTGTGAAATGCCCGTTTTTTACTTCTGAAATGTGAGTGGATTTTTTTTTATATGTAAATAAATATTTTTATTAGCAGTTTGCACTATGCTTCTTTCTGCTTGCCCTCCTATATTGACACCACGCCGAGAGCCACGGATTTTGAGTATACAGCCAGTGGGGGCGGTGCCACTTATAACACTGCAAAGCGCATATAGACCTCCATTAATTAGTAAGGTCCATTCAAGCAGGGGAGAAGACACCTATAGGTGGGGTCAAGGGCACTGTGGTGCTCAGAGGCAATTACTGAAGAGTTTCTTCTATACAAGACTTCACTTTTTTTACGTAAATTGTATTATTTATTAATGGACTGTGTGTATGTGTGTGTGTATATGTATGTATGTGTGTATATATATATATATATATATATATATATATATATATATATTTTACACATTTTTCAGATATTTATTTTTGTTATCCTAGAGCTTTCTGGGCTTTAGGACTACTGGGGAGCCCTATAAGGTAACTGGATGTATTGCTTTATAAATGATGACTAATCTCCCTAAAGCACACATTTAGCTTGTGTGTTTTTTTTTTTTTTCTTTTGGTTCCTGTATTTCCCCACTACAGTTTATTTTAATTGATTCAGCTCAACTTCAGCACATGTCCTAATTCCAAAAGCAAACGTGTGTATGTTTTTTATGTGTGTGTGTATGTATGTGTGTATATATATATATATATATATATATATATATATATATATATAATATTAATGTATGTGAAGTAAAATCGCTGTTCTTTGGCAAAGGGTTACAGTATTTGTAAATGCTGATGAATGCATCACTTATTTTTCTGTGCAGGTCCAAAAGGCCATGAAGGAGAATTTAGCTACAGTGGAGGACAACTTCTCTAGTATCGATTCCAGAATAAAGAAACTGAGCAAATGAGCGACACTTGATCTTTAAAAGGCCCATTCTTTTTCAACAACAAAAACGAGTTCCTGCAAACGCTGCACTATGAAATTGCTCTAAATCCCTCTAGCCTATAAGGAAGGTTTTACCATTGTGTATATATAAATCTATATATATATATATAGGTATAGTCTTGTTGGCCTTCAGTTTTACTCCTTCCACTGCTCTTTCCCAGACTGCTTCCTGCTCCTTTTTCTGTCCCCACCCATGCACGGGACCCTTATGTGCCTATTGGATCAGGGGCTCTTATGATAGTTCCAGTGCCCGGGAACTAAAGGATTTTTCAAGGTGTTGCGTTTGCATTTTGGTACTTAACATACAGACAAGGAGAATGTGGGGATGAATTTTCTTAGGCCTTTTATTTATATCTGTATGTATCATTGTTAGACCCTCTGGTGCAGAATTCTGTGTTATCTGAACAGAACACTGAGAATAATAACAACTTTGCTGGCTTGAGGGAAATTGTTCTACACTAACAGTCTTCTCTGAAAATAAACATGAAGTAAGTTATAAAGAAAATTGTACTGAAACCCGATGGTGTCTTGTTGCTTTTTCTTACATAAGGATTAACTTATGTGATTGCCTTGTTATAGGTAATCAATTTTAGTTTTTTATCCTAAAGGCACTTTCGCAAGGCTGCCCCTAATCATGCTGAAAATGCTATAACTGCAATGCTGCCAGGTTGCTCTTTTCAAGCTATTCTAATACATGGAAATCATATTTCCTAATTGTACAGTACAGGGCACAGGCATATTATTCATAAAATAAACAATTAGAGGTAATTATTGGCATCTACTCACACCATGTGGTGCAGTCCCATGTAACCCAAAAAGAGAAGTGCTGGAAGGGTAATGTGTGAACAAGAGTCACGCTGAAAAGTGATTACTTTTATGGAACTAATGCAATATGCCTAATTTGGAATATATAATATGCTTTATTTCAAAATAGTAAAGGCCATACAAAATGTAATCTGATTACCGCCTGTAACACCACTTAGTGGTCTTCTATACAAACTCCTTTATCCCTTTCCGCTGGAATTGCCTCTATTGCTTGTCGCAACATAATAGCTCCATAGGAGTGGTTTACCGTAAATGGCTGGTATGCCTCCCCATAAGCTTGTCGCATGTAAGCGGTTTGCCGTAAATAGCTAGTATGCCTCCCCACAAGGTTTAAACTACAGGTGGTAATCCGATTAGTGGGAGCTTTCACATTCTGGTTTCTTTACCGTCACAGTGGCCACAGGTAATGTCTGGTTTTAATGGGGAAGACAATGTTGTCTGGGGTGTGTTGATGGATGTATGTTTTGAACTTTATGCGTTTCTGTGGCGTTTACTATTTTTGAAATAAAGCTTTTTATATTTTAGGAATTGGGGATGTTGCATTAGTTCCATAAAAGTAACCGCTTTCCAGTATGACACATTAACCTTCCACCACATATTATTCATTCACCATGATTTGTAGGCTCCTATCTGCTGGTGAATGGACACTGGCAAGCTTTTGAGGACGCGTCCCTTTGGGGTGATTCCTCTATAAACCTACCGCACTCCGTGAGTCATCAGTTTTTCACTAGTGTGTGTAGGGGATTAACCTAGTCTCCTTCCTGGAGTAATCGACTTCACTAGTTTTATTATTTTCCTTTTAATATTTTCTTAAGAATGTTTTAATCAACCTCACTACTGTACACAGAAGCAGTTTATTTGGATCAGTGCAACATCTGAAAATTCCTGGAAGATGTACCCAGACCCCATGCTAAGAGGATATCTTGTAATGTTGCTTCAGGGCATTGACTCCTGCACGGGGCACTCACCTTGGCACTTGGTGCAATGCGTTGAGTTAACCGCATGATACTATACAGGTCCAGGTCTGTGAGCCATTACTTTGGAACCCAGTCCCTGAAAACCTCCTTTTGGGGTTATGCCCACCGTGGTGGGTAAAGCATGGACTTTATAAACGGTTTAGCATTGTGAACAGGTAAAACAGGGTCATCCTGTATCTGATTGTTACTGTGTAAACTAGGCTACGTTTGAAATGTATTTTGCTTAACAGTGTAAACTTTTTAAACTTGGCACTAAAATTCAGTCACTCAGAGCTCAAGTCTGGATGACTAAGTGTTACAGCACACCACTGGTTGCACAATTTAATGTCACTTCTGCCTAGAGCCCTTATAAGCTACTTCTTCCCACCCTTTCGCCACAGGGATTTGCTACATGATGGTCAACGCCTGGATAACTTGTACTCCTACTGGTCTTGCTTACCCCATCTCCCAAACTCTCCTCCATGAGTACTCCACAGGGGAATGCCATCATGTGCAGCTATTGTGCACGGGAGCCTACTCTAAACAGCAGGTGAACGTTCGATCTTCTGAAGGCCTGTACAACACTCAACCTCAGAATGACAATGCATCCTTTGCAACGGAGCAGGAACCGGTCTTAATACTGGTCTCGGCATCCAATTGAAGCTCTATTTCTGGCAGTTAACAAGGAGCCTGCTTGACACAAGCAGAATTTTCTGCACCTATCAACTCCTCGGACTAGAACCTAATTTTAGCTATCTGTATACACAGTTTGAAAACGTCCCTCTTCTCCCACTCCCCTTTCTCAATTAGAGTCAGACCCTGGTAAACCAGTCCTAGAGGACACTGAATCAGAAGGGAAACAAGGAGATTGAAGCAGTGTCGGAGGAATCTGCAGAAGATTTCTTTCCCTTATATTGGACAGTGCGCTTAATGCAAACGCTGAAAATCTCATTGCCTTTGTCAGCAAAAGCCTTGGTAATGTGCAAATACACTCCTCTTTGTCTCAACAGGCACCTTTTGGCCACAAAGAGACCTACAAAGGCTTGCTAAATATTCCCTGTTCATGAACAGATTGAATGTGCAGTCAATGACGGTTAGGTAACGCCTGAAAGGATTTTTACTCCCCCAAAAATCTTTGCTGAACTCTATCTTGAAAGCGTTTACAAACAAGTGGGCTATTCCTGGGGCTGACCATGCCATATGTGTCCTAAACAAACCTCTCACTGTACCTATTGGAGATGTTTTATCTTTTAAAGTTTCTGCTTACAGAAACTTTGAGATGCTTTTGAAAGTTTTTTTTCTTTTCAGACCCAGCCCTGCAACCAGCTCTTGCTGCTATCTCTGTGTGTTAGAACACAATTAACTGGACCCAGTTCTTCAGGATTATGTGTTTGCAGAGCAATTACTCCAGCTTCCCCCTGCTCTTCCCCCTTTTTTTTTTTTTTTTTTTTTTTAATGTAGATGCCCTTAAACATGCCACAAGCCAAATGTCCAGAATGACATCATTCTCTGTTCATATGCACAAAATTATTTCCCTAAAGGCTTGGACCGCCTCATTCAAACACTGTTCAAGGATAGTCAGTCAGATTTGCTGAAGGCCCTGAACCACTTCTTGATCCAGTACCACAACAAGACAGGTTCAGGAGTTTCTACTTAAGCCTGTTCAAGGTACCAATGCCCAATTGGAGGTAGCCTTCCTATCCTGGAATTAAATCCCACAACAAATTCCTCCAAAGTTTCAAATTAAATTTACAAGGTCAGTTATTGCCTTACTGAGATAAGGGGAACACATGACACCCATAAGCATCTTGGATATGTATCTACATGTTCCCATTTACCCACCTCATCGGCAGTTTCTACACTTTGCATTGGTAGATGATCACTTCAAGGCTTTCGATCTGTCCTCTGCTACCAGGGTTTTCACAAAGATCTTAGCACCCTTGCTTTTTCTCTTCTCAGAACTTGGGGTATCCAGGTGACAGGCTATGTAAAAGATCATCTGGAGGATTCATCTGCCTTTACAACTTTCAGCGAATGGCCAAAAGTCAATTCAGTGATTTCAGACTTTTGGGTGGGTGATAAACTTCAACAAATTTTCTCTGCAGCCTTCCATGCGTCTAGAGTATCTATGTCTTCACCTAAATACATTCCAGGTAAAGTTCTCTCCTCCAGAAAAGAACATTCTTTCTATAAGAACTCATGCTCAACAATTTGGGGCAGTGAGCGCGCACACACTTGAAGCTGGGACTGAGAGGCACATACTGAGCAGAAGGATAGAAAGAGCAGAGTGACAGTGGTGGGGAGGGCGTAAAGCCACCCCCCCCCCCAATATGAATGTTCTGAGGTATTATGACAGGGAAGCTGGGGTTCTGTAACTACTGAGGTGCTGAGAGTTTTACGGACATGAAGGGCTGTGTAGTCAGCAATTGAGAGCAGGAGGAGAGGATGCCATTGAACGAGTAATAAAACAAGTTTCTTTCAGGGCAAATTACAATAACCTTAATTACTATGTAGTGATATAACAAAATCCCACCAAAAAAAATTGAAAAATACCCCCCACCCGGCTGCTACAGATACAGAAAATGCATTCACTTCACATATAGAATATACATAACAAAACAGTGTTGTGCTTCCTAAATAACTACCAATAAATCCTTAAATAAGAATAAATGAATAACTTACATGTTCCCTGACTGAGAATAGTGTACAATAATGAAATATACATGTTCCCTAAATGGGAATAGGGAACAATAAACAATAAAGTCCACACACTGAAAAAAATGTATTGAATAAAACGTCCAAATGCACAAATATAATCCTTAGAGTCTTCTGCACAAAAACGCACAACACACCACCAGGGCATAAAAGTGCTTTCCTCCACCTCAGTATCCTAGCTGCTCACGTTCTGACCCCTGTTTCACCAGGTCAGAAAGAGCAGGTTCCCTCTCTGGGATACAAATGGATCAGCTGGTCATGGATTAGATGGATATCAGCCGGTACAAATTCCCTCAATGGGGTCTGGCGCACGTAAGAATAGAAAAGGCAAAATCCAGTGCGCTCTGTATATCAAAATGGTTTATTTCATCATTAAAACATTACTCACAAACGCAGCACTTAAGCAGTGTGGGCTCAGGATGCAAAGACATGACAAGATGCCACTGCCACTCCTTCCCCCTATACGCATTACGTCAAATGGGCTACTACACCACCGTGACTTCTTCAGTAAGAGTTGGAGATGTTGGCCGAGTGATTATGCAGCAAGAGTACGTGGAGAGGATGCAAGGGGGGCAGCAGGAGAAGAGAATACCCGGGGCCATGTGATCAGCAAGTGGGAAAAGGAGAGAATGCCAAGGGCTGTATGACCAGGAAACAAGAGGAGAGTATGCTAGGGGCTATGGGAGCAGGAGCAAAGAATGCTGGAAGCTGTATGATCAGGAGTTGAGGATATTGAGGAGTATTTGATCAGGGAGAGGAGAGGACTCTGGGAGCTGTATGATCAGGAAACAGAAGGAAAGAATGCCGGAAGCCACATGATCAGGCAGCAGGAGTTTGATACTGAGGGCTGTGTGATCAGGGAGCAGGAGAGGATGTTGGGAGCTGTATGATCACCTAATGGGAGTAGGAGGATAAGAATGCATGATCACTAAATAGGAGCAGGAGTAGAGGATGCCAGGGGCCGTGTGATCAGTGAGCAGGAACAGGAGGTGAGGACATCGGGGGCTGTGCCATCAGTGATGGGAACAAAAGGAGAGGACAACAGGGGGCCTTGTGAGCAAGCAGAGAAGATGCTGGGGCTGTGTGATCGGTGTGCAGAAGATCTCTTACAGGAGGAAAAAAAAAAACGCTCAGAATAAAACAAAGTTGAGAAGGAAGTTTAAGCATATATTCTTCAAAATATTTCTAATTTCTCTTATATTCACCGCCCGACACAGCTCCTCTCTTAGCCATTGGGTTGTTTGCCCTATTACTAGGAGATACTAGGCATTAGTTGTAACACAACACACATAACTCTTAGGTCCACCCAGGGGCCGGTGCCTTGGGCAACAACCATCTAGTCTGCAAGGCAGACCTTAGTTTTATTTTGCCTAGTGAAGGAGAAGGACCTAGGAACCCTGCAGGCCTTTTTATGTAGAAGCATGACTTTTTGCGCAAGATGAATGATCCTGTGATCTACTATCAACAGCCGGCTGTTGGAGCACTTATCACAGCTGTGCGTGATACCCTGAAGATTCAGGAGCCAGCAGATCCCTCTGCTGATTTACCGGTCCCTTTTGGGTCCCGCAAGCCAGCACGTTCACCAAAGGTGTTCCCGTATCTAACTTATTTTGACAAGTTAATTTACAAGGAATGGGGTCGCCTGCAACGGACCTTTTTCGGTCCCCAAATACATGGTGGTCTGTTACCCTTTTGAGGAAAGCCTTTTCAAAAAATGGTCGGCTCCTCCGGTCGTGGACCCTCTAGTATCCAGGTTAAATAAAGTAACCACGATTCCAGTTGAGGGGACTCCTGCATTCAAGGATCCCACAGACAGGAAGGCCGAGGCAGTGGCTCGCTCCTTGTTTACGCTTGTGGGGTCAGCCGTGCGACCAGCACTGGCATCCACACTTGTTTCGCAGACACTGACTGAGTGGGCAAAACGTTTTCACTGTGAATTGGGAGAGCAACAGGCTTCTCCTGTCTGCGTGGAACTAGCAGACCAACTAGTGAAAGGCCTTAAGTACGTCTGTGATGTGGCCCTGGATACTCTCCCTCTGGGCTTCAGTGTCCGCTGTGGTGCTGAGGCGCCCGATTTGGTTAAAATGCTGGTCTGCTGACCAGGCATCCAAAAAAGCCCTGACGGATCTTCCCTTCCTTGGCGACCGGCTCTTTGGAGCCTCCTTGGATGACATCATTAAAAATGCCACTGGTGGTAAGAGTACCCTACTCCCACAAGCCAGGAAGGCTAAGGAGCCGCACCGTAGGCAAGGGCCCTCTTCTTCCCCTCACAAGCGGCTTTTTCATCTGCCCGGAGCTTCGACAATACGTCACCAGCCTGTCAGGACTACCACGGACGGACAAAAACGTCCCTGGAACCACAAGTCTACCAAGCCTGCGAATAAAAGTGCTACCACATGAAGGTTTGCCCCCACCCATGTCTCGGGTGGGGGGTCGCCTTCGGGAGTTTGCAACCCGGTAGTCCTCTCGGTTATCTGACCATTGGGTCTGCGATCTGATTTCCACAGGCTACAAGATAGAGTTTCTCTCTTGGCCACCAAACAGATTCTTCCCCTTCAGCATACCCGTATCCCCGGCTCGTCAGGAGGCCCTCTAGGGGGAAGTAAGGGACCTGCTGAATCGCGGGGTGGTTATACCGTTTCTGGAATCGGAACGTTTCCAGGGATTCTACTCAAATCTGTTTGTAGTTCCCAAGAAGGAAGGGGTACGTTCAATCTTGGACCTAAAAGCCCTCAATCACTTTTTAAAAGTGCAGAGGTTCAGAATGGAATCAGGTGGCTCAGTAGTCGCTGCACTCCATCAAGGGGACTCCCTGGCGTCCTTAGACATCCAGGATGCATACCTGCACATATCCGTATGCCTTTGGCATCAAAAATGTCTGCGGTTTACAGTCGGGGAAGCCCACTACCAGATTGTGGCTCTTCCTTTTGGTCTGGCATCAGCCCCCCAAGTCTTTACCAAGGTATTGGCTCCAGTTTTGGCATTGCTGCAGCAACATGGAATCGCGATCGTGGGATACCCAGATGATCTCCTCCTGAGGGTATCTTCCGCCTCAGAGTTGGAGGATGTGGCGATCACCATGCAGGCCCTGCAAGAATTTGGGTGGTTGTTGAACTTAAAGAAGTCGGTGATTGTACCGACCCACCGTCTGGAGTACATAGGCTTGCTTCTGGACTCCATGGAAGCGAGAGTTTTTCTCCCTTCAGACAAACTGTAGACTCTCAGATCCACTGTAAAACTGCTTATGAACCGCAAGTGGGTGTCACTCTGCTTTTGCATGGGAGTCCTGGGTCTCATAGTAGCCTCCTTCGAGGCAGTACCTTATGCCCAGTTCCACACCAGAGTCCTGCAGAAGGAGATTTTGGCCAAATGGGACAAATCTCAGTTGTCCCTGGATCGTCAGATCCAGGTGAGCCAGTCAGTCAGAGACTCACTGTTCTGGTGGCTGAGGTCCCCGATGATTCAGTCCGGTTAATCGCTCCTGCCTCTGAAGTGGACAGTGATCACAACGGACACCGGCCTATCCGGCTAGGATGGAGTGATGGGGGTTCAGTCGGCTCAGGGCCTCTGGTCGTCGGAAGAATCCAAGTTGCCGATCAATCTGCTCGAGTTGAGAGTGATCAGGCTATGCCCCTCCACATGGTTGATGAGAATTCAGGAGCGTCCGATCAGGATTCAGTCAGACAACGCCACGGTTGTGGCATACGTCAATTACCAAGGGGGAACAAGAAGCTGCACAGGAGGTCGCTCATGTACTTCGGTGGGCAGAGCAACACGTACCGGCCCTGTCAGCCATTTACATGCCGAGAGTGGAGAACTGGCAGACGGACTATCTTGAGTCGCCAGATGCTGGACCCAGGAGAATGGATGTTGCATCCAGAGATATTCAGGTTACTGTGCCTGAAGTGGGGCACACCAGACGTGGATCTTCTGGCCTCCTGTCTCAATCGGAAGGTGCCAAGATTCGTGTCCAGTACAAGAGATCCGTGGAAAGACACGTCAGTTGCGCTGGTGGCTCCGTGGGATCAGTACCAGCTGATCTACGCCTTTCCTCCACTGAAACTATTACCACGCCTGCTTCACAGAGTGGAAGCCAAGGGGATCCCAGTAATACTGGTTTCAGTACAAGCCTACGCCTTGAAGGGGCAGGTGCCCCCCTTTCCGGTCGCGGCCCTCTCCACAAGGGCAATCGGAACATCTTGGGCCTTCCGACACCAAGCGTCTGTCGCTCAGGTGTGTAAGGCGGCGACCTGGTCATCTGTCCACACGTTTGCCAAGTTCTACAAGGTAGACATCAGTGCATCGGCTTATGCCTGTTTTGGTCGCAAAGTTTTGCAGGCGGCCGTATAGTTGCAATTGAATATGCAATGTATATTACCCTTTTTCCTGTTTTTTCGGAAAAAAACAGTACCGCTAATTTAATGCTCTGTTGCATTACATTCCGCAGTTTTTGATGCGGTTATAGGTAGTCACTCCTGTTGAGGGTACCCTGTTTTTTTGTGGTGTTTTTTCCACGCGCTGTTTTTTGTGGGTAAAGTTTTATTAGTTCCCACTTGCCATGGTGGATGAGTTTTCGATGCTGTTTTTCCCACCCCTCGTTTGGCACTGCTTGGGGAAGTCCCAATGGCTAAGAGAGGAGCTGCTTGTTGAGGCACTGAGGTCTGCCTGGCAGACTGGAGGGTTGTTGCCCAAGGGACCGCCCCTGGACGGAACTAAGAGTTCTGAGTGTTGTGTTACAACTAATGCCTAGTATCTCCTAGTAATAGGGCAAACAACCCAATGGCTAAGAGAGGAGCTGTGTCAGTCGGTGATAGTAATAGTGACAAAATTAGAGGAAGATGGAGAGTCCTAAAAGTATTTCAGGGACTTGGTTACTATATTAAAGAAAAAAAAATCTCCAAGGCAGTTTTCTCAGAAATACTGCTTGTACCTTGAGCAACACCAGCGAGGCAGCAGGAGCTTAGAAAACTTAACAAGTGGCTAAGGCATTGGTGCAGGAAGGAGGGTTTCGGGTTCATGGCGAACTGGGCTAATGTTTTGGTCAGTTACCTGCTCTGTAGCAGGGATGGCATGCACCTAAATGGAGAGGGTACAGCTCCCTTGGAAGAGAAAATGGGCAAAAGATTGGAGGAAATTTGAAACTAGGTGTGGGGGGAGAGAATCAGAAAAAGCTGGAGCTGGAGTTGAGCAAGGGTTAGAGGGGGCTACTGTGGTAGGTATTGGTAGTGTAACTAGAGTATCAAAGGCTAATGCTTGTAGGCTGGCAGAAACCTACTGCAGCCTCAGAACAAACAAGGAGAAAGTAATATAGTACAAAATCAAAAGGCATGTACACAAATGCTAGATGTTTGGCTAATAAAACAGAAGAAATTGAACTGCTGATACATAAGGAAGATTATGACTTTGTGGCAGTATTAGAAACCTGGTTTCACACCTCACGTGACTGCCTAAGTACCAAGGGTACTCCCTGTATTGGAGGGACAGAGTAGGTAGAAGAAGGGGATGAATGTGCCTGTATCACAAGAGAGATATCTAATGAATATGAATGATGACATTACTAACGGGGCAAGGGAGGGGGTGGAATCCTTGTGGCTGGAGCTTCAAGGTGTAAAAACAAATGGGAATTTATTGATGGGTGTATGCTACAGGCCCTCTACCCCGAAGGATGAAGAGGAGACTGATCTCTTCTCATAGTTAGAAATGGCAGTGAGGCAGGGCAATGCTATTATCATGGGGGATAACCGAGACACCCAAAGTGCACCTTCCACCGTGAAGTATAAAAAAATATGCCCTTACCAGATAGATAGACTCTGCTATAGAAGCCTAACAAAACATGGATTCACACACCACATTAGAGATCATTCCATGGAAAGCAGATGAAAATGGCATTGAAATCAGCCTTGATTTTTTTTCATTTGTTCTTTTCATGCAAGTGATATAAAGGAAGAGAGAGATCGCCACATAGTGAAAAACCGTGGTATTTATTGAAGGAGTCCACAAGTCCAACAAAAGTAAAAATATCCTGGGTTAAAAGATTCTCCAGATCACAGAATGGCATGGTAAGTTGAGCCTAGAGTCTATGCTCAACTTATCATGCCAGTTTGTGATCTGCCGAATCTTTTAACCCAGGATATTTTTTACTTTTGTTGGACTCATTCAAAAAATACCACAGTTTTACACTATGTGGCGATCTCTCTTTCTTTATATCACTTGCATGAGAGAACAAGGAAAAGGAAAAACCAGCATGGCTTATTTCAATGCCATCTTCATCTGCTTTCCATAGATGGATCCTTAATGGGGTGTGTGAATCCATCCTTTGCTAAGCTCCTATAACGTGGAGTCTATCTATCTTCCACCCCTATAACCGGCCAATGGCTCTCCTTCTTTGTAAGATGTAAGTGAAGTGACAGTAAACTCTGGTATATTTTAAGTTTGTAGCTACATTTTATAGTCTGGTCTGGGGCGCTCACCTGAGAGCTTGAAGCGACTCCTTTTCTGCGGAAATTGTCTAGGGTGCTCAACTGGGAGCTAGAAGCTACATCAGGATGAAGCGACTCCTTTTCGATGGTAATTGTATGGGGCTCTCACCAGAGAGCCAGAAGCTACATCGGAATGAAGCGGCTTCTTTTCGGATATTGTTTAGTGTAAAAATAAATCCGACCTCCTCCACCCCTATAGCCAGCCAATGCCTCTCCTTCTTTGTAAGATGTAAATGAAGTGACAGTAAACTCTGGTATATTTTAAGTTTGTAGCTACATTTTGTAGACTGGTCTGGGGCGCTCACCTGAGAGCTTGAAGCTACATCGGGAGGAAGCAACTCTTTTTCGGTGGTAATTGTCTGGGGCGCTCACCTGAGAGACAGAAGCTACATCAGAATGAAGAGGCTCCTTTTCGGATATTGTTTAGTGTAAAAATAAATCCGGCCTCCTCCAACCCCTATAGCCGGCCAATGCCTCTCCTTCTTGGTAAGATGTAAATAAAGTGACAGTAAACTCTGGCATATTTTAAGTTTCTAGCTACATTTTGTAGTCTGGTCTGGTGCGCTCACCTGCGAGCATGAAGCTACATCAAGATGAAGCAACTCGTTTTCGGCAGAAATTGTCTAGGGTGCTTACCTGAGAGCTTGAAGCTACATCAGGATGAAGCAACTCCTTTTCGGTGGTAATTGTCTGGGGCGCTCACCAGAGAGCCAGAAGTTACATCAGAATGAAGCGGCTCCTTTTCGGATATTGTTTAGTGTAAAAATAACACCAGCTTCCTCCACCCCTATAGCTGGCCAATGCCTCTCCTTTGTAAGATGTAAATGATATGACAGTAAACTCTGGCATATTTTAAGTTTGTAGCTACATTTTGTAAACTGGACTGGGGTGCTCACCTGAGAGCTTGAAGTTACATCAGGATGAAGCGACTCCTTTTCGGTGGTAATTGTCTGGGGCGCTCACCTGAGAGCTAGAAGCTACATGAGGCTGAAGCGACTCTTTTTCGGCTAAAATTGTCTAGGGTGCTAAACTGAGAGCTTGAAGCTACATCAGGATGAAGTGACTCAGTTTCAGCGGAAATTGTCTAGGGTGCTAAACTGGATGAAGCAAATTATTTTCGGTGGTAATTGTCTGGGGCGCTCACCTGAGAGCTTGAAGCTACATGAGGGTGAAGCGATGCCTTTTCAGCGTAAATTGTCTAGGGTGCTAAATTGAGAGCTAGAAGCTACATCAGGATGAAGTGACTCCTTTTCGGTGGTGATTGTCTGGGGCTCTCACCAGAGAGCCAGAAGCTACATCAGAATGAAGCGGCTCCTTTTCAGATATTGTTTAGTGTAAAAATAAATCTAGCCTCCTCTATAGCTGGCCAATGCCTCTCATTCTTTGTAAGATGTAAAAGTGACAGTAAACTCTGGTATATTTTAAGTTTGTAGCTACATTTTGTAATCTGGTCTGGGGCGCTCACCTGAGAACTTGAAGCTACATCAGGATGAAGCGACTCCTTTTCGGCGGAAATTGTCTAGGGTGCTAAACTGAGAGCTTAAGGCTACATCAGGATGAAGCAACTCCTTTTTGGCGGAAATTGTCTAGGGTGCTAAACTGAGAGCTAGAAGCTACATTAGGATGAAGCGTCTCCTTTTCGGTGGTAATTGTGTGGGGCTCTCATCAGAGAGCCAGAAGCTACATCAGAATGAAGCTGCTCTTTTTCGGATATTGTTTAGCGTAAAAATAAATCCGGCCTCCTCCACCCCTTTAGCCAGCCAATGCCTCTCCTTCCCTGTAAGATGTAAATGAAATGACAGTAAACTCTGGTATATCTTAAGTTTGTAGCTACATTTTGTAGTCTGGTCTGGGACGCTCACCTGAGAGCTTGAAGCTACATGAGGCTAAAGCGACTCCTTTTCGGCGGATATTGTCTAGGGTGATAAACTGAGAGCTTCAAGCTACATCAGGATGAAGCGACTCCTTTTCTGTGGCAATTGTCTGGGGCTCTCATCAGAGACATTACTCACAAACGCAGCACTTAAGCAGTGTGGGCTCAGGATGCAAAGACATGACAAGATGCCACTGCCACTCCTTCCCCCTATACGCATTACGTCAAATGGGCTACTACACCACCGTGACTTCTTCAGTAAGAGTTGGAGATGTTGGCCGAGTGATTATGCAGCAAGAGTACGTGGAGAGGATGCAAGGGGGGCAGCAGGAGAAGAGAATACCCGGGGCCATGTGATCAGCAAGTGGGAAAAGGAGAGAATGCCAAGGGCTGTATGACCAGGAAACAAGAGGAGAGTATGCTAGGGGCTATGGGAGCAGGAGCAAAGAATGCTGGAAGCTGTATGATCAGGAGTTGAGGATATTGAGGAGTATTTGATCAGGGAGAGGAGAGGACTCTGGGAGCTGTATGATCAGGAAACAGAAGGAAAGAATGCCGGAAGCCACATGATCAGGCAGCAGGAGTTTGATACTGAGGGCTGTGTGATCAGGGAGCAGGAGAGGATGTTGGGAGCTGTATGATCACCTAATGGGAGTAGGAGGATAAGAATGCATGATCACTAAATAGGAGCAGGAGTAGAGGATGCCAGGGGCCGTGTGATCAGTGAGCAGGAACAGGAGGTGAGGACATCGGGGGCTGTGCCATCAGTGATGGGAACAAAAGGAGAGGACAACAGGGGGCCTTGTGAGCAAGCAGAGAAGATGCTGGGGCTGTGTGATCGGTGTGCAGAAGATCTCTTACAGGAGGAAAAAAAAAAACGCTCAGAATAAAACAAAGTTGAGAAGGAAGTTTAAGCATATATTCTTCAAAATATTTCTAATTTCTCTTATATTCACCGCCCGACACAGCTCCTCTCTTAGCCATTGGGTTGTTTGCCCTATTACTAGGAGATACTAGGCATTAGTTGTAACACAACACACATAACTCTTAGGTCCACCCAGGGGCCGGTGCCTTGGGCAACAACCATCTAGTCTGCAAGGCAGACCTTAGTTTTATTTTGCCTAGTGAAGGAGAAGGACCTAGGAACCCTGCAGGCCTTTTTATGTAGAAGCATGACTTTTTGCGCAAGATGAATGATCCTGTGATCTACTATCAACAGCCGGCTGTTGGAGCACTTATCACAGCTGTGCGTGATACCCTGAAGATTCAGGAGCCAGCAGATCCCTCTGCTGATTTACCGGTCCCTTTTGGGTCCCGCAAGCCAGCACGTTCACCAAAGGTGTTCCCGTATCTAACTTATTTTGACAAGTTAATTTACAAGGAATGGGGTCGCCTGCAACGGACCTTTTTCGGTCCCCAAATACATGGTGGTCTGTTACCCTTTTGAGGAAAGCCTTTTCAAAAAATGGTCGGCTCCTCCGGTCGTGGACCCTCTAGTATCCAGGTTAAATAAAGTAACCACGATTCCAGTTGAGGGGACTCCTGCATTCAAGGATCCCACAGACAGGAAGGCCGAGGCAGTGGCTCGCTCCTTGTTTACGCTTGTGGGGTCAGCCGTGCGACCAGCACTGGCATCCACACTTGTTTCGCAGACACTGACTGAGTGGGCAAAACGTTTTCACTGTGAATTGGGAGAGCAACAGGCTTCTCCTGTCTGCGTGGAACTAGCAGACCAACTAGTGAAAGGCCTTAAGTACGTCTGTGATGTGGCCCTGGATACTCTCCCTCTGGGCTTCAGTGTCCGCTGTGGTGCTGAGGCGCCCGATTTGGTTAAAATGCTGGTCTGCTGACCAGGCATCCAAAAAAGCCCTGACGGATCTTCCCTTCCTTGGCGACCGGCTCTTTGGAGCCTCCTTGGATGACATCATTAAAAATGCCACTGGTGGTAAGAGTACCCTACTCCCACAAGCCAGGAAGGCTAAGGAGCCGCACCGTAGGCAAGGGCCCTCTTCTTCCCCTCACAAGCGGCTTTTTCATCTGCCCGGAGCTTCGACAATACGTCACCAGCCTGTCAGGACTACCACGGACGGACAAAAACGTCCCTGGAACCACAAGTCTACCAAGCCTGCGAATAAAAGTGCTACCACATGAAGGTTTGCCCCCACCCATGTCTCGGGTGGGGGGTCGCCTTCGGGAGTTTGCAACCCGGTAGTCCTCTCGGTTATCTGACCATTGGGTCTGCGATCTGATTTCCACAGGCTACAAGATAGAGTTTCTCTCTTGGCCACCAAACAGATTCTTCCCCTTCAGCATACCCGTATCCCCGGCTCGTCAGGAGGCCCTCTAGGGGGAAGTAAGGGACCTGCTGAATCGCGGGGTGGTTATACCGTTTCTGGAATCGGAACGTTTCCAGGGATTCTACTCAAATCTGTTTGTAGTTCCCAAGAAGGAAGGGGTACGTTCAATCTTGGACCTAAAAGCCCTCAATCACTTTTTAAAAGTGCAGAGGTTCAGAATGGAATCAGGTGGCTCAGTAGTCGCTGCACTCCATCAAGGGGACTCCCTGGCGTCCTTAGACATCCAGGATGCATACCTGCACATATCCGTATGCCTTTGGCATCAAAAATGTCTGCGGTTTACAGTCGGGGAAGCCCACTACCAGATTGTGGCTCTTCCTTTTGGTCTGGCATCAGCCCCCCAAGTCTTTACCAAGGTATTGGCTCCAGTTTTGGCATTGCTGCAGCAACATGGAATCGCGATCGTGGGATACCCAGATGATCTCCTCCTGAGGGTATCTTCCGCCTCAGAGTTGGAGGATGTGGCGATCACCATGCAGGCCCTGCAAGAATTTGGGTGGTTGTTGAACTTAAAGAAGTCGGTGATTGTACCGACCCACCGTCTGGAGTACATAGGCTTGCTTCTGGACTCCATGGAAGCGAGAGTTTTTCTCCCTTCAGACAAACTGTAGACTCTCAGATCCACTGTAAAACTGCTTATGAACCGCAAGTGGGTGTCACTCTGCTTTTGCATGGGAGTCCTGGGTCTCATAGTAGCCTCCTTCGAGGCAGTACCTTATGCCCAGTTCCACACCAGAGTCCTGCAGAAGGAGATTTTGGCCAAATGGGACAAATCTCAGTTGTCCCTGGATCGTCAGATCCAGGTGAGCCAGTCAGTCAGAGACTCACTGTTCTGGTGGCTGAGGTCCCCGATGATTCAGTCCGGTTAATCGCTCCTGCCTCTGAAGTGGACAGTGATCACAACGGACACCGGCCTATCCGGCTAGGATGGAGTGATGGGGGTTCAGTCGGCTCAGGGCCTCTGGTCGTCGGAAGAATCCAAGTTGCCGATCAATCTGCTCGAGTTGAGAGTGATCAGGCTATGCCCCTCCACATGGTTGATGAGAATTCAGGGGCGTCCGATCAGGATTCAGTCAGACAACGCCACGGTTGTGGCATACGTCAATTACCAAGGGGGAACAAGAAGCTGCACAGGAGGTCGCTCATGTACTTCGGTGGGCAGAGCAACACGTACCGGCCCTGTCAGCCATTTACATGCCGAGAGTGGAGAACTGGCAGACGGACTATCTTGAGTCGCCAGATGCTGGACCCAGGAGAATGGATGTTGCATCCAGAGATATTCAGGTTACTGTGCCTGAAGTGGGGCACACCAGACGTGGATCTTCTGGCCTCCTGTCTCAATCGGAAGGTGCCAAGATTCGTGTCCAGTACAAGAGATCCGTGGAAAGACACGTCAGTTGCGCTGGTGGCTCCGTGGGATCAGTACCAGCTGATCTACGCCTTTCCTCCACTGAAACTATTACCACGCCTGCTTCACAGAGTGGAAGCCAAGGGGATCCCAGTAATACTGGTTTCAGTACAAGCCTACGCCTTGAAGGGGCAGGTGCCCCCCTTTCCGGTCGCGGCCCTCTCCACAAGGGCAATCGGAACATCTTGGGCCTTCCGACACCAAGCGTCTGTCGCTCAGGTGTGTAAGGCGGCGACCTGGTCATCTGTCCACACGTTTGCCAAGTTCTACAAGGTAGACATCAGTGCATCGGCTTATGCCTGTTTTGGTCGCAAAGTTTTGCAGGCGGCCGTATAGTTGCAATTGAATATGCAATGTATATTACCCTTTTTCCTGTTTTTTCGGAAAAAAACAGTACCGCTAATTTAATGCTCTGTTGCATTACATTCCGCAGTTTTTGATGCGGTTATAGGTAGTCACTCCTGTTGAGGGTACCCTGTTTTTTTGTGGTGTTTTTTCCACGCGCTGTTTTTTGTGGGTAAAGTTTTATTAGTTCCCACTTGCCATGGTGGATGAGTTTTCGATGCTGTTTTTCCCACCCCTCGTTTGGCACTGCTTGGGGAAGTCCCAATGGCTAAGAGAGGAGCTGCTTGTTGAGGCACTGAGGTCTGCCTGGCAGACTGGAGGGTTGTTGCCCAAGGGACCGCCCCTGGACGGAACTAAGAGTTCTGAGTGTTGTGTTACAACTAATGCCTAGTATCTCCTAGTAATAGGGCAAACAACCCAATGGCTAAGAGAGGAGCTGTGTCAGTCGGTGATAGTAATAGTGACAAAATTAGAGGAAGATGGAGAGTCCTAAAAGTATTTCAGGGACTTGGTTACTATATTAAAGAAAAAAAAATCTCCAAGGCAGTTTTCTCAGAAATACTGCTTGTACCTTGAGCAACACCAGCGAGGCAGCAGGAGCTTAGAAAACTTAACAAGTGGCTAAGGCATTGGTGCAGGAAGGAGGGTTTCGGGTTCATGGCGAACTGGGCTAATGTTTTGGTCAGTTACCTGCTCTGTAGCAGGGATGGCATGCACCTAAATGGAGAGGGTACAGCTCCCTTGGAAGAGAAAATGGGCAAAAGATTGGAGGAAATTTGAAACTAGGTGTGGGGGGAGAGAATCAGAAAAAGCTGGAGCTGGAGTTGAGCAAGGGTTAGAGGGGGCTACTGTGGTAGGTATTGGTAGTGTAACTAGAGTATCAAAGGCTAATGCTTGTAGGCTGGCAGAAACCTACTGCAGCCTCAGAACAAACAAGGAGAAAGTAATATAGTACAAAATCAAAAGGCATGTACACAAATGCTAGATGTTTGGCTAATAAAACAGAAGAAATTGAACTGCTGATACATAAGGAAGATTATGACTTTGTGGCAGTATTAGAAACCTGGTTTCACACCTCACGTGACTGCCTAAGTACCAAGGGTACTCCCTGTATTGGAGGGACAGAGTAGGTAGAAGAAGGGGATGAATGTGCCTGTATCACAAGAGAGATATCTAATGAATATGAATGATGACATTACTAACGGGGCAAGGGAGGGGGTGGAATCCTTGTGGCTGGAGCTTCAAGGTGTAAAAACAAATGGGAATTTATTGATGGGTGTATGCTACAGGCCCTCTACCCCGAAGGATGAAGAGGAGACTGATCTCTTCTCATAGTTAGAAATGGCAGTGAGGCAGGGCAATGCTATTATCATGGGGGATAACCGAGACACCCAAAGTGCACCTTCCACCGTGAAGTATAAAAAAATATGCCCTTACCAGATAGATAGACTCTGCTATAGAAGCCTAACAAAACATGGATTCACACACCACATTAGAGATCATTCCATGGAAAGCAGATGAAAATGGCATTGAAATCAGCCTTGATTTTTTTTCATTTGTTCTTTTCATGCAAGTGATATAAAGGAAGAGAGAGATCGCCACATAGTGAAAAACCGTGGTATTTATTGAAGGAGTCCACAAGTCCAACAAAAGTAAAAATATCCTGGGTTAAAAGATTCTCCAGATCACAGAATGGCATGGTAAGTTGAGCCTAGAGTCTATGCTCAACTTATCATGCCAGTTTGTGATCTGCCGAATCTTTTAACCCAGGATATTTTTTACTTTTGTTGGACTCATTCAAAAAATACCACAGTTTTACACTATGTGGCGATCTCTCTTTCTTTATATCACTTGCATGAGAGAACAAGGAAAAGGAAAAACCAGCATGGCTTATTTCAATGCCATCTTCATCTGCTTTCCATAGATGGATCCTTAATGGGGTGTGTGAATCCATCCTTTGCTAAGCTCCTATAACGTGGAGTCTATCTATCTTCCACCCCTATAACCGGCCAATGGCTCTCCTTCTTTGTAAGATGTAAGTGAAGTGACAGTAAACTCTGGTATATTTTAAGTTTGTAGCTACATTTTATAGTCTGGTCTGGGGCGCTCACCTGAGAGCTTGAAGCGACTCCTTTTCTGCGGAAATTGTCTAGGGTGCTCAACTGGGAGCTAGAAGCTACATCAGGATGAAGCGACTCCTTTTCGATGGTAATTGTATGGGGCTCTCACCAGAGAGCCAGAAGCTACATCGGAATGAAGCGGCTTCTTTTCGGATATTGTTTAGTGTAAAAATAAATCCGACCTCCTCCACCCCTATAGCCAGCCAATGCCTCTCCTTCTTTGTAAGATGTAAATGAAGTGACAGTAAACTCTGGTATATTTTAAGTTTGTAGCTACATTTTGTAGACTGGTCTGGGGCGCTCACCTGAGAGCTTGAAGCTACATCGGGAGGAAGCAACTCTTTTTCGGTGGTAATTGTCTGGGGCGCTCACCTGAGAGACAGAAGCTACATCAGAATGAAGAGGCTCCTTTTCGGATATTGTTTAGTGTAAAAATAAATCCGGCCTCCTCCAACCCCTATAGCCGGCCAATGCCTCTCCTTCTTGGTAAGATGTAAATAAAGTGACAGTAAACTCTGGCATATTTTAAGTTTCTAGCTACATTTTGTAGTCTGGTCTGGTGCGCTCACCTGCGAGCATGAAGCTACATCAAGATGAAGCAACTCGTTTTCGGCAGAAATTGTCTAGGGTGCTTACCTGAGAGCTTGAAGCTACATCAGGATGAAGCAACTCCTTTTCGGTGGTAATTGTCTGGGGCGCTCACCAGAGAGCCAGAAGTTACATCAGAATGAAGCGGCTCCTTTTCGGATATTGTTTAGTGTAAAAATAACACCAGCTTCCTCCACCCCTATAGCTGGCCAATGCCTCTCCTTTGTAAGATGTAAATGATATGACAGTAAACTCTGGCATATTTTAAGTTTGTAGCTACATTTTGTAAACTGGACTGGGGTGCTCACCTGAGAGCTTGAAGTTACATCAGGATGAAGCGACTCCTTTTCGGTGGTAATTGTCTGGGGCGCTCACCTGAGAGCTAGAAGCTACATGAGGCTGAAGCGACTCTTTTTCGGCTAAAATTGTCTAGGGTGCTAAACTGAGAGCTTGAAGCTACATCAGGATGAAGTGACTCAGTTTCAGCGGAAATTGTCTAGGGTGCTAAACTGGATGAAGCAAATTATTTTCGGTGGTAATTGTCTGGGGCGCTCACCTGAGAGCTTGAAGCTACATGAGGGTGAAGCGATGCCTTTTCAGCGTAAATTGTCTAGGGTGCTAAATTGAGAGCTAGAAGCTACATCAGGATGAAGTGACTCCTTTTCGGTGGTGATTGTCTGGGGCTCTCACCAGAGAGCCAGAAGCTACATCAGAATGAAGCGGCTCCTTTTCAGATATTGTTTAGTGTAAAAATAAATCTAGCCTCCTCTATAGCTGGCCAATGCCTCTCATTCTTTGTAAGATGTAAAAGTGACAGTAAACTCTGGTATATTTTAAGTTTGTAGCTACATTTTGTAATCTGGTCTGGGGCGCTCACCTGAGAACTTGAAGCTACATCAGGATGAAGCGACTCCTTTTCGGCGGAAATTGTCTAGGGTGCTAAACTGAGAGCTTAAGGCTACATCAGGATGAAGCAACTCCTTTTTGGCGGAAATTGTCTAGGGTGCTAAACTGAGAGCTAGAAGCTACATTAGGATGAAGCGTCTCCTTTTCGGTGGTAATTGTGTGGGGCTCTCATCAGAGAGCCAGAAGCTACATCAGAATGAAGCTGCTCTTTTTCGGATATTGTTTAGCGTAAAAATAAATCCGGCCTCCTCCACCCCTTTAGCCAGCCAATGCCTCTCCTTCCCTGTAAGATGTAAATGAAATGACAGTAAACTCTGGTATATCTTAAGTTTGTAGCTACATTTTGTAGTCTGGTCTGGGACGCTCACCTGAGAGCTTGAAGCTACATGAGGCTAAAGCGACTCCTTTTCGGCGGATATTGTCTAGGGTGATAAACTGAGAGCTTCAAGCTACATCAGGATGAAGCGACTCCTTTTCTGTGGCAATTGTCTGGGGCTCTCATCAGAGAGCCAGAAACTACATCAGAATGAAGCAGCTACTTTTCAGATATTTTTTAGTGTAAAAATAAATCCGGCCTCCGCCGCTATAGCTGGCCAATGCCTCTCCTTCAATGTAAGATGTAAATGAAGTGACAGTAAACTCTGGTATATTTTAAGTTTGTAGCTACATTTTGTAGTCTGGTCTGGGGCGCTCACCTGAGAGCTTGAAGCTACATCAGGATGAAGCGACTCCTTTTCGGTGGTCATTGTCTGGGGCTCTCACCTAAGAGACAGAAGCTACATCAGGATGAAGCGGCACCTTTACGGATATTGTTTTGTGTAAAAATAAATCCGGCCTCCTCCACCCCTATAGCCGGCCAATGCCTGTCCTTCTTTGTAAGATGTAAATTAAATGAAAGTAAACTCTGGTATATTTTAAGTTTGTAGCTAAATTTTGTTGTCTTGTCTGGGGCGCTTACCTGAGAGCTTGAAGCTACATCAGGATGAAGCGACTCCTTTTCGGTGGTAATTGTCTTGGGCACTCACCTGAGAGACAGAAGCTACATCAGAATAAAGCGGCTCCTTTTCGGATATTGTTTAGTGTAAAAATAAATCTGGCCTCCTCCACATTTAATGTGGAATGGAAGAAATTAAACTTAAATATACAAATAGAATCTTCTATTATATAGAATGATTTTTAGCTGCCGCTTACAGGCTTATTCAAAACTGAATAATGCTAAACTTCAAACATAAACAAATCTCCATAAAGTGTAGATCTAGCAGCACTGATCAGTTATTTATAAATATGGCCTCCTCCACGCCTATAGCCGGCCAATGCCTCTCCTTCTTTGTAAGATGTAAATGAAATGAAAGTAAACTCTGGTATATTTTAAGTTTGTAGCTACATTTTGTAGTCTGGTCTGGGGCGCTCATCTGAGAGCTTGAAGCTACATCGGGAGGAAGCAACTCTTTTTCGGTGGTAATTGTCTGGGGCGCTCACCTGAGAGACAGAAGCTACATCAGAATGAAGAGGCTCCTTTTCGGATATTGTTTAGTGTAAAAATAAATCCGGCCTCCTCCACCCCTAAAGCCGGCCAATGCCTCTCCTTCTTTGTAAGATGTAAATGAAATGAAAGTAAACTCTAGTATATTTTAAGTTTGTTTGTTTAAGTTTACAAAAAAAGTAATTATTTTTATTTTTATATTTTTTTAAATATAAGGATGCATACACAGGCATCCTAATTATCGATAGTAATGGGTTATGATTTTTTATGGAACTTTTTAATACGATCCTGAATAATATTATGTCCATCACGTGGCAGACCCTATTAATGAGTGCGGGAATGCTAGTGAGAGTTCCTGTCTTTCCGCATATCATATACAGGTGTGGCGTTTTTTTTTGGGTGACTTACAGAGCCAGAATTAATAAATTAACTAATGCAAGAGTATTATATTGCACATGTGTGGGTCGATATGTATATATTACAGTAATAGAATGGTTTTATGGTTTTAGTAATGTACATTTGTAATCTCATTTTTATAAATGTTGCTTGTTAATTCATATCTGCTAATGATCAGCGGCCGAATAACACTGATAAGTGTATGGATGAGCGGGGTCACGTCGTGCTCATACAAGCTGCTGAATCTCGTTAATTTTTATCTGCTAACGATCACCGGCCGATCAACATTGATTAGTGTATGGATGAGCGGTGTTATGCCTCGCTCATACAGGCTGCTGAATCTGCAGATTGGTATGGCTGAATGTCTTAGTTGAAGTGACCGGTGAGGGAGCCGTGCGCCAACGAGGAGTTAATATGCTAATTGACGACTCCATAGGCTTAAAAGAGAGTGAGCGCCCTGTGGCTCCACCCTCAGATGATGTCGGAATAATGAAACGCGTCAGTTTGGAGCCATACGGCAAGCAGAATCACGGCAGTGTCCTTGGATAGGCGGGCAGATCCTCCAGCTTCTACAGTTAGTCTCAGCAAGCTGCAGCGAGCAGTAGGAGAATCTGCACATATCTGATGCTATGAACTTAACAGTGAACCAATGTTTTGTGAACTTTGTTCTTTTGTGAGTGCATCATTTGATGATTTTACAAATATTATTAAAAAATCTGTTTTTATTATTAGTTAGTTATTATATTAGATTTATCTTTACTGAGATATTAAGGTGACATTAATACAGAGGCGGACGGAGGAGTGAGAATTTACATCACCGCTGAAGCATAGATATGTCTGATTAATCCGGTGGTCCCGTTAAGAGCAATACCAAAAGGGGGATCTCTTTCACACATCCCCCTGTGTTTTCCTTCTGCACGCGTGGAGGTGAACTTTATTGGTGTCAGCGTCTCACTGCAACTTTATTTATAAAGAGATTTATTTTCTCATACATATAGCTCTTGGACAATAATCCTTTATATAGGTTATATGGACTATATGGACTGAACTGATTGTTTGATTATACTAAAGAAGTAGATGTATAAATAACTGATCAGTGCTGCTAGATCTACACTTTATGGAGATTTGTTTATGTTTGAAGTTTAGCGTTATTTAGTTTTGAATAAGCCTGTAAGCGGCAGCTGAAAATCATTCTATATAATAGAAGATTCTATTTGTATATTTAAGTTTAATTTCTTCCATTCCACATTATATAGAGCTTGTATTTATAGAGAACAGGGCGGTTGTTTGTGATATATATATATATATATATATATATATATATATATATATATATATATATATATATAAAATATGCACAGGAAAAAAACAGGACATTTTCACCATTTACAAGGATTATAAATCAAGTAATACAAAAAGCTCCTTTAAAAGGTAATACCTTTAAAAAAAAAAAAACACTAATTGTAAATGATATCCCTTGTTTCTGTGCAAATATACATATAGATATCTATATCTAAATATATATATATATATATATATATATATATACACACACACACTCTCGGATGTACATTGGTGGGCGGAAGCTGCACTGTGGAGATGCCGGCGGTACACGCTGGCCAATGAACAGGCTCTCTTCTCCCCTATCCTGTGAGGATAAGGTGATTGGCTCTAGATGGCTTAGGATGGCCCGGGTATCGAGAGAGTGGTGAGCTGTATCTATGCTGTTTACACCCGGCTGGGAACTGACAAAGATTATATGCATACTCTCCTTTCCCATTGACACCAATTACAGTTCCTTCTGTTCCTGCGGTATTTGCATTGAGGGCAGATATTTCCAACAGTGCGAGCAGAGACTGCTACACTTGTCATTGCCCCAATTAATCATCAGGACCGCCCACCATCTCCCCATTGGAAATCCATTGGTGTTCTTTCATCACCATACCGGGACTGTGTACTACCCGGATCACACTTTCATATATTTTACACTGAAGTAATCTGTAGAGTCGCTATTCTCTTACATCTTACTGTATCTACTGAGCGGCCAGATCTGACAGTATTGTGAAGTTCTCCATTCTCTGAGTTATCTCATGCAGATTGAGTGGTTTATGGTATGAGTGTGGAGGCTGACTGTCTTTTTTTTATATGTTTACTGATTCAGAGGAACACACCCCAAATTTACCACCCTAACTCCTCCCACAACTTTTACACTACATAGAGTCTTCCTGGAAATGTATTCCCTCCTATCATCCTCACTTTTTTCCAAGAGCTGGGAATGATTAGTTTCAAAATGTCTATTTATATTCCACGTTCTGCTTACTACCGTTTCAGTACATAGAACGCAAAATGATCTGCCATTTTTTTCTATAATGCCATACATCTCGCTCCATGTCTCTTGAAAGGGTCGGCCACTGCTACTACCACTCCCTTTACTTAACCTTTGTTTTTTATTTTTTGGGTGCTCCATCAGTGGGCCAGTGACAGCAGATAGAATTATAGATAGCCAATTAGGGGTTAACTAGCCTAACAAGCTAACACAACCTCCCCCTCACTTATCTCAGTTATTGTGGGCAAGTCCATGGCACCCCAATAGTTGCTGCTAATGACGCTCACAGTTCCCGTTGGCACTCCGCTGTTCCCTGCTGTGGTGCGGTCGTAACTGACAGTCCCAGGAGTAGACTCTCTGTGCTGGCCTGACTGGAGAGAGGCGCGCACTGTTCCCGCGCTCCTCTCCTGCGGGTCCTCCCTCGCCGCGCTGATGACGTGTGTGCGCACGGCACGCACGCCTTACCAGCAGCCCCTGCGCTCAGAAAGGGGCGGCGGCGATACAGTAAGTGAGTGTGGGCGGGGGAGATCACACGTCCCGCCCCCCCGCGTTCCTCCAGCACAGATTCTTTCATCCTCGGCGGCCGTGCAGGAGCCGAGGATGAATCGCATGAAATCCTGTGCGTGTCACCCCAAATGGCTACGCGTGTCAGCACTGACACGCGTGTCATAGGTTCGCCATCACTGACATAGACAGTAATATACCGAAATTGTTCCCGATTGGTGTGCTATTACTTTGTGGAACGTTTGGAACGCCGAATGGTTCACGAAATATCATTGTTTTTGCAGCGAAATTTGCCCCATAGGAATGAATGGCGAAATGTTCAAAAAACTAGAGTGGGAGGTAACAAAAGCTGACAACCCCATGATCAGCTAAAACATTATGTCCACAACATGATCAGCCAAATAATTTATGACCACCCCATTATCAGCCAAAACATTATGACTACACCAATTTTTCAAAATAAATAAATAATAATTTTTGGAAAAAAAAATTGCCTCTAAATTTGGCTATAATAAGAATAAGAAAAGAATAATATATATGTGAGATAACAGTAAGTGGTCTTGCTATGCAAGAACACTTAATGATTAGATTGGGGGAGTTACCTCTTTTCTCTACACTGGTGACATTGGTGGGTGGCGCAGCTGGTCTAGACCCGCCCATGGTTTTCTCCGATCCTGTAATAAAAATGTCTGACTCGGCTTCAGGAAATGCCCTCCTCTCTCTCTCTCTCCCCCTAATTCAGCCTCTCTCCGCCCTCTTAGCGTGCAGCTGTGATTCTGTAGGAAGATATTAAGATGGGCGTGACGGAGAACCCGAGTGATGCTGCGCGCTTGCACTTGATTGGCTGTCGCTCTCACTGTCTCCAGAGCAGGCTCCGCCCACTCAATCCAGATAACAGCTCGCGGTTCTGCTATTGGTCAGTAGGCCAATGTGTACTCTTGCGTTGAGTATCAGCTCTGTGCACCACCCCTCTGTCCTCTCTTATCTCTCTACACACATTAGTCATTCCTGTCCTCCCCTCTAGCGGGTCACCCAGAGCTGGGTGTCATCAGGCAGCATGCTGTCCCTGCGAAGCCTCCTCTATAGCCTGTCCCAACAGCTCCGTCGGGGATCTGGGCATCACTCTGTCAGTACCAGCTGGGCTCCTGTCGGTGCCCCTTTCATTGTGAAGAAACAGAGGAGGCTGGATGTGTTCGGGAAGAGGACAGTGAGAGGCGGCCGGGGGTGTGAGCTGGCGCTGACCTATGACCCTGCATCTCCTGACCCCATCCCTTGTCTCCTAATGCTGACCTCTGACCCCAGCCCTCCTCTCCTAATGCTGACCTCTGACTCCAGCCCTCGTCTCCTAATGCTGACCTATGGCCCTGCATCTCCTGATCCCAGCCCTCCTCCCCTAATGCTGACCTATGACCCGCATCTCCTGACCCCAGCCCTCGTCTCCTAATGCTGACCTATGACCGTGCATAGCCTGAGCCCAGCTCTCGTTTCCTAATGCTGACCTATGACCCCGCATCTCCTGACCCCAACCCTCATCTCCTAATGCTGACCTATGACCCCGCATCTCCTGACCCAGCCCACGTCTCCTAATCCTGACCTATGACCCCGCATCTCCTGACCCCAGCCCTCGTCTCCTAATGCTGGCTTATGACCCTGCATCTCCTGACCCCAGCCCTTGTCTCCTAATTCTGACCTATGACCCCGCATCTCCTGACCCCAACCCTCATCTCCTAATGCTGACCTATGACGCCGCATCTCCTGACCCAGCCCTTGTCTCCTAATCCTGACCTATGACCCCGCATCTCCTGACCCCAGCCCTTGTCCAGATGCTGACCTGTGACCCCCTCTTCCAACCCTAATCTCCAGATCCCAACCCTCATCTCCTGGTGCTGACCTGTGACCCCTCAATCTTGCCCTCATCTCTTGATGCTCATCTCTTGAATGAATGAATGAATGAAATACTTGTATAGCGCACAATGCGAACTGAATCGCCTCTTGACCCCAGCCCTTGCCTCCAGATGCTGACTTGTGACACCCCCTGCTCTGACCCTCATGCCCAGATGCTGACCCAACCCCTGATGGGGGATCACCCTTATCCCCCAGTCTCCTAGGCACTGACTTTCTTCTCCTGACCAGTGTCTGCCAGTGCCAAACCTCATCTCCTGGCACTGCCCTTCATCTCCCACCCTTATCTATAAATCCCAGCACCAATCCATGTCTCCCTTTGCTGACCCTTGTCTCGTAGTGCTGACCTGTGAGTCCCTGCACTGACAGAACTTTTTTTTGGGCAGATTTGGGCATTTTTCTGCTTTTTACATCGGTGACCTTTTGACCTGTACAAAATCGCACGACTTTCTGGCAAAAGGTGTGACCGAGCCCTAAGTAATAAAATTAAATCTATACATTGCAAATTACAGGTAAACACAGAACCTCACTATTGATAAAAAATGCAAGATTCTGCAGTTCACTAAATGATCACCCCAGCATAAGTCTGAATGATGGATCCAGTTACTGTTTGGGACGAGAACTGATGTACTAGAGTTATAAATAAGCCTAATACACCAACTTGCAGTTATACATGGAAACTGTCATTCTCCTGCAACATAATCATCGGGTATAACAACAAAAAAAAAATCTTCCAAGCCAACATTAATGATTGAAGCATGTGATGAAACAGGTATGTACATTTGTACAGTATGAAAGTAGCAAAATCGAATATTCTAATGTTTATTCATGGGGGAAAAAAAATGGTTCAGGAAAATACCACATCTTTACCACTAGATGGTGCTGAAGATCATCGTAAATAAGTATACATGGGGCCATCCAGTATTTTTCTAAACCACAGTTTTTTACTTTGAATGGAGAAACATTCGACCTGTAGATAGAATATCCTTTGCTGTTTGCCCCATTCACACTGAACAGATTTATCTGCCAGTTTCACCAGACCAATAATTATGCTTTTTTTTTTTTTTTGTATATATATATATATATATATATATATATTTATGGCTGAAGCCCTATGACCGATACGTATCCGAACAATACAAACTTATCATGAGATACCCTATATGAAATGGACCTGAAAGTGTGCCCTGGTCTAATGGACGGTATACCAAAATGAGGGGGCATACCCAGTAATTAGAAATGAATGTGTTTGAAGAGAAATGTTTTGATAAATGCCCTAAAAAAGGGGATGGGAGGGTGGGTATTGCACACAGGAAACCGACAAAGACCACAGGCGAGTGGGCTGGTTAAATACCCCCCGGGCTCCTCCCATAAATTCAGGCCACCATACTGGCCTTCTTACTTATGGCTGAAGCCCTATGACCGATACGTATCCGAACAATACAAACTTATCATGAGATACCCTATATGAAATGGACCTGAAAGTGTGCCCTGGTCTAATGGACGGTATACCAAAATAAGGGGGCAAAACACTTAGGTAGGGATAAGAGAGTTTTATTGTTTCCAGCTTAACCTTTATTGAGCAAGTTGAGTGAATGCTCGAGACATCTCTACCTGTGGGTTAGGGATGTACCGAGTGAAGCAGGCCGATTTCCACCTGCCCAATCTTTTGATGACGTGGTCCGGGACCCCGTGCGGGGATGCGGATGAAGCTGCTCCGATGCGGAAGGAGTGGCCGGAATACTCACCGGGATTGAGGAGCAAGTTGCGGAGGAGAATCCTAACATGTTTAATGAACTGGCAGTTCGTTAACGGTTTGACCGGGAAGGGCAAAAGAGGGCTAGAGTCCGGGAGCTCGGGTAACCGAGAGAGTAACTGTGTAAGCACAGCGACCGGGCACCAGGCGTTGTTGGTTTTGTAGAGGTGGATATCTACGCCGGTGCCTGTTTGCTGGGTCTTGGTTACCGAGAGGTGGAGGATGAAGTGGTCCTGGTGACGGAGCAGATGACGTCTGCGAAGGACTGGAGTATGTGGGCTGTTCTGAGTGAACTCGCTGGGCCGTAGGAAGCCATAGTAGGCCAGGTAAATGGCTGCCTGTATGACCAGACTGGGGAGAACACCGAAGGGGTAACTGGTAAGCATGGTGGACATGTGCCTGAAGATGGAACTGGTGATGGGGAGCCGTTTGACTTTTATTGGCGGCTGTTGCTTCTGGATGCCGCGCAGGATGGCTCGGATCGCGTGGGACGAGAAGATGGACGGCTTGGTAGGATCCTGAAGTGAGAGGAAGTGCTGTATGCCAGCTAAGTATAAGCGGATGGTGTTGAATGACAAGGCCAGTTGATTATGGCAGTATGAGGTGAAGGCTAGTATGTGCCTAGCGTCTGTGGGGGTGCCTACTGTGGAGGCGAGCAGAAATGTATTGAACGCCTTCCAGGCAACCCGGTAGGCTTTCAGAGTATTGTCCGATAGTGAATGGTTGATGAGCTGAGTGGCTCTATGTAGATGTGGCTCTAGTCCAGGGTCAACCGAGACCAATGCGGGATAGGAGCTGAGACCGTATCTGCACTGGGAACCTGCTGAAAGAAGGACAGGAAATTAAAGCGGGACAATGCGTCAGCTGCACGGTTGTACTTTCCTGGGATAAACGTGCAGTAAACATTAAACTGATGCTGCAGAGACAGCTGCACCAACCTGCGTAGGAAGGACATCACGGAGAGAGATTTGGACCTGCCCTTGTTGACAATTTCGGCTGTGGCCTGGTTGTCAGTGGTGAAACCTACAGTTTGTCCTGTCCAGGTATGACCCCAGAGCTGGGCGGCTGCTACCACGGGGTAGAGCTCAAAAAGGGATGACGACTGACTAAACCCAGGGATCCTGAGTATTTGAGAAGGCCAGGGTCCGGCGAACCAATGGTGGCCAAAAATTGCTGCAAACCCTGTGGAGGCCGCGGCATCTGTCACTACCTGTGGCGAGAGAGGTGAGATATACGGGATGAACAAAGAGATACCGTTCCAGGTGGACAGGAACTCGTCCCACATCGACAGGTGTGCTAAGGCTGCGGTATCTAGGCATAGGATTTGATCCGGGTCTTGTGCCTGAGAAAGGTAGACCAACAGGCGTGAGACAAAGGAGCGACCTTGCGGAATTATACGCATGGCATAGTTGAGCATGCCCAACAGCGACTGTAGCTGCCTCTTTGTACATCCCCTGGTGCGGGTGAACTCGTGGAGAACTGCCCTGATGCGGGTCAGTTTGTCGAGGGGCAGGCTGGCCTGCATGGAGCTGGTGTCCAGATTGACTCAGAGGAAGGTGATTGATTGCGCGGGCCCGTCCACCTTATGTTCAGCGATGGGAACATTGAGGTTCCCAAAGACGGTCCTTAATTTGTCGAGGTCCCTTGGAGGTGTGCCTGGCTGTTCGATCAGCAGGAAGTCATCCAAGTAGTGGATAACTTGCTGACAACCAACTTTGTGCAGGAGAATCCACTCGAGAGACTGCGCGAATGTGTCGAACAGCCACGGGCTGCTTTTAGAGCCAAACGTTAACTTGGTGGCGAAATAATATTGATCTCTCCATTTAATTCCGTGCCAGCACCAGAGGGACGGGTGGATAGGCAATAGTTTAAAGGCGTTGGATATGTCGGCTTTGGCCAGCCACGCACCTGTGCCTACTTTAAGGATGGCCTGAATCGCCATGTCCACCGAGGCGTATTTTAATGAGAACTCTTCGGAAGGAATCAAGGAGTTCAAGCTGGGAATGTGGGAAGAACGAGGCGCAGACAGGTCGTACACCAAACGATTTTTATTAGAAAATTTGCCCTTGACAAGCCCAATAGGGCTAACTCTCCACATATTGAAGGGGGGCTGTGAGAAGGGACCTATGACAAAGCCTCGTTCCACCTCGTTCTGCAGCAGTTGGTCAATGGCTTGCTCGTCAGCGGCTGCTGAGCGGAGGTTTCTGCACTCGTAGGTCTGGTGGGGTAGGGAGATGAGGCCGGTGTGGAAGCCTGTCGTGAAGCCACCGATGAGGAAGGTGGCTAGTGAAGGAGTGGGGTGCATAGTGAGGTAGAAGCCCAAGCATAGGACGTCTATGCGGCTCAGTCATGAGCCCTTGTGTGCTTTGACCTCGCACAAATTTCTGGGGTGCGCTCTGTGACATACGACACAGATGTGCAATAGGCGGCACTGGCTAAAATTGCACGAGCCGTAGTTATAATTATTGCAGATGGCCGCTCCCCCTACGGTTCGGACCGTACGTCCAAATTTGTCCACTTGATTCTTTGGCGCAGGGCCTGATTGGCCTAGGGCTGCACCAGAGGTGGAGGGGAACTCTACCGGGCGACTAACCGGTATGTTGGCGCACCAGGAAGCGGTATGGGTGGAGGACTGGCAGATGGCACACAGGGGTGAACGAAGGCCGGCAAAATGCCGACAGAACAGTTCCGTGTCCATAAGGCTCCAGTCTGTGGGTGACTGGAACTGTGCCAGTTTAGCGGCTGCCTTGGCTGAGAATGACCGATGATAGTCGTAGAAGGAGAAGCCTCCGTATTTGTATCCTAGGTCCACTACCGTGTGGAGGTACAAATCCAGCTCTTCCCTCCTGGCAGGGGATGCTGAGCAAATGACGTCTCTCAGCATCCCAAAGGCTAGGGCAAACTCTGGGATGGAAAGTTTACGATTCAGCCTGGGGTCCTTAGCTTTGAGGACTACGGAGACGTCTCCCCAGGAGTAAGCCTTGTTTTCTGCAAGGTCATGTACCGAAATGAGCAGGGAGGCCAGGTTGACATCCTTGCCGTCCAAGATGTCCTTCCTAATGCCGGCCGGCACCAGATGTGCTGGACAGACCACGGGACATGTTCCTTCATTACCTGTCGGAAGTGGTGACGGGACTGGAACCGGAACAGGGGTGGTTGTGGCTGGGAGAGCTTCTAGGAGCGTCACTCTGGCCTGGACGTCCGTGACCGTATTGGTTAGGGACGACACCATAGCGTGCAGTTGGCCTATAGCCGCTGAGATGGACTGGAGCGTAGCCTGAGGCGGGGTACTAGGCCCGGCCGTAGCTGGTGGGGTAGAGAGGAGCCTGAAAAGCTCTGCCTTCCTAGCCGTAGCGGGGAAAGGAATTCCCCTGCGTCTCAGCTCCGCTGTCAGCCTGGGGATAGTCCAACCCCTGAAGGACTGTACGCTGTCGCTCACTGAAGGCGGGCGAGGAGACAAGGGGGCGGTAAGGTCTTCGCTGCCGAGTTGGGACATGGCTCCAGGTAAATCGTGCCCTAGGAGTGATGTCCTATCTCTTTGGGGACGAAGGATGGACGACCGGAACCTATAGAGGGTGACATAAGTCAAGACTGTTTCTCTATTTTACCAAGCAAACCCACCTATTTGCTGAGCACTAAGGCGGGAGCGAACGTGTATACATATATATATATTGTCACAAGCCTTCACATACATATATATGTATGCCAGCATGGTTGCTGTCGCATTTTCCACGCCTTCCCTTCTCTCCCCCTTTTTTTTTTTTTTTTTACCTGGGAAGATAACATCCAAGCTGGTGCAGGGTGGACCTACTGAACTTGACTGACCTGGAGAGAGAAACAACAGATGACAATTGGTGAGAACCTAACAAGTAAACTGAAGAGTGACGTGAACGGCTGGCTAACATGACCGAAGTGCACCGTTGAGTAGACATTTTTCCCGCCACCACTCCTTTTTTATCACCGCCATTTATTTATCATCCTCATTTTTTTTTCCCCTCTTTTTTTTTTTTTCCTTTTTTTTTTTTGCTGTCCCAATCCGACGTATCATATGCGTAAAGGACGAAGTGCGAGATGACCCGTGTCCAATGCGGGAGCGTAAATAAGTGCTGTAGTTATGACCGTACAATAAGGCAACCTGTTGAAAAAGTGAAATGTGGCCGTTCCCTCTGGGGCACGCCGAACCGAATCGATGCATCACGGATGCTACTGGATTCGAGTCGGAGCGCTGTAAGTGACAGTGAAATGAAGCATGATTTGCCATGACAGAGGCACGAAATGGTCGTGTCGCAAGTGCGACTGACAACAAAGCGGACTCTGGAGCATGTACTGAAATGTGGGAAATAACCTGGGGCGAACCGGAACGAATCGGTGCATGTGTATGTGCGACTGGATTCGAACCGGAGCGCGGAGCGTGACAGTGAAATGAAATTAACAACTTCTGTCATGACAGAGGCCTGGATCGGCTGGCCACTAACTGCGACTGGAACCGACCGGTCTCTGGAGCATGCACTGAAATGAGGCTGAAAAAATACCTGGGGCCGTCCGGACGAATCGATGCACAGGGATGCGACCGGATTCGAACTGAACGCACTACGTGACAATGAAATGTTTCCCATGATAGAGCTACGAATCGGAGAGGACGCAGCCTGCGACCGTCAACGAGCGGGCTCTAGAGCATGTACTGAAATGAGGCCAACGCAACTGGGACACGTTGATCGAACCCGTGCGTTTTGAGAAATGCGACTGGTTTCGAATCGGAACGTGATAGGTGACAGTGAAATGATTCCCATGACAGAGACCCGATCGATTAGCAACGAGCGGTTTCTGGAGCATGTACTGAAATGAGGCCGAGCAACTGGGGCACACCGGAACGAACCGTCCCATTTAAACGAATGCGACTGGATTCGAATCGGGGCGCGGTGAGTGACAGAAATGAGTGAAATGATGAAATGACCTACGTGAGCCAGCTGTGGCAGAGGTACGAATCGTTGTGCCGTGAGGTGTGACTGGCAACGATTAGTCTGTGGAACATGGTGATGAGGCAGATAACACAACAATTTACGAAAACAGTGCAGATTTTTCCTTCGAGCAATTCCTACTGAAATGAGGCCCGTGAAATGAAGGGCGCTGCGAAAATGGTGCGTTTTGAGTGATAAACGACCCGGTTTCGTAACGAATGACTCGAGATATTTCAAGTTTTACGATACTCAAAAATGAAACGTTTTAGTAAAGGAAGGTCAAACGAGACCCTTACCTGCGGCAGTCGAGCCAGAGACGTTGTACAAAACACGAACGGGAACGAAAACCACGAGACTTCTGATAGAGAGAAGTTTCCGAACGGCAACGAAATTCGAGTAGTCGGCCTAGTGACGTAGTATTGCGCACAGGAAACCGACAAAGACCACAGGCAAGTGGGCTGGTTAAATACCCCCCGGGCTCCTCCCATAAATTCAGGCCACCATACTGGCCTTCTTACATATATATATATATATATATATATATATATATATATATATATATACATATATATATATATATATATATATATATATATATATATAAATAGACCCCCCTGGAGTCAAGCCTTCTACCATTACTTAGCAATGCTTATGCTGTAAGGCTAATTTGGAGCATTTTAAACCTGAGTTTCCGAATTTTTTATTTTATTTTTTCTTAAATCTGTAGATCAGCCTTTCTCAACCTTTTCAACACAGATGAACCCTTGATATAACTCTTCAGTCCGAGGGAACCCCTGCTAATAATTACTATATCTACAACTCATGATACATAGTGTGATGGTCAGTGGGAAGAATGCTCTTTACACTTGTAGTCGCTGGAAAATTTACCCCTTTACAGATAGCTAAAAATATCATTGGTGTCAGTGGAAACTTACCTAAGGGGCAGAATTTGGTCATTGCTGAAGGAACTCCTAGCAACCTCTGGATGAACCCTAGGGTTATATGGAACCCTGGTTGAGAAACCCTGCTGTAGAAGATATGAGTTAAAGTGCTTATAAACATATACCCAGTGAAGTAACTGGGTATATGATACACAGAGATAAAACCAATCCTCCTACATAAGTTGTACCTGTTTATTTGCTGTGTTCTCTTCTCTACATCCATTCAAAGTGTTGAATTTATAAAGCTTGCCTGAGAGTTAAATAAAAAAAAATGGGGGTGAACAGCTGAAGTTACATCCTCCTGATCGATCGGAGGGATCAGGAACAGAGCTGAGGCTAGCAATCAGCTGGAGGTCCCTCCCCTGGCACCATTTTTCTCTAGGTGTCAGGAAAACTTGTCAGAAGTGATTCATGAAGATAACAGATGAAGAAAGGAGACATAAATGACACTTAGTGCTCTTAAGTGAGACAAGTACACAGGGATATGCTTTGTTCGTATTTCATGTCTGAGGTTTACAACCACTTTAAGATGTGTCACTTTCATTTAATGGAAGTACAGGGGAAGTGGCTCTGACAGTTGCGGGCTGCAGTGTTATGTACCACCCTTTCACCCCTTGCCCATTCACAGAAGGCTGTATTCCAGGAATGGGTTCATAGTAAACAAAGTATCCTGTGAATTGGCAAGGGGCCAGACAATAAAAGTGAAAATATTACAATAACCTCACATATTAACACTTAAATCCTAAGTTTAGGTAAATGGAAAAAAGCACAAGGGATGGCGCTTACATGTAGGCCCCATTCACTCCTGGAAATGTGGGCCGAATCGGACGATTCTCCCTGCGATTCCAGAATGACGGCAAAACACGGGACGTATTTGCGATGTCATTACTTCTTAATGGCACCCCATTCACAGTGTGATTTTGGCGTGTGAAGCTTGTCGCTTAAAAAGGAGCCAGAGGTTTTTCTTTGGGTGACAACATCGCGGTTTGCCATGATTGAAGCATGATTTATCGCTCAATAACAGTGGCAAAGTTGCACCCCGATTGGGGTGCCATTACAATGTCCTGCATTTTGCCACTTTTCTGGAATCACGGGCAGAATCGCCCAATGCTGCCAACGATTCCGGAACGCCCAGTTGTGAATGTAGCTTAAAGTGGATGTAAACCCGAATCATGAAATCTGATTTAGTTACATACAGTATCTCACAAAAGTAAGTACACCCCTCACATTTTTGTAAATATTTTGTTATATCTTTTCACGTGACAACACTGAAGAAATGACACTTGTCTACAATGTAAAGTAGTGAGTGTACAGCTTGTATAACAGTGTAAATTTGCTGTCCCCTCAAAATAACGCAAAACACAGCCATTAATGTCTAAACCACTGGCAACAAAAGTGAGTACAACCCGAAGTGAAAATGTCCAAATTGGGCCCAATTAGCAATTTTCCCTCCCCGGTGTAATGTGACTTGTTAGTGTTACAAGGTCTCAGGTGTGAATGGGGAGCAGGTGTGTTAAACTTGGTGTTATCGCTCTCACTCTCTCATACTGGAAGTTCAACATGGCACCTCATGGCAAAGAACTCTCTGAGGATCTGAAAAAAAATAATGGTTGCTCTACATAAAGATGGCCCAGGCCAGTGATGGTGAACCTTGGCACCCCAGATGTTTTGGAACTACATTTCCCATGATGCTCTGGCACTCTGCAGTGTACTGGAGCATCATGGGAAATGTAGTTCCAAAACATCTGGGGTGCCAAGGTTCGCCATCACTGGCCTAGGCTATAAGAAGATTGGCAAGACCCTGAAACTGAGCTGCAGAATGGTGGCCAAGACCATACAGCGATTTAATAGGACAGGCTCCACTCAGAACAGGCCTCTCCAAGGTTGACCAAAGAAGTTGAGTGCACGTGCTCAGCATCATATCCAGAGGTTGTCTTTGGGAAATAGATGTATGAGTGCTGCCAGCATTGCTGCAGAGGTTGAAGGGGTGTGGGGTCAGCCTGTCAGTGCTCAGACCATACACCGCACAATGGATCAAATTGGTCTGCATGGCAGTTTGCTGAAGACAAGCAGACTAAGGACATGGATTACTGGAACCATGTCCTGTGGTCTGATAAGACCAAGATAAACTTATTTGGTTCGGATGGTGTCATACGTGTGTGGCGTCAACCAGGTGAGGAGTACAAAGACAAGTGTGCCTACAGTCAAGCATGGTGGTGGGAGTGTCATGTTCTGGGGCTGCATAAGTGCTGCTGGTGTTGTGTCGAATACTGTCCCCCATCGGATAGTGTCCGCCCTGTACTGCGCTTGCACAGTACGGTGGACAAGGAGACGCCGAAAATCTCCGAAGATGAACGACGAGTCCAGGTTCAAACCCCACCATCCAAGTGGACATAGAGTTAGAATAAAAAATTGAAGAGCAAAGCGAGGCTGTGCCCGAAGCATGGCGAGCCCACGAGGGGCCGTCTTACTCAGTACTACCGTATGTCGACTTGGATGGTGGGGCTTAAATATGCACTCAGTGCGCAGGCGCCGTTCATCTTCGGAGACTTTCGTAGTCTTCTTGTCCTCCGTACTGCGCAAGCGCTGCACCTGCGCAGCATGGAGAGGACACTATCCAATGGACGGACACTTTATGGCAGAACACCGGCACTGGGGAACTACAGTTCATTGAGGGAACCATGAATGCCAACATGTACCGTGACATACTGAAGCAGAGCATGATCCCCTCCCTTCTGAGACTGGGCCGCAGGGCAGTATTCCAACGTAATGACCCCAAACACACCTCCAAGATAACCACTGCCTTGCTAAAGAAGCTGAGGATAATGGACTGACCAAGCGTGTCTTCAGACCTAAACCCTATTGAACATCTGTGGGGCATCCTCAAACGGAAGGTGGAGGAACGCAAGGTCTCTAACATGCACCAGATCCGTGATGTCGTCATGGAGGAGTGGAAGAGGATCCCAGTGGCAACCTGTGAAGCTCTGGTGAACACCATGCCCAAGAGGGTTAAGGCAGTGCTGGAAAATAATGGTGGCCACACAAAATATTGACACTTTGGGCCAAATTTAGACATTTTCACTTAGGGGTGTACTCACTTTTGTTCCCTGCAATTTAGACATTAATAACTGTGTGTTGAGTTAAGTTTGAGGGGACAGCAAATTTACACTTATATAAGCTGTACACTCACTACTTTACATTTCTTGAGATACTGTATATCTGTATTGTTTACTTCTGTCTCCAAAGCACGTCCCGTGTGGTTCTGCTGTTTTGTTTCTCTGTGATCAGCATGATAACATCTGACAAGTTCTTAGAGATGGGAGATAAAAGCAGCTTAAAATGGGGTGCGTGGCCTGGCCGCTGAAGACGATGGCCACTTGAACTGATCGCTCCGTTCCTCCACAGCACAGCCGAACATAATCCAGCTGCCATCCGCCTAGCATATACCCTCCAGAATGGAGGACACATCTGTGGGACACCCCCGGACTATGTCCGAAAGAAACTAAAAGGCCCCCGCAGACTACTAGACTTCTATATGAGGCCAGCACAGCAGGGGCTGCAAGATGGCGCCGGCCGCGAGCAGGAGAGCCCAGAGCACCCGCCAAGCAAGCAGCCAGTGGATTCCTCCGCTCTCCCTCTACAGCCTGACCCCATGGACCAGACTAAGGACCAGGTAACATCTCCGGGAGACAGAGGTAAGAGGCTAGCAGACTTCCCTGCACACTCGCCTGATAAACAGCCTCCCTCCAAAAAACAACATGGCGCTGAGACTTGTCGTCCCCCTGCAGCACAATCAGCCTCCCAGTCACTTGCTGCATACCCAACAACAGATAATCCAGCCTCTGAGCACTCCATTAAAGCAATGTTAATGTCCCTGCAAGCAGAGTTGCATAGAGAGCTCAAAATATCTGTAATTCATCCAAGAGAAAGTTAACTCCTTAGAGCAACGCACTGACCATATAGAGCAACACCTCTCTGAAGCTACTAAAGCACATAACACTATGGTAGATATACAAGATGAACAGACCGCGCTGCTCAACCAACTTCGCCTAAAAATCGCAGATCTTGAAGATCGCTCGTAAGCAAACAATATCAAAATAAGGGGGGTCTCTGAATCTTTGGCATTCACAGAAAAAATACCGTACTTACACCAATTGTTCGACAAACTCGTCCCATCACTAACAACGCAGGACATGCTTATAGATTGTGCGCATAGGATCCACAAGCCGCAACACCTTCCAGCCTCGGTCCCCAGAGACATACTGGCAAGAGTGCATTTTTTCCACGTTAAGGAAGAAATCATGCACGCAGCAAGATCCTTGCGATCGCTACCTGACCCCTTCCATAAAGTGTTGCTCTTTAATGACATCTCTGCGACCACCTCTCAGGCGTGCAGAGCTTTCGCCCGAGTCACGCTGGTTAACTTGTTTTTGTTATGTTTTCCTACACTTAATGTTGAAGTGGGGGAGTGGAAGCATGTATGATACCCCTTCCATGTCCCACTACCTTTGATGTGCTAAGCACATTTACTAGTTCAAAATACCAAGTTCAAGGGACAAAAGCTCTTTGTTTTTTGTGTTACTGAGTTGAAAATACTGCTTCTCTGTTTATTCAGATTTTGTCACTGAACTGTTTATTTCCTTGTGCCCAGTGCTGGTCCTTGAGGAGCCACCTGGGAGCTGACACAGGACACTGGCACTAATAGCTGAACGGCGCAGAACCTGGTCAGGGTGGTTAGTCCTGCGGTGGGGGGCCCTCAGCCTGCAGCAGCTAGGAGGGTGGGACTATACACCTGTCCAATGCCCTCAACAGGTGGCAGACAGGGTGGGTCAGCATGGCTTCAGAAACTGGTGTTTCTTCCCCTGAACTCCCGGCAATTGCAACCGGCTCATCTGCAAACAGTGCAGTGCCTCTGGACGCTTTTTCGGCGGTCCATAACACGTTCGTTGCCAGGATGGAGGCAGTGCGTGGGTGCAAAGGTGGTAAAAAGTGGCCCCTGCCCCCCGTCTTCACGGGAGAGCACTGAAGCAGACTCAGGCCCCGCTGAGACTGGTGGCCCCTGCTCTGTCGTTTCAGATGACGCTGACCAGGACTGATCAGACAGTGAGGATGATTCCGCATCCCGGTCCGTGCCCAACAAAGTGCTAGTTCGAGCACTTATCACTGCTGGGCGTGATACCCTGAAGATTCAGGATACAGCAGATCCTTCTGCTGATGTAGCGGTCCCTTTTGGGTCCTGTAAGCCAGCCCGTGCACCTAAGGTGTTTCCGTATCTGACGTATTTCGATAAGTTCATAGACAAGGAATGGGGTAGACCGCAACGGACCTTTTTAGTCCCAAAAAGTATGGTGGTGTGTTATCCCTTTGGGGAGAGCCTTCTTAAAAAGCCTTCTCCTCTGGTTGTGGACCCCCCAGTATCCAGGTTAAATAAAGTAACCACGATCCCGGTAGAGGGGACTCCTGCGTTTAAGGACCCCACGGACAGGAAGGCAGAGGCAGTGGCCCATTCCTTGTTTACGGTTGTGGGGTCAGCAATGCGACCAGTACTGGCCTCTGCGCTTGTATCACAGACACTTACTGAGTGGGCAAAACTTCTGCACAGCGAATTGGGGGAGCAACAGGCTTCTCCTGTCTGCGTGGAACTAGCAGACCAGTTAGTGCAAGGTCTTAAGTACGTTTGTGACACGCCCCTGGATACCCTCCCTCTGTTATCCAGGGTTTCAGTGTCAGCAGTGGTGCTGAGGCGCCTGATTTGGCTAAAATGCTGGTCTGTGGACCAGGCATTTAAAAAAGCCCTGGCGGATCTACCCTTCCTTGGTGAGTGGCTCTTTGGAGCCTCGTTGGATGACATCATTAAGAATGCCACTGGTGGGAAGAGTACCTTGCTTCCACAGACCAGGAAGACTAAGGAGCCATGCAGTAGGCCAGGGCCCTCATTTTCCGCTCATAAGCGGCTTTTTCGTCCTCCTGGGGCTTTGGCTAAACGTCCCCAGCCCGACAGGACAACCTCTGAAGGACAAAAGCGTCCCTGGAACCGCAAGCCTAACAAGCCTGTGAGCAAAAGTGCTACCGCCTGAAGATTTGCCCCCGCCCGTCTCTCGAGTGGGGGGGTCACCTTCGGGAGTTTTCAGCCCATTGGGCCTCTCGGCTGTCCAACCAATGGGTCTGCGAACTGATTTGCTCTGGCTACAAGATAGAGTTTTTCTCTTGGCCACCAAACAGATTCTTCCCTTCCAGCATACCCTTACTCCCTCATGGGGACGGTAAGGGACCTGCTTAGTGGCGGGGTGATAGTACCTGTTCCGGAGTCAGAAAGGTTCTAGGGGATCTACTCCAATCTGTTTGTAGTCCCCAAAAAGGAAGGAGTACGTCCAATTTTGGACCTGAAAGCCCTTAATTGCTTTGGGAAAGTACAGAGGTTCAGAATGGAATCAGTTTGCTCAGTAGTCGCTGCACTCCATTAAGGGTAATCCCTGGTGTCTTTGGACATCCAGGATGCGTACCTGCACATACCCATATGCCTCCGGCATCAGAGGTTTCTGGGATTCGCACTTGGGGACGCCCACTACCAGTAGGCTTACTGCTGGACTCCATGGAAGCGAGAGTGTTTCTCCCTTCAGACAAGCTGCAGACTGTCAGAGCCGCGGTAAAATTGTTGATGAACCACAGGTGGTCGTCGCTACACTTCTGCATGCGAGTCCTGGGGCTCATGGTGGCCTCCTTCGAGGCAGTGCCATACGCCCAGTTTCATATCAGAGTCTTGCAGAAGGAGATCTTGACAAAATGGAACAAATCTCCATTATCCCTCCATCGGCAGATTCAGGTGAGCCAGTCAGTCAGGGACTCCCTGCTCTGGTGGCTGAGATCCCTGGCAGTTTGGTTCCTACCTCTGCATTGGACAGTGATCACAATGGATGCCAGCCTGACCAGCTGGGGTGGAGTACTGGGAGTACAGTCGACCCAGGGCTTCTGCTCGGGGGAGGATGCCAATCAATGTGGTGGAGCTACAGCTGCAGCACGGGAGGTTGCTCACATCCTTCAGTGGGCAGAGCGACATGTAACGGCCCTATCGGCCATTTACATCCCGGGAGTGGAAAACTGTCAGGTGGACTACCTAAGACGCCAGAATCTGGACCCAGGAGAATGGGCGCTTCATCCAGAGGTGCTCAGGCTACTGTGCCTGCGGTAGGGCACACCAGACGTGGATCTCATGGCTTCCCGTCTCATTTGGAAGGTTGACAGGAACCATGAAACAGACTGAGACAGAAGTACAATCAAATCACACTTGTTTATTAATAAAAAATAAAAAGGTAAATAGAAAAAAGATCGGGTAGTCAGCCAGTCCAAAGTTCATAAACCAGATTGAGTATTCAGCCAGGCCAGAAGTCAGGGATCCAAGGAGAGCAACTGCGAGCAGGATAAGAACCAGGAGGGATGTCAGCAAGCCAGTCTTGAAACAAACAGCAGGAGATGGTTCCTTGTGATGTGACCCACGCGAAGGCAAAGGAAAGAGTGAGCTGGAAGGCTTTAAATAGGCAGGTCAGACGAGCATCATCAGGAACATCTGGTAACTGTGGAAAGAGAAGAGAACTGGCAATTAGCCGACAGCTGCGTGGCCAGCCCAGAGGAGGAAGGGCTAAGCCAGCCCTGACACCGTCTATGGAACTCGCGGAGGAGGACAGGGGCATGTACGTTAGAGGATGAAACCCAGGAGCGTTCCTCCGGACCGTACCCCTTCCAATGCACCAGGTACTGTATGCGCCCACGGAACCTACGGGAGTCAACAATGGATTGTACCTCATACTCCTCATGGCACCGAGGTGGTAAATCAGTTACAGACCAACAGTTTCAATAAGGAGACATGAAACACATTTGAGATGCGCATACTAGGAGGAAGGTCCAACGTGTAAGCTACTGGGTTAATCCTGCGAAGGATATGGAAAGGCCCAATAAACCGAGGTGCAAACTTCAGTGAGGGAACACGAAGCAGGAGGTTGCGAGATGACAGCCAGACCCTGTCCCCAACCTGGTAGGAAGGCACAGGCAGGTGTCTGCGGTCAGCATGGAGTCTGTACCTATCATTAGCATGACGCAAAGCCTGCCGGGACTTGTACCCAAGTGGAACGAAGACCACGGAGATGCTCCTCTAATGCAGGAATACTCTGTGGAACAAACGAGTCAGGCAACATAGAAGGTTGGAAACCATAATTTGCCATAAATGGAGACAATTGGGAGGCAGAATTCAAGGCACTGTTGTGAGCAAACTCTGCCCAAGGTAATAGGTCAGACCAGTTGTTATGATGGTCAGAAATATAGCAACGTAGTAATTGCTCCAAGGACTGATTGGCTCGTTCTGTGGCCCCATTAGACTGCGGGTGATACGCAGAAGAGAACGCAAGCTGGATTCCCAGCTGTGCACAAAAGGCTCGCCAGAACTGGGAGACAAACTGACTGCCCCTATCCGAGACAATCACCTTGGGTAGCCCATGTAAGCGAAAGATCTCCCGAGCAAAAATGGAAGCCAGTTCCTTAGAGGTGGGCAACCTCTTAAGTGGAATACAATGACACATCTTTGAGAACCGGTCAACCACCATCAGGATAACAGTGTTGCCTTGGGAGTTGGGCAATTCCACAATGAAATCCATAGACAGGTTAGTCCAGGGCCTCTCTCCATTGGGTATGGGTTGTAGGAGGCCCACTGGAAGGTGTCGTGGAGTCTTACTCTGTGCACACACGGGACAGGCAGCTACGAAGGCAGTAACATCAGCCCGTAGACTAGGCCACCAGAATTGTTGGGGGATGGCCCAATCGAGTTGATTCTTCCCAGGATGGCCAGCTGCCTTGGGAGAATGGTAAGTCTGGAGCACTGCAGTACGGAGACTCTCTGGGACAAAGCAGCGGTCACAAGGTTTATCAGGAGGAGCATTGACCTGAGCAGCAAGAATTTTGTCACCCAAAGGAGAAGTAAGACTGGTGCGAACCGTAGCCAAGATACGATCAGGAGGAATCATAGGAACCGGACCCGACTCCGACTTGGAAGTGGAGGAAAATTGTCGTGACAAGGTATCAGCCCTTACATTCTTAGTACCGGGTAAGAATGAGACAATGTAATTAAAGCTCGACAAGAAAAGAGCCCATCGTGCCCTTCTGGGAGAGAGTCGCTTAGCCTCAGACAAGAATGTAAGATTCTTATGGTCAGGAAGAATAAGAACAGACACAGTGGTACCTTCAAGGAGATGTCTCCATTCTTTCAGGGCTAAAATGATCGCCAACAGCTCTCTGTCACCAATCTCATAATTGCACTCAGCAGGAGACAATTTCTTGGAAAAGTAACCACATGGATGCATAGCGCTCTCAGAGTTAGGACGTTGAGACAGAAGGGAGCCAACTCCAGTCTCAGAAGCATCAACTTCTAGGATAAAAGTCAACGTAGGATCAGGATGTGCCAACACAGGAGCAGAAACAAAGACAGCCTTGAGAGTCTCAAAGGCCTTAATGGACTCCGGAGACCAACTCTGTGGGTTACCGTCCTTTCTGGTCATATCAGTCAGAGGCTTGACCAGAGACGAGAAGTTACGAATAAACTTCTGATAGTAGTTGGCAAAGCCCAGGAAAGGCTGCAGAGGACGTAAACCCACGGGTCGAGGCCACTGTAGGACTGCCGACAGTTTCTCTGGGTCCATCGAAAAACCAGCAGTGGAAATAACATAGCCCAGGAATGTAACGATGGAACTCGCATTTCTCTAGTTTACAATAGAGATTGTTCTCTCTTAGTTCCTGAAGTACACGACAGACATCTGTGTGGTGGCTCTCCAGGGACTTGGAAAATATGAGGATATCATCGAGATAAACCACCACACACAATTGCAACAAATCTCGGAGGACATTGTTAATAAATTCCTGGAAAACTGCCGGGGCGTTACAAAGGCCAAAAGGCATTACCAGGTATTCATAATGGCCTGTTCTGGTATTAAACGCAGTTTTCCACTTGACGCCCTCCTTAAAGCGGGAGTCCACCGGGACTCCGCGTTTTTTTTTTTTTTAAAAGCCAGCAGCTACAAATACTGCAGCTGCTGACTTTTAAATAGTGACACTTACCTGTCCAGCGCGCCCGCGATGTCGGCACCCGAAGCCGATCGCTCGCTCGTCTGGCGGGTCCTGCCGCCGCCATCTTGGGTATGGGAATCAGGAAATGGAGCCTTTCGGCTTAATTTCCCGGTTCCCTACTGCGCATGCGCGAGCCGCTGCCTCTGGGAGCTGTGTGTTTCCCAGCAGGCAGCGGGGCACTTGCTGAAGGGGGCGGGCGCTTGCGGAAAGGGGCGTAACGTACGCCCCTTTCCGCAGAGAGCTAGCCCGGAAGTGGGTGCAGTTACCTGGATTATCCAGGTAACTGCACCCCCCTCCCCCCTGAAAGGTGCCGATTGTGGCGCCGGAGGGGGGGGGATTCCGATGAGCGGAGGTCCATTTTAGGGTGGACCTCCGCTTTAATGCGCACGAGATTGTATGCCCCTCTCAGGTCAAGCTTTGTGAAAACCGTTGCTCCGTTGAGGCAGTCAAATAACTCTGTAATCAATGGAATCGGGTAGGCATTCTTAATCGTGACACGATTGAGACCTCTATAATCTATACAAGGTCTCAGTTCACCACTCTTCTTTTTCACAAAGAAGAAACCAGCACTAGCAGGAGACGAGGATTTGAGGATGAAACCTCGAGAAAGTGCGTCAGCAACATACTCCTCCATGGCCTTATCCTCCAAGACCGACAAAGGGTAAACCTGGCCATAAGGAGGTATGGCACCAGGTTGAAGGTCAATTGCGCAATCATAAGGCCGGTGTGGAGGCAAATTACCGGCTTGACCTTTATCAAAGACATTGCTAAAATCACAGTACTCCTCCGGCAGGGAGGGGAGTGAAGCGGTGCACAGGACCTTGGATACCTTCAGGAAGCATGTCTCACTGCATTGTGGTGACCAGGAGAGAACCTCAGCACCGAGCCAATCAAAAGAGGGATTGTGCCTCTGTAACCAAGGATAACCAATAACCAGCAGAAATCTGGGTGAGGAAATAACTTGGAATTGGATTATCTCATGGTGAAGAGCCCCTACGGCCATGGACAACAGAACCGTCTCATGAGTTACATGGGCAGGCTGTAAAGGTTTCCCGTCAAGAGCCTCAATGGCAAGTGAAGTGTCACGCAGCTGCAGCGGAATCGAATGCTGCGAAACAAAAGCAGCATCAATGAACAGGCCTGGAGCCCCAGAGTCGATTAGAGCCTGTATCTCGATGGACGACTTAGCCCAAGAAAGGGTGACCAAAACCAGGGGCTTATCCTTCTGGATAACTGGGGATGAAACAACGCCACCTAAGGTCTGTCCATGACAGGACCTCAAGGTTCGGGCGTTCTCTGGACGGGTAGGACAAGACTTCAAAAAGTGACCTGCCTGGCCACAATAAAGGCACAATCTCTCCCCCCTCCTAAAGGCTCTCTCATTCGCAGAGAGACGTGTGAAGCCCAGCTTCCGCAAGCGCTCCTTAAGAGAAAGTCTTTCTCTGAGTCTGGAGTCAATGAGGATGGCAAACGAGATAAAGCTCTCCAGCTCAGTGGGTATTTCTCGGGCTGCTATCTCATCCTTGATGGAATCCGAGAGACCATGAGAAAAAGCAGCCACGAGGGCCTCATTGTTCCAAGCAACCTCTGCTGCCAGAGTACGGAATTCAATGGCGTAGTTGGCAACAGTTCTCGAACTCTGTTTGATGGACATGAGGCACTTGGCAGCAGAAGTGGAGCGTGCGGGGAATGTCAAAAACCCTTTTAAAGGAGGCCACAAACTGATGGTAACTCAAGACAATAGGTTTTTGTGTCTCCCGTAGAGGGTTAGCCCAGGCCAAGGCTCTCTCAGAAAGGAAAGATATCACAAAACCTTCTTTGCTTCTGTCCGTGGGAAACGCCTGGGGCAGCATTTCGAAGTAAATCTCAACCTGATTGAGAAACCCTCTGCATTGAACTGGATCGCCCCCAAATCGATGGGGAAGTGGAGCAGAACCAGACATACCTCTTATAGAGGTAATACTCGAGGCGGGTGCCTGCACAGAGACTGGCGCAGCAGCAGGGACGGCCTGCGACTCAGGTTGTACCGGAGTAGCCACCATGGGGGATTCCAGGTGAGCCGTGCGATTCAGGAGCGTTTGTAATGCCAAGGCAAACTGATCCATGCGGTGATCTTGCTCATCCAATCCGGAAAAAATATTACCAACAAGTGGATTGACTGTATCTTCTGAATTCATGGCCTTCGCGTACTGTCAGGAACCATGAAACAGACTGAGACAGAAGTACAATCAAATCACACTTGTTTATTAATAAAAATAAAAAGGTAAATAGAAAAAAGTGTAGTCAAGCATAGCCAGAGTCCAGTAGCCAGATTGGGTAGTCAGCCAGTCCAAAGTTCATAAACCAGATCGGGTAATCAGCCAGGCCAGAAGTCAAGTTTTCAAGGAGAGCAACTGCAAGCAGGATAAGAATCCAGGAGGGATGTCAGCAAGCCAGTCTTGAAACAAACAGCAGGAGATGGTTCCTTGTGATGTGACCAATGCAAAGGCAAAGGAAAGAGTGAGCTGGAAGGCTTTAAATAGGCAGGTCAGACGAGCATCATCGGGAACAGCTGGTAACTGTGGAAAGAGAAGAGAACTGACAATTAGCCCACAGCTGAGCGGCCAGCCCAGAGGAGGAAGGGCTAAGCCAGCCCTGACAAAGGTGCAGAGATTCGTATCCAGGACAAGAGATCCTGGGCAGATGCGTCAGACGCGCTGGTGGCTCCGTGGGGTCAGTACCGACTGATCTATGCCTTTCCTCTGCTAAAGCTACTACGATTTCTGCTTCGCAGAGTGGAGACCGAGGGGATTCCAGTAATACTGATTGCCCCAGATTGGCCTTGGCGCCCCTGGTACGCCGGCCTAGTTTGCCTGGTTGTGGACGCTCCCTGGCGACTACCAATGCGAGAAGACCTTCTGTCTCAAGGTCTGATTCTCCATCCTGCTTTACCATCGCTAGTTTTAACAGCATGGCTGTTGAGAGCCGGGTGGTAAGGAACCGGGCCCTGTCGGACTCGGTGATTTCAACTATGTTGAGAGCACGGAAATCTTCTTCTCGGAAGATATATCATTGTACCTGGGAGGTATACATCTCTATGCGTGAGGAGAAAGGATGGCGTCTGCGCACCTATTCCATTTTCCAGGATCACGCCCACTGAAGAAGACGTGATTACAAAACGCGTATGGGCGTCTATGCAGCTACTAATCGTCCTAGTGTCAGTGGTGGTTATCCTGGGTCTCATTGGTCTCCGTTTTTGTCTGTCAGTCTGTGAGCATATCAGGAGGAGAGTGGTGAGAATTAACTGATCGCGGCTGGATGATAATGATGATTTTAATGCAATGACACATGAATGTTGAAATGTATGCAGTTTTTTAGCATGTGGAGTGTGGTGTTTTAAATAAACAGGTTTACACTATGGATCCTCTCTCTGTTTGCTTTTTTCTGAGTATGATAAACTGACTGAGAGCCTAGTGGAATCCTGGTACAAACAAAAGTTCCTGGGTGGAGATACCTGTGACCAGCTGATGATTGCAGTGCAAAGATTATCTCTTAGTGAAAACCTTTTACAACGCCTGAGATTAACCCCTTAGCCCTTGTACACACGGTCGGATATTCCGATGGACAATGTCTGATAGGACCGCGTTGTCGGATAATCTGACAGTGTGTGGGCTCCATCGGACTGTTTCCGTCGGAATATCCGATGGACCAAGTTTTACAGCTGGGCTATAAATGTTTCTGACAACATGATCCGATCACGTCAGTTCTGATCGTGTGTAGCCTAGTCCGACGGACAAGGTGCCACGCATGCTCACTATAAAATTCTGAGACGGAAGCGCTTGCTCAGGTAAAACTACTGCTCGTAATCGATATAGCACATTTGTCACGCTGCAATGTTAAAAATTCTTTCATGCAGCGCATTCTCTTTTTCTTTACAATTCTACAAGAATGAAGTTGTTTTGATGCTCATATTCACACACACTTCTCCCAAACATTATAAATTCTGAGGGAAACCGCGCTACTTATTCACAGGTAGAGGGGAAAATGGGTGGAATAAAAAAATTTTACGGATAGAAAATGTCCTTACGGTAAGGACTATACAGGTTGCAGCCCCCCACCAAAGAAAACCCCCAAACAGGGTTTTCACAATATTATAACCTAAATACCGGGGTATCTGGCGCTACCTATGATTAAGTAAAAATTTGATAAAGTATAGAGTAGAGATACAAAGTGAGTATTTTTATAGTCCCTAAAAATACAATAATGTTTACAATAATTTGCACTTTATAATTCTGATTCACTTCGGATATAGGCACACGCACTTTGTATGTTTGATTTAATCTGTTACACATTTGCACTTTAGGAGTAGATTTGCTTATACGTGAGGGTGAGATGTTGCTGGATGAGTTCACATGCACCAACATCTATGTGATTTCTGGCATAAGTTGCATGTGAGCACCATATCACATATTTCTATATATTTTTGCACATAAGCACCTTTTGGAAGCTGAGGTCTAGGTCCTTCTGATACAAGTGTGTATTATTTCCGGACTAGGCCACACCCAAGATTATCTATGTGATTTTATTGTTAAAGTCGCATAGGGGTTCACATTGGTTAAATCACATAGATCTCCTGGCGCCCAGCAGTCTTTGGGATTATTGAACCTTGTCCCTGATAGAGGCTAATATTCCCATTAGTGTGGGAATAGGATATCTGATATAGGCCTTTGAGATATAGAGCGCATTTTATGAGATTGCTGGTATTTTTAGGGACTATAAAAATACTCACTTTGTATCTCTACTCTATACTTTATCTAATTTTTACTTCTCCCAAACATATTTCTTTTTACTTATTTCAGCAATACAATATTTTAATTCGTCACATCTACCCAATTTTTTTTATTTTATTTTTTATTTTGTGGTTGGTTTTTTTAAATCAGCATCTCCTTTTTTTACAGTTTGCTCATCTTTGCATTTTTTTGGTGTGTTTTGTGTGTCAACTTACCACAACACCATTATTATCTTTTTAATTTATTGTTTTCTTTTTTAATCTAGAGGAGGTTGTTTGGTGTTGGTGCCCCTTGTTATTCATTTGACTTTGTATTTTTGAAATGTACCTGCCTACTCACAAATAAACTGTCCTGTTTGAAGTAAGTATTTCTTCAACCAAAAAAAAACTTTATTTAGGTGTCAAACAAATAAACAGGAAGGCAACGCTGGAGAAAACAGTAAATTTGGCGAAGCCTTTGGCACCCAGGGCAGACATGAACTAATTAGAAAATGCAAAATTGGTGGCCTGAGGAGCACATATCTCAGGGAGAACAGTCTGGTCCAGAAGTCCAAGAGATCAGGAAGAGCAGATGCCATCTATGTCCCCAGGCTGTGGTTCTACAAGAGGCTGCATCTTCTGTCAGACCAGACTGAACCCAGGCCATCACTCTCTAGTCTTCCTTAGGCACTTCCCGCCAGGCTTCCTTCCAGGCTGTGGCTCGGCTCCTATAGTTGTGACAGGAGGAGGAGGGCGATGGTGGATCTCCCGGCTGCCACTTGCCAAAGCCTACTCCCGGCTACCACTTGCCACAGCCTCCTCCCAGCTGAGGTCATCCTGTGTATGAAAATGGGACATAGTTTTTTGGTCATCAGTCCAACAATTTTGTGCTCACGACTGTTGCAAATTGAATGTTACCAAATAGTACAGACTATCATTCTGAGCCCAGCATTTTTCATTCTTGTCCCAATCATTTTTGGTCACTACTGTCTATTGAGATGTAAACCACTTTGTTAAATCACAACTTACTAATCAATAATAACATCTAGTTAACATCATTAAATGTACGACAAGAAATATGTTCAACAATGCTATACCTGTCTCAAGCTGGGCCCCTCCACATGTTGTTGCCTGGAAGGCCCAGGTTGGACATCGGAAGCCTCAGCTGGGGTTGAAGGAAGCCTTGAAGGGAGACTGGAGAGTGGTGGCCTGGGTTCCTCCTGGTCTGCCAGAAAATGCAGCCTCTCGTAGTACAACACCCTGGGGATATAAATGGCATCTGGATCTCCTGATCTCAGGGAATCCTGGAACTTCTTGTGCTCCCTAAGATAAGTGCTCCTCAGGGCACCAATTTTGGCCATCACATAGGTCATGTCTGCCGTGGGAAGCATGATCTTAACCAAACCAAGCACTTTCTCCATCGCTGCCTTCCTCCATTTGCCACAGGCAGGGCAGCTCCCTGAGCATATCGATGATTATTTCTAGAAAATGAGGTTCCTTGAAGGGATCCATCTTGTCTGCAAGACACAACACAAGACAAAACCTAATAATGTCAGGCTAAACTCTCTATAATCTTGTGCCAATATAGGCCTCAATCTAGAAGCAGTATAGGCTAGTGATGTACCAAGTTAAAATTGTACCTTCATTTGAATGATCAGTGTTTCAGTTCCTCCTTCCTCTACTCACAGATCATATGTACGACACACACATGTTGCGTTTTATATACAGTGTGCATGCGTGAAACGCTGCCCGTCCCTGGCGTTCTTTCTAGACTATTCCCCGCACCTTCTCTTTCAGCACAGTGGGGAGGGGCACATGGCGGAGACAACGCAGGTGCGCAATCATAGTTCCACTAACGAGGAGGAGGGCGAGGAAAGCCCGGAGCTTGAAACGTCCCGATCCTGGAGGAGAAGATTTAAGGCCTCAAATATGTCTTTTGGAGAGATGTTGGAGATGGTGGACATATGGAAGAGGAACGACTATGATGGGAAGTATGGACCTTACCCAAACCCAAATATCAGAAAGGCCAAGATCATGACTAAAGTTGTGAAGAGTCTTCAGAAGAATTTTGGGATACGACGATCCAAGGATCAACTGAGAAAACGCTGGTCAGACCTAAAACTGAGGGAGCACGATCAGTACAGAAGGATCAAGCGAGTTCTTCAAAAAAGTAAGTAGTTGTCATGTGTTCATATTATTATTTTTGCTTGCATAATGCTCCATGTGCTTTGATTTAATGTTGTACAGTTTAAAATGGCCACTTTCAAGTTCATGGGTTCAATCGTTCGTAATAAACATTGTTCGTTAGCTCACTCCCAAAACGATGTTTTCCCAAATTACTCTTCACTACATTTGTTCACACTGCAGGTAAGTATTCCAGCTTTAGAAAGTGTCCAAAATAATGTTCTCACGTTTGAACTCGGCCAAAAAACACAATTGTACGACACTTCCAGGCAATGTTTCATATTCCTATTTCTGCCCTCTGTGTGCTAAGTATTCCTTTTTTACATTCTCATAGGGGAGAGAAGACTCGGGACGTCTGAGGACACCAGGTACCCCACACCTCCCAAAGAAGGGGACATTCCAACACCAGAAGCAGCGGAGGAGGAGGAAGGAGAGATTGTTGAAGTTAGACAAATTGTCACCACAACAGGTGAGTGTCGGAGACCACAGCTTCTGGTAAGCTAATCAATGTATGTCCCATCATGGGGGATCAATGTACGTGTTTTGTGGAAAGTGGCTGAGATGAAGGGGTTGCACCCCCAAAACATGTACATTGAAACCTCATGATGGGAGATAGCACATGTTGACATTAGGCATGGGATCAGGAGGAAAATGGTCACTTTTGGATTCTCAGTGTGTGCATCTTCCAAATTTGGCTTTTCCAGGGGTGACACCCCATCTGATGAAGGCAATATCAGCACAGTTTGTACATACTCATGTCTGATATTGTCTTCACTTTTCAAAGTTGAACTTTGTAAGTTCCTGTGTACTGTACGTTATGCTTTGATACATGCCTGTTTACACAAAAATACCAAGTTACCAAAATAATGTTTTCTATACACCAAATATGTTGGTTTGTTGTAAAACCCTTTTCTAAACGCACATGTGAATTTGCTTTGAGTAAAATGTGAAATTATCAACAATGTGTGGCTTCCTTTTTCAATGCAGTATTTGGAGTAAAGTTGTTGGTTTCTGTGGCAATGGGTGTTATTTACTAAAGGCAAATCCACTTTGCACTCCAAGTGCAGTTTCAGGTGCACTTTTGCAGTGCACTTGTAGTGCATAGTGGATGTGCCTTTAGTAAATAACACCCACAGTGATGTGTACATTTCCCCAATCACGCTATTTTCCTGAGCCCACATATTTCTGCCATGGTGCTGAAATTTAGCAATATTTTTGTCAGTAATGCATTACATACATTAGCAACAAAAACAAGGTGTGTGTAGCAGACCCACAACATAACAAGATTATCTGAAGAACAGACTGTCACCTCATCTTGCTCACAACTTGGGTTTGCACTGTTGTAGAAAAAGGCCAAAAAAAAACCGCCAAAATACCTAGGAGACACCTAAAACAAAGCCAAGCAGTAAATGAAAAAGATTATTGTAGTTTCAAAGAAAAAATTATAAAAAAAAAATGCCTCTCAGACATTGTCTGGCATATCAATGGCCCCCCTACCCACAAAGTACTCAATTTATTGGGTTCTGACCTCGTGGGCGCTTTGGGGGGGCAAGCCAGGACGAGCAGCTTCAAGGGCCGTGAGATTGTCTTTTTCAGGCAAGTCTGCATCTGGGCCAACTGAGACCACATAGTTAGCTGAATGTTTTTTCAAAAAATTGTGCAGAACACAGCAGGCAAGCACTATGTGATTTCGTTTATATTCCGCCATGTGGATTGGCGTCAAAAATAGGCGGAACCGGCTGGCCAGTATTCCAAAAGTGTTCTCCACGACTCTTCTGGCTCTGGCCAGCTGAAAATTAAAGATCCTCTGATCCGGGGTGAGGGTCCTCACCGGGAAAGGCCGCATCAGGTGGTTTGCCAGGGCAAACACCTCATCCGCGACGAAAGCGAACGGGAGTTCTTCTACATTCTCCTCTGGGGGTGGCAAGCCCAGACTGTCACTCTGGAGATGCCAGTAGAATTCCGTCCGTGCGGACACTCCACCATCCGGCCATTTTGCCCCACATCCACATAAAAGAAGTCATAGGTCACTGACACCACAACCAACATCACGATACTATTAAACCCCTTGTAATTATAATAGTACAACCCCAAGTTGGGGGTGGGACGATGCGGACGTGTTTCCCATCAATTGCACCTCCACAATTGGGAAAGTCCCAACGGCTGGAAAAGTGGGAGGCCACAGTCTGCCATTCCTGTGGCGTTGAAGGAAACTGTGGAGTGAAACAAGAAAAAAAAATAGTAATTTGGCACATCAACATTGCAAGCAGATTAGATACAAACATTTTTTGACAATATCAGTATAACATTTTGGGAAATGAGAATTTAAAGCCTAAAGTATAAGGTCCCCTTATCAGAGTCATCCCCCCATCTGAAAGGCCCTTGCAAAAATGAGGGGGGGATGTTTTGGACAGGTAACCCTCTCCACTTCATTGAGAGCTGAATGCAGAAATAATGTGTGATACTTTGGCCAGCCCTTCCTTACTTACACTATTGGCAGCCCACCGGACAGGTAAGAAGTGTCATAATACCAAAGAAATGGAACAAATGAAAGCACATTTTGACATTCTGCTATTACCTATCAAGATAATAATAGGAGAAAAAATACTTGAAACTGTAGCATTTGAAAGTATTGAGGCAGGCCCTTACATTACATGCTTTGGTGAATTCGTCCATAAATCTGACCAGGAAAAAGGTAGGTAGAGTGGGTATTGGGTTTGGCAAAGTCAGCAGACAGAGGATTGCTATCAGCTGACCTAGCATTTGGTGGGAGGGGGGTTCCTAATGAGTTTGGCCCAACCAAAAAAAAAATCTGGCACTCTGCATGAATTTAAGCACACACATAACATTTATACACATTTTAGGGGGTGTTTAGGGGAAAGCAATACTATGGAGCTGACAAAATACATTGCTAAGTGACTAGACTATAGGTTTATGGGCCCAGAAGAGCATGCTGGGGAAGTTAGTGAAGGCAAATATGCATGAAGGACAAAAAAGGAACTTGAAAAGCTTCCAGCATGCATGAGGACAAAGGGACACAGCATATCAATTAGAGCATATTGCAATCATGGTAATTAGGGAATGAGGAAAGAAATCCAATACATTAGCAATAATTAAATACATAGAATGTGATGTTAAAGGAGAAAACTTACCTTCATATAGTCCTTCTGCAGGACCTGAATGGTGGCAGAACAGGTCTCTGGAATAATGATCCCCAGAGCCTGGGGGGAGATGCTGTGGAGAACTTGAGGTCGCGAAGGCTTCTCCCTGTCGCCAAGTAGCGCAACGTGGTGATGAGCCTCTGCTCCGGAGTGATGGCTTGCCGCATGCAGGTATCCTGCCTGCTGATATACAGTGGTGTGAAAAAGTGTTTGCCCCCTTCCTCGTTTCCTGTTCCTTTGCATGTTTGTCACACTTAAGTGTTTCGGAACATCAAACCAATTTAAACAATAGTCAAGGACAACACAAGTAAACACAAAATGCAATTTGTAAATTAAGGTGTTTATTATTAAAGGTGAAAAAAAATCCAAACCATCATGGCCCTGTGTAAAAAAGTGATTGCCCCCCTTGTTAAAACATACTATAACTGTGGTTGTCCACACCTGAGTTCAATTTCTATAGCCACACCCAGGCCTGATTATTGCCACACCTGTTCACAATCAAGGCATCACTTAAATAGGAGCTGCTTGACACAGTAAGGTCCACCAGAAGATCCTTAAAAGCTACACATCATGCCGAGACCCAAAGAAATTCAGGAACAATTGAGAAAGAAAGTAATTGAGATCTATCAGTCTGGAAAGGGTTATAAAGCCATTTCCAAAGCTTTGGGAATCCAGCGAACCACAGTGAGAGCCATTATCCACAAATGGCAAAGACATGGAACAGTGGTGAACCTTCCCAGGAGTGGCCGGCCGCCCAAAATTACCCCAAGAGCGCAGCGACGACTCATCCAAGAGGTCACAAAAGACCCCACAACAACGTCCAAGGAACTGCAGGCCTCACTTGCCTCAGTTAAGGTCAGCGCTCATGCCTCCACCATCAGGAAAAGACTGGGCAAAAATGGCCTGCGTGGCAGAGTTCCAAGGAGAAAACCACTGCTGAGCAAAAAGAACATCAAAGCTCGTCTCAATTTCTCCACAACACATCTTGATGATCCCCAAGACTTTTGGGACAACATTCTGTGGACTGATGAGACAAAAGTGGAACTCTTTGGAAGGTGTGTGTCCAAGTATATCTGGCGTAGAAGGAACACTGCATTTCATAAAAAGAACATTATACCAACAGTAAAATATGGTGGTGGTAGTGTGATGGTCTGGGGCTGTTTTGCTGCTTCAGGACCTGGAAGACTTGCCGTGATAAAAGGAACTATGAATTCTGCTGTCTACCAAGAGATCCTGAAGGAGAATGTCCGACCATCTGTTCGTGTACTCAAGCTGAAACGAACTTGGGTTCTGCAGCAGGACAATGATCCTAAACACACCAGCAAGTCCACCACCGAATGGCTGAAGAAAAACAAAATGAAGACTTTGGAGTGGCCTAGCCAAAGTCCTGACCTGAATCCTATTGAGATGTTGTGGTATGACCTTAAAAAGGCCGTTCATGCTCGAAAACCCTCTAATGTAACTGAATTAGGACAATTCTGCAAAGATGAGTGGGCCAAAATTCCTCCAGGACGCTGTAAAAGCCTCATTGCACGTTATCGCAAACGCTTGGTTGCAGTTGTTGCTGCTAAGGGTGGCCCAACCAGTTATTAGGTTTAGGGGGCAATCACTTTTTCACACAGGGCCATGATGGTTTGGATTTTTTTCACCTTTAATAATAAACACCTTCATTTACAAATTGCATTTTGTGTTTACTTGTGTTGTCCTTGACTATTGTTTAAATTGGTTTGATGTTCTGAAACACTTAAGTGTGACAAACATGCAAAGGAACAGGAAATGAGGAAGGGGGCAAACACTTTTTCACACCACTGTAAGGGGACAGCAAAGCCAGCAAATGGTGAAAAATGGGGTCCGTCATCCAGAGATAATTCCTGGAATCATCAGGATTATTCTCCTGGATCTCACGGAGCAAAGGCATGTGCGAGAACTGGTCACACTGGCGCAACCAATTCTTGGTCCACAATCTCCTCCTCGCCCTGTTCATGGACCGGGCGTGTGTCAAAGCTAAAAGCCCAACACCAAGCCCCTGCACAGCACAAACTCTACGACGAGTATGTACACGAAATATGGCTTAAAACGGTCGGCTGGTCAGAATGGACAACCGAAAGAACCGATAAACAGCAATGCCTGAAAGCACAACCTGAAAACCAGAAATGAGCAGACAATAAGCAATCCAAATCAAAGCGTACTATACCAAGATATAGTCCACAATGAGCAACAAATGCTTACTGACTACACGCACTGATAATCAGATACGCACCGACAAGCACAAACTGAAGAGCAGTAACGAACTGAAGCACAAATCTGAAAAGCGCGAATCGTCTCTCACCAAACTTCTACTAACACGCGATAAACACGAGATCAGCAGAAGGAGCCCAAAGGGTGCGGGACGTGGTGCTAAACTTCCCTTTTCTAGTCCCGTCGTATGCGGCTTACGTCACCGCGTTCTTGGCAACTGGAAACTCCCGACAACTGAGTCCGACCGTGTGTATGCAACACCACTTCCGGACTAAATCCGTCGGAATTTATCCGACGGATTTGGTTGCCGGAATGTCCGACCGTGTGTACAGGGGCTTAGGGGTAAGTGCATTGGCAAAAGGGGGGATCACACGGAGCACATGGCTGGTCTTTATATGCATGGTGTGCTGGGCATTGTGTGAGAAGACTCTCCTATCAAATCTAAGGGCTTTTGGATCACAAACATCCTCCTTTATGAACTTTTCCATTCTTTGGATTCCTTTTTTCTATAGTATATATATATATATGTATATATATATGTGTGTATGGTGTATATTTAATTCTTAGCGCTGTTAATGTGTAAGTATTGTGTTTAGTGGGATTTTGGGACTTACGCATATTTTATTTTTTTTGATTGTTATAACAGCAGCTGTTTACATAAAGCGAATATTCGTCCTTGGTAAACGCTTGGATCAGTTTCACGATTTGTTTGTGCCACCGATAACTTTTTGATTTCCAGGATCCTGCTGTTTCTACAGTGAGGAGTAGACCAGAAGTTGGCTTTGAGCACCATTAAAGGACAAATATCAGCCCTGGCTGTCTTTTTTAGCGACCCCTGGCGTCTCACTCTCTAGTGAGTACCTTTGTTCCGGGGGTCCGACATGTAGTTCCTCCGGTGCCTCCACTGTTACCCCTGTGGGATCTGAACCTGGTGTTATTGGCGCTTCAGAAACCGCCATTTAAGAATATCAGAGAAATTTCCTTGTTGACTCTTTGCCAGAAAGTGGTCTTTCTAGTGGCTATTACATTGGCCAGGAGGGTTTCGGAAATGGCGGCCTTGTCCTGCAAGTCGCCGTATCTGGTTATCCATAAGAATAAGGTGGTGTTGCGTCCGCAACCTTCTTTTCTGCCAAAGGTGGTTTCGGCGTTCCACATCAATGAAAACATTGTGTTACCATCTTTGTAACCTAATCCGAAACATCCTAAGGAGGTGGCCCTTCATTCCTAAGGAGGTGGCCCTTCATTCCCTGAATGTGGTCTGGGCTCTAAGGGTGTATTTGTCTGCCACGGTTCCCTTTCGAAAGTCAGACTATTTGTTTGTTTCGGTAGCTGGTCCGAAAAAAGTTATGGCGGTCTCGTCGGACACCATTTCCAGGTGGATCAGACAGATTGTGGTACGGGCCTACACCTTGAATAGGCAGGTGCCCCCCTTTTCTGTCACGGCCCATTCCGCCAGGTCAATTGGAACCTCTTGGGCTTTCTGACATCAAGCGTCAGTTGCTCAAGTGTGTAAGGCAGTGACTTGGTCGTCCATCACACTTTTACAAAATTCTACAAAGTGGATGTAAGCGCATCGGCGGATGCCTGTTTTGGCCCCAAAGTTTTGCAGGCGGACGTATAATGTTGCAATTGCATTTATTTTTTTCAGTTTTTTTGATAAGAAAATAGTTACCTTTGAGTATAATACACTGTTGCATTGTTAACCGCAAGTTCTGTTGCGGATAGAAGAGGTGGTGACTCCCCTGTTAGGGAGCACTTCTGGTTGTGGGTGACGTTTTTTATGCTGTTTCCCACCCCTCGTTATGACACTGCTTGGGGATGTCCCTATGGTCAAGAATAAAGCAGCTGTGTCAGTCAGTGAACAAAAGAGAAAATAGGATTTTTGTACTCACCGTAAAATCCTTTTCTCTGAAGTTCACTGACTGACACAGCACCCTCCCCTCCTACTGATTACGTTATACTGCTTGTTGATGTACTGAAGCTGCAGGAAGCAGGCAGCAGGCTGGGGGATTGTTACTGAAGGGACCGCCCCTTGGGTGGAACTAGAAAGTTCTGTTTTTGTACATGTTAACATGTTCTGCCTAGTCCTCTCCTGAAGGTGGCATAACAACCCTATGGTCAAGAATAAAGGAGCTGTGTCAGTCAGTGAACTTCAGAAAAAAGGATTTTACGGTGAGTACAAAAATCCTATTTTTTCTCATGTGTAGGAGAATTTTCAGACTTTCTCAAGCTGATAACAGAACAGAGCAGAGGAAAGCCGGAGACATAGTGCTTTGAAGAGAGATAACAAAACACTGCTGATATATGTGCCAGTTAAAATTTCATGAATCGAGTTTACATCCACTTTAAGGACAGCTTACTGACTAGAATAGTACCAACTGATTGTTGAAAAGTCAACACGTTACCAATATTTAATAAGGAGCCATGATATATACCTGATAATTACAGACCAGTCAGCCTAACATCAAGAGTATGCAAACTATTGGAGGTGATAAGGGACCATAGCCAAAAATTTGCTGATGAAAACAGCATCATTAGTAGTCACCAGCATGGATTTATGAAAGATTGTTCTTGCCAGACCAATTCTATTATATAATGAGCTGAATAGAAGAAGGCTTGTGGTTATGGTGTGCCTGTATTTTGTCAAAGAATTTGGTACAGTACCCCATAAATGCTTAATATAGAAACTGAGGTCAGTTGGCATTGATAATAGTATACAGTGCCTTGCAAAAGTATTCACCCCTTGGCATTTTTCATGTTTTGTTGCCTCACAACCTAAAATTAACATGCATTGTTTGAGGATTTGCATCAATAAATTACAGAACATGCCCATAAACTTTGAAGATTTTTTTTTTATTGTGAAGCAAACAACAAATAGAACAAAATAACAGAAAAGGTCAATGTGTGTAACTATTCACCCCCCTAAAGTCAATACTTTGTAGGGCCACCTTTTGTGGCTATCACAGCTCCAAGTCGCTTTGGATAAGTCTCTATGAGCTTGCCACATCTTACCACTGGGATTTTTGCCCATTCTTCCTTGTAAAACACATCCAGCTCCTTCAAGTTGGATGGTTTGCGCTTGTGAACAGAAATCTTTAAGTCTGACCACAGATTTTCTATTGGATTGAGGTCTGGGCTTTGATTAGGCCATTCCAACACATTTACATGTTTCTCCTTAAACCACTTAGGTGTTGCTTTAGCAGTGTGTTTGGGGTCATTGTCCTGCTGGAAGGTGAACTTCCGTCCTAGCCTTAACTCACACACAGAGTGGTACAGGTTTTGCTCAAGAATATTCTTGTATTTAGCACCATCCATCTTTCCTCAACTCTGACCAGTTTCCCAGTCCCGACTGCTGAAAAACATCCCCACAGCACGATTCTGCCACCACCATGTTTCACTGTGGGGATGGTGTTCTTTGGGTGATGTGATGTGTTGGGTTTGCGCCAGACATAGCGTTTTCTCTGATGGCCAAAAAGTAAAATTTTAGTCTCATCAGACCAGAGCACCTTCCTCCATACATTTTCGGAGTCTCCCACTTGCCTTTTGCCAACTCATAACGTGCCATTTTGTTTTTTTTCTGAAAGTAATGGCTTTCTTCTTGCCACTCTGCCATAATGCCCAACTCTATAGAGCGTATGGCTTATTGTTCTCCTATGTACAGATACTACAGTCTCTGCTGTGGAACTCTGCAGCTAATCCAGGGTTACCTTAGGTCTCTGTGCTGCCTCTCTGATTAATTAAATTCCTTGCCCGGTCAGTGAGTTTTGGTGTACGGCTGTCTCTTGGCAGGTTTGCTGTTGTGCCATGTTCTTTCCATTTGGTTATGATAGATTTGATGGTGCTCCTAGGAATCGTCAAAGATTTGGGTATTTCTTTATAACCTAACCCTGACTTGTACTTCTCAACAACATTGTCCCGTACTTGTTTGGTGAGTTCCTTGGTCTTCATGGCAGTGTTTGGTTAGTGGCGCCTCTTGCTTAGGCTTTGCAGCCTCTGGGGCCTTTCAAAAAGGTGTGTATATGTAATGACAGATCACTTAGATTGCACGCAGGTGGACATCATTTCACTAATTATGTGAGTTCTAAAGGTAATTGGTTGCACCAGAGCTTTTTATGGGCTTCATAACAAAGGGGATGAATACATACGCACGTGCCAATGATCAGTTTTTTTATTTCTGAAAAGTAGTTTTGTGTATATATTTTACTTCACCAACTTATACTATTGTGTTCTGATCCATCACATATAATTCAGATTAAAAAAACTTTGAACTAAAGGCTGTAATGTAACAAAATAGCTAAAAAGCCAAGCGGGTTGAATACTTTTGCAAGGCACTGTATATGTACCTGGATAGAAAACTGGTTACAGTAGAGTGTCCAGAGGGTGGTGATAATTAGCATATTTTTTAATGGTCTGGAGTTGTAAGTGGGGTACCCCAAGGCTCTCTTCAACTTGTTCATAAATTATATAGAGATTGGAATAAATAGTTAAATCTCAGAGTTTGCTGATGATACAAAGATAAGCAGGATTTTAAAGTGGAACTTTAGGCCTAAAATAAAAAAGGGCACAAAGGCAGGAATTTTAAAGCAGAAGAGACATACTTTGACTTTTCTGCATTAGAGTTACCTACCTTGCCTGTCCGCCAGAGGCATCGTTAAGGGGTGGCTATTCAGACTGGAGTCCTGAGTCCAGGGCTGGCCCTATCATGAGAGTGTCCTGGGACACATCACTGTCTGCACTCCATGCTTCACTGACATCCAGAGAAGGGAGATGTGTATGAGAGCAAGTCTCCTCCTTGCTCTGCCCTTATCATAGAGTCGGGAGGAAGTTTCTCACATTGAACTCCTGAGCAGGTGAGTGCAGACCGCGGGGGAGGGGGAAAATTCTGTATTCCCAGCCTCTCTGTATATACCCAGCCTATTTATATTATAGCATCTCTGTGTACCCAGCTTCTCTGTATACACTAGCCTCTCTTCTATATACCCTAGCCTCTCTGTAACAATTTGCATCTGGTGGCAGGTTTTGATTGCTAGAGCGTACCTATGCTCTAAAATAAAAACTTCGTCCTGAACTCTTACGCACATACTCAACCAGATCTATTGGAGTATCCTGGGCCTTTAAGCATCAGGCCTCTATTGCTCAACCCTGTAAGGGTGCCTACAAGACACCTGGTCTTCCGTTTATACTTTTTCAAAGTTTTACCAGGTAGATGTCTAATCTTCTGCTGAAGCAGCATTTGACTGCAAGGCTCTTGCAGTGGCACTCTGTGTTTTACCCTTGTTTTTGGGTCTGTTGCCACAGTTCTTTTTTCCTAGTCGTTGCCCAGCCTTCTATTCATTGCTTGGTTATCTCCTATGGTGTACAGATAGGATGCCTGTGCCCTGTACTATATGATTAAGATCATAGAAATTGACTTACCTGTAAATTCCATATTTTAGAGTACAGGACACAGGCCACCCTCCCTAAACTCTCCATTACTTGCAACAAAATGGTAGACTCACGGAGTGGGGTAGGGTCAGGGTCGTTGATAGGGGGGTACTACTGATCGTCCTGTAGGGGGCCCATGGGGATCGGTGGGGGGAAACAATTGCAGAATGATGCCCTGTGTGTCTCTCTGAAGCAGATGAAAGCCAGTTTCTCCCCTCTTCCTCCTGCTGGCTTTCAACTGCTGGAGGGAAAGACAGAGATATGGCCGGATCTAGGGGGGTGCTGGAGTGGGCTGCTCCAACCTATATTTTAGCTGTGTCTGCAGGCCACCCAGATGTTGTGCCTGGCTGGCGGCCAAAGAGCTCCTTCCCCCACCCCCAGGGCTCGGACAAGGGGGCAGCAGTCTGGAGGCTGGAGCAGCGAGAGGAGAATTGTCAGAGAGGAAAGAGCCAGGAGGAAGTGTGCTGTGTTGTGCTCTCTCTCAGTACATAAAACAGGATTGTAAACACACACAGTTTGACTACTGCCCCCATGTCCTCCAAGGGCTGCTCATCTCCCGGCAGCAGGAAATGTGGGTAGGAGACGGTAAATAAACTGAATTAAACTATATGTATACAGTCCACTGCGATCCTGTCTCATGTGGTCAAGCACTGTTCTAACAGGAGTGGAGAGCACACCCCTGCAAGTTTGGGGGGGGGGGTATTATTTTGTGCTTGGGATGTCTGCCTAGGAGGGGGGATGGGTGGCTGTGTCGGGAAGTGTAATGGGGATTTAGGGGGTTGGGGGAATATATGCTAGGAGGAATGGGGGGATATGTGCTAGGGAGAGGGTTTGGGGTGGATTTGAGGCAGAAGGGGAATTGGGGGGGAATGTTTGTGCTAGTAGGGGGGATTTGGGTAGTAAGGAAAACTTGTGCTAGGATAGAAAATTTGAGAATACAGAGGATGTATTGGGGGGGAATTGGGGTGGGATATGTGCTGGGAGGGGGGATTTGAACTGGGAGGAGAAGGAATATTTGCTTTTTTTTTTTAAAAAGAATTTTGGCTTGCAGACTGAATTTATGCTTAGGGAACAATTGTGCTGATTAGTGCAGTTTTTTTTATTATTCTTTATGCTGAGACAGGATGCTCACACTTGTCCCAGGAACTACCCGCACTACACACAGGGCACCTAACAGATCTCTTCCCCACACAGCACATAGCTGAGATCAGATTCCCTTACAGACACAGCCTCAATCTGCACTGTGTAAAGCTAGCTGCTATGTTGCAGTTTTGACCTATAAAATTCCCAGATCGGAAAGGTAGCACAGCTGCAGTAGCCAACTACACACTATGCAGATTCAGCCTGTGTCTGTAAGGGAATCTGATCTCAGCTATGTTGTGTGTGTGGGAAGGAATAGATTGGCTGTGCTGTATGCAGGGCAGGGAAACAGAGGAGGAGCTCTGCTGGGCTCTCTTCCACCAGTAACCCTGTCCTTTTCTCTGTTGACCCCTGTATAATGTCCTGCTGACCACTCTCCTCCGCCCTGCTGACTCTTGTACACTCCCAGCTGACCTCTCATCCTCTGACATTTTTCACTGCACCGCCACATTAGACAGGCTAAAGCCAGCTCAGTTATTAACTCTGTGCAGATTTATCTATATAATTTCAATATTTTTGCATGTGGGGGGTAGTTAGGCCTGTCAGGCAGGCTGTACAGGGCCCCATACTTTCTAACAGCAGCCCTGGGTAGGTTTATAGAGAAGGTTTATAGGGAAGGTGTCCCCAGGGCATGTCCTCAAAAGCTAGCCAGTGTCCATCATCTGAAGGTACAAGCCTATAACCCAGGGTTTATGAATAACATGCCTTTTGTGTTCCGTACTGTATTCTAAGATATGGAATTTTCAACTTCCTAAAATCAACACTAAAACAGTTAATGCAGAATTTTCTTGATTTCGTGAAGCACGTAGCTTGTAAATTCTTCTGAATGTCTAGTATACAATTGTACCTGGAAGACCATAGGATGCATTCAAAGCTGTTTAATGTTTGTGTTGTGTACCTGAAAGCTGTATTTTCTACATCAGTGTACATGAAGCCAAAACAATACAAGCTAAAAAATGTGATTATTCGCTACAAGAAAGCACTCTGCTTTTGTGGAGAGCTGCCATTTGTTCAGTTTTGTATGAGTAGTAAAGACTATTTTGACAGTGCTTTTTGTAAAAGGTTAAAGTAGTATTAAACCCAAAGTGGAAAATCTTGTTTTATCATCTACCTCAACTTAAAGGAGAAGTACAGCCAGTTTGTTCTGCACTCCTGTGACCAGTTTTCGGCAGACAGCGGGCTGAAGTCAGTCGGTCCACATGCCTGGATCTGCAGTGTTTGATTGCTCGATTCTCAGTGCTAGAGCCAGTGGGGGACCAATACTGCATCCACCTAGGTAAGTATGATTCTGCAAAAAAAAACATACTTCTTTCAACTTGCTGTAAAGCAAATAATTTTCATGTTCTTTTGCTGCAAACACATCTCTTTTTTGGAAGATCTCTGCGTGGTGCTTTTCCAATAATCTCTATATGAAGCAGCAGTCCCAAACAGGAGCGTGCTTGTCAGAGTGCTCTCCAGGGAGCCAAAGGAGCCACCCTATAAATGGAAACGAAACACCAAACCTTCTCAAGCTCATTATGCTAGAAAGGCCGCAAACAAAAATGGGAGAAGAAACAAATGTTTCTCTGCCCCCCCCAATTGAGGGTTTAATAATACTTTAACAATAATCGTTTTAACCATCCATACAAAAAGCACAGCAAATTCAATAAAAAATAAAATAAAACACAGACACCTTTTTTTTTTAGTTTAAACATATTACCACACTTTTCATTTTAATACTTGATACAAAATAAAACAACCCCTCAATGATCAGAAAACATAAAATCTAAAAATGTTTCAAAATATTTTCATCTGTTAAATTAAAGTCAACCTCCATATAAAAAGCTAAAATTCACAAATGTAAAAGTTTTGCCTTGTTTTCCTTTATTTTGTACAAAAAAATATTAAAAACTTAAAACGGGAAAATATTTTACATGAAAAGGCAGAAATTGATACAAAAACGGTCTTTTTTTGTTGTCATATTTTTTTTTGTTGCCTTAGAAGTAAACAAGACAATGGGACTATACAATATTTACAAACACAAATAACAGAGTTATACATTTGCATAATTGAGTGTACACAATAACTCCGTCCCTGCTGAAGAGGTCTAAAACGCATTCCTCGTGAAGTGCTTTGCAGCTTCCATCAGTTAGGAAGGAGAATTTACAGTCACTTGTCTCCCCTCAATGACAGGTCTGTATAGAGCTAGTTGTAGTGTGCAGTAATTGGGTATCAAAGCTACATTCTGGGATATAGACAAAGGCGATTATAGGGCTGTCAGGTGAATTAATAGGACATACATAAAACAGTAGAAGATAAATGATGAGATGTGTACAGCATTTGTAAAGAGTTAAGAGCAAAACAGCTAAATAATTGAAACACACGTGTACTTGTTTTATCTGCCAAAGGATTTCCAATCATTCTGTTAAGGGAGTCTTATGTATGCCATGGCACGAATGTGTGGATCACATCTAAAAACTGACTTTCACATTTCCTGAGCTTCAAATTTTCTAGCCCCATTGCCTGCTGATTGGACAACCAAGCTGTTTGATAATGCTAGTTGCTCAGAAAGGAGACAGGAGAAATGAGAATCTGAAACACAACAGGAAATGGGAGCCAGGTCCGGCTATTCATTATGGCAGTGGTGTGTGAGGACTCATTTATACCTATAGATAAGCACTGGTGGAAATATTAAGGCGTTAAGTGTGTTTCAACACATGTACATGTATGAATGTGTGTATTTGCACTTCAAATAATGCAAAGTGTGAGAGGAACTATCAAAAAGGTATTTCTGTGGAGTACAAAGGGGGATTTCTGAGATCACACTGCATTTATAGGGTGACATGGATGATCGCTATTTCTTAGCTGAGCTGTGGTTACCCTGCATACTAAAGGGAACTGCTGATGTGTGAATGACCCCTGAATCACAAACCAGAAGAGAATTACGAAGCTTATGGTATGTACCAGTTCACATTGTTCAAATAAGAATCAGCATTCTACTGACCAACCTTCAACCAAATGGAGAGAGCTGGTATCGTGTAAATTTGTGGGACCGTGACCCGGTAGGAAAAATCACCCACCAAAGAACTTGCCTCTTGGGCTTATTTGATACACCAAGCAATATGTTTTGTAGCTGTGTTTTTCATTTAATCCTGTGGAAGTCCATTAAGACTATATTTCTCTAACAGGGTCCGAGTGGAATAAACATATATTTTGGGGGAATATTCCAGGATTCAAAAAGGCCAAGGATTAGGCTTTTCAAAGCCACCTATTACACTAGAGAAGTAGTCTCCAAACTGCGGGCCAGGGGCTGGATGTGGCTCCTTGCTTGCCTTTATCCAGCCCTTGGGGCACTATTCCACCTACTGACAGAAACAATGAGACATTATTCCACCCACTGACAGAAACAACGGGACACTATTCCACCCACCAACACCAATGATGGAGCATTGTTACCAACGCCAGTTCAATTTCTACTCCCAATGACCACATTACGGACCCTTTAAAGTCTGAAGGATAGTAAACTGGCCCACTGTTTAGAAAGTTTGGAGACCTCTGCACTAGCCTATTTCACTGAGGTACATTAGAGAGGCCTTCTTTGCTGCACATGACTGCAAATATAACAGTTTTTATTAAAACCTAGCCAAAATATGTCTAAACACAGATCACAATGCCTCCAATAAGCAGACTTTGTCATCGCCAACCTGGGTTACAGATGAATAGTGCAAGGCTGTCAGCCATATCTTTGCTTTACCATTGAGTTGCTGACCTGAAATAAGCATGTGACTGGTGTCCAAACACCAAACATAAACTTGCTTGCTCCAGATCAGCCACTCCCAAGTAGTTCAGGAAGTATATGACTGATAGCCATGAAGAACTTCAAATCCAAATTAGCACTAGCAGCTCCACTACTCCTTGCCTTTTAAATGTGACACTAAATAGCCATTTTTAACTGTATGCCCAGGATGCAACCCTACCAGTTAAGATTTCATAGCACACTAAGTTAGGATTAAAAAAAATAAAGCCTATAAACAGATAAGTATACTGTGCTGGGTTAGAACGGTTGGACTCTTAAGGTTAGCAATGTTGCCAAAGGCACTCACTCAGAATCCAGCTTTTGATTTTCTAAGCAGAGCTAGAAAAATTACTACCAGACTCTGGTTGGCATAGGAAACCACACTGCCATCTTGTAACTTTTATATACTGGTATTAATGTTTCTTTGGAACATGTATGTGGCATAACATATAGGATGATTGTGTATTTTGTGCCAAGTTATATGGTTGCCCATGAAATAGGGCATAATACATTTTACAAAGGTATGGCTCTTTTATCCCGTTAAATAGGAAATGAAAACACATTTTTCACTAGCCAATGACTTTGGGTCATATTTATCCAATCCAACATAGGAAGGAGTGTGTGTGGAAAAGAGGGCTAGACTGCTGCATTCTGATGGAACATTAAATTCTCTGTCTGCACGGTCATACCTTGTGTGGCTTTTCCTCTCTACATTAAATTGGCCAGTTAAGACAGACACAAAAGCGTAGTTCGTTATTTTAAAATGGTTGCTGAAATGACAGTATATTTGCTTCTTAAACTCATGTTTTATTCCTAGTAGAATATCACAAACGTGACAAGTCGTTGAGAAACTTGTGCAACTGGCAAGTCAGCACCTTGAGACTAGCCAACTCTGGAGAGCCCTAGTCACAAAGGATCTGTATCATTCATACACTGCTACGGGGCTATGTTCCCATGACAATTTAGCTGAGTTTTCCTTTAAACCTGAGTACAAACAATGTCCACAGGGACTGATTGCAGCTTGAAAACATTTCATTGAAGAATTTGCTTCAGTCAGATAAATAGGAAAGTACCACAAGATGCATGTAGGTGAAGGCTCTCATTTCTCCAGGCTATGGCTTACCTCCGTTAGTCACAGCCAAAGTAGTGAAATGTCTTGAATGTGGCCAACTACAACTAGGTGCACAGCATGCATCATTTTTGACCAACAAAGCAATTTTTACATTGCATCAATATGTGGAGTTTACCAATGACTTATTTTATGTAAACATCAGTTCACTGTTTTGTGACAGCACAATTGTACAGATTGCACATAAAATCTACACTTTTCTTCTTCTTAAGCTTAAAGAAGAGCCCTAAAGATACACAGGTAGTCAACATAGGCTTTACACTTCTGTACTCTTCCATTGCTGAACTATCACTTCTGGGTGGGACTTATCCTTTAAAAGAGGTAGTTTGTCAACCATATTAAAAGCCAGTCAAAAGTAAGAATAAAAAAAAAAAAAAAAAAAAAATTGTTTTGGATAGAGGCATAAAAAAAAGGGGGGTAACTCTACTCTCCTGCCTGGTGAAGAAGGGAAACCTACATAATAAGACGAAAAAAAAATTCTATCTGGGCACTCTTAGGCTGTAGACAATGGGTTACAGGAAAGAAAATCACTTGATTTCCCATTAACAAAGTCAGTGAGCCGTAGAGCTATTGTGTTCTCCTGGCGAGGGGCGCTGTCCCTGTGGGAAGAATACAGTGATTAGAGCTAGTGGCTATAGCATCCTTAAAGTCCAACAGGCTGGTTGTACTCAAGTCAATTGATGGATCGACTCAGGTACAATCAGCCATACCTATGCATCTTTCGAATCTTGGCTGGTCCCTTCTGAACCAGCCAAGATTTGAACCATCTGGCTGGCTTTATTCTGCATGCTTATGTGAATATGCACCACTGTGTGTTTTTGCCTGTATGCTTTGTCAGCTTTCCTATTTACAGACAAGCAATTGTAAAATCTGTTTTTGCACTTTCATGGCTTGTGTACAGTGTGCAGTTAACAATAAAAATCAGCCAAATCTCTTCGTCCAGCAGTTCAGAGCAGGAAGAATGTAAGCTGATGGGTGATGAAAAAACATCACTAAATATTGTAGATCTGTATGCAGATATGTGGATATGAATGCTGTTTTATATTGAGGACAAGCTATTTAAAGATTTCTTTGGGTCTGTATACAGACAACCCAACAGTATAGTGCCCCCAAAGGTCTGATGTTCAGGTTCCCGGCTCATCGAATTCAGTGCCCTCTTTGTAGGGGCTTGGAATGACTGCTTAGTGGAGACTTTTGGGCAAGCAAGGACAGAACAAAGCCTCAACAGATACTGCATCCTATAATTACGTTCCCGCTTTTTTTGGCCCCATTTGCATCAACCATGTGTGCAGCAGTGGTTCTCAACCTCAGCCCTTAAGTTCCTCCGACAGGCCATGTTTGAATATTTTCCTTTATCTTGCACAGGTGCTTTAAATCAGTCAATGGCTTGGTATTTTGGACAGCTATTTTATCTAAAAGAAATTCCCAAAACATGGCCTGTTGGGGGTACTTGAGGACTGAGCTTGAGAGCCACTGGTGTACAGGACCTACCAGACCACTTACACTGCACCATATTCTCTTGTCACAGGAGAAGAGTGAACCTTTAAGCCACCCAACCCTAAAATGCAGCTTGTAAACTAATTTGTAAAGAGAGAAACTCTTCATACAGTACTTCTTTTATAGATCTGACCTATAATACAGTGCTCTGGCTTGGTGAAGATTTGCGGTTCATGGATTCAACTAAAATTTACAGTATGTTCAGCACTACAGAGAAAGTACTGAAATGTTTTCTTTGCTTCTTATCCTCATAGTCAACAGCATATTGCAAAAAAAATCTGCAGCTTCCAACTCTGTCTACATAGTGACTTCTTACTTGTACTCAATGAGTTCATGCATAAGAACATGAAACTGAATGCGTCGCCCATAGCAGCCACAATATCCCTTCCATTCTCCCATCAGTTTATAAAATGAATAAACTGCCCATTAATATATACAGCATAACATTTGCTGTGAAAGATTCACAGACTCTACAAGTCTAACTTGTACACTTGTCAAGATCTTATATGGCTCCATACACTGACATTCCTGTGCTATTAAGCCTTAGCTTAGTAGATTGTAAAAGTGTGCGGTCAGCTTAAAAGGCAAAAAGCCACTAGGCATTTACCTTTTAAGAGCCCGTAAACATAAAATACAGGATACTGGACCAGTCTACAGATAACACCAACATAAAAAAAAGTTATTTGGTGGGAGATAAGGATGGCTACTTTGGTACGTTCAGGGGACAACCTGTACAGTAATGCCATGTGAACTGAACATTTTGGCCTTGGTCATATGGTGAGCTTGTATAAAAGCAGTGTGTGCAGCAAACTTTTCCAAAGCATCCAACAAGCTTTGAGTAGCCTTCTTAAAGTCTTAGGCCTCAAGCACACTGGTTTGTTGTAAAATGCTATTTCTCCTGAGAGGAGAAAATCAACGTTAAAAACTCACCTAAGCTGCACTTTTTTCAAACCAGTTTAGTAGAGTTTGGGCATTTATTTAATTTTCCAGAACGTTAAATATATTCTGGCTATTGAAATGAATAGATGTACCTAGTGTTTAGGAGCGTCAAATGTTTTTTCCTGCCCAAACTCTGCTGCTCTTGGACGCACTGGCAGTGAGTTTTTTTCCTGCCTCTAAACTTTGCTGCCATTAAACGCTGCTAAAATCCTGTGTGTGCATGGACACATAGTCTAACATGGAGGGGAGATTAGCAGCGGGGGGGGGGGGGGGGGGAACAAAACAAAAACTGCCCTAACATGGAGGGGAGATTAGCAGCGGGGGAAAAAAAATCAGCTGCAAAAACATCCAGCGTGCATACGGCAAGCACTATTCTATGTGAGAAGCAGCCACTTTAAGAAAAGCTGCTAGCAGGTCTTAGCACTGCTCAAAACTTGTTCAAAGCCTGCTTGCAGCATATTTAAAGTGACAGTGTTCCCATTAAGATTTATGTTTAATATCTCCATATTGGAACAGAAGTTTTTTTGTTTTGTTTTTTGGTGCTTCAAAGCTTGTTTGCTGTACACACTGCTCTTATACAAAATGATGCCTGTGTGCACAAGGATTAAAGCCTCCTTGACATGGCCACTTGAATATAGTCCCTGTATTCCAGCTGCAAGAATCATCAGATTTTTGTGGCTAGAATGACCAGGACATGGGAACAGCAGTTGACTGCATCCAGGCTCAGACACCTGTTTCTAACAGCAGGTAACCGCTTTGTGTGTGGCTGTCAGCCTATGATTCGTTTATCTTGGCTGAGCAGTCACTGCTATTCGCATTGCCCCAGTCATTGCAGCTGCAAGAGTCTGCTAAATCTTGCTGCTGGAATCCGTTGTCTGCATCTAAACAGCTTTGTGAAAGAGGCCCTTGCTGCATTTACTGGCACTGCATGTCAATGTGCGCTCCACATATACACAATAATGAATTAAATGTGAGTTTGTTTGGCAAAGCCCTTTCTAGCACCTGAGGAGGTGCAGAATATAGGTTTGAACTTGCAAGGTACAACTCACTGCTCATCTGTACAAGCAATAAGCCAACAAGCATTCACTCGGCTACACTTATCCAACTAGGCAAATGTTTGCATCCTCTTCTATAAATGTTGTTTTATGGCTTCTTATATATAGTGTTTAGATTTTGTGACCCTTTATCAGTATAATTTACCAACCAAAATTATACATTGTTGATAGATGCAGGTATACAAATATCAAAGATAATGTTCATTATGGAGAAATGTGCTATATACTGCACATATTTTACAGATCTTGCAAAAATAAAATCAAATTACTGAAACCAATTATTAATCCATATATATATATATATATATATATATATATATATATATATATATATATATATATATATATATATATTTTTTTTTTTTTTAGTTTGGACTACCGAATGTCCACCTAATGTAAATTACAATATGCACGGCAATATACATTGCCTACAGTATAGTTGAAAATAATTTGTATCTATAAAAATAATTCATAATCATATCTTAAACATTATTTTTCTTTTCAGTCATCTGATAATTAAAAAAAGAAATAAAATAAAGTAACAGGGTTCAACCATTTTGTTTGCCTGGAAAATCACTGGTGCTTGTTACTCTATTACTCTTTTTTTATATACAGGAGTATTTCTTACAGTGACGTAACAAGCCACTGGCAATTCAATCTCTGCAAGTCCTTTATGGACATATGCAGAGTACAAAGTGCTTTTTACAACCGTAGTATGAAATTATTGTGATTCAAATTTAATGAGTTTTTCCATTCGGCTACAGATTGTTCTTGCTTTTCATCAGGTTGCTCCTTGGAACAACTGCAAGCCATCCCCTGACAACCATTACTATTGATGAGATGAAAGAAAGAATTTACTTTCTTCCCTAGTCTGTGAAGGTCCTCTTTTATCCAGATCATGGTATAGCAAGTAGCAGTTAATTATATTCAACTTGTTCTGAATGTGTTTTACCACTTATCCAAGTAGATTCCCATGCAAGTATAAATTCTGGGGTATGTTCCCAAAACTCAGAACTGAGGAAGCTATTTAGATGTGTGGTAAAACATGTTCAACATTACAGAACAAGCCCAATTAAATAACACTAACCACTATTAGCTCTCCACGGATGTATATACTGTTATTAACATGGAAGTTCACTCTCCCAATGTTTTAATTCTCATGGTGCTAGCATTAGTAAATGGATAGGAAAGTATATCATATTTACTTGTTTCAAACTTTTTTTCACATATTCACTTGTTTCCATTTTTTTTTTTACATTTGTTCAGTTACTTCTTGGTTTCTTGGCGCTATACCTTTAAATCATAAATTGTGGTGAAATCAGATAATAATTGTGCTCCTTGCAAAAAAAACAATAAATTGAACAGTAAATTCAAATAATAAAAAATAATAAAAATAAAAGAAAGTGAAGGGTTAATCCACAGTATAAAATGGGAAACTCAGTAATGGCAAATCCCCTTAAATTGGGGTTGATTTAAGTGTGACGTTCCCACATGTGAAAAAAAAAAAACTTTTATAGTTTTATATCTATAATATTAGTGTACGTGTATATAAATCTTTTTTACAATCACACTGTAAGAAATCTTAAACTTAAATACTTGTGACAAAGATGCATATAAAAGGTAAAGTCAGTCCATAAATCGCCAGAAAGCATGCGATAATATAAATGCAGGAAAACGCTGATAGAAATTCAAAAAGTTCCAAAGAATGTAGAAGTAGACTGTGCAGAAGATGTGTGATCACTAATACAAGATCTTCCCAGTGCGTGTGACAAAATATTGATATTGCCCTTACCAGATGCCCTACCCCTGCTGGGGTGGGATAGCCTCCATAGTGTGAGCCCGTGTCGCTGTTTGACGATTCTCTGGGAGGTTTGTTTTGTCATCCGCTGGGGAAATGTCACTTAGGCTCTTAATGGAAAAGAGGAATATCCATAGTGTGACCCGTTTTTCAAAAAGGATTTTATTAAATTAAATTAACATAATAAAATCTGGTGAAGGCAATATCAATATTTTGTCACACGCACTGGAAAGATCTTGTATTAGTGATCACACATCTTCTGCACAGTCTATTTCTACATCCTTTGGAACTTTTTGAATTTCTATCAGCGTTTTCCTGCATTTATATTATCGCATGCTTTCTGGCGTTTTATGGACTGACTTTACCTTTTATATGCATCTTTGTCACAAGTATTTAAGTTTAAGATTTCTTACAGTGTGATTGTAAAAAAGATTTATATACACGTACACTAATATTATAGATATAAAACTATAAAAGTTTTTTTTTTTTTCACATGTGGTAACATCACACTTAAATAAACCCCAATTTAAGGGGATTTGCCATTACTGAGTTTCCCATTTTATACTGTGGATTCACCCTTCACTTTCTTTTATTTTTTATTATTTTAATTTATTGTTCAATTTATTGTTTTTTTTTTTTGCAAGGAGCACAATTATTATCTGATTTCACCACAATTTATGATTTAAAGGTATAGCGCCAGGTCTACTTTTTCTTTTCTTTTTTCACTAGTTTATTTCCATCACGTGGGTGGTAATATTAGGTAGAGGCAGCTCATACCAACAATATATTTGTTACACCATAGCGCAATCCCTCTTTTTTACTTTTTCATTCTTGGTTTCTTGCCTAGGCATATTGCGTCACGCATCCCAGGTAGCTTCAGAAGGGGAAGAGGGTTGTTCTCAGCTAAGCACTCTCTCTTACATTCATGGGCAGATGGATTTCAGGAAGTAAATCCTACATGAATCATTTGCCCTTATTTAAGGTGACCATAGAATTGCTAGGGGGTTGTTTTTCTCAGCAGATAAAGCATGTAGGCATGGATGGATGGGGAGTTTGTTTTGACTATTAAATATGGTGTGTGTACAAAAAGTGTTGCGCTGAAAGTAAATTAGGGAGGACTCTACTGCTGCCTTTTTATTTGCAAAGAGCTTATTTCACTGCTTAAATGTAAGTGTGATTTTATTTTAATAAATTTGTTTATTGTACGGAATTACGCTATTTGGCCCAATTTTCTTGTTCCATATGGTTCCGTGAGTGGGAGTGTGATCTTTCCGGGAGCACTGGCTCCATGTCCAATTCAGTTTGAACAAGAGTTGAGTCACCATCAATATTGAAAGCTCATCTTTCCTGACCTGAGGATTTCCTATCTGTATAATTGAAAAGCGTTTTTGACCCCTGGAGCGTATGCTTGTTGGGGTCATTGGGAGTCGGTAAGCTCACATCTTTCTTCTGTGTGTGGTAGTGTCAGCACCAGGGTGTTTCTTTGGATCAAATATTCCACAGATGGAATGAATATTTCCATATCTCCTTGTCTGCACCAAGGGCGAGCACAATTATGATCTTCTAGCAAAGGACTTTATTCTCTCTTTTTGTTTTTCTGCTTACAGTTCATTTGTTATTAGGCATTGTCCTAGATGTTTATTATTTTCAAACATAAATGAGTGTGATATTTAGTTATTATTAGTACACTTTCACATTGTATTTACTTTTAGCGCAACACTTTTTGTACACAGATTATTTGAACTGAATTTATCCAATTTAGTGTGTTAGCTGCTTCTAAATTTTTGCTTGGATAGCGCAGTGTTTTTGTTTGTTTTGTTCTATTAAATATGGTGTTTTTAACTTGTGGTGCTTAGATGCAGTAAAGATCCGCTTTAATGCCGGCCATACACGGTTAAAATTTTGAAATAATTTTCTTTCGAAAATCGTATCTAAGAATTTTCGTGGGCTGCAGCAACAGCCGATTTTCGTGCGGAAATAAAATTTGAGGAATCGGAGATGTTGGAAATTTTTAGAAAAACAAACGATTTTCTAATCAATGATGGGAGAATCGTGCGAGAAACGTAATAAGAAAAGAAAATGTACAGAGATAAAAGAAAATGTACGGAGAGAAAAGAAAATTTACGGAGAGAAAAGAAAATTTACGGAGAGAAAAGAAGATTCCCAGCCAAGAAAATTCTTTTCTGTAGCAACTTGAGGTGAAATTGAAGGCTTTGTCGGCCAAATTTCAAAAATCAATGGTGGCATCATCAGATCACAAAAAAAACGAATTTTCTGATTTTGAAAAGAAAATTTGTTCGAAATTCGACCGTGTATGGCACAGCAGAAACGAGAGGAGCATTATTCTACAAAAGTCTGTGGAAACGTCTCAGGAAGTAAGGTGTGGGGAGCTAAATGTCTTAAAAGTGAAGTTGTTTTTAATCAAGTCTTAAAGTGGAGTTCCACCCAAAAATGGAACTTCCGCTTTAAGCACTCCTCGCCCCCTTACATGTCACATTTGGCATGTCATTTTTTGGGGGGGGGCTTCGTTAAGAGGGGGACTATCTGTCCCACTTCCTCCTTATGCCCAGGGACCGCCAAGGTGACGACTCCTGTCACGTGACAGGTCCCAGGAGATCGCCTGTCCACTCTGGGAGCCGAAAGCGGTCACGGCTGGGTGCCCAGAGTGGCAATGGAGGCGTGGGCAGAGAGGAGGGGGAGAGTAGCGATGCTCCGGTTGGCCGCATCGCTGGACCGTGGAACAGATAAGTGTCTGTTTATTAAAAGTCAGCAACTACACTTTTTGTAGCTGCTGAATTTTAATAAACATAAAAAGCCTGGAACTCCACTTTAAGCAGTATAAACAATTTACTGTAATTAGGCAGCTTTTCCAGGAGTGGTGGCAGAAGATCAGTTCTATGTCTGAGGAGGGACTGGGCCTTCAAGGAGGAATGCACCAAAAGCAGTGTGTATAAAATCCAGATTTCATTTTACTCAGACTCTTATCCGGCATCTGGACCAATCATACAAAACACTCAAGGTTCCCTCCAATTTAATCAGTCCAGTACACACTTTAATACCCCCAAGCCCTGATGAAGGACACCATCTGAACTTCCGAAATGTGTTAGCTTGTTATGATACTAGAACCTGAATAAAATTAAATCTGGACATGTGTGTTCTGTTTATGGCGATTTCCTCCCTGTACACCCAGCACTGCAGAAACATCTGTTAGAACAAAGCTTACACATCTTTCAAGGAATGACTTAACTGGAAGCAAGAACAATCCAAAGCTGCAAGGAGAAACACTAAAAATTATCAAAGCTTATTATTCTTAAGTCACTCTGGGCAAATGACCCAAAGTAGTCAAAGGAGGGGGCACACTGGCCTGAATACACATTATAATTCATTAAAATATCAATTAAATATTACAATCAACAAAATGCTGATGCCCTGCAAAATTATTTTGGCCATAAAATATTAGGATAATAAAACAGCTCTTACTAAAAGGTTCACAATTTGATTAAGGATAATTAAATAAAACAGTTGTGTACTATCACTAAAACTCTACACAAATGAGCATCTATTTAAAAGGGCTGCTTAAATGTTGTGATGTGGACACTGCATAGCAGTTGAACAAGCCAGAGACAATCAATCAATGACAAGTGGACAGGAGAGCAGTACAATTGACATCCATTTGTAACAGGTTGCAGAAAAGCAGGGAGAACATACATAAAGCAGAAAATAAATTAAAATAGTGTCATGGATGGCAAGGAGCAAGGAAATCTGTGTAGTTTGTGCTTTTGAGAGCCCAGTGGAACACTGTATGGCTCAATCTAGTGATAAGGAATAGGTGAATGTAGCCAGTCATCTTGCTGCAAAGCCCAGCATGCTTCTATAATCTAGAGATAACAAAGAATGCTGGGAGATGCAGTCCGTATATTGCCAAGCTACTGTTTTTTTTTCTGATTCTCCAGAGGCTATTTTGCACTTTGAAGTCTATGAGGCAACTCTTTATATACAAGTCAGTATGAGATGACCATGACAACCTACTAATCAGCAGTGATATGTGATATAAGAGAGTATATATGTACAGAAAGTACATATGTTGGTGGATAAATACATTTCAGACTTTTCTTCCTAATTCTTGATATATACCATAGGAGGTTCTCAGAGATCCAAAGTTCCCTTACCACACCTGAGGGGTACAGAGTTAAAGCCAGGATGGAGAACAGACAAGGGGTGGGAAGGTTCATAACCAGTGCAGTGTGTAATAAAGGGTGATCATTATTGTTTCTTTTACAGGAAAGAACAAATAAACATTTTATCTCTAGCTAGCTGTATGCAGTCTAAAATGTAAGGTTGTCTGATGACATGGGAAGTGCCTTTGAGGTGAAAAGAAGCAGATACAGGTCTGCTGAATATGGTTTTGTAAAAAAAATGGCTAAAACATGCTAAATCATCCTCCGTCTTCTGTTCTTGGCAGGACGGCCAGGCCTGTTTTGCCGGACAACGGGACGCTCAGCCTGCAGGACAACAGAAAACAGCACTTAGTCTTTCTAACAAGTCACACAGCAGATACAAGTGGGTCATAATTCAGAATTTGCTGTTCATGCTGCAAACCTTGCAAGTATAAATTCTGAAGACACATGAAATAAACGGATTATATCCAGCAGCTTACATTTACAAAATAAAAATAATCTGCAAAACTACAAAATCATATCCTTGTAGTCTATTGAGGGACTACCACCTACTAAATGATTAAAAAGGGCAAACAAAAAAATCCCACAGACTAGTCCAGGGTAACCTACCACCAGCATGCTTGTAACAAAGCAGTACCAAGAGCATCGCTGTGTGGTGTCCCCTCAGTGGATTCAAAGAAAATTATTTTTTGATGAGTTAAAGCAGTAGTAAGCCACAGCAGTTAAAAACAAACACCTGTAAGGCAATTGCATAATGTGCTAGTATGCATCGCTGGTGACATCACTGGCTGCATCCAGGATGAATATCTCCTGAACAGTGCACGTTTAGAAGATCTTCATTTTACCTATAGGTAAGCCTTATTATAGCCTTACCTGTAGGTATAATAATAATAAAAAAAAAAAAAATAACAAATCGGAGCTTAATAACGCTTTAAAAATAGGATTTTTATACTACCAGTAAAATCCTTTTTTTGGAGTCCAGTAAGGGACGCAGCACTAATTCTGATTCTAATTGAAATAAGATCTAGATGAACAGAGCCCACAACTGTCTTCTCCACAGGAGGTCATCCAAGTATCCTACAATGGGAATGGCACAAGAATACAGAGAATGACCTGGAACCAACATCCTGGCAAACACTTTGCATACAGGGGTGAGACTGAAGAGGCAGAACCCTGGTAGGGCAGTAATCAGCAAATACTCATAGCTGACTGTACAGGTCAGGGGGTCCCTGAGGAGAGACCGTGGTGGAGGATTTGATGGATAGGATCACCATGTACAAATACATAAGTGGTCCATATAGCAAACTTGGTGTGGAGTCATTCACTTTAAAGTCATCACAAATGACAAGGGGGCACTCTTTACATCTGGAGGAAAAGAGAATTAACCTCCAAATATGGAAAGATTGGGTCAGTAGATTATTTTCTAAATGCACAAAGTAAAACTGGATACAATTATTTATAGGTAGTAACACCAGGTATAGTTAAGACTGTGGGTTTTGTAGACCTTGTGTGTGGCTGGAGAATCAGATTTGGAAGGCCTACACCAGGAGTAGGTGAAGAAAGGGAAAGTGACTTATCTAACCTTCCTCTAGATTTCTTGTGCTGTAGAGGGTGGAAGCTCAGTCCTCCGGTGATATTCCCAATAATATCAAAGGTAGGTCCAGAGGGACAAGACAAAGTCGGTTACACGCTCCTTGGATGCAGTGTCTGCATCCCAGCACTTCAACCTGAATGCTCTGCACACAAGTTGCCAGCCCAATCACTATGTGTAGAAAAATGGCTTCAGCTCATCTCCTCCAAATCGACACCCCGCTGATGCGTTTCACCCTCCCAGGGGCTCGTTATAGAGACCTCTATGACCAAGCCCATAGGAGGGTGAAATGCATCAGTGGGGTGTGACCTGGGAGGACACAAGCTGAAGCAGTTTTTCTACACATGGCAAATGTGCTGTCAACTGGTGTGTGCATCTGCCACTGTCTCCCTTATCATTGGACAGATTGATAGCAGTGTGAGCAATTGGCTCCTGCTGCGGTCAATAAAATCCATTGACACAGGAGCAGGGGGGCGGGGCAGAGTCCAACTCTCTGTATCAATGGACACAGCAGGACTCGGGAGTGAGTCTGCATGGGTGCCCCCAGGGAAAACAGCTTTCCCTGGGGGCACCCGATGAAGAGGAGGAGCCAGGAGTGCCGGCGGTGGACTCCAGAAGAAGATCATCGGGGCTGCTCTGTGCAAAACCATTGTACAGAGCAGGTAAGTTAAGGCATGTTTGTTATTTCTAAAGACTAAGCTTTAGAACAACCTTAAATTAGCTCATTCTGCCCCAATTTTACATATTAGATTAACGACTTCCAGACTGCCCAACGCACATATACTGCAGCAGGGCGTCCTGGCTGCATGAAAAGACGTACCTGTACATAGTGTCACACATAAGACACTGTGGGTGCATGCCCACTGCATGCCAGGGGAGCGTAAATGGGTCCAGCAGACTCTATGTCCACCGGCAACCCGCGATCGCGCCATAGTGAGGCAGAAAGGGGATCTGCCTATGTAAACAAGGTGGATACCCATTCTGACAGGGGACAACACTGAGATTGGTTGTTCATAGACGACTCCTGGACTGAAAAAGTTTGAATCGGAGACCAGAAAGCATGAAGTTTCTCCTGTGGAAGGAACACTCTGGCTTGAGCAGTGCACAGGACTAAACCCAGATACCTCAAACAAAATTTGGTTCCAGAACGATCTATGAAGGTTCAGGATCCATCTAATTCGCTGTGATGTCTGAACACAAAGATATATTGCGCCTGCTGACTGTTTCCTCAACAGAAAGTTATGCGAGCATACCATAAGAGGGATGCAACAAGAGTGTAGGGCTAAAACTAGAGTCACCACTTTGGTTAATGCATAGAAGAGGCTGAAGTATAGGGCCATGAAATGGTAGTCCAGAGACCTCACCTGCAAAAGCCAGGTGGTCTCTCTGCATCAATATGTGATGAAATGGTCTTCTTTAACTGCGACTCTTTAGGAATGAGCTTATAAATAAGTCAAAGTCTCAATGAGCGATAGCGCAAAAGCTGCTAGGGTCAGGGGCTAATCAGATATAAAATCTTAGGAGAGGACATTGCGGAATCTGGTCTCAGAGTCCATATGCATACGCCAAAGAGCTAGGTTATTTTGGCAATGAAGTCTTGCAGAGACCAAAACCTCACCCGACAGAGCTAGAGAACTCTGGGGATGGAACAGACTTCAAAAGCAGAGGGAAACAAGCTGCAGATGTTGGCATCATCAAAATACATGCTGCAAACAGTCCTGAACCCATTAAAAAAAGTGAGATGGGGCACCAGGCACAGAGGGGCGATTTCCTCTGTGTATTGAATCAGACATGTTAGGGCTGCAAGGTGATAAGGCATAGGCTGAAAGGTAAGAGGCAGGGCCTCAGTTACTCACAAAAGCCAGACGAGAAGGTAGCAGATGAGGGTCAGATGGCCAGAGGTGACAAGGCCTCTGTAGATGGACATTAGGAACAGCCAAAGATCAGTTTAAAAGCAGAAGCAGCAGGGAGATTCTTCCTCAATGCTATATGGCAGAAAAGAAAGTAGAACCGCATGCATGACACTCAATCCAATGAAGCCCCACAGCTTTAACCCTTTCTATGGCAAAAAAAACACTGGGCGTGCAGGGTAAGGTTCCCAGCAACCTATGCGAATGAAGTAGTTTCAGTTGCTCAGCCTGACTGGTCCACTTACTTAGTGAGTCTTCAGAGAGAGGGCAAGCGCTCCGGCAATACTAGCAACTCTGGATCTATAAAAATGCTTTGCAGTTAACTTTTATCAGAACAGAGACTGGAAAGCACCCCCTAAGGGAACCTAGTGCCTAAAAGTCACTTCAGGCTATCCCCTCAATGCCCTGTCCAACAGGGTTTCTTTGTGTTCCTACAGGAAACTCACTTTCAGTCTAGAAGTATTCCCAATCTGTACCACAAATATTTTCCCAAAATACATCATACCACAAATTCTCTGGCTAAAACCTAAGGGGTGACTACTCATCAGTAGGACGGCGAGTTTCGAGGTTACTTGTGGACCTGGAAGGTAGATTTTTATTCCTTAAGGGTACCTATGGAGTCATTCCAATGACACTAGCAAATGTGTACTTCCCCAATGATGCACACATCTCGTTCTGTAAGAAAATCATTGAGGAACTAAAGCGCTTTGCTTCTGGGTGCATTGTTTTGGGCGGGGATTTTAATGTCCATCTAAACCCTGTTCAGCACACCTCCTCAGGGAAATCTTGTCTAACATACTGAATTTTAAACCGCCTTAAAGTCTTACTTCACCACAAGTCCACAAGAGTCGGGGAGTGTACAGTAAACCCGACAGGTAGAGACTTTACATATTACTCCGCACCACATAATTGTTGAAAAAAAAATAGATTTCGTTTTTTTTACGCAGAAATACCTTCCAACTTTGCTCAATGCTTGCATTGGTATACAAACACTCTCAAGATCATGTGCCCATCTCACTCACCTTAGACCAGCCTGAAAATTAAACTAAGCCCTGTATGTGGAGACTGTATGTTCTCCCTGACAAAAATTCATTCCAAAAAGTGACTTCATTACTACTTTCCCCAAAACTGCACAGAGGAGCTATCCCCTTTAGCAATTTGGGAGGCACTTACATGTGTTCTAAGAGAAGAACTCGTTAAATTAGGGGCCCAAGGTGTGTACTTAGAGAAAAGCTCATTCAATTAGGTGCCCAAGGTAGAAAAAAAAATCTGTACAGCTGATCGCAAATTTGACCAAGATATCACAGTTGGAAGTACATCACAAGCTCTCAATAGGGATACACATAGCAACAGAACTTCTAGAGCAGCCTTTCTCAACCTTTTCAACACAGAGGAACCCTTGAAATAGTTCTCCAGTCTCAGGGAAACCCTGCTAAAAATTAGAAATCTACAACTCATGATACATTAGTGTGATGGTCATGGGGAAGAATGGTTCTTGCACTTGTGGTCATTGGGAAGAATTACCCCCTTACAGATAGCTAAAAAGATCAATGGTGTCAGTGGGAACTTATCTGAGAGGCAGAAATTGCCCAATGCTGAAGGAACCCCTAGCAACCTCTGGAGGAACCCTGGTTGAGAATCACTGTTATAGAGACTCGCCAAGACCTTCAAAATCTACTTGAACTTAAGGCTAAATGATTTATTTTCTTAAAGAAATATATTTACTACGAACACGGGGACAAAGGGGGAAAATAATAGCTAGGGCACTGAAAGAAGCCTCCCTATCTACCAACATCTAGTCGATTAAATTGGAAAACGCTACACTAGAAAAATCGCAGTGATAAGATTGCCACAAATTTTCAACAGTATTACTTCAAACTCTAGAATATCCCTCAGATGCATAGGCCTCCCAACTTACAGGGTGACAGATTACAAATAATGCATGACAACCTGGTCCAAAGCGGAATGCCCACTCTTTCTACCGAAGAAGCGGAGTCCCTTGAAGACCCGATATCCTCAGAGGAATTGTTGAATGCAATTAAAGGCCTGAAGCCCAGGAATAGGCAGTGTACCGACAGCTTCACTGCCCATTACTATAAGACATTCAATATTGGCACCTCCTTTTCTGCACACCTTGAACTTCTTGATGGACCCTCAACAAGTTCCAAACATGTTTTGATGGCGCATGTCCTAAACCAGAAAAAGACCCAACAAATTGTTCTAGTTACAGGCCCATTTCTCTGCTCAACATAGACTTAAAACTGCTTGCTAAAAATTGTAGTTAATCGCTTGTGTACATTTCTCCCAGGGGTGCCCATTGTCACCCCTGCTAGTTATATGAACCCTAGAGCCGTTTATTCATACAGTTAATTTGACTTCCTCGATCACATGTTTTCAAGTAGGTGAAAGGACCTATAAAATCACTGCATACACAGATGATCTTCTCCTTAGCAGAACCACATACATCTATCCCTAACCTACTACAAGCTTTTGCTAACTATGGATATATTTCCAATCTTAAAATCAATTACATCAAATCAGATGCCATGAATCTCACCATACCCTCAAATGTATTAGAGAGGGCACAAGAAAATGCCTTCCTTCAAGTGGGTACCCAACGCTCGCAAATATCTTGGCGTTTGGCTCACACCTATGATTAACAACATTTTCATACAAAACTTCAGACCCTTGCTACATCAGATAGACGAAGACCTCTCCAAATGGTCGCTTAAAGACTTCTTCGCTCTTCTCTAAGAACACACCTTGGCAGAGCTGCCATTGTTAAAATGACCATACTCCCAAGGCTGCTATATCTTTTCCATACAAAAAAATACACACAAAAGAAAAAACTAGCAGGTGTGCTGATCAACAGTTTAGTATAGCTCTCCAGCTGGCTATTGGTGATAATTAGACAAGTCAAAGGGTGCTGCTGCTCTCTATGGATCCTCTGGGTGGCAGGAACACATCTAAGCAAAACACAAAAGAAGAGGGCGCAAAGATGCCACAACACTACAATGGCCAAACGCTGACCCATAGTAACAAATTGAAATTCAGATCATTGGGATGTACAGAAAAGGCTTTCTTGGGAGAAAAATTACAAGTCAAACAGTCAATGTCAGTTATTTCAGATTCATCAGCTCTTTCTCATTTTGTTGATCTCAAGTATTCTGTTGCACAAATTACATAATGATGCAAGACTTCATGTCATGTGGTAGACAGGGTTCCTAAGACGAATGTGACATATATGTATGGCAAAGTTTGAAGCCAGTGCAAACAAAATGACATGCTTGGCTCTGATAGTCGCTAAATGCCAACTTCTTTGATGGAAAAATATGAGCAACTCTTACATTTAGTCCATTAGCAGGATCCACACTTGACCACTTTGCAGGAACATCTTCTAGGCGAGAATTCATCCTCTGTGAACTGAAATCATAACAGTTATGTATCAATATGTGAACTCTTGTAATTTTTAGATTTTAATGCCCTTAAAAGGAGAGCTCTGGGCATCATAGCTAAGAAAAAAAATACTGCTTTGTGTGTTGCCGGGAAACAAACATTCCATCAATTTGTCCTTATGATAAAAAATAAAGCCCATCTCAGACATCCTCTTGAACTTGTACATTTTGGACAACAAACTGTAATTTACAACAATACAGTTTCATTTGCTAGTGAACCCAACCTGTCTCAGGGAAGTTGATGCTGTGAAGCATGTGTAACAGTCAGTGCAGATACTGGTGAAGTTCTTAACCAAAAAAGGCAAGAACACATAACTAGATGTTGTGAAATATTATTGATTGTTAAATTCACTGGAGTTCTCCTAAACATGAATGATTGGGTGCAAGGAGACATGCCCCAAAGAGGACACCAAAGCGGGAAGGGGCGAAAAAAAAAATGGACTATCTCGGTACCCTGAACATTGAACATGAGATGAAATATAAAGGTTTTGATTGATACTAAATTAAAACACAATGAAGTATCCAGATACAAAAAGTTGCATGTATAAAAATGTATACAAATTGAACATTACACTGGTACTTAGATATACCCCATGATGGAAAGTAGGAGTTTCAAATTCCCTCAGTGCACAATCATTCTGGATCATCCTGGATGATTGTGCACTGAGGAAATTTGAAACTCCTACTTTCCATCATGGCGTGTATCCAAGTACCAGTGCAATGTTCAATCTGTATACATTTTTAGTCACAACTTTTTGAGGTTTTGTTCTTGCTCCTAAACATGCAGTTGGAAAACCAAATAATAAACATTTTAGGTATAGGGCTAAATTTATAAATGTATATAAATATATACAATATATGCAGGTGTGAGACTGCGTGTTAGACGTGCAAGGGTGCCATTAATCCCTAATAGCACCCCACACACTGGAAAAGGCAGTGTGTTTTCTCGTGCTGGGAACTATATAGCACAATATAGTTTCCTTGCAGCTGCAATTTTGTAAAAGGTGCAGTGACATCCCCCTGCATTTGGCCACTGCAATAGTGTGAACCTAGCCTAACAGTGTGTACACATCATTAAAGAACAGCATTTTATTGTTGTGCAATATGCCTATGTGAGGGAACATATGCAAGTCAAATAACAGGAATTTTGACTTACTAGTAAAATCAGTTTTAAGGAGTACAGTACAGGACACGGGCCTCTTTAAATCATTATGACTGCGTTATACGTAGTTACTATCAGGTAACTGGACGCTGGGGGGGGGGGGGGGGGGGGGGGGGAATAAGGCTGCAGGGATATCCCCCTATGTAACCCCTCCCACTCCCAGCTAGCCACAGTTCTGTAGCAATCAATAGGGAGATCATAATAACAGAGGATATTTCCTGTCCTGCACTGTACTCCAGGGAACAGCTCTTATTAGCAAGTCCAAAATCCTATTTTCCTGATCATACAGTACAGGTGAGAGGCTTCTTTCAATAATTATGACTGGGACTTCCAAAAGCAGTCCCAACTGAGGGGTAGGTAAAACTGCAACTAAGCCAACAGACTCACATAAACAAGTCAGGAAGATCTGGAGAAACAGAGTGGTTTGTAGTGCCTTACTCCTGACACCAGAAGAGCAGAAGAGGCTTAAACATCCACCTGGTTGTACAAATATGTGAACAGAAACCAAAGCTGAAAGCCTTTGCGAATTTGAGGTACAAATGCCCAATGCTGAAAAGCTCAAGAAGCACTAACAGGTCTGGCAAAGTGTGCCTTTAAACGTTACTAAACCCACAACAGGAAATCCTGTCTGTATATACAGTAAAGCATGCTTGTTATACGCACTGTGGAGCCTAAGGGGTTAATCCTTTGCATTGTGTAAAAAGGCTGTTTGATCCTGTCTTCTCTGATCCTCCCCTTTTACCAAAGTCCCCAATCCATCTCCTGATAAGATAGAGCCCTGGGGGCTCTCTGCACACGCTCAGTTTGGTGTGTATTGCTAGAGAGTCCAGCAGCCTCATAGGACAGTCAGTGGAGAATGAAAATTCCTCCTACAAGCTTTAACCAGACACTGATAGAAGTCATAAGACTGCCATATACTGCTGATGAGAAAATGTATTTAGCAGTTTATATTTACTTTAAAAAAAAAAAAAAATCCATGGTCTGCGTACTGTGGGAGATCAGATATATTGAATGCAGAGTCCTGGATTGAGTAACACTTTAACAGGGAAAGGAGAAGTCTTATCATCCAAACTATAGGCTTTAATGATACCTTATCTAATTCACATGCAGAAAGAGAGAGGCAGGAAGACCCTTTTGGAAGCACTCATTAAGCACAAAGAAGAAATCCATTTACCAGAGGTAAACTCACAGCACATACTACCATCCAGGCACTGCAGGGAAGTTTCCTCAGGATGCTTTGGTGCAGGACACAGCAGGAAGAACAATATCCTGATTAAAGGTGCAAAGCAGATTCCACCTTCGTAAGAAAGAGGGCCTTAGGCCTCAAGGCAAACTTGTCCTTGTGCAGCACTAAGAAAGATGTGTTACAGGATAAGGCTGCTAACTCATGGACAATCCATACAGAGGTGATGGGCAAAGGAAAAAAACACCTTACAGATTAAGTCAATGGCAGGGAATATCCCTTATTTAAAGGGCGACTTCTGAAGAGGCAGGAGAACCAGACTGAGATCCCAGGTAGATACAGGGGAACAAACGGGAGATGTGAGCTACTTTCGGAAACAAGGCTTTAACTAGAGAGTGAGAGGCCAAAAGTCTCTAAGTCTCCTTAACCACTTAACTTTCTAGGATTTGGCGTTTACAAGTTAAAAATAATTTTTTTGCTAGAAAATTACTTAGAACCTCCAAACATTATATCTTTTTTTCCTAACACCCTAGAGAATAAAATGGCAGTTGTTGAAATACTTTCTGTCACACTGTATTTGCGCAGCAGTCTTACAAGAGCACTCTTATTTTTTTTTTAAATACACTTTTTTGACACAAATAAGACAACAGTAAAGTTAGCCCTATTTTTTTTATATTGTGACAGATAATGATCCACTGAGTAAACTGTCACGCTTCAAAATTGCGCCTGCTCGTGGAATGGCGACAAACTTTTACCATTACAAATCTCCATAGGTGACGTTTAAAAAATTCTACAGGTTGCATGTTTTGAGTTACAGAGGAGGTTTAGGGCTAGAATTATTGCACTCGCTCTACCGATTGCGGAAATACCTCACGTGTGTGGTTTGAACACTGTATTTATATGTGGGTGCTGCTCATGTGTGCGCTCGCTTCTGCACACAGGCTTCTTATGTATTTTACCTTTTATTTTTACACTGTTCTTTAAAAATAAAAATAAAATTGTGTCACTTTTATTCCTATTACAAGGAATGTAAACATCCCTTGTAATAGAAAAAAAGCACAACGGGACCTCTTAAATATGAGATCTGGGGTCAAAAAGACCTCAGATCTCATATTTACACTATATGCAATAATAAAAAAAAAGTTGCTTTAAGAGCTATGGGCGGAAGTGACGTTTTGACATCACTTCCACCCTGCAATGGTATGGAGATGAGTAGGGGACATCTTACCCTTACTCTTCTCCATACCAAGCCAGGGAGAGGACCTCATTGCCTCTGCCGCTACCGACGGCTCCGGGAAGTGGCGGAGGGCACGGAGTGCGCCGGGAGGGGCCCTCTCCCGCCGCCGAGAAAAGTGATCTTGCTGCGAATCTGCCGCAGAGACTACTTTTATCTGAAGCCGAACTGCTCCCTGAAGAGGATACCGGGGTTATGGTAGCTAGCTGCTGCCATAACAACGATATCCCTCTTCAAAGTGCCGACGTATATCGGTGTGAGCCAGCCCAGAAGTGGTTAATGGTAGCCAAGACCAAATGCTTATCCAAACCAAACTGAAGGAAGGACAGAATGTGTGCCAAAGATTACTTTCTTGGATAAAAATTCCTTGACTCACACCAAGCAAAGCAAGACTTCCAGGTGGGATCGTAGATAGTCAAAATAGCATCAACTGTGAAGGCCCCTGGACCTGGCAACAAATCTGTGCAGTTTGCTCTTGACATCCAGCGGTCCACATCCAGCGTTACCTGCTTGCAGCTGGCAAAGGGCTTGAAAGACCTAGGGATGGAAAGCCCATTTCCTTGGATTCAAAAGCTGATGACTGGGAAAGTCTGCCTGACAATTTTCTACACCCGGAATGTGGACAGAGCCGGAATGTGACATTCTGCTCAAGAAGGATCAAGTCGGCTTCCTTTAGAGTGGCGCAATTTCTTAAGACTCCTTGATGGTTGCTATAGACCATGGCAAGCTCTAACAGTATTCTAGTTGGTCTTGCAAATAAAAGAGTCAAGATTTGAAGAGATAACCGATCCTCCCCAAGTTCCAGAATGTTGATTGGAAGGTAAGCATCCTCTGACAACCAAGTCCGATGTATCAAGGCTGCTAGACCCACTGGTAGAGGCACACAATTTTTTCTTATGGGGAGGAGAGCTATTTTACCTCCCGTGATTCCCTTAATATATTTATCTAAAGTGTGACCAACCAAGCATTCCCGTAAATGCTCAAGGCATTTCTTGAAGGCTAGTTCAGCTGACCATCATTTCAAGCCTGGTACACATGATGGGATTATCGGATGAATGATCGTCCCCTTATTTTTTTGCATGCTAATCTGCAGTCAAAATAGAAGAGGTTACTAAAGTCCGAAAATTCTCATATGACAGAAAAAAATTCTGGAAGTGATGTAATGTGTTGAGTTGCATTGCATTTGTATCTTCGGATGAAAATTGTACCGATTAAACGAAAAATGTTCGTGTTTGATCCTTTGGATAATTTTGGATGAAAGCTGTGCACTAAAGATCAGATTATTGTACGATCGCTTTGAAAGCAGTATTTTTGGTCCAATTTCCTGATTGTGTGTACGGGGGCTTAAAGTGGAGTTCCACCCAAAAGTGGAACTTTCTCTTTAAGGAGTCCTAACCCCATGACATTTGGCATGTCATTTTTTTGGGGGGGCGGATACCTACTTTTGACATGTACCCAGCTCCCACTTCTGCCCACACCACTTAGGCGACTCCTCCTCTCCCCCTCCTTCCCTGCAATCTTCTGGGACATATCACAGGTCCCAGAAGATTGCCTAGCCATTCAGGTCAGCGCAGTGTGACTCGCTCATGCACAGTGTGCGTCTGGCTGTGAAGCCGCAAGCTGTCACAGCTGGGTGCCTACACTAGTGATGTCGGTGCAGAAGAAAGGCCAGGGAAAGAACCAAGGCTGCACTGCTGGACCGCAGGGGCAGGTGAGTGTGTTTATTAAAAGTCAGTAGCTACACCTTTTTTAGCTGCTGACTTTTAATAAGCTGAAAAATGAGTTGCACTCCGCTTTAAGTCAAAGAGTGTTCGGAGAGTAGGCTTGTCTCAGAAATTTAGCAAAGTGTGTCTGTCAAGTCATATATGCAGAGGCATAAAGCAGAAGGCAAAAGTTTCAGCTATTGGCAAAGGGGTGGCATTGGCCATACGCTTTGTTCAGACAGTAAAGGTCTGACAACCTGTCATGGATAAAACTGCAGATTACAGGGCATGCCATGGTATAGCTAGGCTTAAGGAGAGCATATCATCTCTTACATACCTGGTCTTTATACACAGGGGCTGTAGGGGTTTTGTTAAAGTAAAGGGTCACGTTGTAACATGTTACACCCATACTTGGGGTGTAACATGTAACAAATGTTACAATAATGCGCCAGCCCAGAACCCCCCCCCCCAGATCCCTCAATGTGAAAATAGCGTGGGATAGTCCGGATATGGACAGTCACTATAGAGGAAGGCTCAACCAGTGCATGAACCAGAAAGGTCTTAACATGTGTAGGGAATTTTAGGGACCCCATACTAGATACCCTAAGGCAAGCAGACTTGACATATGCCTCAGAGGGCTAATATTCTTCTACAACAGATGTCTCCTCTGGTATTGGGTGCTCAAGGGCAAAGTCAAAGACTGAAGTCAGAAGGGGAGGTAGGAAGGACACAGCCACAACCCCTGTAGACGAAGGCCTCAAAAAAGGTCAGAAATTATGCTCAGAAAATGACTCTAGACAGGAAGGATGAGGCAGACTTGGCCAAAGAACTGGCTGCATAGTAGGGTACCAGGGCCTTTAACCAATGTACTAAAACCCCAGAGCTAAAATCTGAGCCTGAGCTTTTGAGCCTGCCTGACACCTTATTCTGCTCATGGTCCAACGTGTGTGTGAAACAATTTACCCTCTCAGGACCTCTACAGCAATGGTGCAGGGGAGGGGTGTAATGCCTTGGTGCAAGCAGCTGTAAGCCACTGCAAGAGAAAATTTCAATTTTGTATGCCTGCAGCGATTACAACCAGATGTTGCTTGGTCAGTGTCCTATATCCAAAGAGAAAGAGGCAGGGTGTGCACATGCACCAACCTTCCTCTAATAAGGTGGCAAATGTGTAGAATGTACTTCAGGCTGCGCAGGTGCTTAAAAAGAAAGGGCAAAGGAGATATGGCACCAGGTCAGGTGCCCTCTAGTAGGTTTTGGAAAACAGGTACCAAAGAAATTAGCCCTAGCCATGTCTGACCATGCTACCATAAGGATGGACAGCCATCCCAGCGCACTCCAAAAGGGAAACAAAATGGGCACTAAGGCTAGCTGGGAGTGGGAGAGGTTATATAGGGAATGTCCCTGCAGCCTTTTTTTTTGCCAGTGTCCAATCAGCTGAAGGTAGCTGCATTCAACCGAGTTGTCGTAATGATTTATAAAAGCCGGCGTTCTGTACTGTACTGATCAGGAGATATATATATATATATATATATATTTTTTTTTTTAGGGACTGAGAAGGGTCTGGGTCATTATTATTGCAGTGCCCCTATCAGGGAACTCTACCCAACAGGAACATACAGAAAACTCCGATCAAAATGGGACAGAAGATCAAATTCTTCCATGCTCTATCCAAAGAGGCTTGAGTTTTACGTTAAAGTTTGAAGATGTAGGCATTAATGCAAAGTGTTGTGGTGTGAACAGGACACAGATAATTGTTTTCTTTGTGCCCTTGTAGAAACTGGTGAGGAAAAACTCATATCCCTGCACATGGTGTGAACGGCCTCAAGCACACAAATTTAATTTTTTTCTAAGTTGCAGGTAAAAAGGGGGTATTTGCTGAAAATACACCATTACTTCCCTTTAGGAGCATTTATCTTACTTATTACTAACATTTAACTTACTTTTGGCCTCTTCTTCTGCCTCGGCGGGAGCGTTTCAGCAGCTGGGGTGGCACCTGGTGATCACAAAACCATTGAATTTGCATAATAAAAATAAAAAGCATCAACTGAGCCCTTCAGGTCTATAATATCATATATATGAAAGGAAACCTGTAGTAATTAAGTGTAAATGCTGTCAATCCGATCTTCTCCTGAATATACCAACTTCTTGGCTATCATTCTAATCCAAAGTACATTCTAAGGTACAGATTCAGAGCAAGTATAAAGGATGAGAGAGAGTTCTTACTTCACTCTCTTATTTACATGCTGGTTCCAGGGCAGCATCTTGGAAAACTAAAGGCAGGCAGGAAACTGACGTATTTAGATGGAGATAAACCAAGGCAGCCTCTTATAATTCAAAAGAGTCATATACATTAAAATACAGTAAAGACAAAAAATATGTAAAAAGTTTTAGCTTCTATTCTAGTATAGTCTAGTCCACAGAAACATCGTTTTTTCAACAATGTCACCTCTCCACCTCCAGGCCTCTCAGTGGACAGTGAATCAGCATCATTACTTCTGTCCACACCTACGAAGCAGTAATACTAAACTTGCAGAGGTGAATGGATCACAAAAATGGTCAGTTTTACAAATCCCTAGTTAAAACAGTAAACATAGATGTATTTGGTGATTTGATCCCCTTAAACAGGCTGTCAAAAATGTTTTATCTATTCAGGGGCTACAGTGGATTACCATGAAATCAAAGCAAGTTGTCTTTTTTTCCCCTTTTTCAGCTGGTGATCATGCCAGTAACATTTCCTGCTCTAGGGTGACAATGTTCACTCGCTTTAGTGTATCTGTTGAAAAGTAGCATTCTCAACCCAGGACAAAAAAAAGTGTTTTAGGACTACAGAACACCCCTCCCCTTCTCCCCATAACATGGGAAAAATAGGATTTTTAAAACAGCTTACCTGTAAAAACCTTTTCTTTGATGTACATCAGGGGACACAACGCCATAGTAATAACTATGTGGGTTATATCGGACTATCAGGTGCTGGACACTGGCACACCCCTTAAGGCTTGAACTTCCCACATATAACCCCTCCCATTACTGGGAGTCCTCAGTTTTGTAGCCAAGCAATCAAAGTGTATAAGAAGAAGAAGGGAGGAACCTCTGTGTCCCCTGATGTACATTAAAGAAAAGGATTTTACAGGTAAGCTATTTTAAAAATCCTATTTTCTTTTTTTACATCAGGGGACACAGAGCCATAGTAATAACTATGTGGGATGTCCCACAGCAATGGCAACTGAAGGGGGGGAGACAACAAAAAAACAGGAGGGCAGAGGACTCATACTGCAACCTGCAATGTATGCTGTGCCCAAGGGCAATATCCCCATGAGCTTTAATATCGATTTTAAAAAAATCTGATAAACATCTGAACCGCAGACCAATCAGACTGAACTGAGCCATAGAGGCCTGATGATGCACCACCCAAGAGGCACTAATAGCCCTGGATGAGTGTGCTCTTAATCTGAGAAGGAAGAATTTTCTTCTTTAAACTGAAGCTTGAACAATCACTTGACAAATCCATTTGGAAAATAGTCGATCTTGAGGCTGCCTGTCCATATCTTGGACCCTCTGGCAGTACAAACAAAACCTGTGTTTTGTGAACCTGAGCGGTCGCTTTTAAGTAGATTCTGATCGCTCTTACTACATCAAGAGAATGTAGTGTGTTCTCTTCCCCAGATTAAGAGTTCTGGGGAGAAAGAAGGAAGAATAATATCTTTGTTTAAATGAAAACCCGTTACCACTTCTGGTAAGAATTCAGGATGAGGACGAGGACATAAAACCACCTCATCCTTATGCATGATGAAATATGGCTCAGAGCCGCTAGTTCCGATACTCTTCTAGCAGAAGAAATGGCAAGCAAAAAAGATTATCTTTCTTGCCAAAGAACCAAGAGAATTTCTCGTAAGGTTCAACCGGCCGATTTAAAAAAGCCAATAAGACCAATCTTGAATCCTAAGGATTTAGAAGTGCCCCGATAGGGGGAATAAACCGCGTTACCCCCTGAATAAGCTACGCACCAAGAGTGGGAAGCAAGAGGCCATAGGAAAAGACATCGACACGGCCTGGATCTGGCTCTTGATAAAAGTCAAGGCCAGCTTCATTTCAGATCCCATATGCAGGAATCAGGAATTCTGCCTATTAACATACTTCCTGGGATTCCAACCCCTGGATCCATACCAAGAGACCTATGCCTTCCAGATTCTATAGTAAGTGATTCTGGAAGCCGGCTTCCTGGGCTTAGTCAAAGTAGACAAAGTAGACACTACTGAAGGAGATCACCCACGATTTTTTTTAGAGAGTGGGATTCAACAGTCAAACCTGTTAAACTCCTTGTCCGTAAAGTAGGATGAAATACCGGACCTTGTGCAAGAAGGTCTGGCTATAACGGCAGAGTCCAAAGGACTCCTACTGCCATCTTTATGATCTCGATAAATGAAGATCTTCTGGGACCCGGCTGGGGCCACCAGAATCACCTCTTCTGTTCCTGCTTAATCCTGCAGAGAAGGAGCGGAAGTAGCAGAGCTGGAGGAAATGAATAGATCAGTGAAAACTGATCCCCTGGGAAGACTAATGCGTCTGTTCCGCCTGCTAGCGGACCCCTTGTTTGACAAAGTTGTCGACCTTAGTAACTAATCTGGACGCGAATAGGTCCATGTCCGGAGTACCCCATCTGACATATTGCTAGGAAAATGTCGGGGTGAAGAGATCATTCTCCCGGAAATAATTGTTGGCTTCTCAAGTAGTACGCCTGAAATAAAATTGCTGATAAGCAAGGATTGTTGTGTTCTGCCAAAGCTAGAACATTATTCACCTCTTTTTTGGGCTGCACGACTTCTCGTGCCTCCCCTGGTGATCAATGTAAGCCATGGCCATGGCTCTGTCAGACTGAATCCTGTCAGGACAGTCCCGTAGTCTGACCGCCAAGATTCTATGGCCAGATGTACTGCCTGAAACTTCCAACAAAGTTGATAGGCAAGGTCCTCTAACCTGGACCAATCTTCTTCCATGGCTGCTCCCCAGCCTAGAAGGCTGGCATCTGTTGTTAACACCTTGCAGGATAAAGATTTTCCCTCCTGCTGGATAACAACCACCAATTTAGGCTCTGACCTATGTCGGGAGCCAAGCATATTGGAAACAAAGAAGGCTTGAATCCTTTTTATTCCAGACCGACAGGATGGTGTCTTGAAGCAGTCTTTGAATAAAACTGCGCGTAAGGGACGGCCCTGAAGGAGGCCACCATTTCCCCTAAAAATCTCCTGCAGCCGAATTAAGGAATTTTCCCTTTATCCTGATAAGTTGAATTAGTCCTACAATGGAACTGATTCACAACTGGGGTAAGAATTCCTTCTTCTGTATGGCATCTATAACCAGCCCCCAAGTAACCTCTTTGATGGTTTTAAGGAGAATCTTCCTAGGCTGAGAATCCAACCTAGATATTTCAGATATCTACAGCTGAGATCAGACTCTGGTTTTAGACCTGAGACTGAATGATCTTTTAAAAGTAGATCTTCTAATAGGCTAGGACCGTTATGCCTTGAGCCCTTAACCTGGCTAAAGGAGGTGCCAGAATATTTCAGAACGCTCGTAGTGCTGTGGCTAAGCCGAATGGCAGTGCCACGATTGATAAAAATATTTTTATATTTCAAACTGCAGAGATTTCTGGTAAGCGGGAAACTATGGCACATGGAGATATTCAACTCCCCTTCTTTGCTGGATGGACACAGCCGATCGAATCATGAAAGGATCGGCTGTTCAAGTGCCGTTTCTGATCTCCGAGATCTAGAATGGGTCTTACCTCTGTTTGGTTCTGGGACCTTAAAAGGTTTGAGCCAAAAAAAAACCTGTTCCACTAAGAGAATCTCTGATATCACCGACTCGGATAACAGCTGATCCACAGGCCAGAAAGAGAGACTTCTCTTCTTTCCCTTTATTTTTTTTCTGGAACCTTAGGAGCATTCTTTGAGGGGACGGACACTCTTGCATAAAGACTGCCGCATCAGCAGCCCCAAGGACACCAAGGGCAGCACCCAAACAGGACCCGAACCCCAGATCCTCAGATGGAAAGCTGACTGGGCCATCCGGGCTTTTGAAACTAGATGTAACCTAGAGAAGAAAATCGCAGAACTCCCTCTGCTCTTAACATTCCTGCCAGACTTTGAGAATCGCAGGACGTTTCCCCTCACTCGAACGAGTGGGGGTGCTCCTTCATGAGAAGGCCTTAGCATTCTGCTTTATGGGCTTTCTGCCCAAGATCCTGGTGCTGCCCCTGGGAACTAAGGAATAGGAGAGGCTGCACGATTAAAGGAGAACTGTCTGAACCTCCTTTTACTGGTAAAGAGAGCTTTACCCCTTTTGGGTGTACTTATCCATTCTAAATAGTCGTACCCCAGAAAGGGACACAGACTGGCTAAGGGCTTTCACCTGGTGCTTCGGCTGATTAATACTTCAGCCACACACCTCTGCAAAAATGCACTAGTCCAAGTATAAGCCATAGGGCTTAAACGATCGAGTCCTTCATAGCATCTGTGAGACACAGTGCATCAAATACACCAGCCCCTTGCCAGGCCTGCTGATCAGGCAGAACTTTCAGGTATCTCACACCTGTTCCTTAACCCCTTGGAGTCCATCTTCCAATGCATTGGCGTGACTCAAAATGTGCTCCACCAAAATAGTGGAGAAGATGTTAAAGGGTTAATGGACGGAGTTACTCCAATTGCAGCCAGAACTGCAAAAGACATCTGGTCTTTGAATGGAAAATCCAACCTTAACGTGCTGGATCCTTTAACATCAGTGCATTATCCACTGGACATGTGAGACTCTGCTCACTGAGCTGATTGCAGCATTAATAGCTGGAACCCCCCATTTCTTTCATATAAATGTTCCCATTCAGAATACATAGCTATGCATGAATAGGAAAAACATCCCCAGGTGGAGGAGGGTCAAATGAACCCTATTAGAGGCAGATACCTCAAAAGCCTGTGCTGTAGGCGACAAAGGGGTTAAGTAAGGGAGTAGACAAACACCTGACTTGTGCGGCTACTCCCTCCCTGTTAGGATCCTCTGAAGAGGAAAAATAAGTATCTTCCAATATTTGGGAAGATCTACCTGATCCCCAGCATTCTGCACCTTACACAAAAGGGCCCTGAGGACTAGATGGGAATCTGCTATTTTTAGTTCTACTATGGAGAGATCATAGCAATAATCTTTTAAATGGTAGAAGAAAAAACCTGTTTGTATGAAATACACAGGGACAGAAATGTTCTACCCTTGACGGCTTATCTGACTGGCCGTATTTTTATTTTTTACCTCTCAGGGGAGGAAGACATTCTTTTGGAAGGGTTTTTAGTTTGCTGTATACCATTAACCCCTTAGAACCCTTAGAGGAGTTCCTGGTCTCTTTGTAACTCATAGCTTACAGTACAAAGCAGAGGCAGTACCAGCAAAATAATGTTATCCTTGCTAGGCTATAGTACAGTACAAAAGCTGCTATTAGTCGTAGCTATACAGTACAGTGTTGTCAACAAAAGGCCTGTGTCACCAAACCTGACCAGCAACCACTCTGCTCTGTCCCTCCACCGCCAGATTGCATCTTCTCCAGTATAGCTTAAATTACTTCCTCCACGTGTGGCCGGTGTCTGACGCCGTTTAGCCACGCCCCACGCACGAAAATGGCCCCCTTCCTCTTTCAACAGGGAAGTGTTTGTGAGCCGGCATCACAGCGGGCTGGGGGTAAAATGGCCGCGATTTTCCCAAGAAAACGTAATTTTTTCAACAAAAAAAAAAGAGGCAGCTGGCTGGCATTCAAGGAGTCAAAAACCGCCAATCTGGGGGCCCAGGAAGTGATCAGAACCCGCCTTCATACCTGAGGGTCTAAGCTGGCTTGAACGGAGAGGAGAGTGAAAGCTTCTGCTGTTTCCAGCGTCAGAATGGTGAGTACTCAACACAGCCTCCAGTGGTGACACGACATGACAACACAATACAATACAATACATGGAAGGAGAGATTCCTTGCAGAAAATCTCCCCTACCTTTCCTCGCCGCAGGGTTTAATCAGGGATAACAAAAACCAATCTTCGCCCTTCATGGTAGGCTCCGAGACCTTCAAAGGAAACCTTCAGGAACAGGGGTACACTCAGGTAATCCCCCAATCCTGGACCTGCGAGAAGACCCTGCCAGAAACTTTTATTGGCCTCACTACCAAAATGTACTGGATCCCCGGGCCCAGCTTTAAAAGCACTCGCAAGCAAAACTTAGTGTCTTCGGATGACAAGGCCCGGGTACCGTTCATTTAGTTCATTACGGAGACATCAGAACAGATCCGGTCAGGATGGCTGACTCTCATCAAAGGATTACTGCCCGTGGAGCTAAGTACAACACATCCTTACACAGCCCAACACCTTAGACACTGGCGAAAAAACTGAGGGCTCCCAGTAATGGGAGGGGTTAAACTTTTGATCAGGGTCATTTGGGTAGTTTCTGTTGTCATTATGATTTAAAACGAGTAAACACAGTTAATTGATAATAAATGGCTTCAGCCAAACACTAACCATGAGTGAAAGATTTGTGTTATTCATATTCTCTGAAAAATGGCCAAGAAATCATACATTTTGCCAGGGTATGTAAACTTATGAGCATAACTATATATTATATACACACATACACACTATTATATATACATATATACACACACACACACACACACACACACACATAACTGAGAGCAAGTAATTTGCCTCATTTCAGATTTTTTTTGCATATTTGTCACACTTAAATTACAAATTTTATTAATACACAAAGATAACCCGAGTGAATAAAAATGATGGTTTCATTTATTAAGGCAAAAAAGCGGTCCAAACCTGCCTGGCTTTATGTGAAAAAGTATTTGCCCCCTAATCCTACTAACTGGTTGTGCCACCCTTTGAGGCAACAACTGCAATCAAGTGTTTGCAATAACGGGCATTGAGTCTTTCACATTGCTGTGGAGCAATTTTGGCCCACTCTTCCTTTCAGAATTGTTATAATTCAGCCACATTGGAGGGTTTTCCAGCATGAACGGCCTGTGTAAGGTCATGATACAGCATCTCAAGTGGATTTAAGTCCGGGCTTTGACTAAGCCATTCCAAAACCTAAATTTTGCTTTGGTTGAACCATTTGGAGGTGGACATCTGGTGCGTTTCGGATGATTTTACTACTGCATAACCCAAGTGCACTTGAGCTTGAGAAATTACATAGGGCCAGGCAGGTTTGAACAGCATTTTTCCCTTAATAAATTAAATAATTAAAAAAAAACTGCATCTTGTTATCTTTGTGTAATATTAAAATTTATTTGATGATCTGGATAATTTAAGTGTGAGAAATATGCAAAAAAAATAAAAATCAGGGAGGGGGCAAATACTTATATATTTTATCTGATTGCTTTCCAAGATATGACAATATAATGCTACTGTACAGTTACGAGCATACCATGCTCTTCATCAGGCTTTGTGCAGCAATCTGCCAAAGACCTCATACTTTTATACCAACACCACAGGGTGTAACATCACAACATCACAGGTGTATCCCATAATCCCCTTGCCACTCTAAATTAACCCTCCACAGACTAAATCTAATGCAATCAATATAGTGCTAATACAAACTATATATAATGCTAATGCAGACATTTAGATCGGACTCATTCCTACTACTCATCTAATTCTTCACCTCCTAACATGAGAAGAATAAATTCCTGTACATATTTTCACTGAAAGAAATTAGTCATATCAACACAAGAAAAAACAAAGCGAAAAACAAAAGACAGATCTCTGTTGCTCTTTAGGCTGTCTATTTCCATGGTCCATCTCCAGATACACTCCATGTGGTTTATTTACTAAAGGCAAATCCACTTTGCACCACAAGGGCACTGCAAGTGCAGTCACTGTAGATCTGAGGGGAACATGCAAGGAAAATAAAAAACAGCATTTTAGCTTGCTTGGATGATAAAAATCAGCAGAGCTTCTCCTCATTTCAGAGCTTCCCCTCAGATCTACAGCGAGTGCACTTGTAGTGCAGAGTGGACTTGCCTTTAGTAAATCAACCCCCATGTCTCCTATCCTGTATGGTTCTGTTCAATCTGAAAAGAAACATTAAATTCACACCTCACAATCTTTATAGAAATAGATATAGATCGTAATCCCTATTCATTCCCTCAGGGCGCAGTGACCATAAATTTATCCATCATACTTCTGTTTGTTTCAGTTTTAGTATCCTGTCAACCCCTCGTCTGTCTAAGTACTTCCTCCAAAACCATAAATATCAGATCTGAATCTCTGTGTCCCTGTTCAAGAAAATGCCTAGAAACTGGCAATCCTGGTTGCTTGTGTCTGATGGTGCTACGATGCTGAGCAATCCTGTCCTTGATTTTTTTGCGCGGTCTCCCCAACATATATTAAGTTACATGGGCATGTTAAAATATAGATTACATAGGAGGACTGACGTGTGAAAACCTTTCACCATGACCCACTCACAATTACTAGGATGTATACAATCATTAATGGCTGTGTGTTGAGTTATTTTGAGGGGACAGCAAATTGACACTGTTATACAAGCCATACACTCAGTACTTTACTTTGTAGCAAAGTGTCAGTTCTTCTGTGTTTTCATATGAAAATATATAATAAAATATTGACAAAAATGTGAGGGGTGTACTCACTTTTGTGATTATATATATATAAAATCAGATTGACTATATTTCAAGACTAAGATTATACTTTGAAGCACGATAAACTATTAATAAAACAGAGAAGGGTGACGGGGTTCTGTAGTCATGTATGAGTTTTCCCCACAATGCATCACTTGTAAGTTCCAGAGTGATCTACTTCTGTGACCTGAGACCAGTTTCTGCTTCCAGTACCCCATAAAGCATATTCCTGGAGATGCATGTGGGTTCTGCAAGTAGATCATTTTTGTACTTCCAAGTGACATAATCAATACTGGTAGTTTTGAATACAACAAATTGTGAACAATTGTTTAGACAAACAAGATACATCTGCAATTAATACATAAGCATTCACACAATACATACATCCACCTCCTGCTCCCCGGGCTGTCCTCCCTCTTCCTGCCAATGGTGAGAAAATGGAGAGATTCCCAGCACAGGCTGGGTTGGATCCTGGCTGTGACTGGCTTCTTCTCCATCATTCTGTGTGTTTTCCTCTCCATTGTACCTCCAGTATGAGTGCCGTGAACTGGAGAGCCTATCACCACGTGGCCGACGACCATAAGACCTCTCTCCTCGGGAGCGACCATTAAACCTATAGCCTCGCTCATTACCCTTGGATAGTTCTCTTTCAGCAAGGTTTAACATATTGGGTGGGTGAGGAGAACTCATCCATGGGAGGTTTGGGGAAGCTCCATTAGGGACTTCAGAGGGAAGGACAGCATCAGCAAGCATCCTACACCTTTTTAGTGGAGATGCCTCTGGTTCTGTCTCAGAGGAGGAAGGATCCAATGACTGGGTTAATGTATCTGTTCTTGGGGGATCAGAAGGTGTGTCTGGAGGAAGGTCAGTCCGGACTGGTCCCTGAAATGGGGAGCCTTTGGGAATGAGTCCAGTTTCAAAGGCACTTGAGGTGTTGGAGACAAAGGAACCAGGTCGCATTGAGGACAGCGACAAAGTTTGAGACCTGTTAGTCATATCAGTTCTCTGGGAAGGGAAATTGGAGTCAGATGGCTGTTGAGAGATAGATGGGGGTTGAGATGTGGGTGTAATGCAGGACTCTGGCTGAAACGAAGTGTTGACTTCTTTCTCCGACGTTGAGTGAGTCTGCAAAAAAAAACTATAATAGGTGAAGAATTCAAAATGGAGTCTGGAAAGCAGCAATAAGGTTAACTGCCCATCAAGTTTTCTATACTATATAATGTGCCTTATAGGTATAAAATAATAAAACAATTCCCCATAGGTTATGTTTTATAAAGCTTTAAGGCTTAATGTACACGGGTTCATTTCTACAACCTCTCCTGAACAATTTAACTTTACAGATAGTAACCCACGGTTAAAATGTCAGTTTTGTCGCGTTTACATGCCACGGTTTCGTTTAGAAGCGTCTGAAAAGGAAAAGAAGGATTTTTTTTTTCTACATAGCCAAAAATTTAAAACGCCTGTAAAGGAAACGTTTAGTTACCGCGTTTAGAACTGCTTGGCACTTGAAATGTCTCAAAACTCAGCATCTGAACTAATTTTTTTGCTTCCAAAAAAGGCCTCTAAACTCAGATGCCTAAAAACTATATTAAACGAACCTGTTTACATGTACACTTGAGATAACATCGGATGAGTTCAGAAGCAGCTGAAAAAAGCATCCAACTGACTCTGAACGTCCGTTTACCAGCAGCAGTGTACATGATGCCTAAAGCACATGAGTTTGGAGCCAACTATAAAGAACGACCATAGAATTATTCCTTTCACTCCACTACGAACAACAACTTTTTAGATATGTGTTGCCAAATTGCCGTTTATATGTGAACGACCTGGGTTGTGTATCAGTGAATGAGTGCATGGGAGAAGACAGGGGGTCCTTGTTTTTCATTTTTTACAATTGGCTTTACTTTATTCACATGGGGGCTGAAAATTGAAAGCATATCTTTTGCCACATGTCTCCCCTGCACCGCTTCCAAATAAACAGAGTACTCTGTTTACATTCCTGGCCACTAACAGCCAGAACCCGGCAGCTTCAAACTCAGAAGTTTTCAAAGCAGAGCCCTTCTAGGTTCACAGCAGTGGGAGGATCGGCAAAGGGATATTGACCGACTTCCCTTTACTCACCATCCTGAAAAGATACCCGGCCTCTTTTGTGTTTATCCCAAGCTCAACTAATGCTCAGGATTTGACCGTTTTTACATAGACTTAAAAGCCTGAGTAACAATTGGGTTTAACACCAGAGAAATCTATAGGGTAAAATATTATGAACAGATTCTGATTAAAAAATGTGAAATAGAACTATGGCTAGTCCACAAACATTCTTAACAAGCCATATAACATTTAAAAAAAACAGCAGTCACTGACCTCTGTACATATAAAGCACAGTGAAGTAATTCATCCTCAAGGGTAGGATTGTGAATACCTCTCCGATACCACTATCAGTAGTGTCCAAGTGCATTATCCTCAAGGCTAACAGTTTAATTTTGCTTTCTACTCTTGCTCTCAGCAGTAAACTGCCAGCCTGCCAGCCTTCTAACTGCCAATGTAAACACAGAGCAGGTGCTCAGGAAGAGGAACAAAGAGTCCTGGGACCTGACTGGAAGCACTTCTGTGATTCTCTTGTGAACTTTAAAGTGGAAGTAAACTCCCCTATCATTTTCAGCCAAGGAAGCTGCCATCTTTGCCTCTGTTTAATCTTCAACTGCTATGGTGCTGCACATGTGATTCGTTATGACAGCAGCCATTGGATGGTTTGATAGTTTGGCTGAGAGCACAGCCAATGTGCAGTTAGCATTCCCGGCATGCCTTTTTTTTTTTTTTTAAACTGTTTAAATCCATGGGTTTACTTCCACTTTAAGGGCGATTTGCTCCACACTGTGTGATAATACAGGAGGTCAGTGAGGTATTGATTTAAAAGTAATTTAGGCTTTTCTCCCATGGCCTCCAGCTTGTATAATAGCAGTGTACACAGAATGTTTTTGTGAAGCTATCAGCAAGCTTTAAACCGCTTTGTTGAAGCCTTTAAAAACCTTCTCTTTGGGGGCATGGCCGAATCCCGAGCGTCATGGCTGCTTGTTAATGCTCTGATCCATGACAGCTATCCAGGGCATTTTCAGACAGGTTCCCACAGCAGCAAAACTCACCACCAATGACCGGAGACACCCGCCAGCATGTCAACGATGAGACAGGAGTGTTCGGCTCCCCGCAAACGGACGGAATTCTCCGCGTCGGACAACCCGCCTATCAAAGATGGCGCTGGCGGGACCACAGCTATCACACAAGGTGGCCAAACAGAGTCTGCAAGGCGGACACACTAATCACCACTCGGCCACCTCACCCTACCATCCGAACGGCAGCTCAGTCACCTCCACTCTTTCCATGAGCCCAGCCAAATTGAAGCAGCGGCTTTCACAGGATGAGGACCCAGTACATGAGGTAGGTCTCTTTTTACAGCCCCCCCTGGTGGGCACAATACCTCATAGCTGCCTTTCCCACAACAAACCAGCCTTTGCTAAATACCACACTGAGGCATATGTTAATGACTGTGCAAAGCTCCATACACACTGAGATCTCAAACATGATGCAACACTTCTCCTTTGAAATGTCTCATATGGGAGAAAGAGTGTCAAACTTAGAAACTTAGTAGATGCCCATGGAAAGAAATCTGAAAATATTGTATGGATTAAAGCTAAAATGGCTGACCTGGAAGATCGTTCCAGAAGGAACAACATTAAAATCAAAGGCATTCCAAAGTCTGTTCAGCAATCCGCTTTAAAAGATTACTTCATACAACTTCTGGCGACTTTCCTACCTGACTCCCCACAGAGCGAACTCATAATAGATTGCATACACTGTCTACCAAAACCTCCTCATCTACCAGACACTATCCCAAGGGACACTATTGACCGCACCCACTTCTATATAAAAGGAAAGATTCACAAGAGCTGCCAGGAATGCTGCAGAATATCCACAACAATACACCAATTTCTCCTTCAATGATGATCAAAATATATCCTGCAACAACGTAAAAATCTTGCAACGATCGCAAAAACCTCTGCGGAACCATCAGATCCCATACAAATGGGGCCATCCAGTGAAGCTTATCACCAAAGATATAATTTCTACACCATTATATCTCTGGAAGAAGGCCTTACACTCCGGCAATGGAACATACTGAAACCACAGGAACAGTGACAACACCAAGGGAACCGTCAACAACGCAATGACAACTGGGAAGACTTGGATCCTCAAGACGACATGACCACCTGAATCATACAAGCATTGACAAACTACAGTTTGCCCTGGATTGCTTGAACAAGCTCAGTTCATCTGTTGAACACCCCCAAATATTTGATGCGGTAAATCACCGCACATGCAGAGTTCTGCTTTTTTTTTCTTAAAAGTTCTGTTGTGAACCAAAGGTTCTTTATTGTGTGCACTACCTGTTGTAGACTTTACAATTATCTCTTTTTGTTTCATATAAACCCTCCTCATGCAAAGACACAGTCAGCAAGCTCCCGACAGCTGGAGCGCGACAGCCTCTAGAAGCTGAAAAACAATCAAACATTAAGTTACTCTTCCTACACTAGCGACATACACCCACTGATACTGCTAACCAAGCTCTCCAAATAAGGGACCCCCCTCAGAAGCAGAATGCCTTTCAAAATCACAACCTTAAACGCTAAGGGCCTAAATCATCCAGGAAAAGGTACTCTCTATAATCAGATACCCACTCAATCAAATGCGATGTGCAATGTGTTCAAGAGACTTACTTTAGCCAAACAAAAGCGCCTCCAATTTCCCACAAAAAAATGTCCACATTTATTCATTGCGAATGCACCTACCAAACCAAAGGAGTACTGATAGCTATCAAAGACACAGTAGCCTTCAAGCTATTAAATCTTAATACAAATACACAAATATAATAGTCTGCGAAATAAATAATACTGTTTACACATTGGTAAACCTCTACGCCCCGAACACGGGTCAAATTCCATTCCTTAACAAAAGATGGAAAAAAGTGACCAAACTAAAACAAGACAGAGTCATCCTCTATGGTGACTTTAAAGTGGTTGTAAACACTTACAAACCACTTTGACCTACAGGTAAGCCTAGATTAAGGCTTACCTGTAGGTCCAAGAAATATCTCCTAAACCTATACGGTTTAGGAGATATTTGCCCGAAGACAAGCACTGCTGTCTACGGCGCATGCACCATGGACAGCGGCGCGCAGGCGCACTGAGCGCAGCATTTCCAACGACGGAGCTGCCGTGCGTGTCGGCTCCCGTGCGCATGACAGCAACGGAGCTGCGAGACCCCACCGAGAAGATGGATGCGCCGGACTACAGGGGACAGCGGTGACTTCGCTGGCTCCTGTGTCAGGTAAGTGACACATAATGGACTACTATGCGATGCATAGTAGTCCATTATGCTTTGCCTTTGCAGGGAATGAAAGAGGAAGTAAACTCATCAGGGTTTACTTCCTCTTTAACCTCGTTCCAGATGCCACTACAGATGTGAAAGGACCTACACCGAAAGAATCCAGAGCATCTACACGTCTAACCTTCCTGCATTCAAATGAGCTATATGACATTTGGAGATGTCAACATGTTTCAGAGACGGATTTTCCTTTCTTTTCAAAACCGCACTGTACCTACTCCAGAAAAGACTTATTCCTGGGAGATAAACAGCTACTACAGAATGCTATTGACTCCACAACACGGTCAGGTCATGCACCCATCTTAATAATTTAATAATAATAATTCATAATTTATATGCTGATGACACCCAAATCTATCTCTCTACCCCTCAGCTTATCCCATCAATCTCCTCACGCATCACTGATTCACTAACAGACATATCAGCCGGATGTCAAACCACTTCCTCAAACTGAATCTATCTAAAACTCTTTAGAGCTCTTAATATTTCTTCCCCCACGTACCCCCTCCCCAGACTTCTCTGTCAAGATTAATGGCACATCTATCAGTCCATCCCCACATGCCAGGGTGCTAGGGGTAACCTTAGAATCCCTGCCCAAACCTCTCCATCAACTAGTTAACTCTGGCAGGCTAGCAGCAAACTTAGATCCCTCCTCAATGCCAGCCATGTTAAACTACTGCTCAAAATGCGAGCAATTTTTATGCCAGTCAATAGAGAGACAGCAAACTAATAGAAGCGTTGATCGAAAAATGCAAAATTAAGCAAAAAATACCATACATTTTACAACCCACACAGGGCAACAAAATGTTTCATCCTCGGGACATTGCCAATGCCTTTAAAGAGTATTATGAAAAATTATACATTTTAAAGGATGACCCCTCGGTGAAACAACCCACAGACTTAAACATTGAAAACTTTCTTGCCTCCCTCCACCTGCCTAAACTATCGGACGAACACCTGACGGCTCTTAATGCCCCATTTACTATCAAGTAAATCACCCACGCAATCTCATTACTTCCAAACGGCAAAGCTCCAGGCCCAGATGGCTTCTTTGCAGAGTATTACAAATCGTTTTCCAAAATTCTAACTCCTTATTTATGTCATACATTCAATGCTGCTGTGTCCTCGGGTGAATTTCCCTGTGAAATGCTGTCAGCTAATATCATTACTTTACCCAAATCAGGGAAGGAACCAGTTTCCTCACAAAACTTTTGCCCAATTTCGCTACTAAACTGATCTGAAGATATATGCGAATTTGGTGGCCCAAAGACTGGCACCAATCATGCCAAACATTATTCACCCGGATCAGGTTGGCTTCCCCATGGGCAGACAGACACCCGATGCCACTCGAAAAATTATAAATCTTATACACTTCTCTAAATATAAAAAGGTCCCTGCAATCTTTGTAGCACTAGATGTGGTAAAGGCGTTCGACCGGATTCACTCGGGCTACTTAAAAACAAACACTTACTAGATTTGGATTCCAGGGTAACATATTAACAGCCATACTAGCCGTTAACTCTAAACCCTCAGCCCGCATATTTTTTCCAGCTAATCTTAAGCATACTGATTATCTAAACTTCCCTCCTTTACTAATCAAAACCTGAACCCTACTGGAATCATGGCACAAAGGCCTCCATTCCTGGTTCGGCAGGTGCAACCTCATTAAAATGTGCATCCTGCCAAAATTCCTATACTTATTGCAGGCACTCCCAATCCTTATCCCAGCTTCATTCTTTAAACAAATACACAGTCAATTTTATAAATTTCTGTGGGCTAATAGAAAACTGAGGCTACCACGTACACTACTCTCCCTACCAAAGATCAATGGAGGTCTAGCAGTCCCTTATGTAACTAAATACTACCAGGCAGTACATCTGGGTAGGATAATAGACTGGTGCCGACACCGGGACATGAAATTATGGACACACCTGGAACAGGCGCAAACACAGATACCCCTGCAGGAGGCGGTTTGGTGCTACGAACACCTCCCTGCAAGTATCAAAAAGCAGCCACTGATAGGGGTGACACTTCACACAGGGTCACAAACATGCCTCACACAGTGACTATACACACCTAGCTCCCCCCTAGATCCCATCATAGGGAACCCAAAATTCCCACCAGGACTGGACCCCCAAATCCAGAATGTCTTTAGGGACATAAATTGTACACAAGCAAGACACTTCGTTAGAAATGACTTCTAGGTTTGACTAGAAACACTCAGTAATGACTTGGGTACCTTTAAACTGCCGTTCTGGACGGCGATCCAACTAAGACACTTCCTCACATCTATATCTAACCCGCAGGGGTTTGACAAGCCCCTTACCACCTTTGAAAATCTCTGCTCAGAGGAAGAGGTACTTCCATGGACATTGTCCGTAATGTACAACTTCCTAATTTCCCTGAAACAAAAAAAAAAAAAAAAAAAAGCACTTATCCATCCTATTTGAGTAAGTGGGAAAGAGATCTAAACTATACATTCACTTCGAACCAGACCCAGCGTATCATGTTTGCCCTAAAAGCCTCTATCTGTACGAAAGTACAAGAAACTAATTACAAGCTCATGACAAGGTGGTATTTGACCCCACATGTCCTACATACCTACTACCCAAACACCTCAGCGCTGTGATAGAGGTGCCAGGGAGACAGGGGCACGTTGCTACACATTCTGATCCTGTCCGAAGTTGACTCATTTCTGGTCCACAATCAGAACAACCATTCAAAAGTTTACAGAATATAATATTCCAGACGACCCAACATTATTCCTACTGCATGTAAACACAATATCACCTAAGAGATACAAAAAATCTATTCTGCCCCACCTGTTAAATACAGCAAAATCTTGTATCTCACTGCAATGGAAAAACCAGGCCCCACCAACAATAGCTAGCTGGATCCAGGGAGTAGGACATTAGAAAAATGGAGGATTTAGTGCTCACTGCGAGGCAACAGCAAGAAAAATACAAAGAGACATGGGCACTATGGCATCAATCCATCCTTTCCTCAGAAGGTGTCGCCCTAAAGGGCTTCCTGATGAAGTCAATGCACCAAATAAAGATAGAGCCAGAGGCGGAGGAGGAGAAGAGAGAGACGAAATACGACCAAGGTCTTCCAACCTGCATCACCTTTGAATAAGAAAATGACTGCTGGAGAGGGCCCCGGCCTTGCAATGTCAACTACAGAGGTATCTGTTACGTGAAGAATAACTGTTTTGGAGGTTATACATGAATCCTGTTTTATCTCTCCCTTCATATGTTGATGTTGACCGCCCCCCCCCCCCCTTCTTGAAAGTGTATATGTATATCTCTGCCTATTGTCTTAGCCAATGTTGGGCATTAATAAAAATTTTATATTTAAAAAAAAAAGAAAAGAAAAAAGCTTCACCTTCGATGGTACCTGACCCCGGTCCAAATGCACGAATTTGCAAACATAGATGATAACACATGTTGGCGAGGCTGCTCACACAAGGGCTCCTTGATACATATCCTCTGGGAATGCCCTCATATTTCCCCCTTCAGGAAAATAGCATTTTCGTTCATATCAGGTATCCTAATAAAACCCTCGCTGCCACTAGCAAACCTTAGCTTAGGGATTACCACTTTCCCAACAAAATTCTGAACTGTAGTAAGCATATTTTATTTGCGCCCAGATTAAGGATAACGGGGAAGCGGAGACAATCTATTGTCCTTAACATCTCGGATGTCAAAACCCACCTCAAACTGATTAAAGAGTACGAACAATATTCAGCCTTACATTCAGGCTCAACTGGGAAATTTAAGAACTCTTGGGACCGGTGGCTCCAAATTCAAACACACATTTAGTTAAAGATACTCTAACATATATAAATCCACTGGTAACCCTTTTGAAACCTTCCGACATAATAATCTGTTAAGATCAATATTCATATGTTAAATAACGAAAGTATTGGTCTGCCTTTTATAACTTCTGTGTCTACATACTCACCATCTGTTATATTGTTAAACTTTCATGCATCATTGGTAATTGTAAAGTGACGTTAAACTTTGTTAAAAAACAATAAAAACCTCTTTAAAGATTTCCCTAGTTTATTTTTGCCAATTTTAAACACTGATCTTAGTTAGGGTGCTGACTATCACCTTAAACAAGGCACCAGCAGGCTTTCAACAAGCTTCAGGTAATGCTGAAACCCCAGAAGCAAACATTTTATTGCAGCTTACCAATTCTTAGATGTGATGGCCATATTAGTTCCTTTTTTTAGGCTTTATTTCCTATTTTCATCTTGTGATCCAGCCAGTAAGTCCGTTTTTCAACACAAAAGCATTTGCATAGAGGCCGTGGCTGTCATAAAGAACCTGATAGTTCTGACCACGTCCAAACAATGGAAAGCAATTTCTTTGGCTTTGCTTTGAAACAAGGCATTAAGGTGGAACAATGTACGCATTAAGGTGTAAGGCTGAGACCACTTTGGGTAGAAACGTGGGTCTTGTCAGACGAAATGCAGAAAACCACCTTTAGAGATCTTCTGCAGGTCAGAGAAAACCAAGTGAGATCCTAAGGAAGCACAGCATTCTGTAATGGGGGTCTGATCAGTGCGGCACTTTGAGCAAAGAACGGAAAGTGAAGGAAGACTTCTGAAATAGGATGGAAGGCCAAAATCTGTGACATAAGAGAGCCCAAGGCTAAATTCTGGTAACGTTACTGTAGGAAAGCTAGCATACAAGGTACAGAGTAATCTCTGGGGTTGAAAAGCCTGTGTCCAACTCAGGAAAAATAGGACTTCTAGGTACAATATGGCTTTTTTTTTTTTTTTTTTTTAAGCTCAGAGTAAGGTGGGAATGACAGTCACAAATATCTCTTGTCCTTCAAGACCTGTGTTTCAACAGCTATGCAATTAAAGGAGGTGACAGAGAAGCAGAATAGAACCGAGAGCCTGGAGACAGTATGAGTATGTCTGTGTAGCAGATGCGTGCAATATGAACTGTCAACTTTTTATTTTTTCTCAATTTTGCAGAATAATCGCACTGAGAGTAAATAGATTTGATGGAATGGAGTCCAGCCAATTACCAGGGCATCCATTGCCAGTGCTAGAGGATCTTTGCTGCTGGCCACAAACAGGGATAACTTACTGAAGCCAGGATGTTCACATCCGTAGTTTCTCCATTTCTGACATAGAACGATGAAAACGTAAGGATGAAGGGAGCATTCCCTTTGGCCCAGGCGGTGGAAGCTGAGGAAATGTGCCTGCCCACTGTCCACTCCCAGAACGTAAACAGTAGCAATGATGGTGGTTTTCCACCCACAAAGGAATTTACTTCTTTTAAAGCTGCCTTACTCCCATGGTACCCCCCTGATTATATACATAGGCCACTGCTGTAGCTTTTTCTGATTGCATAGGAAGACAGAGCAAGGGGCAATGTTTATTTCAAGTCAACAGAGTGTTAAAGAGGCCTTGAGTGGAACTGAGTGAAAGGAACAGTCTTAAATGGGGCTACCACAAGGCCCAAGATCCTAATGTAAAACCTTACAGAGGTATGTATTTTTAATCTGAAGGTCCAAGCATGAAATCTTAAAGTGGTTGTAAACCCTTACAAACCACTTACAAATGACGACGTCCCTTCAATGTGAAGAAAGCTTTGTGGCAAATTTGGTGGACTTTGTGCTCCAAGTCTTTCACCAAATGTAAGGGCTGAATTTGTGCTTTGAAGATGAAGATTGGGGGGAGTGATGCGTGGCTCTCTTCATTTAGAGGGAGTAGGGAGGTAGCAGCCTTCTATTGTGACAGAAGGGCTTTACCTCCTGTGACCTGCTTTATGAACCTGTCAAGTGCATCATCAAACAAACTGAAGAAGAGGGCTATAGACTCCAGAGAGAGATATAATTTTGCCCCTGTACAAATCATTAGTAAGAACTCATCTGAAATATGCAGTTCAGTTTTGGGCACCAGTTCACAAAAAGAATATTGGGGAACTGGATAAAGTGCAGAGAAGGGCAATCAAACTGATAAGAGGCATGGAGGAGCTCAGCTATGAGCAAAGATTAGAGGAACTGAATTTATTCTCTCTTGAGAAGAGGCGATTAAGGGTGATATGAGCAACATGTATAGGTACACAAGTGGTCCATATAGTGAACTTGGCGTTGAGTTATTCACTTTCGGTCATCACAGAGGACAAGGGGGAACTCTTTATGTCTAGGGGAAAAGAGATTTAATCTCCAATATACGGAAAGGCTTCTTCACAGTAAGAGCTGTGAAAATAGACTCCCTCAAGAGGTGGTTCTGTCCAGCTTAGTAGATTGCTTTAAAAAAAGGCCTGGATTCTTTCCTAAATTAACATAACATAACTGGATACTAACATTTATAGGTAAAGTTGAGCCAGGATCATCCGATTGCCTCTTGGGGGATCAGGAAGGAATGTTTTTCCCTGCTGGAGCAAATGGGAGCATGCTTTGCTGTTTTTTTTTTTTTGCCTTCCTCTGGATTGACTGTGGGTATGGGATTGTGCATATTAGGATTGGTTTTGTTTTCCCTTTTTTATTGGTCAAACTAGTTGGACTTTGTGCTTTTTTTTTAACCAGACTATGTATGTAAAAGACATCCTACTTTAAAAAGCATACAAGTGAGGGTTCTTTACATTCGGCTTCTGCTGTACAAGCTTTTAGCCTTAAGATTCTGTACATATTGACAGACGTGAGTGTCGTTCTGGAAAAAAATTTCATGGCTTATTCTAGGGCATTAACACAGAAAAGTAGGGCAGAAGGCAAACCTGTTGATTGTTAACTCCCCTAGTCCAATTAGCTGCAGTCTGACAAACAAGATTGCGGCAATAGCTAGTTGCAGAGCTGGGCCTTTGAGAGCCAAGATAGCCTTTAACTACTTTAGCTCCGGAAGGATTTACTCTTTTCCTGATCAGGCCATGTTAACTGACAATTGTGTGGTGCCCAAATAAAATTGCGTCCTTTAGGCTACTATGTATTCTGCTACATATTTTTGGTAACAATAACCCCAATTGTGTGGTGGGGTTATAAGAGGTTAAAAGGAGAAGTATGGCCAAAGAGATTTTGGCTATACTTCTCCTGAAGGTCACAGGAGTGCAGTTCCTTCTGCACTCCTGTGTGGTTTAATTAGCTGAATGTAAAATTCCACACCAACAATTACACCTTAGTTTTGGTTGGTTTCTTGAACTAGACAGACTACATCTTATACAGACAATAAAAGTAACTGAAAACAACACTTCACATTCAATAAAATTGGAATGCGTGACTTACCTGAGCATTGCTCCGTTGCCCTTGTAAAATCGACTGTCCCTGGAAGAGCTGCATTCCCAGAGCTCCGGTTAGAGATGGTAAAAATGTCTGCTGGTTTTGCAGCAGAGCCTGAGCTCCCAAAAGAGACTGAAGACTTCCCAACTGGGCACCAGGATTTGAGTTCAGTGCTGCCATTTCACCTGTAAAGTTAAAAAGCAGTATATATTACTTAATTCTCCAAACACACAGGTCCAATAATGAAAAAAAAAAAAAGCACAAATGTATGTGAATAATGATGCTTTTGTGCTTACTATACTTTGCTTACTTATTTTTTTAAATATGTTGTCAATTATATGGTTAAATCACTCAGCAGCAAGATATCAAAACTGGCCATCCTTAAAGTAGTTGTAAACCTCAGGCATGAAATATGAAAAAAAACACTTACTTCTATACTGTGTACTTGCTTCTATTTAAAGCACAGTGAGAGAGTGCTTTATCTCTGCAGTCTCATTCTTGTTACCTACACAATTCATTTCTGAAAGGTTTTTCCACCTCCGAGAGAGAGAGAGAGGGTGACAGTGGAAGAGAGCTCCAGCACACAGCCTGTGACTGACAGCCTCAACTGTGTATCGTTACCTGTGTATTGTGAGGAGGAGGGTGTTCCTTCCATCTAATCAGGGCTCAGAGCTCTCCTCCCTGAGCTCTGCAGCGTGGCTTTAGATACCCACCCCCTGTTTTTTGGAGCTGAGAGATGTCATGTAAAATCTGTGTTGTAGAAGGCATACAGAAGAAATCGCTGCAGATAAACAGGAACAACTTGTGTAGGAGGATTTGTTTAATCGTTGTGTATTACCCGAGGCTGTTCAGACACAGGTTGTTCAGACACTGTATGTTAAAAGGTCACAACCATTGTAGTCCTGAATGGCCACCCTATCGCATGCACCCCTGGTGCTTTAACATACATTGCTTAGGCATGGTCAACTGTTGTCACCATTAGGAAACCCAGAGCAATGATGTGCAGTTGATAGATGGCTACGTGCATGCAGACAGGAAGTGACTGAAAGAAGTCAGAGATAAGTAGCACTGAAACACAAAAGAGTGAAAATTTATTTTATAAGAAAAAAAAAAATGTCAATTGTGTGAGATACACAAGGCTTTAGCAAACGAGATGCTATGCATTTAGGGTTTATATTACTTGGACTAGGCTGCATTTGTTATATACAGATTTAAAAAAATCAAAGTCTATATTTGTCACACTGACCGTGCTTTTGCATGTTACAGAACCAAGCAGCAGTGAAAAATTTATTATTCAGTCACATTTCAGATTTTTGCAGATGCTGGAGATTTAAACCATCAATGGGCCTCTGTGACAGCAGTGGTGGTTTCTATTGTTGCCTTTTCCAAAACTACACACTTGTTATGATTAATGTATTCAAATGGGTTTGTGCCCACCTGCTTTGCACGTATAATAGTATTTTTTATAACAGCTTACCTGTAAAATACTTTTCTTTTGAAGTACATCACTGGACACAGAGCCATAGTAATTGCTATGTTGGTCACAGCCCACCTTCAGGTGCTGGACACTGGCACACCCTAAACAGGAAGTTGCCTCCCTATATAACCCCTCCCAAACCGGGAGTATCTCAGTTTTGTAGCAAAGCAAAATACGTGTATACTAGAAAGAGGGACGGGACCTCTGTGTCCATGATGTTCTTCAAAAGAAAATGATTTTACAGGTAAGCTGTTATAAAAAATACTATTTTCTTTAATTGTACATCACAGGACACAGAGCCATAGTAATTACTATGTGGGATGTCCCAGAGCAATGGCAACTGAGGGGAGGGAGACCAAATTGGGGCACCATGAGAACAGAGGATTTATACTGTTACCTGCAGTACACTGCACCCAAAGGCGACATCCTCATGTCTTTTTACATCCACCGGATAGAATCTGGTAAATGTATGGATTGAAGACCAAGTTGCGGCCTTGCAGAATTGAGCCATGTGGGCTTGGTGACGCACTGCCCACGAAGCACTAACAGCCCTAGAGGAGTGAACAATTACTCAAATCTATTTAGACTAGTAGATGTCGATGCTGCCTGTCCTCTTTTAGGACCTTCAGGCAACACAAACAAAAAACATCAGTTTTCTGAATCTGAGCAATCGCCTTTAAAGCGGGATTCCACCCTAAAGTGGAACCTCCGCTGATCGGAACCCCCCCCCCCCCCCTCCGGTGTCACAATTTACACCTTTCAGGGGGGAGGGGGGTGGAGATACCTGTCAAAGACAGGTATTTTCACCCACTTCCGGGCATAGACTCCCACGGGAGTCTACGCCATTTCCTGCCCTGCCGCGCTGTCTGCTGTGACACACACGGGTCCCAGTGACAGCGCGGAGATTTCCTATTGCGCGGTGCAACTCGCGCATGCGCAGTAGGGAACCGGGAAGTGAAGCCGATTCGCTTCACTTCCTGATTCCCTCACCTAGAATGGCGGCGGCAGCAGCCGAGGCCCGAGCGGTCGATCGGCCTCGGCTGCCGGCATCGCTGGAACCCGGGACAGGTGAGTGTCCATTTATTAAAAGTCAGCAGCTGTAGTATTTATAGCTGCTGGCTTTTAATATTTTTTTTTTTGGCGGAATCCCTCTTTAAGTAGACTGACTGCTCTCACCACATCAAGGGAATGTAGCGATTTTTCTTCCAAAGAACAAAGTTCTGGAAAGATTAAGGTAAAACAATATCCTGGTTTCGATAAAAAGCTGATGCTACCTTTGGTAAAAAGTTAGGATGAGGACGCAATACTATCTATTCCTTGTGAATAATAAAAATAGGGTATCAGCCAATTCTGATACCCTTCTTGCAGCAGATATGATTACCAGAAAAAAATAGTTTCCTTGTCAAAAAAAAGGACCAGGGGAATATGTTGTAGGTTTTGTAATGCCGACAAAATTAAGTTCAAGTCCCAAGGGTTCAGGGGTTACCCAACCAGATATTAAGCAGTGTTAACCCCTGAATAAATTAATAATCAAAGAATGCAAAGCAACTGGTCATTGAAATAATACCAATAAGGCAGAGAACTGTCCTTAGAAAGCACTCAAGGCCAGCTTTATTTCTCAACCCATCTGCAGAAAGTCAAGGACTCTCACTCTTCTTTTACATCCCGTGATGTATTCCCAAGAAAAAGATTTTACAGGTAAGCTGTATTTAAAAAGTCCTATTTTCTTGGGAATATATCACAGGATGTAGAAGAAGCGTGGGCTGTCAGGTTCAGTAGTTTTCTACCTTGGTTAATGCAAGGGAGCCGGCCTTCATAATACATCATGGGACACAGAAGCTTGGTAGTTACTTAGTGGGATGTCCTAAAGCAATGCCCAAATTGAGGGGAGGGAGACAAAGATCAGAAAATATATAGACCATCAACGGACAAGAGGATCTAAACTGCTGCCTGCAGCACACTGCGCCCGAAGGTGGCATCCTCATGCCCTCTTACATCCACCTGATAGAATCTAGTGAATGTATGGACTGAACACCAAGCTGCAGCCTTGCAGATCTGAGCCATGGAGGCCTGGTGCTGCACTGCCCGTGAAGTACTAACCACTCTAGTTGAGTGTGCCTGAACCTGAAAAGGAGGAATCTTCTTTTTTATACCATAGGCCTGAATAATAACTTGCCAAATCCATCTAGAAATAGTGTATTTCTATGCTGCCTGGCCCTTTCTGGGGCCTTCTGGCAGAATAAACAGACAATCAGACTTTCGTATCTGAGCGGTTGCCTGCAGATAGATACACTCTTTCAATGTTGTAAGAGCAGTCAGTAACAACTCCTCTTCCGCGGACTGCGGATCTGGAAAAAAGGACGGGAGGACCACATCTTGATTCAGATGGAACCATGACACTACCTTAGGTTAGAAAGTCGGATGAGGACGCAACACCACCCTGTCTTTGTGAATAATCAAGTATGGCTCTCTACAAGATTCTGATACCCTTCTAACCGAGGAAATGGCTACCAAAAAGAACAGTTTCTTTGTCAGAAGAATTAAAGAAGCATTGTATAATGGTTCAAAGTCTTGTTCTTGCAAAACGAACAAAACCAAATTCAGATCCCATGGGCACACAGGAGGTTTGACTGGCAGATTCAAGCACAGCACCCCCCTGAACAAAGGCCCGGACAAAGGATTGTGAGGCAAGTGGCTTTTGAAAGAATGCAGATAAGACCGAGATCTGGACCGTGCTCAAAGCCAGCCCCATTTCAATGCCTAATTGAAGAAAAGCAAGAATCCTGCTAATGGCATACTTTCTAGGGTGCCATCCCCTGGGTTCACACCAGGAAACATATGCCTTCCAGATTCTGTAGTAGATGAGCCTGGAGGCCGGCTTTCTAGCATTAACCAGAGTCGAGAGTCCAGGGCATTTTATAATGTGGGTCTAAGCAGCCAAACCGTCAAATTTAGACTTTGTAAGGCAGGATGGACCTTGTGAGAGTAGATCTGGACGCAGCAGAAAAACCCAAGGTCTCCCCATTTCCATCTTTCCGATCTCTGCATACCAAGGTCGCCTGGGCAAAGTTGGAGCCACCACAATGACTGACCTTGCTTCCCTTTTGAACCTCCAAAGGAACCGCGGAAGAAGCAGTATTGGAGGGAAGGCATATATCAGTGTTGGAATTGTTAAGGCATCTGACCCTTGTGCTAGCAGATCCTTTGTTCTTGACACAAAGCTGTCCAGTTTTCTGTTGAACCTGGACGCAAACAGGTCTACATGCAGGGTACCCCAATTTTGACATATGGTCTGAAATAGGTCAGGGTATAGAGACCAGAGACCATTCTCCTGGACACAGCTGCTGGAGGCTTAGAAAATCTGCCCGCCAATTTTCTGCCGCTGGAAGACCATAGACAGGCAAGGAATATGCCTTTCTGTCCAGAGAAAAAGGTGATTCACCTCCTTTTGGGCATCCACGCTCCTGGTGCCTCCCTGGTGATTAATATAAGCCACAGCGTGGCATTGACGGACTGTATCTGGACAAGATGACCCTGTAGTCTGTAAGTCCAGACCTTGTGGGCTAAATTAATTGCCCGAATTTCCAGAACGTTGATGGGCAAGAGCTTTTCGGCTCTGGACCATCTTACCATTCGTAACTGGGACAAAGGATTTTCCTTCTAGAAGATTCTTAGTCAGTAACAACCAAATGAGGCTCTGGCGTACCCCTGGGGGTAGGCACATTGGAAGATCCAAGGCTTGAACCTTCTTGCCCCAGGCAGAGAGGATGCTGTTTTGTAAAGGCCTTGATTGAATCTTCAACAAAAGTCACATACATAGTCGGATAGAGGGTTTTCTCTTTGCTGACACTACCCAGACCAAAACCTTTATGGGCCTGGATTTTGACCTGGGTAAGAACACTCTGCTTTGAACTGTGTCTATGACCATGCCCAAATATTCCAGCCTCTTTAGGGGCTGCAAGGAGGATTTCTCTAGATTGAGGACCTAGCCTAGGTACTTTAACGTGCAGAGCACATTGTGGCTTAGGCATGTTACGGACTGTTCTACGAGTAGCAAATCGTCCAGATAAGCTATCACAGTTATGCCTGAGCCCTTAGATTTGCTAGGGGCGGGTTAGAACACTCGCAGGGCGGTAGCAAGACCAAAAGGAAGGGCCACAAATTGAAAGTGGCATTGATCCACCGCAAAACTTAGGAATCTTTGGTGAGCGGGAAATATTGGCACATGCAAATACTCGTCCTTCATGTCTAATGATGATGACAGAAATTCTTCCCCCCTGAAGGGTGGGGACTACTGAGCGGATAGGACGAATGTCTAGAAATTAATCCAGAATAGGTCTGACATCTCCGTTTGGTTTTGGAACTGTGAAGAGGTTTGAGTAGAACCCTGAGCCTTGCTCTTCCGGGGCCACCTCTATATTTACCCCTAGGGATAACAGATGTTCTCAGGCCTGAAGTAAGGGCCTTCTTTTTTCTGGATCCCTGGGACTCTTGACCTTAGGAAACGAGATGGCGGAAGTACCCGGAACTCTAGCTTGTAGCCCAGAGACACTGTGGAGGCTACCCATCTATCCTGAATCTCTTCCCATCAAGCGTCTGCAAACTGCAGCAGCCTTCCCCCCACTCGGCCAAGCGGGGGCGCCCCTTCATAAGGAGGCTTTGGGGTTCGGTTTTTCAAGATCTTGGGCCCCAAGGCTTCTTTTGTCCTTGGGCTTGACTTTGGACTTTCCCCCTAGTATTTGATTGAGGAGGCCGTCGCCACTGCCTGTAGGATGAGGCTCCCAGGGATGGAGACAGAGAACGTCTAAATGAAGGCTGTTTACTCTTCCTTTTGACCGGTAACAACATGGTTTTACCCCCCCTAATTTTTTGGATATATTTGTCCAGATCATCCCCAAACAGGCGTTCTCCACGAAACGGGAACCCGGTTAAATATTTTTTGCATGAAGCTTCAGGTGCCCAATGCTTAAGCCAAAGGGCCCTGCACATGTGTACCAGCAGGAGAGTGAGGCGAGATGCCTGCTGAGCAGAATTCAAAATGGCATCAACCATAAAACACAAGGCTTTAGGAAGTTCTGCGTAAACCTCGGTCTCCTCAGTGGAAAGGAGGCTAAGCATCTGCTTCATTTGTTCCTTGAGGAACTGGCACATGCCAATTTCTGCAACCGTAGGTTGGACCACAGTGCCCGCCACAGAGAAAGAGGCTTTAAATAAAGTTTCCAACTTTTTGTCAGTTGGATCCTTAAATCCTTGAGCATTGTCCACAGGACAGATCAGGCTCTTATTCACACAAGAAACATCCGCATCTATGGCTGGGAATCCCCATTTCTTGGTGAAACTTTCCTCCACTGGATAAAGCACATAAAACCTTTTAGGAGGAGAAAAAAAAAGTTTATCTGGGTGACCCCAGTCCGCATACAATTCATCCAGTAAAGGGCGAGTTGGGAACACGTACGTACCCTGTGGGGATTTCAATGACCCCAGGGAGGAAACAGGGGAAATGACAACCTCAGCAGAGGGCAATCTGTATGTGGAATGCATCAATTCAGTATAGTATCGCACCTGCGCTTTGAGGGCCTGGGAGGTAGAAGACAGCTTTTCCTCTTACCCCGATTCGTCTGACTGCACTTGATCCCTATGCTCTGATGGGGATCTTTCCTCATGATCAGAATGCTCATCTGATAGGGAACCCAAAGCAGAGGGAGGGGATATACCCCTTTTCCTGCTATTTTTTAGGGAAGCTGTGACAAAGGTAGTAATCCTTCCTTCCAAACCATCAAATGCAGCCTTTAAAGTGTCTTCTGTGACATAAACCGGGGCTGAAACATTGGGAGAGGCTGCAAAACCTGACAGGTGTACAGACTCATCCTGAGAGGCTGCCTCCAGTCTTGCGGGGGGGGGGGGGGGGATGGGGATGGTATCCTGCAGGCATGTCCAGAACCCCTAGATGTAGGTGATGATTTCCTGGTGCCCCTTTTACCTCTCCCTGAAGCCCTCTTAAGAGGAGACATAGTCCTAAGCTGCAAAGCACTAGTGTAAAGCGCAATCAATGTTGTGCTATAGTCTTATACTATAAACATTAGCTATAAAGTGCACAACCCGATGCAGAGTAGGTGTCTTAGGTTTGCCAGGATCCAATCCACTGGGATGCTTACTAAGCCCACAGCTCTGTGTCCCATCGCTTACAGGAGCTCTGGCACTTTGGGCTTTTATAAACAGCCACTTTGCGTCTGTGCACTGGTGCACCGCGACTACACACACGTGCATGGCACCGCAACCACACCCAGTGGCCAGGGCGGGGGAGAAAGGAGGCCATCAGAGGACTGTGTGGGACCCCTGGACTGCGTGGGATACCCCTGTTAAATAAAATAATGTTTCCGCGCTTAGGCCAAAGGGGGGGGGGGAGAAGAGGTGTGCAGCCTAGTGCAATCCTAATACATTAGGAATGTGCATATACCAGTGGTGCAACCCTCACTAGGTTGCCAAATAAATATGAACTTAATATAAATAAATGTTTGAAGTAATACATAAACTGTGAGGCTCCAATAACAAAGATGCAAGTATACAAAAAAATTAAAAACTGTATATATAAAAATAGTCCCAAAAGTGTAAGACAAATGTTAAATAGTAAAAAATAGTTGAAATTATATAAAACACCACCAAAAAATTAGCATGCCAAGTCCAAAAAAATACATAAAAAAAAAATGTATCAAAGTCTTGATAATTAAGTGCTTGGTGACGATAAACAGGAACAAAATCCAGGTGACTTAAGTGCTCCCCCTCTTGGGCCCCCCACTCAGCAGCTCCAATAATCCCTACAGGGGTATCTCGCATAGCATACAGGCTTGATGTACCGATACTGTTTCCCAAGATAGATCATGCAACCAGGCTACAACCTTTCCAACTCGTATCCAGCTCCTATGGACCTTCCAAGGATATCCACAGCTGGACCGAATTAGGTGTGCAAAAGATCTCTCTCCAAGCTCAGATCAACCAGCTGTGCTCCTCTCCTAATGCTCTCTCCAAAATCCAGTATAGATAAGGTTTTCATGTAAAAAATTAGATATAAGGAAACTTTTTTATTCCAAAATTAAAACAGTAAAAAAAAAAAAAAAAAAAGACAAAAAAAGTAAAAGATAAAAACAAATGTTCCATACTATGGAAACTCCTCACAAAGGCCTAAAACTATGGGAGAAATGACAGCTTCAGACCCGTGGTATGTCTCAATTGCAGCGTGCGCTCCAGCTGCATTGTACAGGCTCACTGACCGCTATCACACACGGAAATGACGCGACTCCGCCTTACGCATGTTTCGTTATCAAACGCCTTCTGAGACGGTGTCATGTTACTGATCTAACATCCTTATGTAGGCCAGCGGCCGTGCAGGACCCACCCCTTATAAAAAAATATATATAATGAACTATGTTAATAAAGAAAATTTAAGTATATAATTATACTCAGGCACCCAGTTTATCATCAGTGTTCCATGTATTCAGATATGTCTACACTACTTCTGATGTAATGGACATATCTGTACTGTCTCCTCTGATATGGGGTAGCGGAGGTGCAGGGTTAAGTTTTATTTATGGGGTCAACATGACATTAACAAGCCCCCCCATTTTATACTTCTATTTTTGATACTAACATAGTTCATTATATATATATATATTTTTTTATAAGGGGTGGGTCCTGCACGGCCGCTGGCCTATATAAGGACGTTAGATCAGTAACATGGCAACGCCTCAAAAGATGTTTGATAACGAAACGTGCATAAGGTGGAGTCACACACTGTCGTCTTCTGGGTGTGATAGCGGTCAGTGAGCCTGTTGAACGCAGCTGGAGCGCACGCTGCAAGTGAGACATACCATGGGTCTGAAGCTGTAATTTCTCCCGTAGTTGTAGACCTTTGTGAGGGGTTTCCAAAGTATGGAACATTTGTTTTTATCTTTTACTTTTTTTGTCTCTCTTTTTTTACGCTTTTAATTTTGGAATAAAAACATTTCCTTATTTAAATACTACACTATGGGAGCCCATATCACATTTTTTTACATGAAAACCTTATCTATACTGGATATTGGAGAGGAGCACAGCTGGTTGATCTGGGCTTGGAGAGAGATCTTTTGCACACATAATTTGGTCCAGCTGTGCTTTGTGTGGTCAGTTTAGAACAGGAAAAAGGGTGACTGGCAGGATCAATCAGGTACAATGCCCTGAAAAATTATTCACAGCCCTTGAAATGTTCCATTTTGTCATGTTATAGCCAGAAACGTAAATGTATTTTATTGGGATCTTATGCGTTAGACCAACACAAAGTTGCACATATTTGTGAAGTGGAAGGAAAATGATAAATGGTTGTCAAATTTTTTACAAATAAAATATGTGAAAAGTGTGGAGTTCATTTGTATTCAGCTCCCCTGAGTGAATACTTTGTAGAATCACCTTTCGCTGCAATTACAGCTGTAAGTCTTTTTGGGTATGTCTCTACTAGCTTTGAACACCTAGAGAGAGTGACATTTTTGCCCATTCTTCTTTGCAAAATAGTTCAAGCTCTGGAAGATTGGATGGAGAGCATTTGTGAACAGCAATTTTCAAGTCTTGACACAGATTGTCAATTGGGGATTTAGGTCTGAACTTTGACTTGGCTATTCTAACACATGAATATGCTTTGATCTAAACCATTCAACTGTAGCTCTGGCTGTATGTTTAGGGCCATTGTGCTGCTGGAAGGTGAACCTCTGCCCCAGTCTCAAGTCTTTTGCCGTTTTCTTCTAAGATTGCCTTGTATTTGGCTCTATCCATCTTCCCATCAGCTCTGACCAGCTTCCCTGTCCCTACTGAAGAAAAGAATCCCCACAACATGATGCTGCTATCAACATGTTTCACAATGGGGATGGTGTGTTCAGGCTGATGTGCAGTGTTAGTTTTCCACCACACATAGCGTTTTGCTTTTAAGCCAAAAAGTTCAATTTTGTTCTCATCTGACCAGAGAACGTTTGCTGTGTCCCCCACATGGATTCTTGCAAACTGAAAACAGGACTTCGTAAGGCTTTCTTTCAACAATAGCTTTCTTCTTGCCACTCTTACATAAAGGCCAGATTGGTTGAGTGCACACCTAACTGTTGTCCTGTGGACAGATTCTCCCACCCGAGTGGTGGATCTCTACAGAGCCTCTGGAGTTATCATGGGCCCCTGGGCTGCATCTCTGATTAATGCTCTCTTTGCTCGGCCTCTCAGTTTAGGTGGACGGCCATGTCTTGGTAGGTTTGCAGTTGTGCCATACTTTTTCCATTTTCAGATGATGAATTGAACAGTGCTCCCTGAGATGTTCAAAGTTTGGGATATTTGTTTTTATGATCTAACCCTGCTTTAGACTTCTCCACAACTTTATCCCTGACCTGTCTGGTGTGTTTCTTTGCCTTCACGATGCCGTTTGTTCACCAAGGTTCTCAAACAAACCTCTGAGGGCTTTGCAGAACAGCTGTATTTATACAGAGATTAAATTACACACAGGTGGACTCTACTTATTAGGTGAACTCTGAAGGCAATTGGTTCCACTAGATTTTAGTTAGTGGTAGCAGAGTAAAGGGGGCTGAAAGCAAATGCACGTGACATTTTTCAGATATTCATTTGTAAAAAAAAATTGAAACCCTTTTGTCATTTTCCTTCCACTTCACAATTATGTGACACTTTGTGTTGGTCTATCACATAAAATCCCAATAAAATGCATTTACGTTTTTGGTTGTAACATGGCAAAATGTGCAAACTTTCAAGTGGTGCGAATACTTTTTCAAGGCACTCTATATCAGATGAAAGAAGTACCGTATATACTCGAGTATAAGCCGAGATTTTCAGCCTCTTTTTTGAGGCTGAAAGTGCCCCCCTCGGCTTATACTCGAGTCATCGCTGTCTGCCCGCTCGATCAGCGTGTCGAGCAGACAGACAGCGGCCATTCTATTCAAAAGCCGCGCCTCCGGCTCCGCCTTCGCCTGTGATAGGCGGAACACTGAATTTCCCAGCAGCCTGTGTTCCGCCTATCACGGACATCGTATCATCCTCGTACTACGGACGAGGATGATACGACGTCTGTGATAGGCGGAACACAGGCTGCTGGGAAATTCAGTGTTCCGCCTATCACAGGCGAAGGCGGCGGCGCAGCTTTTGAATTTTACAATGGCCGCCGACGAAGAGGGCACGGGACGGAGGCAAGGCAAGGCACGGCACGGCACGGCACGGGACGGGACGGGGGCAAGGCAAGGCACGACACGGGACGGATGCAAGGAGGCAAGGCACGGCACGGGACGGAGGCAAGGAGGCAAGGCACGGGACGGAGGCTCGGGACAAAGGTAGGCTGGACACACACACACACACACACACACACACACAGGGATGGATGGATGGATGGATGGAGACACACACACACAGGGATGGATGGATGGATGGATGGAGACACACACACACAGGGATGGATGGATGGATGGATGGAGACACACACACACAGGGATGGATGGATGGATGGATGGACACACACACACACAGGGATGGATGGACGGACACACAGGGATGGACGGACACACAGGGATGGACGGACACACAGGGATGGACGGACACACAGGGATGGACGGACACACACACAGGGATGGACAGGCATGTCTCACCCTCGGCTTATACACGAGTCAATAAGTTTGCCAGTTTTTTTGGGGGTAAATTGGGGGCCTCGGCTTATATTCGGGTCGGCCTATACTCGAGTATATACGGTACATGAAAATAAAGACTGTGATTTATAATTCACTTATGTGAAAACACACATTGAAACAAAAACGATTTATGGTAACATATACTTAGGCTAGGTTCACACTTATGCTGGTGGTTGAGGGTGCAGGACAGCGGGTAAATTGCACCTTTCCCCTGAACCCACAACCACCCACAGCTAAACTGCGCAGCTCCTTTGCAGATGCAAGGGCCTGCCATTCATTCTTACTAGAACATTTTCGATTGTGGGAAATCTCATGGTTCAAAAACACCATGCTATTTTTCCTGAGAAAAGGTGCAGGAACTTTTTCCTGCATGAAACACAGGCCAAAGCAGCCCATTCAAATGAATAGGCTGCCATGCCCATGCAAATATGCAAATGCGGCTCACAAAGCTGCTTAGGTATGAACCTATTCTTATTGTAAATACGCCTGAAATAAACCCATTATATATATATATATATATATATATATATATATATATACACATACACACACACACACACACACATACATACATATATAAAAAACATAAAATACCAAGCAGACAACTTCGCTTTCAAGGCATGTGGTCAAGTGTCTTACCCAACAAGCCAGCAGTGAGCAGAGGGTTGAGCAGAGGGGGCATTAGCGTGTTAAGTCTTCCAGGCATCGGTGCCTGTGTTGACTGGAGCTGGAAAGGGCTATGTGGCTCGGACGGAGGGATCTTCCCATCTGATAAGGCAGGTGAATTAGTGGTTGTAGTAACAGAGGCTGACCCGGAACAGGAGGTATTGATGCAACTCTGTAAGAAAATATAAATAAAGGTTAACAGCACACAATCACTCTAACTAATGCTAACCATACATTAGTCAAAAAATCGTTTGAACCAGTTTTCGAAAAACGAACACACAGTCGTGCAATCAAATGATACTGCCATCATGTAATCACAGAATTTTTAACAATAAATTGTTCAATGGACATAAATAATTCAGGTTTTTTTCTTATGCGCAGTACCAACAGTTAAATTTTTAACAGGCGAGAAGCACATTAACCTTTCAATTTATTGTCTGTTTGACACAAGTTTTCCTAAACTAAATTTTTTGGTTAAAAAACGTCACAACCAATTTTTGATTTGTACCCATTAACTGGAGAAAAAAACAAAAAAAACAAACGATTTTTTGTCGGTGTATGGGCACCATAATATTCTCCCAGTAAAAATAGTGATCCATAGTTCAGTCTTATCTTATTTAAAAACTAAAACTGTTCTTCTGACAGTTTCAGGGGACCACCACCCTCAGCACCAGTGCCTTGGTACTGGTGGAGTCAATAATTGTTGAAGGTCTACCTGGAAGGTCTCATGCCAGAGATCTCTGCCGTTACTTGCATTGCGTCATTATACAACAAGCAAAGTGGCCTTGTGTATTGCTGGACCCCCCCCTAAGAAAACAAGAAATATGAGCTAGAAGTACATGACTTGCACTGCTTACCATAGTCCTAAGGACTTAACCTACAGCTGCAGAGAAGAACAAAGCCAGTAAACCAAGTTCATTAAAGTGAATTTAAAACCTCTTTTTGTTTTGAGATCGAGAAGGGAAACGTTAAACTTCTATTCAGTTATTTTTCTGGCCTCTGTCCCACTGGAGATTTCCCTGAAATTCCATATTGGAGACACAACAGGAAATGAGAGTAATCACTCCAAAGTGAATTCCCACATCAGAGTGTTGGCATAGGAACATGTGCCCCCATTGAAAAATTTTCTGCAGCAACAAATTGAAGAGTTAACAAGCGTCAACTATTGGTGCTCGAAATTCTCTAACCAAATTTAAAAAAGGTCCCTTTTCCCCACAAAACAATTTCACCGTGCATGTGCTGAAATAATAAAGTGCCGGTATCAGGCAAAAAAAATAAATTATCTGCAATGTGTCATTTCAGCCCATTGTTTCTCACATTCTGTCTGGTCAAACAGTTGTCAGCAGGATAGTAAGTACGGGAAAAACTCTGAGTCAAGGATAGAGGTAAAAACCAGACAGGGTTTCATATAATTTCCTGCTCTATCCAAAGAAAAAATAAAAGAGGAATTTCAACTAAAGCCCAATATACACAGGGCATTTAAGCTTGGTGAATGAGCCCACAGCATTTAGGTCCAGGCAGACTGAGTGGCTGACAGCTGCTGCAGCTGGAGGGGGAAAATACTGGTACTTATGTTTAGTGCTGTATGCACCCAGGGATGATTGCCTGGAATTCAAGCAGTCTTGAGGGAGAACGTGTGATCCTGCGAGAGAAAAATTCAGGCATTCGTTGTTTCAAAGAGTTTGCCAGCATAATCCAGGTGGTTTCCTCCATTAATGTAACCAGGGGGTGCCAATGAGAGCATGTTCTTGAACATTCGATCAGCCATAGACCAAAGTCATGCTGAAAGAAACCTGGATAAGAACTATGTCAGGATTGGACCTAGACACCCTTGGCAGTACAAGGACATGTGCAAGAGTCTGAGAAGGATTCTTTTAGCCTGGTTCTTATTAAGGCTCCAAAAAGGAGTAGTTGAAATGTATTGTTGTAGTTCTCCCATAGAACTTTAGTGAGGAGCTATACATTTATTTGATCTGGAGAAAACTTGAGTATATGGGTCAAACAGCCTCAGGAGCTTGTAAGGAAGAGGTCTCAGAGATACTTTCTGAATGTTCAGGATATGATCAAAGTCTAACATATTATAACACCACAGAGTGTGGTGAATTTTTCAATGTGAAGGGTACAATGTGTAGACAAATGGGATAGAACATCAAGTTGTGTCTGCTACAAAGCTAGAAAACCTCTAATATAAGAGATATATTGGAAAGTCTACAGGAGACCAGGCAGCGGCCCAGCTCTGCTCTATTGAAAAAGCAGGCAGGAGAACAAAAACGATTTGCAGAAAGCATAGAGAGAGGGCCAGCAATGGAAGATCTTTGTGTACCTCTCTTAAAGATCAAGTTAAATGAAAAAAACTTGACTTCAGGGGAATTCCTAACGAGAAGCTCATCTTCAAAGGGGAAGCGTAAAAGGCCCCTTTCCCAAGCATGGTCTACAGTAGGACAGAAAATTCTGTGTGTATGCACAGAAAGTAAGGATATTCTAGAGATTTGACAAGCAACATTCTCCATGGCGCATGCTACAATCTCGCAGAAAGAATAAGATTGTCTATATCAAGAGACCCTTAACTATGGCGTTCTCCAGCCCAGTTTGTCATAGTTTGGGCAAAAGCCAAGGTGTAAATAGCTGGCAGCAGGGCTGGACCTACCAGTGCAAAGAATGACTAAAAAAGTCTTCAAAACGCCTATCGACTGAATATTTAAAGGAGGAAATACCTTCAATAACAAAAATTATTATTTAGTGCAATAATGGCTGAAACCATCCAATTCTTTCTCTTCTTTATGTCTCTGCCATAGGGTACAAGGCAGCAAAGTTGTCAAGAGGGGAAAACAACTTCTGAGTTAGGCCAATCATTATATAAAGCCCAACCGGCTTGATCAAGAATAGGTAAAAGCTTTGTAGATTTTGCTGGGATTTTTTTTATTTGTGCATATTAGGGTATACGAAGGCTGTGCAGAACCAGGTTTATCTAGCCAGAGACTAAAGCCCCATACACACTATCAGATTTTCTACTGAGGTTAAACTTTAGGAGTTTCAATTTGTATGCAATCAGGCAGGCCCTTGCACTACATGGTTTTGGAGAAATCAGCAGAAAATCTGATAGTGTGTATAGAGCTTAATATGTACTGCCTCAAAGAATCCAACGTAGCCAACATAGGAAGTGGAGGTGAAAAACTGACTTTACTAAATTCTGGTGGTGAAAAATCTTCAGCTGCCTCCTCAAAAACATCAGCATCCCTTTTGCCTTTTGCACACTTAAGTGTGCTAGGCAAGTCAGGTTGTAAAGCATGAACATATGAGACCTTGTCCAATGGAACAAGGAAGGTCTTATTGAGATAAAAAAAAAAAAAAAAAAACACCAGATCCACCACAGGCATATACTATTTCTTAGTGAACTCACTTTACATGGGGGTATAGGTAAACGAATCGTTTTGGCGGAACAAACCTCTTCAATTCTGCATATAACACATCCTTTAAAAGGAAGATGTACAGGGAAAGACTGGGAATGATCCCAATCCCATAACCCTAAGGACAAAGGTGGCAATTTTAAGTTGGTCTTTTGGGTCTAAGCTAAAACGGAAAGATACTGTAGAAAAACAAAAACAAACCGTATACACACATTGTAAATACTGCACTCAAAAAGAAGAGGAGCACATAAGGACTTTGAGGCCAGGAAACAAGGGGACATTCTCGACAACTTTCCCATCACTTTCTATCCCAGTGACGCTATTTACCAAGACAAAAACAGAGGGGTTGAAGCTCCCCAGCGGGGACACAGGAGGCAATAAAAACATGACAAGGGGTTCTAACACTTCCCTTCTCTTTCCATAATGATAAAAATGTGTATTACAAACAAAATATTGACTTTACAGTTTTTATTCTGTAAGAATGCAATAAGATTAGACTTTTTGGAATATTTACAATCATGTATGTAGCAATTTTAAAAACAGGGAGAAGATCAGTTACCTGTCCTGGGCAGGCAGAGGAGTCAACAGTCCCTAAACTGGCAGCCAGTAGTGCGGAATTCAGGGCCATGAGGGCTGGAGAGGCAGAGACGGGAGGGAAAAGCAGTGGTTGGAGTGAGTTTTCAGAGAAAGTCTCAGGCAAGGTCAGGTGTGTCTCAGGTTTCTCAGCTGTGTCAGGCTGTGAAGAGGGCAGAGCATCCAGCAAAGGTGCGAGAGAGGACAGAAGGCTGTTGTGTTGTTGATTGTGAGGTGGAATATCGAGCTGTGGTAGTCCAAGTCCTCCCAGTGGTAAAAGAGGATTATGTAGAAGAGATGCCATCAGCAAAGCTTGCAATGCACTGGTTTCTGGATCACCCACAGAAGGTAACGTCAAAGGAGGATTCTGGAGTCCCAATAGGCCAAGATCTGCACTTCCCAATAAATAGGAGGAAAGTAAATTGACTAAACCTTGGTTGAGCAGCTGTTGTTGCTGGTTCAAGCTGAAGGATAGTGGCAATGAGCCCAGCATGGCTAGGTTTAAAAGCGCAGGTGTGACAGAGAATGGCAAGATTTGTTCCTGGCCCAAGAAGGAGAAGCTGTCCCCAGCAGAGGGCAGAGAACAGGGCAGCTCACTGTTGCCTTCTGTGATACCACTTTGTGCCAGGCTCGGGGCTGGAGAAGATTTTGGTACTGGAGACTGGTTGGGTCGGCCAGAAGATGAAGCTAAAACGAGAAGCAAATTAGAAAGAATATGCATGTGCAAACAATAAGCTACTCTGGTTTCAGATACTTTAAAAATTCTGTTTGTATTTCATTCAAATAAAAATATAAACTACTTACGTGGATTTGCCCCAGTGGGTGTGGAGGGTAACTTCAGTGGTAAAGGAGTCCCTGAGTTCTGTTCTGTAGCAGTCTGGACTAGTTGCCCTACAAGGCCAAGAAGATGGTTGCTGATATCTTGAGAAGCTGGAGACATGCTTGGATTTTTGCTTTGGCTTGGGGGCTCCTCTACAGATGTACGAAAAAATTGAAGAGAAGAGGGAGTCTGACCATAAATTGACTGTGTATTAAGAACTTTGGATTTTCCCATGTCTTCATCAAGCTGTCCCCCAAATCCTGCTAACTTTGATACATAGGAATTTAATAGAGTGTGTCCACTAGGACTACTAGGGGTTTGGAGAACCTTACTAGTATCTTGTGGACTGGCATCAGGGCCTGGAGAATTCTTTTGTCTTTTTCGCTTCACCATTACATCCCTTCTGTGGGAATGAGTCCTGCTGGGAAGAGACCGACCTTCCTGTGTGACAGATGTAGAAAGCAACGTATTCGGATTCAGCAATCGGCTAGGTAAAGTGCTAGGGGCTGCGGCTTCAGGTTTGGTTTGATTTGCCATTTGGGCCTTAGCAGCCGCTGTAAGGAGGCTGCTGGCTGGGAAGGAAGCATTGCTTTGCTGGCCCAATATGCACCCGAGAGGAAAGCCCATTAAGCCTTGCGCTGCTCCCAAAGACACCGGTGGTGCTGATTTATTGCTTTGGTGGGTTAAGGCATGGCTGGCATTTGAAGAAGATCCCAGTTGGGCCTGCCCAAAAAGAGGGAGGCCTTCAAGTATTGCTTTTGGACTGTGGGGCACAGAGCGCTTGGGAGGGCTAATGGGCCTGGGAGATCTAGAACTTGACCTTGCGGGGGCAGGAAAGTGCTCGGAGGAGGCAGAGGAGTGGCGGGAACGTTGAGGGGATGGCTCCACGCTGCCAGCTGGGGAAGAAATAGAGGATATTGAAGACCTAGTTGTAGAAGGTGATGTCAACACTCCACTACGAGTGAAGGGTGAAAATGGAGGAGGCGGCAGTGCAAGGGAGATTGTGTTGCTTGGGTTGTGCTCAGGAGTAGGGTGTGGGTTCAATAAGGGAACCTGAGACTGAATTAAAGGAGGAGAGTTTAATACATGGTGCTTTGGACTAGGTGGCCTACAGCTGTTGGAATCCAAGATGCCGAGCGGATCTTTCTCAGGAAAGGCAAAAGGCCGTCGGGAGACCTGAGGAGACTCATCCAGCGTCCTTGAAAATGTGCCACCTGGCACAAAGCTACAAGCATTAAGAGCTATTGGTTTTGGGGAGAGGCCTGAAAGTTCTTGACTACATGAGGGATAGGAAGGCCGGTGTTGGGAAGACTTTACTTGCGTAAAATTGGAACACAGCTCATTAGATATGGCTTGTGGAGTCCTTGAAAACAACTCATAGTTACCATTTGATGGCACCGGTGGACAGTTTCTTAAGGCATAGGACTCACCAAGAGATGCCCCATGCTGCCTAGGCACAACAGGCCGCTGGCTGGATCGTAAGCCAGAGTACCTCTCTCCAGGATTAGGAGTTAAAGTATCCGATTTGTGATCCAAGGGATTCTCAGATTGGTGAGCAGGCATGCTATGGGCCTTCTCCATCATTAGTTTGGTGAACATGTCAGGATCGAGAGAACAGAGGTGTTGTCCCATCTTTGGGCTGGTGGATGCTGCATGAAAGTTTTGACTTGGGCCACATCCTATTAAAGATAAACATAAAAAAAAAAAAAAAATGTTCACCGACACAGAGGACTGAGAATATAAAAGATGACAATACAATGTATTTTGAGGAGATTGTGCTACAACCAACATTTTAAATCAATTGAAAAAAAAAAAAAAATGGTCATTGGTTTTAATAATGTAAAAAGCATCATCTTTCACTTGTTCTATATAATATTCCAGATACTGCAATGTCTATTTCAGGAAACAAAATCACTTGGCAAAGCTTTTGTTGCTGGATATAATACTAAGCTAGGTAGGGATTTGACAGTGAATTAGCTCTACTACCTGAAGGTTGCAGCCATAATTCTCTTTAAGAATAATCTGCCTCGTAGTTGACTAGTCTCTCAGGATGAGCTCTGAACATGATATTGGAGTGGTCTCTATGCCTACAAGGGAAAGGCAAAGAGGCGTCTGTGTCGCTAAACTTTTAAATGACAAAGATAACTCAAGTAAATACAAAATGCCGTTTTTAAATGATGGTTTCATTTATTAAAGGCAAAAAAGCGGTCCAAACCTACCTGGCTTTATTGTGAAAAAGTAATTGTCCCCTAAACTTAATAGCTGGTTGTGCCACCCTTGACGGCAATAACTGCAATAAAGCGTTTGCGATAACTGGCAATGAGTCTTTCACATTGCTGCGGAGCAAATTTGGCCCACTCTTCTTTGCAGAATTGTTTTAGTTCAGCCACATTGGAGGGTATTCCAGCATGAACGGCCTGTGTAAGGTCATGGTACAGCAACTCAATTGAATTTAAGTCCGGGCTTTGACTAGGACACTCCAAAATCTAAATTTTGCCTTGTTTGAACCATTTGGAGGTGGACATGCTGTTGTGTTTTGGATCATTTTCCTGCTGCATAACCAAAGTGTGCTTGAGGGCACAAACTGATGGCCGGACATTCTCCTTAAGGATTTTCTGGTAGAGCTCAGAAATCATAGTTCCATCAATTATGGTAAGTTGTCGAAGACCATCACACTACCACCACCATGTCTGACTGCCGGTATGATGTTCTTGTTATGAAATGCTGTATTGATGTAACAGGATGCACACCTTCCAAAAAGTTACATTTTTGTCTCATCAGTCCACAGAATATTTGACTAAAAGTCTTGGGAATAATCAAAATGTTTTTTGAGATGAGCCTTTGTGTTCTTTTAGGTCAGCAGTGGCTTTGGCCTTGGAACTCTCCCATGGATGCCATTTTTGCCCAGTCTCTTTCTTATTGTTGAATCATGAACAAGGATCTAACCTGAGGCAAGTGAGGCCTGCATTTCTTTAGATGTTGTTCTGGGTTCTTTTATGACCTCCTGGATGAGTCGTTGTCATGCTCTTGGAGTAATTTTTGTAGGCCGGCTACTCCCGGGAAGGTTCATCACTGTTCCAAGTTATCTCCATTTGTGGATAATGGCTCTCCCCATGGTTCGCCGGAGTTCCAAAGCCTTAGAAATGGCTTGGAAACCCTTCCTAGACCAATACATGTACATTAATCTGTTTTTGATCGGTTCTTGAACTTTGTTAGATTGTGGCATAATGTGTGGCTTTTTGTGATCGGTTAGCGTGCGTCACTTTGTCAAACAGCTTCTATTTATGTGATTTCTTGATTCAACAGGTCTGACAGTAATCAGGCCTGGGTGTGGCAAGTGAAATTTAACTCAGCTTTCCCCAAAAAATGTGATTAAACACAGTTCATTCATGATTCAGCATGGGAGGGAGCAATTACTTTTTCACATAGTGCCAGGCAGGTTTGAACAGATTTTTTCCCCTTAATAAATTAAATAATTTAAAAACTGCAACTTGGATTTACTTGGGTTATCTTTATGTACAAATAAAATTTGTTTGCAGATCTGAATCATTTAGGTGTGAGAAATATGCAAAAAAAAATAAATAAAAAAAAAATAAAAAATCAGGAAGGGGCAAATACTTTTTCACATCACTGTATATCTGTACATTAAGCAGTCATCTGTTGATACAACCTAACTTTGTGCATGTATGTATGTATAGGGTTGATATTGCTCAGTCTATTCACATCAATTGCTCCCCAAAGAAGGGCACAAATATCCCTACGAAACACAAATACACACACACACAAAATAGAGGCAGTTTGGGAGGATGTCCATTAACAATCAGCATGTTTTCAGACTGAGGAGTGAGAGAGGTAACCAGTGCAAACAAAGGAAGTTCAGACAAACATGGAGAGAACACACAAACACCACACAGGGAGTGATTGGGATGGAATTACACACACTATATTAATCAAAATTATTGGGACGCCTGCCATTACACGCACATGAACTTTAATGGCATCCCAGTCTTAGTCCGTAGGGTTCAATGTTGAGTTGGTCCGCCGTCTGCAGCTATAAAAGCTTCAACGCTTCTGGGAAGACTATCCACAAGGTTTAGGTGTGTGTCTGGGAATGCTTGACAATTCTTCCAGAAACACATTTCTGAGGCTAGGCACTGATGTTGGATGAGAATGCCTGGCTTGCAACCTCTGCTCTAACTCATCCCAAAGGTGTTCGATCAGGTTGAGGTCAGGACCTTGCTTTGTGCACTGGTCCAAACCATTTAGTGGAGGGGGGATTATGGTGTGGGGTTGTATTTCAGGGGTTGAGTTTGGCCTCTTAGTTCCAGTGAAGGGAACTCTTAAGGCATCAGTATACCAATACATTTTGGACAATTTCATGGTCCCAACTTTGTGGGAACAGTTTGGCAATGGCCTCTTCTTGTTCCAACATGACTGCGCACCAGTGCGCAAAGCAAGGTCCATAAAGACATGGATGAGCAAGTTTGGGGTGGAGGAACTTGACTAGCCAGCACAGAGTCCTAATTTGATACTCTTATCTCAAATCTACCAGGCAGAGTATGATTAAAAACAAAATTTGCCGTTTGCAATGGCATGGAACATCTGCAACACTCAAAGACTATGTGATCTTTGTTCAATATTTTACTTACATGAGGGAACTCACTAGCTGTGTTTTAGAACCCGCACCAACAGGATTTGGGTTGTGTCAATGCCTGGCATCTGTATGACATCAGATTGAGACAGTTCTGAGACCATTCATAATTCACTGACATGTGCATTTGACCTGCAGTTGACCTCCTGACTAGCATTTGATCTGCTTCACATGGATTTTGCATTCCTGTAGACTTGTATGGGGATGCAAAACCGGCTTGAAGTAATCGCAGGCCCTTATTCACATCATGAAAAGGTACTTTTTAAAGCGTAACTTCACTCTTCCAATCAATATTATGTAGTATGCTACTAGCATTAGTAAATAGATAGGAAAGTAGATATTTACTTGTTTTAAATTTTATTTATTTTTACATTTCATGAGGTACCTCCTGGTTTCCAGGCTTAGGCAAATTATGTCATACATCCCAGGAATCTTCAGGAGAGAAGCAGGAAGGGTTTTCTCAGATAAGCACAATCACCTGCCTGCATGCCTGAGTTAGGGGATATAGAATCTAGGAAGTAAATGCTACATGAATCATCTGCTCTCTTACTCAGGATGGCCACGGCCAAAAAGGCTAAGGAGGGTGTTTTTTTTAACAAAATAAGGCATGGAGACATGGGTGGATGGAGGAGTTTTCTTTGAAATTAAAAATGAATTAACCACTTAAGGACCGCCTCACGCCAATATATGTCAGCAGAATGGCACGGCTGGGCACAATCACGTACCGGTACGTGATTCTTTAAGTGCCCAGCCGTGAGTCAGGAGTGTGCCGCCGGCAGCGTGCTCCCAACCCGGTCCTGTGCTCCGTGACCGCGGGACCAGCGGACCCGATCGCCGCTGGTGTCCCGTGATCGACGCTGGTGTCTCCCCATGCTTCCCTGTGTGGCTGTCACCAATCATCTCTTCCCTTTTATAGGGAAGGATGATCAGTGACGTCACATGCCAGGCCACGCCCCCCTACAATAAAAAATAAATAAAAATAAAAACACACATACGTCATACATAACTCTACACTGCCGCCTAGTGCTCAACTCCTTCACTGCCAGTGTCATTTACACAGGAATCAATGCATTTAAATAGCACCGATTTCTGTATAAATGACAATGGTCCCAAAAATGTGTCTAAAATGTCCGATGTGTCCGCCATAATGTCGCAGTCACAATAAAATAAATAAATAAATAAATCGCTGATCGCCGCCATTACTAGTAAAAAAAAAAAAATATTAACAAAAATGCTATAACACTATCCCCTATTTTTTAAATGCTATAACTTTTGCGCAAACCAATCAATAATCGCTAATTGCGTTTTTTTTTACCAAAAATATGTAGAAGAATACGTATCGGCCTAAACTGAGGAAAATTGTTTTATATATATATATATATATATATATATATATATATATATATATATATATATATATATATATATATATATATATATATATATATATATATATATATATATATATATATATTTTTTTTTTTTTTTTGGGGATATTTATTATAGCAAAAAGTAAAAAATATAGAATTTTTTTTCAAAATTGTCTCTCTATTTTTGTTTATAGCGCAAAAAATAAAAAACGCAGAGGTGATCAAATACCACCAAAAGAAAGCTCTATTTGTGGGGAAAAAAAAGGACGCCAATTTTGTTTGGGAGCCACGTCGCACGGCCGCGCAATTGTCAGTCAAAAGCGACACAGTGCCGAATCGCAAAAAAGGGGCCTGGTCCTTTGGCTGCAAATTGGTCCGGGGCTTAAGTGGTTAAATAGTGTTTTTGGTTTGTAGCGCTCAGATGCAGTATAGTTCCACTTTAAGAATTAGGTTAAGAGCTGGGTCAGAAGTCGTTTTAAATTTTAGAAGTATCAGAGGTTTTCATTTTAGGTGCTAGGTTAAGGAATAATGTTAAAGGATAAGTTCACCTTTGTGAACATGTTTCACCCATATTTAGGAGGTAACATGCAACATGTCCAGCATCTGCCTGCTCTTCCAAAGACACCCCCCCATGGTGACAGTGGGCCCGGGGATTTCTTCCCCGTACCCACTGTTACAATTCTTAATTATTGTTCTTACATTAGGCATTGCTATTACTGATAATAGTGCAGGGCTCGACAAAACCCGAGCGCCAGGTCGCATTTGCGTCTAGAATTAGCAGCCTGGGGCAGCACAGCCTGTCTCCGTGGACAACCCCCCCGCCCCTGGCGTGATCGTGTCAGGCCGTTCTGCCGGCGGCCGGTAATTGACTGCGGCTTTGAGGCCTTCTGCGGTCCTATGATTCCTTCTGGAATCTGGCGCCCTCTTGTGGTGGCCGTTGGTATGACTATCAATGCTAATGGAGCTTCCCCTGTTTTTTATTGCCTGCCTATCTCCTTCCCTTTATTTAGAACCCCTAAACATTATATATATATATTTTTTATTCTAACAGCCTAGAGAATAAAATAGTGGTCGTTGCAATACTGTCTGTCACACCGTATTTGCGCAGCGGACTTACAAGCACTTTTTTTTGGGGAAAAATAATTTTATTTAATAACAAAAAAAAAATAAGACAACAGTAAAGTTAGCCCAATTTTTTTTTATATTGTGAAAGATAATGTTACTCCAAGTAAATTGATACCCAATATGTCATGCTTGAAAATTGCACCCGCTCATGGAATGGCGAAAAACTTTTAACCTTTAAAATCTTTCTTATTTTAACTTTTATTTTACATTTTTTTCACTGTTCTTTTAAAAAAAGATGTGTCACTTTTATTCCTATTACAAGGAATGTAAAAATCCCTTGTAATAGAAAGAAGCATGACAGGTCCTCTTAAATATGAGATCTGGGGTCAGAGAGACCTCATATTTACACTAAAATGCAATTTAAAAAAAAAAATTGTCATTTGAAAAATAAATAAATAAATAAAATGTCCCTCTAAGAGCTATGGGCAATGACTTGGAGACAGGTGGCGGGGGGCTATCTTCCCCTCGCTCGTCTCCATGTCAGGCCAGGGACAGGTCCGGATCGCCGTTACCGACCTGGCTCCTAACTTTTTTAGCTGGCGCCTAGATTCCAAGCAAATTTGTCAAGCCCTGTAGTAGTGTCTAAAATATTTATTTCCATACCTGAACTGTCATTCTAGAACTGCTGCCAACAGCCATGTCATTTGCTGGCATCTGAAGCCGCCAGCCGTTATCTTTCTGTATTTGGAGCAGCTGGCAACCCAGTATACACATCCCAATCTCACCATGTGTGGTAACACTGAGGCGCATATCCCAGGAGGCAATGGGAGACTAGAGATGACCTTACCTCGTTGAGGCGACCAGGGTGAAAGTGACAGAAATTTAACAAAAATTTAAATAAAGGAAAAAGGGTACAAAAAGAAGAAAAAAATAATCTCATCAAGTGTATATTGATTGGTTAGAGCAAAAAAGTTATAGCATCAACAAATTAATAAAAAGTTTTACTACCCTTGAAACAAAAAAAGTAAATGTAATTTATTGTTTTTTTTTTTTGTTTTTTTTGATAGACCAACACAAAGTGGCACAAGATTGTGAAGAGGAAGGAAAATGATAAATGGTTTTCAATTTTTTTTTACAAATACGTGAAAAGTGTGGCGTGCATTTGTATTCAGCCCCCTCAATACTTTGTAGAATCGCCTTTCACTGCAATCACAGCTGCAAACCTTTTTTTGGTATGTCTCTACCAGCTTTGCACATCTAGAGAGTGATATTTATGCCCATTCTTTGCAAAAAAGGGCAAGCTCTGTCAGATTGGATGGAGAGCATCTGTGAACAGCAATGTTCAAGTCTTGCCACAGATTCTCAATTGGCTTTAGGTCTGGACTTTGACTGGGCCATTCTAACACATGAATATGCTTTGATCTAAATTATTTTATTGTAGCTCTGGCTGCATGTTTAGGGTCATTGTTCTGCTGAAAGGTGAACCCCGCCCCAGTCTCAAGTCTTTTGCAGACTCAAACTGGTTTTCTTCTAAGATAATCTATTCATCTCCCCATCAACTCTGATCAACTTCCCTGTCCCTGCTGAAGAAAAGCATCCTCACAACAGGATGCTACCACCACTGTTTCAAGGTGGGGATGGTGTGTTCAGGGTGATGTGCAGTGTTAAATTTTCCCCCAAAAAGTTTAATTTTGGCCTCATCTGACCAGAGCACCTTCTTCCACATGTTTGCTGTGTCCCCCACATGGCTTCTGGCAGACTACAAACGGAACTTCTTATGGCTTTCTTTCAACAATGACTTTCTTCTTGCCACTCTTCCAAAAAGGCCAGATTTGTGAAGTGCCCGACTAATAGCTGTCCTGTGGACATTCTCCCACCTGAGCTGTGGATCTCTGCAGCTTCTCTAGAGCTACCATGGGCCTCTTGGCTGCTTCTCCGTTTAATACTCTCCTTGCCCGGCCTGTCAATTTAGGTGGACGGCCATGTCTTGATAGGTTTGCAGTTGTGCCATACTCTTGCCATGTCTTAGTAGTGAAACAAAAGTGGTACTCCAGCGCTATCACATAAAATAACGAAATAGTGAATATGATTTCCGCAAACACTGATAAGCAAATCCGTGGCTAAAAAGGTGTGTGAGTAATAGTGATGGTGTTGAGCTGTCAATATAGGAAATAAATTGTGTAAACCTATTTAACCGGTTCCCGACCAGCGCACGCCGATGTACATCGACAGAATGGCAGAGGCAGGCATATTGGCGTACAGGTACGTCCAATCTTCAATGCCGCCCTGCCATCGGGAGTGCGCCACCCTGGTCAGGACCCCCGTGAGTCCGGTCGCTGGACCCGCGGACTCGATCGCCGCGGGCATACCCGAGATCGCCTCACGGGACGGCTGAATGGAGGAAATGCCGTGTAAACAGCACTTCTCCATTCTGCCTAGCAACTAGTGACGCTGATCTCTGCTCCATGTGATTGGAGCAGAGATCAGTGTTCACTAAATGAAAGCCCAACCCCCCCACAGTTAGTAACACACCCCTAGGAACACTTAACCCCTACACTGCCACCCACTGGTTAACCCCTTCACTGCCAGTGTCATTTACACAGGAATCACTGCATTTATATAGCAGTGATTACTGTATAAATGACAATGGTCCCAAAAATGTGTCAAAAATGTCCGATGTGTCCCCCACAATGTCACAGTCACAATAAAAATCGCTGATCGCCGCCATTACTAGTAAAAAAAAAAAAATAATAAAAAATTATTAATAAAAATGCTATAAAACTATCCCTATTTTGTAAATGCTATAACTTTTGCGCAAACCAATCAATAATCGCTTATTGTGATTTTTTTTACCAAAAATATGTAGAAGAATATGTATCGGCCTAAACTGAGGTAAAAAAATGTTTTTTTATATATTTTTGGGGGATATTTATTATAACAAAAAGTAAAAAATAATGCGTTTTGTTCAAAATTGTCGCTCTATTTTTGTTTATAGCGCAAAAAAGAAAAACCGCAGGGGTGATCAAATACCACGAAAAGAAAGCTCCATTTGTGGGGAAAAAAGGACGTCAATTTTGTTTGGGAGCCACGTCGCACGACCGCGCAATTGTCAGTTAAAGTGACGCAGTGCTGAATCGCAAAAAGTGGTCTGGTCTTTGACCAGCAAAATGGTCCGGTCTGTAAGTGGATAATAAACAACAAGATATGCACAAAATACTTGATAAAAAAGACAAAATATATATGCATTGCTTCTATAATATCCATAAACTCATGTGCCAATAAAAGTATTGACATAAAGTCCCAGTGTTGTCACTATGAATCCAAAAGTGCAGATGCAATAAAGTGCTCCAATTCTTCCACATTCCAAAAAGTGAATAAAAGTGATTGGCGTCTCTTCTTATATAGTGTGTATGACACCTCTCACAAGCCTCTCACCTTACGGCTGCTTTCACACTGGAGCGGGCGGGCGTTGACGGTAAAACGATTTACCGTCATTTTTGTGTAGGTTTTCAGCTGCTAGTGGGGGCTTTTAACCCTTTACCCTTCACTTTATTGGCACTTGAGCTTATGGATAGTATAGAATGCTTTTTTGGTGCTTTCTGCAGAAACACATTACAGTTCATTTAAGATTGTTTCCTATGCGACACGTCTACAGCTATTCTTTTTCAGCTACTGCATTTTTGGAAAGGGTGATGGACTTTTTTTTTTAAACACAAAATGGTGCTTTTTTAATCATTAGACTTCAGTGGAGAAGCTGCAGGAAAGCATGTAGTGCATTTTTTCCCCCAATTTGTTATTTTAGTCTGCCCAACAAATGATCTAAAAAAATATAACTAACTAAAAAAAGAGCACAATAAATGCAAAACTAAAATCGAGATAAAATTGCATGCACAAAAACGCACAGCAAAAAGTGCTTTTTCTGGGAGCCAATGACACCAACACAGTGATCAGTGCTAAAAATATGCACTGTCACTGTATTAATGATACTAGCTGGGAAGGGGGTAAACATCATGGGCAATCAAATGGTTAAACGTGTGCCTAGCCAGTGTTTTAGTTTATTGGGTTAGATGCTTTTACTAGGGGAAGTAACGGATTTTACTCCCTGCTTTGCGGGGAAAGAAAATCTATTTCTTCCCCGCTAGCAAGACAGGGCTCTGCCTTGTTTACATTAGGCAGGGCTCTGTGCTGTGTAAATTCATGGTGATTGCCAGATGTCGGTGGTAATCCATTGGCCGACACCCGGTGATCAACATCTGTGGTGTTTAGTCACAGCACGGCCAGGTCGCCGGTGGCAGCACAAGTGCGTTCCCCCTACCTGGAAGTGTCAGAGCACATACTAGGTACATAATCTGGCGCAGCCAAGCTGCCTTACCGCCACAAACCTAGGTTATACAGTCGGCAAACGGTTAATGAACTATAAGTAACATTAGCCTTTGTGGTTTATGGCTTGTAGGTCTAAATGAACTACCAGGGTGCTGAAGAGCGCTTTAAGTAGTTCATTGATCTTCCTGTCAGTAACTGCCTGTCCATATTGGAGGTACGGACAGACAGTCTGCAGGAGCCTGACACTGCACCCATGATCTGCTGACCATGGGTGCAATGCTTTACAGGCTCCCCAAAAAAAAAAAAAAAACCTGCAAAAATAAATAAATGCACATTTATTATTTTTTTAAGCCTGAGTTACAATGTGACATCACAGCAGCACAATTGGGAGACAGAGCGTTGTCACCCTTTAGCAGGAAGTATTCTTCAGCCATTATGCCCTGAATAACATTATTGCATTAAAGTGGTTGTAAACCCTTACAAACCACTTTGACCTACAGGTAAGTCTAGATTAAGGCTTACCTGTAGGTCCAAGAAATAGCTCCTAAACCTACACGGTTTAGGAGATATTTGCCAAAATACAGGCACCTCTGTCTATGGCGCATGCACCATAGACAGCGGCGCGCAGGCGCACTGAGCGCGCTACTGTCAACGGTGATATGCAGTGAGTGGCGGGTGCCGTCGAATGACAGCGGCAGAGCAGCGAGACCCACGGAGACCCACCGAGAAGATGGATGCTCCGGACTACAGGGGACAGCGGTGACATCGCTGGCTCCTGTGTCCGGTAAGTGACACATAATGGACTACTATGCGATGCATAGTAGTCCATTATGCTTTACCTTTGCAGTAAACCCATCAGGTTTTACTTCCTCTTTAATAAGGCATTTAGACGATGGACATCAACTTCATTTAGAATGGCCAATATTTGGAGGAATTGTGAAAAGGGGGAAGCTTTATGTACATTTATTTGCAAACTTCATTTGTATTTTAAAGTGCAATTATTTCTGCTCAGAGGAAACTTAATTTTTCTTTTAAAATGGAATTTGTTTCTGCTCAGACGTGGCTTGATCCAGGCCTCCCATAAATTTCTGTACATCATTTCTACTAATGTTTTACTGGTGGCGGATGAACAGCTACTGTGATTGATTTTGTTTCTGGTTGCTGGAATCAGCCTCTATAAATAGTAGCTGCAGTCAGAGCTACACTGCGGTTTGGAGGAGATCTCCTCTATGATGCAGATGATGGCTAAGACAAATCTGAATGTGTGAACGGGTTACACGTCATCTCATGTTTTCAATATAAGCTGGAAGACAAGTTGATAGAAACATAAGAAATACACACCAGCAGCTTGATTTTGTAGTGCAAGGGGAGTACTTTCAATGCTTTTGTACAAAGTAGCAAGGGCCACAATTTTCCTACGATGGTTGCAGAGTTTGGTCATGTCCTCCTCAGCTTTCACGTCTTCTGCGCTGCGCCTCTTCACCACTGCTCTAGGATCAAAGTTAAAAACCTGCAAGCAAAAAAAAAAGTCACAGAGTTTCTTTAACCTAATTAATGCAATGAATAAATAATAAATATTACTTTTATATAAGTGAAAGCAAAAACGGAAAGGATAGCAGTGAAGAGACTAAAGGTAATAAGGGATATCAATTATATTTTTAAGTTGAAAAAAGTATAGAAGCTGCCACTGCTGACTTCTACTTCTGAAAATGCTGACTGCCTGGCTATCACACTGATCCAAGGCCCCTTTTATTTTTAGAGTCATATGCCCCAAGTGTGCAAATAGACTTTACTTGCTGTATGTTTGCTTTGCGTTCATGACCTAAAGCAGAGGTCTCCAAAGCCCAAAAAAAAAATCACTTATGTATAAATTAATTAATAAAATTTAAGTAAATGAATATATTTTACATGGATCGTTTTTGCACATCTGTGTCCCCCGTCAGAGCCTTGCCACGCGTCAGTGTCCCCCGTCAGAGCCTTGCCACGCGTCAGTGTCCCCCGTCAGAGTCTCTTCTTGCGCGTCTGTGTCCCCCGTCAGAGCCTTCCGCACACTGTGTCCCCCGTCAGAGCCTTCAGCACACTGTGTCCCCCAGCCAGAGCCTTTGCGCACCTGTGTCCCCTGTCAGAGCTTTTCCGCACCTGTGTTCTCCCCATCAGCAGAGTCTCCCCATCAGCAGAGTCTCCTGTACATGTCTTCAGCACATTTATGCCCATTTGCCTCAAGCAGACTTCAGCTCTCCTGCACCTCCCGACTCACGCAGCGGCTGTTATCAGCAGTATGTCTGGCAGGTCCCGCAAACAAAGCCGCTCCCCCACACCCTCCCATGCTGCTGCTGTGCTGAGCATTGGCTGCTAGGACCGCTGATGTCCTAGCAACCAGTGATGTAATCAGCGCAGCACCTCCCAGCTCGCCCCGCTGTTAGTATTAGAGATCCTTCTGCGTGTGTATCAGCAGATGGGAGTCGGGAGGTGCAGGGGAGCTGAAGTCTGCTGGTTTCTACATGCTAGCCATCCATACCAGCCTTTCCTTGTCATAAGCCTAATAATAGCATGCAATGCCAAGCTGAGGTTTCCAAGGGGAGTAAAATACTTTTTTTGTATTGAGAGGTATGGACTGGAGGGAGAGGGAGAGGGAGAGAGGGGGAGAGGGAGAGAGGGGGAGAGGGAGAGAGGGGGAGAGGGAGAGAGGGGGAGAGGGAGAGGGGGAGAGGGAGGGAGAGGGGGAGAGGGAGGGAGAGGGAGGGAGAGGGGGAGAGGGAGGGAGAGGGGGAGAGGGAGGGAGAGGGAGAGGGAGAGGGAGAGACAGCCTTTTACCCCTACAAATAATTAGTAAGACCTCATCTGGAATATGTAGTTCAGCTTTGGGTACCAGTTCATGTCTGCTGATACACATGCAGAAGGATCTCTAATACTAACAGCGGGGGGAGCCGGGAGGTGCCGCCCTGATGACATCACTGGTTGTTAGGACATCAGCAGTCCCAGCAGCCAATCCTCAGCACAGCTGCAGCATGGGAGAGTGTGGGGGAGCGGCTTTGTTTGTGGGACCTGCCAGACATACTGCTGATAACAGCAGCTGCTTTTAAAAGACAGCAGATCGAATTTTCAGATAAGGACCGAAATGGCAGTCCATTAACCACTTCAATACCGGGCACTTAAACACCTTCCTGCCCAGACCAATTTTGAGCTTTCAGCGCTGTCGCAATTTGAATGACAATTGCGCGGTCATGCTACACTGTACCCAAATGAAATTTTTATCATTTTTTTCCCACAAATAGAGCTTTCTTTTGGTGGTATTTGATCACCTCTGCGGTTTTTATTTTTTGCTAAACAAATAAAAAAAATACCGAAAATTTTTAAAAAATAAATGTTTTTTTTTGTTTCAGTTTCAAAACTTTGCAAATAAGTAAGTTTTCTCCTTCACTGATGGACACTGATGGGGTTACACTGATGGGCAATAAGGCGGCACTGATGGGCACCAATGAGGTGGCACCAATGAAGTGGCACTGATGAGGTGGCATTGATGGACACCGATATGTGGCACTGATAGGCGGCACTGATGGGTGGCACTGATGGGCGACACGGATGGGCACTGATAGGTGGCACAAATTGGCACGGATTGGCATGGATAGGTGGCACAGGTGGGCATGGGTTAGGCGGCACAGGTGGGCATGGGTAGGCGGCACAGGTGGGCATGGGTAGGCGGCACAGGTGGGCATGGGTAGGCGGCACAGGTGGGCATGGGTAGGCACTGATAGGCGGCACAGATGGGAACTGATAGGCGGCATTGTATTATAATATATTGTACTAATGGATGCCAATCAGTGCCAATCAATAATGCATGCCAATCAGTTATGCCCATTATGGGCACTGATTGGCATCCCTGGTGGTCTAGGGTGGCATACCTTGTCCTTGGCATCCCTGGTGGTCTGGTGGCGTCCCTGGTGGTCCAGTGTGGGCATCCTCGGGGGAGCTGTGCTGATAATCGATCAGCACAGACCCCCCCAGTCAGAGGAGCAGCCGATCGGCTCTCCTCTACTCGCGTCTGACAGACGCGAGTGAGGAAAAGCCGATCACTGGCTTTTCCTATTTACACTGTGATCAGCCGTGATTGGACACGGCTGATCACGTGGTAAAGAGTCTCCGTCGGAGACTCTTTACCGAGATCGTAGTTGCCGGGTGTCAGACTGACACCCCGCTACAACGATCGCCGCGATGCGTGCCCCCGGGGGCGCGCAGCGGCTCATAATCCTGATCACGTCATATGACGTCCGGTCAGGATTATGAAACCACTTTGCCGCCGTCTATTTGCTATAGGGCGGGCGGCAAGTGGTTAAAGTGTCACTAAACCCACCTCATAAAAAAAAAAAACTATCAATAAGTGGTGTATTACATGCTGTTTATAGCTCATTCATTTTCTGTATTCCGCAAAAAAAAAAAAAAAAAAAAAAAAAAATGGTTGATCCAGCTGTTCTCTATCTCCTCCTTATGCCTTCCCCATTCAGCTAGGGATTTTGCAGCTGTGGCGGTAACTCTGCACATGCTTAGATTTAAGCGAGTTTCTCTGCTGAGCATTTCATCCCTATCACATCTGAGCAGCCCATAGTCACACATGAGGGTGTATACACAGTGGAAAATGACAGCCCACTATCTCCCTCCACCATGCCCACTAATCAGCTAAACACAGGGGTGGGATATTACGTCTAGACTGATAGAGGCTTCACCTCCCTCTTATTCTAAAGACGCAGCCTGGAGGGGCGCGACAGCCTGTGACTGGCAGAAATTCGCCCACACAATGTTATTGCCAAAAAATAATAAAGGTTTGATTTCAAATAAATATATTTATATTTTGGATAGAGCAATGGAGGACAATTATAACCCCTGTCAAATTTTCTCGCCATCTGTGTCCCATTGCAGAGATTTCCCTTCACTTCCGGTCCCATAGCCAATCAGGAAGTGAGAGGAAATATCTGTAAATAAAGGGAATTCCTTTAAGACCCCCAGGTCATTAGAACTAGTGACCCCATTGGAGGATTTTCCCTCTATTACTTTTCTGGGAACTTAAAATTTGTGATTTTCTTTTGGTTTTACTTTCAATGATGAGCAGGACAAATAGAGAGGGTAAATCTCCCTAACGGAGCACAGAGAGCAGTCGTCCTGCATATTTTTCCATACATACAGACAGGCTGGGAAAGAGCTGGGTCATATGACAGCTGTATATTGATTAGGGAAAAAAAGGTACTTAGATTTTATTAAAGTAATTACAGTGCCATCATTGATCCTTCACATACAGAAAGAGAAGGGACCATGTAGGTTAAACTGTGTGAGTTTAGTATCACTTTAAAGTGGTGTTGCCACCAAAAAAGTGCTTAAAATTCTTAATAAATAAATAAAATAATAACCTCTAAATACCTGTTGCTAGGGGGTCCCTCGTAGTCTAGTAGAAAAAAAAGGGGGTACAATAGATGGAGGACATTGTATTGGTCCCTCGTAGTCTGCCTTCTTCCTTGCCCGGGCTGGTGACATCACTTCCCCTCACGCCGCACAGTCATCTGGGACCTGTCATGTGTCCCAGATGACTGTGTGGCGTATCACGGCACCCTGCGCCGCTCGCGCATGCGCAGTGGGTGCCTGGATGTGAGGCCACAGCCGGGTGCCTACAGTACGAATGATGGTGCCACGAGCGGGGAACGAGGGGGGGGGGGCTTCGTTCCCCCACATCGCTGGACCCTGGGACAGGTAAGTGTCCGATTATTAAAAGTCAGCAGCTGCAGTATTTGTAGCTGCTGACTTAATTTTTTTTTATTTTTTTTTAGGGGCACCCCACTTTAAGTAAATGGTAGGCAGTACATAAGAAAAAAAATAAAAAATCCATGGAGCACACTCAGTTCCCTCCAGGAAAACCTGCCCTTAATGTATCCACTGCTATATGTGCTCCGACTTGGAGACTCTAAAAACTATGGAATTAGGACTAAAGTATACAGAGGAGCTTTGGTGAGACAATGCAGCTTTCACATATATTTGCAAATGTTTTCAACTAAACCCTGTTTTTAATGTGAATTGCTAGATCTGGTCAACTTGCTTTTTTTTCAGGCTACCTGGTAAGTGTACTGGGAAATTTTCTGTTTGTGACACTTATTTGCATCACTGCCGTCTATATTTCATACATTTTCAATATGTAAAAGACAAAGGAATAAGAGAACTAATATTTTTTTTCTGCTTAACTATATCCACATATTTTGTGACTTATAGTTTGACTGTTGCTAAAATCAATGGGAAACTATTAAGTGTTCCCTGCACATATTTTATACTCCCCATTCCCAGTGCCTACACTGTCCATCTCTACTGCAGTGAAGAGAAACCACTGGCTGAAGAATCTGCATAATCCTACCACAAGTCTAACAACACCTATATCATTACTGTGTCCTCTAGTGACGTTTGGGCTGGTGGGAGTAACCACCATAATGCTGGCCATACACTGTTAGATGTCTTCTGTTCATCCTCAGGGCTGATTAAAAAAAAAAAAAATCCAACAGATTCTTCCATCTGGATGGAGGACTATGCATTGCCAGTTATTGTGTTCTAACAGCCATCTTTAATAGCTGTCAGAATACCAGAAACATCCTCTGCATCAGTGGGATGCAGCCACTGTTCAGCCAATGATTTTTCAGTTGAAGGATCTCAGGGGGAGAATGTTGACAGGGGCCACCTACAAAGAAAATTTCATCCAAGTTATCAGAAAAGCATTGTAGTCTGATTAGCGTATGGCCAGCTTTTCCTGGAAGGGTGAAATTATGCAGATTCTTCATCTGTTGAATTCTCTATGGTACAGTAAATTCAATATCCTCTTAGTAGGGAACATTTTATTTAACAAACTAATTTGAAAAGCATAGCGGTTTTAAAAGGGCAATTCAGTGCCTGTGTCGTTGAAACAGCAACTTATGAGCTCACTGTATTTCTGGCAGATCAATAGGTATTTTTATGCACTTGCAGCTATTAAAATAAAAAAAAAATTAGAAAATACGCATATATAGTACTGCACATGCCACTCCAACACACCTTGCTTAAGGACATGTGCTGCAGTGCACAGTAACACACTACTATGCTTGGTATTCTGCATTTCAAAAAAAATAGCACATGCATAATTTTTTGGTAAAATTTGGTGCATTAGACTGTCCATTCAAATGAAGGGGGTGCCTAAATACTTTACATAGTTTGGCTGGAAAAAGACACAAGTCCATCCAATTCAAGCAATAAAAGGGAGAAAAAATGTATTATATATATATATATATATATATATATATATATATATATATATATATATATATATATGTGTGTGTTTTTTTATATTTATTACACACACACACAATCCTATGACCACAGTTGATCAGAGGAAGGCAAAAAAATACAATAAAAGCATGATCCAATTTGCTTCAGCAGGGGAAACAAAATCCTTCATGAACCCCCGAGAGGCAATCAGATGTTCCCTGGATCAACACTTTTTTTTGGGGCGAGGTGGTGCATTATCTGACAGAAATGCAGGGGTACCAATATTTTTGGCCAAGACTTTATAAATATTAGTATCTAGTTATATTATTTGCATCTAGGAAAGAAACAATCTACTAAGCTGGCCAGAAGCACCTCTTGAGGGAGTCTATTCCATATGTATACAGCTCTTACTGTGAAGAAAGATTTCTGTATTTGGAGATGCAATCTATTTTCCTCCAGATGTAATGCATGCCCCTTGTCCTCTGTTATGACCTTAAAGTGAATAACTCAACACCAAGTTCACTATATGGACCACTTATGTATTTGTACATGTTGATCATATCCCCCTTTAATCTCCTCTTCTCAATTGAGAATACATTTAGTTCAGCCAATCTTTCCTCATAGCTGAGCTCCTCCGTGCCTCTTATCAGTTTGGTTGCCCTTCTCTGCACTTTCTCCAGTTCCCCGATATCCTTTTTACGAACTGGTACCCAAAGCTGAACTGCATATTCCAGATGAGGTCTTACTAATGATTTGCAGGGGCAAAAGGATGTCTTCTCCGTCTGCAGTCCATACCTCTCAATACAAAAAAAGTATTTTACTCACTTTTGAAATCTCAGCTTGGCATTGCATGCTATTATTAGGCTTATGACAAGGAAAGGCTGGTATGGATGGCTAGCATGTAGAAACCAGCTCAAGCAGCGATGAAGCAAGAAATCTTGATTGAACAGAAATTGATGAAACAAATAAAGCTAGAGGAGAGCTGAAAAAAGGCATCCTTCATCTCAGAACGCTATTAATATAAAAAAACAAAAACAAACATACACGATAGGTGGAGGAGAGTTATCCTGGCCTGGCACATTGATTGTTTTTCCTTTGCCAGTGTCCAGTTCACCAGTAGCAGAAGTATAACATGACAGTCGTTACAATTTCTTATGTCCCTCAATGGACGAGAAAGAAATAAGATTGTCTTTTCTTACTACAATAAGTAAAACCTAGAATGAGCAATGGAGAAAATAAGATAACACTCACCTTGTAGATGTTAAGAGGACACTCCAACCCACACTTACAGGTTCCATCCGTTACTAGGTAGGTCTTCAACTGATCCATAGAGGCAAGAATTGTACCACTTGGACTATAAGACAGATAATTTTTTTAAATCAACAAATGAAAGGCCAAATGTAATATTACATCTATAGGTCAACAACAAAAAAAAGTGCACAAAACTACCACACTGCATTTTTTTACCAGATCTAATAATTTGCAAGATGCGACTATATATCAAATGGTAATAGAAAAAATGTAACATTACTATTATTGGCACAGAATGGCAAGTTAAGTCTGTTAGTTTTCGTTTATTACATATTTTTATAGCAGTATTAAACAGGATTTTTGACTCACCACTAAAATCGGTTTCTTGAAGTAAAGTATAGGACATGAGCCCTTTATTCTTTATCTACATTGTAAAGCATTGCGCAAACTGTTGGAGCTATATAAATTCTGTGTAACAACTATGGGTTATCTGCAGTGCCCTTCAGATGATGGAGCAAAAAATAAAAAAAACATAAAAGAAAGCAATCCACCTTAAGGGTTGCCCTTTATCCTCCTTTCCCATCTCGAGGGGAACAAGGCAAGGATGCCCTCTGTCCCCGGTCCTTTTTGTTTTTGCCCTCGAACCGCTGGCTATGGTCCTTAGAGCAGACCCCAACATCAAGGGCATCCCCTATGCGGGCGATTGCTATAAACTGAACATATTCGCAGACGATTCCCTCTTGACCCTCACTAATTCTATCATCCCAAACCTCCACACCCTTCTAACATGCTTTGCTGCTATTTCAGGCCTCCAAAATAACACACACAAAACAACTGCCCTGAACATGACTCTCCCAGGTTCCCTAGCCTGCATCTCCAATCTTCCTTCCCCTACTGCTGGGCAAGCTCCTCACTGGACTACTTGGGCATCAAGTTGACCCCCTCTTATGCTTCCCTTTTCTCCGCCAACTACTACCCCCTTTTGCGCACTATCACAGCTCTCATGGCGATTCCCCACCTTATCCTGGATTGGCCGTATCCACGCGTTCAAGAAGACCATCCTCCCAAAAATTAAATTTTTTTGGACTCTTCCTGTCCAGGTCCCTGCTTTCTATCTTTGGCTATTCCAGAACAGACTTTTACCTTTATCTGGGCACATAAGTGCCCCAGGGGTTCCCACTCTACCCTCTATGTTCATGGGTTACGGGGTGGGCTGGGCGTTCCGGACATTGCAAAATATCAGGCAGCTTAAATTTCCCAACTCTCCATGCTCCATCTGACATCCCCCTATGGCTTCTTCTGAAGATGCCTAACTGCACGCCGGTCCCCATCTCTGCCTTACTGTGGCTACCCCCTAAAATGCAACCTTCTGCCAGACCCCTCATGATACGCAGTCTGAAATGATGGGACTCGACACGGTAGTCGGGCAAATTTATGTCCCCATTCCTGCTGCTACTTCCCCTCTTGAATAACCCTATGTGCCCACCTGGCTCGGAACAACTCCGCATTTTCTCGTGATGGCCTGCCTATGGGTTTTCACTGGTTCGTCATTTTCTTGGTACCCGCGCTTTCCCCACATGTTCTTCAATCCAAGAGACCCGTGAAGCTCCGCCAGCCGAACTCTTCTATTACATTCAGCTGTGTCACTGGATAACGTCCCTCCAGCGCCTTGGCTCCTTTCTATATCAAATGACTGCCTTTAAGCAAACCTGTCAGCATTGCCCAGGCGCTCTCGGCACCATCTCTAGGATCTACTACTTGCCAACCACCAGTGGCACTTCCATTACCCTTTCCTATGTGCTTAAAAGGGAATGTGACCTGTCCCCCATAGATCTTGCGGACTAGAGTAAGGCCTGGTCCAGCATAGCAATGTGCTCTTTTAACACTGCCACTTGGAGGCAGCCTGTAAGGTTCTCCTGCGCTGGTACTGGGTCCCAGCCCGTATCGCCAAGTCCAACCCAACATACAATGACGGATGCTTCCAGGGGTTGTGGCCAGCAAGGAGATGAACTGCACACATGGTAGTCTTGCCCCCGTCTTGTAGGATTCTGGTCAAGGGTTTTTGGCCTACTTTCCTCCCCATTTCACGTGCCCTTCCATAAGGACCCCAAATTTGCATTACTCTACTGCCCAATCCCAGGCCTTTTCTCTCACCAGCAGAAGCTAGCCACATCTATTTATCACAGCCAAACATACAATAGCAGGGGCCTGGAAAAAGCTGGCTGTTTAATTTTTGGAGGTGAAGAATACCTTGATTCATGAAAAAATTACCAGTGTCCTCCACGACTCCCATGCCAAATTTCTTAAGGTGTGGGCCCCGTGGTGGTCCTATGCATTCCCTACTTTAAATCCGACTAGTCTAGGACTCTAAATTTAATTTGCCCCATCTGCAGCCTGGGGGACCTTTCTCTTTCCCGCCTCCTCTTTCTTACTCGTCCCATTTCTGGGCCTCTTGCCCGCCCCTCTTCTCTCTTTTGTGCCTCCATTCTGCAGATGAGAACAGAGCAGAGCTAGGACTGGGGCAGACGCCTTGGTAAAAACCCAGGGGACATCGAAAGGCTGAAAATAAGGGTGACAAATAAGTAGTGCCGATAACCCATTGCAAATTGCAGGAAGCGGAGAGAATGTGCAAGGCAGCATCAATAATGACCAACATGGACAATTCCCTACAGAACTTTTCTGAGCCCACAGAAACAAGTTGAGCCTTCAGTTTCAGACTAAGCTGAACGCCTCCATTTGGCTAAGAGCTGTGAACAAGTTCATACAGACAATCTGCAAGCGTTCCTAATTTGGAACTGGGGTGATTACCCCCTGCAAGAGGAGCTGCTCAACAGCAGCAGGAAGATATGCCCATCTTTGCAAGGAGACAATAGGATTTTTAAAACAGCTTACCTGTAAAATCCTTTTCTTTGATGTACATCAGTAGACACAGAGCCATAGTAATTACTATGTGGGTTATATTGGACCGACAGGTGCTGGACACTGGCACGCCCCTTAAGGCGTGTACTTCCCCCATATAACCCCTCCCACTACTGGGAGTACTAAGTTTTGTAGCCAAGCTATACAAGTGTATAAGAAGAAGGTAGGGACCACTGTGTCCCCTGATGTACATCAAAGAAAAGGATTTTTCAGGCAAGCTGTTTTAAAAATCCTATTTTCTTTTCTTACATCAGGGGACACAGAGCCATAGTAATTACTATGTGGGATGTCTCATAGCAATGACAACTGAAGGGGGGAGACAGAACGAAAAACAGGAGGCCAGAGGACTCATACTGCAGCCTGCAGTATATGCTGTGCTAAAGGCAATAACCTCATGACCTTTAATATCGATTTGATAAAATCTGATAAACGTATGAACCGAAGACCAAGTCGCGGCCTTACAGATCTGAGCCATAGAGGCCTGGTGATGCACCACCCAAGAGGCACTAATCACCCTGGATGAGTGTGCTCTTAATATGCGAAGGAAGAATTTTCTTCTTTACGCTGAAGCTTAAATAATCACTTGACAAATCTATTTGAAAAATAGTGGATCTTGACACTGCTTGTCCACATCTTGGACCCTTCTGGCCGTACAAACAAAATCTGTGTTTTGCGCAAACCTGAGTGGTCACCTTTAAATAGACTCTGATCGCTCTTACTACATCATCAAGAGAATGTAGTGCTTTCTCTTCCCCAGATTAAGGCTCTGGGGAGAAAGAAGGAAGAATAATATCTTGGTTTAAATGAAAACCTGTTACCACTTTTGATAATAATTATCAGGATGAGGACATAAAACCACCTCATCCTTATTCACGATGAAATATGGCAGAAGAAATGGCAAGCAGAAAAGATTACCTTTCTTGTCAAAAGAACCCAGGGAATTTCTCGTAAGGTTCAAACGACTGATTCAACAAAGCCGATAAGACCAATTTTAAATCCTGAGGATTTAGAGGTGCCTTGATACCCTGTTTCCCCTAAAATAAGACCTAGTGTGATTGTCGGTGATAGCTGCAATAAAAGCCCTACCCCCCAAATAAGCCCTAGTTAAAGTCCTTGTAGGTCTTCTTTTTAGGGTAGGGCTTATTTTTGAGGAAACAGAGTAGGGCTTATTTGGGTGGTAGGGCTTATATTGCAGCCAACACCGACAATCACGCTAGGTCTTATTTTAGGGGAAACAGGGTAGGGGGAATAAACTGTGTTACCCCCTGAATAAGCTATGCACCAAGAGTGGAAAGCAAGAGGCCATAGGAAAAGACACAGACAAGGCCTGGATCGGGCTCTTGATAGAAGTCAAGGCCAGCTTAATTTCAGATCCCATATGCAGGAAATCAGGAATCCTGCCTATTGACATAATTCCTTGGGTGCCAACCCCTGGATCCACACCAAGAAACCTATGCCTTCCAGACTCTAAAGTAAGCGATTCTGGAAGCCGGATTTCTAGCATTAATCAAAGTAGACACTGCCAAAGTAGATCACCCATGATCTTTAGAGTGGGATTCAACAGTCAAACCTATTAAACTTTTTTTTTCCCGTAAGGTAGGATGAAATACCGGACCTTGTGCAAGAAGGTCTGGCTATAATGGCAGAGTCCGAAGGACTCCTACTACCATCTTTATGATCTCAGTAAATCTTCTGTGACCCGCTGGGGCCACCAGAATCACCTCCTTTTGTTCCTGCTTAATCATGCAGAGAAGGCGCGGAAGTAGAAGAACTGGAGGAAATGCAAAGATCAGTGAAAACTGATCCCCTGGGAAGACTAATGCGTCTGTTCCGCCTGCTAGCAGACCCCTTGTTCGACATAAAGTTGTCAACCTTGTTAATGAATCTGGACGTGAATAGGTCCATGTCCGGAATACCCCATCTGACATTATTGCTAGGAAGATGTTGGGGTGAAGAGCTCATTCTCCCGGAAATAATTGTTGCCGCCTCAAGTAGTACGCCTAAAAAATTAGAATTGCCGATAGGCAAGGAATGTTGTGTTCTGCCAAAGCTAGAACATTATTCACCTCCTTTTGGGCTGCACGACTTCTCGTGACTCCCCTGGTGATCGATGTAAGCCACCGCCGTGGCCTTGTCAGACTGAATCCTGTCAGGACAGTCCCGTAGTCTGACTGCCAAGATTCTAGGGCCAGATGTACTGCCTAAAACTTCCAAAAAAGTTGATAGGCAAGGTCCTCTAACCTGGACCATCTCCCCTGGACAGAATCTTCTTCCAGGGCTGCTCCCCAGCCTAGAAGGCTGGCATCTGTTGTTAACATCTTCCAGGATAAAGATTTTCCCTTTTGCTTAATAACAACCAAGAATTTAGGCTCTGACCTATGTCAGGAGCCAAGCGTATTGGAAACAAACAAGGCCTGAATCTCCTTTATTCCAGACCGACAGGATGGTGTCTCGAAGCAGTCTGAGTAAAACTGCACTTAAGGGATGGCCTTGAAGAAGGCCACCATTTCCCCTAAAAAATCTCCTGCACAGCCGAATGAAGGAATTTTCCTTTGTTTTGATAAGTTGAATTAATCCTACAATGGAACTGATTCTCGCCTGGGGTAAGAATACCTTCTTCTGTATGGTATCTATATTCTATATATGGTTTTAAGGAGAATCTTCCTAGCTTCCTAGTTTGAGAATCCAACCTAGAGATTTCAGTTATTTACGGCTGAGATCAGACTCTGGTCTTAGCCCTGAGATTGAATGATCTATTAAAAGTAGATCTTCTAATAGGCTAGGACCACTATGCCTTGAGCCCTTAACCTGGCTAAAGGAGGTACCAGAATCTTTCAGACACTCGTGGTGCTGTAGCTAAGCAGAATGGCAGGGCCAAAAAAAATAATTTTAGATTTCAAACCGCATAAATTTCTGGTAAGCGGGAAACTTTGGCACATGGAGATATGCAACTCCATTTGCAGGATGGACACAGCCGATCAAATTATGAAAGGATCGGATGTTTAAGTGCCAATTCAGATCTTCGAGATTTAGAATAGGTCTTACCTCTCTGTTTAGTTCTGGAATCTTAAAAGGTTTGAGCCAAAAACCCTTGTTCCACTAAGGGAATCTCTGATATCACCGACTGGTATACAGCTGATCCAGAGACCAGAAAGAAACTTTTTTTTTTTTTTTTGGATCCTTAGGAACATTCTCCGAAGAGACGGAAAGTCTTGCATAAAGACTGCCGCATCAGCAGCCCAAGGACCCCACAGGCAGCACCTAAACAGGGACCCAAACCCCGGACCCTCAGATCCAACCCAACTGAGCCCTGGGCTCCTGGAACTCTAGTCGTAACCTAGAGAAAAAATTGCAGAAACCCATCTGCTCCTGACACTGTTCCTGCTAGACTTTGAGAATCGCAGGACCTCTCACCCAAATGAGTGGGGGTGCTCCTTCATGAGAAGGATTTAGCATTCTGCTTTATGGGGTTTTTTTCCCCTCAAGATCCTGGTGCTGCCCTTGGGGACTTTCCTCTGAACCTGACGATTGAGATCGTCGAGACTGCCTAAAGGCAGATGCCCCAGGCATAGGAGAGGCAGCACAATTAAAGGAGAAATGTTTGAACCTCCTTTTATTGGTAAAGAGAGGTTTACCCTTTTGGATGTACTTATCCACTCTAAATAGCCGTACATCCAGAAGGGACACAAACTTGCTAAGAGCTTTCACATGGTGCTTCGGCTGATCAATATTTCAGCCGCAGAACTCTGCGAGAATGCACTAGTCCAAGTATAAGCCATCAGGCTTAAACTATAGAGTCTTCCATAGGATCTGTGAGACAGTGCGACAGATACACCAGCCATTGCCGGGCCTGCTGATCAGGCAGAATTTAAGGTGTTCCTTAACCCTTAGAAGTCCAGATTTTTCAATTAATTAGCGTGACTCAAAATGTGCTCCACCAAAATGGTGGAACAGATGTTAAAGGGTTAATGGACTGAGATACACTAATTGCTGCAAGAACTGCAAAAAACATCTTGTCTTTAAAAGGAAGTTCCAACCTTAATTTGCTGGATCCTTTAACATCAGTGAATTATCCACTGGACACATGAGACTCTGCTCACTGAGGTGATTGCAGCATTAATTGCTGGAACCCCCCCATTTCTTCATAGAAATGTTACCATTCAGAATACATAAGCTATGCATGAAATAGGAAAAACATCCCCAGGTGGGGGAGGTTCAAATGAACCCTATTAGAGGCATATACCTCAAAAGCCTGTGCTGCAGGCAACAAAGTGGTTAAGTGAGGCAGTAGACAAACACCTGACTTGTGCGGCTACTCCCTCCCGGTTAGGATCCTCCGAAGAGGAAAAATAAGTATCTTCCAATATTTGGGAAGATTATCTGATCCCCAGCCTCCTGCACCTCAACAAAAGGGCCCTGAGGACTAGATGGGAATCTGCTATGTTTAGTACTACTATGGAGAGACATCATAGCAATAATCTTTCAAAAAAAAAAAAAATGCAGAAGAAGAAAAAACATTTGTATGATAGCTACAGGGACTGAAGTGTTCTACCCTCGATGGCTCAATCTGACTAGCCGTATCCCTCTCAGGGGAGGATGACATTCTTTTGGAAAGAGTCTTTAGCTTGTTGTATACCATTGACCCCTTAGAGGAGTTCCTGGTCCCTTTGCCACTCATAGCTTACAGCACAAAACAGAGGTACTATCAGCAAAAGAATACAGTACAATAATTTATATTAATCCTAGCTTTTAAAGTAAAATGTTGTCAAAGGGAAATGCCTGTGTCACCAAACCTGACCAGCCAACCTCTCTGCTCTGTCCCTCCACCGCCAAGCAGCAGCTTCCTTCACAGTGCTCTAAACACTTCCTGCACTTGTGGCTGGCATCTGACGCCGTTAGGCACGTCCCGCCCCCCCCTTCCTTTTTCAAAGGAGCTGATTTTCCCACGCTTTTGAGCGGCCGCGGTCTGCTCTGAAAAAAATTACAATTATTATTTATTTTATTTTTTTAAAACAAGGCAGCTGGTCTGGCATGCAAATGAGAAAAAAACGCCAATTTGGGGGCACAGGAAGAGTTCTGATCAGCCTCTTTCTTACCAGAGCGTCTGAGCCAGCTGAAGGAGAGGAGAGTGAAGGCTTCTGCTGTTTCCAGCATCAGAATGGTGAGTGCTCAATACAGCCCCCCGTGGTGACACATAAACATGACAACACCATACACAGAAGGAGAAATTCCTGAGAAAATCTCCCTTGCCTTATCCTCGCAGCAGGGTTTTATCAGAGATAAAAAAAAAAAACAATCTTCACCCTTCACGGTAGGCTCTGAGACCTTAAAGGAAACCTTCAGGAACTGGGGAACTCTCAGGTTAACCCACAATCCTGGACCTGCGACAGGACCCTGCCAGTAAAACTTTATGGCCTTACTACCAAAAAGTACTGGATCCCAGGGCCCAGCTCTCAAAGAGAAGCATTCGCAAGCAAAACCTTGTTTCTTCGGATTCCGAGGCCCAGGTACCATTCATTTAGCCCATTACAAGACATCAGAATGGATCCGGTCAGCACGGCTGGCTCTCATCAAAGGATTACTGCCTGTGGAGCTCAGCACAGCACATCTTTACTTCTGCCCAACACCTTAGACACTGGCGCAAAAAAAACTGACGACTCCCAGTAGTGGAAGGGGTTATATGGGGGAAGTACATGCCTTAAGGGGCATGCCAGTGTCCAGCCTCTGTCGGTCCGATATAACCCACATAGTAATTACTATGGCTCTGTGCCCCCTGATGTAAGAAAAGAAAGGCAAATTTGAGAGTATGAAATGGGAAGAAGAAGCCCAAAACTCCAGTTTGCAGCCTCTGGAAATTACACTCTGGACTCAGACATAAGATTTCCTGGGACCAGAAGGTTGAAAAGGCCAACAGACATCCCCACATTGACAAATGGGGGCACTCCATCACTGAGAAGGGGTGCATGGAGCCATACTTGGCTGGCTTGGAGGACCATGTCTTCCAACAATTGTTCCAAATTTTAGCATGAGGGCTGAGAGAGACTAAATTAACTTTTCCTAGCTTCCCGGAATAGATTGCAATTAAGAGCAAGCCTCCTTTTTCTGGAGAGTACCCCCAGCCCCTGTGATTTACTTGATGTGCTTATCAAAAGAGGGCATTCTCTCTCAAAGGGTAGACACTCAGAGTTTCTTGCCAACATTTGAGCTAAAGAAGCCTCCGCATATGGAGGAAGAAATGATTCTGGACAAGTGTATCCACCAAGTTGTTCATGCCATAGTGGCCAAAAGGTAAAATCCCTTGGTTTTAAATTGAAGGGTTTGTTACGATGGAGCTAAGTTCTGAGGCCATGGGCTTAGTCCCAAGAGTAAGGGTCTGACAAACTACCATGGTCATTGTTGATCCAGTCCCATGACCAACTATTAAATAACCTAGCTTGTTCCTAGAGACAGGTCACACAGTGTCGAATGCATGCCTTGCTATTTCCTCTCTGTTGCATCACAGATGTGGAAGTTCTAATGCAATCCTGTGATGTCACCTGTAGAGCACTAGAATGAGGGACACCGATTTTGGAATATGCAGTTTGTTCACATGAAATGTTAGTTCTCAGACTACAGAGATCATGCATTAACCTATGCAGTGCCATGTAGCATGCTGCATGTTTGAACACAAATAGAAACTGCTGACAGGAAAGTGAAGATTTAATCTACTATAGGCTGTGCATACAGGACAACAAATGACACCATGAAACTATATGATCAATGCACATCTTACGCAGGTAAAAAACACAAGTTGCAGGTAGGCAAGTTTATAATGCCTTCAAGCCTGGATGAAATTTAATCTGAAGGTGACCCAATTGTAGTCGGAGTCCTCAGTAGGAGAGGGGGGTCTTCGATTTCCTCCTTAGGCAGCATATTTGCAGCAGAAGCAAAGTCAGAGACCAACCCTGGAGGAAACACTGAAGGAGCTTGCTTGTGATCTACAGTCTCTATAAGGACCCACATTCTGCCCATGAATTCAGACATTGTGGCAGAAAATTCTTCCCTAGATAAGTTGAAGGAAGGCTGTGTGGCCAAGAGGAGAGTAATATCCCCAAAGGAAGGCAGGGACTAGACTGGGGTCAATGTCTGAACAAAGAGTACTAGGGAACTGTGGAGAAATACTTATACAGATGTCAAGGATTAGATCCTGGCTTTACCCTCCACGATGGACATATCCCGGAAAGGGTCTTAAACACTTCAGCCCCGGAAGGATTTACCCTCTTTCTGACCAGAGCACTTTTTGCGATTCAGCACTTTGTCGCTTTAACTGACAATTGCATGGTCGTGCGACATTGCACCCAAACAAAACTGACATCCTTTTTTCCCCATAAATAGAGCTTTCTTTTGGTGGCATTTGATCACCTCTGCGGTTTTTATTTTTTGTGCTATAAACAAAAAAAAAGAGCTACAATTTTGAAAAAAAAAAAAAAAGCCATTTTTTTTACGTTTTGCCATAATAAATATCCCCCAAAAATATATATATATATATATAAAAAAAGAAAACTAAAATTTTTTCCTAAGTTTAGGCCGATATGTATTCTTCTACATATTTTTGGTAAAAAAACAAGAAAAAACAAAAAAATGCAATAAGCATATATTGATTGGTTTGCACAAAAGTTATACAAAATAGGGGATAGTTTTATGGCATTTTTATTATTCTTTTTTTTTATTATTAGTAATGGCGGCAATCTGCGATTTTTTTTATCGTGACTGCAACATTATGGCAGACACATCGGACACTTTGACACTATTTTGGGACCATTGTCATTTATACAGTGATCAGTGCTATAAAAATGCACTGATTACTGTGTAAATGACACTGTCAGGGAAGGGGTTAAACACTAGGGGGCGATCAAGCGGTTAAGTGAGTCCTAGGGAGTGATAGGCTACTACTCACATGACGGTGATCACTGCTCCCGTTGACAGGGAGCAGTGATCTCTGTCATGTCACTAGGCAGAATGGGGAAATGTCTTGTTTACAAAGGCATCTCCCTGTTTTTCCGCTATGTGACACAATTGCGGGCACCCGACGGACATCAAGTCATCGGGACCAGTGGTCACCGAGCACGCGTGTGCGCCCACAATGCCGCTTCTTAAAGGGCCTGTTCACCCATTTGCTCAGCCGTGCCATTGTGCCGAAGTATATCGTCGTGCGCTGGTCGGCATGTGGTTAAATAACAGAGCTCCAGACCACAGACCTGGACCTGTGCTGTTAAATCAACATGATACACCATGTGCCAAGGTGGCTAGCTGGGAGTGGGAGGGGTTATAAAAGGGATGTCCCTGCAGGTCTCTTTTTTGTCCAATCACCTTAAGGTAGCTGCATATAACCCATGGTAAAGAATAAAGATCCTTTGTCCTGTACTGTACGACTAAGAAATTACAATTTTCCATATGCATTTATATATTGATTGAAATGCAAAATATAGTAAATTTGCATTCAGGAATTTAAATTTTTTTTAAATGAATATTTCTGAATATATTGACTGTACACAAACACTAATGAGGTTGATATTGCTTCAACACAAAAAATAAATAAAATTATATATAATTTTGTCTTACCTTATGTAAACCACAGTGCCTGGCTCCACCCTCCTTTGCCAGCCAATAGGCACCTGGACCACTGGGACCCCTCCATAGTTATCTCCTCCTCCACTTTCACTGCCGCCATTCATTTTGTTCTCTCCTCTTTCTTGTACCTGTAGGGGCAGGATGGCACAAAACATTACTTTAGACAGTTTTATAGTAAGCTGTACTATTCCAATATAGCACACCATATTGTGTAATCTATAAAATAACTTAAAAAAAAGATACATCCACCCAAATCTGGTATTTGTATAAAGTGCTGGAGAGCTAAACCACCCAATGTTTTTTTTAGACGTGTGTGTATGTGTGTGTGTCTGTGTGTGTGTGTCTGTGTCTGTGTCTGTGTGTGTGTGTCTGTGTCTGTGTGTGTCTGTGTCTGTGTGTGTCTGTGTCTGTGTGTGTCTGTGTCTGTGTGTGTCTGTGTCTGTGTGTGTCTGTGTCTGTGTGTGTCTGTGTCTGTGTGTGTCTGTGTGTGTGTGTGTCTGTGTGTGTCTGTGTGTGTCTGTGTGTGTCTGTGTGTGTCTGTCTGTGTCTGTCTGTGTCTGTCTGTGTCTGTCTGTGTCTGTCTGTGTCTGTCTGTGTCTGTCTGTGTCTGTCTGTGTCTGTCTGTGTCTGTCTGTGTCTGTCTGTGTCTGTCTGTGTCTGTCTGTGTCTGTCTGTGTCTGTCTGTGTCTGTCTGTGTCTGTCTGTGTGTGTCTGTGTGTGTCTGTGTGTGTCTGTGTGTGTCTGTGTGTGTCTGTGTGTGTGTGTGTGTGTGTGTGTGTGTGTGTGTGTGTGTGTGTGTGTGTGTGTGTGTGTGTGTGTGTGTGTGTGTGTGTGTGTGTGTGTGTGTGAGTAAAAGGTCAGTGAGTTTCTGGACTCCTGACAGACCCTTGCAACTTTCATCCAGTGCTGTACTGACATTTCTGGATTCTGAATCACGGAGAGAGCAAAATAATGGTCAAAGGAACTGCGGAAAAAGGTAGTTGAACTGTATAAAACAGGAAAGGGATATAAAAAGATATCCAAGGAATTGAGAATGCCAATCAGCAGTGTTCAAACTCTAATCAAGAAGTGGAAATTGAGGGGTTCTGTTGAAACCAAACCACAGTCAGGTAGACCAACTAAAATTTCAGCCACAGCTGCCAGGAAAATTGTTCAGGGTGCAAAGAAAAACAAATAGCTTCAGGTGAAATACGGGACTCTGAAAAAAAGTAGTGTGGCTGTTTCAAGATGTACAATAAGGAGGCACTTGAAGAAAGATGGGCTGCATGGTCGAGTCGACAGAAGCAAGCCATTACTAAGCAAATGCCACAAAGTATCCCGCTTACAATTCGCCAAACAGCACAGAGACAAGCTTCAAACCTTCTGGCACAAAGTCATATGGAGTGATGAGACCAAAATTGAGCTTTTTGGCCCCAACTATAAACGCTACATTTGAAAAGGAGTCAACAAGGCCTATGATGAAAGGTACACCATTCCTACTGTGAAACACGGCGGTAGATCGGTGATGTTTTGGGGATGTGTGAGCTACAAAAAGGCACAGGAAATTTGGTCAAAATTGATGAATACAGTAGGTTATCAAAAAATACTAGAGGAACATTTGTATTCATCAGCCAGGAAGCTGCGCATGGGACATATTTGGACTTTCCAACATGACAATGATCCAAAACACAAGGCCAAGTCAACCTGTCATTGGTTACAGCAGAATAAAGTTAAGGTTCTGGAGTGGCAACCTCAGTCTACAGACCTCAATATCATTAAGCCACTCTGGGGAGAACTCAAACATGCTTTTCATGCAAGACAGCCCAAAAATGTACATGAACTGCAGGCTTTTTGCCAAGAGGAATGGGCAGCTTTGCCATCTGAGAAGATAAAGAGTCTCATCCACAAATACCACAAAAGACTTCAAGCTGTCATTGATGTTAAAGGGGGCAATACACAGTATTAAGAACTGGGGTATGTAAACTTTTGATCAGGGTAATTTGGGTAGTTTCTGTTGTGATTAGGATTTAAAAAGAGTAAACACAGTTGATTGATAATAAATGGCCTCAGCCAAACACTAACAAAATGTTTTTGTGTCATCATTCATATTCTCTGAAAAATGGTCAAGAAATCATTATGAGCACAACTGTACCTAGATGGCCTGGCCATGTACAATTTACAGGTACGTGTATGCCTATAGAAAATAGGAAAATAATTTAAAGTTACACTTTCATGAGAAAAAGCTAAGAAAGTATACTTCTGATCTCCTTCAAAAAATGCTGGTTACCTGACTATAATACCGATACACCCTGGCTAAAATACTTTGTCACAGGCTCATGACAAGTATGCATATCAGAAAAGTCACAATAAAGTCAAGACTTATTTGCATACTTGTTCTGTGTCACTGACTAAAAAAGGGTTGAAGTCAGAGCATCAGCCAAGTAAACTAGGTTTCACAGAGTGAGAGAAAATAAAACTATTACTATTAGTGCTCATGCACACGGACGTTTTAAAAAACTGGCTGCAAAGCTAGCTCTGACGCCTGGAAAAATCTGTGTTAAAAACGCGATTTTTACCGCGTTTTGCATTGGCGTTTTTAGCGTTAGCATTAGGTAGCGTTTTTTAAAGAAACACATCTCTTGGCTATAGCACTCAGAAAACAAAGAAAATATGTTACGCGTTTCTGCGCGTTTTACCCCGATTCGCGTTTTTACAGCTCTAGCTCCGCGCCACGGAACGCACTGGTCCTGGGTTTTTTTTACAGCTTAAAAACGCCTATGCCATTTGCAGCTCAAAAACGCCTAGGTGGGCATGAAGCCATAGACTAACATGGACAGGCGTTTTTAAGCTGCAAAAAACGCTCAAAAAAGCGGCTGTAAAAACGTCCGTGTGCATAAGGCCTTATTAGTTATTGATGAGTTAAAGTGAAGTTCCACCAAAAAGTGTAACTTACACTCATCTGTCTCCTCTCCCCCTCCGGTGCCACAATTGGCACCTTTCGGTGGGGACGGGTATCCTGTTCCCATTTCCGTGAGTCCGTGCCGCGGCCCAAGTCGCAAATACTTAGTGGTTACTGAAAAAATATTTACTGATGGATGCAACTTTCTGTTTGCCATCAGTTTTAGCTGTGCTTTAGCTATCTAAAGCTGGAAATAATTTGGTCTGTGCAGTCCAGTTATGGAGAACGGCTTGCTTTCTGTCAGCGCCGTTTTCATCATCTCAGTATCTCATGACTAAGTGTCATTGCAACCATGAAAGTTCCAGGGGTTCAATGTACCTGCTCATCGCGGCACAGTATAGGCGTTAGGTCTGTGTGCGATCCTCACGGCCCAACATGGTGTAGTCACAGCTTGTCAGGTTCCCGTGGTGGGAAGAGGCAGAGTTGATTGGTAATCACGGACTCCTTCAGTATTCCTTTGGAGCTCTGAGAGATCTATCTACAGAGATTGCTAGGGATCCATCTTGTCTGCAAAAAAAGAAAAAAAAGTGCATCATTGTTACCTGATTAAATTAAGTGTGTTAGCCCAATTCAATTACAAAATACATATAAATGAGACTTTAACCAAGTTACAAGTGGAAAGTACATAATCAGTTACGTTAAGAGAAGGCCAAGATCGTATACACAGGAGGAAAACCAAACATCATTATGCTAGGTCCACCGTCCTTTACCCAAACAGGAAAATGGCATACATTTTATGTAATACATCCTGGATTGGCTGATGTACTTTCCAGAATGCTGACAAAGGTCTGTGACATGAAAGCCTGGGGTACCAGATGTTCAAAGGCAAGTGTAATGGACTGAGTTCTTCTCATAACTGGTTCACTGGGCAACTCAACAGTAAAGTACAAAAAAACAAAATTTATAAAAATGAGATCGATGCCCCGCTTCGCGTAATTTAACCCGCTAGTGAACCATCCTGTATGCAAAAACGTGCTGTCAACTTTCAGGAACTGATTTGGACCCCTCAGTTCAGATACTGCTGCATCTAAAAAAAGCAGAGCAAAAAAACAAAAATATGATACCGACCGTCCACAACCTGATATTTCATAAAATTCCTTTTAATCTGTCCATTAAAGCTTTGCTTCAGCCACATACGGTATATCTCAAACAATATTTATCCAGAGCATTTATGTTTTTTCTAGTTACATATTGGTAGCTAGCTGTACAAAATGGATCATTTTGCTTTTACCAATAATACATAATGTCCATGAAAAAATGTATGCCTTATTGGGCATTATTAGGGGCCATGTGACACACTCGGCATCAGTCAGAATTATTGTCTGCCAGACAGAGGTAGAATGGATAGTTAACCCTCTTCTACACCCACCAAGGCCAGTTACTGACAGGTCTCCATTAAGTTCCCCTGTAGGACAGGCTGGACTCCGCGAGGGAGCTCAGGCCAGCAGCAGCTGCCATATTGGTGGTGTTTCTGATAAGACTGTAAGGTGTCTGTGTCAGTGTGCTCTGTGCCTGTATAGACAGACCGGGCAGGGAGTGGATGGGGGAAGGAAAAGATCATCCTCTACATTCTCTCGCCTCCAACCAGATGAAATAACCGGGACAAAGAGCCTGCCAGCCAGTAAATTGATATTTATTACCCTCAGGAAGAATAGCAGTCATTCCCACAAGACAGAAAAGGGCATATACAGGAGGAGTCTGGAAGAAATAGGGGGGGGGGGGGGGGGGCTGAATTAACCCCTTAACACCCAATTGAATTTATTACCCTTCTTTATGTACAGATATCCATGCTTGAATCAGGGATATCAGAAGGCCCAACAAAACACAGGCACTGCCAATTCATTTCCATCACCCCCTCCAGCAATGTCCTAGCTCTAAAATCACTTATTACCTGAATTTCTTTTAGGATAGATCATACCAAAGTACCATTAAGCCCTCGTTCACATTGAAGTGACTTAGATTGCAATTTGACAGGTCAAACCGCATGAAAAGTCGCACCCTATTGTCGGCAATGGCCATGTTCAAACCGCTGCAACGATGACTTTGCGATGCCGCATTAATTTGAAAAAGGAGTTCCTGCACTACTTTTGGCAATTTCGGGTGCGACTTGCATAGACATCTGTGCATGAAGCCGCACAGATGTCTTCACAGTCATACTGACAGGCAGCTTTGAAATCATGTGATTTCAGATGAAGTCGCACGATTTCAAAGCCACATTCAATGTGAACGAGGGCTAATGGGCGAATGTTCATAACAGCTATATTTTTTATGAGCCTTCTAAGGAAGTTCATACACTTGGGGGACATGATAGGAATTTCCGCAATCAAGGGAGCAGGTAGAAGCAGAGTTTTCCATCCCCTAACTTGTTACACTTGTATGAATGTCTTTACTGGCTAAAGAAGTGTTCATGCTTTCCCCCTTTCCAGACTTTGAAGCTAAGCTGGATACACACTAAACAATTTTCTGTAGATTTTTTTCCTTCAGATTTACCGAAACCATATAATATGAGGTCAAACCTTAAGAGTTTCAATTTGTATGCAATCAGGCAGGCCCTTGCTCTACATGGTTTTGGTAAATCTAAAGGAAATCTGACAACAAAAGTTGTACAGTGTGTATGGGGTCTAAGAGCCCATTCACACAGGGGCAACTCCTGATCCGACTTCAGGTCGCCCCAAGTCACCTCAGGTCGGACAACATTTAAAAAGCAATGTAAGTGAATGAGAGCCGTCTTAATGCACACTACTGAAGTCGCTCCGACTTCAGAAAAGGTTCCTGTACTACTTCTATCCGACTTGTAGGCGACCGGTACCCATTGATTTCAATGGAGATCGCCTCCAAGTCGGATCTCCGTCTATACGGAGGCGACTTTGACAGAATTATTAGCTCTGAAGGGGGAACTCCACGGCAAATTTCTGAAAAAAATTTGGCGTGGGTTCCCCCTCCGAGAGCATACCAGGCCCTTAGGTCTGGTATGGATTCCAAGGGGAACCCCCTACGCCGAAAAAACGGCGTGGGGGTCCCCCCCAGATCCACACCAGACCCTTATCCGAGCACGCTACCCGGCCGGCCAGGAAAGGGGGTGGGGACGAGCGGGCGCCCCCCCCCCTCCTGAGCCGTACCAGGCCGCGTGCCCTCAACATGGGGGGGTGCCTTGGGGGCCCCCGGATACCGGCCCCCCACCCTATGTGAATGAGTATGGGGTACAATGTACCCCTACCCATTCACCTGTGGAAAAAAAGTACAAAAAAAAAAAACACAACACAGGGAAAAAATATTTTATTGCACAGCTCCGGGGGTCTTCCGTCTTCGGGGGTCTTCTCGCCGGACTCCTCCGCTATCTTCTTGTAGCTCTTTTACTAGCGGAGGAGTCCGGCTTTCTTCCTCCCCGCCGCCGGCCTCTTCTCCCGACTTCGGGGGTCTTGTCCCCCTCTTCGGTTCTTCTGCCGGGCCACCGCGCCTTCTTATAGCTCTTTTGCAGGCAGGTACACGACGCTCTCTCCGGCCACAATGCCAGGGACGCGCTCCGCTGCCACTTATATAGGGACAATGGGGCGGTGTCACATGGGTTGGTCACATGGTAAGGGGGCGGGGTCACCATGTGACATCAACCCATGTGACCAACCCATGTGACACCGCCCCATTGTCCCTATATAAGTGGCAGCGGAGCGCGTCCCTGGCATTGTGGCCGGAGAGAGCGTCGTGGAAGAAGAAGAAGAAGAAAGAAGAAGAAAGAAGAAAGAAGAAAGAAGAAAGAAGAAAGAAGAAAGAAGAAAGAAGAAAGAAGAAAGAAGAAAGAAGAAAGAAGAAAGAAGAAAGAAGAAAGAAGAAGAAGAAGAAAGAAGAAGAAAGAAAGAAGAAAGAAGGAAGAAGGAAGAAGGAAGAAGGAAGAAGGAAGAAGGAAGAAGAAGAAGAAGAAGAAGAACGGGCGGCGGCAGCAGAAGAACCGAAGAGGGGGACAAGACCCCCGAAGTCGGGAGAAGAGGCCGGCGGCGGGGAGGAAGAAAGCCGGACTCCTCCGCTAGTAAAAGAGCTACAAGAAGATAGCGGAGGTGTCCGGCGAGAAGACCCCCGAAGACGGAAGACCCCCGGAGCTGTGCAATAAAATATTTTTTCCCTGTGTTGTGTTTTTTTTTTTGTACTTTTTTTCCACAGGTGAATGGGTAGGGGTACATTGTACCCCATACTCATTCACATAGGGTGGGGGGCCGGTATCCGGGGGCCCCCTTATTAAAGGGGGCTCCCGGATTCCGATAAGCCCCCCGCCCGCAGACCCCGACAACCAACGGCCAGGGTTGTCGGGAAGAGGCCCTTGTCCTCATCGACATGGGGACAAGGTGCTTTGGGGTGGGGGGGCCGCACGCCCCCCCTCCCCCAAGGCACCCCCCCATGTTGAGGGCACGCGGCCTGGTACGGCTCAGGAGGGGGGGGGGGGCGCCCGCTCGTCCCCACCCCCTTTCCTGGCCGGCCGGGTAGCGTGCTCGGATAAGGGTCTGGTGTGGATCTGGGGGGGACCCCCACGCCGTTTTTTCGGCGTAGGGGGTTCCCCTTGGAATCCATACCAGACCTAAGGGCCTGGTATGCTCTCGGAGGGGGAACCCACGCCAAATTTTTTTCAGAAATTTGCCGTGGAGTTCCCCCTTGAGCTCATTCTCTGCTTGGCCTCGGCAAAAGTCGCCTGGCCTGGGGCGACTTGTAAGTCGTTCCAAGTCGGGCTTGAAGTCATCACAAGTCGTTTTGAAGTCGTCCCAAGTCGCGCTGTGATCTTAACTCAAGTCGTGTCCAAGTTGCCTGACTCAAGTCGCCTACAAGTCGTGTTGCCCCTGTGTGAATGGGCTCTAAAGCTGAACACCTTGGTAAAGAATCTGTCCCTGCCTGTAAGTGGACAGTAAAAACAAAAACAAACAAAAAACAAACAAACAAAAAACCATTAATGCATCCTCTCATTCTATCAGCAAGCTCTCTGTGTTAGACTGACAGCACCGAGCAGTGCAGAAGATTCCTGATTGGATTACAAAAGACAGGTTGATGTAATATTTGAAAAACATTTTTTATGAACAAAGAACTGTAAAAAAAAAAAAAAAAAAAAAAAAATGCAGTTCTTTGTTCTGCTTCCAATGGGGACACTAGTGGCAAATCGGGAATCCCCTCACTTTCTGTTAAAGCTATGGGGAAATATCCATAATGAGGCACAGATTTGGGGGGGGGGGGCAGGGTGCAGCAATCTACACCATGTTCATCCCCTCCAACCACCCCCCCCCCCCCTCTGTCTTCTGGGAGACACACAGGACTCAGAAGACAGCAGGGACCACTAAGAAAATGGGCAGCGCAATTTTAGCATGCACAGTAGGGAACCAGGCTGTGAAGCCACAAGGCTTCACTTCCTGATTCCCTGACTGAAAATGCCAGCGCCTCCACGCCAACGGGTTGGCTTCGGGTGAGGACAGGTGCCCTGGACAGACAAGTGTCCTTATTTTAAAAGTCAGCAGCTGAAGTATTTGTAGCTGTTGACATACATTTTTTTGTTTCCCAGGCAGAACTCCGCTTTAAAGCGGAGCTCCACCCTCAAAAATAGAACTTCCGCTCATTGGAACCCTCCCCCCCTCCGGCGCCGCAATTGGCACCTTTCAGGGGGAGGGGGGTGCAGATACCTCTCTTCCTGCCCCATTGCCAAAACAGGAAGTGAGAGGAAATCTCATGTGAGGAAAATATGGTGTATCACCAGGGTCACCAGAACTATCATTGTTCTGTCAACTCAAAATTTGGGATTTTCTTTTACTTTCAAAGATAACAGTAAATGGCCCCATTCCCCAAGTTGATTTGTGACTTCAACGTCCTGCAGAGCAATTTTTTTAGATATCTACAACTCTCCCATGCCTTCAGATGCCAGTTCTCCAGGTCTCCCCCCCAGGTTGTCCAGTCCGCACTGGAGGACCTCCTCACGTCCAGATGTGAAAATAAGCCCACCTCGAAACTTTACTCCCATTTGATAACGACCTCCCTCCCTACCTTGGGAAAACTCAGAGACAAATGGGTGCGCGACATTCCCACCTTTGATAATGATGATTGGGATGACTGGAGCATCTCATCACTGAAAGACACTGTTAAAACAGGTAGAAATTTTTTCTTTTATTTTTTTATAGAGCACAGGCACTAGGATGCAGCTTTTTATCTGACAGAGGGGATGAGATACAGATCAGATAGTGGCTTAACAACCACGTTTAAGTGGTTAAACACAACCAAGTTTAAGTGGTTAAACACAACCAAGTTTAAGTGGTTAAACTTCTCTCATTTACAGACGGAAGTTCATTCTTTGCATCTAGAGAACAAAAAGGCGCTTGGCAGACTGCCTGTTTTTTTTTGTTTTTTACAGTTGTCGGCTTGCGCTAAGAATTCTCTGCATAGAAAGTATCGGGAAAATGCTTTAAGATCACAAAGAAGAAGAAAAAAAAAAAAAAAATTTGATTTTGATTCTTAAACAGGAACTGCGGTCTGCTCACATAATTAGCAATAAAATCATGTTTATTATTCTGAAGCTTTCCTCCAGCCACCTGGCATATTTTATAAATACTGCGATTCTGTACTTGTCAAATATGCTGCAGAAATCTCCCTCCACTGAGTCCACATTTTAACTGTGGGCAGCTGAATCTGCTGCCTGTTGCACTTCCTGGAGTTACACAGAGGCACACCTCCAGCTCTCATTGGCCCTCTTCTGGAGGGAGGGAGAGGGAGGGGGAGAGGGAGAGGGAGAGGGAGAGAGAGATTTAAACAATAGTGAAAAAGAAAAAATAGCGCCCCTTTTCTTTCTTACACCACCACACCAAGAAAATAAGTGTAAAGTAAATCTCCAGCTGCTACTTATAAATACGTGATTTCAAGTGAATAAAATAGTAGTGCTAATATTCACAACTAAATTAATAAAACTAAAACAAATCACCCTGTGAAACAAGTGTTCAATAATAAGTCCGTGAGTAATTGAATAATTGAAACATGACAAGTCGCACTAGATAAGACCGAGCCATTTTTTTAATGCATTTTTGGCATAGTGGCTTTCTCCATTCAGGGAAAAACAGGTGACTGCAAGAGGCGCATGACTTGCTCTGGTCTGCACCCTTTTCTCCTCTGGGGCCTTTGCCTGAAAGTAAGCACAAAGGGCCTGAGTGAGGTTGGCAGTGCATTATTATTATTTACACTACAGAATGTAATAGAATGTAATCTCGTAGAGCTTATATTCTAAAGGGAGAGGGTGGTGGTACAAAAGGCAATAGACGCAGGAATGATTTGATTGGTTTGTTAGGTGGGTGTGGGATAGGCTTCCCTGAATAAGTGAGTTTTCAGGGATCTCCTAAAGGTGGACAGGTTAGGGCAGTGATAGCGAACCTTGGCACCCCAGATGTTTTGGAACTACATTTCCAAAACATCTGGGGTGCCAAGGTTCGCCATCACTGGGTTAGGGGCTGATCGGATATACTGAGGCAGGGAATTCTAGAGGATGGGAGAGGCTCTGGAGAAGTCCTGAAGACAAGCATGAGAGGAGGTAAAAAGGGAGCTAGAGAGCAGGAGGTCCTATGAGGAGCGGAGGGGATGATTTGGGTGATATCTGCAGATGAGGTTGGTGATGTAGCTGGGGGCGATGTTGTGGATGGCCTTGTATGTTATGGTTAGCATTTAGATTTTTATACAGTGGGGTAGGGGGAGCCAGAGACGGGATTGGCGCAGCAGTCACGGATCGGTTAGCGAGGTGTATTAGTCTAGCAGCAGCATTCATAATAGACTGAAGGGGGGGATAGCCTGCGTAAGGGTAGGCCATTAAGGAGAGAGATGCAGTAGTCAAGGCGGGAAATAATCAAGGAGTGAATAAGTTGCTCGGTTTGTAGGGAGGTAAAGACTGAGGTGACTCCAGAGTGCTCTGGTTTACCTGACATGCAGGATCAGCAGGCCAGGGTGAAGAAGCGGTCGCCCTGGGCCGCCACTGGGATCCCCTGCTTAGAGAGCCTTATCTGCTTCCTGCTCCAGCCTCACCCCCAGCTGACCCTGTGCGGGTTGGTGGACACAACTGCACCTGCCAGATCCTCCCTGGCATCCTCCTTCCTGGGATTCCAATAGGGAGCAGAGCATTAAAGGCCTTTTAATTTTTTTAAATCCGCGCTGCAGCCAACCGGAAGTGATGTCTGGAAGTGACTCACTCTAGTGCTTGCCCTGGAGGCTCCAGCCTCCACCAAGATGGCCGCCGACCAGAAATGATGTATCCGGCAGGCAGGAGGGTCAGCAGCCAGGTCGCCTGCACAGCGAGGGAACCTCTAAAGCACCTGAAGTATGAGGCTCGGCTGGATGGCCCTCCACCATTGAGGAGCAGTAGCTATGGGGGAAAATGCCAGAGGCATGTAATGCAGCTGGGGGACAGTTCCATACCCCTCTGTAGGAGCGAAACTTCAGGCAGAGCCTTGAGGCTCAGATTGCTGCCCCTGCTCGCCCTCCCAAGGCCCCTTGGGCTGAATGGGATGCTAGTCAGGGAGTCCCCTGCAGAAAGCACAGAGACTGGATAAAATAACAAATGTTTGCAGCTCCTGTGGGTCCGGAGCAAACAAAACAACTGAGGCACACAGGTGAGACTAACAAATTTATAATGGTGGACTAATGAGTTTCCTGTTGCAGGAAGGAGGAGCCCATCTCTCGGATGCTGCCCTGGAAGAAGATTGGAGAAAATTATTTTACATCAAGTCAAAAATCTATTTTTCTAATCGTTCATTAGAAGCCTTAATTCACACTGGAGTGTTGGGCAACATTACAAATGAAAGCTACCAGGCTGATGAGAACCAATAGAATGATAAAAGGGGGCTCAGAGGGGCCACAGAGCCATCTGCAGAATATTAAAACTAAAGCCTGCTTCATGTTGGTGCCATTGTGTGACATTGTTTTTTATTTGAATATGAATCCAGGCGCTTTTTATTCATTGACATGCGAGTGTTCCTGATTTTTATACCTCACGGTTTTACACTATGTGGAGCATCTTGTCTCTTTTAGGCCGCGTACACACGCGCGGACTGTTCGCCCAACCTTGTTCGTCAAACAGTTTGACAAACAGTCCGCTCAAAATTAGCATGAACGGACTTGACCACACACAATGAACGAACAGTCCGCTGAAACCGTGCGCGATGACGTGAACGGCACGTACGACGGGACTAGAAAACTACGTCCTATACACTGCAATGCAACCTTCGGCGTGTAAATCCTTTCTGAGTATGAGCGGAACTTAGTTTGACGAACAAGCCTACACACGAGCGGACTGTCCGCTCAAACCAAGTTTCAGCGGACAGTTTTACGGAAATTCCGAAAAACTTTGTTCGTCAGACTGTCCGCTGAAACTGTCCGCTGAAGCCCACACACGAGCGGACTGTCCGCTGAAACACTGTTCAGCGGACAAAGTTGGGCGAACAGTCCGCCCGTGTGTACGCGGCCTTAGGCTATACCGTTTGAGCAAAGGAAGACACTGTCCTTTGATCTGAGGCTGCTGGTCCTAACCAGTTATCACTACATTGAGCTGTGCAAGGGATGAAGGGCTCATTTCCTATTGTGGCGAGGCTCAAGTGGTGTATATACACCCCCTACCTTGTTGACTCTTTGGGCATAAGCCTTATTGAGTCCACACGTTACGGTAAGCCTTTTCGTAGTTGGTGTTGGTTGCCTCTTCTACACATGTGATCCTTGCAGCTGCCTTTGGGACCTACTTTCTTTTCTTTGGAATCTACGTTGAACATTTGTTTCTTACTTATGTGGACTCAATTGGACTCTTTCTCCCTTTTTTGTGTTTATATATTTTTTGTTATTCATAATTTTTGTTGATAATTCGTGAATTTTAGATCACCGTTTACTCACATATCAGTGTGAGGTTTACACTATTTACGTCAATGTTTACATGTTTCATATAGATCTAGTGATCTTTTAACCACTTCAGTACAGAACACTCGTACACCTTCCTGCCCAGACCAAATTTTCAGCACTATCACATTTCAAATGAGAATTGCGCGGTCATGCTATGCTGTACCCAAACGAAATTTTTATAATTTTTTTCCCACAAAGAGAACTTTTTGGGGTTATTTTTTGCGCTACATATAAAAAAAATAAAGTTTTTCTTTGTTACAAAACTTTATAAATACGTTTTCTCCTTCACTGACAGGCACCGATGAGGCAATACTGATTGGTACTTATAGGTGGCACCGATATGCAGCACTGATGACACTGTTTAGAAGCACTGTTAAGAGGGCATTGGTAGGCATCACTGATGGGCACAGTGCCATCCCTATTGGGCACTTGATTGGCATCCCTGGTGGGCCACCTCAGGGGGGCTGCACTGATAATCAGTGCAGACCCCCCCCCCCCCCCCATCAGGAGAGCAACCGATCGGCTCTACTGTACTCGTGCTTGTCAGTGGGAGTGGAGGAAAAGTCCATATACGGTTCTTCCCGTTTACAATGATCAGCTGTGATTGGACACAGCTGATCAAATGGTAAAGAGTCAAAGGCTCTTTACCTCGATCGGAGATGCTATGTGTCAGACTGACCCACCACACCACCGAGAGCTGTGGGCGCGCACTAGCGGCTTCCCCCGTTGGACATCATATGATGTTCATCAGGATAACCGAACCACTTTTCGCACGTCATATTGCTATATGGCGGACTGGAAGTGGTTAAGGTACCCCAACTTCCACTGGCTGATTAATACACAATTACCTTGTAGCCATACAGGTACTTCTCACCTTAGTTCTGCATTTTTTTTTACATTTTGCTACAAAATTTTGTCCTTTGCTGTGCTGGCTGCTTTTTAACCGGTTCCCGACCGGCGCACGCAGATGTACGTCGGCAGAATGGCACGGGCAGGCATACTGGCGTACAGGTACGTCCAATCTTCAATGCCGCCCTGCCATCGCGAGCGCGCCGCCGGCGGCATGCTCATGTGCCGGTCGGGACCCCCGTGAGTCCGGTCGCGGGTCCCGCGATCGTCTCACGGGATGGCTGAATGGAGGAAATGCCATGTAAACAGCATTTCCCCATTCTGCCTAGCAACTAGTGAGATAGATATAAGCTAAGCACCTTTATGAGACAAGGAACAGAAGGAGGTATGGCATTCCCAGATTGCTATAAATATTATCTTGCTGCACAGTTAGTAACAGCGGCATGGTGGCTGGAATCATTATAAGCACTTAAAATTGCTGGTCTACAGGGGACCTCGTGCCCCTTACCCCTAACCCCCTCCAGGCATATCACCTTGCACGCATGGAAGGCAGGGCTGGCGGTGGAAAAATATAGACATAATGAAATTTCACCTAACGCTCCGATTTGGCTGAATCCTAATCTCCCTCACTTTTACAAAATGCTAAATCCATATGCATAGACCAAATATGGTATCAAACTTATATCACAAATAACCTCGAAAAAAACACATCAATACCATTATCTCAACTCTCACAGACACATTTTACCAAGTTATTATGTATTTCGCTACCTGCAAATATCTCATGCCTTCAACACACAATTCCCACGATCCTCCTGCATGGTGATCCAGTCAGGGTTAGAAAAAACACTCCACCCCAGGTGCGCCGAAAAACAAGCCTCCCATTTTTATGAACGTCTGATATTTGTGTCCCTCCCACCCATGGATAAACTCTGGTCCAGTTGGTAAAGAGATATTCCAACACTGGACAACAATGACTGGGATGATGTATGGGATTTCCCCTTTAACTCCCTGGTTTCACTAAGAGACAGACTTGTGCAGTTTAAAATAGTGCATAGAGCCTACTTCACACCATATAGACTTCATAAAATGAAACCCGAACACTCCACAGAATGCTGGATGTGTAACACCTCCCCGGGAGACTTTACACATATTCTCTGGGCCTGCCCTAAGATTCAGCGGTATTGAAGTGAGGTGCTAGATATGATTAATCTGGTCACCTCGGTCACGATGCCGATGAAGATGGAGGAGCGTCTCTTGGGCCCGATAGAAACAATAGTGCCAACTCTCACGAAAAGAACGTTGAATAGGTTACTGCTCTTTTATGCCTGAAAAAAAACATTGCTATGCATTGGAAAAAACCCACGGTGCCTTCTCTGGCTCAATGAAACCGTCTCAAACTAGAGCCTTCCACTGTACAAAGATACATATATAAATAGAGGATGTCCCTTGAAATGACAAAACATGGCTATCTGAACCCACTACGACTTAAGGCCGAGAGAAGAGGATGCCAAATAAGTTTTACATATCAAAATTTACTCATGTGTGCCACAATAAGTAAACAGAGGGAAGTGTGCCTGAACCAGCAATAGCTGGTTCCGAAATTATGAGGAGACATCAGTATTACTAGTCACCTAGCAGCACACCAAGTAAACAAACTCAAAGTCATTAACTGTTTGACAACATGTTAATCATGAAGATAATTGTTAAGCACTTAATGGTTTGATGTTTATGTATGTTTTGTTTTTTTTGGGGGGGGGGGGGGTTCTCGTTTTCTTTGTTTTGTTTGTTCAAAAATACAATAAAAAAGATTTAAAAAAAATAAATAAAAAGCTCTGTTCCGTTTCACAAACAGGAGTCAGGGAGGAGGCCTTAAAGTGGAAGTCCCATTTTTGGGTGGAACTCCGCTTTAATATCACTTTAAAGGAAGTTGCAACACAGCAGGACTGATTTTTCTGGCATTGACATTTATAGTCATTTCAACAGAACTGGTTACAAATACCTGTTTCAAGAAAAGGCACATAAGTCATACATTAGTATAAAAATGCAGGATATTCAGTTTGCATTTCTGTTGGATGCCATAGCTAGGCCAACCGAGAACAAGCTAGTGTTTTCTAAATGGGATTCCGATTTCCATATGCTAGCATACATGTTTTTATTACTTTACAAATAGTCTACTATTTTATGTTACGTATGGGACATCTGCATATGTCCCTTTCCGCCACCTCTGTCATCTTTCCCTGGATCCGGCTTCTTGATTGGCTGGCCTGGAATGATCTAATTCCCAAGCATAAACACAGGGATGCCATACATCCTGACACTAAAACCCCGTACACAAGATCAAGCAATCCGGTGGAAAAGTCCACACTTTTTTTTTTTACACAAAAGTCCGACGGACTAAGATTGTATTTTTGCACATCAATCTGTCTGCCGGACTCGCATTTCGGCGGACAATACGGCCGTGTGTGTGTGTGCTAGTCCGCCGTACTTTTGAAATGAACAGACTTTTCCCGCCCGGAGGAAAGTCCGCTCATTTTGAGCGCGGCTCCAGGTAGCCGGGACCAGCGACGGAGGCGTCGCTGGTCCCATCACCTGGTATGGACTTAAAGGGGAATCTCTACACCAAAAAAACGGCATGGGGTCTCCCTCAGGTCCATATAAGACCCTTATCCGAGCACGCTACCCAGCCGGCCAGGAAAGGGGGTGGGGACGAGCGAGCGCCCCCCCTCCTGAGCCGTACCAGGCCGCGTGCCCTCAACAAGGGGGGTGCCCGCGCACGCCCCCCCACTCCAAAGCACCTTGTCCCCATGTTGATGAGGACAAGGGCCTCTTCCCGACAACCCTGGCCGTTGGTTGTCGGGGTCTGCGGGCAGGGGGCTTATTGGAATCCGTGAGCTCTGGGACTGTGACATCATAATGGGCGGGGACATCATCCAGTGATGTCCCTATACAAGTCGCAGCACACCGCGTGCCTGTCATTGTGACCAGAGACATCGTCGAGGCAACAGCTCAAGAAGAGAAGAAAAGAAGCGAAGAACAGAAGGCCAGAAGACAGCAGCGCCAGAAGACCGGCCACCGCCTGTAAAAGAGCTAGAAGAAGGCGCGGTGGCCCGGCAAGAAGAACCGAAGAGGGGGACAAGACCCCCGAAGTTGGAAGAAGAGGGCGGCGGCGAAGAAGAAAGCCGGGCTCCTCCGCTAGTAAAAGAGCTAGCAGAAGATAGCGGAGGAGTCTGGTGAAAAGACCCCCCCAAGACAGAAGAAGACCCCCGGTGCTGTGCAATTAACTATTATAACCCTTGTGTGTTGTGTTTTTTTCATTTTTTTCACAGGTGAATGGGTAGGGGTACATTGTACCCCATACTCATTCACATAGGGTGGGGGCCGGGATCCGGGGGCCCCTTCTTAAAGGGGGCTCACGGATTCCGATAAGCCCCCCACCCGCAGACCCCGACAACCAACGGCCAGGGTTGTCAGGAAGAGGCCCTTGTCCTCATCAACATGGGGACAAGGATCTTTGAGGCACGTGGGTCCCCCTTCCCCAAGGCACCCCCCATGTTGAGGGCACGCGGCCTGGTATGGCTCGGACGGGGGGGGCTCTCGCTCGTCCCCACCCCCTTTCCTGGCCAGCCGGGTAGCGTGCTCAGATAAGGGTCTGATATGAACCGGGGGGGGGGACCCCCACGCCATTTTTTCGGCGTAGGGATTCCCCTTTAAATCCATACCAGGTGATGGGGCCAGCGACGCCACCTTCACTGGTCCCGGCTACCTGGAGCCACGCTCAAATTGAACGAACTTTCCTCCGTGTGTGTGTGTGGGCGAGTACGTTCATTTCAAAAGTATGGCAGATAGTCCGGCGATACAGCGGATAGTCCGGCGGACTGGACCTAGTTCGCCGCAAAAGTGCCGTGTGTGGGCAGGTAGCTCGTTCGCAAAGTCCGGCGGACAGTCCGCCGGCCGTTTGTCCACCAGACTAAGTCCGCTGGATAGTCTGATACGTGTGTACGTGGCATAAGGCACAGTTGGCTACATACAGTATATAGCACTGTGTTCCAGCAGCGGAACAGACTTCCTGAGTGCCTTCTCAGCCATTTACAGGAAGCTTTGTATTTTATGAATGAATACAAGACGTCCTCTGATTTGCTGAGGTGGAAAGGCAGGTGGATAATGTCAAAATATCCACCTCAGCCAGCTGGAGGAAACTTTGTATTTATTCATAGAATACAAAGCTTCCTCTGGGTTTCTGAGCAGCGCATACTTGATATTTTTCAGGGAAAAGGACGAGAAGTCCCCCATACCACTGCCAGAACACATCACTACATACTGTATGTAGCTGATGCTACATGCAGTTTATACAGCACTCCTACTAGGCACATGCAGGGATTACCCACAGATGATTGGCCAGAGACTTTCAATAGGGCTTCCTGCCTGCAGCTAGTTGCAGGTAACCTCCCCTGGGTCTATCGCAGCTAAACACTAATGGCCCCATTCCCAAATGTCAATGGGGCCTAGTGCTAAAACCTAGTAACATTTGAGCTGTTCTTTTTAGATATGAACCATTCTAGTCTACCAAGTACCAGGGCATGGCTGTTACACTAAACTTTACTTAGCCGTTCAGAAACAAATTGTGCTCACAAGAACTTGATGCTTGATGTCACTCAAACGTAAAGAGAAGCAGTGATGGACCTTGGAGTCGTAAGTCTGCAGGTGACAGTGCCAGAGAGAACATGAGTATTGCAGAAAAAGCATCCTGGCTGGAGAATGTTCTGCATCATCTAACCCTTCCATTCCCAATCTTGCTGGCCCTGGTCTGCCCATTTCATTCATGGGTTTCAGTTATTTCAATTATGGAGGTTCAGCAACACATGGGAGCATTATCTAGGGTTCCTAGGTATGCCCCTTCCGACAAATTGACACCCACTTGTCAAGGCACTTTGATAATTGCATAACTCCTACCAAATGCCTGCTTGCATCAGAAATGAGGGCTCTTAACCACTTCAACCCCGGCCTATAGACATATGACGCCCACAGGTGGGATCTCCCATCCTGGGTGGGCGTTATATGACATCCTCTGATTCCCGGCCGTCTAGGGGGGCATCGCTCGGGACCCGGTGCGTGTGCCCGGCGGCCGCGATGTCCGCCAGGCACCCGCGTTTGCCCGGGAACACAGCAGGACCGTGGATCTGTGTATGTAAACACACAGATCCACGTCCTGTCAGTGGAGAGGAGACCGATGGTGTGTTCCCAGTACAGAGGAACAACGATCGGTCTCCTCCCCTTGTGAGTCCCCTCCCCCCACAGTTAGAATCACTCCCATAGGGAAGATATAAACCCCTGCAGCGCCCCCTGGTGTTAACCCCTTCCCTGCCAGTCACATTTACACAGTAATCAGTGCAATTTTATAACACGATCGCTGTGTAAATGTGAATGGTCCCAAAAATGTGTCAAAAGTGTCCGATGTGTCCGCCATAATGTCGCAGTCATGTAAAAAAACAAAAAAATGTCATAAATCAATCCCCTATTTTGACAGCAGTTCGCATACGGCAGTGTGAACTGCTGCTGGGAGACATGCGATGCGGGAACCCCCAGTGGATTTGCAGCGTTCCCGCATCGCAATGCATGGGCCCTAAATCTAAAAACCTTGAACTAAACCATAAACTGACTAGACACTGAGGGGAGTTTATCAAAACCGGAGAAGTCAGAAATAGAAACTGGTTGCCATGTGCAACTGCTCCCATCTTTCATTTCTAAGGCTAGGTTCACACTGCTGCGATGTCCATGATCGGATGTGATTCGCACCGCACTGCAAATCACATGCGATCTCTGTGCGACGCGATTTCAGCCATATATAGATAGTATGGCTGAATTTGCATCGCTTCCGGCCCAAATTCATACAGGACCCTTTTTTTGGTCCGCAGCAGAGTGGGTGTTCACACCATGCAATCCGATTCCTGTCCGAGTTTGCAGATCACACTGCGATATGCAAACTGATTTGGAGGTGTCATTAACTTTTAACTGACACTCCCAGCAGTTCGCATAGGGTAGTGTGAACTGCCGCCGGGAGACATGCGATGCGCGAACCCGCAGTGGATTTGCAGCGTTCCCGCATCGCAGCAGTGTGAACCTAGCCTAAAGTTTAACTGAACAAGCTGAAAATACAACCGATTAGTTGACATGCACAGCTGCTCCAGATTCTGTCTGCTCCAATTTTGATAAACTCCGCTCTCCCCTGACGTCAGAAGCAGCTGTGTTCCATGGTGAGCATAGGCATCCACACACTATACTATGGTTCACTTGAATGTATGCAAATACCACATGCAGTGTGTGCGTTTCATCCCTGTAGTGACAACATGCTGGGACACTACAGAAATAAATTTATGCACGCAATTTATACAAATTTATACTGTACATTTTATAATCTGCCAACATGCTAAAGAGTCACCCTGTCACTACTGAGAAAGCATGCCAAACACCTTTGTACACAACAGAAAGCCACAATATGGTTACATAATAAATACAGTCTTATCAGGGGAAAAAGGTAATAGCCAGGTTAACCTACCCAAAAAAAAAAAAAAAAACCTAACAAAAAAAAAAAAAAAAACAAGGATTTCTGTAACGTTCCCTACAGTAACTAGTCTAAGGTCCTATGTCACCTTTTCTTTTACATCATACAAAGTCTATGGAAATGCTCGAAGTAGGACTGAAAAAAGTCACCTGGAGACCAAATGCGCCTGTCACCAAATTCTGAAATATATTAGAAGCATGTCAAACTGATTTCAAATTGGCACCACTGACACAAGCTCAAAGCCTGGCGATATAGGCCTGTAAACTGAAACTAAACCTCTGCTTTTAGCCCTAATGTGCCAATATGATCAGCATAGTAGCACATTATGGCAGACTTACATGGCAAGAGGTTCTTTCCAGTGTTGCGGTGCAAGTGCTTCCATCTGTTATGGGTGCTACCATTTTCAACTGGTCTTCCTCCCTCTGTAGTAGCTTGATTGTCTGAGGCGCGATGCATTAGTCCTGCGCATGCACATGGGAGACACATTATCATGAAATGGATAATGTACACCAAGCTGCACATGCGTGGCTCAATGTATGCAAAAGCTGACAGGTAGAGACAAGGATTTATGACCAATAGGGTCTCTTCTGTCATAGAAACCCTACCTGTCAGCGATAGGGATGAGCCAAACATCCCCCGTTCGGTTTGCAGCAGAACATGCAAAAAAAAAAAAAAAAAATAGTTGGATCATATGAACACCATTTAATGTGACGCGAACATTAAAAAATCAAGGCTTATATGCAAGTTATTGCCATTAAAAAGTGTTTGGAAACCTGGGTCCTGCCCCAGGGGACATGTATCAATGCAAAAAAAAGGTTTAAAAAAACTGCATTTTTTTCAGGAGCAGCAATTTTAATAATGTTTAGCGTAAAATACTAATTAAATATTCCTTTGAATATTGTGCTGGGGGGGGGGGGGGGGGTCCTTAGTATGCCTGTAAAGAGGTGTATCTTTCCCATGGTTATAACAATGCCACAGCAAAATTTCTAAAGGAAAAAAAAATGCCATTTAAAACTGCTCGTGGCTGTAATGTATTGTCGGATCCCAGCAATATAGCTAAAAATACCCCAAAAAAATGGCGTGGATGTCCCCCCCCCCCCAAAATCCATTACCAGGCCCTTCAGGACCCAAATTTTTTCTAAACGTCATGGGGGTCCCCCGGGCACTATATACTCTGAACAGCAGTAAATATACTATACAGGCTGCCCCATATACTCTGTAGAAAATTGGGCCTTAGGTGTTGGTTGTACCAGAACACTGTAAGCCCTCAGTTACTCTTGTTGGGCGCAGGAATGGGCCCTGCTGCGAAATATTATGTCAAGAATTGTAATTACATGCCCCTGTTAAACAGGGGCAGAAAATTGGGCCTTGGGTGGTGGTGGTGCCACAACACTAACCCCTCACAGATAGATACTCTTGTTGGGCACAGGAATAGGCCCTGCTGTGAAACACGACTGCCAGTTTCTTGTCCTTCTGTGGTACCCCCTCTATCTAGGCTCACGTTACTCCCTTCCTCAACCTGGGAACCAACATTGGAGCCTTCAAATCGCTGCACATCCTCCAGCAGCATATACAGTGGGGCAAAAAAGTATTTAGTCAGCCATCAATAGTGCAAGTTCTCCCACTTAAAGATGAGAGAGGTCTGTAATTGTCATTATAGGTATACCTCAACTATCAGAGACAAAATGTGGAAACAAATCCAGACAATCACATTGTCTGATTTTTGAAAAAATTTATTTGGCAATTATGGTGGAAAATAAGTATTTGGTCACCTACAAACAAGCAAGATTTCTGTCTCTCACAGACCTGTTTCTTCTTCTTTAAGAGGCTCCTCTGTCCTCCACTCATTACCTGTATTAATGGCACCTATTTGAACGTGTTATCAGTATAAAAGACACCTGTCCACAACCTCAAACAGTCACACTCCAAACTCCACTATGGTGAAGACCAAAGAGCTGTCAAAGGACACCAGAAACAAAATTGTAGACCTGTACCAGGCTGGGAAGACTGAATCTGCAATAGGCAAGCAGCTTGGTGTGAAGAAATCAACTGTAGGAGCAATTAGAAAATGGAAGACATACAAGACCACTGAAAATCTCCCACGATCTGGGGCTCCACACAAGATCTCACCCCGTGGGGTCAAAAGGATCACAAGAACGGTGAGCAAAAATCCCAGAACTACACAGCGTGACCTAGTGAATGACCTGCAGAGAGCTGGGACCAACATAAAGACTACCATCAGTAACACACTACGCCACCAGAGACTCAGATCCTGCAGTGCCAGACGTGCCCCCCTGCTTAAGCCAGTACATGTCCGTGCCCGTCTGAGGTTTGCTAGAGAGCATTTGGATGATCCAAAAGAGGATTGGGAGAATGTCATATGATCAGATGAAACCAAAGTAGAACTGTTTGGTAGAAACACAACTCGTCGTGTTTGGAGGAGAGGGAATGCTGAGTTGCAACCAAAGAACACCATACCTACTGTGAAACATGGGGGTGGCAACATCATGCTTTGGGGCTGTTTCTCTGCAAAGGGAACAGGATGACTGCTCCGTGTACATGAAAGAATGAATGGGGCCATGTACTGTGAGATTTTGAGTGCAAACGTCGTCCCATCAGCAAGGGCATTGAAGATGAAACGTGGCTGGGTCTTTCAGCATGACAATGATCCAAAACACACCGGCCCGGACAACAAAGGAGTGGCTTTGTAAGAAGCATTTCAAGGTCATGCCGTGACCTAGCCAGTCTCCAGATCTCAACCCCATAGAAAACCTTTGGAGGGAGTTGAAAGTCCATGTTGCCCAGCGACAGCCCCAAAACATCACTGCTCTAGAGGAGATCTGCATGGAGGAATGGGCCAACATACCAGCAACAGTGTGTGACAACCTTGTGAAGACTTACAAAAAACGTTTGACCTCTCATTGCCAACAAAGGATATATAACAATGTATTGAACTTTTGAAATTTACAAAATACTTATTTTCCACCATAATTTGCAAATAAATTCTTTAAAAAACAAAAAAGAAAAAAAAGAAAAAAAATAATATGCGACTGTCTGGATTTGCTTCCACATTTTGTCTCTCATAGTTGAGGTATACCTATGATGACAATTACAGGCCTCTCATCTTTTTAATTGGGAGAACTTGCACAATTGATGGCTGACTAAATACTTTTTTGCCCCACTGTAACCAAAACTGTGGTCGAATAATTCTGGGGACTCCTCCGTGCATGATGGTGGGGCTACGGAAAGAGTGACTCTGGACAAGGAGACGGTGGAATAGGCGGCTTTGACATCTGTGTTGGAAGGCAAACTACTCCGAGCCTGGGTGACAGAGGATGAGGACAGCTTCATTATCCACTCCACCAACTCTTCTGCATGTGGTGACTCAATAACACGCCCAGCAGCAGCAAAAAGGACAAGCGTGTCCCACAGCCACCTGCAGAGGATGCACCATGTCCACGACCACCAATTTTGACTGTAGACACAGAGGCTGCTTGCCCTCTTTTAGTGGCCTGTGAGCGTCTGCCTCGTCTTGGTGGCCTTCCGGACATGATGTATTTTTTGGTTTGCAACACCACACTGTATTAGATACTTTGTGCACCGTCTAAAGTGTACAATGGCTGCATTGTATTAGATACTGTGTACACCGCCTGCACTGTATTAGAAACAGTACACCATGGAATGCACTGTAAATATAGGCTACACTGGATGCATAGCAGATCTATAATGTGTATATATATATATATATATATATATATATATATATATATATATATATATATATATATATATATATATATATATATATATATATATATATACACACATATATATATACACACACACACACACACACACACACACATACATATACACACACACAGTCTAATATTTATACACATATAGTACCACACACCTACTATGCATCCAGAGTAAACACTGAATATATAGTCTATGCTAAATGCAGAGTGTGTATATATATATATATATATATATTTATTAATATTAGAGTGTGAGTGTGCGAGTGTGTGTGTGTATATATATATATATATATATTATATATCACACACAATCTCGCAGTGCATTATGGAGCGTTCCGCAGCGCTCTAATTTTCCAAACGCCCATATGTTCGGTTTGTTTTAGAATAAATGAACACCCGCAGTTCGAGTCAAGCGTAAAGTCAGCAATTTGTTTACATTTTAGGTTTAATTCCACAGGGCCACCCACCCACTGCTTGAGTTTTTGCAAATGTTTCAATCCCTGTATGGCCTTGCGTGTTTTATATGTCAAACTACTTGTGCAGCCATGCGGGTGCAGGGAGAAGATCCCCAGCCTGCTGTCACGAGGCGGGGGGGGGGGAGGGGGGAATCAGGGGAGGAGCAAGCAGATGTTGAACACGTTAAACTCTAAATATGGGGATGGGGGTAACGTCCACAATTGTGAACTTAAAGGATAAGTTCACCTTTTGTAACATGTTACATCCATATTCAGGGTGTAACATGTAACATGTTGCACCGACCCCCGCAGACAGCTTACACAGACAGTCTGCAAGAGTTTTCATAATAAAAAATATAATAAATGCACATTTTGTTACCTGCAAAAAGATGTGCATTTTTTTACAAAGGTGAACTTATTCTTTAATCCAAAAGCAAACATTTATTTTATTGCAGCTTACCATTTCTTACATGTGATGGCTATATTCGTTTTCATTAGGCTTTCTTTCCTTTACTTTCATCTAGTAATCCAACCAGTAAGTCTGTTGCTTTTCAAAAGAGCAAGCTCTCCAGGCAAATGTATCAGTTACAGACATGGGCCAAATCATTTAAAGTGGCCAGTAAACCGTGGCCGGTAAAAAAACAAAAAAAAAAAAAACAAAAACACACCAGTAAGACAACTGCATAACCCCTTGCCGACCGGCTCACACTGACATACATTGGCAAAGTGGTTCATTCCCGCGAATCACCATACGGGTACGTCTGTACCTTTAAGGGCGATAGCGGGTGCTCAAACACGTTGCGCGTGGCCGGCAGGCGTGATCGTGTGCACGAGAGCAGGAACAGAGATTTGTGTGTGAAAACACACAAATCTCTGTTCTGTCAGGGGAGAGGATACATATTGTTTGTTCCTATTAAGTAGGAACAACAATATGACTCCTTCCCCAGTCAGTCCTATCTCCAATACAGTTAGAAACACTAACTAGGGAAAACATTTAACCTCTTGATCGCCCCCTAGTGTAAATCGCATTCCCTGCCAGTGACATTTACACAGTAATCAGTGCATTTTTATAGCTCTGATCGCTGTATAAATGTCAATGGTCCCAAAAATGTGTCAAATCTGACCAACGCAAAGTCGCAGTACCGCAAAAATAAAAAAAAAAATAAAAAAAAATGCAGATCCCATCATTACTAGTAAAAAAAAAAAAAGGAAGAAGAAATGAATAATAAAAATGCCATAAATCTTTCCCATAGTTTGTAGACACTATAACTTTTGCGCAAACCAATCAATATACGCTTATCGTGAGTTTTTTTTACCAAAAATATGTATAAAAATATATATCGGCCTAAACTGATGAAGAAATTTGTTTTTTAAAAACATTTTTGGGGATATTCATTATAGCAAAAGATAGGTTTTTTTGTTTTGTTTTTTAAACTGTGGTTCTTTGTTTATAGCTCAAAAAATAAAAACCGCAGGGGTGATCAAATACCACCAAAAGAAAGCTATATTTTTTTGGGGAAAAAAGGACGTCAATTTTTTTTTAGTACAACGTGGCACGGCTGTGCAACTGTCAATTAAGGTGACGCAGTGCCTTATCACAAAAATTGGCCTGGTCATTAAGCAGTCAAATTTTCAGGTCTATAAGCATTTAAGGCTGGACACATGTCCAGCCACAGTTTTCCTGCATTTTTTAAAAAGGAGTCCAGGGCAGTTTTGTTCACTGGTTCAAGTATGATGCAGGTGCAATTGTTTTATTGAAATTGCACCTGAACCGGACTGAAAAATGCACAGGGCTCTTTTTAAAAATGGACCACGGCTGGTCCGCAGATATGTGAACCAGCTCAATAGAGAAGGCTGCCAGTTCACATGTCATGCAAATTGGATGCGGTCCAAAATGCATCCAATTTGCATATATGTTAATCGGGCCTCAGTGTGAAATGGGAATCCAAGCGATATATACCTGGAAGATGGAAGGTCAGTGCGATATGTTCATTTGAAAATTACATGCTCTGCAAAATTCGTGCCTGAAGCACAGCAGTATTTTTACACCAATGCTTCTCTTTGTACTTCCTGTCTCTACTATTTTATGAATGGAATTAGCTGCTGCAAACTACAGCAACAGATTTCGATTGCGGAAACGGATTTCATTCTGCAAGGGTAATTATTAGAAAATGCAAAGACATCGATCTATTGGTATCACTGCACTTCAATCAAGGTTTTCAAACAGCAGATGTAAGAGGTAGGTATGTTAACATATAACACCTCCTGCTCTGCTTTAATTTCCAGTTTACAATACACTGTTGCACTGCAGTAATGTCCACTACCAGAAAGTGCACAAACGTGCATTGATGCATTTTGGCACCCCAGTGTAGGTGCACTGTAGCACACCACAAGCACAGTAACCCATTATAATGCGTGGTGGTTCATTGCGTTACATAAATGTACACGCACTTTTTTTGGTTTATGCTTTGTGTAATTCAGCCTTTTCAAATTATATGACTGCCCTTACACAATGCACCAAAATGCACCACAACAGTGTGAACCCAGCCTAAAGGGCAAATCTACAACTGTCCTTTAGTAATTTCCCCACTCCCAGGAATGCTTTCCACTCTTTGCTGACCCTGCCTGGAACTGCACAGCTTTTCCTACAAAAGCCTTGCCCCTCAGGTCTTCCTCCGTGCACATAGGCCACATCCACTCCTATCTGCCATGAGTACTGACAAACCACTTTTACTGGAAAGGCTGTGTGTTGTTGGGCACAGCTAGCTGAAATTGAGCAAGAAGGTAGGTAGGCAGCAGGTGGACAGCACTGGTAGGCAGAAGGGGTTGATTAAAGGACAATTGTACAAAAGGTTCAGTCTGCATCTGAATCTGTATAGGTTCAACCTCACTGCCCTGGAATTGGTGAGTGAGCTGCCTGGAAAATAGATTATGACGGCCTTTACGTAAGATCATGCTCACAGTTTTTATGTTTTGTGATGGATGGATAGATGGAAATAGGATTCACAGTAGGAATAGGATGTACAGTGCCTTGCAAAAGTACTCACCCCCTTGGCTTTTTACTTATTTTGTTACATTACAGTCTTTAGTTCAATATTTTTTTAAATCTGAATTATATGTGATGGATCAGAACACAATAGTCTAAGTTGGTGAAGTAAAATTAGAAAAATATATACATAACATTTTTTTCAGAAATAAAAAAACTGATAATTGGCATGTGCGTATGTATTCACACCCCTTTGTTATGAAGCCCATGAAAAGCTCTGATGAAACCAATTACCGTCAGAAATCACATAATTAGTGAAATGATGTCCACCTGCGTGCAATCTAAGTGTCAAATGATCTGTCATTACATATACACACACCTTTTTGAAAGGCCCCAGAGGCTGCAACGCTTAAAGAGGAAGTAAACCCTGATGAGTTTACTTCCTCTTTCATTCCCTGCAAAGGAAAAAGCATAATGGACTACTATGCATCGCATAGTAGCCCATTATGTGTCACTTACCTGACACAGGAGCCAGCGAAGTCGCCGCTGTCCCCTGTAGTCCGCCGCATCCATCTTGTTGGTGGGTTCTCGCAGCTCCGCCGCCGTCATTTGGCGAAGCCGCGATGACGTCACTCCCGCGCATGCGCACTGGAGCCGACACGTGCGGCAGCTCTGTCGCTGAGAATGCCGTGCTCAGTGTGCCTGCACACCGCTGTCTACAGCGCAGTCGCCGTAGACAGTGGTGCCCGTTTTCGGGCAAATATCTCCTAAACCATATAGGTTTAGGAGATATTGCTTGGACCTACAGGTAAGCCTTAATCTAGGCTTACCTGTAGGTCAAAGTGGTTTGTAAGGGTTTACAACCACTTTAAGCAAAGGCACCACTAACTACACACTGCCATGAAGACCAAGGAACTCTCCAAACAAGTAAGGGACAATGTTGTTGAGAAGTACAAGTCAGGATTAGGCTATAAAAAAAAAATCCAAATCTTTGATGATCCCTAGGAGCAGCATCAAATCTATCATAACCAAATGGAAAGAATATGGCACAGGAACAGCAAACCTGCCAAGAGACGGCTGCACACGAAAACTCAGAGCGGCAAGGAGGGCATTAATCAGAGAGGCAGCACAGAGACCCAAGGTAACCCTGGAGGTGCTGCAGAGTTCCACAGCAGAGACTGGAGTATCTGTACATAGGACGACAATAAGCCGTATGTTCCATAAAGTTGGGTTTATGGCAAAGTGGCCAGAAGAAAGCCATTACTTTAAGCAAAAAACAAAATGGCACATTTTGAGTTTGTGAAAAGGCATGTGGAAGACTCCCAAAAAGTATGGAGGAAGGTGCTCTGGTCTGATGAGACTAAAATTGAACTTTTTGGCCATCAAAGAAAGCGCTGTCTGGTGCAAACCCAACACATCACCCAAAAACACCATCCCAAACATGGTGGTGGCAGCATCATGCTGTGGGGATGTTTTTCAGCAATCGGGACTGGGAAACTAGTCAGAGTTGAGGGAAAGATGGATGGTACCAAATACAGGGATATTTTTGAGCAAAACCTATATAGCCGTGTGTGTGATTTGAGGCTAGGATGGTGGTTCACCTTCCAGCAGGACAATGACCCCAAACACACTGCTAAAGCAACACTTGAATGATTTAAGGGGAAACATGTAAATGTGTTGGATTGGCCTAATCAGAGCCCAGACCTCAATCCAATAGAAAATCTGTGGTCAGACTTAAAGTGGTTGTATAGTCATTTTTATAACTTTTGCCTATAATAAAGGCTTTAGGTAAAAAAATATCTCCTAAACCTCTATGGTTTAGGAGATATTCCCCTTGCAATGCGCCGACTGCAGTGGCGCATGTGCACAGGGGATTCTCGGCTGAAAGCCTGGCAGACGCCGGACCCTGCCGGATAGAAATCTCCCGCGCGCATGCGCGGGAGTGACGATATCATGGCTCCGGCCACTCACAGCGCCGGAGCCGCGATACCCGGAAAAAACGGCGAGGGAACATGTCAGCTCCCTCTGCGTGGATCGGGCCAGATGTAGGGGCCTCGTTCTAAGGTAAGTATTTCATAATGAGCTAGTGTGCGGTGCATACTAGCTCATTATGCCTTTTCCTTTGCAGGTCAGGAAAAAAAAAAAAGAAAAAAAACTTCAGCGGGTTTACTACCGCTTTAAAGTTTGGTTTTGCGCTTGTGAACAGCATATAACTTGAAGCTGGAGCAGTTTTGCAAGGAGGAATGGGCAAAAATTCCAGCAGTAAGATGTGACAAGCTCATACAGACTTTTCCAAAGCGACTCGGAGCTGTGATAACCGCAAAAGGTGGCTCTACAAAGTATTGACTTTAGAGGGGTGAATAGTTATGCACATTGACTTTTTCTTTTATTTTGTCCTATTTGTTGTTTGCTTCACAATAAAAAATCTTCAAAGTTGTGGGCATGTTCTGTAAATTAAATGATGCAAGTCCTCAAACAATACCACGTTGTGAGTCAACAAAACAAAAAATGCCAAGGTGGGTGAATACTTTTGCAAGGCACTGTATATGAAAACCAATGCCCTGCAATGACTACATAACACTTTTCTCTGCAAACTGGCTTAAAGTGTTTGTTACCTCAACATTTTAGATTCCTAGCTGCAGCATTAAGAAACCGGGGCCACCCGCGTCCTTAACAACCAGTGTGAAAAAAAAAGGGCTTGGAAGTAGTACCCCCCAATCAAAACCAGGCCCTTTGGGATAAGGTGCTTTGGGGAGATGCTCGCCCCCCCCATCCCCTTTCCTGACCTGCCAGGCTGCATGCTTGGATAAGAGTCCGATATATATATTTTGGTAGGGGACCCCATACCATTTTTTATTTTATTTTTTTATAAATTTTGACATGGGTGTTGCCCTCAAAATCCATACGAAACCTAAGGATCCGGTGTGGATTGGTGGGGGATATTCCTACACCTTTTTTTCACTTTTGTTTTTATTGCCACATGTTTTTTGTGTCCATGTTCCTGAGCCCTAATAATGGTCAGAAAGGCACAGAAAATTGTAGTGTCCCCTTACCTTTCAATGCAAAAGCGTCCCCTCACATTGGCGGTCAATGGAGAAAAGCCCCTTTAAATTGGTTTTCAATGTGGAAGTGACCTCCTACATTGTCAGTGGGTGCTATCTCTTTCCATTGGTGGTCGTTGTAGGTGAGAGACAAAATCGTCATTACTCACCCTCCCCCTGGAAACCTTGGTTGAGAAAGCCTGACATATAGCAGCATACTGTCAAAAGGATGGGTAGAATTAAAATGGTTGTAAAGTCAGGAGGCGATCTTAATGCATTCTAATTCTATGCATTAAAGCGGGAGTCCGCCGTTTTTTTTTTTTTAAAGCCAGCAGCTACAAATACTGCAGCTGCTGACTTTTAAAATAATGATACTTACCCGCCCAGCGCGCCCGCGATGTCAGCACCCGAAGCCGATCTCTCGATCGTCTCTTGGGTGCTGCCGCCGCCATCTTGGGTATGGGAATCAGGAAGTGGAGCCTTGCGGCTTCATTTCCCGGTTCCCTATTGCGCATGCGCGAGTTGCGCTGCGCAATAAGGATGGTCCCCTCTGTCTCTGGGATCCATGTGTTTCCCAGCAGACAGTGGGGGACTTTCGGAAAGGGGCATAGATTCTGCGGAAAGGGGCGTACTTTCTGCAGATATCTATGCCGGAAGTGGGTGCAGATACTTGTACCGTACAGGTATCTGCACCCCCCTCCCCCCTGAAAGGTGCCAATTGTGGCACCGGAGGGGGGGAGGGTTCCAATGAGCGGAAGCTCCACTTTAGGGTGGACCTCCGCTTTAAGATAAAAAGCCTTCTGTGTGCAGCAGACCCTCTCGGCCCTCCTAATACTTACCTGAGCCCCATCCAGCGATGTCCATGAGTGTCTCGGCTATCCGGGACTCTACCTTCTGATTGGCTGAGACACAGCAGCAGCGCCATTGCCTTCTACTGCTGATAAAGTCATTAAGCTAATCAGGTGAGAGAGGGGCGGGGGCAACCTGCAGCTCCTTTCCTGAGTGGACATAGCTCGGCTTAGGCAAACTACTTGCTGTGGGGGCACTGAACAGGAGGGAGGGGCCAGGATCACAGAAGAGGGACCAAAGAAGAGGAGGATTTGGGCTGCTCTGTGCAAATCCACTGCAACAGAGCAGGTAAGTATAACATGTTTGTTATTTCAATAGGAAAAAAAAAAAAAAGACTTTACAATCACTTTAACACAATAATTTAACACAATGTTCCAGTTCTATTACAGCATGATGAAACACACATTACAAAGAAAGATACATACAGTAAATCAAGTTCACAAAGCAAAAGTGAAACATCCATTCTGCCACATTCAGTATAATAATCAAAATGTTTCTGTGTGTCTGAAAAATTACACAAGAGAATTGTGTACAAGCATTCGAATACAAATGCACTGATTCCTGTGTAAATGACACTGGCAGTGAAAGGGGTTAACCACTAGGGGGCAGTGTAGGGGTTAAGTATGTCCTGGGGAGTGATTCCAACTGTGGGGGGGGGGGGGGGGGGGCGTGGCTACATGTGACACGTCACTGATCTCTGCTCCCGATCACAGCAGAGACAGAGATCAGTGACACCGTCACTAGGCAGAACGGGGAGATGCTTGTTTACATTAGCCTCTCCGTGAGACGATCGTGGGTATCCCTGTGGCGATCGAGTCTGCGGGACCCACGACCTGACTCACGGAGCTTGCTGTGAGCAATGTACAGGTACGTTATTTTGTCTGTACGAGCCCTTCTGCCAATGTATATTGGCGTGAGGCGGTCGGCAAGCGGTTAAGGACCATCCTATAGCAGATATACTGCTACAGGATCGCCCTCCTGTGCAGAATCACGTCTATATGCGTGATTCCGCACCTCCGCCTAGGTGGGCTGCTTCTGCTGCGATTGCTCACAGCAAAAGCCAATCTGTCCGCCAGTGTTCTGCAAGTGCCCGCCATCGAGAAGTGCCCGGGTTGTACTGAGCATGCCCCGTACGGAACAGCACAACAGCTGATTTTCCGATCAGCTGTTGAACGCAAGATGGCGCCTGCGCACAATAGCCGACAAAATACATATTTCTGGTAGATTGTGCCCCGCGCTCCCGTGGTGAGTTCATGTCGTGGGGGGCGAATTTCTACATGTTGTGGGCAGATTTATAGATGATGGGCAGTTGGGGGTGGAATTTTAAATAATTTTTTCGGGCTGAGACACAGAACGCAGCTCTGTCTATGTAAACAAGGCAAAACTCCATTCTGACAGAGGGGAAGTGATAGATTTTCTTTCCCTACAAAAGCAGGAAATAAAATCCATCACTTTCTTTAGTCCTTAGTAAAAACAGCACACAAAAAAATTGACTAGGCACACATTTAACCCTTTGATAACCCAGCCAGTGTCATTAGTACAGTGACAGTGCATATTTTTTAGCACTGATCACTGTATTCGCGTCACTGGTTCCCACAAAAATATCAATGTCTGATGCAACATCGCAGTCCCGCTATAAGTCACTAATCGCCACCACATTACTAGTATAAGAAAAATATATATAATAGTTCCAGTGTACACACTATAGTTTGTAGACACTATACATTTTGCGCAAACCAATCAATATACGCTAATTGGGGAAAAAAAAAAATTGCCAAAAATATGTAGCAGAGTACATTTTATTGGATACGTTTTATAGTAAAAAATCGTTTTAGTTTTTTTTTTCAAAATGGTCAGTATTTTTTGTTTATAGCACAAAAAAAATTAAAAATTTAAAACCCAGTGGTGATCAAAAACCAAAGGAAAGCTCTATTTATGGGGAAAAAAATTACATAAATTTAATCAATGTACATTGTGGAAGGACTGCGCAATTGTCAGTTAAAGTAATGCAGTGTAGTATAGCAAAAAATGGCCTGGTCATTGACAATGATAACTGACAATTGCACGGTGATGCAGCGCCGTACATAAATTTACGCCCTGCCACTGTACTAATCAAAGGTGTGTGCCTAGCCAGTGTTTTCAATGTGCAGCTTTCACTAAAGGGATGTGCTGGATTTTATTCCATAGCAGCGAAACAAAATCCAGCACATCCCCATTGACAAGAAGGAGCTCAGCTTTATTAACATATGCAGAGCTCTGTCCAGTCTGTCTGTCTGTTCGCTGATCAGCAGGTGACGGCAAACATCCATTTTCTGGCACCCGCCGAACGGCTTCTACTGTGACGAATCACAGCAGAAGCATCGCGCCCCCAACTCAGAAGAGTAGAATCATGTATATATACGCGATTCTGCGCAGCCGGCCCACACTGTCTCAGTATGTACAGTGTGCGGTCGGCAAGTTATATACCACAATGGCAAAGGCCTGGTTCACACCTCTGCGTTTTTTATTCATTTTTGCAGAATCTGTCCACTTTTAGGGTTGCTCAAACTGCTCTGTAACCCAGAAGGTCTTTGAATTGGGGGGGGGGGCTCTGGCATGGTTGGCTAAGGGTAATATTCCTTCCACTCCCCTTGGTTCTATTAGGCATGGGCATGACCGGTTGCTTACAGCTCCCGCTTGCATTAATACCCGCTTTATGGAATTCTTTAGTGAGTTGTACACCTCCCAGGTCAATTTCTCACACTCTGCTCTCTCCTCCTTCTTTGACCCTTTATCTATCCCCGTACTATGCACAGAAGATAGGGAGGCTGGAAGCAGATGTCACCCTGGAGGAGGTACAACTGGCAATGGGGCGTCTCCAAGGTGGGAAGGCCCCTGGGGCGGGTGGCCTACCATCTGAATGCTACACTAACTTTATGGAACTTTTGGCTCCTAAGTTAACATCACTCCTCTCTGACCTTGAGTCCTTGGAAACTTTGCCGGACTCGATGAATGAGGCTATAATTGTGCTGGTGCCCAACCCTGGTAAGGATCCACAAGACTGTGCATCTTACGGACCTATCTTCTTGGTAAATGTGGATGCCAAGATCTTTGCAAAGGTCTTGGCCAATCGACTGTCCCAGGTGATTGAAGATTTGGTTGACAGACCAAACTGGATTTATGCTGGGCAAGGGGACTGACAAATATTAGGCAGCTCTTTCTAAACCTCTTTTTTACTCACGACAAACCGGGTACCAGAGTCATTGCCTCCTTAGATGCCAAAAAGGCATTTGATTCCATCAAATGGTCCTATCTTTGGAAGGTCCTGCATCGCTTTGGGTTCGGCCCCAAGTTTAATCACAGGATCCAATTGCTCTATCACGCACTTTGAGTGAGGGCCTGTAGCAAACAATTGGCTATCTGAACCATTTAGTCTTTTCTGTGGTAGGGCTGCCTGCTTTCCCCCAGTCTGTTTGACTTGGCTCTGGAGTCCCTGGCAATTTTGATCAGGAGTGCCCCAGACGTCTTGGACCTGCGGATGGGTAAGTTGTAAGAGCAGCTGTCCCTATATGCGGATGATGCACTACTGTAACTGAATGACACGGGTCCCTCACTTTTGGCCGCCTTGCAAATTTTCAATGAATTTGGTGGTTTCTTTGGCATCAGGATAAACTGGGCTAAATATGTGTCACTCCCCATAGATGAGGGTGCAGTTCACTGGGCAGCCCCCTCTCCTCTGCGATGGGTTGAGGAATTCCGCTATCTTGGGGTCCTAGTAACCAACCCTCTAATAATCTAGCAAAAAATCTTCTACCTGTCCTGGCTATCCAACACACAAAGAGTGCCACCTGGGTGAACCTACCCCTTAACCTACCTTAACCTCGTATCAATCTCCTTAAAATGGTGATGCTGCCTAAATTGAATCTGTTTAGTAACTGTCCAGTGTGGGTCCCTGTCTCCTTTTTCAAAGAAATTGATAAGTGTGTGGGCTACTTCATTTGGAATGGATCGGTCCCCAGATTGGCACGCTCCAACCTATGGTTGTCTGCTCATCTCGTGGGATTGCCGCCCCCCCCCCCCCCCAATTTTCAAATATACTATTGGGCTGCAATGCTTGTGATGGTTCAGTGGTGGTTCCAGGGCTCCAAATCCAATGCTGCTGTCAAATCGTGAATTTAGTTTTTTTTTTTTTATAAAATTGCTGATTTTTTTTAGGGAGAATATCGCCCAGCTCTAGCCCCAGGGTGTGTTTATTCCACTCTCAGACTTACCGATTAACTACAATCTACCCCAATGGATGCAGTTTCGGTACCTGCAACCAGCAGCGTGTCGTATTGCAGGTACCGAAACCACATGTCCACTCTCTATGGAGCACGCCTAGGCACAGACTCCCCCAAGATAGAAAAACTGTGGGACACATGGCATAGAGACATACCTTCCCTGGACAGGGAGGGCTGGGAGGACTGCCATGAAAACGGCCCCAAATTAGTTATCTTATCCAATGATAAGCTCATCCAGGTGAAATTGTGACAGAATATACTACATGCCCCAAAAACTCTATCGAATATTTTCAGATAGAGATCCCATATGCACCAGATGTAAAATGCACATAGGTACATTTTTTCATATGTTTTGGGAATGCCCAATCATATCCACCTATTGGTTGGCGGTATTCAGTGAAATAAATTTGAGGCTACAATTATCCCTTCCAGTACTACCTGAACTGGCCCTGCTGGGGGTTTCACGAGGAAGCACAATGCTTTCATCAATCCAAATTGTTCATTTCTTACCTTTTATTCTATGCAAAGAAGGAGATTCTCCTGAAATGGATCACGCCCTCCCTTCCGTCCCACTCCTCTGGGGAGGCACAGATTGATGCGGCCCTGCCTATGTATAGGATCACTTACATAAATAGAGTTTGTCAGTGGAAATACGATAAAGTGTGGGCCCCTTGGACCTCTACCTAGGTATCCAATGGTGATTAGCTCATCATGGTTACTGTGGTGTATGGGACCGAAATGCACCTGTTGATAACCCTACTCTGCACTGCACTGTGCACTGCGGATATTTGACTAGTTATCAGTTATCGTGGTCACCATACATTTTATGTATATGTCTATTTAGCATGAATTATTCTGTACTATATCAACTGGTATGCTGCATTTACCCTATAAACAATAAAGCACCTTTGTTTGTTACAAAAAATGTTTTTTTGTCGAAACGCACTACAGTACATTTAACATGGTTTCCTATGAGACACGTTCATGTTCATGCTTTTTTTCAGCTGCTGAGTTTTTGGAAAGGGACTCTTTTTTTAAAATACAAAACGTTACGTTTTCGGTTCAAAACACTTCAATGGAGAAGCTGCAGAAAAGCATGAATTTTTGCCATGTTTTGCATTTTTAATCTGCCCAACAATAAATGGGCCAAAAACAAAGCATAAAAAAAAAAAAAATAAAAATAAAAAAATAAAAAAAAAATTGCATGCATCAAAAACGGTGTGTGCAAAAACGCAAAACGCACAGCAAAAAGCATTGCAGAAACGAATCAAAAGCAAAACTGCATAGGTGTGAAACAGGCCTTAAAGCGGAGGTCCACCCTAAAATGGACCTCCGCTCATCGGAATCCCCCCCCCTCCGGCGCCACGATTGGCACCTTTCAGGGGGGAGGGGGGTGCAGTTACCTGGATAATCCAGGTAACTGCACCCACTTCCGGGACAGCTCTCTGCGGAAAGGGGCGTAACTTACGCCCCTTTCCGCAAGTGCCCGCCCCTTCCCGCAAGTGCCCCGCTGCCTGCTGGGAAACACACAGCTCCCAGAGGCAGCGGGGAGCGTCCTTATTGCGCAGCGCAATTTGCGCATGCGCAGTAGGGAACCGGGAAATGAAGCCGAAAGGCTCCATTTCCTGATTCCCATACCCAAGATGGCGGCAGCAGGACCCGACAGACGACCTAGCGATCGGCTTCGGGTGCCGACATCGCGGGCGCGCTGGACAGGTAAGTGTCACTATTTTAAAAGTCAGCAGCTGCAGTATTTGTAGCTGCTGGCTTTTAAATAAAAAAAAAAAAAAACGCGGAGTCCCGGTGGACTCCCGCTTTAATCTGCATCTGTAGTGTATGTTTAAACCTTAAAGTGGGGTACCCCCTAAAAAAATAAATAAAAAAAATTTAAAGTCAGCAGCTACAAATACTGCAGCTGCTGGCTTTTAATAAATCGGACACTTACCTGTCCCAGGGTCCAGCAATGCGGGGGGAACGAAGCCCCCTCTCGTTCCCCGCTCCGCTCGCGGCATCGTCATGCATACTGTGGGCACCCGGCTGTGGCTTCACAGCCGGGCACCAACTGCGCATGCAGGGCGCCGTGATACGCCGTACAGTCACCTGGGACATGTGACAGGACCCAGGTGAATTTGCGGCGCGAGGGGAAGTGATGTCACCAGTCCGAGCAAGGAAGAAGGCAGATTAAGAGGGACCCCCTAGCAACAGGTAAGTAAAAAAAAATAAAAAATTTTTAAAGAATTTTAAGCAACTTTTTATTTTTTGGTGGCAACACCACTTTAATACCATAAATAACGTGATACAATTTTTACTTCAGGAGTATATACAGTGCCTTGCGAAAGTATTCAGCCCCCTTGAACTTTTCAAACTTTTGCCACATTTCAGGCTTCAAACTTAAAATTAAAATTTTTTGTGAAGAATCACCAACAAGTGGGACACAATTGTGAAGTGGAATGAAATCTATTGGATATTTTAAACTTTTTTAGCAAATAAAAAACTGAAAAGTGGTGCGTGCAAAATTATTCGGCCCCTTTACTTTCAGTGCAGCAAACTCACTCCAGAAGTTCAGCGAGGATCTCTGAATGATCCAATGTTGTCCTAAATGACTGATGGTGATAAATAGAATCCACCTGTGTGTAATCAAGTCTCTGTATAAATGCACCTGCTCTGTGATAGTCTCAGGGTTCTGTTGAAAGCACAGAGAGCATCACGAAGACCAAGGAACACACCAGGCAGGTCCATAATACTGTTGGAGAAGTTTAAATCCCGATTTGGATACAAAAAGATTTCCCAAGCTTTAAACATCCCAAGGATCACTGTGCAAGCGATCATTTTGAAATGGAAGGAGTATCAGACCACTGCAAATCTACCAAGACCTGGCCGTCCCTCTAAACTTTCAGCTCTGACGAGGAGAAGACTGATCAGAGATGCAGCCAAGAGGCCCATGATCACTCTGGATGAACTGCAGAGAACTACAGCTGAGGTGGGAGAGTCTGTCCATAGGACAACAATCAGTCGTACACTGCACAAATCTGGCCTTTATGGAGGAGTGGCAAAAAGAAAGCCATTTCTCAAAGAGATCCATAAAAAGTCTTGTCTAAAGTTTGCCACAAGCCACCTGGGAGACACACCAAACATGTGGAAGAAGGTGCTCTGGTCAGATGAAACCAAAATCAAACTTTTTGCCCACAATGCAAAACGATATATTTGGCGTAAAAGCAACACAGCTCATCACCCTCAACACACCATCCCCACTGTCAAACATGGTGGTGGCAAAATCATGGTTTGGGCCTGCTTTTCTTCAGCAGGGACAGGGAAGATGGTTAAAATTGAGGGGAAGATGGATGCAGCCAAATACAGGACCATTCTGGATGAAAACCTGTTGGAGTCTGCAAAAGACCTGAAACTGGGACGGAGATTTATCTTCGAACAAGACAATGATCCCAAACATACAGCAAAATCTACAAAGGAATGGTTCACAAATAAACGTATCCAGGTGTTAGAATGGCCAAGTCAAAGTCCAGACCTGAATCCAATCGAGAATCTGTGGAAAGAGCTGAAAACTGCTGTTCACAAACGCTCTCCATCCAACCTCACTGAGCTCGAGCTGTTTTGCAAGGAAGAATGGGCAAGAATTTCAGTCTCTCGATGTGCAAAACTGATAGAGACATACCCCAAGCGACTTGCAGCTGTAATCGCAGAAAAAGGTGGCTCTACAAAGTATTAACGCAAGGGGGCCGAATAATTTTGCACGCCCCACTTTTCATTTTTTTATTAGTTAAAAAAGTTTCAAAAATCCAATAGATTTCGTTCCACTTCACAATTGTGTCCCATTTGTTGGTGATTCTTCACAAAAAATAAAAATGTTATATCTTTACGTTTGAAGCCTGAAATGTGGCAAAAGGTTGAAAAGTTCAAGGGGGCCGAATACTTTCGCAAGGCACTGTAAGGAGTTTGGCAATTCTAGAGAAATACTTAAAGTGGTTTTGCACCTTAAAAAAAAAATATTGAAAGTCAGCAGCTACAAATATTGCAGCTGCTGACTTTTAAAAAATTGACACTTACCTGTCCCAGCGATGTCGGCGGCAGATGACGAGCGATCGCTCGTCTCTCTGCTGCCCCCACCGCCATCCTCTGTCAGGGAATCGGGAAGTGAAGCGTTGCGGCTTCACTGCCCGGTTCCCTACTGCGCATGCGCGTCTCTGCTGGATCCCGCTGTGTCCTGGGAACTGTGTGTTTCCCAGAACACAATGGGGGGCGGGGGGGGCATCTGCGGCGGTCTGTCCCGGAAGTGGGTGCAGATACCAGGATTATCCAGGTAACTGCACCCCCCTCCCCCCTGAAAGGTGCTGATTGTGGCACCAGAGGGGGGGGGGATCAAATGAGCGGAACTTCCACTTTAGGGTGGAGAACCGCTTTAAATAATGCATTACAATTTACCCAAAAAACCCATTTCGATTTTAGTCGATTAAAATATCCTGGAGATTTTAGAAGACTAAAACAAAAAAAAAAAAAAAAAAAAATCAGATTCCGAATTCAATATACAACTAACACTAAAATGGCATTTTAAAACGAAATCGAAATTTGACGTCAAAATTAACATTGTTAGGTCAAATGCTAAACTCCGATGCAACATACTTACTGTTCAGTTAAGACTGGAAATGAGGAGTATAATTAGCAGTATCGAGAAAGGTATGCCAAATCTATATCATCTGCACACAATCCCTGGAACTCATAAAGAGTGTTGTAGATACTCTTTAAAAATGGATCACTGGTAAGGCACGTCAGAGATAAGATTTTCTTTCCTGCAACCAAAAATCATTGTTGATGGAGGAATCCCTCCTGTGGAGATATTGCGTTCTCCCAGCGGGGGGCACAAGGAGCCATCCCAGCTGGGAGAACACAACGATTACTGTCAGCGGCTATAGCTGCTAGCAATAATCGCATGTCAATCGATGGACCCACTTGGGTACAATCAGCCTGCCCACAGATGGTTCCAATCTCAGCTCGTTCAGCAGGGACCAGCTGAGATTCGAATTATCTATGGCCCACTTTAGATATGAATCTGTGGCAACTATAACAGAACTGTCGCAAACCTGCCTCCTGTGACGTGGCAGAGATGATGTCTAAAGAGGCAGGGTAACGGAAAGTATCAATTATCAGTTCAAGAGAAAACTTCAAAACTTAGACCCCTTTCACACTGGGGTGCTTTGCAGGTGCTATAACACTAAAAATAGCGCCTGCAAAGCGCCCTGAAAGAGCCGCTGCTGTCTCTCCAATGTGAAAGCCCCAAGGGCTTTCACACTGGAGCGATGCGCTAGCAGGATGGTAAAAAAAGTCCTGCAAGCAGCATCCTTTGAGCGGTGTATACACCGCTCCTGCCCATTGAAACCAATGGGGCAGCACGGCTATACCGCCGCCATAGTGCTGCTGCAGGGTTTTAACCCTTTCTTGGCCGCTAGCAGGGGTTAAAAGCGCCCCGCTAGTGGCCGAATAGCGCCGCAAAATTTGTGGTAAAGCGCCGCTAAAAATAGTGCCGCTTTACCCACCGCCCCAGTGTGAAAGGGGCCTTATTTTGTGGCAGAATTGTCTCAAAGATGTGACACAATAATTACACATGCAATGTCCTATTTACCTCCAGTTTCCTTATTACCACAATAATTACACATGCAATGTCCTATTTACCTCCAGTTTCCTTATTACCACAATAATTACACATGCAATGTCCTATTTACCTCCACTTTCCTTATTACCACAAAAATTACACATGCAATGTCCTATTTACCTCCACTTTCCTTATTACCACAAAAATTACACATGCAATGTCCTATTTACCTCCACTTTCCTTATTACTAATATGGCAGGATTTCTTTAAAAAATAAATTTGCAACAATATCGCACATAGCAAGGCCTCATGTACACTGCTGCTGGTAAACAGACGTTCAGAGGCAGTTAGATGCTTTTTTCAGCTAATGTTATTTAACCACTTCAGGACCTCCGTATTGCCAATGTACGTCAACACAATGGCACAGGCAGGCACAATCACGTAGATGTACGTGATTGCCTTCCAGCGGGTGGGGGGTCCGATCTGACCCCCTCCCGCTGGTTACGGCGGTCCGGTTCGCTCCAGGAGCGCTCCGTGATGAGGGGATGGCCGTTCGTTTTCGGCCACCCCCTCTGGATCGCTCCTGGCCAATGAGAAGCTTCCTCCCACTGTGTATTGTTTACACAGGAAGGAGGAAGTGATGTCATTCTCCTCGGGGCGGTCTTTTTGACCGGACTACGAGGAGAAGACTAATAGTAAGTGTGCACCAACACTACACTGACATGTAGGTACACACAGGCACACAAACCCCCCCCCCCCCCCGATCGCCCCCCGCCCCCCCTCCCCCCCCCAGTCACAGTGTCACTGATTGCATTGATCATTTCTTTACTGATCAATGCATTCAGTGTCAGTTGTGACAATAAAAACTGTCAGGACAGTTAGTGTTAGGTCCAGGGTAGCCCCCTATCACCCCCCAATAAAGATTTAACCCCCTGATTGCCCCTAGAGTTAACCCTTTCACCCCCTTTTGCCAGTGTCACTAAGCGATCATTTTTCTGATCGCTGCATGTGTCGCTAGGTAGCTAGTTATTTTTTTAGGTTCACCGCCAGGTTTTTATATCTCTAGGTACCCCGATATACTACCCAATAATGGTTTTAACCCCCTGATTGCCGCTAGTTAACCCTTTCACCCCCTTTTGCCAGTGTCACTAAGCGATCGTTTTTCTGATCGCTGCATTAGTGTCGCTACAGTCGCTAGTTATTTTTTTAGGTTCACCGCCAGGTTTTTATAGCGCTAGGTACCCCGATATACTACCCAATAATGGTTTTAACCCCCTGATTGCTGCTAGTTAACCCTTTCACCAGCGATCACAGTATAAGTGTCACTGGTGACGCTGGTTAGCCAGTTAGTTATTTAGGTTCCCCGTCAGGTTTTTATATAGCGCCAGGGACCCCCATATACTACCTAATAAAAATTTGAACCCCCTGATTGCCCCTAGTTAACCCTTTCACCACTGATCACCGTATAAGTGTTACGGGTGACTCTGGTTAGTTTGTTTTTTATAGCATCAGGGCACCCACCATTTATTACCCAATAAAGGTTTAACCCCCTGATCACCCGGCGGGTGATATCAATTAGGTTTTAGGGTCAGGGTCTGCGTCGCCCCAGGCAGCGCTAGGTTAGTGCCAGTACCGCTAACACCCACACGCAAAGCATACACCTCCCGTAGTGGTATAGAATCTGAACAGATCAATATCTGATCTGATCAGATCTATACTAGCGTCCCCAGCAGTTTAGGGTTCCAAAAAAACGCATTGTTAGCGGGATCAGCCCAAATACCTGCTAGCACCTGCGTTTTGCCCCTCTGCCCAGCCCACCCAAGTGCAGTATCGATCGATCACTGTCACTTACAAAACACTAAACACATAACTGCAGCGATCGCAGAGTCAGGCCTGATCCCTGCCATCGCTAACAGGTTTTTTGGTAGCATTTTATATTCAAATCCGGAAGGCAGTGCTTGGTTTTCGGGGTCCCGTACGTGGCTAGGCTCCCAAAAAGTCCCCCACATGTGGTATCCCCGTACTCGGGAGAAGCAGCAGAATTTATTTTGGGGTGTAATTTGACTTCTGCCCATAGCATGTGTGAGCAATATATCATTTAGTGACAACTTTGTGCAAAAAAAAAAAAAGTTTGTAATATTCCCGCAACTTTTGGCAAAATATAAAATATTCCATGGACTCAACATGCCTCTCAGTAAATAGCTTGGGGTGTCTACTTTCCAAAATGGGGTCATTTGGGGGGGTTTTGTGCTATTTTGGCATTTTATGGCCTTCGAAACTGTGATAGGTAGTGAGGAGTTAAATCAAAAATTTGCACCCTTAGAAATCCTGAAGGTGGTGATTGGTTTTCGGGGTGCCGTGCGCGACTAGACTCTCAAAAAGTCCCACACATGTGGTATCCCCGCACTCAGGAGAAGCAGCAGAATGTATTTTGGGGTGTCATTTCACATATGCCCATAGCATGTGTGAGCAATATATCATTTAGTGACAACTTGGTGCAAAAAAAAAAAAAAAGTTTGTAATATTCCCGCAACTTGTGGCAAAATATAAAATATTCCATGGACTCAACATGCCTCTCAGTAAATAGCTTGGGGTGTCTACTTTCCAAAATGGGGTCATTTTGGGGGGTTTTGTGCTATTTTGGCATTTTATGGCCTTCGAAACTGTGATAGGTAGTGAGGAGTTAAATCAAAAATTTGCACCCTTAGAAATCCTGAAGGTGGTGATTGGTTTTCGGGGTGCCGTGCGCGACTAGACTCTCAAAAAGTCCCACACATGTGGTATCCCCATACTCGGGAGAAGTAGCGGAATATATTTTGGGGTGCAATTCCACATATAACCATGGCATGTGTGAGCAATATATCATTTAGTGACAACTTTTTGTAAAAATTTTTTTTTTTTTTTTTTTTTTTTGTCATTATTCAATCCCCAAAAAAAAAAAATATTCAATGGGCTCAACATACCCATCAGCAATTTCCTTGGGGTGTCTACTTTCCAAAATGGGGTCATTTGGGGGGGATTTGTACTGCCCTGCCATTTTAGCACCTCAAGAAATGAGATCGGCAGTCATAAATTAAAAGCTGTGTAAATTCCAGAAAATGTACTCTAGTTTGTAGACGCTATAACTTTTGCGCAAACCAAAAAATATACGCTTATTGACATTTTTTTTACTAAAGACATGTGGCTGAATAAATTTTGCCCTCAATGTATGACTAAAATTTAGTTTATTCGATTTTTCTTATAACAAAAAGAAAAAAATATCTTTTTTTTTCAAAATTTTCGCTCTTTTTCCATTTATATCGCAAAAAAAAATAAAAAATCGCAGAGGCAATCAAATACCATCAAAAGAAAGCTCTATTTGTGGGAAGAAAAGGACGCAAATTTCGTTTGGGTGCAATATTGCATGACCGCGCAATTACCAGTTAAAGCAGCGCAGTGCGAAATTGCAAAAAGACCTCTGGTTTATTGGTCCGGAGCTGAAGTGGTTAATGTGTACATGTACACAGGTTTGTTTTTAGGCAGTGGAGTTTAGAGGCCTTTTTTGGAAAGCAAAAAAAAAAAAAAAAAGAAGAGTACAGACGCTGAGTTTAGAGGCATTTCAAGTGCCAAATGCTTCTAAACGCGGTAACTCACGTTTCGTTTACAGGGGTTTTTTGCCTATTTTTTTAAAAACGTGGGTTACTATCTGTGAAGTTAAATCATTCAGGAGAGGTTGTGAAAACATCCCGTGTACATTAAGCCTAAAAGTTTGCTAAAGAGGAACTACTGGAATTTGAAGTGTCAGTACTAAATAAAAACGTTGAAGGATTTCCATGAATTATGTTCAAGTCTTCCAACTACATACACACCACCAGAAATATGACAAATATACCTTTTTTACTTGCCCCCAGAGTGTGCAAACTTTTACAAATTTGACCAAAAAAATATAAAAGACTGCTATCCCGAAGATAAAGATCACACACACACATATACAATAATATATATATTCCCCATATAAGAGCCCATCAGCAGGTACCGCAGACTTGATGTCCGCCGAGCATTCGGTACAGAGGCATAACAGCAGTCTGCCTACGTAAACAAGGCAGATGGCCGTTCTGTCAGTAGGGAAGGCATGGATCCTGTGTTCCTGCAAAACAGGGACAAGGATCCATGTCTTCCCCTAGTAAAAATATCTCCCACAAAGTACACAGTTAACCCTTTGATCGCCCCTGATGTTAAACCCCTTCCCAGCCAGTGTGATTAGTACAGTGACGGTGCATATTTTTAGCAATGGTTACTCTATTAGTGTGCCATTACAGAAATTCTGTAAGGTGAATTTACACTTAACCCCCCTTCCCTTTGCACCTTGTCCCGCTAACCTGGAGTCTGGTGATCCTCCACACTGACAGATTGTATCGCCGCTGTGCTGGTCCAGGGTTTTGAAATCCCCATGACTTTCTCTCCTCTTCGCATGCGGTGACAGGACGGGCTACGCAGGTTCTGATTGGACGGCGCCGACCAAATGGAATGCTCCTAAACGTACCTTCTGACGAGGTGGGGTGAGGAGGGGGTCCTGTGTAAGTCCACCGTACAGATTTTTCTGTAAAGGTGAACTTACCCTTTAAAAACTTAAAAAAGGAAACTAATTCAGCTACAACATTGAAGGGCTGCATTTAGATATTCTTTTATCCTCACTCCAATGGTAACATGACTGCTCCTAATCTCAGGATCCTCTGCACTGGCAGGCCTGTGAGCCAGCAACTCTTTGCGATATACGTCCCCCTCCTGTTCCACATCTGTGTCAATGATATCACTACTATGTATTCTTATTCTGAATGTGTACAAATTATATCATTTTCTATCTGTCTTAATGATGTCACTTCTCTGCACTACTATTTCTCACTTCTATTAATGATGTCACTTTTCATCACTGCTATATTAAAGTAGAATTATAGGCACAACTTTTTTTTTTTTTCATTTCAGATCAAGTAAGGGAGGTTTATAAACCCCAGTAAGGTTTATTTTTGCCATCTTTATACTTTTGGGGAGATTTCCCTTCACTTCCTGTCCCACAGCCAAACAGGAAGTGAGAGGAAATCTCCGCACATTAAGAGAATCAGAACTAGTGTCCCCTTTGGAATATTTTCCTTCTATTACTTTTCTGGAGACAACCCAAAAAATATTATTTTCTTTTACTTTCGCTTTCAATTAAAATGGTAAAAAAGGGCAAATAGAGAGGATAAATCTCCTGAACAGCAACAATTATATCTGACAGGGGTTCTAATCCATCTCCCCTCTATCCAAATCTAAAAAAAAAAAAATTTAAAAAAATAAAATACCGTTATACTTTACCAATGTCACTACTCTGCACTGCTATTCCCATATTAATGATGTCACTACTCTGCACTGCTATTCCCCATAAGAATTATGTCACTACTCTGCTATTCCCTATATTAACGATGTCACGTCTCTACATTGCAATTCCCATATTGATGATGTCATTACTCTACACTGCTATTCCACATCTGTGTGAACGATGACAGTTTTCTGTACTACTATTTCCCATTTGAATTAATGATGTCGCTGAAAACCAAGAAAGAAAAAAAAAAAAAAAAAAGACAAGAGTGACAGGGAAGGATCTCCAGCACACAGCCTGCGATTCGCAGTCTCAGCTCTGTTCATGTGTGCTGTGTGGAGGGGGTGTGTCCCTTCCCTCCAATCAGCTCTCTTCTTTGACCTCTGCACAGTGAAACTTCAGCTCTCCGCCCCCTTTTTGCTGAACTCTCAACCCACCTTGATGAATTCTAGACTTTGAACAAATATAGCAAAGAGAAGACTGCAGATAAACAGGTACAACTTACACAGATATGAAGCAAATCCTCCTGCATATCACCTGAGGCCAGGCACCTCACTGGGTATATGTGAAGGTTTACAACCACTTTAAAATGAAGAAAAGCTGACCATTGTAAGCACCTCTGTAAGTGTTAAATGTTTGTCTCATCCTCTAAGGCTGCTTTCACATTGTTCCGTACTAAAAACACATATGCATTTTTGCCGTTTATTGGTTGTCTGACACCAGCCTGCATCTTGTGCAAAAAAAAAAAAAAAAAAGAAAAAAAACGCAACTACCGGTGTTCTTTTGATATGTTTTCTATTAATTTCAATAGGAAGGTGCTTTTTTTTTTTTTTTTTTTTACCACGTGAAACATGCACCGAAAAATGCAGCATGCGGGACATTTAAAAATGCAACTGACCGGTGTGCAGCCTTACATATGATTTAATGGTCATGCATTTATCTTCTGATTTAGTAAGGCAAAAAAACGGAGGGAAAAATGATCAGCACGAGAGGGCCCTAAGCCCTCGTTCACATAGAGCCCATGTTCACACTGACAGTGGGACTGAATTCTAAACATGTACAATTTCATACCCGCATGTCAGTCCAACTTCGGGGGTAATTTCAGAGATATCTGTGCAGGTTGCAGCACAGATGTCTATACAAATTGCACACCTGAAATCGCCAAAAAGTAGTACAGAAAATACTTTTGGGAATTGGTGCGGCGCCACAAAGCCAGCGCCGCACCGATCCGGACGGTGCCATTGTCAGCAATGTTCGTCAATTTGGCATGTGAGTTGACATGTCAAATCGCATGCCAAAATGGATCAATGTGAACCTAGGCTCAATGCAGCTTTGAAATTGAGCGACATCTGAAATCGCACGATTTCAAAGCTGCTTGTCAGTGCAATGTGGAAGACATCGGTGTGGCTTCATGCACAGATGTCTATGCAAGTCGCACCCAAAATCGCGAATAGTGCAGGAACTACTTTTTCACATCGATGCGGCACCGCAAAGTTGGTGTTGCACCGATTTGAACATGGTCATTGCCAACAGGGTGCGACTTGTCATGCGATTTGACCTGTCAAATCGCATGACAGGTCTCTCCAATGTGAACGAGGATCAATTGTTACATTTGCAGGAAAGCTTGTTCCATTGAAAAAAACAAAAAAAAACAAACAGACTTACTGGCCGGATCGTCAGATGAAAATAAAACAAATCTTAAAAAAAAAAGAAAAAAAAAAAAAGAAAAATGAATGCAGCCACCACATCTAAGAATTGGAAAGCTGCAATCTAATAAAAATTTACTTTGGGTTTAACCCCTTCAGATCCACGCTATAGCTGAATGATGGCTACAGCGCCGATCTGCTTTGCCGGGAGGGCGTCAATAGACGTCCTACACTTTGCATACTCGCCACGCCCCCCTGAAGGGCGCGCGCTGTGATCACCCAAGTCAATGACACTCGGGTTATTACAGATCAGAGTAAGGGGTCTATACCGACCCCTTACCACGTGATCAGCTGTCAGCCAATGACAGCTGATCACGTGATGTAAACAGAAGATCGATAATTGTTTTTGTTTTTTTCCTTCTCACGCTTACAGCGTGAGGAGAAAGAAAAGCCGATCACTGGCTTCTGTTGAAGGGACACGGGTCCCAAAGAGGCAAAGCCACCTCATATGTGTGCGCACCAGTACCGTCTACCAGTGCTCACCAGTACATCAGTGCCACCTATCAATGCCCACAAATGCCACCTATCAATTCCCACCAGTGGTGCCAATCAGTGCCACCTAGCAGTGCTGCCTATCAGTGTCACCTACCAGTGCCAATCAGTGCCCATCACTGCCACTTCATCAGTGCCCATCAGTGGAGACTCATCAGCGTACATCAATGAAGGAGAAAAATTACCCATTTGCAAAATTTATTAACAAAATATAATAAGATTTGTATTTTTTTTTTTTTTTTTTTAACAAAAAATAAAAACCGCAGAGGTGACCAAATACCACCAAAGGAAAGCTCTATTTGTGGGGAACAAATGATAACAATTTCATTTGGGTATATAGTGTTGTGTGACGGCGCAATTGTTATTCAAAGAGTGACAGAGCTAAAAGCTGAAAATTGGTCTGGGCAGGAGGGGGATTTAGGTGCCCAGTAAGCAAGTGGTAAATACTGCTACACAATCAGATCGCACAATCTCCATCATCTAAAGGCAGGTCCTTGCATGACCTACCGGGTAGATCTAAAGAACATTATACAATTGGGTTGCACAGCATACATATAGCTTTGGATTGTAAGCTCTTGATGTGAATATACAGCTGTAATACATAAAACTTCAACAATTGTGCATGCCTTGTGTACAGAACACACATTGGGATGTGTTTGGAGCTGCTGATCTCCCCTTAGTAAAGGTTAGTGGGCAGACACAGATGACAGAGGACCCTGGCAGGGTACTTCATATGTCACCCTCCCCCAACACCTGGAGATGTGACATGGTCTTGTCATGTGGGTTACAGACAGACACCAGCTGCTATCACACACAGAGGCCATGCCATGTGGATAGAGGTGGCTGTGTGCAGAGCAGGGTGCAGACTTACCTCCAGCAGATGAAGTTTGTTGGTGGGAAGTGATGACAGGCCAGGGATGTCCCTCCAGCACAAGCAGCAGCTGCCCCCTTCCTCGCAGGCCTTTTGTGGCAGGAAGGTAAATAAATGAAAAGACAAAGAGCAATAAAGCCTGCCCCTGTTTTATTGCTTCCCTTTCATTCTTGTTATTGTTTTGTTTGCTGGATGTTGTTGTTGTTGTTCTTGCAGCAGCAGCTGCCCCTCCTTAGGCTCCTCTGGGCAGGCAGTGGGGGGTTGCTCTTGTCTTCTGCTCTGTGTCTGGATGCATAAGGGCAACGCTTGACCAGCGAGTGCCCAGGGAACCTGTGTGAGGGGCCCCCCGGGGGTCCCTTTTACCTGAGAAGATAAGGGGTCAGCTTCTGCACTTAGCTGGCTCAGGCCTGTGTGCTTGCTAGTAGATTTCCCAGCTCCCCCTGCCTTCTCTCTTCTCAGTGGCTGTTTTCCTTCCCTGGGCTCCAGAGCCAGATCATGGAGTTTCCTGTTGCGCATGCGCCGTCGGGCAGCCCTGGGGATTCCGTGCCCACATTGCACAAGCCTGCGCTACGGGAGCCGAGATGACAGCGCGGCGGCCATCTTGGTTGTGGGCAAGCAGATACGTCGCCGTTTCAAAACGGCTTTTGGTTGCACCCCCCTCCCGAGGCGTTCGTGCGAGGCAATAAAATAACAGGCGTATGGTGGTGTTGCGATTTTTTAGGATCGTTAAGCCGTTGGGGGAATGTTTTCTGAGCCCTCAGGCCCCGTGTATGGGTTTGCAGGGAGCTGAGCGTTCACAAGATGGCTGGTTACATAGACATGTTTTACAAATGTGTAGGGTTCGTGGCATGAAAAACATGTATGATATATGGGGGGGGGGGGGGGAGTGACAGGCGGGAGAACGTCTGCTCAGCTCTGGAGCCAACCAAACATGGAGCAGCGCGGGCTGTGCGGGCTTTATGAGGAGCCCAGTCACATCTGATCCATCATTCCTGTCAGAGAGACACAGGGAGGTGGGAGAGGTGCCTGCCACTGTTCAGCACAAATAATGAAATATGTCAATAAAAAAAAAATCATTGATATAACTATTTATTCTTACTGGATAGAATTCAATAAAAAGTGAAAAAAAAATGCCAGTTTTGTGCACACTTACCAGAAATTTTGTGTTACAATGAGTGGCCAAAAACACATCAAACACCAATTGGCCTTGATATATCCACTGCAGTGTCCTGGTACAGTACACTCATGAAAAGTACATGGACACTGCCATTCCGTTACTTTACTCCCTTTACTTCACTGTGCCCATCAAACACAGCTACCTGTGCCCATCATATGCAGCCACTTGTGCCCGTCAAATGCAGCTACTTGTGCCCATCATACACAGCCACTTGTGCCCATCATATGCAGTTACTTGTACCCATCAAATCCAGCCACTTGTACCCATCAAATCTAGCCACTTGTGCCCATCATATGCAGCCACTTGTACCCATCATATGCAGCCACTGTGCCCATCGACCCCCCCTCCACTCGCGGGGCTCGCGACTCTGGCAGCACCTGTCCCCCAACCTCCCCCCCCCCCCCCCCGTGCGTGGCTCTGACAATGTGGCACTTACCGCGACCTCCGCTACCAGCATGTATCTCCGAGTCCTCCGCTCCTCTTCCTAAGCACCAGGCATCAAATAAGGTGGCCTGGCGTTTTGGCCAATCAGGAAACAGGTCTGACACCCTGCCTCCTGATTGGCGGGGAGGAAGGTTAGTGTGAAAATAGCGAAAATTTATTTGCTATCGTCACACAATTGGGTAGGATCAGGGTGCACTCTCTGCGCCCCGAGCCCACCCTATTTTGAAGCCTATTAGAGCCTCTGGCTCTAATCAGGTGTTTCAAAAAGAACCACCCCCTCCCGCTCTTGCGTGCACAGGGCATGGACCGTCAATGCTTCTATTTAGGCTTTGAAGACACTTTGAAGCACCACTAAAACTACATGTGGTATCATTTTTGAAGCAAAGCCAAAGCAAAAGCAAGGTGTAAACAGGACTGTAAGCTAACTATTTTATTTAGTGACAGGAACTTTGACTGGCGTTCAGAGAGCTTTAACAAAGCCTGTCGAGGCCTTGTTTTGAAGCAAGTGCAAACTAGCCGTTAATGTGTGTTGAAGCCTAAGTAGGTGTAAATTAGCCCTTACAGTCCTGTTTACACCTTGCTTTTGCTTTGCTTTGCTTCGGCTTCACTTCAAAAATGATACCCCAAGCTATGCAGTGGAATAACGTCCTTACAGGATGTCTCCAATTTACAAGCCGACCTCAATGCTCTGTCTAATTGGGCGACTATGTGGCAGATGAGGTTTAACCATCCGACATCCGCACTATGGCCGAATGACGGTCTCCCCTGTGCACGCTCCCTGCGTGCACCCTGCAGGGATCACCGAGTCACTGAGACTCGGGTGATCACCGATCTGAGTAAGGGGCCGGTCCCGTGATCAGCCGTCAGCCAATGACAGCTGATCACATGATCAAAACAAAAGTTCAGTGATCGGTTTTCTTTTCTCCTCACGCTGACAGCGGAGGAGAAAAAAAAAGCCAATCACCAGCTCAGCTTAAAGTGACAACGGTCCCAAAACGAAGAGGCAATTATGCCTCATAAATTGAACCTGAAAGTTCCCACAAGTGCCACCTTTCAATGCCCACAAGTGCCACCTATCTGCCTACAAGTGCCACCTATCTATGCCCATGAGTGCTACCTATCAGTGCCCACCAATGGTGGCAATCAGTGCCACATAGAAGTGCTGCCGATCAGTGTAACCGTTCAGTGCCCATCACTGCCACCCATCAGTGCCCATCACTGCCAACCATCCGTGCCCATCACTGACACCTATCAGTGCCCATCACTGCTGCCTCATCAGCGTACATCAATGATGGACAGAAATTACCAGTTTTAAAATTTTATAACAAAATGTTAAAAAAAGTTGTTTTTTTTTTTTAAATGGTCTTTTTACATTTTTTTTAACAAAAACTAAAAATCACAGAGGTGTTTAAATACCACCAAAAGAAAGCTCTATTTGGGGGGAAAAAATTATAAAAATTTCATTTGGGTACAGTGTTGTATGACCGCGCAATTGTCATTCAAACTGTGACAGCGCTGAAAGCTGAAAATTGGTCTGGATAGGAGGGGGGTTTAAGTGCCCAGTAAGCAAGTGGTTAATGTTGAGAAATGTAAAGTTTTGCACTTGGGGGCTAAGAATATGCATGCATCATACATTATAGGGGGAGTACAACTGGGGGGATCCATAGTGGAAAAGGATCTGGGGGTTTTGGTGGATCATAAGCTCAATAATAGCATGCAATGCCAAGCTGCGGTTTCCAAAGCGAGCAAAGTCCTTTCTTGCATTAAGAGAGGTATGGACTCCAGAGGGAGAGATATCATTTTGCCCCTGTTCAAATCGTTAGACCTCCTTTGCAATATGCAGTTCAGTTTTGGGCACCATTTCTTAAAAAGGATATTGGGGAACTGGAGAAAGCGCAGAGAAGGGCAACCAAACTGATAAGAGGCATGGAGGAGCTCAGCTATGGGGAAAGATTTGAGGAACTGAATTTATTCACTCTTGATAAGAGGAGATTAAGGGGGGATATGATCAACATGTACAAATATATAAGGGGTCCATATACTGAACTTGATGTTGAGTTATTCACTTTACAGTCAACAAAGAGGACAAAGGGGCACTCTTTACGTCTAGAGATAAAGAGATTTCATCTCCAGATACGGAAAGGTTTCTTCACAGTAAGAGCTGTGAAAATGTGGAATAGATTCCCTGCAGATGTGGTTCTGTTCAGCTCAGTAGATTGCTTTAAGAAATGCCTGGATTGTTTCCTAAGTGTACATAATATTACTGGGTATTAACATTTACAGGTAAAGTTGATCCGGGGAAAATCCGATTGCCTCTCGGGCGATCAGGAAGGAATTTTTTCCCCTGCTTTAGCAAATTGGATCATGCTCTGCTGGGGTTTTTCACCTTCCTCTGGATCAACTGTGGGTATATGTCATTGTATGATACTATTATTATTTTTTTATTTTTTTTGGTGGTTGACCAATGGACTTGTGTATTTTTTCAACCTGACTAACTATGTAACTATGTAGCTTTATTGGTGCTTCAAAGTGTCTACAAAGCCTCCATAAAAGTCTATGGCAAAGCTCGCTTGAAGCCCCACTGAAGCCCCACAGAAGCCCCACAAAGGACTGTAAACTAACCATTTTATTTAATCACAGGAGTTTTGACTGGCATTCAGAGAGCTTTAACAAAGCGTGTCCGAAACCTTGTTTTGAAGCAAGTGTAAACTAGCCCTAAGGGTGAATTCACACCACATGTGGTGACAGACGGATTACAGCATCTGTCATCACATGGACACACATGAAGCAATTGTTTGCTATGTGTCCTATTCACACAGCAATGCCGCATGCTGCGATAAAAGTCTGGATTATCGCAGCACACTGTGCCAAATCCCATAGCAATGTACAGCAGCACTGCGCATCTCACTGCTGTACGTTGCCGTGAATGAAATGTACGTTTTGTATACTTCAAATAAAGTTGGTACAATAAAAGGAGCTGTGTGATGCACTAAATTGCACACCACACTGCCCCTACCGCAGTCGACAACAGAGAACCGTAGCAGTGGGGAATTGCTGCGGCAGCTCTCGACAGCAGTGTGAATACAGCCTAAATATTGTGCATGGCCCCATTCATTTGAAAGGTTCACACCGTGTGGGCGATACCACCCACCGAGTGCAGCGTGGGGTATAATTCCTGCTGCGGCCACAGCATGTGTACAACGCTGGCCGCTGCCCTTGCAGTGAAAGGGGGAGACGGTGAGAGGTGGTGAAAACACAGATCAACCGCATGTTTTACTGACCTCCAATTACAGGTGTAAACAAGTTCTTAAAGCGGCATTAAACCTTCAGGGTCATAGAGCATGCGACTGGAACCCACCCAGGTGTGTTGCAACTGCGAATGAATATTTGCTGTTGCAACACTGATTCTCCTCCTGGAAAATCAGGGAGAAGGTATGAAACTCATTTCTCAATTGGCCAAAACATCAGGTGAATCCTATTGGATGCCTAGCACCAGGAGGAGCAGAGCGGGGACGCACCGGAGAGGACATCGGAGCAGCCTTCCCTGAGCCCGCCGCACTTAAGGACTGGGCTAGAAGATGGCCGCATCAGCTCCGCCTGCTGCTCTCACCACCCGCATCCAGGGTAAGGACAGCGAGTGGTCGGGGGTTTGCTGGGGATGTTAGTGCCGTGCCATGCCATGGGGGGGTAGGAGAGGGTTGTGCTAGTGCCGCTCCACCGGCGGGCCAGGGGGGTTGTTTGCTGCCCCCCCAACAAAAAAAAACACCAGCCGCCACTGGTTTTACCATGCGGTAAAGCGTCTGTCACCGTACATAGTATGACTTGGCCCTTAGGGTAGATTAAGACATGCTTTTAAATCTCCAGTTCCTCCGAATGTTCGGGTTACGCTTCACAGGCTACTGACAGTGAATGAGGAAGGGATGCAACACCTCCTCACCACCTGTTTTAAAGCAGAATCAATTCTGCATCAATTTAACAGTTTCAAAAATCTGTGTCAGGAATGTAACTGTCACATTGGTTGTGCTCTCAACTAGGGATGAGCTTCGTGTTCAAGTCAAACCCATGTTCGACTTGAACATCGTCTGTTCGCCCGTACGGCGAATTCCGAACGTTATGGGCCGTTCGTGCCAAATTTGAATGACGCTTCATGCCCCATAATTCACTACAGCATCACAGTGCGTTGCTGGCTGATGATTGGCCAAGCATGCACTATGATGCGCATGCTTGACCAATCACAGTGCCGTCTGTCTAGCTAGCCGTAATTGGCCAAAGCCAGGGTGGCTTTGGCCAGTTATGGCTCAGAGGGTTTAGTACACGCGCCACACTATATAAGGCCGCCTGGAAGTCGGCCTTGTCTAGTGTGTTCCGGCGTGGTGATAGAGAGAGAGAGAGAGACAGTGTAATTTCATTTCATTTGAGTTAGATAGAGCAAGCAGGAGGCTAGTCAGTTAGCTGCAGTCAGTGTATTGTGTAAATATATGCATCCTAGGTGTTGTGTATGTGTGTGTGTGTGTGTGTGTGTGTGTGTGTGTGTGTGTGTGTGTGTGTGTGTGTGTGTGTGTGTGTGTGTATGTATATATATACCAACTGTGATTGCTATAGCTGCCTATATATATATATATATATATATATATATATATATATATATATATATATATATATATAGGCAGCTGTAGCAATCACAGTTGGTGTATTGTGTCATCTCCACAGTGTGCACCTAAAGCTACCCAAATTGCTGGTGTTCTGCTGATCCTATCCGCAGGCAGCTGCAGTAATTACAGTTGGTGTACTGTTTACTCTGCACAGTGGGCACCTAAAGCTACCCCAATTGCTGGTGTTCTGCTGATCCTATACTGCAGGCAGCTGCAGTAATTACAGTTGGTGTACTGTGTACTCTGGACAGTGTGCACTTAAAGCTATCCCAATTGCTGGTGTTCTTCTGACCCTATACCACAGGCAGGCAGCTGCAGTAATTACAGTTGGTGTACTGTGTACTCTGCACAGTGTGCACTTAAAGATACCCCAATTGCTGGTGTTCTTCTGATCCTATACCACAGGCAGGCAGCTGCAGTAATTACAGTTGGTGTACTATGTACTCTGCACAGTGTGCACATAAAGCTACCCCAATTGGTGGTGTTCTCATACTAATAATACTACAGGCAGGCAGTTGATTCTGCTAGCTGCAGTATAATCAGTATATACGTCCCAGCTTTGTGCAGCTACATTTCCCTGCAGGCCATTAGTATGTCTGGAAGGCCAACAAGGCGAGGCAGACAACACATAAAAGAGGGCAAGCAGGCTCTGTGTCTAGAGGCAACAGTGCTGGTCGTGGACACGGTGCATCCTCATCAGCACGTGGCCATGGGAAACGCTTGTCCTTTTTTTCGGCAGCTGGCCGTGTTGAGCCGCAACATGCCACAGACTTGGTAGAGTGGGTGACCAAGCCGTCCTCATCCTTCTCATCCTCTCTCACCCAGGCTCAGCGTACTTTGTCTGGCAAAGCAGCTGCCAACGTGGCTTCTTTCCTCGACTCAATGGCATCAGTTACTCTTTCCCTAGCCCCACCATGTCCTCTCAAGGAGTCCCCCAAACTATTTGAGCACAGTGTTGGGTACATGCTCCAGGAGGATGCCCAGCGTTTTGAAGGCTCTGATGATGATACCCAGCTAGAGGAAGGAAGTAACGTGAGCCCAGAGAGAGGGGATGCCCAAGGACAGCAGTCATGTTCCCCCAGCTGCAGCATACTGCCAGGTTTGCTCCAATGATGAGGAGGGAGGGGTTGATGAGGTCACTGACTCCACATGGGTGCCTGATAGAAGAGAGGAGGAGGAGGCACATCTCCAATGAGGCAGGGTGCCCTCCAGGGTCCATCGTAAGGGCAGCACACCGACTGCATCACACCGCAGAGCTTCGCATGTGCAGGGCCCTGCCTCTGCGCTTTATTCCAAAAGTTTTTTGTTGTGGGCCTTTTTTGAGATGAGTGCATCAGATCGCACCGCTGCTATTTGCAACATATGTCTCAAGCATATCTCGCGTGGCCAAAACATCAGCCTCTTGGGCCCCACATGCTTGACCAGACATATGTCGACCTGCCATAGTTCATTGGCAAGCTTACCTAAAAGACCCACAGCAAAGAAGAAAGTGGACCTCTCCTTGCTCCTCATCAGCTGGGATCTCTAACTCCACTATACTTTCACTCCTCTCTGAAACCTGCACTGAGAGGAATGAAGGTATAGAATTAAGTGTGTCACAGCCAAGTACTTGCGGGCAATCTGCTATCGGTACACCGATGTCTGATGCGTTCATATTACCGCTGACTCATGGTCCAGCAGGCATGTATAGGGACATTACCTATCTTTCACGGCGCATTGGGTGACTCTGCTGGCAGCTGGGAAGGATGCAGGACAAGTTGCAGTAGTGTTGGAGGTTGTTCTGCCACCACGCCTCCAAAATGCTACTACTGGTGAGTGTGACACACCTCTCTCCTCCACCCCCTCTTCTTCTTCTTCCTCCATGGCCTCTTCCTCTGCTTTGTCCTCAGAACCAGCGGTGCTCCGTAGGCATTCAAAGGACTACGCAAGTACGCAGCCAAAAAGATGCCATGCAGTGCTTGCCCTGGTGTGCTTGGGGGACAGGAGCCACACTGGGGCAGATATTCTGTCAGCTCTGCAGGGGCAGGCTGAGAGGTGGTTGACGCCAGGCCAGCTTAAGCCAGCAATGGTGGTTTGCGACAATGGCACTAACCTCCTCTCCGCCCTCCGACAGGGCCAACTGACCCATGTGCTCACATCCTTAACTTGGTGATGCAGCAGTTCTTGGGCAGGTACCCGGGCTTACAGGATGTCCTGAGGCAGGCCAGGAAAGTCTGTGTGCATTTCTGCCAGTCAAATAATGCCAGTGCTCGGCTGGTTGACCTCCAAAAGGAATTTAACCTGCCCAAGAACTGCCTAATCTATGACATGCCCACCAGGTGGAACTCAACGTTGGCCATGCTGCAGTGGCTGCACATGCAGCAGAGGGCCATCAATGAGTACCTGTGCCACTACGGTACCAGGACAGGGTCAGGGGAGCCTGTTTTTTTTTACCCACACCAGTGGGCCATGATATATATATATATATATAGGCAGGCATGCACTGTCCTGTCACCATTTGAGGAGGCCACGAGGATAGTGAGCAGTGACAGTGCATGCATCAGTGACACTGTCCCTCTTGTCCACCTGTTGGAGCACACACTGCATGGAATAATGGACAGGGCACTTAAGGCAGAACAGAGGCAGGAAGAGGAAGACTTCCTTACCTCTCAAGGCTCCCTTTATCCAGACAGTGTTCCTGCTGGCCCGCCCATCACACAGGAAGAGGACGAGGAGTAGGAGGATTGTGTCAGCATAGGTGGAGCCTGGCACTCAGCATCAGCAGCAGTCTTTTAGGGATCATTTACAATCCCAAGAAACCCGTGGATTTGTACGTGGCTGGTAGGAGGTGGCTGCGGATAATTTCGTCCTTAGTGACCCAGAGGACTCCGGACCGAATGCCTCAGCTAACCTATGCTGTATGGCCTCGATGATCCTGCAAAGCCTGTGGAAGGATCCTCGTATTCGTCGGATCAAGGAGATGGATCATTACTGGCTGGCAACCCTCCTTGATCCACATTACAAGGGTAAGGTTGCAGACCTTATCTTGCCGTCGCAGAGGGAGCAGAGGATATAACATCTTCAGGAGGCCTTGCAGAAAGGTCTCTGCAACTCGTTCCCAGAGACTGGGAGGTTACAAATTCCTGGTCCTGGACAACGTGTTGCTGAGGCTTCGGTCAGTAACAGAAGGAGCGGTGGAGAAGGTGGCCGTCTGACCGAAGCGTTCAGACAATTTTCAGACAAGATCAGACTTGGACACCTTTCCCACCGAAAATCCTCTGGGCTACTGGGTCTTAAGGATGGATCACTGTCCAGAACTTGCACAGTATGCAATTGAGCTACTGGCCTGTCCTGCATCCAGCGTTCTTTCGGAACACATGTTCAGTGCTGCTGGAGGCTTTGTAACAGATCACAGGGTGCGCCTGTCCACCGAGTTGGTTGCTCGACTGGCCTTCATAAAATGAATCAGTCTTGGATCGCCACCAGCTACCAAGCACCTGATGCTGATGCAACCGAATAATTTTTTTTTAAATGTCAGATCCCTTCAAGACTGCCTATGCTGATGCTGAGTGACTATCCAGTTATGCCAACTGATTATCCTCATCCTCCTCAATGATCATGCTGATAGCTTGTAAGAACATTTTTGGTTCTGGGCCGCCACCAGTGGCCAAGGTCCAATTTTTCAGCCCCTGTCTACCAGGGGCAGGTAATTAGAATTTTTGATGCAATACTTTGCAGCAGGGCTCATTCCTGCACTCCAACTACAGTATCTGTGAGGGGTTGCAGTGTTGTGGCACCAGCACCAGTGCCTAACGCCCAATTTTTCAGCCCCTGTTTAACAGGGGTGTGTAATTACAACTTTTGATGCAATACTTTGCAGCAGGGCTCATTCCTGCACTCCAACTGGAGTTTCTGTGAGATGTTGCAGTGTTGTGGCACCATTGCCTATGGCCAACATTTTCTTCCCCCGTTCAACAAGGAAATGTAATTACTATTCTTGATCTAATATTTCACAGCAGGGCCCATTCCTGTGCCCACCAAGAGTAACTGTGAGGGCTTACAGTGTTGTGGCACCAGCACCACCACCACCATCAAAGGCCCAATTTTTCTACCACTGTTCAACAATGGCATGTAATTACACATCTTGATATAATAGTTCACAGCAGGGCGTTCCAGCGCCCACCAAGAGTCACTTTGAGGGCTTACAGTGTTGTGGCAACACCATCACCTCAGGCCCAAATTTCTGCAGAGCATATAGGGCAGGCCCCTATTTTCAAACATCCAACTTACATCCAACGACTCCTACTTGCAAATGGAAGGAGACAACAGGAAGTGAGATGAAATCTACCCTTAGGAAGGGAAATTCTCTCTTGTAAGAGTTGATATAGGAAAAGCGTGTCTCCTCTCCACTGATGCTTTATCACCAATCCTTGTTCCACTAAAAACCCCACATTTTCAAAACAAAATAGTCATTGGGACAGAAAGTGAGTTGAAATCTTCTGAAGAGGTGCACAGACAGCAAACAAAATGTTACAGGGGTGATAACCCTCCCTATGTTTTCCAAAAAGCTTAAAAATAGATTTTTTGGCTGGAGCTACACTTTAAAAACGTACCAGTTCAAAATTGCAAACAGATTCTACTTAACAACAAACCTACACAGTTCCTGTCTTGTTTGCAATGCCTGTATACTGCTGTTCAGCGTATATAGGGCCTGGGGGCCCCACGCCTTTCCTTTTTTTAATTTGGGTGTGGGAGTTCCCCTTAATATCCATACAAAACCCAAAGGGCCTGGTAATGGACTCGGGGGGGGGGGGGGGGGGGTACCCATGTCGTTTGTCTCACTGATTTTCATCCATATTGCCGGGACTAGACATTACATTAAAGCCGCAAGCAGTTTTAAATTACTTTTATTCCTTTAAAAATGTAATTTTGTGCAGGGACTGTTCTAAGCATGGGAAACACACGCCACTTTACAGGCATACTATAGACACCCCCCAGGTATAATATTTAAAGGAATATTTCACTTTTTTTCACTTTAAGCATCATTAAAATCAGTGCTCCCGAAAAAACTTCAATTTTTAAAACTTTTTTTTCCATTGATAGATGTCCTCTGTGGCAGGACCCGGGTCCCCAAACCCTTTTAAGGACAATAACTTGCATATTAGCCTTTAAAATTAGCACTTTTGACTTTTGAACGTTTGAGTCCCATAGACTTTAACGGGGGTTCTAAAGTTCATGCAAATTTTCAGTCCGTTCGCAGGTTCTGGTGCGAACTGAACCAGGGGGTGTTCAGCTTTGAAGAGAAAAAAAATCACAATAAAGCGTATATTGATTTGTTTGCACAAAAGTTAAAGCGTTTACAAAATAGGGGATAGGTTTATGACATTTGTATTATTTCATGTTTTTTTTAGTAATGGCAGTGATCTGCAATTTTTTTTGCGGGACTGCGACATTGCGGAAGGAAGATCGGACACGTTTGACACATTTTTGGGACCAGTGACATTTAGCGATCAGAGCTAAAAAAAATAGCCACTGATTACTGTATTCTTCTCACTGGCAGGTAAGGGGTTAACAATAGGGGGTGATCAAGGGGTTAAGTGTGTTGACTGGGACTGTTTCTTACTGTAGGGGGGATGGGTGGGGGTGAGAGCAGATCTCTTTCTAAGAACATGGTCAATGCGTTATGTTTGTCATATAACTAATTTATACAATGGAATATATTGCAGGAAAGGAGATCTATACCAGATGGGGTCCCTACGTGACCGCTACAAGAAAGATCTTAGAGGGTTGTTCCGGACGTTTTTGTTTTTTAAGTCAGCAGCTACAAACACTGTAGCTGCTGACTTTTAATAAGGACACTTACCTGTCCAGCAAGCCCGCAATGTTGACCGCCCGAGGCTGATCTGTCCATCGGATCGACTGCCGGCGCCGCCATCCAAACTAAGGGAAACAGGCAGTGGAGCTTTGCGGCTTCACTGCCCGTTTCCTACTGCTCATGAACGAGCCGCGTGGCACTTTGTGAATGGCCCGCTCGCTGAGGAGGACGAATTGAAACAGCACAGCGGAATAGGACGAGGTAGATTAGGAAGACTGCCTAGCAACAAGGGTTTCTGGTAAGTAAAACTTTTTTTTTCTATTTTTTTTTCAAGAATGTTAATGTACTTTTTTTTTTTTTTTTTTAGGGTGGCCCTTCACTTTAAGGAAGAGAGGTCTGCAGATAGAAGTGGAGCACCTTCAACACATCGTAGGCCTAACCCCCATGCAGAGGCTTTATCGTTTTTGAGGCGCACCACTCAGAGGCGTCCATAAGTATATATATTTTTTTTTTTTGCATCCAAGAAGCTGCAGATATTATACCTTTTTGTGTTTATGTGTCTCAGGATAATACTGCCCGCTGCTATAGTCTCCAGCAATTATTTTAGCATAGTATTCCTACAATCACATTATCCAGGGAATATAAACCCCTTTTTTAAATGTTCGCCCAGCTACAGCTAGAGGGCTATCCTGTTGTGTATTTTATTTTTAGTTCTATTCTTACCTAGAACTGTCTCAAGTGTTCCTGCAAGAGCGAGGCGTGCAAGTATGTCACCAGGAAATTAATTTGATGCTGACGCAAACCAAGGAACGAATGCAGAGCGAGTTTCACCCGGTGATAATAAACCACTCAAGAACCTGTGGTATGTATTTTTAAAATGTTAAAATTGTCAGGTCACAACCTCCATCTACAAAACACTTATTGCTGACCTATTCATAAATGGCAGGAAGGTGTTGGTACATTAACGTATTTGTGACGTAACCGAGTGACCACGCTCCCTTCAGACCTCATGTCACGTCAGTAGGGGCGGGGTCATCCGGTTATGTCAGCAGGTGGCCCTCTTTTTGCCTATATGCTCTAAGGCCTCCCATGGAGACAGAGTTTCTTTTTTCTATTTTTGTGGTCCATTGGGCAGCGTGATTGACAATGGCTTTACATCGCAGGGCACTTTTTTTTTATTTTTTATTAAAGCTATTGTCAAAAACTGTCTATTGTGGTTTTTATTTTTTGACACTTTTTCTGGTCCATGTACACCATACCCATTCACATGGGGGTCGGGATCTGGGGGCTTCCAGATTCCGATAAGCCCCCACCTACAGACCCCCACAACAACCGGGCCACGGTTGTGGGGACAAGGCCCTTGTCCCCATAAACTGGAAGACAAATTGCTTTGGGGGGACCCCAAGGGTCTGGTATGGATATTGGGGAATGAACCCCACGCTACATTTTTATTAATTTTTTTACATTTTGGTATGGAGTTCCCCTTAAAATCCACACCAGACCCGAAGGGCCTGGTATGGACTGGGAGGAGGGAACCCAATTCAATTTTTATTTTCACTCGATTTTTCATCTATATTGCTTGGAGCCAGCAATATATTACAGCTGCGAGCAAGTTTAAATTACATTTTTTCCTTTAGAAATGTAATTTTGTTGCAGCACTGTTGTACACATCACACAGATGCGCAACTTTACAGGCAGACCAATGAGACCCCCCAGGCACGTTATTTAAAGAAATATTTCATTTTTATTGTTTCACTTTAAGCATTATTAACCACTTGCCGACCTCTGTACAGCGATATACACAATGGCAGAGGTGGGCAAATGGGCGTACCTGTATCACCCCTTTAATTGGCAGGGCTAGCGGGCGCCCGCCGCGTACATGGTGGCAGGGACCAGCGGACTCTATGTTCGCCGGTCTCCCAACGATCATGTCACAAAGCCGCAGAACGTGGAAGTGCCTTATGACATGACAGAGATCACTGCTCCCTTTCATCGGGAGCAGTGATCGCTGTCATTTGAGTTGAAGCCCATCCCCTCCACAGTTAGATTCACTCCCTAGGACACACTTAGCCCCCTAGTGGTTAGCCCCTTCCCTGCCAGTGTCATTTACACAGTAATCAGTGCTTTTTTATAGCACTGATCGCTGTATAAATGACAATGCTCCCAGAATAGTGTTAAAAGTGTCCGATGTGTCCGCCATCGCAGTCATGATAAAAATCACAGATCGCCGCCATTATTAGTAAAAAAAATGTCATGTTCGTGCCCCATAGACTTTAATAGGGTTTGCATGTTTGCACAAATTTTTCGCATGTTCGCATTTTCTGGTACAAACCGAATCAGGGGGTGTCAGGCTCCCCCCCCCCCCCCCCCCCAGTGAATAAGTATCTGCCTGTATTTCTCAGCATTAAATACACCATTGATCCTGACCAAATCTCCAACTCCATTTGTAGAAATGCAACCCCAAACTTGCAAGGAACCTCCACCATGCTTCACTTTTTCCTACAGACATTCTTTTACCGCTCTCCAGCCCTTCCATGAACAAACTGCCTCCTGCTACAGCCAAATATTTAAAATTTTGTTGTTTCAGTCCAGAACACCTGCTGCCATGTTTTTGCACCTGAGTTCCTGACGTTCCTGACGTCCCTCCATTTAAACAGGAAATGTGCGTGCATCCCTGTTCCAGGGTGAACAGCCATTAGACATGGCTGCTTACCACATGATCAGCCGTGATGAAGTTACGGCCGATCACAGGTGGTACCGGCCCACTTTGCACGGCGCATGCACACAATCTTGAGCTCGCTACGTGTGCACGTTGGTGGCGGCGTGTTCCCGGGAACACTGCTCCTCACCAACGCCGGCGGCTGTTTACCACATCATCAGCTGTGCTACTTTCACAGCCGATTACTAAATGTCAACACGCTGATTGTGTGTGAGGGGGAAATTGCGGTAACATTTCGTTTCCGCCTACAGTGTACACCAATCACACTGATTGCACCCCCCCAATAAAGGACCTGTCACAGTTCATCTGAGTACCTGTCACCAGGCCATGAGAGTACCCGAGTACCTGTCACCAGGCCATGAGAGTACCCGAGTACCCATCACCAGGCCATGAGAGTATCCGAGTACCTGTCTGCAGCTCATCAAGTTACCCGAGTACCTGTCTCCAGCCCATCAGAGTACCCAAGTACCTATCTGCAGCCCATGCCTAATAGAATATACGTTCTGGTGTTTTCAAAATGGGGTCATTTTGTGAGTAATTCCACTGGACTGGTGCTCAAGGACCTTCAAAAGTGTGATAGGTAGGCTCTCCCTGTCGGGGGGGGGGGGGGGGTGTTGATAATCAGCACATTGATTATCAGATGGGCACATTATCAGATGTACCCATCAGCTGCCAGTCAGTGCCCCCATAAAGGCTTTAAGTGCCCACAGCAGTGCCCAGCAGTAACACCTGTCAGCACCTCATCAGTGCTGCCCATCAGTGCCATCTATTAGCATAAACCAGTGCCACCTGTCAGTGCCCATCAGTGCTGTATATCAGTGCCCATCAATTTTACTTACTAAGAACAACTTTTTTCTTTTAAAAAATTGTGTTGTTTTTTAGTCTGTTTAGCAAAAAATAAAAACCCCAGAGGTGATCAAATGCCACCAAAAGAAACCTCTATTTGTGGGAAGACAATTAGAAAATTTTAGTTTGGGTACAGTGTTGCATGACCGTGCAATTGTCATTCAAAGTACAACAGTGCCGAAAGCTGAAAATTACCCTGGGCAGGAATGGGCAAAAGTGCCTGGTATTGAAATAGTTAAAATGGTTGTAAACCCTCTCCTTTACCCAGTGAATTGAATAGCCTCAGATCGTACACAGAGATGAAACAAATCTCCCCACATAAGTTTTACATGTATATCTACTGTCCTTTCCTTTCTACACTCTTTGGAAAGTGCAGATCATGTTAGAAACCTTTCTTCCCATTCCAGCAGTGGGTGTGGAGTCTGGGCTTAGGCTGAATTCACACCTATGCATTTTTTTTGCATTTTGAAGATTTCTACTACAGTGCATTTAACATGGTTTCCTATGGAAAGTAGTGCAAATCTGCAAAATGCAAAAAGCACTAAAAATGCATAGGTGTGAATCCAGCCTAAAACTGTGTGAGAGCTGATTGGAGGAAAGGCACAACCCACACACACACACACACGCAGAGGAATGAAGGAGCTTGCTGCGCTGTATTCTGCATAAGCAAGATATCTGCTTATCTACCTCTAAGCTCCCTCCCCGACACAAATTTTCAGCTGCTATCTTGTGTGTCAGAAAACTTGTCAGAAGTGACTCTACTGATAACAGACAAACGGAGCAGCAGAAAGACATGGTACTTAGAGCTTTGGAGAGAGATAAGGACCGTATTTATCGGCGTATAACACGCACCTTTTCCGCTGATCCCATGCTGTTTGTGAGCCTCTTGGCCGCTCTCACTGCTTTTGGCAGCTCTTGCAGTCCCGCGTGAGCCGGCGAAAGCCACTGAGAACGGCCGAAAGCTACTGAGCTCTGCCGAGATACACATCCAGCTCTGTATCTCAGAGGCACCATTTTTAAATGGCAAGGCTACACTGACAAGTCTGCAAATGACACTTACAAGGCTGCAATGACAAGTCTGCAAATGACACTGACAAGGCTGCAAATGACAAGTCTGCAAATGACACTGACAAGGCTGCAAATGACACTGACAAGGCTGCTGATGGACACTGACAAGGCTGCAATTAAAAGTCTGCAAATGACACTGACAAGGCTGCAGATGGACACTGACAAGGCTGCAATGACAAGGCTGCAAATGGTAGACAAGGCTGCAGATGGACACTGATAAGGCTGCATTGATGGGCATTTAAATGTACGTTTTTTTCCTTAAAATTCCCTCCTAAACTTGGGGTGCATGTTATACGCCGGTGCATGTTATACGCCGATAAATACGGTAAACACCAGTGGTAATTTTGGCAGCAAATTTCAATTTAGTTTTAGTCTTAGGCTTCATGCACACGAGACGCTGTTAAACGCGTGTTCAGAGGCAGTTGGACACTTTTTTCAACTGCCCCTGAACTCATTCAATGTTATCCTATGTCCATGTACACAGTCTCATTTTTTGCAGTTTTTAGGAGTTGCGTTTAACCTCGTTTTTCCAGAAGCAAAACAATGGGTTCAGACGCAAACGTTTCCATATTTCAGATGCAAAACGCGGCAAAACGCGGTAAAATGCGGCAAAACGCTTTATAAGCGTTTTTAAAGGTGACCTATTTTTTGACATTAATAATACTGTTTTTTGAGCTTGGGAGGGTCTATGATGTTAGCTTAACTAAACGCTTCTAGACACAATCGCGGTAAAAATCATGGCAAAACGTGTGTTTCTAAACGCCGGTTTCAGCTTTCAAAAACATGTGTCCAGCAGAGTTTGTATCTGCGTCTTGTGTGCATGAAGCCTTAGTCTAAACTACTTTTGACTAAAATACCATTTAAGTTGAATGCTGTGTACATACGGCTGGGCTTTTCAACAGCAATTCCACCATGTGTGGGCTTCATCGGACCCTTTGCTGTCGAAAAATCAGACAGACTATAGATTTAGAACATGTTTCAAATCTTTCCGACGGACTCGAGTCCGGTCGAAAAATCAGTTCGTCTGTATGCTAGTTCGACGGACGAAAACCAACTCTAGGGCAGTTATTGGCTACTGGCTATGAACTTCCTTATTCTGGTCCGGTCGCACGTCATCACGGTCGAATACGTCGGACTTTGGTGTGATTGTGTGTGTCCAAGTCCGTTAGTTCGGAAAGTCCGTCAGAAGTCCGCTGAAAGTCCGACAGGAAGACCGTCGGACCTAGTCTGCCGGAAAGTCCGTTGTGTGTACACGGCATTAGTCCCATTTTAGTCAACTGCAATTGCTTTAGTTTTAGTCATATTTAGTAGACTAAAATGTCCTACATTTTAGTCAACTAAAACTCATTTTTGTCGTCTAAAATTAAATGGGTTTAGTTAAATTGTAATGCATTATTTAAACATTTATCTACAATTTCCAAACTCATTATATACTCGTGGAGTGAAAAATAGAATATGTTATTTATCGTATTAAGGTTTGAACGTGCACTACAGACACAAATTTAGTCGTTATATAATGTCTTTAAATTGGAACTACCGCTTTAACCACTTCAGCCCTGGAAGAATTGACCCCCCTCCTGACCAGAGCGCTTTTTGCGATTCGGCACTGCGTCGCTTTAACTGAAAATTGCGCGGTCGTGCGATGTGGCTCCCAAACAAAATTGGCATCCTTTTTTTTCCCCCACAAATAGAGCTTTCTTTTGGTGGCATTTGATCACCTCTGCGGTGTTTATTTTTTGTGCTATAAACAAAAAAAGCGTACATTTTGAAAAAAATTATTATTTTTTTGCTATAATAAATATCCCCAAAAAATATATAAAAACATTTTTTTCCCTCAGTTTAGGCCAATACATATTCTAAATATTATTTGGTAAAAAAAATGCAATAAGCGTTTATTGATTGGTTTGCGCAAAAGTTATAGCGTCTACAAAATAGGGGATAGTTTTATGACATTTTTATTGATAATTTTTTTGTACTAGTAATGGCGGCAAGCAGCGATTTTTATTGTGACTGCGACATTATTGCTGACATAGGACAATTTTGACAAATTTTTGGGACCATTGGCATTAATACAGCGATCAATGCTAAAAATTTGCATTGATTACTGTAAAAATTTCACTGGCAGTAAAGAGGTTAACCACTAGTTGGTGCTCTAGGGGTTAAGTGTGTCCTAGGGAGTGATTCTAACTGTGGGTGGGGGGAGGGGCTGTGTGTGACACGTCACTGATCACTGCTCCTGATTACAGGGAGCGCTAATCAGTGACAGTGTCATTAGGCAGAACGGGAAAATGCTTGTTTACATTAGCACCTCCCCGTTATTCATCACCGTGAGACGATCGCGGGTATGCCCGCGGACATCGAGTCCACAGGACCTGCGATCATGGTCACGGAGCTCCCGGCAGGCGTGCGCCCACAAGCCGCCACTTAAAGGGCAATGTACTGGTACGTTAATCTGCCTGTACATGCCCTTCTGCCACAGTGTATCTGCGTGAGGCGGTCTGGAAGCAGTTGCGCACTACTCGCCCCTTACATGTCACATTTAGCATGTCATTTTTTTGGGTGGAGGAGCAGATACCTAGTTTTGATAGGTACCCAGCTCCCACTTTCACTCTCGCCACTTAGGTGAATTCTCCTTTCCCCCTCCCTCCCTAAAATCTTCTGGGACAGGTCACAGGTCCCAGAAGATTACCCGGCCACTGAGAAGGCGCAGCGCAACTGTCACAGCCGGATGCCCACACTTGCAATGCCAACGCTGGTGGAGAGGGAGAGGAGCGAAGCTTCGGATGGCTGCATCGCTGGATCGTAGGACAGGTTAGTGTCTGTTTATTAAAATTCAGAAGCTACACTTTTTTTAGCTGCTAACTTTTAATAAACTTAAATACGAGTGGAACTGCGCCGCTTTGGGGTAAACCAAGTTTAGTTACAAGAACATTGCTTTTTTGATAGAAGTGTAACGTTAAAATAAAAACTCTTTACGTGATGATCCCATGCAGTTCACATTTACATGAACTTGTTTGCTTTCAGGAAATATATAATATTTTGGGGGGGGGGGGCGGCAAGGAGGTTCCCTTCAGTTTGAAGTGTGAGTGTGTCCACAGACAGTGGAGAGCCCCCAATCCTGTAGGATCAGTGTGATCAGAGCACTCTGTCTTGCGGGATACTCAGCCTTCACCTCATTGGACCAGTTGAGATCCAATCAGCACTGCAGGCGTGTATCTACAGAGGCAGTGTGTGAGAGGGGGCTAACTACACAGCCAAGCCGCCGCCATCCTAACAGAACATCCCCCTTCAGGCTGCAGATAACAGCCATTTATGGTCTAACCATCTTCTCGGACAGCCTTCTAGCTACAAATGCTGGGGTCCATCCAGAGTAAGCAGGCAGAGCTCTGTGGAAACCAGAAGTTCCAAGGGTAAACGTCTCTGCCTCACATTTTCATTTTGTTTTCATACGTTAACTAAAATGGAATTGATTTTGCCATAGTTTTTGTCAGTGGACAAAATTGTGGTATACTTTTCGTTTAGTTTTCGTAAAAATGCAGCTGACAAAAATTTTGATGAAAAAGTTTTCATTGGTCATTGGTGCCTTCACTCCGTAACTTTCTAGAGGTTGTCTTAATGAATACACAGGAAATAATAAAAAATAAGGGCCTCGTTACATCAATTCGTTAGAAAGATAGTGAGAATGTACCGTCATCCAAAATTAAACAGAAAAAAGGGTTAGGGAGCCTGGTTCCCATATCAGACTACCTAAGGACAAGAAAGAGCTAGCGGACTGTTGTGGTACATGTAAAAATATGGATAACAAAGTAGTATAACACAAATAAAATACAAACAAAGTTTATTTATACAGTAAAATCATTTCACAGCAGATAGGTTAGTACAAGTGGTGACATATTTCAACTAGTTTCGCTCTACATGAGCTTCTTCAGGAAAAACATACGTCTGTGGAAAAACACAATTACAGTACATCGAATAAGTGTTTTTTAACTTTTAAGAAACAATATAACAAAGTATAATGGGAAGGAGAAAGATCACGCACAATGTGGCTCTTACCCCCAGCTGTGTACCAACACAATGCTTGAAAGACCCCAAGGAGGTCTACTCCGGCGACTGGGGGAGGTATTGAGGACAGACAGATCAGTATCTAGGTGAAATCCGTCGGATTTTGCCTGTCGGATTTTGTCCGTTGGATCTTGTCCGAAACTGTTGCATACACACGGTTGGACAAAGTTGGCGAAAAATCCGATCTTTCATAACGTGATGACGTAATTTAGTTACGATGGGACTACATTCAGGCTAGTAGCCAATAGCTTTGATGTAGGAATTTGATCTGAGCATGCGTGGCACTTGGTCCGATCAAAATTCTCTACACATGATCGGAGTATGTCCGATCGGCCCAGTTGGTCGGGAAATATTTCCAACATGTTGGAAAATTGGGTCAGACGGATATTCCGACAGAATCAGTCCGATGCATACCACACACAATCGGATTATCCAAAGACACGGTCCGATAGGACACATTCCGACGGATTCTCCGACCGCGTGTACAAGGACTTAGAGAAGCCTGATCATAACGTGCTCTAATGAAACTAGTAGTAAAGTGGAACAGTCTATATATCCACGAAGTTACCCTGGATATACACACACCAGAATAAGGTGATATATGTGAATAGGGTGCAAACACCCAGTGATATAAAAATATATATCAGGTGATATACCCAGGGGGGATCAGGGGAGGAAGAGAAGAAGAGGAAAAAGGTAGGAAGGTGGTAAAAGGAAAAGGGGAGAAAAAGGGGGGGGGAAAGGGGAGGAACAGAAGAGGATATGGACAGAGTGACGGGACAGGGAAGGGAAGAAAAAAGCAGTGGTGGAAGAGACAAAAGAGGGAATAGAGAAAAGAAAACGGAGCCAGGAGGGGGAGAAAAAAAAAGATAAGAAGGAAGAAAAGGAGAAAGGGATATGTGGGGAGGAAGAAGGGGGGAGGGGAGGAGAGGAGAAAAAAGGACAAGAAGGAAATGGGAAACTAAGGGAAAAAAGGAAGGGGGGAGAGGGGAAGGGGAGAGGGAAGGGGGAGAAAAGGAAGGGGAGGAAAAGTCAGGGTACAGAGAATAATAAAACCAAGGAGGAGAAGGAGAGGGAGGGGAAAAAGGCAGAGGGAAAAAAAGGAAGAGGATTGGGTGTGCAACCAAGTGAGGCAAATTGGGAAACATAAATAAGGTGAGAAACTGAGCAGCCTAGGCTGCATTCGGTGAAGTAAAACTGGGTGTGGAGGGGGGTGATGAGGGTGATTCCAAAGTTACATGACAATCAAAATAAATAAAACAAGAGTGAAAATGGTGTCCACAAGTAAGAAGACCGAGAACACCAATGAGACAACCAAAACTTGCAAAGTTGAAAAACTGGATGAAAGGTGCAGATGGGAAATGCAGATGAGAGTGAAAAATGGGGTGCTACCAAGTGAATATAATAAAGTGAATAGGTGAAAGTGCACAAGATGGTATAGTTGCTGTATGACCTACCAATATAAGTATGGGAAACAATGTTAGACCCCGGGGAAAGCAGCTGGCCAGCGTTTGAAGCTGGTAAGATTGCCAGTTTCGGTGAAACGACTGGATTGCAAAAATCGTACTCAACTGGAAATCCACAAATATAAAATATATGGTGCTCATATGTAATGGTAATATGGTATGTTGATGGTAATTTGTGAAGTAAAAGATATGCAGGCTATAAATAAGGGGCAGGCAATTGCACACACCACCATGTGGCATCAAAAGGGCAACACTTACCCTGACAGCACGCTGACCTGATATGCCCAAGGGTCATTCACCGGTCTGTCTGTGCGGTGGAAATTCCACCAATTAAATACCCCCCAACCCAGACGCAAGACACCGGCGAGTCGTCGCCGGCACATATCGTCATAGGGTCAAGGGTCCCACAGTTGGAGCGTCGGAAAATCCATTGCGCACACGCAGGCCAAGTTAGGGCAGAGCGCGTGCCCTCACCTGCGAGCGCGCCGATGGAACACACTGCGCATGCACGCGCACAATATGTGGGACACAGGATGTGCCCTCACATAGACATGAATAGTCCATGTTTGTCCATGACTATTCATAGACATGAATAGTCATGGACAAACCCTAGGAGGCGTTGTTTCGTCCACAGTTATCCAGAAGGATAAGCCCCTAGTTTTGGCCACCCTTTCTTGGGCTGAATCGTCCATCGAGATACAGGCTCTAATCGACTCTGGGGCTGCAGGCCTGTTCATTGATGCTGCATTTGTTTCGCAGCACTCAATTCCGCTGCCGCTGCGTGACACTCCACTTGCCATTGAGGCTCTTGACGGGAGACCTTTACAGCCTGCCCATGTGACTCATGAGACGGTTCCGTTGTCCATGGCCGTAGGGGCTCTTCACCATGAGATAATCCAATTCCAAGTTATTTCCTCACCCAGGTTTCCACTGGTTATTGGTTATCCTTGGTTACAGAGGCACAACCCCTCTTTTGATTGGCTCAGTGCTGAGGTTCTCTCCTGGTCACCACAATGCAGTGAGACATGCTTCCTGAAGGTATCCAAGGTCCTGTGCACCTCTTCACTCCCCTCCCTGCCGGAGGAGTACCGCGATTTTAGCGTTGTCTTTGATAAAGGTCAAGCCGGTAGTTTGCCTCCACACCGGTCTTATGATTGCGCAATTGACCTTCAACCTGGTGCCATACCTCCTCGTGGCCGGGTTTACCCTTTGTCGGTCTTGGAGGATAAGGCCATGGAGGAGTATGTTGCTGACGCACTTTCTCAAGGTTTTATCCGCAAATCCTCATCTCCTGCTGGTGCTGGTTTCTTCTTTGTGAAGAAGAAGAGCGGTCAACTGAGACCTTGTATATATTATAGGAGTCTCAATCGTGTCACGATTAAGAATGCCTACCCAATTCCATTGATTACAGAGTTATTTGACCGTCTCAAGGGAGCAATGGTTTTCACAAAGCTTGACTTGAGAGGGGCATACAATTTCGTGCGCATTAAGGAGGGCGATGAGTGGAAAACTGCGTTTAATACCAGAACAGTAGGGATGAGCCGAACACCCCCCGGTTCGGTTCGCACCAGAACTTTCGAACGGACACCACGTTCGTTACGAACGTTAGAACCCCATTGAAGTCTATGGGACTCGAACGTTCGAAATGGAAAGTGCTAATTTTAACGGCTAATATGCAAGATACTGTCCTAAAAAGGGTTTGGGGACCTGGCTCCTGCCCCAGGGGACATGGGTCAATGCCTAAAATGTTTTTAAAAATGGCTGTTTTGGCGGGAGCACTGATTTTACTGACGATTAAAGTGAAAAAAAAAACTGAAATATTCCTTTAAATATGGTGCTTGGGGGGTGTCTGTAGTATGCCTGTGAAGTGCCACGTGTTTCCCGTGTTTAGAACAGTCCCTGCACAAAATGACATTAAACGGAAATAACACCATTTAAAACTGCTTGCGGTTTTAATGTTATATCTGGTTCCTGCAATATGGTTGAAAATCATTCAGAAAAATGGCATGGGTAGCCCTCCCTGCCCATTACCAGCCTATTTGGGTCTTGTACGCATATTAAGGGGAACCCTGTACCCATATTAAAAAAAGGAAATGCGTGTGGCCCCCAGGCCCTATATACTCAGAACAGCAGTATACAGGCGGTGCAAACAAGACAGGGACTGTGTAGGTTTGTTGTGTTAAGTTGAATCTGTTTGTAATTTTCAACTGGTACATTTTTAAAGTGTAGCTCCAGTCAAAAAAACTATTTTTAAGCTTTTTGGAAAACATAGGGAAGGGTTATCACCCCTGTATAATTTGTTTTGCCGTCCGTCTTTTTTCATCTCACTTGCTGTTGTCTCCTTCCGTTTGCAGTAGGAGATGTTTGTAAGTTGGATGTTTGAAAGTAGGGGCCTGCCCTATATGCTCTGCAGAAATGGCGGAACAAGGTGTTGGTTTTGCCACAACATTGTAAGCCCTCAAAGTGACTCTTGGTGGGCGCTGGAGCGCCCTGCTGTGAACGATTATATCAAGAATTGTAATTACATGCCATTGTTGAACAGTGGTAGAAAAATTGACCTTTGGTGGTTGTGGTGCTGGTGCCACAACACTATAAGTCCTCACCGTTACTCTGGGTGGGCACAGGAAGGGGCCCTCCTGTGAAATATTATATCAAGAATTGTAATTACATGTCCCTGTTAAACAGGGGCAGAAAAATTTGGCCTTAGGCACTGCTGCTGGTGCCACCACACTGCAACCTCTTCCATATACTCTAGTTTTTTTGCTGGAATTAGACCTGCTGCAAAGCATTGCATCAAAAATTGTAATTAAACGCCCATGTTAAACAGGGGCAGAAAAATTGGGCCTTAGGCACTGGTGCTGGTGCCACCACACTGCAACCTCTGCCATATACTCTAGTTTTATTGCAGGAATTAGCCCTGCTGCAAAGCATTGCATCAAAAATTGTAATTAAACGCCCCTGTTAAACAGGGGCAGAAAAATTGGGCCTTAGGCACTGGTGCTGGTGCCACCACACTGCAACCTCTGCCATATACTCTAGTTTTATTGCAGGAATTAGCCCTGCTGCAAAGCATTGCATCAAAAATTGTAATTAAACGCCCCTGTTAAACAGGGGCAGAAAAATTGGGCCTTAGGCACTGGTGCTGGTGCCACCACACTGCAACCTCTGCCATATACTCTAGTTTTATTGCAGGAATTAGCCCTGCTGCAAAGCATTGCATCAAAAATTGTAATTAAACGCCCCTGTTAAACAGGGGCAGAAAAATTGGGCTGCTGGCATCACCCAGAACCAAAAATGTTCTTCCAACATATCAGCGGAGGAGGAAGAGGATAGACAATCAACATAACAGGACAGTCACTCAGCATCAGCATAGGCAGTCTTGAAGGGATGTGGTATTTCAAAAAAAATTATTCGGTTACATCAGCTTCAGGTGCTTGGTAGCTGTGGGTGATCCAAGACTGATTCATCTTAATGAAGGTCAGTCGATCAACTGATTCGGTGGACAGGCGCACCCTGTGATCGGTAACAAAGCCACCAGCAGCACTGAAGGTGCGTTCCGAAAGAACGCTGGATGCAGGACAGGCCAGTAGCTCAATTGCATACTGTGCAAGCTCTGGCCAGTGATCCATCCTCAAGACCCAGTAAGCCAGAGGATTTTCGGTGGGAAAGGTGTCCAAGTCTGACCTTTCCCCTAGGTATTCCTGCACCATGTAAATCAGACGCTGGCGATGGGTGCTGGAACCAATCATACCTTGGGGCTGCGGACTAAAAAATTGTCTGAAAGCATCAGTCAGATGGCCACCTTCTCCACCACTCCTTCTGACCGATGCCTCAGCAACACGTTGTCCAGGACCAGGAGTTTGTAACCTCCCAGTCTCTGGGAACGCGTTGTACAGAGCTTTCTGCAAGGCCTCCCGGAGATGTCTCATCCTCTGCTCCCTCTGCGATGGCAAGATAAGGTCGGCAACCTTACCCTTGTACCGTGGATCAAGGAGAGTGGCCAGCCAGTAATGGTCCCTCTCCTTGATCCGAAGAATACGAGGATCCTTCCGCAGGCTTTGCAGGATCAGGGAGGCCATGCAGCGTAGGTTAGCTGAGGCATTCGGACCGGAGTCCTCTGGGTCACTAAGGACAACATGATCCGCAGCTACCTCCTCCCAGGCACGTACAAGTCCACGTGTTTCTTGGGACTGTAAATCATCCCTATAAGACTGCTGCTGCTGCTGCTGATGCTGAGTGCCAGCCTCCACCTCCATGCTGACACAATCATCCTCCTCCTCCTCTTCCTCCTCCTCATCCTCTTCCTGTGTGATGGGTGGCACAGCAGGAACACTGTCTGGATAAAGGGGGCCTTGAGAGGCAAGGAAGTCCTCCTCTTCCTGCCTCTGTTCTGCCTCAAGTGCCCTGTCCATTCTTCCACGCAGCGTATGCTCCAAGAGGTGGACAAGAGGTACAGTGTCACTGATGCATGCACTGTCACTGCTCACCATCCTTGTGGCCTCCTCAAACGGTGACAGGACAGTGCATGCATCCCTGATCATGCCCCACTGGCGTGGTGAGAAAAAACCAAGCTCCCCTGACCCTGTCCTGGTGCCGTAGTCGCACAGGTACTCATTGATGGCCCTCTGCTGCGTGTGCAGCCGCTGCAGCATGGCCAATGTTGAGTTCCATCTGGTGGGCATGTCACATATAAGGCGGTTCTTGGGCAGGTTCAACTCCTTTTGGAGCTCAGCCAGCCGAGCACAGGCATTAAATGATCGGCGGAAATGCACACAGACTTTCCTGGCCTGCTTCAGGACATCCTGTAAGCCGGGGTACCTGCCCAAGAACCGCTGCACCACCAGGTTAAGGACATGAGCTACACAGGGCACATGGGTCAGTTGTCCCTGTCAGAGGGCGGAGAGGAGGTTGGTGCCATTGTCGCAAACCACCATTCCTGGCTTAAGCTGGCGTGGCGTCAACCACCTCTCGGCCTGCCCCTGCAGAGCTGACAAAACATCCGCCCCAGTGTGGCTCCTGTCCCCCAAACAAACCAGCACAAGCACGGCATGGCATCGTTTTGCCTGCGTACTTGCGTAGCCCCTGCAACGCCTACGGAGCACCGCTGGTTCTGAGGACAGAGCACTGGAAGAGGCCATGGAGGAAGAAGAAGAGGAGGGGGTGGAGGAGAGAGGTGTGTCACAACCAATAGTAGCATTTTGGAGGCGTGGTGGCGGAACAACCTCCAACACTACTGCACCTTGTCCTGCATCCTTCCCAGCAGCCAGAAGAGTGACCCAATGGGCCGTGAAAGACAGGTAACGTCCCTGTCCATGCCTGCTGGACCATGAGTCAGCGGTAATATGCACCTTACCGCTGACCGCCCTGTCCAGCGAGGCAAGGACATTGCCTTCCACATGCCGGTAGAGAGCCGGAATCGCCTTCCGTGAGAAAAAGTGGCGTTTGGGGACCTGCCACTGAGGAACCGCACATTGTACAAACTCACGGAAGGGGGCCGAGTCTACCAACTGAAAAGGCAGCAGTTGAAGTGCTAGCAATTTAGCCAAGCTAGCATTCAACCGCTGGGCATGTGGATGGCTGGGAGTAAACTTCTTCCGCCGGTCCAGCAGCTGGGGCAGGGACATTTGCCTGCTATAATCGGACGTGGGTGTACCGCTAGCAGAGTTCCCGGAAGCACTTGGCTGTGACACACCTAATTCTACACCTTCATTCCTCTCAGAGCAGGTTTCAGAGAGGACTGAAGGTCTAGTGGGGTTGGAGATGCCAGCTGATGAGGAGCAAGGAGAGGTCCGCTTTGTTCTTTGGTGTGGGTCTTTGAGGTACGCTTGCCAACGAGCTGCATGGCAGGTCAACATATGTCTGGTCAAGCATGTGGTGCCCAAGCGGCTGATGTTTTGGCCACGTGAGATACGCTTGAGACATATGTTGCAAATAGCAGCGGTGCGATCTGATGCACTCGTCTCAAAAAAGGCCCACACCAAAGAACTTTTAGAATAACGCGCAGAGGCAGCGCTCTGCACAGGCGGAGCTGTGCGGTGTGATTCAGTCGGTGTGCTGCCCCTAAGCTGGCCCCCGGAGGGCATCCTGCCTCGTTGGACATGTGCCTCCTCCTCCTCCTCCTCCTCCTCCCTCCTTCCAGGCACCCACGTGGAGTCAGTGCCCTCATCATCCCCTCCCTCTTCATCGCTGTAGCAAACCTGGCAGTATGCTGCAGCTTGTGGAACATGACTGCCAGATTGCTGTCCTTCTTGAGCATCCCCTCTCTCTGCGCTCACGCTACTGCCTTCCTCTAGCTGAGTGTCATCATCAGAGCCCACCAAACACTGGGCATCCTCCTGGAGCATGTACCCAACACTGTGCTCAAAGAGTTCAGGAGACTCCTCAGGAGGACGTGGTGGGTCTAGGGAAGGAGTCACTGATGATGACATTGAGAGGAGGGAAGACGATGCGTTGGCAGCTGCTTTGCGACTACCCTGAGACTGGGTGAGAGAGGATGAGGAGGATGAAGAGGGCTTGGTCATCCACTCTACCAAGTCGTTGGCATGTTGCGGTTCAACATGTCCAGCTGCCGAAAAGAAGGACAAGCATGTCCCATGGCCACGTGCTGATGAGAATGCACCGTGTCCACGACCAGCACTGTTGTCTCTAGACACAGAGCCTGCTTGCCCTCTTTTATCGGCTCGCGCCTGTCTGCCTCTCCTTGCTGGCCTTCCAGACATGGTAATGGCCTGAAGGGAGTTGGGTAAAACAGCAGTTGGGTAGTTTATATTGTGCTGGAGGCACACACAACTTCCAATAACTCCTGCAGATGGCAATTGGGCTCAAATAGAGAACAGCTATGTAGGTGGATTATAGCGGTATGTACTGGGTACAGAGCACGCAGACAGCACGCACTATCTCCTAACACTACTGACTGCAAGCTCTATTATTAACGATAGATCACTAGCTATATAGGTTAGGTGAATATCGCGGTGTATACTGCGGTCAGGGCACGCAAACAATAACCAGAAAACAGCAGAGATAAAGGGGTATATACAGATGTATACTGTGCTGTGCTGGAGGCACACACAACTTCCAATAACTCCTGCAGATGGCAATTGGGCTCAAATAGAGAACAGCTATGTAGGTGGATTATAGCGGTATGTACTGGGTTACATCTCCTAACACTACTGACTGCAAGCTCTATTATTAAAGATATATAAATATAGTGAAGTGAATAGTGAATATAGTGGTGTATACTGCGGTCAGGGCACAGACAATAACCACTACACAACAGCAAGATAGGAAATCAGCCAAAAACGATCGGTGTGTACTGTGTTGAAGGTACACAGAACACCCACTGCTTCAGATGCTAACACACTACACGAGGCCGCCTCAATGGTGGCCTTATATAGTGTGGGGCGTGCACCACACAGCCTCAGCTATGATTGGCCACAGGCATCCTGCCTGTGGCCAATCATGGCTCTCCTCGCTGCTGGCGCTGCGATTGGCCAAGCATGCGGGATCACAGTGCATGCTTGGCCAATCATGAGCCAGCAATGCACTGCGCCATCGCAGTGCATTGTGGGCCGTGAGCGCCATGTGAATTTTGACGCGAACGGACCAAGTGTTCGGATTTCGCTGAACGGACGAACAGCCAATGTTCGAGTCGAACACGAAGCTCATCCCTACAGAACAGGCCATTATGAATACTTGGTAATGCCCTTTGGCCTTTGTAACGCCCCAGAAGTTTTCCAGGAATTTATTAACGATTGTCCTCCGAGATTTGTTGCAATTGTGTGTGGTGGTTTATCTCAATGATATCCTCATATTTTCCAAGTCCCTGGAGAGCCACCACACAGATGCCTGTCGTGTGCTTCAGAAACTAAGAGAGAACAATCTCTATTGTAAACTGGAGAAGTGGGAGTTTCATCATGAACAGGTTACATTCCTTGGCTATGTTATTTCCACTGCTGGTTTTTCGATGGACCCGGAGAAACTTTCGTCAGTCCTACAGTGGACTCGACCCATGGGTTTACGTCCTCTGCAGCGTTTCCTGGGTTTTGCCAACTACTATCGGAAGTTTATTCTTAACTTCTCATCTCTGGTCAAGCCCCTGACTGATATGACCAGAAAGGACGGTAAACCACAGAGTTGGTATCCGGAGTCCATTAAGGCCTTAGAGACTCTCAAGGCTGCCTTTGTTTCTGCTCCTGTGTTGGCACATCCTGATCCTACGTTGCCTTTTATCCTAGAAGTTGATGCTTCTGAGACTGGAGTTGGCACCCTTCTGTCTCAACGTTCTAACTCTAAGAACGCTATGCATCCGTGTGGCTACTTTTCCAAGAAATTGTCACCTGCTGAGTGCAATTATGAGATTGGTGACAGAGAGCTGTTGGCGATCATTTTAACCTTGAAAGAATGGAGACATCTCCTTGAAGGTACCACTGTGCCTCTTCTTATTCTTACTGACCATAAGAATCTTACATTCTTGTCTGAGGCTAAGCGACGCTCTCCCAGAAGGGCACTATGGGCTCTTTTCTTGTCGAGCTTTAATTACATTGTCTCATTCTTACCCGGTACTAAGAATGTAAGGGCTGATGCCTTGTCACAACAATTTTCCTCCACTTCCAAGTCGGAACCGCTTCCGCTTCCTATGATTCCTCCTGATCGTATCTTGGCTATGGTTCACACCAGTCTTACTTCTCCTTTGGGTGACAAAATTCTTGCTGCTCAGGTCCACGCTCCTCTTGAGAAACCTTGCGATCGCTGCTTTGTCCCAGAGAGCCTCCATACTGCTGTGCTCCAGACTTACCATGCTCCCAAGGCAGCTGGCCATCCTGTGAAATATCAACTCATTTGGGCCATTTCTCAACAATTCTGGTGGCCTAGTCTACGGGCAGATGTTTTAATCAAATTTTTATTGAGCATAATGAACCGGATAGTCATACAGAACTGTAGTGCAACCGGCACTACTTTAACAAGCATGTGCATTCTACATACATGTGCATGAGACATACGACCGGATACAGTAAGAGCTGCATGGTTCACTAGGCAACAGGTTAACACAGAAGTCATGAAGGGGGGGGGGGGGAGATCTCCCAGGAGAACCACGGGGCCACCTAATTTAGGGTTCATCTAACTCTCGGCACTACAAGTAGAAGTGTTCTCCAACCATCTATCCCAGACTTTGTTATATTTATTGGGGCAGCCCCTATGAATGTATAACAGCTTCTTGTGGGGAAGGGTGTTATTAATCGCCCTGATCCATTGTTGTAATGTGGGGGGGGGGGGATTCCTCTCATCCATGTCTTGGTGATCTGCAACCTGGCCAGAAACAATGTCTCCTGCAGGAAGATGTTGAGGTATTTTTCGCCCCTTAGAGAGTGAGAGGAGCCCCAGTATACACTGTCGGGGGTACAGGGACACTGGGGAGCCCATGCGGTTGTGAAGAAACCAGACCACCTGTGCCCAGTATCCTTGTATAGTCGGGTAAGCCCAAAGTAGATGATAAAAGTCAGCATTTGGGGAGTTGCAACAGGGATATATATTTGGAGATACCATAGGGTGTGAGATATGATCTGTGTAAGATATAGAGGTGGGTGAGGCGGTCCGAAAGTTTGGGTGACACAATCTTATGGTTCGCCAGGGCCTGGGTGATATACAGCACTGACAGCAGCACCGTGATAGAGAGCACTGACATCAGCAGCGTGACATACAGCAATGACACCTGCACCGTGATAGAGTCATCTGACAACAGCACCGTGATAGAGAGCACTGACATCAGAAGCGTGACATAAAGCACTAACACCAGTACCGTGAAATGCAGCACTGACAGCAGCACCGTGATAGAGAGCACTGACATCAGCAGCGTGACATACAGCAATGACACCTGCACCGTGATAGAGTCATCTGACAACAGCACCGTGATAGAGAGCACTGACATCAGCAGCGTGACATAAAGCACTAACACCAGCACCGTGATATACAGCACTGACAGCAGCACCGTGATAAAGAGTACTGACATCAGCACCGTGATATACAGCACTGACACCTGCACCGTAAGCAGACCCAGGAGGAAGTCAGCATAGCACAGGGATGGTGGGAGACCCTCATAATGAGCATAGCACAGGGATGGTGGGAGCCCCTCATAATGAGCATAGCACAGGGATGGTGGGAGCCCCTCATAATGAGCATAGCACAGCGATGGTGGGAGCCCCTCATAATAAGCAGCCCCAGGAGGATGTCAGCATAGCACAGGGATGGTGGGAGCCCCTCATTATAAGCAGCCCCAGGAGGATGTCAGCATAGCACAGGGATGGTGGGAGCCCCTCATAATAAGCAGCCCCAGGAGGAAGTCAGCACAGCACAGGGATGGTGGGAGCCCCTCATAATGAGCATAGCACAGGGATGGTGGGAGCACCTCAAAATATGCACAGCAGAGGTACAGCCCCAGGAGGAAGTCAGAACAGCACAGTGATGGTGGGAGCCCCTCATAATATGCACAGCAGAGGTACAGCCCCAGGAGGATGTCAGCACAGCACAGGGATGGTGGGAGCCCCTCATAATAAGCAGCCCCAGTAGAAATATGACACCGCTCAACCTCTTCAAAGAGGAGGGTACGGGCATATAGTACGGTGTGCTTTTTTTGGACAAGGAAGTTAGCCAAATGAAGAAAGAAGGTCTCTGTGCTCGATTAAAAAAATTGTTTATAGACATATACATGGTCTACTGGTCACATGTGTTGAATTCCTCCGAGATCCATGCCTCATTCATTTTTAGAAATGTGAGGTAGTTAACACTGTCGTGAGCTAGGCGAGTACGCTTTTCGGTCACGATCCCCCCTGCTGCGCTGAACGTCCTTTCGGACAGGACACTGGATGAGGGGCAAGCCAACAGTTCGATTGCAAATTGGGCAAGCTCTGGTCAGAGGTCAAGCCTGCCCACCCAGTAGTCCAGGGGTTCATCACTCCTCAGAGCGTCCACATCGGCCGTTAACCCGATGTAGTCGGACACCTGACGGTCTAGGCGTTCCCTGATGCTGGATCCGGATGACACCTGTCAATGGGTCGGGTGAAAGAATGACCTCATATCCGAAGTCACCAACACATCTTCAAACCAGCCTCTTCTTGCAGGCGCTGTTGGATTGGTACCCGCAACTCCTTCTCTGGGAGTGGGAATTGCTCCTCTGCCAGCGCACGCAAAAGTGCTCCATTCTGCCAGCCCTCTGTGACGGCGGTAACATTTCTGCCATTTTGTGTTTGTACCGGGGGTCTAAGTACGTTGCCACCCAGTACTGGTCCTTGACCCTTATGCTTTTTATACGGGGGTCCCTATTAAAACACTGGAGCATGAAGGTCCCCATTTGCACTAAACTGGAAGCGGTGTGGTGGCCTGGCTCCTGCTCATCATCCAGGATAATGTCGTCCTCTTCATTCTCCTCTCCCCATCCACGCACAACAGGGATCCCATGCTCTTCTTGCTCCTCCTCATCCGCCCCGGCACCATCCTCCTCTGACTCCTCTTCAGACTCCTGTTGTTGACTTGTCTCAGATAGAGTAGCCCCCCCTGGGAATTCATCCAGCTTTGCGACTTCCTCATCTTCCCGCTCCTGCTCCTCCACAGCTTGATCAATGACACGACGCAATGCACGCTCCATAAAGAAGGCATAAGGTACCATGTCACTGATAGTGCCATGGCTGCGAATGACCAGTTTGGTGATCTCCTCAAATGGGCGCAGAAGTCTGCATGCATCGCGCATGAGCAGCCACTGGCGCGGTGAAAAAAAATCCAGCTCCCCAGAACCGGTTCTGTCGCAGAGTTCATACAGGTAGACGTTAACTGCACGTTTCTGCTGGAGCAGCCTATCAAGCATATAGAAGGTTGAGTTCCATCGCGTCGGTCAATCGCAAATAAGACGTCTGACCGGCAGATTGTGTCGCCGCTGAATGTCAGCAAGGCGAGCCATGGCCATGTAAGATCTTCTGAAATGGGCTGAGATTTTCCTTGCCTGCCGCAAGATGTCCTGGACCTCAGGGTATTTGACAAGGAATCGCTGCACGACCAAGTTTAAGACGTGTGCCATGCATGGCACGTGCGTGATTTTGCCCTGTTTCAATGCGCTAAGCAAATTGGCACCGTTGTCACACACCACTTTACCAACTGTCAAATTGAGCGGTGTTAGCCACTGATCTGCCTGTGAACGTAAAGCTGAAAGGAGTGCCGGGCCAGTGTGGCTCTTGGCTTCCAGGCACAACAGACGCAGCACGGCATGGCAACGTCTCAACTGGCATGTCGAATAGGTTCTGGGGAGCTTGGGCGGTGCAGCGGAAGAGACGCTAGCAGCGGAAAAGGAGGAGTCAGCCGAGGAGGAGAGGGAGGAGGATGGAGTAGGAGGAGGAGAAGAAGAGTCAGGCCTGCATGCAATCCGTGGCGGTAAAACCAAATCTACACGGGTGCCACGGGTTACATGCTTGACGGCCGTCAGAAGGTTCACCCAGTGGGCAGTAAAAGTAATATACCTTCCTTGCACGTGTTTGCTAGACCACGTGTCTGTGGTCAGATGTATCTTGGCACCGACACTGTGTGCCAGAGATACATTCACTTGCCGCTGAACATGGCCATATAGCTCTGGGATGCCCTTCTCTGAGAAATACTTCCTTCTTGGGACCTTCCATTGTGGTGTTCCAATGGCCACAAGTTTGCGAAAGGCCTCCGAGTCCACCAGTTTATATGGCAGTAGTTGGCGGGCTATGAGTTCTGACAAGCCAGCCGTCAACCGTTGGGCAAGAGGGTTATCCGGCGGCATCATTTTTTTACGCTCGAACAGTAGGCCCACGGAAGCCTGCCTTTTTGCAGAAAAACGTGAGCTTGGGGTGATGGAAGGTGAAGTGGAGGACAATTGTGAGGAGAGAGGAGAAGGAGAAGTAGAAGACGAGGATGGACGGTGAGAGCCTGCAGTGTGGCTTTGTGTGTTCCGTTGCTCCCACTCGGCTCGGTGATGGCTGCTCATGTGCCTTCTTAAGGCGGTCGTCCCTAGGTGAGTGTTGGGCTTACCGCGACTAATGCGTTGACTGCAAAGATTGCAGATGGCAACGCTATTGTCAGCAGCGGACACGTTAAAAAAAACCCACACTGCGGAGCCATGTGCCAGTGTCCTGGGAGCGCCAGATGTGACCGTACATGGTCGATGACTCGCTCCTGATACATTTGCAGTCTGCTCTGTCCCTCCTGTGCAATGTAAGTTATTCCTGCTTCTCCTCCCTATCTGCTGGTCCATATCTCCCTCTGAACTCCCCTCCTCTTCCTCTCTTCTGGGCACCCACGTGACATCACTAGACACGTCATCATCAACGTCACCTTCCCCACCGCTATAAGTAGAGATCTCGGAGTAGGCAGCAACACCGGGGACCAACCTCCTCCTTGGGCTGATCTGGGTACTGTCGTCAGACTGCTGAGTAGCGGTTGTTGCTACCTCCTCTTCCTGATCCAATGCCAAGAGTGGCTGCGCTTCAGAAATGTCCTCTTGATATGGATCGGAAAATAATTCCTGTGACTCAAGCGGAAGGTATGTGGTGGTGGTGGTGTTGGTGGTAGTGTCTTTGGGGGTGCACATAGCAGAGAGTGAAGAAGAGGGTGCAGATCGAGAGGATGAGGAGGGTGCAGAAGAGTAAGGCTGAGCGAGCCACTCAACCAAGTCTGGTGTGTCCTTTAAAGTAATTGAACGCACCTTCTGCAACTTCCCACTTTGGCTCAAGCCTGTTGCTCCTGCCCTACCCCTACCACCCCTGTGGAAGGGCCTGCCTCTTCCTCTGCCTGTCATTTTTTAAATGACCCTGTGACAAAACTCTCAGTCCCTATACCGATGAAGGACTGCTGCAGTATAGGGCAGCGGTCAGTCAGCAGTAGTGCACCTCAACCCTATGTATTGTGGACCTATACCAGTCCTTATAGAATGGCAGACTGTACCTCACTCAACCCTATGTACTGTAGTACCCTATACCTTACCAGTCCTTATAAGGACCTTTGTGGAACAAGTAGGTTGTGTGTGAGTGATTAGCAGACTGTACGTCAGTCCCTATACCAATGAAGGACTGCTGCAGTATAGGGCAGCGGTCAGCAGTAGTGCACCTCAACCCTATGTATTGTGGACCTATACCAGTCCTTATAGAATGGCAGACTGTACCTCACTCAACCCTATGTACTGTAGTACCCTATTTCTTACCAGTCCTTTTAAGGACCTTTGTGGAACAAGTAGGTTGTGTGTGAGTGATTAGCAAACTGTACGTCAGTCCCTATACCGATGAAGGACTGCTGCAGTATAGGGCAGCAGTCAGTAGTAGTGCACCTCAACCCTATGTATTGTGGACCTATACCAGTCCTTATAGAATGGCAGACTGTACCTCACTCAACCCTATGTACTGTAGTACCCTATACCTTACCAGTCCTTATAAGGACCTTTGTGGAACAAGTAGGTTGTGTGTGAGTGATTAGCAGACTGTACGTCAGTCCCTATACCGATGAAGGACTGCTGCAGTATAGGGCAGCGGTCAGCAGTAGTGCACCTCAACCCTATGTATTGTGGACCTATACCAGTCCTTATAGAATGGCAGACTGTACCTCACTCAACCCTATGTACTGTAGTACCCTATACCTTACCAGTCCTTATAAGGACCTTTGTGGAACAAGTAGGTTGTGTGTGAGTGATTAGCAGATTGTACGTCAGTCCCTATACCGATGAAGGACTGCTGCAGTATAGGGCAGCGGTCAGCAGTAGTGCACCTCAACCCTATGTATTGTGGACCTATACCAGTCCTTATAGAATGGCAGACTGTACTTCACTCAACCCTATGTACTGTAGTACCCTATACCTTACCAGTCCTTATAAGGACCTTTGTGGAACAAGTAGGTTGTGTGTGAGTGATTAGCAGACTGTACGTCAGTCCCTATACCGATGAAGGACTGCTGCAGTATAGGGCAGCGGTCAGCAGTAGTGCACCTCAACCCTATGTATTGTGGACCTATACCAGTCCTTATAGAATGGCAGAATGTACCTCACTCAACCCTATGTACTGCAGTACCCTATACCTTACCAGTCCTTATAAGGACCTTTGTGGAACAAGTAGGTTGTATGTGAGTGATTAGCAGACTGTACGTCAGTCCCTATACCGATGAAGGACTGCTGCAGTATAGGGCAGCGATCAGCAGTAGTGCACCTCAACCCTATGTATTGTGGCCCTATACCAGTCCTTATAGAATCGCAGACTGTACTTCACTCAACCCTATGTACTGTAGTACCCTATACCTTACCAGTCCTTATAAGGACCTTTGTGGAACAAGTAGGTTGTATGTGAGTGATTAGCAGACTGTACGTCAGTCCCTATACCGATGAAGGACTGCTGCAGTATAGGGCAGCGGTCAGCAGTGGTGCACCTCAACCCTATGTATTGTGGACCTATACCAGTCCTTATAGAATGGCAGACTGTACCTCACTCAACCCTATGTACTATAGCACCCTACACCAGGTTATTACCAGTCCTTATAAGGAGCTTTGTGGAACAAGTAGGTTGTGAATGATTAGCAGACTGCAGCAGAAGGGCAGCAGTCAAGTATAATATTCTTTCTATATTTGGAAGAAAGAATATTATACGTGTACAAGCCTATTACCATACCACTGATACCAGTCCTGAAAAGAACCTTTGTGGACCTAATATACTAACAGCTACTGATTAAACTGACCCTCACTGCCTCACACACTGCTTCCTGCCTGTTCCTTTATAAACTGACAAAACAGAGGCTACTGGAACAATAACTGGAATAGCACTTTTGTGAACCTGATAGTAACAGCTAATGACTAAACTGACTGTCCCTGCAGCAGACACACCGTCCTGTCCCTTTCTCTAAACTGACAAAAGACACTCAGGCTGCTGCAACAATCAGTAGCACAGCAAACCTATATACACCTAACACCTATACCAGTCCTGAAAATAACTTTTGTGTACCAAATAGCTGGCGATTTGGGTCACTGCAATCTCTCCCTGCTCCACACAGCAACCTCTCCCTATAGTGACAGAAGAAAGAATGTAAAATGGCCGCCGGATCGGGTCTATTTATAAGTTAGGGGGAATGTCCAAGTGTCCATGTGCTGTAATGTCTCAATTGGCTGTCCTGTACCCCATGATGGATGTGTCATCATAGGTCAAAGTTCTTTTACACAGTAAACACGGAAGTCCGCCGGGCGAACGGCGCCAATAGTCCGCCGAACGGGCGGACCGCGAACAGCCGAAATTCGCAGCGAAACGACCGCCGGGTGAACCGTTCGGCCATCACTAGTAGGGATATGGGTCTGTACGATTCGGGTAGTTTTGGGTCTTTGCCAGGCTTGGGTATGAGAACTATAAGCCCTTGTACACACGGTCGGAGATTCCGATAACCAAAATCCGACGGATCCGAAACTGTTGCATACACACGGTCGGACAAAGTTGTCGGAAAATCCGATCGTTCAGAACGTGATGACGTAATTTCGTTACGATGGGACTACGTTCAGGCTAGTAGCCAGTAGCTTTGATGTAGGAATTTGATCTGAGCATGCGTGGCACTTGGTCCGTTCGGAATTCTCTACACATGATCGGAGTATGTCCGATCGGACCAGTTTGTCAGAAAATATTTCCAGCAAGTTGGAAAATTTGGTCTGACGGATTTTCCGACGGAAACAGTCCGATGCATACCACACACAGTCGGATTATCCGACAAAACGGTCCGATAGGACACATTCCGACAGATTCTCCGACCGTGTGTACAAGGGCTTAGGGCTTCACCAACGGATCTGGGGAGTGAGCTGGTGTCAAATATGTGCGAATACAGTCTAGTCAGTTGGGGGATCAGTATTTCACCGAACTGGGTATAAAACTCCAGGGGCAGGACGTCAGAACCAGGTGTCTTGGATGTAGGGAGTTGTGACAAGGCCTCCATTACACAGTCAATAGTAATGGGCGCTTTAAGCTGGGCTTTTTGCAGAGGTGGGAAAGGGAACACCGCTGAGGAACTCTATAAGGTCACCCTGGGTGTAATGCGCAGTAGAAGAGTATAGGTCCGAGTAGAAGGACCCTAACTCCTCTGCCACTAAATCGGGGTCTGTGATCTCAGCTCCGGATGCGGTTTTCAGGGACACCACCACTGGGGGCCTATGGTCCAAGTGGGCCATGTAGGCCAGTAGCTTACCCGCGCACTCGCCGTGCTCAAACAAACGTTGCTTGGTGAAGAAAATACCCTGTCTGGCCTTCTCATGATGAAGTTGGTCTGTGAGCCTGGTCTGCAGTCGCAGAAGGGTGACATTAGCCTCCGATGGGTCAGCCTGGAAGGCCAGTTCAAGACCACGCAGACGCTCCTCCGCTTGCCCAAGCAGACACTTAGAAGATGCCTTGTGTCTAGATATGCGCGTGGTGAGGATCATGTGGGCATGCACCTTAAGGCCTCCCACACGGAGCCGTACGAGGCAGAGCCCGTGTTCGTGCGGAAGAAGTATTCCCACTCGCGTTGGACAGAGTCCAAGTCAGACAGGACAGTAAGCCAAAAAGGGTTGAGCTTCCAGATACGGGGCCTGGGGGGAGTTGGTAGTCGCAGCTTGATCCATTAGGGGGAGTGGTTAGAGAGTACTCTGGCATCAAACCCTACATCGAGGAGATGGGAAAGGAGAGGGGGCGAGATGAAAATAAAGTCTATGTGGGACATGGCAGAGCGTGAGGGCATAAAGCATGAGAAGTGTATATGTGTAGGATGTCTGTATCTCCATGTGTCCGTGAGGGCAAATTCCATGACAAATTTCCCAAACCTTGTAATACCCGGTGGGGGGGCGAGGAAACAAGTGGGCTCAACCTATCAAGTGAGGGGGTTTCAACCATATTAAAATCCCCTGCCCAAACGGCTGGCACCGATGGATACTGGGCCATAAAAGCAACGCCCTGCTGCAGTAAAGGCAAAAGGTGGAGGGACATAAAAGGCAAAGAGGAGGAACTCCAGACCCCCAATAGTAACATGCAGGAACAGTGAATGACCCTGGGGGTACGACTGCAGGTTGTGCAATTGAAATTGAACCGTTTTGGCGACCAAGATCGCACCCCCCCGGGAATTTGTGGTGTAGGGGGCCTGGTAGAGCCAACCCACCCATGGCCTTTTCAGACACAGCTGTTTCTGTCCCGCTAGGTGAGTCTCTACTAAAATCGAAATGTCCGCCCTCCGAGATTTAACGTGGGACAGGACTGCTGTGCGTTTGGCTCTGTCCCCCAAACCTCTGACCTTCCATGTCATGATCTTGAGGGACGCCATAGTGCAGGTAGAAAATGTTTGCGCAGTCTGGCCCCCTCAGATTCAGAAGTAGAGACACAATAGAAGAGGTCAGGACCCGCCCAGTACACAACTCGCTCCGGCGGTTCGGGTTGCCAGGCCCCCCCCAAGAAGGCTGACCGGATATAACTGGGCCAGCAGCGGAGAGCCCCAACTGGCACCGACGTGGCACAGAGCAGGGGGGAGCCCAGCAAGCATGAACACACGCGGCAACAAGTACAAATACAATTGGGAGGATGAGAGTACAGTATAAAACATAACGTGAGTCCACATGCAGCCAAGGGTATTCGGCAAACAAATGCACATAACAGCAAAAAACAAACAAACATACTGCAACGACACTGATCCAGCTAAGCAGATTCAACTCTCCGACCACCTCCGGAGGCAGAGGGGCAGAGGCCGGCCAGGGAAACTTGAGCGTATAGGTAACAGTTAGTCGTGGCAGGGATGCCAGCGTCCTGGGGTGATCCATCAGATCAAGGGGGGGGGCGAATAAACTGAAGGGCACACAGTAGATTCTCTGGGGGTTAGCCAGTCCCAAGTGGAACATGTGCACGAGAACCACCCGAGGCACACATAAACAGTATGTGGTATGGGATATTGGGTTATTGGGCCAGGGCATGCCGCACCCATACAGTGGTGCAGGGACGATGTAGAGCCACGGGCAATATCAGAAGAGGAAGGGGGGAAGATGGCAGGGGGAGCGTAGAGAGTAAACTCACATGTCCAGGCAGCGTATATGGACAGGAGGGCCGGATCTTCTGCGCTGAGCACTGTGTACCACAGCCTAGGCGTCCCCTCAGCGCTCCAGCCAGGAAAGGATGGTTTGCGGGTCTTCAAAGAAGTGCACCCTACCATCACATGGAGGCGAGCCGGGAAAAGCATTGCGTAGGGCATGTGTTGCACGCGCAGTTGGCGCTTCGCCTCGGTGAACTTTGCCCTCCTCTTCTGTATCTCTGCAGAGAAGTCTGGATATACCGGCACCGTCACAGTGTCGACCAGAATGTTGCCCCACTCCCGGGTAAGTTTCAGGATGGTATCCCGGTCACGGAAGTTTAGGAACTTGGCAATGAGGGTCCGCGGTGGGGCTCCAGCTGGAGGCAGCTTTGCAGCAAGACGATGGGCACGCTCCACCATGAATGAGGAGGAGAATGCCTCCCGGCCATAGGTTTTATTTAGCAGGTTTTCTAAGTATGTGGGTGGTCCACACCCTTGCACCGTTCAGGCAGCCCCAGGAAGCGGAAGTTGCACCTCCGGAGGCGATTCTCCATATCATCTTGTTTGGAGAGGATCATGTTCAGCTGAAACTGCAATTGCTCGGTGGTGACCTGGAGAGGGTGCAGGCCTTCCTCCACATGCCCGACCCGGCGCTCAGTCTCCGACACGTGCTTCCACAGCTTGTGAATATTCTGCCTGATCAGGGATATGTCGACCTTCACTTCTTCAATTCTGGAGGTGAGGGTCAATTGGCAAAGAGCAATAGCCTCCAGCACTCTAGCGGTGTCGCTGGAGGTATGCTCGTCCCCCTCCGGGAGCGGGGCGGCACCATCTTCTTTAGCAGGATCCCGCTCCTCGCAGCGATATCTGTCCAGCCGAGCAATGGCACCGGATCTTTTAGGGGGAGACATGATGGGTGGTGAAGCCGCCCGAGCCTTTGCAGCGGTCAGAGTCGATAAAAATAATGCACAGGATCGGGTAGAAGGATATTCCTCGAGTGGAGCTCTCACACCGCACGTCCTATTCCATGAAGCTCCCTTGAAGTGGGCCTCCTACAACCCATACCCAATAGAGAGAGGCCCTGGACTCACCTGTCAGTGGATTTCATTGTGGAGTTGCCCAACACCCAAGGCAACACTGTTATCCTTATGGTGGTTGACCGGTTCTCAAAGATGTGTCATTGTATTCCACTTAAGAAGTTGAATGACTCGTTTGTTCTGCAGAGTATTCCTGCGTTAGAGGAGCATCTCTGTGGTCTTCGTTCCACTTGGGTACAAGTCCAGGAGGCTTTGCGTCATGCTAATGATAGGTACAGACTCCATGCTGACCGCAAACGCTTGCCTGCGCCTTCCTACCAGGTTGGGGACAGGGTCTGGCTGTCATCTCGCAACCTACGGCTTCGTGTTCCCTCACTGAAGTTTGTTCCTCAGTTTATTGGGCTTTTCCGTATCCTTCGCAGGATTAACCCAGTGGCTTACGCGTTGGACCTTCCTCCTAGTATGCGCATCTCAGATGTGTTTCATGTCTTCTTATTGAAACCGTTGGTCTGTAACCGATTTACCACCTCGGTGCCATACCCTCACCCTATTCAGGTTGAGAACCATGAGGAATATGAGGTACAATCCATTGTTTACTCCCGTAGGTTCCGTGGGCGCATACAGTACCTGGTGCATTGGAAGGGGTACGGTCCAGATGAACGCTCCTGGGTTTCATCCTCGGACGTACATGTCCCTGTCCTCCTCCATTAGTTCCATAGATGGTTTCCCTTCAAGCTCAGTGGCCCTCCGAGGGAGAGGGGTCATTGATAAGGGGGTACTGTCAGGGCTGGCTTAGCCCTTCCTTCTCTGGGCTGGCTGCTCAGCTGTTGGCTAATTGCCAGCTCTCATCTCTCTCCACAGTTACCAGCTGTTCCTGATCATGCTCGTCTGACCTGCCTACTTAAAGCTGTCCAGCTCACTTCACCTCTGCCTTCACCATGGTCAAATCACAAGAAACCATCTCCTGCGGTTCTGTTTAAAGACTGGCTTGCTGACATTCCTTCTGGCTCCTTATCCTGCTTGCTGTTGCTCTACTTGGATCCCTGACTTCTGGCCTGGCTGATTACCCGATCAGGTTATTGAACTCTGGCCTGGCTGACTACTCGATCCGGTTACTGGACTCTGGCTATGCTTTGACTATGCTTTTTCTATTTACCTTTTTATTTTTATTTAATAAACAAGTGTGATTTAATTGTACTTCTGTCTCGGTCTGATTCATGGTTTCTGACACCAACAGAAGCCTCAAGTAGCTTTTTGATAAAATTGTAACCTACAAGAGTCTGGAAAGGTGTTACACAAACTTCTTTTTTAACCACTTCCTGACTGACACACGCCGATGTACGTTGGCAGAATGGCACGGGCAGGCAAATGGGTGTACCTGTACGTCCATTTAAATTTGCCGCCGTGCCATCGCGTGCGCACCGGCGGCGGCACGCGTATGCCCCAGCCGAGACCTCCATAAGTCGGATCGCAGGTCCTGTGGACTCAATCGCCTCGGGGATACCCGCGATCATCTCACAGGGGGGAAGAATGGGGAAATGCTAATGTAAACAAGCATCTCCCCGTTCTGCCTAGTGACAGTGTCACTGATCTCTGCTCCCTGTGATCGGAGCAGAGATCAGTGACATGTCACACACAGACATGCCCCCCACAGTTAGAAAAACGCCCCAGGACACACTTAACCCCTACACAGCCACCGAGTGGTTAACCCCTTCACTGCCAGTGTTATTTACACAGGAATCAGTGCATTTGTATAGCACTGATTGCTGTATAAATGACAATGGTCCCAAAAATGTCTCAAAAATATCCGATGTGTCCGCCATAATGGTGCAGTCACAATAAAAAACACTGATCGCCACCATTACTAGTAAAAAAAAAAAATTATAAAAATGCCATAAAACTATCCCCTATTTTGTAAATGCTATAAGTTTTGTGCAAAGCAATCAATAAACGCTTATTGCGTTTTAAAAAATAATTTTTTTACCAAAAATACGTGGAAGAATACGTATCGGCCTAAACTGAGGAAATTTTTTTTTATTTTTATATGTTTTTGGGGGATATTATTTATTAAAAATAAAAACCACAGAGGTGATCAAATACCACCAAAAGAAAGCCCTATTTGTGTGGAAAAAGGACGTCAATTTTGTTTGGGAGCCACGACCGTGCAATTGTCAGTTAAAGCGACGCAGTGCCGAATCTCAAAGTGCTCTGGTCTTTGGCCAGCAAAATGGTCCGGGGCTTAAGTGGTTAAGGTGTCCTCAAGATATGACATTCTGTGCTTCCTCTGCGAGGGCTTGATGAGTTCTGAGACTTTCCCCTTGTAATGGTGTCACGTACCTTAGAGGAGACTGAAATGACGAGGTCAGCCTCTCTTGTATCTCCAGCCCAGGCCCCACTGAGAGTGAACAGAGGCCGTCGAGGTACAAGAGGAACACAAGTGCCTGTAGCTGTAGACCAAGGGACTTGCAATGGGAGATGTGGTTCCAAGGCAATAGGAGAACCATCAGGACAGGGGTGGTAGCCATGCACCCTAATTCAGCTGAGGTTAAGGAAGCACTCCACTTGTACTGCAGGGTCAGAGCATGTGGCTGGTCAGAGCTCTCGGTAGACTTGCAGAAGGAAACACACAGTGGGTCGCAGAACTGCGATAGCAGGCAGCTAGGCAGACGCTCAAACGAGCCGGGAAGCCAGGATCAAAGACAGAACCATGGTCACTGGATTAGCCAGGGTCATCAACAGATGGGCAGTGAGGTACCAAATCAGGTGCAGAGCCAAAGTCAGGAACGAGCTAGGTCAGGAACTAGTGACAAGACAAAAGCATGATCCAAGATCAAGTAAGGAGTAAGCCGGGTCAGCACCCAAGGAACTCACTGGAAGTACACAGGATACAAGGAAACAGCTGAAGGCCAGTTAGCATTAGAGCACAGGCCGAAGCATTCTTAAATAGTCCATCTGACACCAACATACATAGTCCGTGCGCGCATTTCCGCACGCATGCGCACTCCTGCCAACCATTCTGTGGAGATTCATGAACGCATGGGGTGGAACCGTGTCATCAGGGGGCAACACGAGACATGGTTACAGTCTCCTGGGTGTGGTGATGAAGGAACAGTCATCCAGAGTGGTGAAAAAGGCTCAGAAAGACTGAGCAAACACCAGAGACCATGGAGGGTACAGCGACACAGGTTGACTCCGGTTCAGCAGGTTCCGGCACCTCTCAGGTAAGCATGGTGAGGGTAGACCATTGCTTAAACTGGGGGGTCAGGGTCCTTTAGACCTAAAAAATTCCCTCCCTGGGTGGGAAACCTCAGGTGATGGGCTGGGCACCTCCTAGGCTTTTCCTAGCACAGTGGTGGTGTAGGTCAGAGCTGCAAACTAATGGGACATTGTTTGTCTTTTTTTTGGCTTTCAGGTCAAAGCCGAAGATAGGACACGGATGCAGCTGCCTAGGAAAAAATGTGCCGTATGTGGGACTAAGCTAGGTGCCAATTGGGAAAAGCCACTTTGCCTGAGTGTGTCAGCAGTCTGGTCAAGGATGATTCAGTGGCATCGTGTCACAAAATCCTAACACCAAACTAGATGCACTGTTAGCCAAGGTCTCTAAAAAGACAGATTTGGCCTTTGACGCCCTGGGATCTCTTCAAGATGCCGTGGATAAAAGAGGGGACGTGCTGCTTAAGAGGGCTTGGGATGCCTCTTCAATTGGATTGAAACCAGCCCTTGCAGCTACTTGCAAGGCCAGAAATCTGGAATGTTGGCTAACGCAATTACAGTCTCATGTTTCAGCTGGCACGTCTAGATAACAGCTTTTGAAATTGTTTCCGTTATTATTTAAGGCAGTTGGCTTTTTGGCAGATGCCTCTGCGGAATCGAGAAAGGTGGAGGCTAGGTCAGCCGCACTAGTGAATACAGCCCGTCCAGGTTTTTAGCCACACAGGGCTGTGTGGCTAAAAACCTGGACGGGCGATGCTGCTCAAAGCTTAATCTTTTGGGTTACCCTTTTCAGGTGACCACCTGTTTGGTCCTGGCCTCCAGGAGGTGCTGGAACCTACTCAGGATAGGAAAAAAGCATTGCCTGAAAAGAAGAACAAAATTGAGGGCAACCCTTTTTTCTAGGCCCCAGGCAGCAGGCCCAACAAGACAGGGATGGCCGCCCCAAGAAACATTGGATGGGCCACAAGGGGTGTGGTAGAGGAGGAATCCTATTTAATACTCCTCAAGCCACCACAAAACCCCAGTGACTCCTGCGTCCCAGTGAGAGTGAGACTGGGGGAGTTTCTCTCACAATGGACCACTTCAACGTCAAGTCCGTTCATACGAGACATCATGCTAGGTGGGCAAAAGGTGACCTGTGGGTCACCGGGACACCTAAGCGAGGAACAAATGTGGAAATTGTTCACTCCTCCAAATGGAGGAGGGGGAAGGGGGGAGGGGGGATGGGAGGGGGGTGGAGGGGGGGGTGGGTTAGGGGGTAATCTCTCTCTCAAACAGGGTTTAGGTGCTCTCTCCCCTGCTCTCTCGCCCCCCCCTTCTCTCTTCCCCCGCGTCGACCTCCGGTGGGGGGGGGATGTCTCCCTCCCGGGGGGCCAGGGGAGGAGGGGAGGGGGAGGGGATCAGTGAGATATGACAAGACTGAAATTGATAACATATAATGTAAGGGGTATAAGTACTCCCCAAAAAAAGTTCAGAGTTAATAGGGAGTTGGAATTGTATGGAGCGAATGTGGTCTGCTTGCAGGAAACACATTTATCACACGAGGCTACAGGGAGACTGACGTCCCGGGGGTTCCCAACATGGTTCTACGGTGACTCTACAACATGTAACGCCAGGGGGGTAGCAATAGGCTTTGAGAGAAGTGTGAGGTTTGAAGTCGAGAAACAGATGGCCGACCCAGAAGGGAGATTCTTGTTTATAAGAGGGAAACTATCGGATGGAATATACACCTTTGCGAATATATACTCCCCAAACAGGGACCCAGATAAATTTTTAAGGAAGGTTTTGGAACTATTAGCGGAGTTTAAAAAAGGTAAACTGATAGTAGCGGGAGATCTGAATATGGGCATCGACCCTCGGGTGGACTCCTCAGCCGGGTCCCCGCGTTGGCCGGAGCTTAGATATAAAAAAATAAAGGCCCTGCTCTTAGAATTTCAGTTGGTTGACGCTTGGAGGATTAAACATCCGAACAGCAGAGACTATACTTTCTACTCTTCGGTGCATGGGACATTCACCCGAATTGATTATGTTCTGATTGAACATCAAATGCTCCCAGCTCTCAAAGATACAGTAATAAAATCTATCTCCTTATCTGACCATGCTCCAGTCATGGTGCAGCTGGAGCTAGTAATAGATCAGGCTAAAAGAGAGACATGGAGATTAAATGAAGCTTTGATCCAGGACCCAGAAACTAGAAGCAGAATTGAAATAGAACTAGAAGAGTTTTTTATAAGAAATGATTCCCCTGGGGTTACGAGGAGTACGATATGGGAGACCCACAAAGCATATATACGAGGAATCCTAATAAGCATTGGGACAGGGAAAAAAAAGGAAATAGGGAAAAGGTTACAAGATCTAAATAAGGAGATTTGGGAACTGGAGCAACAAACTAGATCAAAGGGGATCCCAGAGAAAGTAGAGCTAAAAGATAAGAAGCTACAATTAGAAGAACTTATGGAGGAGGAAAGGGTGCGAGTTAACCACTGGGCAGAGAGCATAAGATACCAGGAAGGGAACAAACCTGGGAAATGGTTAGCGAGAGTAGTGCGGGAGAGAAGGAATTTGTCTTTCATACCCAAAATTAAAAATGAAAAGGGGGAAATGAAGCACTCCACTCCTGAAATAGCGACGGTCTTCCATAAATATTATAGTCTGTTATATAAGGTAGGACAGGGAATGGAGAAAAACAGAGATAAGGAGGATACTATTGAGTATTTAAAAGGGATAGATTTTCCTAAAGTCCCGGAGGAAGAGCTGGAAATGTTGGAGACCCCGGTCACGGTAGACGAGGTGGCGAGGGCAATAAGAGGGATGGCAATAGGGAAAAGCCCAGGCCCGGATGGGTTTCCAATTTTATATTACAAAAAGTTTGAAAAGATATTGGCCCCCAAATTATGTGAGTATATGAATGCAGTTGCAGAAGGGGAAGATCTGAGGGAAGAGGCATTGATGGCTTACATAACTTTGATATTAAAGGAGGGGAAGGAGCCAACAACCCCTGGGAGTTATAGACCAATCTCTCTTCTGAACACGGATGTGAAGATATTCTCAAAAGTGATAGCAGAGAGATTGAAACCGTTGCTCCCCCAATGGGTCCATAGGGACCAAACGGGGTTTGTTACGGGCAGGGAGGGGAGGGATAATTGTCTTAAAACCCTAATGTTGATTCATGGGGTGGAGAGCAGTGGACCCCCAGTCGCCCTGTTATCGGTGGATGCTGAAAAAGCATTCGACAGGGTAGACTGGGGCTTCATGTTTGAGACTTTAAGATATTTGGGGTTAAAAGAAAAAATATTACGATGGATAAAAGCATTTTATTCCCGCCCGTCGGCAAAAATTAAAATTAACGGTAACCTCTCCCCGGTAGTGAAGCTATACAATGGAACTAGACAGGGATGCCCCCTGTCTCCAATGCTGTTTATACTCGCCTTGGAACCCTTGTTGGCTTCAATTAGGAAGAATGGAGACATAAGGGGGGTGAGAATGGGCGGAGAAGAGTATAAGATCTCTGCGTATGCGGATGACATATTATTTTATGTTTCGGATCTCAGGGTGACTTTGCCAAATATAATCAGGGAGATCCATAGATATGGGAAGCTGACAAATTTCAAGATTAATATGTCAAAAACTGAGATTCTGAACATAACGGTACCAAAAAAAGAACAAGAGGAACTCCAGAGGTTCTTCCCCTTCATCTGGTGTAGGGAAGATTTGAGGTACCTGGGAGTAAAAATCACACCCACATTGTCATCCGCATACGCAGCTAATTATACAGATATATTAAATAGGGTGAAAGAATGTATTAAACGCATGAGATATAAACCCCTGTCGCTAATAGGAAGAGTAAACGCGTTGAAAATGTTTATTTTACCAAAACTAATATATGTGTTCCAAATGATCCCAATAAAAGTTCCGCAGGAGTTCTTTAGGAAACTCCAAACCCTAATTTTAAAACATATATGGGGACGTAGGAATCCTAGAATCTCATATGCGACTCTGGAAAGGGGGAAAGTAGAAGGGGGATTAGCCGCCCCGAACTTTAGAAGATATTATCAGGCAGCAGTAATTTCACGGGTGGTGGATTGGGTGTATGATAAAGGCGATAAAGGGTGGGTAAATATAGAGAAAACACAAAGTGGAGTTGATCTAGGAAAAAGGATCTGGATACCTCGGGACTACCGTGACTTGGGGAGAAGCACTAACCCACTAACTACTAATCTGTTTAGAATATGGGATAAAGTGGGCGAATTAAATCACTGGCAGCACAATTCACCTTTAATTTCTTTATTAGACACAAGTTTTTTTAAACCAGGGAAGGAAGAATATGTTTATTTCACAAGATGGGCAAAAAGGGGTGATATTTTTTTGAAAGATGTGATGAATGGGGACAGAGTTTGTACTTTAGGAGAAATAAGACAAAAATGGGGATGTAGGAAATTAGACAGCTGGAGATATGCACAAATTAAACATTTTGTTCAGGCGCTACCCCGACCACTTCGCGGGGAAGGAGATCTTAGACCTATGGAGAGAATGCTTTCAGACCCGAGCTGTAAAAAAAAAAGTTTGTCCAAAATCTATAAAATTCTGGAGGAGGAAAAGGAACCAGGAGAACCACTGTTTTTGAAAAAATGGGAAGAAGAGTTGGGTACTCTGGGAGATAAGGAACGTAGAAAGAAGATTTTAAGAATAGCAGGTACAATATCTAAGGACAATATGTCAGCGGAAATGTCATTTAAATTAATGGCAAGATGGTATATTGTCCCACAAAGAGCGCATAAGAGAAGGCCGGACATATCAGCACTATGCTGGAGGGGTTGTGATAAGGTGGGAACTTTTGCACATATCTGGTGGGAGTGTGGTAAGATTGGCCCTTATTGGGAGAAAATAATAGGAAACATCTTCCAGATAACAGGGGAACAGGTAAAGAAGGATCCTTGGACATGTCTATTTCATGACACAGATAAAACAATAGGGGAATATAAAAATTCATTGATACCTCACTTATTGATTGCAGCAAAAAGCCTGATCCCAAAGAGATGGGGCTCTGTTGAACCCCCATCCATGAGGGAATGGTTAGCTAAAGTAGAGTGGTTAAGATCAATGGAGGAATCAATACTTAAAAGAGGAGATCAAGTGGAAATTTATCATAGCAAATGGGGAAAATGGTTGGAGTTTAAGAAACAAGGGAATGTCCCAGAATGAGTGGTCCCGAAGAGAGAGGAGGGGGAGGGCGGGAGAGAGAGACGGAGAGAGAGAGGGGGGGGTCGGGGAGGGAGATCTGAGGGGGAGGGGACGGGAAGATATAAGTTTATGGAATAGGAAGCATATTTTTGTAATATTCCTACTTTTTCGAAATTCTTATAAAATAAATAAAAATAAAATAGAGGAAGATGTTAAAAAAGAAAAAAGGAAAAAGGATTGCATGTGATGTCAAAGTAGCACTGCCAACAGGCAAAATAGTGGCGATGAGAAGAAGGGCACCAAAAATCACAAGGGCGTAAAACTTGCCACAAATTTGTTGACGAGAGATTATGGCGTGCTATAAACTGATGCAAAAAAAAAAAAAAAAAAAAAAGTCCGTTCATACGAGACATCATAAAGAACGGTTACAAATTGGAGTTCGATTCGGTTCCCCACTCAAGCTTTCAAGTTAGCCAGTTACCCAGAGACCGAGAAAAAGCGAAAGCTCTGGGACTATAGTTGGGGGATTTAGTGGATCAGAGAGTCCTCATTCAGGTGCCCCAGAAGGAGCATGGCCAGGGAGTATATTCCCATGTCTTTGTTGTAAAGAAACCATCAGGAAAGTTCAGAATTCTGAATCTCTGCCCCCTGAACAAATTTGTGAGATACAAACGATTCAGGATGGAGTCTCCAATCTCCTGTTTCCAGGTTGCCACAATAGATCTCAGGGATGCTTACTTGCACATCTCAATACATCAGGACTTTCAAAAAATTCCTCAGGTTGGCAGTCAGAGTAAATTCGGAGGTTCTGTCCTTCCAGATCCGGGCACTACCTTTCGGACTGTCTTCTTTGCCGAGAATCTTCACAAAGGTTCTGGCACAGGATCTAGCCCCGTTAAGTGTCAGGGCTATTACGGTGATCCCCTAACTGGATGATCTCCTGTTTGTTTCCCACTTTTCCCAACAACTAGAGAGAGACTTGCAGGAGGAACAGCGTTTCCTTCTATCTCTTGTGTGGTTAATCAACCAGGACAAGTCTCAGCTGACTCCGGGTCAGGAGGTACTGTATTTTGGGTACAAAATCTCTTCAGTGGAGAATAAGGTATTTCTCCCCAGGGAAAAGATCCAGAAAATTGATCAGGCAGTAGCCCATCTTCAAACCAATCAGGTAGCCCTGATCAGAGAGGTCATGAGGGTGCTGGGTCTGAAGACATCCTGTTTCCCAGCAGTACTTTGGGCAAGACTTCATCAGTGCCATCTGCAGAGTCTCATGCTGCATTACTGGGATGGCAAGAAGCAGAGCCTAGATCAAACTATGCCCCTATCATCCAAAGTCAAGAGGTCGTTGTGGTGGGCTCATAACAATCTGGACAAAGGTCTGTCCTGGACCCGACCTGCAACCATAGTGGTAACAACCAAAGCCAGTGCATTGGGCTGGGGTGCCCACCTGGAAGGAACCTTAGCTCAGGGGGCCTGGTCGCCAGTAGAAGCCTGTCTAACCTCAAATTCGAGGGAGCTTCTTGCGATTCTGAGGGCTATAGAGACTTTCCAGTCCCGAATAGGGGGACAGCACCTACAGTTAAGGACAGACAATGCGGTGGCGGTTGCATATGTGAACAAGCAGGGAGGGACCAGGAGCCCCACTCTGCAGTCTATAGCAAACAGGATTCTGTGTTCCAAGTTAAACCTGTCCTCATTGTCAGCCATTCATCTAAAAGGCTCTCAAAATTCGCTGGCGGATTTTCTCAGCCGTCAGCGTATAAGTCAGGACGAATGGTTACCCAACATGGATGTGTTCAGGGAGATTGTGCGATGTTAGGGACAGCAGGAGGTGGACCTCTTTGCCTCAAAGGGCAACAAGAAGGTAGCACAATTCTTCTCTATCCATCCGCTGGATCAGGCCAGAGGGATAGATGCCTTTGCCAAACCCTGGCATTTCAGCCTTTGTTACACTTTTCCTCCAGTTAGGCTGATAGCTGCTGTTCTCCAAAAGTTTTTGGCAGAATCGATGGACCTCATCCTAGTAGCGCCGTTCTGGCCAAGGAGACCTTGGTTCGCTGACCTGAAAAGACTGGCCATTCATCCTCCATTATCCCTTCCGGTCAGGGAGGACTTGATTTCTCAGGGCCCTATTCTACACCCGCAAGTAGAGAACCTCAGACTAACAGCCTGGTATCTGAGAATTTATACCGTTACATGACCATATCCACTACCACTACCGAATAAATCCAAATAGTGGCAGTGGGCCCCTCTGAAAGAAATAAGTTCTTATGTCACTCCTCAGAGTCTACAAGGCCGAAGCCGTAGCTAACATATAGTCAGAAAAAAAGAAAGAAAAGAGACCTTTCCCCTGCTGTTGTGTCCCGCTTTTAACTTGCGTACCAACACCAGGAAAAAAGAAAAGTAGCTACCTTAGGGTTCGGTGAACACATAGGACATTTGATTAATATCAAAAATATTTTTGATATTAATCAAATGTCCTATGTGTTCACCGAAACCTAAGGTAGCTACTTTTCTTTTTTCCTGGTGTTGGTACGCAAGTTAAAAGCGGGACACAACAGCAGGGGAAAAGTCTCTTTTCTTTCTTTTTTTCTGGTATCTAAGAAACAGCTGTTGAGGTTCTTAGGGATTTTCAGAGAGAGTGATTAAAACTCTTCTGGAGTGCTGCAAGTCGGTAACCAGGGCAATTTATGCCAAAGTACGGGAGCCATTTTTGTTGATTTGGAAGGATAGGATCTTACTCAAGACAGACCCTAGTTTCTTCCCTAAGGTAGTATCTATGTTTCATAGAACGCAGGACATTGTCTTACCGACATTTTTTTCCACCTCGGAGGCAGGTGAGGAAGGATCTTTGAGTTTATTCGATGTTAAAAGAAGCCTTTTATTTTATTTGGAAGCCACTAGGAGCTTCAGAAAGTCATTCTCTTTTTGTTCATTTTGCGGGGGCTCGCAAAGGCTATAAGGCTTCTAAGTCCTCCATTGCTAGATGAATAAGATTTGCGATTATAAAAGCTTATGAGTTATAAGGGATGCAAGCACCATTAGTTAAAGCACATTCTACCAGGGCAGTCTGTTTCTTGGGCAGAGAGGGCTGGGACCTCTCCGGAGGACATCTGCAAGGCAGCAACATGGGCCAGCTACTCTACGTTTGCTAGACATTACCGTCTGGATTTATTGTCTGATAAAGAGCAGACATTTGGACGAAAGGTCCTCCAGGCAGTAGTCCCACCCTGACAAAGTAAGTTTCTTGCTTATCATCTCAAAGTCTGTCCTGGAAGACGAGAGGAGAAAACCAGAGTTAGACCTACCGGTAACTCATTTTCTAGGAATCTTCCAGGACAGCCTGGTTTCCCACCCGGTGTTTTCTATTAACTGGTGTTGGAGGTATGTACTGACGTTGTGTTAGTGTGTTATCTCTTTCAGAGCTTTCCAGTAGTTGTTGGTTAAACTGAAGAGGGAGGCGTGGAGGACCACCTTTTAAACTAATTGGCTATAAGTGTTTCCTGTCTTGGGGGGAAGAACCCTATGTCTCAGAGGCTGTCCTGGAAGACTTGTAGAAAAAGAGTTACCGGTAAGTCTAACTCCAGTTTTTCACACACTATACTAACAATAAGGCTCCATGCACACTCTAGCTCATAAACTGCAGTTTATTGGAGTTTGGGCGTTTTTTTTTTAAAAGCCCATAAACTCCACTCTATGTATGCCTATGTGTCCATGCACACATGGACGTTTTTTAGCTTTAATGAGCAGTGGAGTTTATGGGCTTTTTCTGAACGCCAGAAATTTGCGTTCAAAGTGCCATTTTTCACCACCAAAAAACAACAAAAGCTGATAAACGCGCATAAACGCTCATAAACGCTCATAAACACGTGCTAATTAGTGTTCGGCATTCTATTTTTTCAATGCATTGGGGGAGTTCGGAATGCTCTGTGGGATTTTTGGAGTGTCCTCTGTGTATTTTTATTAAAAACGCCCACAAACGCTACGCTCATAAACGCTAGTACAAAATGCTGTTTAAAGCAGGTTTTTCAACCAGCGTTTTCTGCCAGCAATCTGCCGTCCAGAAAAAGCTTTTTTGAGCATCAGTGTGCATGGAGCCTAAACTAACAATCTGCACTCGAGTCACAATAAGTGAACACGCTAACTGCTAATAGCAAAATGAGCACTGCTCTATCTCCAGCACACTACAAGAGCTGGCTATGGAAAGTTAGCTTATATAGTGTGGGGTGGGACTATGAGTACTAAGCCTTGATTGGAGAAAGTAATCATCTCTTTGTCCAGTCAGGGCTCTGACAGTGTTAATTGCACCTGCCCAGCAGTCAGGTGCAAAGCTTCTTCCAATTAGGGCCCTAGAATGCACTGTGAAGCACGTAGTGTATTGTGGGGCTGTCAGAAACCATGAAATCAGACAGAGATAGAAGTACAGTTAAATTACACTTGTTTAATAATAAAAGTAAAAAGCACAAACGTAGTCAAAACATAGCCAAAGTTCAGTAACCGGAACAGATAGTCAGCTAAGCCAGAAGTCAAGGATCAATGTAGTGAAACAGCATGCAGGATCTGGAGCCAGAAGGGATGCCGGCAAAGCAAGTCTTTAAACAGGAACGTAGGAGATCGTCTCTGTGATGTTGACCAAGGGGAAGGCAGAGATCCTCTGGACTAGACGGCTTAAGTAGGCAGGACTGATGAGCAGGATATCATCAACAGCTGAGCAACTTCGAAGAGAGATGGGAGCTGGCAATTAGCCGACAGCCTAGTGGCCAGCTCAGGGAAGGAAGGGCTAAACCCAGCCTTGACAGGGGTGCTCAGTTGTCGAACAACCCGCCAAGCTACTTGCAAATTTGGGTGTTCGCCGAGCGGGTGAGCAGGTGAAGTTCAGGCTGAAATTCTGCTTGGCTCGAACTGTTGGCCCATCTGTAGTCTGAGGTATGTTTTTTGGCTGCAATTCTTTCATGAAGACCACATCTGGCCAGACAGTAGATAGGTGTACCTGGGTCCCACTGGTCAAGTTTCCTTGGCTGACCACTGCGTCTACGGTCCTTAACATTGCTCTTTATTTTGTGCCTCATGAAAAGCGCATGTACAGCACATCTTAAAACTCCAGTCTGGTTTGAAATCTTTGCGTGGGAGAGACCTTACTGATGTAGTACAATTACCATGTGTCTTGTTGCTGTGCTCAGTCTTACCATGGTGTATGACCTGTGACATGAAACAGTCTTCCGTAACCTCACCTTAGTGGCTGAGTTTGTCTGTTCCTAACCCAGCTGTTTCTTCTTCAGTTATTTTTTTTTTTTTATTGGTTTTTATTAAAAGATTTTAACAGAAATATGATTACAACAAGTATAAAGATCATACAGAGTACACAGTGAACATTCAAAAAGTTGTGTCATACATTGATTGTCATGACATTCGTGTAGGCATAAGTGGTAGTCTTACCGTTGCAGGATTTAAAACAAAAAAGATTTGCCTACAGTAAGTGGCTCCATATAGTCAATAAAAAATAGTAAAAAAGGAAGTAGAAGAAGAAGATGGAAGAGAAAAGAAAACGTTGAAAAGGGGTAAGGAAGTCGGGGAGTCGGACTACTGGATGAACAAGGAGGAGACAAGCGTAAACCATTACCGTGAGATTTGTCAATAAGCTGATGTTAACATGCTTATAATCGTAATCAATAACAATAAAAGACATTTATTCAATCATTGATTCATTTCAGACCATTCAACCCAAACTTTCCATTGGCTGTCAAAGCTCATTCGGGTCCCACTTTTGCCAGCTAGTAATGATTCAAGGATGTAATTTTGTCTGGTAATACCAAGTACCTCAGATATGTTGGGGGCTCTGTTGGATTTCCAGTTTCTGGTGATCAATAATCTAGCCGCCAATAGAATATGTGTAACTACTGTTTGGCAGTAAGGAGGGAAGCTCTCAATACCTAGGTTCAAGACTGCTAACTCTGGGTTCAGTGGAGTTAAGATCCCTGTAATGCGTGAGATGCACCGAAACACACTACCCCAGAAACTGGACAGGTGTTTACAAAACCAGAATATATGCGAGATGTTGCCTATCTCGCCACAACCTCTCCAACACAAGGGGGAGTTGGACATTGAGATTTTTGCCATGAGGTACGGTGTCAAGTACCATCTCAAGGCTATTTTTTGTGAAAGCTCCCAGTGGTTCACGCATCTGGAAGCTTTATATATAGTTTGAAATGCTTTTTGCCACTCAGACGGAGCAAAATTCTTATTAAAGTCTGACGACCATTTAATGTAAGGATGGGAGTTAGTGAAAATAAGTTTATTTTGAAAAGCGGAGTAGAAAAGGGATATCCCTTTAGGAGGGGGAGGAGATTTCGTGTAAAATCGCCACAATTTGTCTAGAATAAAAATGTGGGGGGACCCTAGTGATTTAAGAAGATGCGTTGCTTGTAAGGCCGCGTACACACGCGGGGACTGTTCGCCCAACTTTGTCCGTCAAACAGTTTCGGCATGGACGGACATGGCCACACACGACGGACGAACAGTTTGCTGAAACCGTGCGCGATGACGTGAACGGCACGTACGACGGGACGAAAAATACGACGTCCTATACACTGCATTATAACTTTCGGCGTGAAAATCCTTTCTGAGCATGCGCGCAACTTTGTTTGACGAACAAGCCTACACACGAGCGGACTGTTCGCTGAAACAAGGTTTCAGCGGACAGTTTTTCGGAAATTCCGAAAAACCTTGTCCGTCAAACTGTCCGCTGAAACTGTCCGCTGAAAGCCCACACACGAGCGGACTGTCCGCCCAAACACTGTTCAGCGGACAAAGTTGGGCGAACAGTCCGCCCGTGTGTACGCGGCCTAAGTATCGGTAATGGTCCGTAGGGAGCAGGCCAAATTCTTCTCTAAGTGACTCGAATAGCTTAGGTGAATTGTCCTGATATAGGTTAGCAATGTGAGAGATACCTCTAGCCTTCCATCTTGAGTAGTCTGTGTTTGGGATTATGTGGTGTAGAATCTCTATAGGTACAGGGAGCTCTGTGACTTCAGAGGATGCATCCGATAGACTATGCAAGTCTCTCCAAGCTAGCAATGAGGCCTGAAGTGTAGGTGAAAGGTGGCGTAAGGAGAAGGGTCTCCATGTGTCCAGCAATAAAAGCATACGCAGATCATTTGTCGGGCTAAGGGCCTGTTCTATGCCACACCAGAGAATATCTGGTGAGGGGGAAAGCCAATATTTAAGCGAGGTAAGCATAGCTGCCCTATAGTAGTCCTTCAAGTCGATCAAGCCCATTCCGCCCACTGATCTATGCTTAATTAGAAGGGGTCTAGAGCATCTGGGTCGTCTACCACCCCAAATGTATTGCCTAAGAATACCGTTAAGTGCTTTTAAGTGGCTATGCTTAAGAGGGATGGGTAATGTACGAAACACGTACAGTATTTGAGGAAGTAGGAGCATTTTGAAGGACGCTAACCTACCAGACCAGGTAAGTTCTGTTTTAGTTAGCCTATTCGCATCTTTTTCTATCTTGGCAATTAAAGGGATGTAATTGGCGTCTGCTAGTTTAAGTGGGTCAGATGTGATTTGCAAGCCTAGATGTCATGGTTATGCAGTGATCTTCCTGTGTTTGCTTACCTTCCCTCATGTCTTCAGACTAAGAAGCCAGCCACTTCCACCTGGTGGTTTTTATAACCTCTCCTCTAAGCATGGCTCCACCCCAGGCCCTATCAGGGAGCCCTATATTAACCTGTGCACTGCAGGCCTCAGTGCTGATCAACCATTGTGTATTCTTTGTGTGTTAGCTTCCTGGTTCCTGCCGTGTGCTCTGCTACTGGTTTCCGTTACCGACTTTGGCGTGTCTGACTATCCCTGTTTGCCTGTGATCCTGACCTTTTGGCGTGTACCCGACTATTCTTGTCTGCTTGTGGCCCCGACCTTGGCTTTGTCCCTCACCATCCCTATCCTCCTGTTGCCTACTGTGGGTGTGAGCTGGGGGACCCTGGGGGTCGCGACCTGGAGCCAGTTGCAGCCAAGTCCATCCTCACCACTCGAGGCTCTGGTGAACACCTGGCTCTTAGGCCGCGTACACACGGGCGGACTGTTCGCCCAACCTTGTCCGCTGAACAGTGTTTGGGCGGACAGTCCGCTCGTGTGTGGGCTTTCAGCGGACAGTTTCAGCGGACAGTTGGACGGACAAAGTCTTTCGGAAATTCCGAAAAACTGTCCGCTGAAACTGTGTTTGAGCGAACAGTCCGCCCGTGTGTGGGCCTGTCCGCTGTACTTTCGAAATGAGCGGACTGTTCCCGCTCGGAAAGTCCGCCCATTTCGAGCGCGTGTACAGGTAGGCGGGGCCCGCGAAGGAGACGTCGCGGGCTCCGCCGCCTGGAATGGGCTTAAAGGGGAACCCCAACGCCGAAAAAAATCGGCGTGGGGGTTCCCCCCAAGTCCACACCAGACCCTTGTCCGAGCACGCTACCCGGCCGGCCAGGAAAGGGGGGCGAGCGAGCGCGCCCCCCCTCCTGAGCCGTACCAGGCCGCGTGCCCTCAACATGGGGGGGGTGCCTTGGGGAAGGGGGGGCCGCGCGGCCCCCCCACCCCAAAGCACCTTGTCCCCATGTTGATGAGGACAAGGGCCTCTTCCCGACAACCCTGGCCGTTGGTTGTCGGGGTCTGCGGGCGGGGGGCTTATCGGAATCCGGGAGCCCCCTTTAAGAAGGGGGCCCCCGGATACCGGCCCCCCACCCTATGTGAATGAGTATGGGGTACAATGTACCCCTACCCATTCACCTGTGAAATAAAGTACAAATAAAAACACAACACAGGGGGAAAAAATATTTTATTGCACAGCCGGGGGTCTTCCGTCTTCGGGGGTCTTCTCGCCGGACTCCTCCGCTATGTGTGTGTAGCTCTTTTGCCAGCGGAGGAGTCCGGCTTTCTTCCTCCCCGCCGCCGGCCTCTTCTCCCGACTTCGGGGGTCTTGTCCCCCTCTTCGGTTCTTCTGCCGGGCCACCGCGCCTGGTCCGGTGGCCCGGTCTTCTGTCGCCGTCTTCCGTTCTTCTGTCGCCGCCTTCGGTTCTTCTGCCGGGCCACCGCGCCTTCTTGTAGCTCTTTTACAGGCGGTGGCCCGGTCTTCTGTCGCCGTCGCCGCCTTCCGTTCGTGTTCTTCTTCTTGTTCTTCTTGTTCTTCTCCTGGAGATGTTGACTCGACGAGCTCTCCGGCCGGAATGCCGGGGACGCGCTGTGCGGTCACTTATATAGTGACAATGGGGCGGGGTCACATGGTATATGTCACATGGGTTGGTCACATGGGTTGATGTCACATGGGGACTATGACATCGTAAGGGGGCGGGGTCACCACGTGACATCAACCCATGTGACATATACCATGTGACCCCGCCCCATTGTCACTATATAAGTCACAGCGCAGGGCGGCTCTGGCATTCCGGCCGGAGGGAGCGACGTGTCAACATCGCCTGGAGAAGAACAAGAAGAACAAGAAGAAGAACACGAACGGAAGGCGGCGACGGCGACAGAAGACCGGGCCACCGCCTGTAAAAGAGCTACAAGAAGGCGCGGTGGCCCGGCAGAAGAACCGAAGGCGGCGACAGAAGAACGGAAGACGGCGACAGAAGACCGGGCCACCGGACCAGGCGCGGTGGCCCGGCAGAAGAACCGAAGAGGGGGACAAGACCCCCGAAGTCGGGAGAAGAGGCCGGCGGCGGGGAGGAAGAAAGCCGGACTCCTCCGCTAGTAAAAGAGCTACACACACATAGCGGAGGAGTCCGGCGAGAAGACCCCCGAAGACGGAAGACCCCCGGCTGTGCAATAAAATATTTTTTCCCCTGTGTTGTGTTTTTATTTGTACTTTATTTCACAGGTGAATGGGTAGGGGTACATTGTACCCCATACTCATTCACATAGGGTGGGGGGCCGGTATCCGGGGGCCCCCTTCTTAAAGGGGGCTCCCGGATTCCGATAAGCCCCCCGCCCGCAGACCCCGACAACCAACGGCCAGGGTTGTCGGGAAGAGGCCCTTGTCCTCATCAACATGGGGACAAGGTGCTTTGGGGTGGGGGGGCCGCGCGGCCCCCCCTTCCCCAAGGCACCCCCCCCATGTTGAGGGCACGCGGCCTGGTACGGCTCAGGAGGGGGGGCGCGCTCGCTCGCCCCCCTTTCCTGGCCGGCCGGGTAGCGTGCTCGGACAAGGGTCTGGTGTGGACTTGGGGGGAACCCCCACGCCGATTTTTTTCGGCGTTGGGGTTCCCCTTTAAGCCCATTCCAGGCGGCGGAGCCCGCGACGTCTCCTTCGCGGGCCCCGCCTACCTGTACACGCGCTCGAAATGGGCGGATTTGCCTCCTCCTTACGTGGGCGAGTCCGTTCATTTCAAAAGTTGAGCGAACTGTTTGCCCAACCTTGTTCGTCAAACAGTCCGCTCGTGTGTGGGCAAGTCCGCTCATGCAAATTTTGAGCGGACTGTTTGACAAACTGTTTGCCGAACAAGGTTGGGCGAACAGTCCGCGCGTGTGTACGCGGCCTTAGACTCCGCGCCCCAGAGAATCATACGCTCTATCCCCAGTGGGATCTGTCCCCCGTCTGCAGCAGTCAGCCGTAGGGTCCACAACCTTGCGGTGCACCCCTAAACCCTACGGTGTGCATCTGTCACCTGGGCTCTAGGTGACCTGACACTAGATAGGGGATACTGGACTCTGCCCATGTATAGGGAAAGCTTTTTGGTAGACTGAGTTGGAGTTGAGGGGGAAGGTTTAGGCCTAGGATGAGGGATTTTGTGAAGTTTACCTTGTAATAAGATATGCAACTAAAATCATTAAGAATAGAGTGGGCATGTGGCAGGGAAGAATGTGGGGAGGATAGGAAAAGGATGACGTCGTCTGCAAAGAGGCTTATGTTATGGGATCTATCTAGGAACATAAAACCCGGTATGCCAGGATGGGTTCTAATTCTTTCAGCAAGGTGCTCTATAAGAAGGTTAAAAATAGAGGGGGACAGGGGGCAGCCCTGCCTAGTCCCATTGGATATAGGGAAAGGGGATGAAAGCATATTGGAGGTGTAAACCTGGGCACAGGGGGAGGAGTACAGAGCCAAGATCGCAGACAAAATGGGACCCGAGAACCCAAATCTACCAAGAGTCTGGGACATATATCCCCAATGTATCCTGTCGAATGCCTTCTCCGCGTCCAAAGACAACAGCAGAGAAGGCATCCGACAGGATCTAGCATGATGTAGAATATTAACAACCCTCCTTGTGGCGTCTGACGCCTGCCTTCCTTTTGTGAAACCAGTTTGTTCCTGTTTGATCAGGGATGGAAGGATAGGAAGAAGCCTGTGGGACAGGATCTTGGCAAATAATTTCACATCAGTATTTAGTAGAGAAATAGGCCTAAAGTTAGCTGGAGTAGTGGGGTCCTTCCCAGGCTTTGGGATGGTAACTATAAATGCCTTAAGCATTTCGGAAGGGAAGGAGGCAGAGGACACAGCTTCAGAGTAAACTGCTTTTAGAGCCGGGGAGAGGATTTGAGAGAAAGTCTTGTAGTAACAATTTGGGAGCCCATCAGGGCCTGGGGACTTCCCGTTTGGGAGAGCCTTGATAACCCCTCGGATCTCAGGTTCCATGATAGGCGAGTTGAGGGTCTCCAGCTGTTCTTGTGTCAGGGTGGGGAGTGTGAGATTAACAAAGAATTTTTGAATGTCATCCTCAGTAGGTTGTGGGGTAGATGGGTCATTTTTAAGATTGTACAAAGAAGAGTAATAATCTGCAAAGGAGTTTGCAATGTCCATGGGGTTATACAATTTACTGTTATCTGATTTACGAATTATGAAAGGAATGTTAGTTTTAGTTTTACGATCTTTCAGTCTCTGGGCTAATAATTTACCGGCTTGATTGCCGGATGAGTAGTGGGACAATTTCAGAGATTGGACATGTTTGTCGTATTGCTCTAGCAATAGGAGCCTGAGATCCGAACGTAATGTGTCTAATTTATGCATTACAGTATAGTCCGTGTCGGTTTTATTTTTGTTTTGGGCCTCTAGGTGTCTAATATCAGAGAGAAGGGAATCTAACTTTTGTGTCCTCTGCCTTTTTGCCCGTGAACTCATTTGGATGAGAATGCCTCTTATAAAAGCCTTATGGGCACACCACATAGTAAATGGACTAGACACAGAATCGGAATTAAAAGAAAAATATTCCTTCAGTTGTTTAGTAAGAAAGGCAACTTGCTGCGGCTGTTGAAGAAGATGAGAATTGGCACGCCAGACACTTGCAGGGGTCAGAGGACGCTCCCCATCTACCGTGATGGACATGGGACCGTGGTCCGACCAAGTAATATCATGAATGGACGAAGATGAAATTCTTTGTAATAGTAGCTTGTCAGTTAAGATTAAATCTATACAGGAGTACGAGTTGTGTCTGAGGGAGTGGAAAGAGTAATCTCGTTCAGTGGAGTGTTGGCAGCGCCAGACATCGTACAGTTCCTCAGCGTGAAGCAAAGGCTGCAGAGTAGGTAGAGAGCTTTGCGATTTAGAAGTTGTGTCCATTTTGTAGTTGGGTGTGATATTGAAGTCTCCGCACACTATCAGGTCACCTCGTTTTAGTAGGTCTACTTTGCGGAGAAGCTTTTTCAAGAAACGTAGTTGATGAGTGTTGGGTGCATATACATTGACTATTGTGTAAGGTTTGTTATTGAAGCTGCCTATTATGGCTAAGTATCTTCCTTCAGGATCAATAAAAGTCTCCTGTAATGAGAAAGCAACTGATTCCTTTATGGCGGTTAGTACTCCTTTCTTTTTTGTAGAGGCAGAGGCCCTGAAGATATGCGGGTATCTGTTGTGTTTGAAAGTGGGTTCACTAGAGGATGACCAGTGCGTTTCCTGGACACACAAGACATCAGACCCCAGCCTGAGAGCCTCCCTCCATAGCGAGGCACGTTTGGCGGGGTGGTTCAGACCACGGACATTAAAAGAAGTTACCTTAATTGACATATTTCAAGTAGGGAGGAATGCCATAGAAAGTACCTCAGTGATTCCAGGGCTGCTCCATGGAAGCCAAGTTCAGTAGGTTGATGGTATAGATGTCGGATAGATCGTCTCCTTGGGTGTTCCTCCTTATCAATCTCCGAGGGGTGGTAATAGAGAGTAAGAAGAGTAAATCAGAGAAAAGCAAAAGTCAAACAGGAACAAAAAGTCAACTGGTAAAGAGATAAAAAGGTAAATTCCGTCTGGAATCCGGTGGCAGGTAAACTGCACATATTTGAGAACGGGGAGACTCACGGGCTGGGAGCTCCAAGGCGAAAGGGATCTTGTCGATCAACTAGCTGTATTAGTCTAACCGAGGCAGTTAGTTGTCAGTTTTCTTAGTATGTCTTTTGCGAGATACAACTTGCCAATCGTCGCTAGTATTCAATGCTGAGGCAGCCGTGGTGTTGTCGGAGATTTGGGCTGGCAGGATGTCCCACGAACGAAGCAAATCTAGGCCTTCAGCTAAGTTGGATATTACGGATACCCTGCCTTCTCGCGTGACAATAAGTTTGGTTGGGTACCTCCATCTGTACATAATATTATGGTTCCTAAGTGCCTTAGTGACCGATAAAAGGGACTTGCGTTTTTGCATAGTGTATTGCGAAAGATCCGCAAACAGCTGAAGAGTGGAGTACTGCTCCGGGGGATTGGGGTTCTTACGGTAAGCCGCCATGAGATGCTCCTTTACGTGGCAGAAATGCACCCTCATCAAAACGTCTCGGGGGGTGTTGTCTGGGAGGTGAGACGGTTTGGGCAGACGGTGGATCCGGTCAATGACCAGTTCAGTAGCCGGGACTGAGGGTAGAAATGCCAGCATAAGATCCTTGGCCTATTGATGTAGATGGGCAGGTAGAACGGTTTCAGGTACGCCACGCAGCTTAATATTATTCCTGCGGGACCTGTCCTCGAGGTCGGCGAGCTTAGCTTTGAGCCAGGCTACTTCGTCTGCCTGATCGTTATGGGAGTCTACTAATGTGTTGTAAGAGGTTGCGTATTCCCCCATCTTTTTCTCCACATGGTCAATTCTGCCCCCCAGTTCATTCACTTCAGATTTGAAATTTCTCATGCATTCCATCAGATCAGAGTGCAGCGAACCACGCAAGGAAATTAACATATCTTTTAAAGTAGTATCAGATATAGGCTGGTTCGCAGTAGAGAAGGAGTTAATGGTGTCAGCTAGTTCTCTCGTATCATCTAGAGAGCCCTGATGTGCACTGACCTTATCTCCCGGTGGATCGTTCGCCAAGCGGGGCCTCGATTTAACTGGGCTGCATGAAAGAGGGGTTGAGGCAGCAGGGGAGTGCCGCTGTGGGTCTCTGTCCGATCCCGGGCTCGGCGTCGCAGATGGAGACCCGCCTGCAGGGGACGGAGATCCGCCGCCGGCGCCATCTTGGACCTCGCGGCCTTTAGTAGTGAAGAAATCCCAGAGTTTCTTCGGTTGCGTGGTGTTAACTCGCTTGCGGGTCATCCTCAGAGGATGGGTGATAGTTCAGCTCCAGTCCGGTGCAGACAGAGCTGAGATTCGCCGCCTCGGTGTGTGCTATATCCCTTCGCTGGAGCGGAGCTCTCGGGTTAAGTGTCCATTCCGCTGCGCGCTAGCCACGCCCCCCCTTCTTCAGTTATTGACTGTTTCAACCTACATATGAAATTGATGATCATTAGCACCTGCTTGTTATATTTGATTAATCAAACACCTGACTCTAATTCTACAAAACTGCTGACTTTGTGCAAGTGTGCATTTTTAAGAATCATTGCTGGTTTGAAACTTAAGTGTAGTTTAAACAGATATTGATTTGATTTAGATTTTCTTCCATTCATTCACTTTGCATTTTGTAAATTGATAAAAATAAACAATTAAAATCTATATTTTTTAAAGAATTCTTACAATACAGCATTTTTTCACACCTGCCTAAAAGTTTTGCACAGTACTGTTTTCTTTCAGCATTGATGGTGCCTTTCTAGATGTGCAAGCTGCCCATTCCATACGCGCGAATGCACCCCTATACCTTTACAGATGAAGGCTTTTCAAGTGAGCACTGATAAAAAGCCGGAAGGACCCTCTCCTTTTTAGTTTAGAGGATGCGGTGCCCATGGTTGCCACAAAGAATGTCAAATTTTGATTCGTCTGACCACTGAACAGTTTTCCACTTTGCAACAGACCATTTTCAATGAGCTTTGGCCCAGAGAAAAAGGTGGCGTTTCATGGTCATGTTCAGATATGGCTTATTGTTTGCATGAAATAGCTTTAACTTGTATTTTTTGGATGAGACGGCAAATTGTGCTCACCGACAGTGATTTTTGGAAGTATTCCTGAACCCATGCAGTGATGTCCTCAAAAAATCATGCCCGTTTTTAAAGTGGTTGTAAACCCTTACAGACCACTTTGACCTACAGGTAAGCCTAGATTAAGGCTTACCTGTAGGTCCAAGAAATATCTCCTAAACCTACACGGTTTAGGAGATATTTGCAAAAAGACAGGCACCACTGTCTATGGCACATGCGCCATAGACAGCAGCGCGCAGGCACACTGAGCTTGCCGCTGCTAATGGCGACATGCCGTTAGTGGCGGCTCCCGTGCGCATGTGTGGGAGTGACGTCATTGTGGCTCCGGCCAATCACAGTGATGGAGCTACGATACCCGTAAAGAAGATGGATGCTCCGTGGAAGAGGGGACAGCGGTAACATTGCAGGCTCCTGTGTCAGGTAAGTGCGATGCATAGTAGCCCATTATGCTTTACCTTTGCAGGGAAACAAAGAGGAAGTAAACCTATCAGGATCAGAGATCCTCTTTAATGCAGTGCCGTCTGAGAGCCTGAAGATCACGGGCATATAATATTGGATTTCGGCTTTGTCCCAGAGATTTCTCCAGATTCTCAGAATTATTTTGTTCTAAAATGGTACATTTTCTCAGTTTAAACATTTGCTGTTTTCTGTTATCTTTTGTGAAAACAATTATGAATTTAGTAGATTTGCGCTTAGATACGCTTTAATTTCAAAGGCATAATGTAAACCTTGTGTGGCCTCTCCCCAGCCTGTCCATAAAACTGCTAGAGTGGGCAACCTTCCCTGTTCTGCTCAACTGTCAGGACGGGATAGCAGTTGGAGGTAGCCTCATTAGCGGCCTCATCAGAGCAGGAATAAGTACTCTACAATGTTTAAAACCTGTGCGTTCACAGGGTGTTCTCTCCTTTTCATTTCATCAATGACTCAGCTCAGGATTGTGTATCAGAGGGAGAGGGAGAGCACACTGAACATCTGCAGGTTTTGAATGAGGCAGACTGCATTCTGATCCGTGCATAGGGATGAGCTGAACACCCCTCGGTTCAGTTTGCACTAGAACCTGCGAACGGACCGAAAATTTGTGCAAACTTTAGAACCCCATTAATGCCTATGGGACTCGAAGTTCGAGATGAAAAAGTGCTAATTTTAAAGGCTAATATACACGTTATTGTCCTATAAAGGGTTTGGGGACCCGACTCCTGCCCCAGGGGACATGTATCAATGCAAAATAAAGTTTTAAAAATTTCAGTATTTTAGGGAGCACTGATTTTAATAACGCTTAAAGTGAAAAAAAAAGTGAAATATTCCTTTAAATATCGTGCTTGGGGGGGTGTCTATAGTATGCCTGTGAAGTGGCACGGGTTTCCCGTGTTTAGAACATTCCCTGCACAAAATTACATTTCTACCGGAAAAAAGTAATTTAAAACTGCTTGCGGTTTTAATGTAATGTCTGGTCCCGGCCATATGGATGAAAATCATTGAGAAAAATGGCATGGGTACCCCCCCTGCCCATTACCAGCCCCTTTGGGGCTTGTACGGATATTAAGGGGAACCCCGTACCCAAATAAAAAAAAGGATAGGCGTGGGGTCCCCAGGCAGTGCAAACAAGACAGGAACTGTGTAGGTTTGTTGTTAAGTAGAATCTGTTAGTAATTTTGAACTGGTACATTTTTAAAGTGTAGCTCCAGTCAAAAAATCTATTATTTTTAAGCTTTTTGGAAAACATAGGGAAGGGTTATCAGCCCTGTAACATTTTTTTTCCATCTGTGCACCTCTTCAGAAGATTTCACCTCACTTTCTGTCCCAATGACCAATGCTTTTTGAAAATGTGTTTTTTTTTAGTAAAATAAGGATTGGGATAATGCATCAGTGGAGAGGAGACATGTTTTTCCCATATCAACTCTTACAGGAGAGAATTTCACTTCCTAGGGGTAGATTTAATCTCTCTTCCTGTTGACACCTTCCGTTTGCAAGTAGGAGACGTTTGTAAGTTGGATGTTTGAAAGTAGGGGCCTGCCCTATATGCTCTGCATACATTTGGGCCTAAGGTGTTGGTGTTGCCACAACACTGTAAGCCCTCAAAGTGACTCTTGGTGGGCACTGGAACGCCCTGCTGTGAACTATTATATCAAAAATTGTAATAACATGCCATTGTTGAACAGTGGTAGAAAAATTGGGCCTTTGGTGGTGGTGGTGCTGGTGCCATAACACTGTAAGTCCTCACAGTTATTCTTGGTCTGCGTTGGAACGGGCCCTGCTGTGAAATATTATATCAAGAATTGTAATTACATGCACCTGTTGAACAGGGGCACAAAAATTGGGCCTTAGGCACTGGTGCGACAACACTGCAACACCTGACAGAAATTCTAGTTGCAAAGTATTGGATCAAAAATTGTAATTACACGCCCCTGTTAAACAGGGGCTGAAAAATTGGGCCTTAGGCACTGGTGCTGGTGCCACAACACCGCAACCCCTCACAGATATTGTAGTTGAGCGCAGCAACGAACCATTCTGCAAAATATTGCATCAAAAATTGTAATTACACGCCCCTGTTAAACAGGAGCTGAAAAATTGGGCCTTAGGCACTGGTGCCACGACACTGCAACCCCTCACAGATACTCTAGTTGGAGCGCAGGAATGAGCCCTGCTGCAAAGTATTGCATCAAAAATTGTAATTACACGCCCCTGTTAAACAGGGGCTGAAAAATTGGGCCTTAGCCACTGGTGGTGGGGCCCAGAACCAAAAATATTCTTCCAAACTATCAGCAGTATCATTGAGGAGGAAGAGCATAATCGGTCAGCATAACTGGATAGTCACTCAGCATCAGCATAGGCAGTCTTGAAGGGATCTGACATTTAAAAAAAAAATATTCAGTTACATCAGCTTCGAGTGCTTGGTAGCTGGTGGTGATCCGGACTGATTCATTTTTATGAAGGTCAGTCGATCAACCGAGTCGGTAGATGGGTGCATCTTGTGATCGGTTACAAAGCCTCCAGCAGCACTGAATGTGCATTCCAAAAGAACGCTGGATGCAGGACAGGCCAGTAGCTCAATTGCATACAGTGCAAGCTCTGGCCAGTCATCCATCCTCAAGACACAGTAACCCAGAGGATTTTCGGTGGGAAAGGTGTCCAAGTCTGATCTTGCCCCTAGGTATTCCTGCACCATGTAAATCAGATGGTTGCTGGAACCGATCATACCTTGGGGCTGCGGACTAAATAATTATCTGAATGCATCGGCCAGACGGCCACCTTCTCCACTGCTCCTTCTGTGACTGATCGAAGTCTCAGCAACACGTTGTCCAGGACCAGGAATTTGTAACCTCCCAGTCTCTGGGAACGCGTTGCACAGACGTTCTGCAAGGCCGAAGATGTCTCATCCTCCGCGATGGCAAGATAAGGTCTGCAACCTTACCCCTCTACCGTGGATCAAGGAAAGTTGCCAGCCAGTAATGATCCCTCTCCTTGATCCAAAGAATACGAGGATGCTTCCGCAGGCTTTGCAGGATCAAGGAGGCCATGCAGCGTAGGTTAGCTGGGGCATTCAGTCCGGAGTCCTCTGGGTCACTAAGGACGACATGATCTGCAGCCACCTCCTCCCAGCCAGGTACAAGTGCACGGGTTTCTTGGGACTGTAAATGATCCCTAAAAGACTGCTGCTGATGCTGAGGGCCAGGCTCCACCTCCATGCTGACACAATCCTCCTCCTCCTCTTCCAGTGTGATAGGTGGGCCGGCAGAAACACTGTGTGGATAAAGGTGGCCTTGAGAGGCAAGGAATTCCTCCTCTTCCTGCCTCTGTTTTGCCTCAAGTACCCTGTCCATTATTCCACGCAGCGTGTGCTCCAACAGGTGGACAAGAGGGACAGTAATGCATGCAATGTCACGGCTCACCATCCTCGTAGCCTCCTCAAATGGTGACAGAACAGTGCATGCATCCCTGATCATGGCCCACTGGCGTGGGGAAAAAAAAAAACAAGCTCCCCTGACCCTGTCCTGGTGCCGTAGTCGCACAAGTACTCATTAATGGCCCTCTGCTGCATGTGTGAAGCCGCTGCAGCATGGCCAACGTCGAGTTTCACCGGTCACAGATTAGGCGGTTCTTGGGCAGGTTCAATTCCTTTCGGAGGTCAGCCAGCTGAGCACTGGCATTATATGACTTGTGGAGATGCACACAGACTTTCCTGGCCTGCCTCAGGACATCCTGTAAGCCTGTGTACCTGCCCAAGAACCTCTGCACCACCAAGTTAAGGACATGAGCCAGACAGGGCACATGGATCAGTTGCCCCGTCGGAGGGTGGAGAGGAGGTTGGTGCCATTGTCACAAACCACTATTCCTGGCTTAAGCTGGCATGGCGTCAACCACCTCTCAGCCTGCCCCTGCAAAGCTGACAGAATCTCTGCCCCTGTGTGGCTCCTGTTCCCCAAGCACACCAGCGCAAGCACAGCATGGCATATTTTCGCCTGCGTACTCGCTTAGCCCCTTGAATGCCTACGGAGCACCGCTGGTTCCAAAGACAAAGCACAGGAAGAGGCCATGGAGGAAGAAGAAGAGGAGGGGATGGAGGAGAGAGGTGTGTGACAATCACCAGTAATAGCATTTTGGAGGTGTGGTGGCGAAAAACAACTTCCAACACTACTGCACCTTATCCTGCATTCTTCCCAGCTGCCAGAAGAGTCACCCAATGCACCAAGTAAGATAGGTAACGTCCCTGTAACATCCCTGTCCATGCCTGCTGGACCATGAGTCAGCGGTAATATGCACCTTACCACTGACCGCCCTGTCCAGGGAGGCATGGACATTGCCTTCCACATGCTGGTAGAGAGCCGGAATCGCATTCCGTGAGAAAAAGTGGCATTTGGGAACCTGCCACTGAGGAACCGCACATTGCACAAACTCACAGAAGGGGGTCGAGTCTACAAACTGAAAAGGCAGCAGTTAGCATTCAACTGCTGGACATGTGGATGGCTGGGAGTGAACTTCTTTCAATGGTGCAGCAGCTGGGGCAGGGAAATATGCCTGCTACCATCGGACGTCGGTGTACAGATAGCAGATTGCCCACAAGTACTTGGCTGTGACACACCTAATTCTACACCTTCATTCCTCTCAGTGCAGGTTTCAGAGAGGACTGAAGGTATACTGGGGTTGGAGATCCTAGCTGATGAGGAGCAAGGAGAGGTCCACTTTGTTCTTTGGTATGGGTCTTTTAGGTACGAACGAACGTATGGCAGGTCAACATATGTCTGGTCAAGCATGTGGTGCCCAAGCGGCTGATGTTTCGGCTACGCGAGATATGCTTGAGACATATGTTGCAAATAACAGCGGTGCAATCTGATGCACTCATCTCAAAAAAAGGCCCACACCAAAGAACTTTTGGAATAATGCACAGAGACAGCGCCCTGCACAGGCAGAGCTCTGCGGTGTGATACAGTCGGTGTGCTGCCCTTAAGCTGGCCCCTGGAGGGCATTCTCCTCCTCCTCCTCCCTCTCCCATGTGGAGTCAGTCATCCCCTCCCTCCTCATAACTGGAGCAAACCTGGCAGTATGCTGCAGCTGGGGGAACATGACTGCCAGATTGCTGTCCTTCTTGGGCATCCCCTCTCTCTGGGCTCATGTTACTGTCTTCCTCTGGGTATCATCATCAGAGCCTTCAAAACGCTGGGCATCCTCATGGAGCATGTACCCAAAACTGTGCTCAAACAGTTCGGGGGACTCCTCAGGAGGACATGGTGGGGCTAGGGAAGGAGTGACTGATGCCATGAGATGAGGGAAGAGGCAGGGTTGGCAGCTGCTTTGCCAGTACCCTAAGCCTGGGTGAGAGAGGGTGAGGAGGATGAGGATGGCTTGGTCATCCTCTCTACCAAGTCTTCGGTATGTTGCGGCTCAATATGTCCAGCTGCCGAAAATAAGCACAAGCCTGTCCCGTGGCTACGTGCTGATGAGGATGCACCGTGTCCACGACCAGCACTGTTGCCTCTAGACGCAGAGCCTGCTTGCCCTCTTTTATTGGCTCGTGACCGTCTGCCTCTCCTTGTTGGCCTTCCAGACATACTAATGGCCTGCAGGGAGATTAGTTGCACAAAGCTGGGACGTATATACTGACTATACTGCAGCTAGCAGAATCAACTGCCTGCCTGTAGTATTATTACTATGAGAACACCAGCAATAGGGGTAGCTTTAAGTGCACACTGTGCAGATGACACAGTACACTGACTGTAATTACTGCAGCTGCCTGCCTGTGGTATAGGATCAGAAGAACACCAGCAATCAGGGTAGGTTTAGGTGTACACTGTGCAGGTGGCACAATACACTGACTGTAATTGCTGCAGCAGCTGCCTGTGGTATAGGATCAGCAGAACACCAGCAATTGGGTTAGCTTTAGGTGCACACTGTGCAGATGACACAGTACACCGACTGCAATTGCTACAGCTGCCTGTGGATAGGATCAGCAATACACCAGCAATTGGGGTAGCTTTAGGCGTACACTGTGCAGATGACACAATACACCGACTGTAATTACTGCAGCTGCCTGCCTGTGGTATAGTATCAGAAGAACACCAGCAATTGGGGTAGCTTTAGGCCAGTGATATGCAATTAGTGGACCTCCAGCTGTTGCAGAACTACAAATCACATCAGGCATAGCAAGACTGACAGCCACAAGCATGACACCCAGAAGCAGAGGCATGATGGAACTTGTAGTTTTACAACAGCTGGAGGTCCGCTAATTGCATATCCCTCCTTTAGACGTACACTGTGCAGGTGGCACAATATACCGACTCTAATTCCTTCAGCTGCCTGTGGTATAGGACCAGCAGAACACCAGCAATTGGGGTAGCTTTATCTGTACACTGTGCAGGTGGCACAATACCCCGACTGTAATTGCTACAACTACCTGTGGTATAGGACTAGCAGAATACCAGCAATTGGGGTAGCTTTAGGTGTACACTGTGCAGGTAGCACAATACACTGACTGTAATTGCTACAGCTGCCTGTGGTATAAGACCAGCAGAACACCAGCAATTGGGGTAGCTTTAGGTGTGCACTGTGCAGGTGGCACAATAAACCGACTGTAATTGCTACAGCTGCCTGTGGTATAGGACCAGCAGAACACCAGCAATTGCGGTAGCTTTAGGTGTACACTGTATAGGTGGCACAATACATCGACTGTAATTGCTGCAGCAGCTGTCTGTGGTATGGGATCAGAAGAACACTAGCAATTGGGGTACCTTTAGGTGTACACTGTGCAGGTGGCACAATACACCAAATGTAATTGCAACAAATTCAAATGAAATTCAAAGACGCTGTCTCTCCATCTATCCCTCTCTCCAATGACGCAACACACTACGCAAGGCCGCCACACAGGTGGCCTTATATAGTGTGGGTTGTGTACTAAACCCCCTGAGCCATCCTTGCTTTGGCCAATTACAGCTCACTGTACAGATGGCGCTGTGATTGGCCAAGAATGCGGGTCATAGTGCATGCTTGGCCAATCATCAGCCAGCAATGCACTGAGATGCCGCAGTGAATTATGGGTTGTGACGTGCCACACGAAAATGACGTGAACGGCCCATAATGTTCGGAATTCGTCAAACGGGCGAACAGACGATGTTCGAGTCAAACATGGGTTCGACTCGAACACGAAGCTCATCCCTATCCATCCATGTTAGGGTGAGCGGTCTCTAAAAGGAATGTACTGTATGGTTGCATTTCCAGACCACTTTAGCTAAGTAATGGGTCAGTGTCCTTCATTTCTCAAGGAAGACTGGTATGGGGTATTGTACAAGTTCCTATTGCCCAATAAGTGGCACCATACCAGGAAGAACTTTTAAAACAGGGAATGTGGTCTAAATGTATCCTTTGCAGACAGCCATAAGAAAGGTAAAAGTGCTTTCACAACAACAACAATAAAGGGGGCTTCCAGATTCTGATAAGCCCCCCGCCCGCAGACCCCCACAACCACCGGCCAGGGTTGTGGGGATGAGGCCCTTGTTCCCATCAACATGGAAACATGGTGCTCTGAGGTGTCACAGACCCCCAAAGCATCCTCCCAATGTTGAGGGCATGTGGCCTGGTACGGTTCAGGGGGGTGGCGCTCTCTCGTCCCCCGCTTTTTTCCTGTGGCCTGCCAGGTTGCGTGCTTGGATAAAGGGTCTGGTATGGATTTTTAGGGGGACCCGTGTCAATTTTTTTTTAATTTAATGCGGGGTTCCCCTTAATATCCATACGAGACCCGAAGGGCCTGGTAATTGAATTTAGGGGAACTCCACGCTTTTTTTTTTTTATCAATGAATGGTCGGTTCCGTAATACAGAGAACACTCATTGAGTGTTCTCTGTATTGCGGGAGCCGACAATTCAAAGTGATTTTAAAAGACTTTTTTTCCTTTCCGAAATGACAGTTTGTGCAGGGACAGTTCTAAGCACGGGAAACATGCGCCCCTTCACATGCATACTATACCCAGGTACAAAATTTCAAGGAATATTACACTTTTATTGTTTCACTTTAATCATTATTAAAATTCCTGAAAAAACTGCCATTTTTAAAACTTTTTTTTGCATTGATCCATGTCCCCTGGAGCAGGACCCAGGTCCCCAAACACTTTTTAGGACAGTAACCTGCATATTAGCCTTTAAAATTAGCACTTTAGATTTTGAACGTTGAAGTCCCATAGACTTTAATAGGGTTCTAAAGTTCACACGAAGTTTAGGTCTGTTCGCAGGTTCTGGTGTGAACCGAACAGGGGGGTGTTCGGCTCATCCTTAGATGGGAGCCTTTTGACGGAAATTCCAACCGTGTGTAGGCTCCATTGGACAGTTTCCGTCGCACAAAATTTGAGATCTGGTTCTCAAATTTTCAGACGACAAAATCCGTTAGTGTAAATTCGGATTGTGTGTACACAATACTCAGAATAAATTACGAGACGGAAGCGATCGGTCTGGTAAAACTACCATTCGTAATGGAGATAGCACATTCGTCACGCTGCAGTTTTTTTAATAGTTTAATGCAGCACATTCTCTTCTTCTTTAGAATGCTAGAAGAATGAAGTTGTTTTGCTGCTCATATTCACACAGAGTTCTCACAAAATGATTACTTTATTATTTCTCGTGATCTCATGAATAATATTAATTTTATTTTTCGTCAGATCTCCATAATAATGTTTATAATTTTTGTTTCCTTTTTTTTAATCAAGATCTACATTTATTTATTTTGCTCTCCATAATATTATTTCTCGTTTTGTGTGTCAAGTTACCACAACACCATTATTATCTTGTATTTTTAAACCTCAAGGAGGTTGGTTGGTGTTGGTGTCCCTTGTTAATTTGACATTGTATTTAGGAAATGTACCTGCCTACTCACAAACAAACTGTCCTTTTTGAAGTAAAACACACAGGCAAGTATTTCAGAAAAATAAATAGCCATTTATTCTGGGTCATAACAAAATAAAGAGGAAGGCAATGCTGGAGAAACTGCTGAAATTGGTGAAGCCTTTGTACCCCAGGGCACACATCAACTATTTGCTAGCCAAAATTGGTGGCCTGAGGAGTCAATATGAGTGAGCACAATCCGGAGATCAGGAACATCAGCAGATGACCTATCTGTCCCCAGGCTGTGGTCCTACAACAGCCTGCATTTTATGTCAGACCAGACTGAACCCAGGCCATCACTCTCTGGTCTTCCTTACACACTTCCTTCTGAGCTGTGGCTCTGGTGTTGGACTTGTGGCAGGAGGTGGAGGAGGAGGAGGACCATGGTTCAACTCACAAACGTCGATTTGGCTTGTGAGTTCACCCCTCAACCCCTTATTTATAGGCCTCAATCTATAAGCAGTATAGATTCAAGTGCCATCAGGGTTTCTTGTTGAAGTCCGGCCTCAGGCCCAATTGAGGCAATATAGTTCATTGAATTTCTCCTTAAAGAGTTGCGTAGAATGCAGCATGCAAAGATTATATGGTTAGGTTTATACTTCACCATGTTTATTGGCTTAGGGAATAGGCGGAACCGGCTGACCATTATCCCAAAAACGTTCTCCACCACTCTTCTGGCTCTGAGCAGATGGTAGTTATAAACCCTCTGTTCCGGGGTGAGGGTCCTCATGGCTTCAAAATGGTCGGCTGGTCAGAACTGTAATGGAAATTTGTAAGTTTTGTATATAATTGTATTCTATTTTATATGTATTGCACAATGCCCTCACTGTGCACACGGCACTAATAATGTTTTCAGTACATGTTTTGCATTCTTTCGAGTCCTGATTAGAATTAGCCTGCCTATGTAATGCCCTTTGTTACCATAAGCATACAATTGTAATATTAATGTGATACCTACGTAATCATGTGTATAAAACCCTTCAAATGCATCATAATAAAGGAGAACAGTTATTTGGAAAGATGCTGAGCGTATCTTTTGTGTGTGTTCCCTACTGCAGTAGTTATTATTAATTTGGAACCACTAATCAATATGAGGATAAGAGTTGCCTATCTATAAAATATCCATTTCAGGTGGCGAGCCAGCCAGGAGGGGTTCCCAGGTGACCCTGAGTATCTGAAACGAGGAACTTGAGACGATCCGGGAATTTCTGATAATCAGCCAGCTGAGGTAAGCCTTTGGCTTACGTTTGAGTTATCAGACTTCCTTGATCAGTAAGGCATTTTCACGACACAAATTACCTATTTTACTCCCCTTAATCGAACTGTATTGATTGGTGGTTATATGTTATGTTGTCACTGTCTACTGTCCATCGGTGTGTTAGAGATAAGAAAGGGAAGAATATTGCTGTTCACAGGTATATGTAGTACATCTGCTAGATAAAGTAGTTTAGAGGCAGGAAGGTATAGGCACACGTAGAGAAGACTGGCCAGTCATTATGGGCATTAAATTAAGTAAGGGAATGAATGGTAAGAAACCCTCAAAAATGGCCAGCGCAAAAGGACCGATATATATGAACCGAAGGTACGGTTCCGCCTATACTGAGCCCCTTGATTAATGGTTAAAGTGAACAGGGATCCACAATGGGAAACTGGGTTACCACCAAAGTCCACAGGGACAAAGAATCATGCAGCGTAAACAGCTAGAGAAACAGTTATCTATGTAAGCAGGATTGATCAAGGGTGACAAATAACACTAGACAGAAAGGGACATTTTGATGTTATGTTGTGGGATGAATTTGGGGTCAGGCACTACAACTAGTAAAGCCAAGAAACAGTGATGAGAGTTAAAACAGAATACTTTATATGTTGTCATAGAGGGAAGATGGGATGAGCACTATGGCTGCCCATCTGATCATAGAAGGTACAGTGTGTGAAGTATGGTATTACAATACATTGGATGCAAACAATATCAGAGCAAAATAAAGGAAGCAGAAGTTTAAGCAAGGAAGTATTAAAAAAAGTTAAAAGAAAATGAGAGAATGATATGCATGTGTACAAATGGGAAAAATGTAAGTGATTTTAGAGAGATATTTGTGTATGTTTGTGAATGCTGGAACCTTTAGTTCTATCACTTGTGCGTGTCATGTATGCAGATGTGACCCCCTCCTTTGTGCTCTCATGAAAGAATGTGGCTGGGGTGAGAGGTTGGTGATAAGCTGGAAGGACACCAAAACATTTATAACAAAATGTGCCGGGTTAACGAATCTAATGATAAACAATGTGATCACATTTATTTTTGAATCGGTTTTCCAAACATGGTAAACTGAAGATTACATTTAACCGTGTCTTACACAAGTTGAATATCCTATGATAGTGGAAACAGTGCATAAAAAAAAGAGAGAAATTGAGTTAAATTAAGTATTATGTCCCCCTTTAAGGACATTTATCTGTGTATATATATATATATATTAGTGTCTGATATTGAAATTATCATATGAGTATTAATTTCTAATATGAGTTTAACAATTTTATTAATAATATAGATATATTGAAACTGGTTTAGACAACCTTTGGTTGGAAATTAAATCCAGGTTAATGGGGAAATTGGTAAAAATGGCATTAGTTTAGATTAAGATAACAATTTTGTAATTTTACATTTATTGAGTGGAAAGAAAAAAAAAAGATTCTGATGAGGTTGTTAATTTGAATACAGCTGCCATAATGTTTAACAAAGCCAAGATGGATGGGATACATAAAACGTTTTTCTACAGAAATGAAATCTTAAAGTCTGATAACTTGATGTGTGGTCCATGATGTGAGAGTAATAATAAACAACATTTAAATATAACAGACCCATCACATCAAGTTCACATACCCTGTTAGGATAAATGCCACCTGCAGCCAGTTGTTTTATAGTTTTTGATGGCCGAGTGCTTTCTGGTCCATCATACATATTGTTGGTCCTTTTTGTTTTTATGTATTTTTGTTTTTGAAATCCAAAGCAGAATGTGTGGATTGTGAAATGATGTGCCCGTTTTCCTTGTACCGTATTTTCCGGCATATAAGACGACCTTTTACACTTAAAAAAACTGAGCAAAAAGGAGGGGTCGTCTTATACGCCGGGTCAGCTGCTGGGATGCCTTCTAGATGTCCGGTAATACTGTATGTAGCTTCGGCTACATACAGTATATACCACTGAACCAATCCCAGTGAGCGATGTATTCAAATGAATACAGAGCCTGCTCGGATTGGAGCAGCAATCTCTGCCAATCCGAGCAGGCTACACACAGTAGCCTGCTCCGATTGGCTTTGAGAGTGAGGCGCGGGCTGATGATGTAACAGCCTCCGCCAATCCCAGCAGGCTTTGTATTCATTAATAGAATACATTGCTCGCCGTGATTGGCTCCAGCACCAGAAGGAAGAAGGAAATGGCTCCAGCAAGAACGAAGAAGAAGAGGGATATGAAGCGTCGGAAGCCTCGGAATCGGGGGTCGTCTTAAACGGTGAGTACGGGCAAAACATTTTAACTGTGCAGGTTTTTAGGGGGTCGTCTTATATGCCGGGTCGTCTTATACGCCGGCAAATACGGTAAGTGCAGTGGGTATAAGTAGAAGAATATTTTGGATTTATGGACATCTCTGCATGACTGCAGGGTATTGGTATCATTTATTATAACATTGCCAGGAAAAAGTTGTCTTTTTGAAACATGAAACTGGAGTTCTTACACAAACAGCATGATAGAAAACAAGCCATTGTTATATTTATGCAAGCTGGACCCAGTAATGAAGGGTTCACCCGGATATATCAGAGCTATAGCTTTTATGCAGACGATGTTCGAGTCAAACATGGGTTCGACTCGAACACGAAGCTCATCCCTATCCATGCATAACAACATGTTAGGGTGAGCGGTCTCTAAAGGAATGTACTGTATGGTTGCATTTCCAGACCACTTTAGCTAAGTAATGGGTCAGTGTCCTTCATTTCTCAAGGAAGACTGGTATGGGGTATTGTACAAGTTCCTATTGCCCAATAAGTGGCACCATACCAGGAAGAACTTTTAAAACAGGGAATGTGGTCTAAATGTATCCTTTGCAGACAGCCATAAGAAAGGTAAAAGTGCTTTCACAACAACAACAGTAAAGGGGGCTTCCAGATTCTGATAAGCCCCCCGCCCGCAGACCCCCACAACCACCGGCCAGGGTTGTGGGGATGAGGCCCTTGTTCCCATCAACATGGAAACATGGTGCTTTGAGGTGTCACAGACCCCCAAAGCATCCTCCCAATGTTGAGGGCACGTGGCCTGGTACGGTTCAGGGGGGTGGCGCTCTCTCGTCCCCCGCTTTTTTCCTGTGGCCTGCCAGGTTGCGTGCTTGGATAAAGGGTCTGGTATGGATTTTTAGGGGGACCCGTGTCAATTTTTTTTTAATTTAATGCGGGGTTCCCCTTAATATCCATACGAGACCCGAAGGGCCTGGTAATTGAATTTAGGGGAACTCCACGCTTTTTTTTTTTTTTTTTATCAATGAATGAATTGTCGGTTCCGTAATACAGAGAACACTCATTGAGTGTTCTCTGTATTGCGGGAGCCGACAATTCAAAGTGATTTTAAAAGACTTTTTTTCCTTTCCGAAATGACAGTTTGTGCAGGGACAGTTCTAAGCACGGGAAACATGCGCCCCTTCACATGCATACTATACCCAGGTACAAAATTTCAAGGAATATTACACTTTTATTGTTTCACTTTAATCATTATTAAAATTCCTGAAAAAACTGCCATTTTTAAAACTTTTTTTGCATTGATCCATGTCCCCTGGAGCAGGACCCAGGTCCCCAAACACTTTTTAGGACAGTAACTTGCATATTAGCCTTTAAAATTAGCACTTTAGATTTTGAACGTTGAAGTCCCATAGACTTTAATAGGGTTCTAAAGTTCACACGAAGTTTAGGTCTGTTCGCAGGTTCTGGTGTGAACCGAACAGGGGGGTGTTCGGCTCATCCTTAGATGGGAGCCTTTTGACGGAAATTCCAACCGTGTGTAGGCTCCATTGGACAGTTTCCGTCGCACAAAATTTGAGATCTGGTTCTCAAATTTTCAGACGACAAAATCCGTTAGTGTAAATTCGGATCGTGTGTACACACGATACTCAGAATAAATTACGAGACGGAAGCGATCGGTCTGGTAAAACTACCATTCGTAATGGAGATAGTTTAATGCAGCACATTCTCTTCTTCTTTAGAATGCTAGAAGAATGAAGTTGTTTTGCTGCTCATATTCACACAGAGTTCTCACAAAATGATTCCTTTATTATTTCTCGTGATCTCATGAATAATATTAATTTTGTTTTTCGTCAGATCTCCATAATAATGTTTATAATTTTTGTTTCCTTTTTTTTAAATCAAGATCTACATTTATTTATTTTGCTCTCCATAATATTATTTCTCGTTTTGTGTGTCAAGTTACCACAACACCATTATTATCTTGTATTTTTAAACCTCAAGGAGGTTGGTTGGTGTTGGTGTCCCTTGTTAATTTGACATTGTATTTAGGAAATGTACCTGCCTACTCACAAACAAACTGTCCTTTTTGAAGTAAAACACACAGGCAAGTATTTCAGAAAAATAAATAGCCATTTATTCTGGGTCATAACAAAATAAAGAGGAAGGCAACGCTGGAGAAACTGCTGAAATTGGTGAAGCCTTTGTACCCCAGGGCACACATCAACTATTTGCTAGCCAAAATTGGTGGCCTGAGGAGTCAATATAATAGTGAGCACAATCCGGAGATCAGGAACATCAGCAGATGACCTATCTGTCCCCAGGCTGTGGTCCTACAACAGCCTGCATTTTTTGTCAGACCAGACTGAACCCAGGCCATCACTCTCTGGTCTTCCTTACACACTTCCTTCTGAGCTGTGGCTCTGGTGTTGGACTTGTGGCAGGAGGTGGAGGAGGAGGACCATGGTTCAACTCACAAACGTCGATTTGGCTTGTGAGTTCACCCCCTTATTTATAGGCCTCAATCTATAAGCAGTATAGGCCACTGATGCACCAAGTTAAAATTGTACCTTCGTTATAACGATCGTCGCTTCCGTTACTCCGGCGTGTTTCGCTTTATATACACTGCACATGCATGAAACTCCACCCGCCCCTGACGTTCTTTCTAGTCTATTCCCCGCCCCTTGCCTTTCGGGCAGTGGGAGAGCACATGGCGGAGAGACAACAGCTGCAAAGACAAAAGGCGGAGCCCCGAAGGAGATTGAAGGCTTCAATTATGGCCTTTATAGAGATGGTGGACATCTTCAAGAGGGCCGACTATGATGGGAAGTATGGACCATACCCAAACCCAAATGTGAGAAAGGCTAAGATCATGCCTAAAGTTGTGAAGAGTCTGCACAGGAATTTTGGCGTGCAACAATCCAAGGATCAACTGAGGAAACGATGGTCAGACCTCAAATTGAGGGAGCAGTACAGAAAGATCAGGAAACTGCTTCTAATAAGTAAGTATTTGTCCTGTGCTCCTATTATTATTATTACTTGCATACTGCTCCATGTGGTTTTCTTTACTGTTGTACAGGTTAAAATGGCAACTTTCATGTTCATGGGCACAGTAATCGGTCATAGGAAACATTGTTCATTCGCCTACTAATAAGATGTTATTGGCAGATACAGGTTAACTACATTTGTTCAGGCCTATTTGTATTAAAATAAGTTTGTTGTCTAGATGGGTTTGTAACTATAATGAAATGTAAACTTGATTCAGTGTAAGGAGAGGACACTCAGCAGCTGTTTACATATCTGGACGCAGGAGCACTAGTATAGGACACCAGAATTAAACTTTTTAGGGTGTCCCACACAGGTGCTCCAGTGGATACTAGGGGTCTCTACATGTGTGATACTTTAACAAAAAAGGTAAGTATTCCAGCTTTAGAAAGGAAATAAAATGCTCTTCAGCTTGGAACTCTGCCAAAACAGACAATTGTACGACACTTCCAAGCAATGTTTCATATTCCTATTTCTGCCCTCCAATATCTGTGTGCTAAGTATACCAATTTTTTTCACATAGGGGACAAAAGACTCGGGTCATCTGAGGACACCAGGGACCCCCCACCTCCTAAAGAAGGGGAAATCACAAAACCACAAGCAGAAGATGAGGAGGGAGAGGCTTATGAAGTGGGCGAAATTGTCACCACAACAGAGGAGTGTCTGAGACCACAGCTTCAGGTAAGAGATCTATTCCTGCATATTTCTAATACATGGTGTGTTTTTTTTCTTTTAGGTGATGTGGATGTTGTGGAAGAAGAATTTAATTTCACCAGTGAAAGTGCCCAGATCCTCATTAGGGAGAGAATGGTTTGCAATTGTTATTTTTTTTAAATAAAACGGAAAACATCAATGACGTGCAACAAAAAAATGAAGATGTTGATGCTTTAGGCAGAATATAAAACGCACACAAATTGTACCATTTTATCTTGTATTTTTGCTTAGAAAATAATTTTATAAGCCAAATTTTATAAGCCAGTATTTTAAAAGCCAAATTTTGAATATGCACACGGTGTGTCAACATGTGCTATCTGCCACCACATTGTTGGGTGCAACCCCTTCCTTGCAACTCAATTAGATGAGAGGAAGGAGTTTCACCCCAAAACACATCTATTGATCCCCCATGATGGGATCTAGCACATGTTGACATTAGGCATGGGATCAGGAGGGAAATCCCCAGTTTGAATCTCAATTTGTGTGCATCTTCAAAATTTGGCTTTTACAGGGGTGACATCACCCCATCTGATGAAGGCAATATCAACACAGTTTGGGCATACTAATGTCTGATATTGCCTTCACTTCGTCAAAGTTGAACTTTGTAAGTTCCTGAGTTGCGTATGTTATGCTTTGAAACATGCCTGTTTAACCAAAAAAAGGGTATTTACAATGTGAAAAAAAAGTTATACACCAAAGATGTTGGCTTGTTCCAAAACCCTTTTCTAAAGCACATGTGAATGTGCTTTGAGTAAAATGTTTTCTACTCAACAATGTGTGGCTTCTTCTTTCAACGCTCAATAGCAATATTTGTAGTAATTTGGTGTTTACAGTGACAAAGGGGGTTAGTTACAAATCCACTTTGTACTACAAGTGCACTTTCAGTGCAGTTCAGAGTACACTTTTGCAGTGCAAAATGTAATTTCCATTAGTAAATAACACCCACAGTGCTTTATAATTTGCCACAATCAGGCCATTTTTGTGACTCCACAAAATTCATTCATGGTGCTGAAAATTATGTCAGTAATACATTACATATATTAACAACAAATACAAGGTGTGTGTAGCAGACCCACAACATAATAGTTCGCTGAAGAAGAGATTGTTACCTCATGTATCAAATAAATTACATTTGCACTATTGAATAAAATGTCCAAAAAATAAAAAAAAAGCCCATTGGAGAACCTAGGAGACAGCTAAAAAAAACCCAGGCAGTAAATCAAAGGAAATCTTCTTTCAGGTTAAGTTAAAAAAAATTAGGATAAAATGTTTCTTAAACAATTTCTGGCATATCAATGGTCCCCCACCCGCAAAGTACTCAACATACTTCTGTCTTACTTCGTGGGAGATTTGGGGGGGCAAGGCAGGACGGCCAGCTTCAAGTGCCATCAGGGTTTCTTGTTGAAGTCCGGCCTCAGGCCCAATTGAGGCAATATAGTTCATTGAATTTCTCCTTAAAGAGATGCGTAGAATGCAGCATGCAAAGATTATATGGTTAGGTTTATACTTTACCATGTTTATTGGCTTAGGGAATAGGCGGAACCGGCTGACCATTATCCCAAAAACGTTCACCACTCTTCTGGCTCTGAGCAGATGGTAGTTATAAACCCTCTGTTCCGGGGTGAGGGTCCTCATGGCTTCAAAATGGTCGGCTGGTCAGAACTGTAATGGAAATTTGTAAGTTTTGTATATAATTGTATTCTATTTTATATGTATTGCACAATGCCCTCACTGTGCACACGGCACTAATAATGTTTTCAGTACATGTTTTGCATTCTTTCGAGTCCTGATTAGAATTAGCCTACCTATGTAATGCCCTTTGTTACCATAAGCATACAATTGTAATATTAATGTGATACCTACGTAATCATGTGTATAAAACCCTTCAAATGCATCATAATAAAGGAGAACAGTTATTTGGAAAGATGCTGAGCGTATCTTTTGTGTGTGTTCCCTACTGCAGTAGTTATTATTAATTTGGAACCACTAATTATGAGGATAAGAGTTGCCTATCTATAAAATATCCATTTCAGGTGGCGAGCCAGCCAGGAGGGGTTCCCAGGTGACCCTGAGTATCTGAAACGAGGAACTTGAGACGATCCGGGAATTTCTGATAATCAGCCGGCTGAGGTAAGCCTTTGGCTTACGTTTGAGTTATCAGACTTCCTTGATCAGTAAGGCATTTTCACGACAAAAATTACCTATTTTACTCCCCTTAATCGAACTGTATTGATTGGTGGTTATATGTTATGTTGTAACTGTCTACTGTCCATCGGCGTGTTAGAGATAAGAAAGGGAAGAATATTGCTGTTCACAGGTATATGTAGTACATCTGCTAGATAAAGTAGTTTAGAGGCAGGAGGGTATAGGCACACGTAGAGAAGACTGGCCAGTCATTATGGGCATTAAATTAAGTAAGGGAATGAATGGTAAGAAACCCTCAAAAATGGCCAGCGCAAAAGGACCGATATATATGAACCGAAGGTACGGTTCCGCCTATACTGAGCCCCTTGATTAATGGTTAAAGTGGACAGGGATCCACAATGGGAAACTGGGTTACCACCAAAGTCCACAGGGACAAAGAATCATGCAGCGTAAACAGCTAGAGAAACAGTTATCTATGTAAGCAAGATTGATCAAGGGTGACAAATAACACTAGAAAGAAAGGGACATTTTGATGTTATGTTGAGGGATGAATTTGGGGTCAGGCACTACAACTAGTAAAGCCAAGAAACAGTGATGAGAGTTAAAACAGAATACTTTATATGTTGCCATAGAGGGAAGATGGGCAGCCATAGTGCTCATCCCATCTGATCATAGAAGGTACAGTGTGTGAAGTATGGTATTACAATACATTGGATGCAAACAATATCAGAGCAAAATAAAGGAAGCAGAAGTTTAAGCAAGGAAGTATTAAAAAAAGTTAAAAGAAAATGAGAGAATGATATGCATGTGTACAAATGGGAAAAATGTAAGTGATTTTAGAGAGATATTTGTGTATGTTTGTGAATGCTGGAACCTTTAGTTCTATCACTTGTGCGTGTCATGTATGCAGATGTGACCCCTTCCTTTGTGCTCTCATGAAAGAATGTGGCTGGGGTGAGAGGTTGGTGATAAGCTGGAAGGACACCAAAACATTTATAACAAAATGTGCCGGGTTAACGGATCTAATGATAAACAATGTGATCACATTTATTTTTGAATCGGTTTTCCAAACATGGTAAACTGAAGATTACATTTAACCGTGTCTTACACAAGTTGAATATCCTATGATAGTGGAAACAGTGCATAAAAAAAAGAGAGAAATTGAGTTAAATTAAGTATTATGTCCCCCTTTAAGGACATTTATCTGTGTGTATATATATATATATATATATATATATATATATATATATATATATATTAGTGTCTGATATTGAAATTATCATATGAGTATTAATTTCTAATATGAGTTTAACAATTTTATTAATAATATAGATATATTGAAACTGGTTTAGACAACCTTTGGTTGGAAATTAAATCCAGGTTAATGGGGAAATTGGTAAAAATGGCATTAGTTTAGATTAAGATAACAATTTTGTAATTTTACATTTATTGAGTGGAAAGAAAAAAAAAAAAGATTCTGATGAGGTTGTTAATTTGAATACAGCTGCCATAATGTTTAACAAAGCCAAGATGGATGGGATACATAAAACGTTTTTCTACAGAAATGAAATCTTAAAGTCTGATAACTTGATGTGTGGTCCATGATGTGAGAGTAATAATAAATAACATTTAAATATAACAGACCCATCACATCAAGTTCACATACCCTGTTAGGATAAATGCCACCTGCAGCCAGTTGTTTTATAGTTTTTGATGGCCGAGTGCTTTCTGGTCCATCATACATATTGTTGGTCCTTTTGTTTTTATGTATTTTTGTTTTTGAAATCCAAAGCAGAATGTGTGGATTGTGAAATGATGTCCCCATTTTCCTTGTAAGTGCAGTGGGTATAAGTAGAAGAATATTTTGGATTTATGGACATCTCTGCATGACTGCAGGGTATTGGTATCATTTATTATAACATTGCCAGGAAAAAGTTGTCTTTTTGAAACATGAAACTGGAGTTCTTACACAAACAGCATGATAGAAAACAAGCCATTGTTATATTTATGCAAGCTGGACCCAGTAATGAAGGGTTCACCCGGACATATCAGAGCTATAGCTTTTATGCAAAGGTGCTATTAGACAAAAGTTAGACATTATTTTATTCAAATATTTAAATATTAATGGTCCGACATTCTGCACAGCAAATATATGGCTAACTAAATCTTTGTTTAATGAAAGGTTCAAAATATGAATTTGTTTTGTCTGTTTATGTACACATCAAACAATGAAAAATGCGTACATTTGAATCCAGCCACCTTATTGCCTCTATTGGAGGAGACTGGAGACAAAGAAAAAACGCATGTGTTAAATTGATGACGTAGGAATCAGCTGCTGTGAGCCCAGTGCAGGACACACTCCCTGAAGACACAAGTATTTCATTTTTTGTAGAGTTATTCCCGGTTTTATACTGAGGATGGCAATACCCATACTGAGTATGCAGTTTATCACCCAGAAGGATACTCTGTATTCAGAGTCATTGGATCCTTTTTCACCAGCTCAAGAAGCAGAGCTCCATGTTTTAGCAAAGCCTGTGAGCTATAAAAAGAGTATATATTTATATAGATAGTCGAGATATAGAGAGCTTTTGGTTCCATTTGAAGGGCCAGAAGTTTGTTTTTATTTCGGCAGGTAAGCCAATCAAGCATGCTAAGTTAACTTGATCCGCTGTTTTCAGCCTTCCAGGTTCTTGCTAGGGTAGCCATACTAACTTTAAAACTTGCATATGGAAGCAGACCATGCGACTAAGGATGCTGCATTTACAGCCCTGGACACTTGCTGGGTCTGTGCAACTCACAGATTCCACCCTAGTTCTGGCCCAGTATAGCTGGGATTAATAATGCAACTTTAAGGACCCCAGAACGAGAAGAACAAGTGGTCCACAGGGGACAACTTCTTACGAAACAAGACTTTGGAAAACTTGATCATTTATGTTTGCCAGGCACTCTTTTCCTTCCAGCTTGACACATGGACCGTGTCATCAGTCACAAGCAGTTATGGCTGCCTTAGTAAATGAGCATGGGATAGAGCCAGGGTTCACCTCAGTTGTTTTTGTAGCATACCACTTCTTGTTTTACCTGTTACCAAAGTTGTTATCAAAAGCTGAACATCCCTTCCAGAGATAACACAAATATATATCCAGATGCCCAAGTCAGGATCTTACGAGTATGTATTTTGTTTTATTTTTTACACCCCCTACTGTCTACAATGTAGCGGACAAAGTAGAGTAAGATACTAGAAAACTTTTGCCTGAATGTTTTCTTATATATTTTTTCAAGCCCCTAATGGGATGTTGGACTCTCTCCCTATGGGATTTGGTTTGGGAATGTGTTACTCACTTGCTTATATTTTGTCTCAGCAGCTGAAGTCCTCCATTTGGATCTCACAGAGAATGTTGCTGATCGTTTAAGGTTCAATCATTTATGTGTTTTCTCCCCAATTCCTGATCCCAAAAGTTTGGAAGGATCTAATACTAAAGCCAGGTGACTTGTGGATTGTTAAGAGACATTTATATATAAGGAAATGTTTGGAGACTCAATACAGCATCTATTTCATGTACATGCAAAACTTGAAGGAAAAGTCACCTTTATCCACACCAGACACTGCAAAAATGACTAAATTAAATAAATCTCTGTGTTTGATTTGTTTCCCTCTTGCGATAACAGTCTAGGGTACTTTATGATTCAATTACTTTAATTGTAAGGGATATATATATACATTTTAAAAGTAGTTTAGCCATGTTGAATTCATATTTGTCTTTTTTACCTCTTCCATTTTATGTAAAATTGTCTGTGTTTACATATGCTGATAAATCAGCATACCAACAATTAAGCTAGAAGGCCATTCTGACCACAGGAGTGTACAGCCAATACTCTGTCTTATCAATCATTTGTTTTTCACAATGAAAAGTCATTTTGTAATGAAAAAGCTGCTCAGCTATTTTTTTCTCCACAATGGAGTTTTTGCCTCTTTGGCCAGGACTACCTCCACCTAAGCGTGTGGAGGTTCCAGGTTAAAAGGTGATAGCAGGTATGGTTAGGGATCAAACTATTGATCAAAAGAGAGGAGACTGTAATTGAAATTTGTAAGTTTTGTATATAATTGTATTCTATTTTATATGTATTGCACAATGCCCTCACTGTGCACATGACACTAATAATGTTTTCAATACATGTTTTGCATTCTTTCGAGTCCTGATTAGAATTAGCCTGCCTATGTAACGCTCTTTGTTACCATAAACGTACAATTGTAATATTATTGTGATACCTACGTAATCATGTGTATAAAACCCTTCAATTGCATCATAATAAAGGAGAACATATCTTTTGTGTCCGTTCCCTACTGCAGTAGTTATTATTAATTTGGAACCGCTAATCAATATCTTTTGCATATCTTTTGTGTCCGTTCCCTACTGCAATAGTTATTAATTTGGAACCACTAATCAATATGGGGATAGGAGTTGCCTATCTATAAAATAATCATTTCAGAACAAACTAACAGAAAGCACTGAAAAACAAAGGCCGGAGCTGAAAATCAGAAACGAGCAGACAACAATGCACTGAAAATCAAATACGTAATATAAATACAAACCCACAAACACAAACTGAAGAGCAGGAACGATCGGCAAAGCGCAAGTCTGAAAAGCTTGAATCGTCTGTCACCAAACTTCTACTAGCACGAGATTAGCAGAAGGAGCCCAAAGGGTGGCGCACTTGGTATTGAACTTCCTCTTTCTAGTCCCATCGTATGTGTTGTAAGTCACCGCGTTCTTGATGTTCGCAAATTCCGACCAACTTTGTGTGACTGTGTGTATGCAAGACAAGTTTGAGCCAACATCCGTCGGAAAAAACATTTTTTGTCGGAATGTGCGATCGTGTGTGCGCGGCATACTTTTTTTGGTAGCGATTGAAGCAGGCTCTGACAATCAGGTGCTCCTTTTGGCTGTGAGTTTCACTAGTAGTACCAGTAAATTTAGAGGCCAAAATGTCCAGTCTGAGGTACACTAGTGAAGAGACCTACACATGTCTGAGCATGACAGATAATAGTGAAGAGGAAGCCACCCATCTGTCAGATTCAGGTTTAGAATACGATCCAGTAGACGGTATTGGCACCCTGGCAGATGGCTCTGACGACGGAGTAGTGGTCCTTGCTAAGGTCAGGCGTACCCGACCCTGTTCTTTTGTTGTTGAGGTGCAAGAACCGCAGGGGTCTAGTATGGAGCAGAGAGCCAGTACTAGTGCCGCGCATCTTTCTGGTGAACTGGCAGGCACCAGCGGCCTAGTACACCCTGATCGTAGTCAAACCAGCACTGCAGTAACATGTGGTGATGTGGGGAGTCCCATAAGTGCAGTTCAAGCTGGTGCAGTGGTTAGCACAAGTAGTGTCCCGCAGCCACCAAGAAGACAAACACAGGCCCGTCGAGTCCATAGTGCCCTTCCTGCTGCATTTGCCAATCCTAATTGGGAACCCACCACTTCTGCAGCACCTGTACTTCCCCCATTCACTGGTCAACCTGGAATTCAGGTGGAAACAATTGTTTTACGTCACTTGATTTTTATTCGCAGTTTTTTATGGAAGATCTCGTTCTTTTCAGCCAGCAGTCAGCTTTCATGTAAAAACAATCCTAGTGGCTAATTAGCCACTAGACTGCTTTTTCAAGCAGAGGGAGGGAACGCCCCGCCCCCCCCACCATCTTCCATGGTTTTCTCGGGCTCTCCTGTCCCACCGGGAAACCTGATAATGCAGCTGGTGGTTCTGCCAGCTGAACATAGAGCTGATTGGAGACCAGAATGGCTCCAATCATCAATATGGCCTAAGAAACCGGAAGCTACAAGCATTTCATGACTTCCGTTTTGCCGGATATAAACAGCGCCATTGGGAAATTGGGAGAGCATCTTATCACATCTTGGTGTGGTCAGATGCTTTGAGGGCAGAGTAGAGATCTAGGGTCTAATAGACCCCCTTTTCTTTTTAAAGAGTACCTGCCACTACCTTTTACTGTCATAGGGGATATTTACATTCTCTGTGATAAAAACAAAAATTAAAGGAACAGTGTAAAAATAAAATTAAAAAGCAAAATAAATAATAAAAAAAAAGCACCCCTGTCCCCCTATGCTCACGCACAAAGGCAAACGCAAGCGTCGGTCTCGTGTCATATGTAAACAAAAATTGCACCATGCATGTGAGGTTTCACAGTGAACGTTAGATTGAGGGCAGTAATTTTAGCAGTATACCTCCTCTGTAAATCTAAAGTGCTAACCTGTAAAGGCTTTTAAAGGCTTTTGAAAATGTATGTAGTCTGTCACCGCTGCACGGTTGTGCGCAACTTTAAAGCATGTCTTGTTTGGTATTTATGTACTTGGCATAAGGTCATATTTTATATTTTACCAAACATTTGGGCAATATAGTGTGCTTTAGTGCATTAAAATTCAAAAAAGAGTTTTCCTGACGCATCATGGCAGCACACACACTGGGTTGTGACTCCGCCTCCACAACCTGATAGGACTGGTTAGCTATAAGATTTGAAGAGGAGTCCACCGCTGCATTCTCCTTTTTTTCCTCACCTGAATGGGACATCACATATTCGATCGGTTAGCAATGGAGCCCCTTACCGCACTACCCCAGCTAGGTTCGGCCTCTCCTACCTGGAAGCCCCTGACCGTACGGTCTCTAAATGAGCTATAACGCAGGGGGCCCCACTCTGGTGGTCTCAGGGGCAAAAACAAAACAAAAAAAACCTTAAAGAGGTTTTAATGTTCTGCAGCGGTCTCCCTCTACCTATTTTGGTTCCAGCTACTACTCTCCTACTTAATTCCTCAGGCATACCTCTCTCTTCTGTTTCGTTTTTTTCTTTTTCTCTTTTCTTTTCCTTCTTTTCTTCCTCTGTGCATGCTGAGCCCTGTAGTTCCACAGCGGTATGCCCTTTCCATCATGGCGGCCGCGTTTGGACGCTCGGCGCTCAGGAAGTGACATTTCCCCTGCCCCCTGCATTTGCCAGCATCCAAGATTGCGCGGGGCGGCGTGGCTGGCCAGTGCGCATGAGCGGCGGTGACGTCACTCCTCCGGCGACGGCGGTCTATTTAAAAACTGCCTTTTTCATTTTTAAGTGCTGCTTGTGTTTCTACACCACCTGTCATCCTGGTTTCTGCACACAGCCTGCTGCCTTGCTAGACAAGTCCTCCTTGATCTCTGGTAAGGTTTTTTTCTATCATCTTTTTGTTACTTTACCGTTTATTCTGTGTCAGCACCTTCTGCCTATACTCTGCATTAGCTCTTACACTGAAAACCTCTGGTCACAGGTGTACTCTATTCTTCCCTATGGAGACCGCTGCCTTAGTAGACCATCCAAGAACTACAAAGTAAGGGGACGTATGGATTGGTAAGTAATGAAGAGGAGAAAAGAGAGCACTGCCATTAATACCTTTCATTTTGGTAGCTCTGGCAGATCATCGGGGTCATCCCATTCTAAACGAAAGGAACGTTCCCCCTCAAGACACTCTCACTCTCGGCGTAGTCGGTCAAAGGTCTTCCCGTCACCGCAGAGAAGCTTCCAATATAATAAGAGACTTGGTTAAAGAAACGATTTTGCAGGTGACAGCATATGATCCAATCAGGTCATCTAACTCAGCCTCAACTTCACACACCCCTCAGGATCCAGACGACTCCCCAGAGGAAGAGGAACCCCTGACCCCTACAGTTTTCGACTTTGCATTGATAAAACCATTTGCGAAATCAGTTAAGGAGGCGATCGGTTGGGAAGAAGAGAGAGACGCCCCACCTAAGTTACGGAAATACTTCCCTAACCTAAAAAAAGACCCGGAGGTCTTTCCCTTCATTGGAGAGCTAGAGGAGCTCATAAAAGATGAATGGCAAAAACCAGAAAAAAAAAATCAGATTTGAATAACAGATTAGCAAAGCTCTATCCCCTAAAAGAGCCAGCAGTGAACCCTCTTATCTCCGCTCCTGTGGTAGACTCCTCACTGATGCGTTTAGTGCGCCATGTAACCCTACCAATAGAAGACGCCGTAACATTTAAGGATGTGATGGATCGCAAGATCGACCTCGACCTTAAGAAAGCCTATTCAGCAGCGGGGGGGGGGGGGGGGGGGGCCTGTAGGCCAGCAATTGCTCTAGCAGCGGTCGGTAGAGCCATCACCTCCTGGACGTCTGGCGTGGAAAAATTAATTGTGGAAGCAGCAGACCAAGACAAGATTATTTCAGCGCTGCAGGAACTCAGCCTAGCGGGTGATTTTGTAGCAGAGGCGGCGGTGGACGTTATACGATCTTCAGCAAGAGCGATGCTGGCCTCAGTAACTTCCAGGAGAGCGCTCTGGCTGAAACCTTGGGTTGCTGACGCAACTTCCAAATCCAGTTGGTGCAAGATCCCTTACGACGGCACTAACCTTTTCGGTTCAAAATTAGATTCCGCAATATCAAAGGTCACGGGGGGAAAAAAAAAAAAAAAAAAAAAAAAATCGGGTCTAATACCGTCGGACAGAAGATCCAAACAACAGAAAAATCCGCCCTTCAGACGACACTTGCCCGAGAGGTACCGGGACGTAAGATCTTATAGACCCGGAAAAGAATTCAAACGGAATTGGCGAAGCACACAACCCTCTTTTGTGAGAGTCCAAAAATCAAAGACAACCATTCCGGGAGACCAACAAAAATCTTTTTGAAGCCACGCATGCCCAGCCCGCAATAGTAGGTGCAAAGCTGAGGCTATTTGCCCAAGTATGGATAGACAGAATAAAAGATCCCTGGACGATATCCACCATTCAGCAAGGTCACAGGTGGAAGTTCAAGCAAAAACCACCAAAAAACCACTACAGGCCTACCAAACTACCATTTTCGCGTCTGAAACTGAAGCTTTTAGTCAAATACATTATGGAGTTGCTCCAAAAGCAAGCAATCATAGAAGTTCCACAAGAGCAGAGAGGAGAAGGTTTTTACTCTCCCCTTTTCTTGGTGTTAAAGAAAACAGGAGACCTGAGGCCTGTGTTGGATTTAAAAAAGTTGAACCAAATGATTCTAGTCGAATCGTTCAGGATGGAGAGTCTCCAATATTACTAACAGTAGGAGAGAAAGATTGGATGCTCTCGGTCGATTTGTCCGACGCTTATCTACACATTCCAGTGCATCAAACCTTTCAAAAGTACCTGCGCTTTGCGATAGGCAAGCAACACTTTCAATTCAAAAGCCTCCCATTCGGGATATCGACGGCACCCAGGACCTTCACAAAGGTTTTACTTCCAGGTATAGCACTATTGAGAGAGAGGGGACTAAGAGTCCTACACTATCTCGACAATATTCTTCTTCTAGCAGACAATCGAGAAACACTTCTACGACATCGTTCAGTTCTGATTTCCACACTCCAGCAATTCGGGTGGATAGTGAATTGGAGGAAGAGCAGCCTGGTCCCAGTACAGAAAATGGTCTTCCTAGGAGCCGAATTAGACACCAGATCCAACACAGTAGGGCTTCCCCAGGAAAAACTTTATCCACTCATCCGCAAAGTAAAAAGGCTCCTGTCAGCAGACCACTTGTCTGCAAGAAAGTGCTTAAGCGTTCTGGGCTCAATGTCATCAACCTTTCTAATGATTCAGTGGTCCCAATGGAATTCGAGGGTACTCCAGAATTCGTTCCTAAAACAATGGAACGGGGTATCAATGTCACAACAAATATCGATCACCAGGGCAGTCAAGGAATCTGTACGATGGTGGACTCAAACCAGCAATTTAGCATGCCGTCGTCCTATCGTTCATCCACTCCCAGAAATAGTAACATCAGACGCCAGTCATCTTGGGTGGGGAGCGTATCATCTAGACCGGGGAGCACAGGGCCGCTGTTATTTGCCTAAAAATAAGGCCTCCCAGAAAACCAACTTTTCCGACCTGGGACCTGTCAATCGTTCTGGAAGCTTTAACAAAAGAACCTTTCTCGCCGGTGGGATCAATATCCCTATGGGACTTGACACTAAAACTATCATTTCTAGTTGCAATCACATCGGCCAAGAGGGTCTCCGAGCTGCAAGCTCTATTAATCAAAGAATCACACCTAGTTTTTTACCCAGACAGGGTCGTACTCAGACCTTCGGACCAGTTCGTGCCATAGGTAGCATCTAGCTTCCACTTTAATCCGGAGATCAATCTTCCTGTTTTTCTCAACACAGACGGAAATCCGCATCCTCTGGACGTGAAGTCTGCAATCTCTACCTATCTGGAAGTTACCGCTCCATTCAGAAAGTCAGAAAACCTCCTGGTCATTCCGCATGGCGCCAAAAAAGGTCAAGCGCCTTCTTCAAGGACAATAGCTTCATGGTTGATTAAAATTATCAAGAAAGCATATCTAGTTCAACATCTTCCAATACCGGAAAACCTGAAAGCGCATTCAACGAGGGCGATGGCGACCTCATGGGCAGCGTACTGTAGAGTATCACCAGAGACTATATGCAAGGCAGCAACTTGGACGTCAAAAACCACATTCATGTCGCACTACAGAATAGACCCGGCTCAATTAACTACGGTTGAGTTCGGGAGATCAATTATTCAATCAAATTCATCCATACCTTGTACTTGAGTAAATAAAAACTTCTAAAAGGCACCCTCCCATGTAGCTAGTTATTTCCCAGTGTGTGTGCTGCCATGATGCGTCAGGAAAACTGAAAATTGTATACTCACCTTTCCGTAATTTTCCTTTCCTGACGCATCCCATGGCAGCACACAGGATCCCACCCCTCTAAGGTGAAAGTTACTGAGAATGCAGCGGTGGACTCCTCTTCAAATCTTATAGCTAACCAGTCCTATCAGGTTGTGGAAGCGGAGTCACAACCCAGTGTGTGTGCTGCCATGGGATGCATCAGGAAAGGAAAATTACGGAAAGGTGAGTATACAATTTTCAGTTTTTTTCCCAAAAAAATTGTGTTTGGAAAATCGCTGCGCAAATACTGTGTGAAAAAAAATATGTAATACCCACCATTTTAATCTGTAGGGCCTTTGCTTTTAAAAAAAAATAAAAAAAAAAATCATATTATATATATATATATATATATATATATATATATATATATATATATATATATATATATATATATATATATATATATATGTTTGGCGGTTCAGAGTCATTTAAACAAAAAGTGTCAGAAAGGGCTTTGTCTTCAAGTGGTTAGAAGAGTGGGTGATGTGTGGCATAAGCTTCTAATGTTGTGCATAAAATGCCAGGAGAACAGTTCACCCCCCCCCCCCCCCCCCAATGACCCAATTTTTGAAAGTAGACACCCCAAGCTATTTGCTGAGAGGCATGTTGAGTCCATGGAATATTTTATAATTTGCCAAAAGTTTCAGGGTAAATGAATTTTTCTTTTTTTTTTTCACAAAGTTGATACTAAATTATATATTACTCAAACACACCATGGGCATATTTGAAATTACACCTCAAAATACATTCTGCAGCTTCTTCTTAGTACAGGGATACCACATATGTAGGAATTTTTGGGAGCCTAGCTGCGTACAGGACCCCGAAAACAAGTCACCGCCTTCCGGCTTTCTTATGCCGCGTACACATGTATCAGACTATCCGGCGGACTTAGCCCTTGTACACACGGTCGGAGATTCCGACAACCAAATCCGTCGGATTTTGTCCGTCGAATTTTGTCTGACGGATCCGAAACTGTTGCATACACACGGTCGGACAAAGTTGTCGGAAAATCCGATCTTTCAGAACGTGATGACAATGGGACTACGTTCAGGCTAGTAGCCAGTAGCTTTGATGTAGGAATTTGATCTGAGCATGCGTGGCACTTTGTCCGATCGGAATTCTCTACACATGATCGGAGTATGTCCGATCGGAGCATATTTCAGGCAAGTTGGAAAATTTGGTCCGACTGATATTCCGACGGAAACAGTCCGATGCAGACCACACACAGTTGGAATATCCGACAAAACGCTCCGATCGGACACATTCCGTCGGAATCTCCGATCGCGTGTACAAGGGGTTAGTCTGGCGGACAAACTGCCAGACTTTCTGAACGTGCTACCTGCCCACACACGGCACTTTTTTGGTGGACTAGGTCCGGCGGATTAAGTCCGCCGTACTTTTGAAATGAACGGACTCGCCCACACACACGGCGGAAAGGAGGTGTCGCTGGCCCCGTCACCTGGTATGGACTTAAAGGGGAATTCCCTATGCCGAAAAAACGGCGTGGGGGTCCCCCCACCGGTCCATATCAGACCCTTATCAAAGCACGCTACGCAGCCCCCCCCACCCCAAAGCACCTTGTCCCCATGTTGATGAGGACAAGGGCCTCTTCCCGACAACCCTGGCCGTTGGTTGTCGGGGTCTGCGGGCGGGGGGCTTATCGGAATCCGTGAGCCCCTTTAATAAGGGGGCCCCCGGATCCCAACCCCCCACCCTATGTGAATGAGTATGGGGTACAATGTACCCCTACTCATTCACCTGTGAAAAAAAAATGTAAACAAACAACACACAAGGGTTAAAATAGTTTATTGCACAGCTCCGGGGGTCTTCTTCCGTCTTCTGGGGTCTTCTCGCCGGACTCCTCCTCTATCTTCTGCTAGCTCTTTTACTAGCGGAGGAGCCTGGCTTTCTTCTTCGCCGCCGCCCTCTTCTTCTGACTTCGGGGGTCTTGTCTCCCTCTTCGGGGGTCTTGTTCCCCTCTTCGGTTCTTCTTGCCGGGCCACCACGCCTTCTTCTAGCTCTTTTACAAGCGGTGGCCCCGTCTTCTGTCGCCGCTGCCGCTGTCTTCTGTTCTTCTCTTCTGGAGATGTTGCCTCGTCGCTGTCTCCGGTCACTATGACAGGACAGGCGGCGTGCGGCGACTTGTATAGGGACATCACCACATGATGTCCCCGCCCATTATGATGTCACAGTCCCAGCATCCATCACTGATGTTAGTCGCAGGATCATCGCAGAAATCACTTTATGTGTCTGATTACGAACTTCCCCACAAATCGCTATCACTCAATTCTGCAAGTGATTCTGTATCGCTATCACTGTTTTCCAGCACGTCCTAAACCACTTTTGAGGTAGAGGCACGCTTTTTTGATGCCATGGTTGTTCTGCAGTTTCCAGGCAGAAAGTACAGTAATGCCGCGTACAGACGATCGGAGTCCGCCGGACAATCTGCCCGTGCGTGGGCCCCGGCGGACTTAGAAAGAAGTCTTGACTCAAAATTGTCCACCCGGACTCGGCAGTCCAGCGAACAATCCGCCCATCTGTGTGCTAGTCCGCCGGACTTTTGAAATGAACGGACTTGCCCACACACGGAGTAAAATCCGTTAATTTTGAATGTGGCTCCAGGTAGACGGGACTAACGAAGGAAGTCAATGTCGCCACCTCCATCGACGAGATTGACACCTCGCGAGCCCCGTCACCTGGTATGGATTTAAAGGGGAATCCCTATGCCAAAAAAAAAGGTCCATACCAGACCCTTATCTGAGCATGCAGCCTGTTCGGTTAGGAAAGGGGGTGGGGACGAGCGAGCCCTCAACATGAGCCGTACCAGGCCGTGTGCCCTCAACATGGGGGGAGCTTTGGGGAAGGAGGGCCTTGCGGTCGTGTGTAGGTGTGTGTGGGCAAGTCCGCTCCTTCGGAAAGTCCGGCAAACCTCTGCTGCAAAGTCCGCCGGATAGTCTGATCGTGTGAACGTGGCATTAAACTGCGGCAACGGCACTTGATAAAGCACTGGGGGGCAAACTGAGGTCAATTTATTAGATACAGTAATGTAATCCAATAAGATTACAATGTATGGTGTGTTTTGTGGTTTATACTTTTTGCATCTGCCGCTGGTTCCACCCCCCTGAGTCCCGACGTTCACAGGGAAGGGAAGCCAGAACACACAGAGGATCGAGCGGAGGATCCGGCCACGGTACACAGCAGGAGTACATTGCAGGATCAAAGGGAAAAGGTAAGTAACCTCTTCCAGGATCCAGCAAAGCAGTCCTGAGTGTGGCTCGGGGTTACCGCTAATGGTACTGAAATCTCACCCAGCGCCACACTCGGGATTACCGCCAAGGAGGTTAAGCACCATATAGCAATATAGTGTGACCAAATCCCCATATTTTTGGAAAATGTTTAGGTGTTTTAACTTTCAAAATATTCCTTTAATGGGACATATAATCAGTACAAGATACAACAACTGTCCAAAATGGACCAAATCAAGACATACAGTACAGGTAATCAGCAATTAGCAAGTGATTAGTATGACAACAACACATCAGTGGAACCCCATTCCCTTAGGTAATCCCCTGTACTCAAGGACTGGGCGGGCTAGGGGGGGGGTCAACATCTGAACATTACACACATGATCCCACTGACAAATGACTATCCTCGCCTATGCTGTCCATGGCTGCCAGACTTTAGCAAATTTCTTGGGACAATTCCTGTTCAAGTATGTTAGCTTGTAGAGAGGAAGCACTGCGTTAACTGATCTCTCCCATGAAGCAACCATAGGGGGCACTCCATTTCAAAATAATTTGTAAGGGCTTACCTAGATTGGAGTCCATGTTGCAGAGATGTAGGCTCACCCTTGCAAATAAACACAGCCCACAGTAACAAACAGATAAGCTACCTGGGCTGTGAATCTGTGCACGGGGGGCTTGACAGGAATTTGCCAAAGGATTGTCCAGGTAAAGCCGTAGTCAGGGATTCCAGAAGACAGAATAAACGATATACAAGCCAGGGTCGGTAGCCGGGGGCAGTCTTGGAACACAGGAACACAGGAACACAGGAACACAGGAACACAGGAACACAGGAACACAGGAACACAGGAACACAGGAACACAGGAACACAGGAACACAGGAACACAGGAACACAGGAACACAGGAACACAGGAACACAGGAACACAGGAACACAGGAACACAGGAACCTTTGGCAACAAGAGACAATGAACTGACAAAGCCCTCAGAGTGAGGCAGTGTTTTATACCCTAGCTGATTAGGTAACCTGCCACAGCTGATCCAAGAGTGACAGGTACAAACAGAATTGCCCACAGTACTTAAGCAAAACTAGACATGGCTGGAAAGCAGGCAGAATAGAACTGAGGTGTGGCTCAGAGGTAAGGTAACGGGAACAACTACTGGCAGTCATGAGTTCAATACCACCCAGAGCCAATTGAGGCGTGACTACACCTGGCTGTCCAAAATACACGGTAGGGACCGTGACATAATTTCCCTAGCTTCGTACATCTTGGTGTCAGGAAAGGTTCCACCTGCTGATGATACTGTCTGACATTTGGCGTGCAGTACTGTGGTCCACCAGCAGGTGTCTCCTGGCAGTCTGGAACTGCCTGGGGAGCCTTCCCCTGTTAATAGTATTATATGATCCTTGGGCCACAGTACTGGCATCCACCAGCGGGTGGTTCTTGGCAGTGTGGGGCCAACATCATCTCCTGCCATTAGGCGTCACCTGAGTAATTGCAGGAGGTGTGTATAAGTACCCGGCAGACACACTGATGCCTTGCCTTGGTATCTTCCTTGTGCCCTGAACCTGTGATCCTGTAAACATATTCCTGTCCTCGTCTGTTTCCTGGACCCTGAGCTTTGTGCCTTATCCGTCCCTCCGGTGACCCATCCATCCTCTCCTTGTCCTGTTTGTCTTCCATCCCCAGCTGCTGACCCCCTGTTGTCGACCCTGGCCTGGCCCTGTTTATGATTCTGGTATTCCTCTTTACTTGTATATATTTGTCTGTGAGAGCCGGTTCACACAGGGTCAACGTGACTTCCAACGCGACTTTTGGAGGCAACTTGGACACGACTTGTCAACACGACTTGGGGCGACTTACAACACGACTTTGACGTCACATCCCAGGGCATGCTGGGACTGTGACGTCATGAAGGGGCGGTGTGACATCATCCGGTGACCACGCCCCATACCTATATAAGTAGCCGCGCACTTCACACAAGCCAGTACAGTGGAAGACAGCGCCGGGTCAACATCGGAAGAAGAAAGAAGAGAGAAGAGAGAAGAAGGACAGAGGGCGGAGGAGACCGGGCTCCTCCGCTAGTTAAAGAGCTGCAAGAAGACAGCGGAGGAGCCCGGGAGAAGACGCCGGAGAGCGGAAGAAGAGGCCGGACACTGGGAGAAGAGGCCAAACAAAGCGGAGAAGTCATCAGAAGACCCCCTGACGTCGGAAGAAGACCCCCGGAGCTGCTTAATAAATGACTTTTAAAACTTGTGTTGTGTTTTTTATTGACATTTTTTCCCCAGGTGAATGGGTAGGGGTACGATGTACCCCTTACTCATTCACATAGGGTGGGGGGCTGGGATCTGGGGGCCCCCTTATTAAAGGGGGCTCCCGGATTCCGATAAGCCCCCCGCCCGCAGACCCCGACAACCAATGGCCAGGGTTGCCGGGAAGAGGCCCTTGTCCTTATCAACATGGGGACAAGGTGCTTTGGGGTGGGGGGGTCGCAGGGCGCCCCCTTCCCCAAAGCACCAACCCCCCATGTTGAGGGCACGCAGCCTGGTACTGTCCAGGAGGGGGGGGGGGCGCTCGCTCGTCCCCACCCCCTTTCCTGACCGGCCAGGCTTCGTGCTCAGATAAGGGTCTGGTATGGATCTGGGGGGGACCCCCACGCAGTTTTTTCGGCGTAGGGGGTTCCCCTTAAAATCCATACCAGACCTAAGGGCCTGGTATGCTCCAGGAGGGGAAACCCACTCCGGATTTTTTAAATAAAATTGGCGTGGAGTTCCCTCTCGAGAGCTGATAATTCTGTGAGAGTCGTCTCAGTATAGACGGAGATCCGACTTGGAGGCGACCTCTATTGAAATCAATGGGTACCAGTCACCTAGAAGTCAGATACAAGTAGTACAGGAACCTTTTATGAAGTCGGAGCGACTTCAGTAGTGTGCATTAAGACGGCTCTCATTCACTTACATTGATTTTTACATGTAGCGCGACTTGAGGCGACTAGGGGCGGCCTGAAGTCGGATCTGAGTTGCCCCTGTGTGAACCGGCTCTTACTATTTGTGGGTTTCTGTTGGTGGTTGTTTGGTTGCACATTATAGTATATTGGAGGCGGTTGTATTTATTCACTTATCTTAATAAATTATATATTTTCACCTTATCTGCGTTTGTTCCTCTGTTGCTGTCCACACAGCTCTGGTCACATCAGATACGTGACAGTATACCAAGGCCATTCCTGACCAGAAGTGGCTGCACAGAGGAACCATATCGGTTCTGTTTCACGCTGCTGGGATGAATTCAGATATAATTGTTTATTATGCTCTGCTGGCAACAGAGAGTTCTGAATATCTCCGCCAGACATTGAAAGGGTGGTCCAGTGATCAGCTGCTGGAGATTATTCGTTTAGCTCACTCTGTGGTTGATCAGGGCAGTGTACTGTTTGAGGATGTTCAGCCTTTGATTGGAATGTGTACAGAGCTGGCTCTGCCCTGTATCCCAAAGGGCCATGATGACTTTTCTCCCCCCTTCACCATTAACCAGGTTGCGTCCTTAGTATGGCTGTTGGAGGATGACTCTGCATCCTTTTTGGAGCACTATACAGTTTGTCCCAAACAGTTGTTGAAAGATTGTATAGATGAAGTGCTGTTCCTAGTCAGACAGAGGGTATGTGAGCCCACTTTTGTGCTACATGTACTTCAGGCATGGTCAGACCTGTTATGCCCAGCTTCTGTCAGTTCTCCACAACCCAGACCTGCTACTAAACACCTGCCTGCTCAGACGTCCTTTTTCCCATCACCCGTGACAACCTCAGCTACAGTCTAATATACCCTGCTCCCCACCAAGTATCAATACCCTGTTTCTACTTCCTGCACCTATGCCGCCTTTAACCCACCTGCCTCTTCTCTACTACATGCAACTTCCCCCCAAAAACTTCCTCTGGCCCTTCCTTGCCATATCCCAGCCCTTCGTTTCAGTATGCCTCACCTCCTACCTATAGTCCTACAGCCACCTACAGATCTCCATCAGTTAAGCCAAAGAAGAAACAAAAGTTCTTCCCTACTCACACGATCCTGCCAGTAACCCAACTTGCTTCCACACCAACCAACCTGCTCCAGTCCGATGCCTTCCAGTCTGATGTCCCGGCCTTCCAGTCCCATGCCTTCCAGTCTGATGTCCCAGCCTTCCAGTCTGATGCCTTCCAGTCTGATGTCCCGGCCTTCCAGTCCGATGCCTTCCAGTCTGATGTCCCAGCCTTCCAGTCCGATGCCTTCCAGTCTGATGTCCCGGCCTTCCAGTCCGATGCCTTCCAGTCTGATGTCCCGGCCTTCCAGTCTGAGTTGTTCCTGTCTGCTTCCCAGTCTGAGCCTGACGTGCCACTGCCCGTTGCCCAGCCTGATGTACCTGTGTCTGTTGCCCAGCTCCAGGACCCGGAGTCCGCTATCTGCCCTGATGTTCCCGCTGTCTGCCTTGATGTGCCCGCTGCCCGGCTTGATGTACCTCCATCCGTTGTCCGGCTTGATATCATGGACTTTTCTCAGCAATGGCTAGTTGGAGCATCCGGAGGCCGCTACTTTGAGAGGGGGTACTGTCAGGAAAGGTTAAACCCGCTGATGATACTGTCTGACATTTGGCGTGCAGTACTGTGGTCCACCAGCAGGTGTCTCCTGGCAGTCTGGAACTGCCTGGGGAGCCTTCCCCTGTTAATAGTATTATATGATCCTTGGGCCGCAGTAATGGCGTCCACCAGCTGGTGGTTCCTGGCAGTGTGGGGCCGACATCATCTCCTGCAATTAGGCGTCACCTGAGTAATTGCAGGAGGTGTGTATAAGTACCCGGCAGACACACTGATGCCTTGCCTTGGTATCTTCCTTGTGCCCTGAACCTGTGAACCTGTTCCTGTCCCCGTCTGTTTCCTGAACCCTGGACCCTGAGCCTTGTACCTGATCCGTCCCTCCGGTGACCCATCCATCCTCTCCTTGTCCTGTTTGTCTTCCATCCCCAGCTGCTGACCCCCTGTTGTCGACCCTGGCCTGGCCCTGTTTATGATTCCGGTATTCCCCTTTACTTGTATATATTTGTCTGTTACTATTTGTCGGTTTATGTTTATGGTTGTTTGGTTGCACATTATAGTATATTGGAGGCGGTTGTATTTATTCACTTATCTTAAAGGGGTGTTGCCACCAAAAATATAACCTAACTTGTATGTGCAGCAAAGGGTCTTAATAAAATTAATTGGATAATAAAAAATTTTTTACTTACCTATTTCTTGCGGTTGCTAGGTGGTCCCACAAAATCTGCCTCTTCCATTGCCCGGGCTAAAAACGTCACTTCCCTCGGCAGCCCGGCTCGCTAAGGCTCCTGGGAGAAGTATGTCACCATTTCCCAGGATGCCTTGGGCATCACCGAGGGTGTAGTGTCATATTTTGCTGCCTATCACAGGATGCTGCGGAAGTGACGTTGCCGCCAGAAATTGCGTACTGCGCATGCGCGATGCGTTCCAAACACTCGCGCCGTGCGTTCCAACAGGCAGCAAAATATGACACTACAACGGCGCTCGATATAGCGCTGACTGCGCATGCGCGAGATCTAATCGAACGGGTGGTGCATGCTGGTCTTTTATCAGCGCACTCTCCCGGAAGAGGATGCCTGTGGGCTTCACATGCCCACAGGCAAAATGACAACCGTCAGGAGACGGTTTTATAAAATCTTTTTTAATGACAAAAAAGCATGCTGCTGGATGGAAAAAACGAAAAAGTAAGTGTTAGATTTAATTATAATAATGATTGTCAGTATGCAAAAAAAAAAAAAACGATCAAGACAGTGGAATCCCGCTTTAATAAATGATATATTTTCACCTTATCTGCGTTTGTTCCTCCGTTGCTGTCCACACAGCTCTGGTCACACCAGATACGTGACACTTGGCCTCTGGTCATCATCTTGGATTTCCAGAAGCGCCAGTTCCGGGGAGACAGGAAGATCCAGTTGAAGGCGACCAATGATAGTCTCCACCACCTCAGCCCAATACCCGACGATCCTGGGGCAACTCTAAAACAGGTGAAAGTAGGTCCCTACGTCATTCTGGGACCGGGGACAGTCTTGTGATCTCTGGGGGTAAACCTTATGAAGCCTTTTGGGAGTATAATAGACCCTGTGGAGGATTTTAACCTGAATCAACTTCTATCTGGAAGAGATCAGTATAGAGGCACTATTAGCCTTGCAGTCTTACCAGTCCTCCCTGCCTAAGACGGGTATGTCTGCCCTCCACCTATCCTAGAGCCTCTCCAACTTGGTAGATTCTCTTTTCAGCAGGTCCAAGTACAACGCAGATAAAGGCTTCCTGAGTTCCTCCTGAGCCAACATTTTCTCCACAGGGTCCATAGTAAGGTTGGGTATCCTAGGAAACTGTGCCCGAGCAGCATGTCGCAGCTGAAGGTACTGAAAGTACATCCACCCTGGTAGTTGATGGTTATCCCTGAGGGATGTGAATGGCAACAGAACGCCCTCCGAAATAATATCTCTCAGCTTTGTGATGCCGTACCTAGCCCAAAGGTGTGGCTCGGGAGTTGTTCTAGCCTTTGGGAGGTTGGGACTTCCCCATAGCGGGCAAAGGGGAGACCAGTTTTGAGGGCGGGCTAGTCTCTGTCTAGCCACCATCCAAGCCCAGAGAGTCATTCTAGTAGGACGCGGGAGGCTGTCGTATGCCCTATGTCCCCTGTAGACTAGGTTGCCCAGTTCTTGGAGTGATCCGAGAATAGCTGCCTCTAAGCACACAGCTGCATTCTTCTTGGAAAGCACGCACCACCACCTGACCGTGACCAGCACGGCCACCCAATAATAGGTCCGGTACTCAGGCAGAGCCAACCCCCCATAGCAGACTGTCATGGTTATGCAATAGAGTTTGTCTGCTTACCTGTCTCCATGTGTTCATCTCTAGAGACCAGCCGACCCTCATCTGACTGCTTTTGTAATCCATCCTCTGGCATGGCTCCACCCTAGCTCCTATCAGAGAACTCTATATTAACCTGTGCACTGCAGGCCAACCCTTCTGATCAACCTTTGTGTGTTTGGCTTTCTGTTACCTGCTGTGTGCTCTTCTGTTGTTCTGTTACCAACTTTGGCGTGTCCCTGACTCTCCCTGTTTGCCAGTGATCCTGACCTTTTGGCGTGTACCTGACTATCCCTGTCTGCTTGTGGCCCGACCTTGGTTTTATCCCTCACTATCCCTATCCTCCTGTGGCCTACTGTGGGTGTGAGCTGGGGGACCCTGGGGGTCGCGACCTGGAGCCAGTTGCAGCCCAGTCCATCCTCACCACTAGAGGCTCTGGTGAACACCGGCTGGCTCTTAGACTCCGCGCCCCAGGGAATCTTACGCTCTAACCCCGGTGGGATCTGTCTTAGTGTTCCGGCGGCCCTGCCTTCCTTATCACCTTGACTCCCGTCCGCAGCAGTCAGCCGTAGGGTCCACAACCTTGCAGTGCACTCCTGATCCCTACGGTGTGCATCTGTCATCTGGCCTCAAGGTGACCTGACACAGACAGGTAGAGTTAAGGTTGATCTAGCCACTCGTGGGGTCCCCTCCCCCATATAAACGTTCCCATGCATTTGTCCAGTTCTATAAAAAGGGAGTTAGGAATCCAGACCGGGCTGTTGCGGAAGATGTATATAAACAATTTTTGTTCTCTCCCAGTGTATCACTGACCCACGAAGGAGCTGCTGGTTTGATTTGGGCCTGTACCCTGCTAATAAACCCCACTACTTGGCTCAGTCCACTTGACACAGCTGTGGTGCAATACAATACAGTACAATATAATATAAAACAATATACCTGTATTGTCCTCTCAGGATCCACTGGTTCCACCTGCTGGGAGAAAACAATACTCCAATCAAAGGGGTACTTAACCAAAGTATATTTTACTGTATATATTGGTAAACAGGTGATTACAGCAAGTGTACTGTCATCCCAACATAGAATGACAGGACAAGGAATTTTGATAAAACAATTATAAACAATATATATATATATATATATATATATATATATATATATATATATATATATATATATATATATATATATATATATATATATATATATATATATATATAATCTCAATTAAAGTACTCACTCCCTAGTTTTCTTGTCTTCGCTAGCAATGATAATTCCTTATAATTTGTAATCCAAGGGTTAAAGTGATTAAAGTTGAGTTAAGGATGATCCTAGTGTTGCTTCCGTAATTATAATACAATACTTGAGATGCGATAGTCTGTAGACCTTATGCCTGCCTAGTGTCAGTTGCTATACTCCTCCTCCATGGGACTACGGATCCCAGCGAGGCCTGTATATAAGTCTGACTAAGTGCAAAAGTTAATAAACTATGAGCCGCAACCCGCTCACCAACTGGATTGGAAGCTCGATATGGTAACTGTGGTCCGGTGTTTGCAGCTTGCTTCTATGTTAGCCGGCTTCGTCACTCTGTTCTGATAGGTGGAACTGGTCTTCCGATGCTCAAACTAGTGCCTCTGGATATTCCCAATCCGATCACTGTGTCTCTGGCACTTCAGGTCACTCACATAATCTAGCAGAGTTGCGCTTCGCAAGGGCAATAGGCCGCTTCCTCCAGGAGGCCTCCTCACCAGTCCTCACAGGCAGGCCATGCGTTCCCAAGAGACCTAAGATGGCCGCTCGGGATCCTTTTATGTCCTACCCAGCATGCAGTGCAAGAGAGGGTGTTCATGGTTAGGTCACCTGGCATCCTGGGTAAAAAGATCAACTCTCCAGTGTAAATAACAGTCACTTCCTGTACAAAGTTCAATGTTTTGATAAAGCAAAAATAATTTAAGTCCACTATCAGTGTTTGGCCGCTAGATGGCGCCAAACACTAAGCCATAGAAACGTCTATAGACTTCCATTATAAAAGCTAATACACATTAAATACAAGGATACCAGCGCTACATCAGCAACCTATTTGCTAGGCAGATTGTATGGCATGGTCGTTATATCGATGACCTCGTGATGATGTGGGATGGTGACACTATAGGATTGCATGAATTTTGGAAATGCCTTAACGAAAATCAGTTAAATTCGCGTTTTTCAGTAGAGCACGATGCTTCCATTATCGACATTTTTCAGACCTCACCCTAAGGGGCGGTCCAACTATGGGTGATGTTTCAACATGCACCTATAGGAAACCATGCTCCGATAACACTACACTTTTTGCAGCCAGTTGTCATCCATCCCACACCATCAGTGCCATCCCTTATGGGGAGTTTATTCGAGCCAAACAAAACTGTTCAACAGACTCAGCCTTTGAGCTGGAATGCAAGGTCATTCATCAGCGCTTATTGGACCAAGGTTATAATGATTTTGTTATATACCAAGGACTGGAAAGGGTTTTGATAATGGACAGATAGGAATTACTGTCAGATAAGCCTAAAACCAAGAGAGAGTATAAAAATAAGAATAAACCTTACAACTCTAGAAATAGAAGAACAGGCAAACCTATTCAATTTGTAACTACTTTTTCCTAAGAATATCATCAAATAGTCAGAATAATAAAAAAGAATCTGCCAATACAGTATACAGATAAAGATTTATATGGGATATTGCAAGCGGGTTGCCACTTTTCTACCCAATGTGTACCCACATTAGGGACTGCACTATCACCTAGTCTTTTCTCGTCTAAACAATGCCAACCCACCTGGCTCTCCTATCCTGGAAATTACCCTTGCAATACAAAAACCTGTAGGTATTGTAATTTGTGTCTTTTGGGTAAAACGTTTGTTGCCACAGCCACAGATGAAGAGTTCATTATACAGCAATACATCAATTGTGCACAAACTATGTAATTTACCTGATCACCTGTATTTCATGCAGTCTTCAATATGTAGTTTGTACCACACACCTTTTGAGAGCCAGTATAGGGGAACATTACTGTGACACAAATAATCCAAATGCTAGAAATATTTTGAATGCAACACGTCACTTTAGAGAATGTCATCAGGGCGATTTCCTCATTTCACTTCATAGGAATAGAACGGTTGTCTCACTCGCCCAGAGGAGGTAATAGGGAGAGAAAGCTACTGGGGAGAGAAGCATGGTGGATTTTTAGATTAAAAACTAGATTGCCTCAGGTGGGATCTGGACTTGCACTTACATTATTGCCGCGTACACACGTTCAAATTGTCCGGAGGACTTGGTCCGGCAAACAATCTGGCAAACAATCCACCGGCAAACAAGTCAGGCGATTTCTAACACAATGACGTACAGCACGTACGACAGGACTAGAAAAAGGAAGTTCAATAGCCAGTAGCCAATAGCTTCCTTCTCGTACTTGCTTAAGAGCATGTGCCATTCTTAGTCCACCAGACTAGCACACTGACGAACGGATTGTCCGCTGAAAACCAAGTCCGGTGGACAAATTTTGAGTCAAAACTACTTTCTAAGTCCGCCGGACTTTACGATAAAAAAGTCCGCTGGAGCCCACACATGATCAAATTGTCCCACGTACTAAGGTTTGATCGTGTGTACGCGGCATAAGAATGCCTCTCCCCAGAGCCTCCTCTCTCTTTTTTCTTTCGTCTTTCCCTTTCTCTATTCTGGGGTAGTTTTTCACATACCTTGATTATTATTTTCATTTAATGTTTTTTGAATTTTACGGTGTGTTTTCTTATGCATATGTGTATACATGTATGAATGTATGCAAGTGTGTGTACATACATGTGCATATTATCACCACAAGGTGTGTGAAAACTAGTGGCATACACATGGATCACCCTATATGTATTGCAGCTGATTGTCTTTTTTGGATAATTGTCTGCGGTCAATCAAGACAATTAATGGGTGGAGCCTGTGTTCTTTAGAGCTACTATTTATTTCAACGTTTTATGCCTGTAATGTGGTTATGACTAAGGCTTTATAGGCTGAAACGCGTCAACTGACTTAATCTGCATCTGTTCACCATGGCTATTTAATAAAATGAAGAAATTTTAAGAGCAACAACCGGAGTGCGGATCATTTTTTCCCACATTACTCTACTCAACCAGCGACTGTGGACCAAGGACCTGGGAGCTCTGCTATCTATATGTTGTATGGGTAGTAGCACTGACTTTTCTGTTTATACTTTAAACTACCAGCTTGACCTTTGTCATTTGCCAAAGACATCGCAAAACTCGCGGAACTCCTCCAGCAGGGCGGAGAGTGAATTGGTGCACAAGACCTTAGCCACTTTCAGAAAACATGTCTCCCTGCATTGTGGCGACTAGGAAAGAATCTCAGCACAAAGCCAATCAAAAGAGGGGTTATGCCTCTGTAAACAATAACCACCGAAAAATAAGGTGAGGAAATGACTTGGAATTGGATTATCTCATGGTGAAGAGCCTTCACAACCATGGTCAATGGAGCAGTCTTATGAGTCACCTGCGCAGGCTGTAGAGGTGTCCCATCAATAGCCTCAATGACAGTGGAATCAAGCGCTTGGATACAAAGGCACCATCTATGAACAGGCTTGCAGCCCCAGAGTCGATTAGAGCCAGTATCTCAATGGACGACACGGACCAAGAAAGGGTAACCAGAACCAGGTGCTTATCCTTATGGATAACTGGGGACGTAACAATGCCACCTAAGGTCTGTTCCCTCGGCTTGGGGCGTGACCGGATGGAGGAGGGTGGAGGGTGTTAGTGCGTGAGTGCGGGTGTCTCGCCTCTGCTCTCCGTCCCCATGTGAACTGATGCTTTTGTGCCGTGTAGTTAGGTGAAACCTTGGAGCCCCTTCTGCCATTACCGACCTCCTCCTGCCTCTTCTGGATTATGTGTTGGTGGATGCCGCTGGAGACCCGTGGAGAAAGGGGATCGTGGCTGTGAGCGGAGCCGAGCAGGGGGGGCGTGGCCTCATGACACAGGGGGAGCGAGTGTGATTGGCGTCCTTCCCGCGGCTTTCCGTTCTGTCTCTCGCATATGCTGTGTACGCTGAGTGGTCCGGGAGTTGGGCAGCGGCGGTGAGTGAATAAAGGAAGAGGCCGACACAGACCAGCGTGATTGGCAGGAACAGTGGAGAGCGGAGGAGAGTGTGGGAGAAGGCATAGCCTGTCGGGGATTAGCAGAGCCGTGTGGGCTGCAGAGGTGAGAGCTGGCGGCTACCCTTCTCCCCGCCCCCCCAAGACATAGCCAGTTAGCTGGCGGACGAACTGGCTCTATAAATAGATCTAAGCCCTTGTACACACGGTCGGAGATTCCGACAACCAAATCCATCGGAGTTAATCCCGACGGATTAATTCCGGACGAGGTCCGGAAGTGATGTTGCATACACACGGTCGGACCAAGTTGTTGGAATTTCCGGTTGCCAAGAACGCGGTGACGTAAGCCGCGTACGGCGGGACTAGAAAAGGGAAGTTCAGCACCACGTCCAGCACCCTTTGGGCTCCTTCTGCTGATCTCGTGTCTATCGCGTGTTAGTAGAAGTTTGGTGAGAGACGATTCGCGCTTTTCAGATTAGTGATTCAGTTCGGTACTGCTCTTCAGTTTCTGCTTGTCTTTGCGTATCTGATAATCAGTGCATGTAGTCAGTAAGTATTTGTTTCTCATTGTGGACTATATCTTGGTATAGTACGCTTTGATTTGCATTGCTTATTGTCTGCTTGCTTCTGCTATTCAGTTCGTTCTTTCAGGCATTGTTGTTTATCGGTGCTTTCTGTTGTCCGTTCTGACCAGCCGTCCGTTTTCAAACTACGTACTTGTCGTAGAGTTTGTGCTGTGCAGGGGCTTCGTGTTGGGGTTCTTACTTTGACCTAAGCCCGGTCTATGAACAGGGAGGGGAGGCGTTTGTGGACCAAGAATTGGTTGCGCCAGCGTGACCAGTTCTCACACATGCCTTTGCTCCGTGAGATCCGGGAGAATAATCCTGATGATTTCAGGAATTATCTCCGGATGACGGACCCCGTTTTTCACTGTCTGCTGGCTTTGCTGACCCCTTATATCACCAGGCAGGATACCTGCATGCGACAAGCCATCACTCCAGAGCAGAGGCTCATCACCACGTTGCACTACTTGGGGACTGGGAGAAGCCTTCAGGACCTCAAGTTCTCTACAGGCATCTCCCCCCCGGCTCTGGGGATCATTATTCCAGAGACCTGTTCTGCCATCATTCAGGTCCTGCAGAAGGACTATATGAAGGTAAGTTTTATCCTTTAACATCACATTCTATGTATTTAATGATTGCTAATGTCTTGTATTTCTTTCCTCATTCCCTAATTACCATCATTGCAATATGCTCTAATTCATATACTCTGCCCCTTTGTCCTCATGCATATTTATCTCACTAACTTCCCGACCATGCTCTTCTTGGCCCATAAAACTATAGTCTAGTCACTTAGCAATGTCTTTTGTCAGCTCCATAGTATTGCTTTCCCCTAAACACCCCCCTAAAATGTCTACAAATGTGATGTGTGTGCTTCAATTCATGCAGAGTGACATTTTTTTTTTGGTTGTGCCAAACTCATTAGGAACCCCCCTCCCCCCAACTGCTAGCTCAGCTGCTAGCAATCCTCTATCTGCTGACTTTACCAAACCCAATACACACTATATCTACCTTTTTTATGGTCACATTTATGGATGAATTCACCAATGCATGTAGTGCAAGGGCCTGCCTCAATACTTTCAAATGCTATCATTTTTTAATTTTTTTACCCTATTATTATCTTGCTATGTAATAGCAGAACGTCAAAATGTGCTCCCATTTTGTTTTCTTTTTGGTATTATGACACTTATTACCTGTCTGGTGGGCTGCCAATAGTGTAAGTAAGGAGGGGCTTCCCAAAGTATCACACATTATTTAGGTATTCAGCTCTCAATCAAGCGGAGAGGGTTACCTGTCCAAAACATCCCCCCCCTCATTTTTTAGCAAGGGCCCATCAGATGGGGGGGGGGGGGTGATGACTCTGATAAGGGGACCTTATACTTTAGGCTTTAAATACTCAGTTCCCAAAATGTTATACTAATCTTGGCCAAAAATGTTTGTGTCTAATCTGCTTGCAATGTTGATTTGTAAAATTACTAATTTTTGGTCTTGTTTCACTCCACAGTGTCCTTCAACGCCACAGGAGTGGCAGACTGTGGCCTCCCACTTTGCCAGTCGTTAGGACTTTCCCAATTGTGAAGAAAAAAGCTCTTCGTAAAAATTTGACTAAAAGAATCATGAGCACTAACGATTAATGCACAAATGATTAAGGGTATCCCATTGAAAAGGAAAAAAAAATGTTTTATGTTCATGGAATGTTAGAGGCCTGGGGGATCCAGGGAAAAAAGCAGCAGTTTTGTCAACAGCAAAGATATATGGGACTCCACTCTTATGTCTACAAGAGACTCACCTAACCAATACTTCCATACCACAGCTGGGATGGGGAGAGTATCACTCCCAGTTTCACTCGGTGCACACCTCTTATTCTAGAGGTGTGAGTATTCTAATCAAAACAGGGGTCACATTTATTTGTATACAAAGAAAAACTGATGAATACGGTGGTATATTTTTTTATATTGCAAGATAGAGAATAGAGTATTTATAATAGCTATATTCCATCTCCTTTCAATACAGACATTTTATATGAGTTGGTAGAGTTTACATTGGACAAGCCAGGAGTTCCATTATTGGTTGTAGGGGACTTTAATATGATCATTGACCAGACTTTAGACAGGTTCCCTGATAGGATACAGCGGGGAGGTACAATAGATGGTCGATTACCCCAGTTCATGGAGGAGATGGGTTTGAAAGACATTTGGAGAATACAGAATCCGAAAACCCGGAGCTACTCTTGTTTTTCCAGGTCACACTCTACTTTATCAAGGATCGACTTGATATTGGGGAATGATGAGGCGATTACGATGGTGAGTGGTCCTAAATAAATGCCAAGAGTCCTTTCGGACCATTCACCAATGATAGCCTCATTGGAAATAGGGGAGGGAGAACATCTTCGGAAGTGGAAAATAAGCCCCTCCTGGTTGGAACTCATGGGAGAACCTCAGGAGGTACTGACTGCACTTAGAGAATGTGTGGATTTAAACACTGGTACAGCTTCACAGGGGATAGTGTGGGATACATTGAAAGCTTTCCTTAGAGGCCTTCTGATCCAACAAATATTGAAAATTAAGAAACAGTCTAAAGACACGAAAAAACGGGCATCAGAAAGAGTGACATATATGGAAGAACAATATGTCAATGATTCGACACCAGGTAACCTTGGAGTTTGGTTAGAGGCACAGCAAAATTACCAGTTGATAATGCTAGGTAAAGCTGAGAATAAATAAATTTTTCAAAAAAAAATAGCCTTTGGAGAGGGGGAAAGTATAGGCCGAATGTTGGCTCACTTAGAACAAACTCCCCATCATCAATTGTGCCAATGATCGCAATAAAGGGAGGGTAGGACATCTACATATACACTGGAAATAGTAGATAGGTTTAAAGATTATTATATGGATCTATATAGTTCCAGACAGGAGGAGATGGGGGAAGTAATGGATAATTTCTTTGAAGAACTGACGATCCCGTCTCTCCAAGGAGGATAGGGCTGCGTTGGACAGCCCGATACGTTTAGTGGAGATACAACAGACCGTGCAGGAAATGGCAGGATAGAAGTCCCCAGGCCCAGATGGTCTGCCTGTCGAGATTTACCGTCGCTATGGAGGGGTTTTACTTTCTGAGTTGTTGAAGGTTCTCAATTGGGCGGTGATGAAAGGTGAACTCCCACGATCCATGGTGGAATCTACTATAATAGTGATTCCCAAAGAAAATAAAGATGTGCTTGACCCCTCTTCATATAGACCCATTTCCTTATTGAACTCAGACATAAAGATATTGGCAAAGGTCTTGGCAGCTAGACTAAATAGAGTTATAGAGAAACTTGTCCACTTTGATCAATCAGGATTTATTCCCGGCAGGTCTACTAGTATAAATATACAGCGGGTTTATTTAAATCTTCAAGTACCTTCTGAACGAAGATGGTCATAGAGCTATACTCTCGTTGGACGCCACCAAGGCCTTTAAAACCTTGGAGTGGGGATATCTCTGGAGGGTTCTGAGAGAATTTCAGATAGGCCCTACCTTCATTAAATGGGTAAAGATGCTATATGCTTCACCAGAAGCGAGGGTAAGAGTGAATAATGAGTACTCTGCCAGGTTTTGATTATTGAGGGAGACTAGACAGGGGTGCCCTTTGTCCCCCCTCCTCTTCGCCCTTGCGATCAAACCTCTGGCTGTGTCTCTGAGATCCTCCCTAGGGATTAAAGGTTATAAAAGAGGGGTTGTCACAATCTAGGTAGGAGGCCGAGATGCTGAGAGGGCTCCCCTTGCGGCCGAGTGCAGTACAACCCTGAAGATGACAAAGGGATGCAGTGCCCACAGTAGCACAGGTTGCCAGGTAGCAGCAGCAGATGAAAGAGCTGAGAAGACCAGTCTCCGGAGGCAACTGTGCAAAGAAGTCCAATGGCAGGGTCAAGGCCAGGCTGGGGGTCAAACACGGGAGGTCAGTCCTGAGGTCGGAGCAACGGGTCCTGAGCTGAAGACCGGAGAGCAGGAGCCAAGCCAAGCCGAGGTCGGGTGCCGGGAGCAGACAAGGAACGTCGGGTACAAGCCAGAGGTCAGAGCCAGGAGAACAACAGAAGCAGGTCAAACAAGCCGGGTCGGTAAACAGGAGGTCAGACAGCAGGAATCACGGGCACAGGTACTCAGGAGAAGCTGACGATAATCCAGCGATGCGGCACTGTCAGGTGAACGTTTAAATAGGCAAGGTGCCTGGGTTAAGTCGTGTGCGCGCCAAATCGTTCGTACGCCTACGACGTGTAACGTTATGCGTTCGTCTCACACCGCGTACTCGCACTCGATCAGACGCAACATCGGGCGTTCGTCTAGGAACCACATTGCGCCTCCGTGTGCGCTGACGCGCGTTAACACGATCGTACCTCGCGAGGTTACGCCTATTTCCCTGACAGGGGTGGAGGAAGAAAAGGTATTATTATTTGCGGACGATCTCCTTATACTCTTAGGGGATGTACAACAATCTCTAAAGGAGACTATGTGCAAAATCAGTCATTTTGGTCGGTTCTCTGGTCTTAGGATAAACTGGGAAAAATCCATCTTACTACCAGTCGACCCCCTAGACCGCCCCTTGCTCCAAGAGTCTGAACGGCTACAAATAGGAAGTTATATAAAATATTTGGGTATAAAAATTTCTAAAGATCCCAAACAATATATAGTTGATAATCTGGTACCATTAATTAAATTTAAGGGAAAAGTTAATATCTGAAAAAACTCCCTCTATCTGTGGCAGGTCGCTGCAATTTAATCAAAATCATATTTCTACCACAACTTTTATATGTTTTGCATAACTCTCCAGTTTGGATCCATAGGAAATGGTTCTACAAGATAGATACCATTTTCAGGGAATTCATCTGGAAAGGGGGGTCAGCACGTATTAGTCTAAGTACTTTACAACTCCCAAACAAGGAAGGGGGAGTTGCTCTCCCGCATCACTTCAGCTATTTTCTAGTGGCACAGCTTCAACATATGAGTGGTTGTCAACTGGAGGGGGAAGGAGAAGAAAATGGGACTCTCCTACAGAGTTTTCTACACAGTTCGGTGGTGGAGGCTCTGGAAGCAGGGACCCATCTACCGGGACTTCTCACTCTTGACTTAATGACAAGAGTATGGGAAGTGACAAAGGGAATTTTGGACTATAGAGGATTCACAAAATACTCCCCCTTATGGGAAAATAATAAGTTAGTACAGTTGCAAAAAATGGGGCCAATTAGGGAATGGGAAAGACAGGGCATAAAGTATATCCATCAGCTATTCCAAAATGGAAAGCTTAAGTCTTTTCAGGAACTAAGGGAGGATTTTGCAATTTCAAAGAGATCCTTCTTTAGATATTTACAAATAAGGCATGCAATGGCAGAACAGTTTAGAGAAAGGACAATAGAATGGTGTACTATACCGCTATTACAACAAATTTTTAGAGCCAAGTCATCGAAAGGTCTAATCTCCAAAATGTACCCAAGTTTACATAAAGGGAGTCGGGAGGAAGTAAAGGAACGACTGTATAGGCAGAAATGGGAAAGAGATGTGGGAAAAATATATCAGAACCACAATGGGAAAGGATTCTTGAATTGGCAACGTGGGTTTCTCTCTCCCCGCCTCAGAAGATGTCCCACTTATTCTTATTATATAGAGTATATTACACTCCGCAAAAATTGTTTATGTTTGGTAGGAGACATGATGCTAAATGTCCGAGATGTGGTAAGCTAGAGGGAGACCTAATCCATATGTTATGGAGATGTCCCAAGCTATTTCGATACTGGAGGGAGGTGGTAGACATTATAGCCCAGGTGTTTGAGGTACCCATTGATATGGACCCCATGGTATGTATACTGGGGTGGGTAGAGGGAGAGGGTAAGCCAAAAGACATCAATGTAGCAATTTTGAGATGCCTCTTCCAGGCTAGGAAACTTATAGCCCAGAAGTGGCAATTTTCTTCCCTTCCATCCAGTAGGGAATGGGAACAAAACATGAATGTGGTGATTCTTAACCACTTCGGTACCGCGCTATTGCCAAATGACGGCATTAGCGCGGACCAACATTTCCGGGACGACGTCTATTGACGTCGTCCCGTGTACGAGCGGCCTGCGCGCGCCCTGAGGGGCGCGCGCCGCGCGCTCTGTGATCGGCGAGTCCATGAGACTCGCCTGATCACCGATCCGTGCAAGGGGTCGATCCCGACCCCTTATCACGTGATCAGCTGTCAGCCAATGACAGCTGATCATGTGATAGAACGGAGCCGGTAATCGGCTATTATTCCTCCTCGCACTGACAGCGCGAGGAGAAAAAAAAAAGCCGATCACCGGCGGCCGTGATCGGGACATCAGTCCCGATCACGGCTAGTAATGTAAGCGCTCACCTGCCCCCTGCCAGTGCCCACCTGCCCCCTGCAGTGCCAATTTAATAAAAGTTAGTGCCCCCCGTCAGTGCCACCCAGCAGTGCCCACAGTGCCACCCACAGTGCCACCCAGCAGTGCCACCCACAGTGCCCACAATCTGCCTCAAAGGTGCTGCACCCCAGTGCCGCACATCAGTGCCGCCCATCAGTGCCCAGCAGTGCCGCCAATCAGTCCCATCTATCAGTGGTACCCATCCGTGCCACCCATCCGTGCCACCCATCCGTGCCATCTTATCTGTGCCCATCTTATCTGTGCCGCCTTATCTGTGCCCATCGGTGCCGCCTTATCTGTGCCTATTAGTGCCGCCTTAACTATGCCTATCAGTGCCCACCAGTGCAGCCTATCAGTGCCCACCAATGCAGCCTATCAGTGCCCACCAATGCAGCCCATCAGTGCCCACCAATGCAGCCTATCAGTGCCGCCTAATCAGCGCACTTCAATGAAGGAGAAAAATGACCCGTTTGCAAAATTTTAGAACAAACTATTAAAACATGATTTATTTTTTTTATTTTTTTGCATCTTTTTTTGTTTGTTTAGCAAAAAATAAAACTCCGAGCTGTAACTAAATACCACCAAAAGAAAGCTCTATTTGTGGGAAAAAAATGATAAAAATTTCATTTGGGTACAGTGTTGTATGCCCGCGCAATTGTCATTCAAAGTGCATCAGCGCTGAAAGCTGAAAATTGGTCTGGGACTGAGGGGGGTTTAAGTGCCCAGTAAGCAAGTGGTTAAAGAAAGGACATCATATATTAGACAAGGAGCTATTAAGAAATCTAATAAAATTTGTAAATGGTGGTGTGAGAAAAAGAATAGGGGAAGTAGCAATATATAAAAGTGGAAAGGTTGTCAAATTAAAGTGAGTAAAATAAGAAATTAATGTAATGCAGAGTGGAGTAGAGAGAAAAAGGGTCAGGTGGTTGGGAATATATAAGTATGTGTGATAAGGGATTATTGGAATAGAAAGGGTAGAGGGTAAAGAATGAGGTATAGGGATATCTGAAGCCACATATTTTCTTGTCCTTCTTTGGATTTTTTTTTTTTTTTTTTTCTTCTTATGCGGTATGGGTATATTCATCGTCTTTTGTTGTGTCCTCATTTTAAAATAATAGTGAATGAAAGTAAGGATTTTTTTGTAAATTGTAATTTGTGAAAAAGAAATTAATAAAAATATAAAGTTAAAAAAAAAAAAAAAAGGTCTGTTCCCTCAGGTGCAAGCATTTCCCAGACTGGTAGGACAAGGCTTAAAAAAAGTGACCTGCCTTGCCACAATAAAGACACAATCTCTCCCTCCTATTAAAGGCACTCTCATCCACAGAGAGACGTGTCAAGCCCAAATGCATGGGTTCAACCTCACTGGCAGACTCTGTACCAGGAGGTATGGGGAGGTGAGGGGATGCAAGGGTGGGACTGCAAAGCTTGGAGCCAAATGTACAGGAGGCTTCCACAAGCGCTCCTTAAAGGAGGGTCTCTCTCGAAGTCTGGAGTCAATGAGGATGGCAAACGTGATCAACTTCTCCAGCTCTGCAGGTATGTCTCGGGCTGCTATCTCATCTTTCTTGTGATCCAAGAGCCCATGAGAAAAAGCAGCCACGAGGGCCTCATTATTCCAAGCAACCTCTGCTGCCAGAGTATGGAACTCAATGGCGTAATCGGGAATAGTTCTCGTACCCTGTTTGACGGACATCAGGCCTTTGGCAGGAGACATGGAGCGTGTGGGAACATCAAATACCCTTATAAAAAAAGCCACAAGCTCAGGGTAACTCTGGACAACGGGATTTTGCATCTCCCATAGACGGTTTGCCCAGGCCAAGGCTCTCTCAGAAAGCAAAGATATCATGAAGCCTACTTTGGGAAATGCCTGGGGCAGCATCTCAAAGTAAATCTCAGCCTGGTTGAGAAACCCTCTGCATTGAATTGGATAGCCCCCGAATCGCTAGGGAAGTGGATCGGAACCAAACATACCTCTTATAGAGGTAATATTCGAAGCCAGCACCGAGACCGGAGCAGCAGCAAGGACGGCCTGCAACACGTGTTCCATGTGCAAACTGATCCATGCGCTGATCCTGCTCATCCAATCTGGAAAAAATATTACTAACTAGTGGATTGCCTGCAACTTCTGAATTCATGGCCTTTGCCTACTGTCAGGATCTGTCAGGATCCATGAATCGGACAGAAGTGCAGTAAAAATCACATTAAATAAAATGGTAAAATAGTATAAACAGAGCAAACGCAGTCACAACAAAGCCAGAGTTCAGTAACCAGGACGGGTAGTCAGAACAAGCCAGAGAAACAGGAGTCCAGAGATCAGCAAAGTCGGGTTCAGCAAATAGGATCACGAAGCAGAAGGGAAGTCAGCCAAGCAAAAAGCAAAAATCATTCACAGGAAAACCCAGCAGAGAGAGTCTGGATATGTTGACCAAGGAAAAGGCACTGAAGATCTGATCCAAGGAGTTTATATAACCAGCAGCTCTAGCTGACGAGCAGGAAATGAAGACCAGATGAGTCACTGTGGAAGGAAGAGACTTTGGCAATTAACCGACAGCTGAGCACAGAGCTCTGAGAAGGAAGGGCTGAGCCCAGCCCTGATAACAGCATGCTAGACAGTTGGGCGAAGAAGCTTTTGGGTGAGGTCACAGGTAGCATCTGCAGATAAAATAGAATCCTAGGGAGGATATACATTTGTATGAGGTTTACCCTCCCCAGTCAGGTGAAAGCAGTCTTAGTTCATATTGAAAGCTCTTGTCTAACGGGGTAATTGGCTGGGTATATAGTGTCAAAACGGTCTGTAAGCTAAATGCCCAAATATCTCAGGGAGGATTTGGACCATGCAACGTGGAATTCGGCCTTAAGTCTATTTGTCATAGCAGGGGGTAGCTGGATGGGCAGAATTTCCAAAAGCATCCCAAAATGTTTGAGTTCTCGCATCAGCATTGAAATCAAGGGGTCTGTAAGGTGGAATAGTAATTCATCAGCATAAGCTGAAAGCTTATGTTCTGTGTTGCCCACCTTTAAGCCTTTGATATCTATGTTCGCTCGTACCTTGTGTAGTAGGGTAGTGGTTCAAGGACCAATGCGAAAAGGTGAGAGGGGGCACCCCTGTCTTGTGACATTTCTGATCGAGAACCTAGAAGAGAAAAGTCCATTAACTTTAATCTGTGCACTGGGTTTGGAGTAAAGGGCCATGATCCAGGTTGGCATATTCGGTCCTAACCCCATGGTCTCCAATAATACGTGAAGGTAAGACCAGTCAATGCGGTCAAACACTCTCTCTGCTTCTGTTGATAAGATCAAATATGATTCAGATTCCTGACAATTTCTATCTCAGTGTATAAGTTGGATTGCCCTAACTGAGTTGTCCCTGGCTCCACGTCAGGGTGAATAATGTGGGGCATGAGACACTTCAATTGGTTATCCAGAATTTTTGCCAAAATTGTAATATATATTTAACCACTTGCCGCCCGCCCTATTACAAATTGACGGCGGCAAAGTGGTTTCATAATCCTAACCGGACGTCATATGAGGTGATTAGGATTATGAGCCGCTGCGTGCCCCCGGGGGCGCGCATCGCGGCGATCGTTGTTGCGGGGTGTCAGTCTGACACCCGGCAACTACGATCTCGGTAAAGAGTCTCCGACGGAGACTCTTTACCATGTGATCAGCCGTGTCCAATCACGGCTGATCACAGTGTAAATGGGAAGAGCCGGTGATCGGCTTTCCCTCACTCGCGTCTGTCAGACGCGAGTAGAGGAGAGCCGATCGGCTGCTCCTCTGACAGGGGGGGTCTTTGCTGATCGATTATCAGCACAGCCCCCCCGAGGATGCCCACACTGGACCACCAGGGACACCACTAGACCACCAGGGAAAAGGTAATAAAAATCCATAATCCTCCCTAGACCACCAGGGTGCCAGTCAGCACAATGGGTGCCAATCAGTGCCCATAATGGATGCCAATCAGTGGCCACAATGGGCATCACTGATTGGCATGCATTATTGTTTGGCACTGATTGGCATCCATTACTATAACACCGATGCCGCCTATGAGTGCCCACCTGTGCCGCCTATGAGTGCCCACCTGTGCCGCCTGAGTGCCCACCTGTGCCGCCTGAGTGCCCACCTGTGCCGCCTATCCATGCCCACCTGTGCCGCCTATCCATGCCCACCTGTGCCGCCTATCCATGCCCATCTGTGCCGCCTATCCATGCCCATCCGTGCTGCCCATCCGTGCCGCCCATCTGTGCCAGCTATCAGTGCCAATTTGTGCCACCTATCAGTGTCCGTCCGTGTCGCCCATCCGTGTCGCCCATCCGTGTCGCCCATCAGTGCCGCCTATCAGTGCCACTTCATTGGTGCCACATTGGTGCCCATCAGTGCCACCTTATCAGTGCCCATCAGTGTAGCCCCATCAGTGCCCATCAGTGAAGGAGAAAATGTACTTATTTACAAAGTTTTGAAACTGAAACAAAAAAAAAATTTTTTTTTTCAAAATTTTCGGTATTTTTTTATTTGTAGCGCAAAAAATAAAAACCGTAGAGGTGATCAAATACCACCAAAAGAAAGCTCTATTTGTGGGAAAAAAATGATAAAAATTTCATTTGGGTACAGTGTAGCATGACCGCGCAATTGTCATTCAAAGTGCGACAGCGCTGAAAGCTCAAAATTGGTCTGGGCAGGAAGGTGTTTAAGTGCCCTGTATTGAAGTGGTTAATGTTAAACAAGGATAGGGGAGAAAAATTTATGGGGGTCCTTTGCTTCCTTCAGGATCACAGAGATAGGTGCTAACAGTGCCTCCGGGGGAATTATACTACCTTTCGCTAGGTAATTTAACCACTTGCAGACCGGACCATTTTGCTGGTCAAAGACCAGACCACTTTTTGCGATTCGGCACTGCGTCGCTTTAACTGACAATTGCGCGGCTCCCAAACAAAATTGACGTCCTTTTTTTCCCACAAATAGAGCTTTCTTTTGGTGGTATTTGATCACCCCTGCGGTTTTTATTTTTTGCGCTATAAACAAAAATAGAGCGACAATTTTGAAAAAGACGCATTATTTTTAACTTTTTGTTATAATAAATATCCCCCAAAAATATATAAAAATATATAAAAAAACATTTTTTTCCCTCAGTTTAGGCCGATACGTATTCTTCTACATATTTTTGGTAAAGTTTGTGCAAAAGTTATAGCGTTTACAAAATAGGGATAGTTTTATAGCATTTTTATTAATTATTTTTTATTATTTTTTTTACTAGTAATGGCGGCGATCAGCAATTTTTATTGTGACTGCGACATTGTGGGGGACCCATCGGACATTTTTGACACATTTTTGGGACCATTGTCATTTATACAGTAATCACTGCTATATAAATGCAGTGATTCCTGTGTAAATTACACTGGCAGTGAAAGGGTTAACCAGTGGGTGGCAGTGTAGGGGTTAAGTGTTCCTAGGGGTGTGTTACTAACTGTGGGGGGGTTGGGCTTTCATTTAGTGAACACTGATCTCTGCTCCAATCACATGGAGCAGAGATCAGCGTCACTAGTTGCTAGGCAGAATGGAGAAATGTTGTTTACACAGCATTTCCTCCATTCGGCCGCTCCGTGAGACGATCGCGGGGATGCCCACGGCGATCGAGTCCGCGGGACCTGCGACCGGACTCATGGGGGTCCAGACCAGCGCGGGAGCACGCCGCCGGCGGCGCGCTCCCGATGGCAGGGCGGCATTGAATATTGGACGTACCTGTACGCCAATATGCCTGCCCGTGCCATTCTGTCGACGTACATCGTCGTGCGCTGGTCGGGAAGTGGTTAAAGTACCTACACATGGGGTCTAGCAGTAGTGGGGTGAATGCGGTATAATATGCCTTAGTGAACCTGTCAGGGCCCGGGCTTTTCCCATTGGGCAGGGACTTCACAATAGATTCTATCTTGGCGGCAGTAATTGGGGATTCCAGGTCAGAACGTTGGTCGTTCGCCAGGGGGGGGGGGCAGTCATGGATAAATATTCTTGAATACTAGTCAACCTAGCAGCCTGGGTGCCAGGGGATAAGTTTGTGTCCAAACTATATAGCTCTGCATAATTATCGCGGAACCCTGAGGCAATTTAACTACTTTCAGACCGGACCATTTTGCTGGTCAAAGACCAGACCACTTTTTGCGATTCGGCACTGCGTCGCTTTAACTGACAATTGCGTGGTCGTGCGATGTGGCTCCCAAACAAAATGGATGTCCTTTTTTTCCCACAAATAGAGCTTTCTTTTGGTGGTATTTGATCACCCCTGCGGTTTTTATTTTTTGCGCTATAAACAAAAATAGAGCGACAATTTTGAAAAAAACACATTATTTTTTACTTTTTGTTATAATAAATATCCCCCAAAAATATATAAAAAAACATTTTTTTCCCTCAGTTTAGGCGATACGTATTCTTCTACATATTTTTGGTAAAAAAAATCGCAATAAGCGATTATTGATTGGTTTGCGCAAAAGTTATAGCGTTTACAAAATAGGGATAGTTTTATAGCATTTTTATTATTTATTATTTTTTTTTACTAGTAATGACGGCGATCAGCGTTTTTTATTGTGACTGCGACATTGTGGGGGACCGATCGGACATTTTTGGGACCATTGTCATTTATACAGTAATCACTGCTATATAAATGCAGTGATTCCTGTGTAAATGACACTGGCAGTGAAGGGGTTAACCAGTGGGTGGCAGTGTAGGGGTTAAGTGTTCCTAGAGGTGTGTTACTAACTGTGGGGGGGTTGGGCTTTCATTTAGTGAACACTGATCTCTGTTCCAATCACATGGAGCAGAGATCAGCGTCACTAGTTGCTAGGCAGAATAGAGAAATGCTGTTTACACAGCATTTCCTCCATTCAGCCGTCCCGTGAGACGATCGCGGGGATGCCCACGTCGATCGAGTCCGCGGGTCCCGCGACCGGACTCACGGGGGTCCCGACCAGCGTGGGAGTGCTCCCGATGGCAGGGCGGCATTGAAGATTGGACGTACATGTATGCCAATATGCCTGCCTGTGCCATTCTGTCGACATACATCGTCGTGCGCTGGTCGGGAAGTGGCTAAATGATGGAAAAAACACCTCCACAGAAGAGGAACTAAGCTTACGCGCATGTGTTTGAGCACACTTCTGTCATAGAGCTCTTGCAAGCATACGGCTGCATTTATTACCGTGTATTTATGAGACATGAACACAAAAACTTTTATTCCCAAACTCCATAGTAATTGTAAATAGATAAAACGAAGGGTCTCAACACTGAACCCTTAGGTTACACCACTAATAATCTATTCTAGACCATTCAGAGTCTAGCCATTTTAGCTATTTTAGCCATTTACAGACTGAATTAGGCAAGCATATAGACTTTAACCTACACAATAGCCATGTGTAATGCCGCGTACACACGGGCGGACTGTATGGCGTACTTAGTCCGTCGAAACACATTTCAGCGGACAGTCCGCTCGTGTGTGGGCTTCAGCGGACTTTTTCAGCGTGCAGTCCGGCGTACTAAGAATTTCGGATTTTTCGAAATTCTGTCCGTCGTACTTTGGTTTCAGCGGACAATCCGCTCGTCAGTATGCTAGTTCGACGGACTAAGAATGGCGCATGCCCAGAAAGGATTTACACGGCGGAAGGGTGCTTTGCTGTGCATTGGACTTCCTATTTCTAGTCCCGTCGTACGTGCTGTACACGTCATCGCGCAAGCTTTCGACGGACTGTTTGTGCATCCGTGTGTGGTCAAGTCCGTTCAGTCGAAAGTACGACGGACTGTCCGTCGGATTGTATGACGAACTAAGTACGCCATACAGTCCGCTCGTGTGTACGCGGCATAAGGAACCGTGTCAAAAATGTATGTTTACTACCTCATAAAATAAAGGAAAAGTGTATGACAACTCTGGTCTTTTATGAATCCATGCTGACTTCTGCTTAGAAACGTTTTTGCTAAAAATCAATATTATATGTGTGTTTTTTAAAATTAGACTCAAGTATGTTCCCAACTATAGAAGTTAAATTAACTACTTGCCTACTGGGCACTTAAACACCCCTCCTGCCCAGACAAATTTTCAGCTTTCGGTGCTCTCACACTTTGAATAACAATTACTCAGTCATGCAACACTGTACCCAAATGAATTTTTTGTCCTTTTTTTCCCACAAATAGAGCTTTCTTTTGGTGGTATTTGATCACCTCTGGGGTTTTTATTTTTTGTGCTATAAATGAAAAAAATAACGAAAATTTTGAAAAAAATTTCTTTGTTTCTGTGATAAAATTTTGCAAATTATTACATTTTCTTCATAAATTTTTTTTTATTTTTTTTGTCCACAATTTATACTGCTACATATCTTTGGTAAAAATAACCCAAATTAGTGGATATTATTTGGTCTTTGTGAAAGTTAGAGAGTCTACAATCTACGGTGCGAATCACACAAAATTGATCACATCTGATGTACTGGTGGCCTATCTCATTTCTTGTGACCCGTACAAGCCAGGAAAGTACAAATACCCCCCAAATGACCCCTTTTATTGAAAGTAGACATTCCAAGGTATTTAGTAAGAGGAATGGTGAGCTTTTTGATATAGTCATTTTTTTCCCACAATTCTTTTCAAAATGAAGATTTTTTATTTTATTTAAATTTTTTCCACAAAATTATCATTGTAATAGGTTATTTCTCTCACATGGCATGTGTATACCACAAATAATGCCCCTAAATAAATTCTGCTATTCCTCCTGAGTATTACGATACCACATGTGTGGGACTTTTCCACAGCCTGGCCACATAGAGAGGCCCAACATGCAGGGAGCACCATCACGTGTTCTAGGAGCATAAATTAAACATCTAACTTGTTGACTACCTATTACACTGTTGAAAGCCCTGGAGCACCAGGACAATGACACGTGACACCGACGTGGCACTGATGACAGATGGCACTGATACGTGGCACTTATACGTGGCACTGATGACAGATGCCACTAATAGGTGGCACTGATGACACGTGACACTGACAGATGGCACTAATATGTGGCACTGCTGACAGATGCCTTATACGTGGCACTGATGACACGTGGCACTAATACGTGGCACTGGTGACAGATGGAACTAATACGTGGCACTGATGACATGTGACACTGATGACAAATGGCACTGATACCTGGCATTGATGACACATGACACTGGTAACAGATGGCACATGACAGGTGGCACTGATGACAGATGGCATTGATATGTGGCACTGATGACTGATGGCACTAATATGTTGCACTGATGACACGTGACACTGATATGGCACTGAAAGATGGCACTATGTGGCACTGATGACACGTGGCACTGATGACAGATGGCACTGATGTGGCACTGATGACACGTGGCACTGATGTGGCACTGATGACAGGTGGCACTGATGACAGATGGCCCTTATACGTAGCACTGGGGACATGTGGCACTGGAGACAGGTGGCACTGATGACAGATGGCACTGGGGACAGGTGGTACTGATGACAGGTGGCACTGATGACAGGTGGCACTGATGACAAGTGGCAGTGGGGGCAGATGACACTGACAGGTGGCAGTGGGGGCAGATGGCAGTGGGGACAGGTGGCAGTGGGGACAGATGGGCACTGTATTTTTATTTATTTATTTATTTATTTTATTTTTTACACTGACCGCTGCAGAGATGCAGCGGTTCATCTCTCCCTCCTCATACGCTGTCTGTGTGAGGAGGGAGAGCTGGCGATGAGAGATGATCTCATATGTTTACATATGAGATCATCTCTCATTGGGCACGCCGATCGCGCTGTAAGCGGCCACTGTGATTGGCCATTTACAGCGATCTGTGACTGGCTATGTCCGGGGGATACGGCCAGCACAGAACTTCCCCGATGCGCGCCCGCGGTGCGCATTGGGGAAGTAAACAGGAGGACGTCCAGGGACGGCCTCCCGGCAGTTAGCGTCCGCGCTGTAGCCATCTTTTGGCTATAGCGAGGGCGCGAAGTGGTTAACGGGTTTGCGGTTACATGGTAAAGACTTTGATCCCTCTTAAATATAGGCACCATATTGGACTGGCACGAGTCCAGCGGTACCACATCAGTCGTTAAAGGTCCTTTTTAAAATGAGAAACAATGGCTTTAAAACAACTGAGCTCAACTCTGTGAGGACGTGGTCCAGATACTTTATTGCCCTTAATTTTCTTAAAATTTTTCTGGACTATATCAGTTTTGAGCTATTGTGGTTCATTTGGGGCTATGGCAATGCCATTCCCCTTATGGACTTGACTTTCCCCATACCCCATTTTATACAGAAAGCTGAATAAAATTGCCTTCCTTTTCATATATTTTAATATTTTAATTTTGGGGGGTTGTCCTAATCTCCACTTCTTACATATTTTGTTATATTCTTTGTAACTTTCAAATGACAATAGTGACAATAGTGTTCCTTCTTTCTTATATTCTGGCATGGCAATATACTGTATTTTCCAGTGTGTTTGCTATCGCATTTTTTTTTTTAAAGGTACAGGCAAACTCATATGACAGTCCTGTGTCATACTTAAACAGCAATTGCAAAACGTATGTGTGGTATCACCACGAACATCAGATTGACAGTAATAATTCTGGCATTTAGACCTCCTGTGTAAATCTAAAGTGGTAATCTGTAAAGGCTTTTAAAATGTCACCTATAGATAATACAGTTCATGCAGTTTGATGCCGTTCCACGAGTGTGCGCAATTTTCAAGCATGACATGTTGGGTATTTATTTACCCAGCGTAACATCATCTTTTATATTTTACTAAACAATTGGAAATTATTTTGTGTTTTTCTGCATTAAATATCATTAAAGTGTATTATTTCCCCAAAAAATGCTTTTGAAAAACCTCCAGCGGTGCCATTACTCCAGCCAATCTCAGGGTAGTCAAAAATGTCCTAATATTATCACTGTCCCAGCCCTTGCAGCCCTTTCTATCTGTGCAAAGTGTCTCCACTGTCTCATTAACAATGGGGGCCTGAAACAAACACCAATAATTACCGTTACAGTACACGTACCCATGTGCAGCTACACCCATAGTGCCTCAGCACCATTCCACTCTCCATCACCCAGGTCCTTTTTCATACTGACTTTTAGATCACTTCCAGCATAAAGACAGACACCACCACTTTTTACCTTTTCATTTTACCCTGTCTCCCCAAAAGGGAACATAGCCGTGAAAATAATAATAGCCCAATTATGTAATGAATGAAGCCAAGATTCAACAATTTGCATTACAGTTTGGGAAGGAGGCCAAATGTGTATCAGTTGCCCAACAGAGATACGTGTGTTCTCATGGGACACTGTAGTCTAGTCAGCTCTATTCCAGTTAGCAATGACTGGAGGTGGGAAGTCTTACCTAGCCTTGGACAAAAATATACATTCTTGACAAATGTGTACATTCTTGCCTGGGACAATGTTTGCCATCAAACATGCTAGTTTTATGGTACAATATAGGGGAGTTATTAATATTTGGAACATCTTACGGTGCTACTGGTTCAGGTAGGTGAAGAGTTTTGGAATTTGGACTCTATGCAGAGCAGGACAACAAGATCCATAACTCATGGATCCATAACTCATATCAGGTTTCAGGAGAAAGGTAATTTGTGGCCATGGGCACCATAGAAATTAGAGTGTGCATGTTGTTGCTGTTTCTGTCCACTACCAAGTGATTTGGGGGAACATTGTGTTTCTAGCCATGATAGACCAGCACTCTGGCTGATTTGTTAAGACGCGCAAGAATTGGCAATGCTTTGCGCATCGTCCTACCTCATCCACATACAGCCATGATACCCCATTCCACGATCTGCGACACTGGGTTTTTGAATGTTACAGCTCCTCAAAAAAAGATTTTGAGATCAATCCTTCCTACTGTAACTAAAACAAAAAGAGCGGACTTACGCTTTGGGTTCAACCTTGTGTAGTAGTGTGGTGGAGTTTTAACCATCTGAGACATCTAATATTAGTAATACAGGCCTTCAATAAATGAAAATGGTAGAAAGAGCACACAGACATTTGTGTGGTTGGTAAGTCAACGTTTCTGAGACCAGAGGTAAGGCTTTTTATATTTTCTATATGCATTAGAGATAATTTTACATTTATCTTTAATAGCTAGACTATTTTCTGCTTACCACTTAACACAAATTTATTGCTACAGTTTGATAACCTGTAAAATAATTATAGTTGATAACCTTGTGAAAACACAGCTATATGGCAAATCAGCAGGTTATATAATCATACAGTTAGGTAACTTGCCTCTCTCCTTATTACATCACATGTGCTATAAGAGTAACAAAGGTGAACTGAAAGGAAGTATAAGCTGATTTGTGACTCAGCAAATTAGAAAGAATATGAATGCATCACTTCATTTCTGAGTTACAGAAAACATTGTAAAAATAAGACTTATTTAGTAAAGGCATTGAGCAAAGTGTGCTACCTCTTAACAGCCATTTAGATTTGATCTTTTTTTGTCTAGAATTTAAATGTGATTTTCTATGGGGTTACTGCCCTTTGGTGATCAGTTTTGCTGTTTGCATGACCTTGCTGTTTATAATCCAAGGTTGCAATAGCTATGTATTGTGTATAGTAAGCACTGTTCCCTAGTGTTGGTCATACATGTAACAATGTTCAACTACCTTTCAGCCAAGAAAATCATCTATTGCCATCTATCTATCTATCTATCTATCTATCTATCTATCTATCTATCTATCTATCTATCTATCTATCATCGGCCACTTTATTGGGTACACCTTGCTAGTACCAGGTTGAATCCCCCTTTGCCTTCAGAACTTCATTCTTCGTGGCATAGATTCAACAAGGTGTTGAAAACATTCCTGAGATTTTAGTTCATATTGACATGATAGCATCACACAGTTGTTGCAGATTTGTTGGCTGCACATCCATGATGCGAATTTCCCCTTCCAATACGTCCCAAAGGTGCTGTATTGGATTGAGATCTGGTGACTGTGGATGCCATTGGAGTACAATGATTTCATTGTCATGTTTAAGAAACCAATGGTGAAATGATTTGAGCTTTGTGACATGGTACATTATCCTGCTGGAAGTGGTCATCAGAAGATGGGTACACTGTAGTCATAAAGGGATGGACATGGTCAACAACAATACTCAGGTAGCGTGTGGTGTTTAAATGATGCTCAATAGGGATGGCCGAACTGTTCGCCCGGCAGTCGTTTCGCTGCAAATTTTGCGTGTTCGCGATTCGCCCGACCGGCGGACTATTTCCGCTGTTCACCCGGCGGACATATGTGTTTACAGTGTGAAAGAACTTTGACCCATGATGGCACATCCATCATGGGGTACAGGACAGCCAATTGAGACATTTCAGCACATGGACAAGTGGACATTCCCCCTACCTTATAAATAGACCTGATCTGGCGGCCATTTTACATTCTGTCTTATTTCAGTGTAGGGACAGGACGCTGTGTGGAGCAGGGAGAGACTGTAGTGACACAAATCGCTAGCTACAGTGCCTTGCGAAAGTATTCGGCCCCCTTGAACTTTTCAACCTTTTGCCACATTTCAGGCTTCAAACATAAAGATATAACATTTTAATTTTTTGTGAAGAATCACCAACAAGTGGGACACAATTGTGAAGTGGAACGAAATCTATTGGATATTTTAAAAAATTTTAACTAATAAAAAAATGAAAAGTGGGGTGTGCAAAATTATTCGGGCCCCTTGCGTTAATACTTTGTAGAGCCACCTTTTGCTGCGATTACAGCTGCAAGTCGCTTGGGGTATGTCTCTATCAGTTTTGCACATCGAGAGACTGAAATTCTTGCCCATTCTTTCTTGCAAAACAGCTCAAGCTCAGTGAGGTTGGATGGAGAGCGTTTTTGAACAGCAGTTTTCAGCTCTTTCCACAGATTCTCGATTGGATTCAGGTCTGGACTTTGACTTGGCCATTCTAACACCTGGATACGTTTATTTGTGAACCATTCCTTTGTAGATTTTGCTGTATGTTTGGGATCATTGTCTTGTTGGAAGATAAATCTCCGTCCCAGTTTCAGGTCTTTTGCAGACTCCAACAGGTTTTCATCCAGAATGGTCCTGTATTTGGCTGCATCCATCTTCCCCTCAATTTTAACCATCTTCCCTGTCCCTGCTGAAGAAAAGCAGGTCCAAACCATGATGCTGCCACCACCATGTTTGACAGTGGGGATGGTGTGTTGAGGGTGATGAGCTGTGTTGCTTTTACTCCAAACATATCGTTTTGCATTGTGGGCAAAAAGTTTGATTTTGGTTTCATCTGACCAGAGCACCTTCTTCCACATGTTTGGTGTGTCTCCCAGGTGGCTTGTGGCAAACTTTAGACAAGACTTTTTATGGATATCTTTGAGAAATGGCTTTCTTCTTGCCACTCTTCCATAAAGGTCAGATTTGTGCAGTGTACGAGTGATTGTTGTCCTATGGACAGACTCTCCCACCTCAGCTGTAGTTCTCTGGAGTTCATCCAGAGTGATCATGGGCCTCTTGACTGCATCTCTGATCAGTCTTCTCCTTGTCTGAGCTGAAAGTTTAGAGGGACGGCCAGGTCTTCGTAGATTTGCAGTGGTCTGATACTCCTTCCATTTCAAAATGATCGCTTGCACAGTGCTCCTTGGGATGTTTAAAGCTTGGGAAATCTTTTTGTATCCAAATCCGGCTTTAAACTTCTCCACAACAGTATTACGGACCTGCCTGGTGTGTTCCTTGGTCTTCATGATGCTCTCTGCGCTTTCAACAGAACCCTGAGACTATCACAGAGCAGGTGCATTTATACAGAGACTTGATTACACACAGGTGGATTCTATTTATCACCATCATTCATTTAGGACAACATTGGATCATTCAGAGATCCTCGCTGAACTTCTGGAGTGAGTTTGCTGCACTGAAAGTAAAGGGGCCGAATAATTTTGCACGCACCACTTTTCAGTTTTTTATTTGCTAAAAAAGTTTAAAATATCCAATAGATTTCGTTCCACTTCACAATTGTGTCCCACTTGTTGGTGATTCTTCACAAAAAAATTAAATTTTATATCTTTATGTTTGAAGCCTGAAATGTGGCAAAGGGTTGAAAAGTTCAAGGGGGCCGAATACTTTCGCAAGGCACTGTATTAGGTCCACAAAAGTCCTTTTAAGGACTGGTATGGTATAGGTGTAGTACAGTATATAGGGTTGAGTGCACTGCTGTGCTGGTGATTGCAGCAGCCTGTCTTTTGTCAGTGCAGGGAGGGACAGGATGCTGTGTGCAGCAGGGACAGTCAGTTTAATCACTAGCTATTACTATTAGGTCCACAAAGGTCCTTTTAAGGACTGGTATAGGTGTACAGTATATAGGGTTCAGTGCACTGCTGTGTTGGCGATTGCAGCAGCCTGTCTTTTGTCAGTGCAGGGAGGGACAGGACGCTGTTTGCAGCAGGGACAGTCAGTTTAATCACTAGCTATTACTATTAGGTCCACAAAGGTCCTTTTAAGGACTGGTATAGGCGTACAGTATATAGGGTTGTACACGTATAATATACTTTCTTCCAGATATAGAAAGAATATTATACTTGACTGCTGCCCTATTCTGCAGCAGTCCTTTATTAGTGTAGGGACTGAGGTACAGTCTGCAAATCACTAGCCACTTGGTCCACAAAGGTCCTTGTAAGGACTGGTATAGGTGTACAATATATAGGGTTGTGGTGCACTGCTGCAGATTACTGCCCTATTCTGCAGCAGTCCTTTATCAGTGTAGGGACTGAGGTACAGTCTGCAAATCACTAGCTACTTGGTCCACAAAGGTCCTTGTAAGGACTGGTATAGGCGTACTATTTGGAGGGTTGTGGTGCACTGCTGCAGATTGCTGCCCTATTCTGCAGCAGTCCTTTATCAGTGTAGGGGCTGAGGTACACTCTGCAAATCACTAGCTACTTGGTCCACAAAGGTCCTTGTAAGGACTGGTATAGGTGTACAATATATAGGGTTGTGGTACACTGCTGCAGATTGCCGCCCTATTCTGCAGCAGTCCTTTATCAGTGTAGGGACTGAGGTACAATCTGCAAATCACTAGCTACTTGGTCCACAAAGGTCCATATAGGGACTGGTATAGGTGTACAATATATAGGGTTGTGGTGCACTGCTGCAGATTGCTGCCCTATTCTGCAGCAGTCCTTTATCAGTGTAGGGAATGAGGTACAGTCTGAAAATCACTAACTACTTGGTCCACAAAGGTCCTTGTAAGGACTGGTATAGGTGTACTATTTGGAGGGTTGTGGTGCACTGCTGCAGATTGCTGTCCTATTCTGCAGTAGTCCTTTATCAGTGTAGGGACTGAGGTACAGTCTGCAAATCACTAGCTACTTGGTCCACAAAGGTCCTTGTAAGGACTGGTATAGGCGTACTATTTGGAGGGTTGTGGTGCACTGCTGCAGATTGCTGCCCTATTCTGCAGCAGCCCTTTATCAGTGTAGGGACTGAGGTACAGTCTACAAATAACTAGCTACTTGGTCCACAAAGGTCCTTGTAAGGACTGGTATAGGTGTACAATATATAGGGTTGTGGTGCACTGCTGCAGATTGCTGCCCTATTCTGCAGCAGTCCTTTATCAGTGTAGGGACTGAGGTACAGTCTGCAGATCACTAGCTACTTGGTCCACAAAGGTCCTTGTAAGGACTGGTATAGGTGTACAATATATAGGGTTGTGGTGCACTGCTGCAGATTGCTGCCCTATTCTGCAGCAGTCCTTTATCAGTGTAGGGACTGAGGTACAGTCTGCAAATCACTAGCTACTTGGTCCACAAAGGTCCGTGTAAGGACTGGTATAGGTGTACTATTTTGTGTGCAGCATATAGGTGTGTAATACACGTATAAAATATTTGCACATATAGAAAGCATAGTATAGTGCATTTCCACTGTGCAGCATTGTGACTGCTGAGTGGTTCTGCAGTGATACTACAGAGAGCGTCAAACGCAATAGAAAAAAAGTATTATAACTGGTGTGATAAACCAGTGGCCCCCAAAAACAACAGATTGAAGCAGGGTGTTATATACCTTCTTCCACATACATACTGCACTTCTCTAGAGACTTTTGTCACAGAGTCATTTAAAAAATGACAGGCAGAGGAAGAGGCAGGCCCTTCCGTCGGGGTGGTAGAGGTCGGGCAGGAGCAACAGACTTGAGCCAAAGTGGCAAATTGCAGAAGGTGCGTGCGATTACGTCAAAGGACGCACCAGACTTGGTTGAGTGGCTCACTCAGCCTTATTCTTCTGCACCCTCCTCATCCTCTCGATCTGCACCCTCTTCTTCACTCTCTGCTATGTGCACCCCCAAAGACACTACCAACACCACCACCACCACCACCATATACCTTCCGCTTGAGTCACAGGAATTATTTTCTGATCCATATCAAGACATTTCCGATGGGCAGCCACTCTTGGCATTGGATCAGGAAGAGGAGGTAGCAACAACCGCCGCTCAGCAGTCTGACGACAGTACCCAGATCAGCCCAAGGAGGAGGTTTGTCCCCTCTGTTGCTGCCTACTCCGAGATCTCTAATTATAGCGGTGGGGAAGGTGACGTCGATGATGACGTGTCTAGTGATGCCACGTGGGTGCCCACAAGAGAGGAAGAGGAGGGGAGTTTAGAGGGAGATATGGACGAGCAGATTGGGAGGAGAAGCAGGAAGAACTTACATTGCACAGGAGGGACAAAGAAGAATGCGAATGTATCAGGAGCAAAGCATCAACCATGTACGGTCACATCTGGTGCTCCAAGGACGCCGGCACATGGCTCCGCAGTGTGGGCTTTTTTTAACGTGTCCCCTAATGACAATAGTGTTGCCATCTGCAATCTTTGCAGTCAACGCATAAGTCGCGGTAAGCCCAACACTCACCTAGGGACGACCGCCTTAAGAAGGCACATGAGCTGCCATCACCGAGGCCCAGTGGGAGCAACGGAACACACAAAGCCACACTCCAGGCTCTCACCGTCCAGCCAATGTTCGAGCGTAAAAAAATGATGACGTCGGATAACCCTCTTGCCCAACGGTTGACGGCTGGCTTGTCAGAACTCATAGCCCGCCAACTACTGCCATATAAACTGGTGGACTCGGGGGCCTTTCGTAAATTTGTGGCCATTGGAACACCACAATGGAAAGTCCAAGGAAGGAAGCATTTCTCACAGAAGGGCATCCCAGAGCTATATGGCCATGTTCAGCAGCAAGTGAATGTATCTCTGGCACACAGTGTCGGTGCCAAGATATATCTGACCACAGACACGTGGTCTAGCAAACACGGGCAGTGAAGGTATATCACTTTTACTGCCCACTGGGTGAACCTTCTGACGGCCGTCAAGCATGTAACCCGTGGCACCCGTGTAGATTTGGTTTTACCGCCACGGATTGCATGCAGGCCTGGCTCTTCTTCTCCTCCTTCTCCTCTTCCTACTCCATCCTCCTCCCTCTCCTCTTCGGCTGACTCCTCCTTTTCCTCTTCTAGCGTCTCTTCCGCTGCGCCGCCCAAGCTCCCCAGAACCTATTCGACATGCCAGGTGAGACGTTGCCATGCCGTGCTGCGTCTGTTCTGCCTGGAAGCCAAGAGCCACACTGGCCCGGCACTTTCAGTTTTGCGTTCACAGGCAGATCAGTGGCTAACACCGCTCAATTTGACAGTTGGTAAAGTGGTGTGTGTGACAATGGTGGCAATCTGCTTAGCGCATTGAAACAGGGCAAAATTACGCACTTGCCATGCATGACACACTTCTTAAACTTGGTCGTGCAGCGATTCGTTGTCAAATACCCTGGGGTCCAGGACATCTTGCGGCAGGCAAGGAAAATCTCGGCCCATTTCAGAAGATCTTACATGGCCATGGCTCGCCTTGCTGACATTCAGCGGCGACACAATCTGCCAGTGAGACGTCTTATTTGCGATTGCCCGACACGATGGAACTCAACCTTCTATATGCTTGATAGGCTGCTCCAGCAGAAACGTGCAGTTAACATCTACCTGTATGAACTCTGTGGCAGAACAGGCTCTGAGGAGCTGGTTTTTTTTCACCGCGCCAGTGGCTGCTCATGCGTGACGCATGCAGACTTCTGCGGCCATTTGATGAGATCACCAAACTGGTCAGTCGCCACCATGGCGCCATCAGTGACATGGTACCTTATGCCTTCTTTATGGAGCGTGCATTGCGTTTTGTCATTGATTAAGCCGTGGAGGAGCAGGAGCGGGAAGATGAGGAAGTCGCAATGCTGGATGAATTCCCAGGGGGGCTACTCTATCTGAGACAAGTCAACAACAGGAGTCTGAAGAGGAGTCAGAGGAGGATGGTGCCGGGGCGGATGAGGAGGAGCAAGAAGAGCATGCTTTAAACCTTTCTGGGATCCCTGTTGTTGTGCGTGGATGGGGAGAGGAGAACGAGGAGGACGATATTATCCTGGATGATGAGCAGGAGCCTGGCCAACACACCGCTTCCAGTTTAGTGTAAATGGGGGCCTTCATGCTCCAGTGTTTTAACAGGGACCCCCGTATAAAAAGCATAAGGGTCAAGGACCAGCACTGGGTGGCAACGTACTTAGACCCCCGGTACAAACACAAAATGGCAGAAACGTTACCACCATCACAGAGGGCTGTCAGAATGGAGCACTTCCAGGCCTTGCTTCGAGAAATGCTGCATTCTGCTTTTGCGTGCGCTGGCAGAGGAGCAATTCCCACTCCCAGAGAAAGAGTTGGGGGTACCAATCCAACAGCGCCTGCAAGAAGAGGGCGGTTTGAAGATGTGTTGGTGACTTCTGATATGAGGTCATTCTTTCAGCCGACCCATCGCCAGGTGTCATCCGGATCCAGCATCAGGGAATGCTTAGACCCACAGGTGTCCGACTAAATCTTGTTAACGGCCGATGTGGACGCTCTGAGGAGTGATGAACACCTGGACTACTGGGTGGGCAGGCTTGACCTCTGGCCAGAGCTTGCCCAATTTGCAATGGAACTGTTGGCTTGCCCCTTGTCCAGTGTCCTGTCCGAAAGGACATTCAGCGCAGCAGGGGGGATCGTGACCCATAAGTGCACTCGCCTAGCTCACGACAGTGTTGACTACCTCAAATTTCTGAAAATGAATGAGACATGGATCTTGGAGGAATTCAACACATGTGACCAGTAGACCATGTATATCTCTATAAACGATTTATTTAATCGAGCACACAGACCTTTTTTCTACATTTGGCTCACTTCCTTGTACAAAAAAAGCACACCGTACTATATGCTCGTACCCTCATGTTTGAAGAGGTTGAGCGGTGTCATATTTTGGGGCCCAGCAGCGAGTTGTCAGTGCTCTCTATCTTGGTGCTGGTGTCAGTGCTCTATATCATAGTGCTGGTGTCAGTGCTCTATATCACGGTGCTGGTGTTAGTGCACTCTATCACGGTGCTGGTGTCAGTGCACTCTATCACGGTGCTGGTGTCAGTGCTCTATATCACGGTGCTGGTGTCAGTGCTCTATATCACAGTGCTGGTGTCAGTGCTCTATATCACGGTGCTGGTGTCAGTGCTCTATATCTCGGTGCTGGTGTCAGTGCTCTATATCACGTTTCTGGTGTCAGTGCACTCTATCACGGTGCTGGTGTCAGTGCTCTTTATCACGGTGCTGGTGTCAGTGCTCTATATATCACGGTGCTGGTGTCAGTGCACTCTATCACGGTACTGGTGTCAGTGCTCTATATCACGGTGCTGATGTCAGTGCACTCTATCTCAGTGCTGGTCTCAGTGCTCTCTATCACGGTGCTGGGGTCAGTGCTCTCTATCACGGTGCTGGTGTGGTGTCATTGCACTCTATCACGGTGCTGGTGTCAGTGCTCTATATCACGGTGCTGGTGTCAGTGCTCTATATCACGTTGCTGGTGTCAGTGCACTCTATCACGGTGTTGGTGTCAGTGCTCTATATCACGGTGCTGGTGTCAGTGCTCTATATCACGCTGCTGGTGTCAGTGCTCTATATATCACGGTGCTAGTGTCAGTGCACTCTATCATGGTGCTGGTGTCAGTGCACTTGATCACTGTGCTGGTGTCAGTGCTCTATATCACGGTGCTGGTGTCAGTACTCTATATCATGGTGCTGGTGTCAGTGCTCTATATCACGGTGCTGGTGTCAGTGCACTCTATCACTGTGCTGGTGTCAGTGCTCTATATCACGGTGCTGGTGTCAGTGCTCTATATCAGAGTGCTGGTGTCAGTGCTCTATATCACAGTGCTGGTGTCAGTGCACTCTATCACGGTGCTGGTGTCAGTGCTCTATATCACGGTGCTGGTGTCAGTGCACTCTATCACGGTGCTGGTGTCAGTGCTCTATATCACGGTGCTGGTGTCAGTGCACTCTATCATGGTGCTGGTGTCAGTGCTCTATCTTACGGTGCTGGTGATCATCTCCTGCACCCTCGTCATAGCCTACCCTGACCTTTCCTCTCTTCCATTGCCTTCATGCGCTCCTGAGTCCTGACTTGTCAAAATTTCACATATAAAAAAAGAATTCTTGTAGTTGTCGATCCCAGATTCACTTCATACATGTGTTATGTCAGTGGCCATCTGGTGGGACTATGTGTGCACAGCTAGTAATTATTTTGTGGCTGGAAATATGACCTGTAGGTTTTTAAAGTTTGCCTGCCATTGAAGTCAATGGGGCCCGCCGCAAACTTTGCGGTTTGCGAACTTTTGGCCGTGTTTGCAGTTCGCGAAACATCCCGTCGGAACTTCGTCCATCTCTAATGCTCAATTGGTACTAAGGGGCCCAAAGTGTTCCAAGAAAATATCCCCCACACCATTATACCACCAGCCTAAACCCTTGCTACAAGGCAGGATGGATCCATGTTTTCATGTTGTTTATGCCAAATTCTGACCCTACCAGCTGAATGTTGCAGCTGAAATCAAGACTCATCAGACCAGGTAACATTTTTCTAATCTTCTCTTGTTAAATGTTGGTGAGCGAATTGTATCCTCAGTTTCCTGTTCTTAGCTGAAAGGAGCGGCACCTGGTGTGGTGTTTTGCTGTTGCTGTAGCCCAGCTGCTTCAGGGTTTGATGTATTGTTTGATGTGTTCAGAGGCCTCAATCGCATGGCCATGCTGTTGTAATCTGTCTGCTTCCAGGGGTGATCATCTCTCCTATCAGCCTGTCATTGACTTGTACAGTACAGGCTCCCTGGCTGCGACTGTCCACAAACACCTGGGATCCTGGACACAGATATCCACAGTATACTTGCAGCACCATGGCCAACTAAACTGTGTGAATGAGGCTCCAAGTGTGTATAACAGAATTATGTAACAGATTCCTTTCATCAGGAGAAATGTAAACAACTATATGGTTCAATGTTTAGGCCTGTTATGGTTACTTAGGTGCTGGAAGAATGTTTGTGTTAACAGGATGACTTCAGACACTTGACAGGGCAGCAGCTGTCAAACCTCAGGGGGCCTTTAAAAGTAATAAAAAAATGACTTTGTTGGACAGCTTGGCCTGAAAATGTGGAGACAAAAAAGTGAAATTAAAAAAATGAAAACAATGAAAAATAAATTATGAATATATCTAATGCTGCCATGATCTGTATTAGTGATAGTGGTCATGTAACCTATACACTGCTATTTGATAAGCCAAGAGATACTCTCTTCAATTTTCTTTCTATGTTCCAACAGTGGCAATTCATTGTTTTAGATAAATATAGACTTCTTTCTAAGGAGTGGCAGCAGTGTTGGGAGTATTTTGTACTGCAGTAATATTCAAGGTTGTTCCAAGGACACTGTAGACAAGTTACATAAGATAGCCTATTTCTTTGATCAGAACAAGATATACCACTGCCTATACTAGTTTTAAATCCTAAAAAATACATTTATATAAAGTATGAATAAACAAAAGGGAAGTTATGTACGTTTTTTAAAGTGGTGTTTTAAGAGTTTCATATTTATGTTTCATATTTATGTTGTTTTGTTTTAATAACTACTGTGTATGTTGTCTATACATTTTTTATTTTATTGTCGAATAACCACAAATTTGACTTGAACTGGCCACTGGTCACAGCTATAGGCATACTCTTTATGGAGAGATCTGGTGTCTATAAGACTCCAAATCCCTCCTCTACCCTTAAAAGCATTCAAAACACCAAGATCTTTGTTCTTGAATGCGTTTAAAAAAAAATTAAATTGTTCTTTTGACATCCGGGGAAACTGGAAGTGGGGTCAGGTCATTGCTTCTATACCAGTGCACAAAGCAAGGTCCATAAAGACATGGATGAGCGAGTTTGGGGTGGAGGAACTTGGCTGGCCTGCACAGAGTTCTGACCTCAACCCGATAGAACACCTTTGGTATGAATTCGAGCGGAGACTGCGAGCCAGGCCTTCTCGTCCAACATCAGTGCCTGACCTCACAAATGCGCTTCTGAAAGAATGATCAAAAATTCCCATAGACACACTCCTAAACTTTGTGGACAGCCTTCCCAGAAGAGTTTAAGCTGTTATAGCTGCAAAGGGTGGGCCAACTCAATTTTGAACCCTACGGACTAAGACTGGGATGCAATTAAAGTTCATGTGCGTGTAAATGCAAGTGTCCCAATACTTTTCGTAATATAGTGTGTTCCATAAATTTGGCACAACAAATTAATAAGAGGGATTCCTCCCAGAAGAGTGGTGCAGAGCCCCTCACCATATCTATGTGATAAACCCCAGAGCCCCTCACTAGGGATGAGCTCAGTGTTCAACTCGAACATCAGGCGTTTGTCTGTTTGGCGAATTCAGAACTTTGTGGACCGTTCGCACCAAATTCGTGTGGCACGAATGGCCCACAATGCACTACGCCATCGCAGTGCATTGCTGGCTCATACTTGGCCAATCACAGCGCCGGCAGCAAGGAGAGCCATAATTGGCCACAGGCAGGATGCCTGTGGCCAATTATAGCTCAGGGGGTTTAGTACACGCCCCACAATATATAAGGCCACCAGCGCGGAGGCCTTGTGTAGTGTGTTCCGGCGTGCAGGGAAAGAGCAAGATTGGCAGGGACAGTGTTCTTTTCTCAGGCATCTGCAGGAGTTAAAGTGGGTGTTGTGTGCCTCCAGCACAGTATACACCTGTATCCACCCTTTTTTGCTGGTGTTCTCTAATACAGGCATCTGCAGGAGTTAGTGGGCGTTGTGTGCCTCCAGCACAGTATACACCTGTATCTACCCTTTATTACTGGTGTTCTCTAATACAGGCATCTGCAGGAGTTAAAGTGGGTGTTGTGTGCCTCCAGCACAGCACAGTATACACCTGAAGATACCCTTATTGCTGGTGTTGTCTGTTGCATATCTTTCATATTAGCCTTTAAAATTAGCACTTTTGATTTCAAACGTTCGAGTCCCATAGACTTTAATAGGGTTCTAAAGTTCATACGAATTTTTCGCCCGTTCGAAGGTTCTGGTGCGAACCGAACCGGGTGGTGTTCGGCTCATCCCTACTCCTCACCATATCTATCTGATAAACCCTCGGAGCCCCTCACCGTGTGTACGTGATAAACACCAGAGCCCCTCACCATGTGTATGTGATAAATCCCGGAGCCCCTCACCATGTGTATGTGATTAATCCTGGCGCCCCTCACCGTGTGTATGTGATAAACCCCAGAGCCCCTTACCGTGTGTATGTGATAAACCCCGGAGCCCCTCACCGTGTGAATGTGATAAATCCCGGAGCCCCTCACCGTGTGTATGTGATAAATCCTGGAGTCCCTCACCGTGTGCATGTGATAAACCCCGGAGCCCCTCACCGTGTGTATGTGATAAATCCTGGAGCCCCTCACCGTGTGTATGTTATAAATCCCGGAACCCCTCACCGTGTGTATGTGATAAATCCTGGAGCCCCTCACCATGTGTATGTTATAAATCCCGAAACCCCTCACCGTGTGTATGTGATAAACCCCGGAACCCCTCACCGTGTGTATGTGATAAATCCTGGAGTCTCTCACCGTGTGTATGTTATAAATCCCGGAACCCCTCACCGTGCGTATGTGATAAATCCTGGAGTCCCTCACCGTGTTTATGTTATAAATCCCGGAACCCCTCACCGTGCGTATGTGATAAATCCTGGAGCCCCTCACCGTGTGTATGTGATAAACCCCAGAGCCCCTTACCGTGTGTATGTGATAAACCCGGGAGCCCCTCACCGTGTGAATGTGATAAATCCCGGAGCCCCTCACTGTGTGTATGTGATAAATCCTGGAGTCCCTCACCGTGTGTATGTGATAAATCCTGGAGTCCCTCACCATGTGTATGTGATAAACCCCGGAGACCCTCACCGTGTGTATGTGATAAATCCCGGAGCCCCTCACCGTGTGTATGTGATAAATCCTAGAGTCCCTCACCGTGTGTATGTGATAAATCCTGGAGTCCCTCACCGTGTATATGTGATAAATCCTGGAGCCCCTCACCATGTGTATGTTATAAATCCCGAAACCCCTCACCGTGTGTATGTGATAAACCCCGGAACCCCTCACCGTGTGTATGTGATAAATCCTGGAGTCTCTCACCGTGTGTATGTTATAAATCCCGGAACCCCTCACCGTGGGTACGTGATAAATCCTGGAGTCCCTCACCGTGTTTATGTTATAAATCCCGGAACCCCTCACCGTGCGTATGTGATAAATCCTGGAGCCCCTCACCGTGTGTATGTGATAAACCCCAGAGCCCCTTACCGTGTGTATGTGATAAACCCGGGAGCCCCTCACCGTGTGAATGTGATAAATCCCGGAGCCCCTCACTGTGTGTATGTGATAAATCCTGGAGTCCCTCACCGTGTGTATGTGATAAATCCTGGAGTCCCTCACCATGTGTATGTGATAAACCCCGGAGACCCTCACCGTGTGTATGTGATAAATCCCGGAGCCCCTCACCGTGTGTATGTGATAAATCCTAGAGTCCCTCACCGTGTGTATGTGATAAATCCTGGAGTCCCTCACCGTGTGTATGTTATAAATCCCGGAACCCCTCACCGTGTGTATGTGATAAACCCCCGAACCCCTCACCGTGTGTATGTGATAAATCCTGGAACCCCTCAGCGTGCGTATGTGATAAATCCCGGAACCCCTCACCGTGTGTATGTGATAAACCCCGTAGCCCCTCACCATGTGTATGTGATAAACCCCGGAACCCCTCACCGTGTGTATGTGATAAATCCTGGAGTCCCTCACCGTGTGTATGTTATAAATCCTGGAACCCCTCACCGTGTGTATGTGATAAATCCTGGAGTCCCTCACCGTGTTTATGTTATAAATCCCGGAGCCCCTCACCGTGCGTATGTGATAAATCCTGGAACCCCTCACCGTGTGTATGTGATAAATCCTGGAGTCCCTCACCGTGCGTATGTTATAAATCCCGGAACCCCTCACCGTGCGTATGTGATAAATCCCGGAACCCCTCACCGTGTGTATGTGATAAATCCCGGAACCCCTCACCGTGCGTATGTGATAAATCCCGGAACCCCTCACCGTGTGTATGTGATAAATCCCGGAACCCCTCACCGTGTGTATGTGATAAACCCCGGAACCCCTCACCGCGTGTATGTGATAAATCCCGGAGCCCCTCACCGTGTGTATGTGATAAATCCCGGAAACCCTCACCGTGTGTATGTGATAAATCCCGGAACCCCTCACCGTGTGTATGTGATAAACCCCGGAAACCCCTCACCGTGTGTATGTGATAAATCCCGGAACCCCTCACCGTGCGTATGTGATAAATCTCGGAACCCCTCACCGTGTGTATGTGATAAATCCCGGAACCCCTCACCGTGCGTATGTGATAAATCCCGGAACCCCTCACCGTGCGTATGTGATAAATCCCGGAACCCCTCACCGTGTGTATGTGATAAATCCCGGAACCCCTCACCGTGTGTATGTGATAAACCCCGGAACCCCTCACCGCGTGTATGTGATAAATCCCGGAGCCCCTCACCGTGTGTATGTGATAAATCCCGGAAACCCTCACCGTGTGTATGTGATAAACCCCGGAAACCCCTCACTGTGTGTATGTGATAAATCCCGGAGCCCCTCACCGTGTGTATGTGATAAACCCCGGAAACCCCTCCCCGCGTGTAGGTGATAAACCCCGGAACCCCTCACTGTGTGTATGTGATAAACCCCGGAACCCCTCACTGTGTGTATGTGATAAATCCGGGTGACACATTTACTTGCCCCTGTCTCATTCTCAGAGACATGGGCAGTATGAGATGAACCCATGATGAGGTCACATCATTATTGGTGAGAGGTCCTCTCCTGTACAGCTTGGGTAAAATGTTCAGGAAGGTCACTGTGTCAGTTAATAATGACATGTGATTATTGAACATTTGCTGACATAATGTTATTGACAACAACGTCCAAGTAAACATCTTAGCGGACAGTGGAGGGGTGAAGGTGAATCTCCAGCTCTGGAAGTCCCCTGGGCTGGATCGCTCAGGCTTGGCCACTGCTTGCCAGCTATTGCATCATCCCCTATGAGTCATCCCAACTCGTGATCTCCAACGAGACACTTCCGCGTGACGGCCGAGCCCATCCCCGCCCCTGGAAACTGAAACACGCCCCTCTGTGCGTGCAAAGCCTCGGTGTCATTTCAGAGCGCTCTCTCTCATTGGTCCTGTTTCTATTGATCTGGGACACTGTGAAAAAAACGTCAATGAAGTGATGCCGGAAAGTGAGAAACTTTGTATAGCTGGGATTGGCTGAAGCTGTAATCTGGTGACGTTGCTTGCCCTAGTTTTATCATTGGCTGAGAAACCGGGTATATAAAGGCACGTCCCGGTGTTTGTCCTTCAGTCGTTTTGCTGAAGACGCAGACGATGATTAACATGAGCTCAAGGCTTCTATCCGATCACCCACTCACCGACACCCTGCGCCGCCGCGGTCACTGCCCTTGTCACCAGAGAACAGACCCCACGCGGAGAAAGGTGAATGACAGCTCTGCTTTACTGTAATGGGGGGAGGGCAGGCTTCTATGAGTTGCCTCCATCATCATCACCACTACTATTATCAATGGAGGCCATCATTCTTCTATATACTTGGCATATTGATCTGGCAATGTAAACACGAAGATGCTGTGTCTGGTTGGCTGTATTCTGTTTACTAGAACAATTTGGCCCCCAGATGTTGCCAAATCCCCTTCTGCCAAATTGGACCATTGTGCTGTGATGAGGATGGGAGGATGAGTGATGAGGAGGAGGAGTGTAATGGACATGTTTGTTTCCAGCATCTCTCCTGGGAAAACAATTGTGCTGGAGAATAATGCAGTGTGGCCAATGTACTCGCCTACTGGGTGCCCACTGATGCCACTCTGTCCTTCTATTCTGATGTCTGTAGGCACCTCTGGAGCTTCCGTAAAACTGACGGTCCTTGATGGTTTTATTAAAAAAAAATGTTTTTTCCATTTTTCGAACATCGGCTTGTGGGATGGTATTGGTGACTGAGCTGGGACTGACGGGTGATAGGAATATAACCTGGGATGGTACAGGTGCTTGGGATGTGATTGGCATTGCTGATTGGCATAGGCTAGGTGGTTGGCATATGATTGGCAACTGTGGCTGGTCTTTGGGATGGGGGGGGGGGGGGGGCAGTATAAAAACATGCAGCAGCATGGAATTGGTTGATGTACGCAAAATATTACATGAAGAAAACCTGCTACTGACCTTGGTAAATCAGTTATTCTCCATCCTTTGTTGCTGAGCAGTTTTAGAACGTGCTTCTGACCTTTTAATCCTTGTCTTTCATAAAAGAATAGTTTATAGTCTGCAGTAAGTAGAAATGGGTGTAATGATAAACCACTGGTATTGGAGAAGTTTAGATGTGGTTGCTGTGAGAACATATATGGGTTTTTTCCCTTTATATGTTTAAAACTGAATATCTCATAAAATATATATATATATATATATATATATATATATATATATATATATATATATATATATATATATATATATATATTAAAAAAAAAAAAAAAAAAAAAAAAAAAAAACGTATCCAGGCCTGGTCTAATTGGTCTTCTCTCTGGTTGTCTAGACAGCAATGGGAGTATGGGTCTGAGGTTGGTTTGGCAGCTCAGTCTCGTCTCCCCCCCTCCCTCTTAATGGCTCATTTCCTTTCCTCGGCAAGAGGAAAATATCCTACGCATTCTTTCATCTGGGAAGTTTGGGATTTGGGTTGGCCTTGAATATGAACATGACTGAACATGTCCTTGTTAGAGTTCTGACTGCAGGAAATTGAAGACAATCCAGTTCTATTTCTATTTTTTGCTCTCAGGCCATGCAGACTAAATCTCGCACTTACAGTAGTGATATTTCCAAAATCCGAGTCTCTGTAGTTGTAACCTTTCTAACAAGGATGGCCTGAGACTTGTCTTTGGATCTTCGATGCTTACATGACAAACAACGTAGTGTTGCTTTACATGCTGTTTAATGGAACAGTTTGTGGTCAGATCCTTTTTAAAGCGTCCTATAAAAATTTGTCTGCAATAAAAATACTAACCGCTTTTATGACTTGTGTTAAGTCAGTGTATCCATAGATTGTTTTCTTCATTCTTGGATGTAATCCAAAATGGGATAAATCGGGAAGGAATCTGAAAACTAATTTGGAGGGTAGGAGCCCAGAGTGACACAAGGCAGTCAGTATTGCCTTCAACTGTATGTAGTAATTGCCACTTGAAGGGACTGCATATAGTAAACGTCCCTTAATGGTTGAATACATCAGTCTGACCCCTTTTTTATTTTGGATAACGTGGGAAATGGTTAAAACGCTTGTCAATGTGGGGTGGTGTGTGTTTATTTTTGTGGCATTATTGGCATATTTTCACTATATTCCTGTGTGCAAACATATTTTTTTTTTTTTTTTTTTTCCATCATTTTGTCCTAGTGACTATGCACTGGAGGACGCACGAATAATAATAAAATGGGGTTTTGATCTCTCAACTCTCTACCAAAAACCTTGTGCTTTAGAAGTTTTAAGGTCCTTAAGGCAAGCCTCTTACACCTATGGACCCCCCTTGCCTTGGCACCTAAAGCAGTTTTTTAAAGGCTGATTTTATGTAATTAAAATAAACATGTTAAACTCGCCTGCAAGGGTATTTTACAGATCAGCCCTAACCACCTGCTCTGGGGTCCCTTGCTGGTGCTGTTGCTCCTCCCTTTGAGTGCTGTGTGTTATGTGGGCATGTTGGGGGTGGATAGCGGATCATGTAAGAGGGTGTGGGGTGGGTTTTTTATTTTATTTATTTTTTTCCTTAAGGCCAGTTAACACAGAACTGGGTTTCCCGCACTGCGGTTATGATCTGCAGTGGCTGTCAATATTAACAACCCTCCAAACGAATGGCCTGTAGTACCATTTGATCTAGTTGCTGTGCGTCTACCGCTTTAGATGCGGTTCTGCATGATTTCAGCCAATTCAAATGAATAGTCTGAAATCACACTGCACAGAAATTTGGAGTGCATTCTCGCGTGGTGGTGTGAACTAGCCCTTAGTGCAGAAAGTGCGTTAAGGTAAAAACCTTATGCCTTTAGAACAATGTTTAACACGGACCATGAGCCTAAGGTTAACTCTTGCTACTAAGAGTTAAACTCTTCCAGGTAAGAGTGTTTATTTACGTTTTGGCCCAGGATGGACCAGTGAGAGATGCATGTGTCTGATCTCTACTAACCATGTTGCAGGAGACTGCATTGTGAACACAGGAGGTTGCCTGCTTGACACTGTTCAGAGATTGTATTTTCTCAGTAAATGCAAAGTCTTTTCGGATTGTTTAAAAGCAAAATTCCTCTCGCTCTTGTCCAGAGTTGGAAAATGACATTGGCTACACAAGTATGATCGCTAAACAACCACATATGATTGAAGCACTAGCATTGCACAATCATATGTGGTTGTTTAGCGATCATACTTGTGTAGCTTTCTTTATAAGAAGCCTATCTGTTCTATGACTTTTTTTTTGCCTTGGGTAAGTGAGGAAACTTCCCAGCAGGCAAAAAGAGGCTCTAACCTCGCCCCACTCTAACCAAAACCAACTTTTTTTTTTTTTTTTTTTTTTGCTAAAGTCACCTTTTTGAAGCGGTGTTCTGCTCATTTTTTTCAGCTTAAGTCAGCAGCTACACAAGTTGCACTGCATTCTCCTAGTGGCCGGGCAATCTTCTGGGACCAGTGACGTGTCCCAGAAGATTGCAGAGGGAGGGACCACCTAGGAGGAGTTGCCTAGGCAGCGAGAAGACGGAAGGAGAAAGTGGAACTGGAAGTACCTGTCAAAACCTGGTATCCACTCCTTGTCTAAGGGGGCGATGAGAACTTAAAGCAGAAGTTCCACTTTTGGGTGGAACACTGCTTTAAAGAGAAATAATTGAATACACTTATTGTGGGGGGGGGGACCTGCCATCAATGCCAAGCTGCTCCTGCAGCCTGCCCAACCCTCTGGAAAGCTGGAGGAAAAGATAATGGATGAATTATTACACTTGTAGCTCATTGAACTACAAGTCAGTCTGCCACAGTGAAAAATGGGAATTGGTTGGTTCCTTCTTTCATGGATTCCTAAATGGCTGTGTGGACGGAGCCCTGCACAAAATAACACTTGTCAGTGGGTGGTTGTGTGATGGCGTGCGCTTGGCAACATATTGCACTCTAAATAAGAGTTGGCCTTTCACACTATACAGCACAGATGACATTGGCTGCAGCCACTGTCCAGCTTTTAAGAAAATCTCAGCTAGTTAATCAGACCAGTTTGAATTCATTGCATGGTCAGCTTGAATCTCAGTAGCAACAGATTACATTACCCTGTGTAGCCTAGCTACAAAACTACCCTCACGTATGGCTTGGACTCTTAACCACCCCTACATGACACCAGAGCTAAATGGATTGGATGGTTCTTCAATAGTATCCCACTTGAATACCAACTTCCTGAAGATAGTGAAGTCTTCAAAATAATGTAATTAAAACTTAAACAAGTGGATCAAGGTCTATTATAACATAAACCTTGGCCCGACCTAGCTGAAGAGCTGTTTCATACAATTGTCTGTACAGTAATTATGGTACAAAGTTTGTGGGCAAAGTCAAGTTGTCTTTGTTAGTCATAACAGCCTTGAAGAGTGATGCTCTTAATAACTTGATGCCAAGGTCCAGGTCTGTGAGGTTATCAAGAATTGGTGTATGTTATTGCTATCTTTGTGCAGGTTTTTCTAATCTCTTATTTTATTTTTATTTTTTTTTTCTCTATTTTAGTGTTGGAAGAAGAAGACAACCTTTATTCACCACCAAACCTGAGGTAATAAAGACAGTTTTTTTTTTTTTTTTTTACTTTTAACATTTCAACAGTTTATATAGAATATACCCTGTTTCCCTGAAAATAAGACCTAGCATGATTGTCGTGATGGCTGCAATATGAGCCCTACCCTGAAAATAAGACCTAAAAGGACTTTAACTAGGGCTTATATTGCAGCCATCACCGACAATCACACTAGGTCTTCTTTTTGGGGAAACGGGTAGTATATGTGGAACAGTGATTTGATTGTGTTGGGCTGCTTCAAACCCTTTCCAATAGTAAGAAGTATGCTGAGGTTAGAGATTACCGGATGATGATATTAAGATATTTGCGTTTGATTTATTAAATGGCCTCTACTGGTGGAATAGATTAGGCACCTATCGGTTTTATCAGTGGCCTCTAAAAACTTGGACACTTCTCAATGATAATGGGCAACCTTGCCTGCCTTCTGCATATTCCTGTTGGCCAGTAAAGCAACCTGTCATAGTGGTTAGCAGACCCTTATGAAAACTTAAAAAAAAGCTAATCTGGCTGTCCCAGAATTCTGCTGTAATATCAATGGACCTAGAAGCTGCCAAAAGTGGTGGTGCTTCCAAGCAGTTGTGTTGGTTTAATTTTTACCAGTCCTCTTTAGCTGATCTTGTGTTATAGATCTGTGGCCCCATTCAGTTTAGCAACACTTGTTTCTGAAGTGTATTAATAGTTGGGATAACCATAATCTGAAAATCCATTTTGTAAATTCTAATGTTGTACTTTATTTTTGCAGTGAACCATTTTTGTGCAGCACGACTGCCAAAATATGATGGCAGAATCTCTGCCATTCTCTGGCTCTGTCTGCCCCTTGTCGGGGCTAGAGCTAGATGCCTGGTATGAGGACCTACAAGACATCCTGTTCTCTGAAACCAAGAATGCAGGGGTTCTCCAAACTGATGCAGACAAGCAGGTAAGCACTACAGCTTTTCTGAGTGTTGGATCCTTCCTTGCGTTTTTTTTTTTTTTTTTTTTTTTATATATATATTTAAAAAATCTCCTGCAAAGTAAAGGCATAATGTGCTAATATGCATTGCATACTCTCATTATGAGAGACTTAATTTAAAATGAAGCCCTCCAGTGGCATGCTGACATGGCTTCCCTCTTCACCCAGTCTTCCTTCTGGGTTCAAGGGCTCAGGCAGTCTGACTGGCTGAGCTGTGAAGTCACTCCCATGCATACACAGGGGAGTCAGTTTAAGGCACAGACCTCTGAAGGAACAGCAAGGTGTGCCGGTAATGGGCACCGACTGCTGCTTCATGGAATATCTCCTAAATGTTACACGTTTTGGAAGATGTTCACTTTTACCTGCAGGTAAGCTTTATTTTAAGCATCCCTGTAGGTAAAAAAAAAAAAAAAAAAAAAAAAAAAAAAAAATTCAGTTTACTTCCACTTGACTCTTTCATTCTAATGACTGGTGTCATCACGATAGTCAGTCAATACTCTGATCACTGAATGCTAATTTTGTTTGGCAGCATACCTATTTTTAATAATCAAATCAAAGAAAAAGCTCTTTGATTTCATCTTCTAGTAGATTGCTGGAATATAATATTTCAAGCCAAAAAAACTGGCAATTCTAATCTTAAATGTTTTTTTGCTGGTAGTAGTAAAGTCTTAACGTGGCCAATAAATATGGTTTGGGTCTAAAACCATTCTAACTTTATTAATGGGCTTTAGGCAAGGTCACCCAGACCATAGATCTGCATTTGATCTTTTAGAATCCCACAGATATTGATTTGGGGAACTGTCAACCAATATAATGTCAATGGGACAGCCACTGTTCTGAATGATCATTACACAGGTCAGAAAAGGTCTTACCAGCTGTAACTATATTTGTGCTTGTTCATGTTCAGTGTGATTAGTGAAATCTGACCCTGGAGAAATTGCACCGTTCATTTGGGTTGATGGCCTAGTAGCTTGCACTGTCAGACTGTGGTTATGTTAAAGCAGAGCAACACCTAAAGGTTACTACTTTTCTCACACTGTAGATTGGGTCATGTTAAAGACCCAGGCCTTGTCTGAAACTTTTTTTTTTGTTTTTTAAATCCAGTATTTTTTGCTAGCCAATTACTTGGAACTCCCAAACATATGTATGTGATCGTTGCATCACATCAGTGTTTGCACAGCAGTCTTTCAAATGCAATTTAAAAAAAGCTTTTATAAATTAAACACGACTTACTCCAATTTTTTATATTGTATGTGAAAGATGGTATGCTGAGTAAATGAATACCAAACATGTAATGCTTTCAAAATCGCACACTCTTCTGGTATAGCAACAAATTGTGTGTGTGTGTGGTTACCGGTTTAGTTAGGTCTTGCACTAGAATTAGCGGCGCAAAGTGATCCCTGTGGGCAAATCTGCCTGCAGGACCGCTCATCTTACAATCAGCCGTAGTAAAACGGCATGCTGTTATGGCAAGTGGTTAAATTGAGACCCAGCTTGTTCAATAGTTTAAGAATCCCATGGATTTGCATGTAGTTATAGGTCAAGCATCTCTTCCCGAACAGCATTAGGAACTTGGCTGCACTCTCTGGATAGAGGGGGGGTCAGGCAACCCACTGAACCACAATGCAGATGAGGACTTTGGTTAGTGGCTCAAAAGTACTGAATCTAGCATTTCTGGTAATGTCAGACCCATTCAGAGTAATTGGAGGATAGTGGGGAGAGCTAGAGGCTTTTGAAATGTCTGAACTGATGTGTTCTGATATGGCAATCTTGCCAACATCTATGCTAAAGTGAAATATCAATTTGGGGAGTCTGATCACTGCAAGGCATGCATTTTTGTGTGTATTTCTAACATTTTATCTTTAAACAGGGCCTGCAGGTTGAAGAACTGGACAGCTCAAGTTATCTTTGGACACTGGACTCTGTTAATTCACCAATCACTTTCACAGAAGAGGATGTAGTTGCCTTGGAAGCTGTTGTAGAACAGTTCCCTTCTGAGGTGCTGGAATTCTTAAACCAGGGATCACAAAATGACTTTAATGTTTCATCCGCTTCTTCTGAGGTTACGGATGTCCAACACAATGGAGCTGTAGAAGTGGACTCTAGCTGTAGCAGCCCTCCATCTCAAACACACACAGAAGATGAGGAATCTAGTGGCAGCCAATCGGGAACAAAAAGGAAGAGGAACTCCCAGCCAAGAGGGGGCAAGGTCCGGGCTAAGGAAAAGGAGCAAGAGAATGATAAGAAAGCGTCCTATCTAATGGCAGAGAATGAGCGTCTAAAGAGAGAGATTGAGCGTCTCAGTTTGGAAGTAGAGAAGACTCGGAAGTCCCTCATTGAAAGAATGGTGAATCTTAAGAAGGTTGTATAAACTGACAGACATAAAAACTGCTTTGTTAAAAGAGCATGGAAAGAGTGGCATGGCACAAGGTTTGTCTCTGTATAGATGGAATGGTATGAACTTTATCTGCAGCTCTGGCAGTAGGTGCACGATGGACTTGTGGGAGCAGTCAGCATTTGGATGCACACTATTGTGGTCCTAACAAATATAACTGTTATATGTGCATGAATATAAAGGTTAATATGCATGGCTATGTTTTGTAGTTACTTTTAATGTTTAGGTGGTGATGCTCGTATAGAACTGCCATTTTTAGTTTCACTTTACTAAATAAGTATTTTTTACCTATAAAACTATATTTCATAATAAACTATTGTTGGGGTGCTCCTTTTTCCTATCTTGTAGAATGTTAAGAAGGTAACTGTCTTGGGTTAAATAGTTGCTGCTCTGAAAGCTTCAGTACTTTATCGTGGCAAAGAGCCAGGCCCTTAGCATTTTAAAGGTCTAGCCATGGCAGGTTTTTTCTTCCCTAGAAGCAGCAAGGCCATTCCTCAACTTGGGCTACTTACAATTAGGGCTGAAACAACTAATCAATTATTATTTTCATAATTTATCGATCGGCCAGTAACATAATGGGGTTTAAAAAACTAAATAAGGGCAAATGCTCACTGTTCAGTAAAAATGAACCCCTTACAGTAGCATTTTTTTTTTTCCCTCTTTCCACTTTAAAGGGCTAATTTTAGTTTAGTTTTTTTTTTTTAACCCCGTTATGTTAGTAAACATTTTAGACCTGGTTCTAATCTATGCATTGGTGCTTTTTGCAGAAATGCACTACAGTTCATTTACATGGTTTCCTATGGGACACGTTCACATCTGAAAGGGTCAGGGACTTTTAACGCAAAATGGTGCTTTATTGGTTCAATATACTTCAATGGAGAAGCTGCAGAAAAGCATGTGATGCGTTTTTGCAGCAATTTGTGTTTTTTTTTTTTTTTTTTTAATCTGCCCAAAAAAAGGCAAAAATGCAAATTGCAGTAAAATCAAATGCGCAAAAAGCACTGCAGAAACAGATCAAAAGCAAACTGCATAGGTGTGCACCGAGCCTAATGCTGGCCACAGGGATCAATTTCCAGGTGAGAATACTCAGACGAAAAATCTTTGTACGTTCACTGAATGAATTGTGTTTGAAATTTTCACTTGTTTTTAAAATGAATGTCACTTGTGAACGAAAACCACATCCACCGTCTGAAAATTCCTTTGACTAAGAAGTTTTCTATTTAGAATTTTCCCGTTGCTGTGGTTGAAAATGAACATCAATTTGACCCACTTTGTTTTGATTAATCACCAAAAAAAATAAAAATCGGCCAATTAATCGATTATGAAAATAATCGTTAGTTGCAGCCCTACTTACAATTGCATTAGCCAGGATCAAAACAATGCTACAGTTCTATGGATGTTGCTAGTAACAACCCCAATGATTCAGAAGTCTTTACTTTTAAAATATTAAAGATTTCTGTTAAGGGTGAGCCTTCAGCTTTAATGTATAATCAGTGATTCAAGAATACCTGTGGGGATATTTGTGGACGTCTCCTCCCCCGTTCTTTAGCTTTTTGAGTTACTAACCTGGAACCTGTACAGAGCAGACATCTGACTGCATTTTCTGTATGTTAACTCTGGCTAAAGTGACTTATGTTTTGAGTCTGGTAGGGACCTAGCCTAAATAGACTGTCAATGCACCTACTTATTTCTAAAGCCTTGTACACATGATGCAATTGTTGGCCAACTTGAGTGTCTGATTTTTGGCTTGCATACCAACAGTACTCAAGTGTTGTGCAATGAATGTAGTGACTTACTATGAGGAATTTCAGCTCTTGAGTGCGACCCTTCTGCTAATTTCATGCTCGGTGAGCATTGATTCCGTGTTTACTTTCAACTTGTGTGATGACCATATGAAAATTCAACTGTTGTCTGAAAAGTTGGACAACTGTCACAATGAGTGTACTAATGGTCAGATTTTTAGGACAAGTCTTTTCAACTGACAATTGTGTGTACAAGGCTTTCTCCTTATCAATAAGGTCCCACCTGACTGAGGCTACAGGGAGTGGTGATGTCTTCTTAGGGCCGGTTCACAGAGGGGGCGACGCGAGGTGACACGCCTTGCCGTGCCGCGACCTGACAAGACGCCCCCGTTCTGTACTACGGAACCGTTCTGAGAGGAGCGACTCGAGTTGCTCCGACTTAGAAAAAAGGTTCCTGTACTACTTTTGGGCGACCTCGGGGCGACTTGCATTGACTTCTATACAGAAGTCATTTGCAAGTCGCCGCTGAGGTCGTGGCAGGTCGCGTCGCCTCGCCCCCTGTGTGAACCGAGCCTAAGACTGTCCATACACCTATATATTTTCTATGGTCAGATGGGGATAAAAAAAAAAAGTGGCAGATTCTTCCATTCACACAGTTCAGATGGAGGAATCTGTTCCACTTTTTCCATCTGACCATGGAAAATCTGCAGATAATCCATAGGTGTATGGCCACTCTAAGGGCCCCTTTAGAAATATGCTGTCACTTGGTAAGAGAATCACTACACTAATCAAGGGGCCCCCCAGTTACAATACACAGTTTATATTCTAAAATGGTATCTTATGTCCACTGGATGTGTCTACAGCTGCTTCCAGGGGTGTCTGCTTTTTCTTGCCTCTAAACTCCCCTGGCATGTTGGCCTATGTATGCACACATGTGCTATATATAAATATTTTTTTTTTAATCTCACTGCTGTCCAGGAGCAGAAGCATTTTAGCAGAAAAACTTTTTAATTCTTGCACATGACTTAATGGATACATTTATTTTAACCAATGAAAAAGCAGATTGTAAACTGCTGAACTTTTGTTGCCTTACCTGCAAAGGCACAAGATGCCAGTATCCATCACATACTGTGAAACTTACCTCAAACCAAAGCCTTCCACTTATGCAGTGTAATTTCTGGAGATGGTATCCTCCATCTATATACCTGGTCTTCCTTCTGGGTTCACAGCTTCAGCTCTGGCTAGCAGGAGCCACAATGACATCTCATGCAGCTGGGTGACTGTTCCTTCAGAGCACATGCACCAGTGCCGTAACTGGGTGCTAGGACAGCAAGTATCTCAAATGGTGCAGGTTTAGGAGATATCTACACTACCTATAGGTAAAACTTACAGATGGAAGTTTACATCCTATAACACCCAGGAGAGTGACACTTACAAGAGTTGTGCATTTTTTTTTTTTTTCCCCTCTGCAAAAAACAAAACAAAAGGAAACTGCTGGCTTCTAGAAGAGTTAAATGTTGTGTACATGAGGCCTAAATGCAATACCTAATGAGCCTTCTACAGCCAGTCTTTAAATAAAAAAATCCTCCATTTGAACATCCAGGATATAAAAGCTGCATTTACTAAACACACACTTCTTTTAAAGGAAGTAAAGCCCCATGAGAACCCCCCCAAAATTATAAAGGCCTGCCTGAAACCAAAGCTCTCCAACAGAGCACTGTGACAGCTTCTCCAGATCTTCCTTTTGGGCTGCAGGGGTATACAATTAGCAGACCTCCAGCTGTTGCAAAACAAGTTCCATCATGCTTGTGGCTGTCAGTTTTGCTATGCCTCATGGGAGTTGTAGTTCTGTAACAGCTGGAGGTCCACTAATTGCATATCCCTGCATTAGACTGATCGAGCAATGATATTACACCTGCACCCACTGAAGTAGATATCTCAAACAGTACAGGTTTAGCAGATATTTACTGTACCTACAGGTAAGCTTTGTAGAAGTAAAGGCCCTTTCATGATTTACACAGCCTACCTGTAGGTATAAGTTCACCTATAAAAATGTGCATTTATATACACACACATTTTATTTTTGTTGGGAACATGAAAGAGCAGATCTGTGGGTGCTATAGGGCTCTTGCAGACTGTTTGGCCATACGGCCGAGCAGTTACACACTAACAGGAACAATCAATGAACTACAGGCAGACTGCTGCTGGACCATGTTTTCTATTCACAGAACTCTGAATGAGTGATGCAGCTGGAGCCCAACAGAGCCATGGAAAAAGATTGCTGGCTACCTGTCACATCTGGGGGGTTTGGGGACAAGTGGACGTGTAACATGTTACAAAAAGTGAACTTATCCTTATAAGATGCTCTTGCTTCTACTTTAAAATACAAAAGCAGCTTTCTGAACATCCATTTATTCTTTCTAGCAGTAGTTCAAATCTGGTGACACAGGCAAAACAAACTTCACCAGGATCCTCTGGGGAAGGAGGTGAAGAGGTAATTGGTGTTACTATAACACTGTTCTATTTATCTCCTGGCTGCTGCAGACTGATGGTGAAAGTATTGAGCAGTCACCTCTTTCCCTAGTTACACACTCAACAAGCCATGCAATCATTTGCAATACATTACAGCAATCTCCATTTAGAGGACAGCTATGTTTTAAACAACAAACAAACAGGACCTTAATAAGTTTATTTTAAAAACATGTTAACCATTTCAGTGCGGCGGGTTTGCTTTTTTTTTTTTTTGTAGCACATCAATTATTTCTTTTTCTTCCCCTTCTGAGCAGGTGGATCAGGCGATTTTCCTTCTGCCAATGCCAGTTCTTTTTTCAGCTGCAGCAGCTTTTGCACCTCCGTGTCAATCACTGACTTTTCTGCAGATTTACTCTTCAGCTCCCGCACATGGTTACCCTGCAAAGATATAGACCAGATCAGTTGCTTGAAAAAAAAAAAAAACCTGACAGCAGTGTAATAATATGGAATATCTTGCTGCCCCCATTGCTAAAACCAAAAGCTGACTCCAGGCAAAAACCTGCTTTGCATTTCCCCCCCCCCTCCCATTCTATATGCAGAGCCACAGGCAGCACATAGCAGTGTTTGCATGTAGTCACACACCAAAGCAGTTGGAGACAGATCTGTCCCTAACTGCATCTCATCTAATAAACCACTCAGAGTATATGAGAGAATTACCAGCCACACTACTCGGAATTCTGAAACCAGCTAAGTGTCTGATCTATGATTATAACATTGATAGCACTACTCACAATCCTTCCCAGGTACAGACTGCCAGTATCAACACTTTTATTCAGCTCCACTCAGAACGCTACAAACTTTCATCATTTAAAAAAAAAAAAAAAAGAAGTCCCCTTGCTTGGCCATTATGAAGGCTGCTACCATGAAAATTGTTGGGTCAGAGCTGCAGGAAAAATATTTTATCCAGGTGAGCAGCGCTTATGGTAATAGAAAGGCCAGGAATGTTATTAAAACTTGTAGATTGCAGCATACCCATATTTTTAATATAGAAAATGTCTGCTACAATTATAGTCTTAAAAAAAATAACTTTATTTCTGTCAACCGGAAGTAATTGTGTAAAAAATACTTGGATGAGCAAATTGGTTACATTGGGCCTGGGAACCTAGAAATGAAAGGGTTAAGTACAAAGGTTTTATTGCAAATCTGCACTTGAAAAAAACAGAAGCTTTAGCTTGTTCAGTTAAGCTTTGACAAAAAAAAAACCTGGAAGCTGATTGGTTTCTATGCACAGCTGAACCAGACTTTGCACTATCAAGTTTTAGTAAGTCAACCAAATTGTTATTCTGCATAAGCTTAGTGCCTTGTCTGGACTTTGAGTCACTGACCTAAAACAATCATGGTTTGAGCGTTAGATTTTTTTTTTTTTTTTTAACATTAACATGTTCTGTGCCAGAAAAAAAACAAAAGAAAGCCAATGGCTTAACATAAGGCTATTCAAGGTAAGTAATGGAAGCCTACATGCTTTTCCCTCAGTTTAGGGATAGTATCCAATGAGAAGATAATTCTATTGAATGTAATATTAAACTCACAGATTATGTGCTTTCCATTAACTCAAAGGTAATCCAACTAAAAATGAATGTTCTGGACTACATTTCCCAGATAAATCTATATCTTAAATAGAATGATTATAACCATTTTCAGTACAGTGGTACTTGTATGAAAATCTGGGGGGGGAGGACACTCCCTTCACTCTAGTTTTTATAGCAGCCCCTTAAAACACTCCCATTCTTCAAGTTTCAAGCAGTGCAATCTGAAAAAATAAAGCAAACATTCTGCATAGTTTAGAGCAGCTCAGTCTGAAAAACATCTTTATTGTAGGCTCAAAATGTATTTCCACTCACACATTAGATTGCGATGGGCATGTTCAGGCTAGGATCCAAACCCACAAGTGCGATCCAGCCAGGACACCCTTAACCTGCGTGGGCAAATTACCTACAGCTGTGGTATTCCCTGCAGCCCCATGTATACAAGGGTGGTGGGTGGGAATGCCCTGAGTGCAGATGACCACTTCCTGGCAGGCTTGCATGCATGGGTTTGGATCCTAGTCTGAACATGCCCAAGCTCATCACCGATTACAGATTAGTAATGCTGGGCCTTTCACCTCACCTGTTTCTCCATAGCCTGAGTTAGCTCTTGTATCCTCTGGGGGTCACCAACTTTTGGCGTTTCTTTGGTGGGCTCTGCAGTGGGTGCTTTTACCTGTGGAATAATAGTCAGATTTATTGCCAAAAGCAATGGTATAATGAGGAAAAAAAAAATACCAGATTTTTTTCTTTTTTTTTAACTAGCAATAATATGATCTGGTACACGCTTTAGATTTATTTTTACCATATGCTGCCCTTAGCACTCATGTCTTCTTAGAGACACAATCACACAGAAAAGTGCTCCACAAACTGGTGCTAGTGACATTTTTTTTCTATCCATTCCCACACAAAATGCTTCAGTAAACACTTTGCCCCATCAAAGTTCACACTCGGCTATGGCAACTTCAGTCTGCTTAAAGTATATGTATAGTCAAAAAAAATTTTTTGTATCCAATGGAACAATTAAGAGTTAAAACCCCTGCTATCTGTGTAACATGGAGGACATTTCCCTTCATGTCCTGTCCCAGAGATACAAACAGAAAGTTAGATGAAATCTCTCTAAAATTAGGTGAATTTCCTTCTTGTTGTTGAGTCTCCTCCTTACCTCTTTTTATGGGGACAACTCTAAAATGTTAGGATTTGCCCTCACTTTCTTGAGTAAATAGGTCCCAGTACTAATAGAGGTGCAATGCTCCCCAATGGAAACAAAGGATTGAGTGACAGAGTCTAACCCTTCCCCTACTCTATCCAAAACAAAATTAGGTTTTGCCTAGAGATGGCCTTTAAAGTGTTACTAAACCCGCAACAGTAAAACCTGTTAATGCACTAAAGCAGGCTCGTTATACTCACTGTGGGACCTAAGGGGTTAATCCTTTGCCTTGTGTATAAAGGCTGTTTGATCCCATCTCTCTGATCCTCCCCTTCTTCCACTGTCTCCAATAAATAACCTGAAATTTACAGAGCCAGGGGACGGCTGCACATGCTCAGTTTGGTGTGTATTGCTAGGAGTTTTTTTTTCTTGGGAGGGTGCATGTGATCAGCACAGGGCCAATCAGCACTGTGCAGACAGGAGGATCAGGGGAGAATGAAAACTCCTCCTACAAGCTTTACTAGGAACTGATAGAAGTCACAAGACTGCTATATACTACTGATAAGAAAATGTATTTATCAGTTTATATATACTAAAATAATTGCATTTCGATGTTCTGTGTACTGTAGGAGAGCAGATATAGTGAATGCAGGTTTTGGGTTTAGTAACACTTTAAGTAAGCTGCTAAAGTTTGTATGTTATGCAGCTTTACTCATAATGCTTGGATGGTTTGGTACTCCGGTAGTGTGCTCATGTAATTATACACAATGTATTCGTTATTATAGACCATTTACTCAGTGCTTTACTTATGGACAATTCACATTAAATCTCTGGCCTCAAGATGCTTACACTCTAAGGTCCCCAACTCACATGCATATACTAGGGCCAATTTTAAACAGAAGCTAATGAACCTACCAGTACATCTTGGTTGCTCTCGTTTTTCATTGATTCACTATTGTGTCTAGGGTGCACAGACTTTGTAGAGATGATAAACCTACTCTATGTCCTTTCCAAAGCAAACAATCCTCCTTTATTTCTAAACTATTGTAATACTGACAAAAGATTAGGCATATTCAGGAAAACCATTCTACCAGTAACTGTACCCACCTTGGCTCGGAACTCCAGTGCAACAAATTTAAAGTGAAGCCTGGTTCACACACCTATGCAGGTTGCAGTTTGCGTTTTTCAATACAAGTTTTTGATCCACTGAAGTCTATGGAACCAAAAACACATCCTGCTGGTCCCTGGCCCTTTCCATAAAATGCACAGATGTGAACATTACCCATAGGAATCAGTGTTAAATGGACTGTAGTGTGTTTCTGCAAAACTGAAAAGGCACTAAAAAATGCATAGGTGTGAACGAGGCCCAATACTAAATGCTTACCATTTCTTTTTACATTAATGCATTCTAAACATTAAACATGAACCAGTGCCCACTTTTTTCCTTCTTTACTGCTGCCAGCTCCAGGTCCATACTGCCTTCTTAAAATTCCACCCAAGAGCTGGAGTAGAACTAAAGGCAAACTTTTTTCATTTTGGATAGAGTGATAGGCTCCTCTCACACTTGTTTGACTTGGGATCTGACTCGTGAGACCCCAAGTAGCAAAACATATGAAATTCAATGCATTTCTATGAGAGCCATTCCTACCAACACTACAGAGGTCGCTGCAACTTCAGAAAAGGTTTCTGCACTACTTTGCTCTGACTTTTGATGCGACTTTGTTCCAGAGAATGTGAAGTGTGAACAAAGTTACACTGTAAAGTCGCGATGCAAGTCTCACGACTTTCATCTCACAAGTGTGAAAGGAGCCGAAGGAGTGTCAGGTTTTTTTTTTTTGCCATCCATTTCCCATTGCGGACATTTCTCTTCTCTGGCAGATAGCCAAAACCGAAGTTAGAGGGAATTCCTGGTTGTCATTAGGGTCGCTGGTACTGTCATTTTTTTCCTTGATTACTTTCCTGGGGACAACCCAAAAATTGGGATTTTCTTTTATTTACACTTTTGATAACAGTAAACAGGACAGATAGAGAGGTTAAATCTCCATAATGGGGGCATAGACAGCAATAAAATCCTGACAGTTCTGCTGATCCCTCTCCACTCTGTCCAAAAATGGAAAAAAAAAAAAAAGTTTTTCTTTTAGTTATACTTGAATTAGGGACAGCACAAGCTCCAGCCAATTTTAGCCACAGGTAGCAGGACGGAAAGGGGTATAGGCGGTGTGTTCCTGTGGATGCAGGGACAGTCAAGCAGCATACACAGTAAGCTCATCTCAGTAGTAGAAACTGCATAAGAAGGAAAGTTTTAACATCACTCATTTAAAAGAAAACTCATGCTACCTTTATCAAATCAGTGCAAAATGTTGTAACGTCTAGCATCCAGATTTTTTTGCTTGACCATGAAGGCCAACAAAGCAGATTTTCGGCAGTCAGTAACAGCTCAAATGGATAAAGCAACATCATAAACAGGTTAAAGTTGTATGAATGTTTAACTGTAAGAAATGGATGAATGAAAAAGCTGCCATGCAATTTTTAGTAGAGCATACAGAAATACCTGTGGCTCTTTACTGTCAGCATCCAGCTGATGGAAGGAGAAAACGAAAAAGGAACATTAGTAATATAGAGGAGGTAGACATATCACCTGAAGTCAAAAAGGTGAAGATTTTCTATATTATAGGAACATTTAGAAATGTTAATTATTAGGGATGCACCGATACCATTTTTTTTTTTTTTTTTTTTTAACACCGAGTGCGAGTACCGATACTTTGTTTTAATTACTCGCCGATACCAATTACCGATACCCATCGCCTAGGAAGAGTAGGTAGAGGGGTGGTTTGGGAGGTCCGGGGGGGGGGGGGGGGGGATGTGCAGAGGAGCTGAGTGAGGCTGGGATAAGGGCAGGGTGGGAGGAGGGAGTAGGATGCAAGTGAGGGCAGGGTGGGGGGAGTAGGAGGGTAAGTGAGGGCAGGGTGGGGTGGGGGGGGGGGGATTGCAGACTGTCAGACTGCAGACATGGTGCATAGTAGGATGACATATGTACAGGAAATAGAGAGCCCTTAATAATCAATGAGGATCCCAGTACAGTTATCAGAGGATTATCAGTAGGTTGTGCAGATGAATCTTTAGGTCATATCCCTAATCAGGACCTTCACACAGATTGGGTGATGACTGATAACCCTTCATTAGACTATCAAGCACGTAGACATTATGTGGAGGTGTGACAGCACACAGCAAAGCCTTTAGGTTAACTGCAGACTCACCCCAGCAACCCAAACTTGTTCCCGTAACCTGCATTCCTCTGAAGGGATCTACCGACACAGAATAGTGGAATCTTGTTTATTCCTGGTTGCGTTGAGTGATCATATCCCTGCTGTCCTTCTAGCTTGCAGTGCTTTACAGTGCACATTGACAGATGTCAGCATGCACTGCAGTTCGAGCAACGTATAAATCATCAGAAAGGAGCCGGCACCGCACAGCATTCCACACGAAGACAGGGAGAGCTGTTACAGTTGGGTGAAGCTGAGCAGAAGCAGAGTCCATCACGTCCAGTCTTCATAGATGGGGGTGAGTGGAGTCCCTGAGAGATGGCTGAAGAGAGGAGGGAGGGGGAATCCGCTCTACCAGAATGCGTCTTGGAGGCTCGATAGGCAGATGAACACTTTAATTATCATCCATTCACCCTCTGCGGAGTCTGCCCCCCTTGCCCTCCTGTAGCAACATAAGTGGTCAGCGCCACCCAACAAGGAAAATGCCTTGTTTGCTTTTGTAGATACGACCCAGTCTGTCAGTACACCCAGCACTGCAGAGGACATGCAGCCCCGGTCAGTCGGGGCCTGGCGACAGCTGGAGGGAGGGGAGGAGGAGGCGGGGATGGGAATCCCATAGACAGCTATCAGTGCAATCCTAGAAATTATATCCAAGTACTATATATTTTTTATTTTATTTTTAAATTACCCTAATTGCTGTTGCGCAACCTAAAGGAGATTGCAACAGCATAAAAGGCATTCTGTCATAATAAATGTACTGCCACCAGTAGGTGATCTGAAACTTGGCGGTTAATTCCAACTGCTTTCTAAACACTGTGCTGCGCCTATACTTCTTAGGAGAGGACACGACAGATGTGGTCATCAGTCCAGGGAGTGTGCAATGTTCTAAGTACATATTACAGGAGTAAAGCAGACTTCCAGGCAAATGGCTAAATGTACACTGATCTCAGCAAGGACGCCAGGTCATGGGTAGAAATAAAAGATCTAAGTGCTCACCGCTTAAGTATAAGATTTAATTTTTGTGTTCAAACACAAACTACTCGCATAAAGATGATAAAAACACAGCACGTAAAGCCGACAATCGTGTTAGTTCCGTAGGGCAGCAGCAGTTGACTTCATGCGTAGCTCCTCCCCCATACACGTTGCAGTCAATCAGAACATCAACGTCACCAGACTCCTCCCCCCTTCCCTTCGTTGGCAGACGGACAAGTCTGGTGATGTCGATGCCCGTGATGTCACCGAATCTCTGACGGAACTCCCTGAAGACCAGAAAGCCGGCGGAAAGGCGAGTACCGATCAAAAGGATTTTGATCAAAAAAATGAACGATTAATGGAGGAATTAATCTTTAATTTCCACAGCATAAAAAAAAAAAAAAAAAAAAAAAACATTAAATGCATTTATGTCCACTGAATGATTTATCGGTCATTACATGATGGCCGCAATGTTTGTTCTCGCGCCCGGCAGAAATTGGGTTTGCCTGATTTTTCGTATAGTGTATGGCCAGCATAAGGATGAGCTCCGGCGTGTTCGCACAGGCCACGCGCAGAGCCCGCCAGGAAGTCGGCACTGCAAAGCATTGCATCAGCAATCAGCAGATCACTGGTGTCATGCAGAGCCAGTGTATCTGCTTGTCCGTACATCCCATACGGGCAAGAGGACACAATCTGACAGGAAGCATGAATGAACTACCACGGGGCTCCACAGCACCACAATAGTTCATTGTAAACTACAAGCCGATAGCTGCAAAGGCTGCTGGACCTTGTAGTTTTCCATGCCCAGAGCAGTGTCAATCAGCGATGCGGCTTGGTGGGCAGAGCCCTGCTTGGTCAGGTTTTTTTAAATTGTGACAGCTAGTAGGGAGGGAGAAGTGTGGGGGGCAAGTCTGTCCGAAACATGTTACACCCTGAATATGGGTGTAACTGGTTACGAAAGGTGAACATATCCCTTAACAATTGCAATATAGTATTAAATTTGCAAAGGTTACAATGCATTAAAAGCTTATATCCACCCCCTCCACACTTTTTTTTTTTTTTCCATCTGGCGATGCTGCCAATAACACACATCATGTCCTAGTGTGGCAAATCTAACACCACTGTATCTATAGAGAAGCAATGTTGTGAACCTAGGCTGCTCTCCACGACATACACATCCTCTTCATCTCTATTACATATGGGTGGGGGTTTGAAGTTTACAGAAAATTGCTTTCAAGGGATAGAATCTTAAGATTTCAATTCAGCCCAGCCCCCAGGAATTGAAAGCAGCACGGGATTTTCTGTACTTGCTAAAAAGGTTTTTACCTTGAAAAAAGAAAATTAATGCAGAAACCACGTTCAATGACCGACAATCTAAGACTCCTTCCACACTTGGGCCGCGTCAGCACTAAAGCAATGTCCCGCAAGCGCACCCCCCCTCCCCCGGTGTGAAAAGCCACATTTTAATGAATGGGAGATGGTTTTCAGGCGCTTAGCAGGGGCTATTTCCAGCGCTAAAGCACCTGAAAACCACCCCAGTGTGAAAGGAGTTTAAGTGTTTTACACTCTGCCAGCAGCTAACTAAAACCTAGTTTTCTTTCAGGTAATCCTTACATGACTATTGAAAATTAACAGTTTTTGAGATGAGTTCTGAGCTCAGGCAGGAGACAGGATAGCTTTCTAGCCTGCCCTAACAGAGAGAGAATATACAAGCGTATCAAAATTCAAGCATTTCCAAATAGGGAATGGAAAGTTACACTAACAATAATTTAAGAGTGGAGATTCAGACTTACAAATGACAACTGGCGAGTTCTCTTTAAGCCAGATACAAAATAAAAACTGCTTAAAATGACCAAATTAATTGTATTCACTGGTCCTGATATTCATGAAGCTACAAAGCTTACCTGGCCACCCCCAAAGCGTTTTCTCAAGGACTCAATCTGGTCATTCTCCAGCTTTTGGAACAGTGGACTCACCTGTAAGGGATTACAAAATTACTAATTAAACCAGCTGGTGGCCCACTAACGGCCTTCTGCAATGGTCAAAGACCCAACATGTAGACTTTGGAAAAAGTCAAAAGACATTACCTAGTATTATTTACAGTCAATATTCTTTTTTTTTTTTTTTTTGACAGATTCCTATATACGTTGTGGGTAACATATGGTGCTACATGTACATGGTGCGCACTCACATTTCCGATGTGGTGTCCACTTTGTAGGATGCATGGAAAATCATTGGTCAATACGTTGGCCTCCTCTGGCATAAGTAATTGCTCACGGATGACAGAGCTGATTGTTGGCATGTATGGCTGCAGCATAATTGAAAGCAAAGCAGCCATGTTTACAGCCAATCCTGTTACTGTTCCTGCACGTTTCCTATAACAGGAAATAGGATCAAAGTTAATTCAGGCACAGATTCCATGCATACTTTTGGGCATTTAACACATACACTTGTGTAAACAGATTCTGCACATATTCACTGGTAACAAAAAAGAAAAAAAAAAAAAGCTGGTCATTTGGATCCCTTTCAGATGGGAGTTCTGATAAGTTTTTCAGGGGAACCTGGTGGAAGGTACATGCATCCCTATGGACAGGTGAGCGTAAATGGACTTATGTTCATTTACACCCACCTACCTTGGAGTCCGATCAGGCCTGCGTTAAAAAAAAAAAAAAAATGGTAGAGGACTAAATCCTTTTCCATTTCTCCAGAGCGCATCAGAGGTAGCCGGGTGTAAACAGACAGCAGATTCCATTTACTCCTGGCAGTCCATAGAGCAGAGTGGACCTCTATTCGTGTCTGCTCTGCAGAAACTGACTGAACATGGATGTGCCATCTGCTCCCTCGGTTTCAATCAGCAGGAGATTAGTGCACAGATCCCCTGCTGATTGGAACAGAATCCACCCCGTGTGAAAGCAGCCCAACCCCGATAATGAAAAGAGGGGAGAGAAGCAGCAAGAGCCTTAGGCTGATGAAGGAAGAGATTGGTTCTTCTGAAAACACGTCCCGTGGTGACTTTGCATCATTCACCCTTGTTGTTTGCTGCAAGTAGTCACGTCCTCCCCACATGGTAGCTGTTCCCAGTTTACCTGGAAAACACATCGGCTGGGGCCACGGCTTCTGCCGCCACAGCTCCACTCCCAGCATCGCTCCCTGCGCTTATGCAAAAGCTTTGGCTTCGCCTATGTGCTTGTCAAATTCACTTGTCAGCAGCTCAAGCCATCCATCTGCCTGGGACGAAGGACCGCACACCATTTTGACATGCCTATACATTCTTTCACCATGTGAGTGCATTACATTTCCACTTAATAAACCAGCATACTACACTATATTGGGCTCTTGGCACTTCTCGTCCCTCTTTATTTTGCAGACACCGGCCCACTCCAAGCCAGAATTGAGTAGGCAGCCGGAACCCATATAGTATCGGTTAACAAGTGTGGTTTTAAAGGGATTGAACTCTGGCACGCTGATTATAGTTACTTATCAGGTCAATTTTGTTTTGAGTTTTTTTTTTTTTTGTTCTATCTCCCAAATTTTGTTTCTTTTAAATGTTTTCTGTAACATTTGTTACAATTGTTTACATTATTGCATTGTAAATCGATTGCCTCTGTGGAAGTGATCAGATTATAACTTTCAAACCAATTCCCCTGTGACTTCAGTTGCAAGCTAGCTGCATACTACCTTGTTTGGATGGGGATTGAACACCTAGGGTGGAATCTTCTGTTTGTTTTATGCCCAACTCTCATAAAAGGTTACCACATTTTAGAAGGCGATTGCTATCGTCGTCATTCAGAACCGAGGCAATCAGAACCGGCTGGCATATGGCAGAGCCAATCTGCATCATTCTACACAAAAAGGTTTTTGGTGGTCACACAGAATATTTTGACGATCTTGATGAATGCATTCTCATTTTTTCATCAACTGTGAATATTAGAGAGCGCTAATAAAACTGCTCTTTTATCCTAAATTACACAAATAAAGCAACACTTACTGTTCTTGCTGTGTCCCTTTGATACATTTCCATGGCTCATTGACTTGTATATACTGATTTCCATGACGAGAAATGTTCAAAATACACCTCAGGGCATCACGGATCCTGCAGAAGTTAGCAAAAAATTTCCATGTACTTTAACTGCCATTTTTTTTATGTCACTGCAAAGCTAATAACTGGTCCTCTACCTTTTTTTTTGGGGTTGGGAGAAGGGTCCAGGAGGGGTCTGCCGAGTGAGTATCATGAGAGGGTTGTCAGTCAACCCTCCTGAAAGTACGACCTTCATCAGAATATCTGAAGGCGTTCCATGCCTGCCACGTTTTAGAGTATGTTTCCTGCCAGTGTTGGCTGGTAAGGATCAAGTCTTCCAGTCGGCTAATGTCATCTACTTTATGAAGCCATTGGGCGATAGTCGGTGGGTTCGGGGATTTCCAGTTAAGTGGTATGCACGCTTTAGCTGCATCCAAAAGGTGTCGTATCACGGATTTTCCATATTTCCGGGGTGGCATATCAGTCACGTGTAAGAGAAAATAGGTCGGCGAGAGCGGTACTACCCGGTCAGTGAATGTCTGAGTGATACGCCGAACTTTGCTCCAAAAATTATGCAAACGGGGGCAGGACTAAAATATATGAAGGAGAGTACCTTCGTCTGAGTGGCACCGCCAGCAACGGTCCGAGGTCGACGGGAAGATCTTATGTAAAAGAGCAGGGGTTTTGTAGTTCGTTTCCTGTAGCCTGGTGCATAAGGAGGATTTGTGGGTGAAGCGGAGTATTTGTTGTTTCTGGTTGTCCGTGAAATTACTAGCCAGGTCTCTTTCCCACTTCTTCCCACAAGATATGAGGGTTGAAAGTCTTTCGGGGGTTCTATCAGCATTGCGTATGTCAGGGATAATGCATGAGTAAGGGTCTCAACTGCCATTTTTTTGCCTAATATAAAATGTAGGGTCTACAGTCTGGTCAGCAGAGAAAGGACTCTTACCGAACTTTTTCCAGCAGCTGGTTGTACTGTTGTAGCTCTGCTGTGACATGAGCCAAGAGCCTCTTGTCCTCTGGAAGCAACTCAATCTGTGGAACTTGGCCATTGAAGAACTTCTGCACAAACATGCCTGCCCTGAAAGAAAAGGACATTCATAAATGTTAATATAAACACAAGAGTCCAAATCACTTCTCTTACAGGTAATATGGATGCAGTTCATAACAGCTGACTGCTGCTGTAATTTGCACATTGGAAAATAGAACTTTAGGAGTAGTGCCTCAACATATTTGCGATACACGTGATGGAAGGATGTACTTCTGGCTCCTCTGTGTGACCAGGACTTCTCAATACAAAGCTCTAAAGTTCTTTTCTTTATCATATATCACGGGACACAGAGCAGCATAGTAATTACTATGTGGGTTATAGCCACCTTCAGGTGATGGACACTGGCACACCCTGAACAGGAAGTTGCCTCTCTATATAACCCCTCCTCCTACCAGGAGTATATCAGTTTTTGTAGCAAAGCAATATACGTATACATACACCCCAGAAAAGGAGGGGTGGGACCTCTGTGTCCCATGATGTACTGTAAGGTGTTGGTCACGAGTGAAGATGTGCTCAGAAGAGCTCCAAGCTGGAGAGATCCCATGCTGGATTTAAACAGCCTCCATAGACCGGATCCATCCAAAGTGCCACTGCGGCCAAGGTGGATGGTACCCGGGCCTCGTATACGAAGCACAAGGTTTTACCTGCAACGCCTCTTTGCAGGGCTGGACCCCACGACCCAGGACTTTTTTGGTCATGCTACATTACCTAAAGTTTTCCTGAGGGGTGTTATACAGGTCCAAGGCAGCGGACCCCCTATAATAGGGAACCGGTCCATAAAGGTTTGGTAACGCAGCCTGCCATGATGGGTGAAGTTTGGATCTGTCTGTTACAGCAGTATCCTGCAGCGAGGAAAAGGTAAGGGAAGAAGCCTAAGAACTGTAAAAAGTCCACTTATGCTTTCTTCCTACATAAAGTAAAAAATTGTGTCATGCCATAAAATCTCTACTAGAGGGAGTAAATGCATACCTTAGTATGTCACTTCTCAGTCAGAAGTCCCAGCTAAACTGCACATGTGTGGTCTCAAAAGTCAGGGGGGATCCTCATCCTGAGCTAAAGCTTGTATCCCCCCCTTCCCCCTCTGGGGGGTGTGGCGGCGGCAGCGGCTTTCTTATTTAGAAATTGTTCTATTCTCCACAAGTTTTTCAAACTTCGACGCCCAGCCCTCCCCCACCTTTTGCTCAAGGAGCATGTCAGCCATCTGCGAATTAGGGCTAATGAAAGACAGAGGGGGGGGGATGTTGATTGATGGAGGGGGCGTGGCTTGCAGGCGCGGCACTGTGTGCAGGACATAAGTACACGAGGGGCACACGGCGCAGTTGCTGGGAACAGAAAGACGCTCACAGCTGCAAGCGGACACACAGGACACAAGAGCTCTGGGGGCACGTAAGGGATGCATGGCATTTCCACTACAGGAAACAACTAAAAGCTGAGCTTTATTAGCATTTTCTTTTGCTAAGTATTTTGTTCAAATGTGCAAGTCACTACATTGTCTTGTTTACTTAGTGCCCCTGTTTTTGTGCTCAGCAAAAAATCCAACCCACAGGCACTGGGAACTCCAGGCGTCCCTCCACACTGTCATCCTCACCTGAGATACCAGATATGGCAAAAAAGCCAGGGTGAGTCATTGGGACGAATTGGTGATGCAACTGCGTCTCACATTTAAGCCCCTGAATACATGACTGAAAACACATCTTCCTCCGCCCTGCAGGGCCTAGAAGGAAAATTAGCGACTTTAATCGCATCTGCTATCCAAAGGATAGGAAGAGTGTTAGATTCCCGCCTCTCCCACCTTGGACCCCTTATCAAGGGAACAGTGGGTAGAAGATGAGGTGTTACCCTCAGGAGATCAGGAAGAAAGGCAAACCGATGAATCTTCGGTGGAGGAAACAACGGTGGATGAACCTTTTTCAGCCTCTTAATTACAATCTTAAGGTACAATCTCTTACAGAGACTTCTTTCAAGCTACCTCTAGCAGAGACAGCTGATAGTTCTGTTTCTTCTTTATGTTCCTTAAAACCTTCTCAGCCTTTTCATGCATTTCCTGTATATGCACAGATCTGCATAGAAGAGCAAGGTTTGAGGTTTTATTCAACAGACCCATCCTAGATCTAAAGAATCAAAATCAGTTCTCGAATATCCACTCCTTTCGTTGAATTTGATCGGGTCATAAGTTTCTATCCTACAAGAACTTCTGGTGTCTAATCGACATCAGGGATGCACACTTGCATGTCCCTAGATTTCCCGCTCACCAAAGGTTTCTGCGTTTCGAAGTAGAACAGTACCAACATTTCAGTTGGTAGCCTTGCCCTTCGGGCCAGCTAGAGCACCCCAAGCATTCACAAAGTGCTAGCCCCACCTCTAGCCAGGTTAAGGGCACAGGGCATAAACAGTCTTGAAAAACTTAGACAATCTTTTGCCAATAGACCAATCAGCGGCTGTACGCATTACAACCAGTTACCTGGGAATTCTGGGTTGGGTTCTCAACCTAGAGAAGTCTTCCTTAAAATCACTAAAAAAAGCTGGATTATTTGAGTCTGATCAGTGATACAGCCCAGAAAAAGATGTTCTTGCCTCAGGCAAAAATCAACTCCATAAAAGAGTTGGTGCGGATGGTCAGATCGAAAGGAAATCTCTCCATTCGTCTTTGCATGAGGTCGTTAGGAAAAATGGTGGCTTCATTCGAAGCAGTTCCCCATGCCCAGTTCCATTCCAGATTGTTGCAAATTAGTATTCCATCTGCTTGGAACAAAACGATTCAAGCTTTAGACTTGCCAATGCGGCTGTCCCCAAGGGTCTCCCAAAGCCTCAATTGGTGGTTACTAACCCAGAATCTGCTGAAAGGAAAATCCTTCAGACCAGTTATCTGGAAAGTGGTAACCTTTCAGGCTGGGGAGCAGTACTAGAGAAGACAACTGTCCAGAGACCGTGATCAAGATCTGAAAGAGCCTTGCCCATCAATATCCTAGAGATTCGGGCAGTGCGCCTGGCTCTGAAGGCCTGGACTTCCAGGTTACAGGATTTTCCTGTCAGGATCCAATCAGACGACACAGCGGTGGCCTATATCAATCACCAAGGGGGCACCAAGAGTCTTGCAGCGCAGACAGAGGTGAACCATATTCTAACATGGGCATAAAGGAATATTCCATGCCGATCAGCAGTCTTCATTCCCGTAATACAGAATTGGCAGGCAGACTATTTGAGTCACTAGAAGTTATTCCCAGGGGAATGGTCTCTTCACCCCAACATTTTTCGGGCTGTTTGTCAAAGATGGGGGACTCCGGAGGTAGATCTTCTAGCATCAAGAGTTAACTTTGGGTCCAGGACAAGGGATCCATTCGCATGCAGAACAGATGCGTTGGTGATCTTGTGGGATCAGTTTTCACTGATCTATGCATCTCCCCCTATTCAATTGCTGCCACAACTTCTTTGCAGGATCAAGCTGGAAAGAAAGCCGGTAATTCAGGTAGCACCAGCATGGCCCAGAAGGTCATGAGATGCAGAAATCGTAAAAGATGGCAGTGGAGGATCCATGGTCCCTTCCACTATGGCCGGACCAACTCTCACAGGGGCCGATATTCCATCCTACCTTACAAACACTACATTTAACAGCTTGGCTATTGAAACCCACATTCTGAAGAAACGTGGGCTTTCCCGGGTCAGTTATCTCTATTTTAATTAATGCAAGGAACCCGGCTTCCAGAACTATATATTATAGAGTCTGGAGGGCTTATGTTTCCTGGTGTGAATCCAAGGGTTGGCACCCTCTGAGATATACGATAAGCAGAATTCTTGCCTTTCTATAATTAGGGGTAGAGATGAAGTTGGCCTTGAGTACTATTAAAGGTCAAGTCTCAGCTTTATCAGTCTTATTTCAAAGACTGCTTGCTACACATTCTTAAGTCTGGGGTTTTATGCAAGGGATGATGTGGATTAATCCGCCAGTTTGATCACCTTTGAACTTGAACTTAGTTTTGTCAGTGTTACAAAAACAGCCATTTTGAACAGATTCAGCATATTCCCTTAATCCTTCTGACAAGGAAGCTGGTGTTCTTGATTGCTATATCCTCAGCAAGGAGGGTTTCGGAATTGGCTGCTCTTTTTTGTAAAGAGCCATACTTGATTATTCATGATGACAGAGTGGTGTTACGCCCTCATTCCGATTTTTTGCCAAAAGTGGTCTCAGGTTTCCACCTGAACCAAGATATTATCCTGCCATAATTTTTTCCAAAATCATGTTCCAGGGAAGAGAAATCACTACATTGTCTTGATGTGGTGAGAGCGGTCAAGGTCTATTTAAAGACAACTGAGATCCGGAAGACTGATGTCTTATTTGTACTGCCAGAGGGTCCCAAGAAAGTACAGGCAGCGTTGAGATCCACCGTTGCCAAGTGGATTCGGCAAGTTATAATTCAGACTTCTGATTTAAAGGGAAAGATTCCACCTTTTCAGGTCAAAGCACACTCTACGCAACTTGGTCTGCAGTCCATACATTCACCAGATTTTATCAAGTGGATGTAAAAAAGGGCACGAGGATATCGCCTTTGGGCGCAGTGTGCTGCAGGCAGCAGTATAGTTCCTCAAGTCTGTTGGCGCCCTAAGGGTTGTGTCTCCCTCCCCTCAAATAGCATTGCTATGGGATGTCCAACATAGTAATTACTATGGTGCTCTGTGTCCCATGTTGTACGATAAAGAAAACCGGATTTTTATTACAGCTTACCTGTAAAATCCTTTTCTTGGAGTACATCATGGGACACAAAGGCCCAATCCCTCTTTCCTGGGGTATAGGTATACGTATATTGCTTTGCTACAAAAACTGAGATACTCCTGGTAGGAGGAGAGGTTATATAGGGAGGCAACTTCCTGTTTAGGGTGTGCCAGTGTCCATCACCTGAAGGTGGCTATAACCCACATAGTAATTACTATGCTGCTCTGTGTCCCATGATGCACTCCAAGAAAAGGATTATTATTTCAAGCACTGATATATCCATCTCTCCCATGCCTGTGTATAAATCAGACTTATCCAGAGATGTCCTCTGACATGCTTTAGAATATAAACAGCTTCAAAAGGATACACCCCCCCCCCCCCTTATTTAGAAAAACAAAAAAAAATTATTTGTTCCTACCGATTTGTGGCTGGATATATTTTCCCTGTTCCCTCCCCCCTCTCCCCATCTACCCTGTACTAAAACAAATTGGTATACTTACCTATTTTGTATTGGCTCCAGTCTGGTCACATGATCCTGCAGCACTGGCTTCCCTACTGTATACAATGAGCAGCCGATGCAGGGGAGAAGAGGGAGTGCCGACAATGGCTGAGCCTTAGGAGCCTATGGGTGATGTTACAGCTCCCAGAATTCACAGCCGATATAGACACAGGGAAGCCGGAGCTGCGGAATCATGCGACCGGACTAAAAATAGGCAAGTACACAGATTTTTTTTTTTTTAAATACAGGTTAGATGAAGGGGAGGGAAAGCATTTTTAAGAATAGTTAGTGTTAGGCTTCCACTTCAAGTATTATGTAATTTTTATCTTGTAAAAATTTCAAAATGTTCAATCAAATCCATTCCTATTAATGCCAAAATTCCTCCCCTGTAATCAGTATACATGCATTTTGGAATTTAGTTATTACATATTTGGTCAGTAGTTATCAGCAAAGATAAAAAAGGAAAAAAATGTTTTAGTGCTAAATATTAAAGTGGTTGTAAACCCTTACAAACCACTTTGACCTACAGGTAAGCCTAGATTAAGGCTTACCTGTAGGTCCAAGAAATATCTCCTAAACCTATATGGTTTAGGAGATATTTGCCCGAAAACAGGCACCGCTGTCTACGGCGCATGCGCCGTAGACAGCGGCGCGCAGGCGCACTGAGCGCGGCATTCTCAACGACGGAGCTGCCACGTGTGTCGGCTCCCGTGCGCATGCGCGGGACTGACGTCATCGCGGCTTCGCCGAATGACAGCGGCGGAGCTGCGAGACCCCACCAAGAAGATGGATGCGGTGGACTACAGGGGACAGCGGTGACTTTGCTGGCTCCTGTGTCAGGTAAGTGACACATAATGGACTACTATGCGATGCATAGTAGTCCATTATGCTTTGCCTTTGCAGGGAATGAAAGAGGAAGTAAACTCATCAGGGTTTACTTCCTCTTTAAAGAAACTCAGTTGGCCATGATGTCAACTATAGTAAACCTGGAACTCAGCAGGTCATTGTCCTGAGTGAGGTTTTCTTCTACTGTATCTCTGGCCTTCTGCACCAGGGTCTGCTCATAATAAACTGAGTTTAACCCCTTTAAGCGGGCAGACATTGCAGCATGACAGCTGAAAGATGAAAATGTGCATTATGTGAGCTTTAGAAACATGATCAAAACAGGCGTGCTCCTAAGCCATGGTTCTGTGTGTACATTCACGCACTGAGCAGCGGTTTGGCCCCACCCCCTTCGTCTCCCCATTGGCTTACTGGCTATGTATGACAGCAACAGGAGCCAATAGCTCCCACTGCTGCCAAAAGCCAATCAGGAGTGCGAGTCCCCGGAGTGGCAAGGCTCTCGTGGACATCACTGGATCAAAAGAGGGCAGCTCAGGTAAGCATTAGGGGGCTTCTGCACACAGAAGGTTTTTTACCTTCATGCATAGACAGCATGGAGGTAAAAACACTGCCGTTACAACCACTTTAAGTTTTGAAAATGAAAGCTAGAAGACAATTGGTTGCCATGTACAGCTGCTTTAGATTTTGTCTGCTCCAGACTTAGTAAATTACACTCTGTGTGCTGTGGAGAAGAGAGATCGTCCATCAGTATAACCAAACTGGGTTTAGTTTATTTATGCTGATCAGAATTCTTGCATTCCATTTCAATAAGACGCACCACATTCCACTGGTTAATGTCACTAAGCTTAATGTCGCATACTGAAATGCTGACTTATCTTTACACACATCAGGTATTTAACCACCAAGAGAATATCTTAGCAGCTAGTACAGCATGACTTCCTTTTGGTGTGCTTCATAAATTTTATATTGCCTTTTACATCATATACATCAGCATATGCACATCCACTTCAATGAATCAAAAAGGAAACCATCTTGACAAATTGCATTTATACAAGGTTACCTATCCAACACATAAAATGATATGCTAATGTTTCCTTGGTATTTATCTGGTTGTGTACCTGTTAACAAAATTGCCCAGGTTGTTCAGTAACTCCGAGTTATTCTTCAGCATCAGATCACCCCAGCTGAACGCACTGTCTTGTCCCTCAGGCCTCACATACAACAGATAGAATCTCCAAATGTCAGCTGGGATACCAGTGTCCTGAGCCATGTCACCAAACACACCCACTCCTCGACTCTTGGAAAATTTACCATCCTCATAGTTTAGATATTCTGAAATGAAAAGTGAGAAGAACATGATGTACCTTCTGAAACTCAAATATATGAAAAATAGGATTTTTATAACAGCTTACCTGTAAAATACTTTTCTTTTGAGGTACATCACGGGACACAGAGACTCAGTAATTACTGATGGATTATAGGGTATCACTAGGTGATTGGACACTGGCACACCTTAGACATGAAGTTCAATCCCCCATATAACTGCTCCCCCTACTGGAGGTACCTCAGCTTTGTAGCAAAGCAATACAAGTGTATTAGAAGAGGGGAGGGACCTCTGTGTCCCGTGATATACCTCAAAAGAAAAGTATTTTACAGGTAAGCTGTTATAAAAATCCTATTTTCTTTCTCGTACCTAACGGGACACAGACTCCGTAATTACTGATGGGATGTCCCAGAGCAATGCTATCCGAGGGGAGGGGAACCACAAAACAGAGTGTAATCAGACCTGAGGACCCTGTACCTCTGCCTGCAGCACACTGCGCCCAAAAGCGATAACCTCATGCCTTCTCACATCCACCTGATAAAATTTGGTGAATGTATGAACTGATGACCAGGTTGCGGCCTTGCAGATTTGAGCCTGGTGATGCACTGCCCACGAAGCATTAATAGCTCTAGTGGAGTGCGCCTTGATTAGAAAAGGTGGAAACCATAAGTTTGAACAGTTACTTGTCAAATCCATTTAGTAATGGTAGATTTCGACGCTGCCTATCCTCTTATGATCCTCTGGCAATACGAACAAAACATCCGTTTTGCGAACATGAGCAGTCGCTTCCAGATAGGCTTTGACTGCTCTCACTACATCCAAAGAATGTAGTGACTTCTCTTCCATAGAGCAGTGATTTGGAAAAAAGGAAGGCAGAACAATATCTTGGTTTAGATGAAAACCTGACACCCCCTTCGGTAGAAAACTAGGATGAGGGCGTAACACCACTCTATCCTTGACCAACACCTAAGACACTGGCGAAAAAACTGAGGTACCTCCAGTAGGGGGGAGGGGTTATATGGGGGATTGAACTTCCTGTCTAGGGTGTGCCAGTGTCCAATCACCTAGTGATACCCTATAACCCATCAGTAATTACTGAGTCTGTGTCTCGTGATGTACGAGAAAGAAAAATGTATACAACCCTTGGTGTGCAATTAACACAAACCAACATTTTATTTAAAAAAACTGAAAGCTGTAAGTTTCAGCTCACAAACCTAAACCTGCAACTGAAATTCTTAAATAAAACCATGCTATCATTAAAAGAATTTGTCTGAATGCAAAACACCTATCACAGACCTCTAAGTAGTAGCAAAGCTGCGAAATTGTGCAAGGAAACGACAGCTCCTATTTACAGATTCTGAGAATTCTATTTTTGTACCCAACACTTTACATTTGTAACACTGTACAATGAAAAGACAGTGATACAACATGCTGCCATTTAATTAAAAGAATAAGGAATCAGAAGCTAACCTACAGTGTATTATAGTTAAATCAATAGAAGGAATGCTTTTCTTATTTACATTTAGGTTTCATCCACACCAGCAGCACAGGGCTGCATTGTCCAACACCTGGGATGAATACAGTGGAGGAGGATTAGAACCCCTGTCAGTTTTTAGTGCTAATAAAAATGTAAAATGGTTTCAACTGTAGAAATATGCCAACTCACAAGTCAATGCGCTCTCTGCAGTATATGTATTAATACAAAAGAAAAAAGGTGATACCAAAAAGGGAAGCTGCTTTCACAGGACACACATAGTGTATCAAAAACAGTAAGTAAATACAAAATCTTTATGAATGTCAAATATTGAATAAAAATATGTAAAAATGTGTGTAAAGTATGGCGCCAACCAGAATAGTTTAAATGTGTGCAGCTGCCCTGTAAGTGGGACCCACCTCAAAATAAAAAAGCGAATAAGAAATTTAGGCGCTAGCGCACAGCCTCAGCTCAGAAACAAAAACAGGTGATACTCTTAAAATATCCAAGGTGTATACAATATGTATGGGTTGGCAAGTGTGCATTTTGTACACATTGTGGTGGAGCACTAATTGAAGGAGTTCTAAGCACTTTTTAATCAGAAGACACGATGGTTGGAGATTCTTAAAAAAAGAAAGACTATTCACATTTTCCCATGGAATCTTAATATTGATTATCTGCACATCAATTGATCTTTTTGGATTGATATATAGTACATATTATATTTATGTGGTTTATGTTGGATTTGTTTTAAGAAGCTGAGACTGTGTGCCAGCGCTTGACTTTCTTATTCACTTTTTTATTGAATGACAATTGTTTAAAAAAATACATATACATACATTATATATATATATATATATATATATATATATATATATATATATATATCACACGCATACAGTATATCGTAAAAGTGAGTATACTCCTACTCACATTTTTTTGTAAATATTTTATTATATCTTTTCATATGACAACATTGAAGAAATTACAATTTGCTACAAAGTAAAGTAGTGAGTGTACAGCTTGTATAACAGTGTAAATTTGTCCCCTCAAAATAACTCAACACACAGCCATTAATGTCTAAACCACTGGCAACAAAATTGAGTACACCCCTAAATGAAAATGTCCAAATTGGGTCCAATTAGCCATTTCCCTCCCCGGTGCCATGTGACTCAGTGTTTCAAGGTCTTGGTGTGAATGGGAAGCAGGTATGTTAAATTTGGTGTCATCGCTCTCACTCTCTCATACTTGGTCACTGGAAGTTCAACATGGCACCTCATGCCAAAGAACTCTGAGGATCTGAAAAAAAAAAAATTGTTGCTCTACATAAAGATGACCTAGGCTATAAGAAGATTGCCAAGACCCTGAAACTGAGCTGCAGCACGGTGACCAAGACAATACAGCGGTTTAACAGGACAGGTTTCACTCACAACAGGCCTCATCATGGTCGACCAAAAGTTGCGTGCACATGCTCAGCATCATAGCCAAAGGTTGTCTTTGGGAAATAGACGTATGAGTGGGTTAAAGGAGCAGGGGGGGGGGGGTGTCAGCCTGTCAGTGCTTAGACCATACTCCATACACTGCATCAAATTGGTCCGTTGGCTGTCTTCCCAGAATGAAGCCTCTTCTAAAGATGATGCAAAAGAAAGCATGCAAACAGTTTGCTGAAGACAAGCAAACTAAGAACATGGATTATTGTAACCATGTCCTGTGATCTGATGAGGCCAAGATAAACTTATTTGGTTCAGATGGGGTGTCAAGCATGTGTGGCAGCAATCAGGCGAGGAGTACAAAGACAAGTGTGTTTTGCCTATAGTCAAGCATGGTGGTGTCATGTCTGGGGCTCCATGAGTGCTTCCGGCATTAGGGAGCTACAGTTCATTGAGGGAACCATGAGTGCCAACATGTACTGTGACATACTGAAGCAGAGCATGATCCCCTCCCTTCGGAGACTGGGCCGCAGGGCAGTATTGCAACATGACGACCCCAAACACACCTCCAAGACGACTACTGCCTTGCTAAAGAAGCTGAGGGTAAAGGTGATGAACTGGCCAAGCATGTCTCCAGACCTAAACCCCATTAAGCATCTGTGGGGCATAATCAAAACGGAAGGTGGAGGAGCACAAGGTCTCTAACATCCACCAGCTGTGCGATGTCATCATGGAGGAGTGGAAGAAGTGGCAACTTGTGAAGCTCTGGTGAACTCCATGCCCAAGAGGGTAAAGGCAGTGCTGGAAAAGAACTGTGGCCACACAAAATATTGACACTTTGGGTCCAATTTGGACATTTTCACTTTAATGGCTGTGTGTTGAGTTATTTTGAGGGGGGGCAGCAAATGTACACTGTTATACAAGCTGTACACTCACTACTTTACATTGTAGCAAAGAGTAATTTCTTCAGTGTTGTCACATGAAAAGATATAATAAAATATTTACAAAAATGTGAGGAGTGTACTCACTTTTGTGAGAAACTATATATATATATATATATATATATATATATATATATATATATATATATATATATATATATATACATATATACATATACACACACACATATACACACACATACATATATATACACACACAAAAATTTATTGGTGGAAAAAAGTCATTGGAGAGATTTGCCTTCATTTCTGAAAGGGGGCACAGACTGCAATTCCTGACAGGGGTGCTAATCCATCTCCACTTTATCCAAAACTAAACAAAAAAGTTTTGCCTTTAGTTATACTTTAAGTTAATCAGCTCCCAATGATTCTGTGTTTTTCCATACTTAGGTTTCTATGCATTATTGTGGAGAAACTGATCCAAAAAGATAGAGTCTCCTCCAAATTGGCTATTATATATTTTTACATTCCTTAAATACCTCATGCCTGGAGCACTACTTAATTGACTCCGGCTTTTATTTCCTTAGTGAATTGACTTTAACCACTCACCTACTGGACACTCTCACCTGCTTCCTGCACAGGCCAATTTTCAGCTTTCAGAGCTGTCACACTCTGAATGACAATTGCACGGCCATGCAATACTGTACCCAAACTACATTTTAGCATTTTTTCCCACACTAATAGAGCTTTCTTTTAACGCTATTTGATCACCACTGGGTTTTTATTTTTTGCTAAACAAAAAGAGTATAAATGTTGGAAAAAAAAAAAAAAAAGTTTATAACATTTCGCAAACAGGCAATTTTCTCTTTCACTGATGGGCAACGATAAGGAACACTGATAAGCACCGATAGGTAGCACTGATAATCAGGACACCGATAATATCAGTGTCGATGTTCCTTTAACAGAAACTGGTTATCAGATATCTTCTCTCCTCACGCCGACAGCGTGAGGAGATCAAACCCGATAACCGGCTTCTGTTGACATCCGTGTTCAGCTGTCACATGGTAAAGGACTGCTGTAAATGGCCCTTTACCTCGATCTGTGATCAGCCGAGTCTTTCGGACTTGGCGATCACAGAGCAAGGCACACGGGCAGCACATTCACTAGAGGATGTCAATAGACGCTCTCCCAGCAGAGTAAGTCTGCGCTGTAGCCGTCATTTGGGTATAGCATGGGCGGCAACAAGTTAACACCGTTTTACGAGCGATTTACCTCATGTTTTTGGTTTGTGAGGTAAACTCATGAGGGGATAGTGAATTGACATTTCAGCATCTGAAGAGATAATTGGAGAAAATGTGTCACCGGATTCAATTACCTCATGAGATATTCTTTAGTGAACGGAACCCACAGTCCCAACCCAAGAACAAAGTAATTTACCTTATGGTCTATGGCTTTACTTCACACCAAAAGAGTAACATCAAAAAAGTATAATTTTTGTGCAGCATGTTCCAGCACATAACACTAAAGTACAGGAAATAAAACACTGGAATAAATTTTAAAAATGCATTGCAAGCATGCTAAACCCCTCAAGATAACACACGCACTGCAATGTGAATGGGCCCTACATTAATGAAAGATGGCAGCATCTTATAGTCCAAAAAAAGCCAACAAAAAAGGTTACAGGTTTGGCTGTATAGTGCAATACCGAATACCAAAAATTAAGTAGCAGTATAGGGCCTGTATAAACATGTAATGGTACACACATTTAAAAACAGTGCTCTGCTTAGTTACTAGGAGCACGTCATCAGTGCAATTACCGGTAGGTTTACCTGTGGCTATAAGATGGTTGACCACTGTGTAGTTGTCTTCGACTCCCAGGAGACACGATGGAAAAATGACACTGTGGAAAGGGACATTATCTTTTGCCATGAAGTTGTAGAGTTGGACCTGAACACATCAGAATTATATTTAGTTAAAACTCTTAAAGGTAATCTTGTTAAACGATGACGGTTGAACACAAAATGTTTACAATGTGAATTACAATGCACAGATGCACCACAAACTTCCTGAAACAAATTCTGTTCTGTTTAGCTTAAACCTTCCACCATACCCCTTTGGCCCCCTAAAATACACTCTCACATACACATCTCACATAATGGTATATGGTACTGTCCCAGATTTCCCACTATATACCCAAATACTTATCACATTGTTGTTTCAGCGTGCAAAAAGTGGAAATAGTTTTTTATATGTAATAAATCCGTCCTATATCACAACATTTCTGTGAAAATTTTTTTTTAGATAATCTCTGAACAAATTTCCTCCACAGTCCCCTTCTTAGTTCAACATGCACTTTTAAATCTCAAACCTCCAGGGCTTTCCAAAATTTGATTTAGATCATGGTATATTCTAACAGCAGCCAAGCAGACACGGTCAAAGCCTGGAAATCACCTACTTCCCCTTGCCTGAAACAAAGTCGAAGACAAACCAAGTCATGGTACACCAAAAGATAGAAGGTTAAATTGACTGACAAAATGGATAAACTTGTATCCATTTGGCATCCCTGGACCTCCTCTATACCTTCAGATAGCATTTTACAACAATGTTTTGGACCTCTAAAAGAGGGAGTATGTCTGTTGGACACACCTATTCTGTTCCCAACAACCTCCTCCGCATTGTCCTTGCCGTTTCCCCGATATATACAGTTGCACAATTCTAACTACCTGCCTAGCCCCCCATGACTCTTTATGCAGAGTAACAAAGTGATTCTAAAAGGATTTTTTTTTTTAAATAATCAAACATGTTATGCTAACCTGCTCCGTGCAATGGTTTTTGCACAAAGCAGCCCTGATACTATTCTTTTTGTTGGGCTCCCCCACTTGCTGCTCCCACCTGCCAAGTCCCCTTAATAGCAAGCCTCCCAGTCAAGCAGGCTCGCTCCTGCACCTGGTGTATCCATACATACATACACACACACACACTTCTTGGTGCAGTCCTTGCTTTCTCTCCTCATTGGCTCACTGGCATTGACAGTAGCAAATTGCTGGTTGGACACACACTCAATCTCTCAATACACTATGTGTAAAATAGCAAGATCACTAAAGTATTTAGACTCCTCAAATAATATCAAACAGGCAAAGGAGATTCTGCTTTTAAAGGTTGTGAGGCAAACAATGCTCAGTTACATTGCTCAAAAGCTGCATTTTTCTGCATGGTTTTGGCTTGAATAAAGAGTATGGGAGCAAAGTGCTATGCACAAAAGCAGTAGACCAGAGCATTTAGTGTACTGCATTACATCTGTACCAAAAAGGAGGTGATCTGCTTTTATAGGCACCTTTACCCAATGTTACTAAATAAGATATCTGGTTTACCAGTAAAATCCTTTCCTTTGAGTACATCAGAGGACATATTCATGACTACTTGGGTTATGCGGACACCTTCGGGTGAATGTACACTGGCCAAAGCATAACCCCTCTCCAGCTCACCAAGCCTCAGTTCTGTAGCAAACAAGGAGGAAAAGACAAAAGAGGGAGGGGATCACTGTGTCCTGTGATGTACTCCCAAGAATAGAATTCTCCTTATTAGACTTCTATCACAGGATACAGGTTGTCTTCATATTCATGAATACTTGGAATGTCCCAGAGCGCTAAACATAAAATTAGGGCAACACAGCTTGTGCCCAAAATCCACAACAGGGGACACTAGCATAAAAACTGAGGCTTGGTGAGCTGGGAGGGGTAATTCCTGGGTAGCAAAACAGTGTGTAATAAATAAATATATTTTTTTAATTTATATAATATATATATATATATATATATATATATATATATATATATATATATATATATATATATATATATATATATATATAAAATTTTCCACCCCTCACATTTTTTGTAAATATTTAATTATATCTTTTCAAAAGTGAGTACACCCCCAAGTGAAAGTGTCAATATTTTGCACAGCCACTATTATTTTCCAGCATTGCCTTAACCCTCTTGGGCATGGAGTTCACCAGAGCTTCACAGGTTGCCACTGGAGTCCTTTTCCACTCCTCCATGACATCACAGAGCTGGTGGATGTTAGAGACCTTGCGCTCCTCTACTTTCCGTTTGAGAATGCCCCACAGATGCTCAATAGGGTTTAGGTCTGGACACATGCTTGACCACTCCATCTTTACCCTCAGCTTCTTTGGCAAGGCAGTGGTTGTCTTGGAGGTGTGTTTGGGGTCGTTATGTTGGAATACTGCCCTGCGGCCCAGTCTCCGAAGGGAGGGGGATCATGCTCTGCTTCATTATCTGACAGTACATGTTGGCATTCATTGTTCCCTCAATGAATTGTAGGTCCCCAGTGGCGGGAGCAATCATGCAGCCCCAGACCATGGCACTTCCACCACCATACTTGACTGTAGGCAAGACACACTTGTCTTTGTACTCCTCACCTGGTTGCCGCCACACACGCTTGACATCATCCGATCCAACACACACAACCAGTGTCTATTTAGCTGAAGATGGCATTTTAACCCAAGTAGTCATGTATATGAAGATGCCCAGCATCCTCTGATGTACGATTATATTTTAACCACTTCAGTACAGGGCTCTTTCACCCACTTCCTGCCCAGGTCAATTTTCAGCTTTGAGCGCTGACACACTTTGAATGACAATTGCATGGTCATGCAACACTGTATCCATATGAAATGTATCATTTTTTTTTTCACACAAAATTGCTTTCTTTTGGTGGTATTTAACTACTTCAATACCAAGCACTTACACCCCTTCCAGCCAAAGCCAATTTTCAGCTTTCAGCGCTGTCTCCGTTTAAGTGACAATTGCGCAGTCATGCTACACTGTACCCAAACAGAATTTTTATCATTTTGTTCCCACAAGTAGAGCTTTCTTTTGGTGGTATTTGATCACCTCTACATTTTTTTTTTTATTTGTTGCTAAGATTTAAAAAAAAAAAAAAAAAAAAACGTTTGTTATAAAATTTTGTAAATAAGTACGTTTTCATCTTCACTGAAGGGCACTGACGGGCACAGATGAGGTGGCACCAATGGGCACCAATATGCAGGATTGATGGGCATTGATAGGTGGCACTGATGGGCACTCATGGGTGGTGGCACTGATGCGCACCGATACGTGCCACTAATGGATGGCATTGATGCTCATCACTGATGGCACTGGCAGGCATTGGGGATAGGCACTAATTGTCAGCTGCCAGGGCACTGACTGGCATTTCCCTGGTGGTCTAGGGTGGCCTACCTGGTGGTCCAATGTGTTTGCAATCCCTGGTGGTCCTGAGTGGGCATCCAAGGGGGGGGGGGGGGGGGGGGTTCCGCTGATAAACAATCAGCACAGACCCCTGTCAGGAGAGCAACCGATCGGCTCTCCTCTACACGTGTCTGTCAGACGTGAGTGAGGAAAAAGCCAACCAATGGCTCTTCCTGTTTACATCGTGATCAGCCATGTACACGGCTGATCACGTGGTAAAGAGCCTCCATCAGACTGACACACCACACATCGCCGCAATGCACGCCTCCATGGGAGCGTTTTTTCTGGAGGAGCGTCATATGACATACACCCAGAATGAGAGCCGCGCCGCTCAGCCATCATTTTATGGTTGGCAGGCGGGAAGTGGTTAATCACCACTGGGTTTTCTATCTTTTTAGAAACAAAAAAAGTCCAAAAAGTTTGAAAAAAAAAAATATATATGTTTTTCTTAGATTTTGTTATAAAATTTTGCCAATTAAGGTTTCTTCTCCACTGATGTGCACAGAAGAGGCTGCACGGATTATCAGGGCACTGACTATCAGTATCCCGATTATCTGTGTAAATGTCACACTTGCCGGTTACCGGCTCTCCTTTCCTCGCGCTGTGACAGGGCGTGAGGAAAGGAATACCGATAACTGGCAAGTTTGCTTATCAAGTGAACAGCTGTGTCCAATCACAGCTGATCACATGTAAAGGGCCATTGTGTTTGGCTCTTTACTTTGATCTGTGATCAGCTGGGGCATCCAGGGGGTGCGCTGGAGATGTGCTCTGGGAGGATGTCCATGGACGCCCTCCCAGAACAACAGAGCCACACTGTAGCTATCTTTCTCCTATGGCGAGGTCTTAAAGTGGTTCATTTTCAAAAGGTGGGAACTGAATAAATCTACAAGTAAAGCAGAATAACCCTATAACTTCCAGCCTCTGAAAAAGTCAAGTTTAATAATCAGAGAGGCAAATATATTTATTGAACACTTGTCAGAGCACCACAATATATTACATTAAGAATCTACAATGTGGCTACCTGCTTAGGATTTTTCCACCACTTCTCCCACTGAGCTGTATAGTTGGCTGTAATGGAAATATATCCTATTGGAGCATCAAACCAAACATAGAAAACCTGTTAAACAAAAAAAACAAAAACAAAAAAAAACATTAATAGCGCCAGTAGACATGAAGCACTCTAGTTCAGTAGGAAGTTAGTTGTATTCACCTTGTCCCTGAAGCCGTCCAGTGGCACAGGTGTCCCCCACTTAAGATCCCTAGTAATACAGCGTGGCTTCAAACCATCACGGATCCAGGAGCGGGTAATGTAACGGGCATTGGTAGTCCAATCTCCAGTTGCAAGAGATTCATCTAACCATTTCTCCAGCCTTTCTTCCAACTGTTAAGTAAAACAAAAAGATACAAAAACACACACTGTTTAATTTACATTGTCCCTTCCATTTTTTTGTATGTGCATGATGAAACTAATTATTTTAATTTAAAAAAACAAAACATCTAAGTACCTTTTTACCAATCATCATACAGCTGTCACATGACTCAGCTCTTTGATAGCCTGTCTGCAGGGAGACATAAGCAGGAGGAGCTTCTAGTCCTCTGCTGCTGGTCACACGTTCAAAAAAAATAGCCTTTGAAATACAGAGTAAAAATATCAAGGCAATGGTTTTACATTTTTTTTTATATCACAAATCTTTTTAGTTTTTTGCCAACAACATGGTGTGAGCGGAAATTTTTCCAATCACGGCTGTTTCACACCCCTCCAGCCTGTGTCTCATAATAAGAGGGAGGTGAAGCCTCCATTAATCTACATGTGATATTATTCCCAATTTATATTTAGCTGGTTAGTGGGTATGGGGGAGTGGGCTGTCATTTACCACTGTGTATACGCCTACATGTGTAACTATAATTACATGGGCTGCTCAGATAGGGAGGAAATGCGAAGGCATAGAACTCACTGAAATCTCACTGGTGGCAGCCCTGCACTCGTGAGCAGCTGCTAAATCCCCAGCTGAATTGGGGACATTTTTTGCAGAATACAGGAAATGTATCTCAGTGACCGAGGGTGTTTGAACATGCAATACAGCATTTGATAACATTTTTTATGATGGGCAAAGTGACACTGCAAAATCATTATCCGCCCATTAGGTGGTATGCTCGTTAGGGTGGAGAACTGGAATGGGTAGGGAGTGCCCGTCAATACATTCCATTTGAAAGCGAAAATGCTTTTCTAAATTATCAGAGGAGTCCCACGACTCCACCAGTTGGTTCCAGACCTCATAAAAGGACAATTCTACAAACAGCACGTAATGGGAATGTCTTTGCAGCCACAGCTCTATAAAGATCCAATGCCCGAAAAAGCAGTCTGATCCTCTACACCACAGAACACACCGCATCAGAGTATCAATTACATCTTTTAAAGCTGAGTCACAGGAGACTTGCTTAAAAACAGGAAAAATGTTGTTGAGACTCTGAATCAGATAGTAACAGAAACCTCAGGTGTAGTTGCAACTTGAAAATGTAGTACAAAACTGTGTGCTTAGAACACTTAAAATTTGATTTTTGCATTAACTGGGTACTGACCAGAAAACAAAGCAAAGTGGATACCAAGCATCTCGTATCTATATACAAGGGCCGATACAAATTTTATGGAGCCATATAGGACTCTATGTTTTAGGTGTCTGTCCTTTCTTGGAGAGCAACTAGGCACAAAGTGAGCCTAGCCTACTTAAAAAACCCCAAGTAACTGATGGTGGCAAGAGCAGTAAATGGTCAGGAGATATGGAGTCTCCATATGCAGGCCATACAAAAACCAGACTGGGGACTGGAATATTCCAAATGGGGGACCCCAACAGGACAGTGCTTCTTCTAGGCTGAAAAGAAGGGAGAAAGAATGTGAAGTTCCTCAACTCTACCTAGTAGATGACTGCAGGGTTCAGCAGCCTCAACCATCACTATGCCAAGGAGAAAATAAATATATATAAAAAAATAAAAATAAATGTATGTATGTACGTACACACACACACACACACACACACACACACACACACATATATATATATATATATATATACACATATACACACACACATATACACACACTGAAATCCCGCTACGGAACGCATTTGTCAAAGTCTCTGTATGCGGCCTTATTTAGCCTCATGCGAAACAACCAAAATCTCGTGGCTCAGTTTGTGAGCACAAACACTGAGCTGTTTTTTTTTTCATCAGTTTCATTCGTACAGTCTCGTACTTTGTTGTTACACGCCACTTTGTCGGCCCATTTTCACTTAAAGACTGTCTATCACTTCAGTTATTTTAGTTTGCATTACCCTACACTCCGCTCTGAATCCAGTCGCATCAGCGATTCACAGATTCCTGACCGGCTAGTTCATCATGTCATCTCATGCTCCGCAATCCGGTTAGATGTCCGTTGCAATCATAGCACACCAATTTGTGTCTCTGTCATGGCAACCACTGTTATTACATATACCTATCACCTCGGATCAAATCAACGATGCACCAATTCTTGTCGGCTCGGTTTAGTCATCTTTCGTTCCACGCTCCACAGTCCGGTTCGTTGTCAGTCGCAATTGCGGCACACTGATGCATGCCTCTATCATGGCAAATCATTTTATTCTTTACATTTCGCATACCTTTCACTCCGATTAGAATTCAGTTGCATCTGCGATGCACCGATTCATGTCGGTTCATTCTAGTCATTCCATCTCAAGCAATTCTATGCTCCGCAGTCCGGTCCATTGTCAGTCGCAAATCGCGGCACAACGATTCTCAACTCCATTGTTATTCCGCATAACTTTTACCCCGGTTCGAATCAGGTCGCATCAGCACCTATACATGTCGGCTCGGTTTAGCCGTCTTTCCATTCCATGCGCCACAGTCCGGTTCGTTGTCAGTCGAAAATGCGGCACACCGATTTGTGTTTCCGCATGGCAATCATTCCATTCATTTCATATACCCTTCACTCCGATTCTAATCCAGTCGCATCTGACACACCGATTCATTTCGGCTCATTCTAGTCATTGCGTCTCATGCATTCCATGCTCCACAGTCTGGTTCGTTGTCAGTCGCAAATTGTGGCACACCGATTTGTGCCTCTGTCATGGCAAATCATTTAATTTGTTACAATTTGCATACCCTTCACTCCAATTAGAATTCAGTCGCATGTGCGACACATTAATTCATGTCGGCTCGCGTTTGCCATTTATTTCATTCATTCTCCACAGCCCGGTTCATTGTTAGTCGCAATCGTGGCACACTGACTCGCACCTCTGTCATTGCAATCATTTTGTTCATTCCGTATACCCTACACTCCGATTCAAATCCAGTTGCGTCAGCAACGCACCAATTTGTGTCAACTTGTTTTAGTCGTTTCACCTTAATATCATTCCATGTTCGACAGACAGGTCCGCTGTCAGACGCTATCGCGACACACCGATTCGTGCCTCTGTCATGGCAAATCACTTCACTCACTTCAGATACCTTACACTCCAATTTGAATCCAGTCGCAGCAGCGACACCGATTCGTGACAGCTCTTTTAGTAATTCCATCTAATTTCATTCCAAATTTAAAGTCATTACAGATGGATGCTCCCCCTACTGACAGAATGGGGCCTCCTAACTTGTCCACCTGGGGCATCTGAGCTGGGGCCAGCAAGCCCTGACTTGTACTTGAGATGGAGGGGAGATCGAGAGGGTGTCTAACTGCTATGTTGGTGCACCAGTTAGTGGTGTGGGTGGAGCACTGGCAGACAGAGCAGAGTGTTTAGCGTAGGCCGGCAAAGTGGTGGCAGAATAACTGTGTCAATGAGGCTCCAATCTGTGCCCGCTTGGAACTGTGCAAGGGTCAGTTGTGCACAGAGGTAAGAGCTGCAGCAGCAGCATACGAAGCACAACAGGAAAGAGGAGAGTAGCCACTTAACCACATGTTCACGTAAAACTACAGCTGTTGCTTTGGTCGCAAAGCAGAGGCAAATAATGCTTCCATATCTGCATGCAAAATGCACACGTGAACTACTGATCTGAGGTGCAATTGCATTAAATGATCCCCTTGATTCATTTTTGTTTTCTGTACAGAATGGTTTTGAAACTTAGTGACAAACCTGGAAGGCGAAAAGAACATTAAAAAGGGAAGTAGGACAGATAAAGCCAATTCACAAAATTGTAAGACTACAAACATTTTTATTTTTTTTTCAGCCACATGAACTGTCATTTTCAAATGTCATTGAGCTTTACTATTTTTTTTCAAAATAAAGATCTTTTTGGTATGTTTGGGAATCAAGCCTTATGCCCTTAAAGCATTTTAAATCAAGAGCCCAAAAACATCATATGCTTTAACCGCTTCCTGACCGTCTCATACAGATATACTGCAGCAGAAGGGCACGTACAGGCAGCTTAACGTACCTGTACGTTGTGCTTTAAGAGGCAGCTTGCGGGCGCACCCACCAGGAGCTCCATGACCGTGGGTCCTACGGACCCGATGTGCGCGGGGATACCCGCAATCGTCTCACGGTGAGGAAGAACGGGGAGATGCTAATGTAAACAAGCATCTCCCTGTTCTGCCTAGTGACACTGCCACTGATCAGCTCTCCCTGTAAATCGGGAGCGGTGATTAGTGTCATGTCACACACAACTCCCCACCCACACTTAACCCCTACACCGCCACATAGTGGTTAACCCCTTCACTGCCAGTGACATTTTTACAGTAATCAATGCAATTTTTAGCATTGATCGCTGTATAAATGACAATGGTTGCAAAAATGTGTCAAAATTGTCCGATGTGTTCGCCATGTCGCAATCCTGATAAAAAAAAAAAAAAAAATGCCATAACTTTTGCGCAAACCAAACGCTTATTGCGATTTTTTTTTACCAAAAATACGTTGAAGTATATGTATCTGCCTAAACTGAGGGAAATTTTTTTTTTTTTACATATTTTTTTGGGGATATTTATTATAGCAAAAATTAAAAATTAATGCGTTTTCTTCAAAATGTACGCTTTTTTGTTTCTAGCACAAAAAATAAAAACCACAGAGGATCAAATATCACCAAAAGAAGGCTCCATTTGTGGGAAAAAAAAGGACATCAAATTTGTTTGGGAGTCACATCGCACAACCGCGCAATTGTCAGAGTGACGCAGTGCCGAATCGCAAAAAATGCTCTGGTCAGGAAGGGGGTAAATTCTTCTGGGGCTGAAGTGGTTAAAAAGGATAGGATAGAACAGAGCAATATCTGGCCACCCCTGCTCCAATCACACAGTACATGTCCAATGAAAAGCACCTGGCAGAGGACTATAACTTCTACAAAGTAAGGCAAGTCCCTCCTTAGACAGTTGTCACAGGACAAGTGTCCCAGTTACAAGTTTCCCCACATTCCTCTTCTAGTGAGAACTCAAAATATTGGATTTCTCTTCACCAGTGACAACAGTCAATAGGACAAACATATACAAGTGAATCTCCTTGGAGGATAACAGCCAAAAACTTTAGAGGTCCTTCACCTTCTATACGTTATCAGAACATTTAAGAAAAATGGGGATTTCATTAGATACGCGTTTAAAATATTTCTAGAATGAGCTCAAGTTGCTATATTAAAACAACCCTCAAAAAAGAACAATGCTCTCACAATGTGACATACCTTAGGCAAGTCTAAGAAAAGATGCCGAGACGATTTAATTACAGGAGACTGCTTACACACTTTGCACTGAGGTCTCTGTAAAACAAACAAGAAAAAAAAAAAAAAAAAAAGACAAGTGTTAAAACAACCAATCACCAAGATAACTTTGCATATGGATATATTACACCACACTATATACTACACCAGGGGCTTCAAACTTTTGGACTTTCCTGGGCCACATTGGAAGAAGAGGAATTGTCTTGGGCCACCCATAAACTACATTAATGCCCCCATACACATGGCCAGAAATTGCGACCACAAAATTTGGATTATTTCCGACGAATTTTGTCCAAAACTGGTGTTGCATACACACGGTCGGATAAAGTTGTCGGAAAATCCGATCGTTTGGAACGTGATGATGTTCATTGCGTACGACGGGACTACGTAGAGGCTAGTAGCCAATAGCTTTGGTCTCATAATTTGATCTGAGCATGCGTGGCACTTTGGGTGTCGGAAATTCTCTACAAAACGATCGGAAAAGGTCTGATCGGATTTTTTTTTTGGTTGGAAAATTTTAGATCCTGCTCTCAAATTTTTTCCGTCTGAATTTCCGATGGAAAAAGTTCAGATAGAGCCCACACAATATAATCAGATCGGACCTTTTCCATCTGATTTTCCGACCGCGTGTACAAGGCATAACAATAAGGAGAGCTGATGAGCAAAAAAAAAAAAAAAAAAAAAAAAAAAAATCAGGCAGATCACAAGTTAACAATCACTGATATAGATAATGGGGAAAATGTACTAAAATTGGTACACACAGAATATGGTGTAGCTCTGCATAGAAACCAATCAGCTTCAAGGTTTTATTATCAAAGCTTAAATTGAACAAGCTGAAGAAGCCGATTGGTTACTATGCACAGCTGCACCAGATTCTGTGTGCACCAGTTTTAGTTAATCTCTCCCACAGTACCGATCTGAGTAATAAAAAAAATAAAAATTTGTAATTTATTTTTTTTACTTTTTAGAATAAAAAATGGGGGTAACAAAACTACTACGATATTTGAGTTCATTTATCAAAAAAAAAATCATCAATATCTGGTTTGATATGGGTGTAGTAGCAATTCTTAATAATAAAAAAAAAAAAAAAAAAAAAAAAAAAAAAAAAAAACCCAACACAGCATTTTTAAGTTTACAATTTTGTGTTGGGCCATAGTCATAACTGTCTGGGACCCATGCAGTCATTGGGCTGCAGGTCAGACACCCCTATACTACATAAACAAAAATACTTCTATCATGGTCACTCTTTGCCTAGTCCTACAGTCTGGTCCAATACTTTGATATTAAAGTAGAATTAAAACTACTAACTATTAAGGTCTGTTAGAATACAGTACAACAGACACATAACAGGGTAACATGTAGATATACATACACACACATTATATATATTTTATATCACTATTTTGGAAAGCGTAAGGAAGGCTACTTTCACACTGAGATGCTTTACAGGTGCTACAGAGCTAAAAATAGTGCCTGCATAGCAACTGTAAAGAGCCTCTCCTGTCTCTCTAGTGTGAAAGCCCGAGTGCTTTTACACTGGGGCACTGCACTCGCAATCAGAATCAGTGCTCACCAAACACAACATTAGCAGAAGGGGCCCAAGGGGTGGCGCTGAAGAGCTGAAATTCCTCGTAGGTCACTACGTTTATGTTTGTTGGCCTACAATTGTGTACTGTTAAGTATGCAAGACAAGTTTCTGGCACACGCCCTTTGGACAAAAAACACTCGGTTGGCCAACAATCGGATCGTGTGTATGAGGCTTAACTGTGGGGAGAATGCTGACACTGGAGGAAAACAAAGATCTATGTTTCTGCTTAGTAGAAACACAAGATCTCCATTTTCCTCTCTCACAGAATGGCAGTCTGCCTTGTTTACATAGGCAGACCGCCGTTCTCTCTCTCTCCTCTGGCAGTCGCGGCTGCCGGACCCACCGATTTGCCCCCGTTGTGTCCAATCAGACTGCGCGCAAACCCCAGAGCCAACAACAGCGATGACATACAGGTACGAGATTTTGCACTTAAGGGCCGCCCTGCTGCAGTAAATGTAGGTGGGGTGGTCCTTAAATGGTAAAGGAGGACATGTCCCTTCACTACCTATTCAATAGGAACCAATGTTTCTATGAGCTGCGGATCTGAAATAAAAAAATAAAAAAATAAAAAATCAGGGGTTCCCCAGGACCTCAAAATTTTTACAAAGGGTTCCTCAAAAAGGTGAAAAAAAATAAAGTAGAGAAGGGCTGCTCTAAAGGCTCAGACTACAAACAGGTTAAAGAGAGATTTCCTTTGGATGCTTAGGAGCAGGCAGGGCATAAGCATGGGAGGACAATGTCCTTGTTGAGGTGGAATGTGGAGATCAACTTCAGGAGAAAAAAAGTCTTGGTTGTAAGACAACCTTGTCACTGTGAATTATGAGAAAAGGCACTTCACAGGAAAGGGCCACCAGTTCAGAAACATGCATGGAAGATTTAACAACCACCAAAATGGCTACTTTATGCATGAGAGATCCTCTAGGGCAGTGATGACTAACTTTGGCACCCCAGATGTTTTGGAACTACATTTTCCATGATGTTCATGCACTCTGCAGTGTAGTTGAGCATCATGGGAAATGTAGTTACAAAACATCTGGGGTACCAAGGTTCGCCATCACTGCTCTAGGGGATATCACTGATTGGTTTAAAGGGTGGTTTCTGCAGAGCAGAGAGAACCAAGCCAAGATCCCAAGGAAGCACAGGGTGCTGCAAAATGAGCCTAAAGTGGCAGTAAACTCCCATGCAGGATTTTTACCTATAGGCAAGCCTATAATAAGGTTTATGTATAGGTACTGTAAATATCTCCTAAACATGCACCGTTTACTAGATATTCACTTTAGATTCAGCCAGTGACGTCACTGGCACATGCGCTCTGAAGAAACAGCATACCCGTAAACGGCAGCTCCGGCCACTCACACAGCCGGAGACCACGAACTCCGAAGGAAGACTGGGTGAAGATGAAAGCACCCCCACCCCGGCTTTGGTTTGTAAACAGCTTTGAGTAGAATCATTTGAACCGGCCTTGTGGCAGCACTAGCACAAATCTATGGGACAAGAGGTGGGTGAAGAAATTCTGCAAATCGAACTGTCCGCCCACCCTCTATAGTAAAACACTCTATATGACCCCATAACTTGTTTCTGAGTTTAATCATCTTTTTAGGCTGGGCACATGATAAAGATGAACCTAATTATCAACCACTCTAAAAATATATACAGACACGGACAACAAAGTCTTTCTGGCAGTACCTTTAACTCTACAGCATTGATAAGCTTTCCACACTTGTCACACTGGTCACCTCTGGCCTCCTCATAGTTACAGAAGGGGCATATTCCTTCCACAAAACGATCCGCCAAGAATCTCTGACAGGTCTCGCATCGCAGCTGCTCCACGGTGTCTTCCAACAAGAAGCCTCTTTCCAGTAGTCGATGGAAAATGTCCTGAGCGATTCTGTATTACATGTGCACAAACTTTACTTTATTGCTATGAACAACACCAGCATTAAATTTTCCTCATAACTTCACAGATCTTTATTAAACATACCTTAATCCCGTGCCATGAAATATACCAGCATTCACTTTCTTCAGAATTTTGCAACAGTTTCACTGTAGGACAACAGTGGGGTATAAGGCCAGCTTCACACAAGGCGGGATATATCTCTAATGAGCAAGCCCATAACAGGTCCCGTTTGTACCGCTATGCAGAGCGGACAAGGACAGAGCCTCCTTTATTCTATGGGGCAGTCGGATAAAAATAGACTGCATGTCCGTTTCCATCTGATCCGACCCACTGGGCGGATTGCGAACATAATTTCCATACATCTGTTTTCAGCTGATTTTGTGGATCAGTTGCCAGGCGGGTGTCAGCTGACATTCACCTCCCCATAGAGGACAATAGCTGGCCCGATCCGGTCCACCTGAAAAACTGACAGGCAGACACAATCGGTCCGATCCTGTGAAACGGGTCTAATCGGTCAAAGTCATAAGTAAAATTGTACAGTCAGTGGCAGGCCTAATTTGAATGAATATCTGAAGATATCCTGATGCTCTCTCTTTCTTTTCACAAACAAAAGAAAGTATACTTTTTTAGGCTGGCAAAGGGCATTTTGCTTTGCAGATTCATGCCCTGGGTTCCAATGACACTCTGGACACCATCACTGGAGTGTGTGTATTTGACATATTTGGGTTGGTTTCCTCCTACAATCACTTAATTTATAAGCAATAAGGTGCTTCATAGTTCATAGATTATACAGAGTAATACATACTCTATAGTCAGCTTAAAGTGGTTGTAAACCCTTACAAACCACTTTGACCTACAGGTAAGCCTAGATTAAGGCTTACCTGTAGGTCCATGAAATATTGCCTTAACCTACATGGTTAAGGAGATATTTTACAAAAATAGGGCACCGCTGTCTACAGCGCATGCATGCCTTAGACAATGGTGCAGGCGCACTGGGCACACCACAAGTGAAGGCAAACATGCCGTCACTTACGGCTCCCGCTTGCATGCGCCGGAGTGACGTCATCACTGCTCCGGCCACTCACAGCACCGGAGCAGCGATACCTAAAAGAAGATGGACGTTTCGTGCTACAGGGGACAGCGGTGACATCGCTGGCTCCTGTGTCAGGTAAGTGACACATAATTGGCTACTATGCAATGCATAGTACTCCATTATGCTTTACCTTTGCAGAGACACATAATGTGAGCTCCTTTGCCAGACAGGAACTGATGTGAATGGATCCATGTACTCTTTAATACATTAGTGCTAGATAAAAAGGCAAGAAATCCAAAGACATGCAGGTAGGTTAATTGGCTTCTGTCCAAAATTGGCCCTAGTATATGAATGGGGACCTTGGATTGTGGGCTCCTTGAGGGTAGGGACCGATGTGAGTGTGTAATGTACAGGGATAGGGACAACTGTAGACACTCAGGTTGAACTGGATGGACTGGTGTCTTTATTCAACCTTACTAACTATGAAACTAACTATGAAATGAATTCAGTCTTTTCCCTGCATTTACTCAAAAGAACATAAATTTATGGTGGGTGAATTTTCTTTACGTTCATTATAAAAAACATTTTTCTTCAAAAACCTACAGCAAAAACGGAATGCTATCTGTTGCCTGTTCCTTAAATGAAGAGCCCACTGACTTATTTTACGTACATCAAACAAAAATAACGAATAAAATATATTATGAAGCTTCAAAACGTAATCCAAACCCAAAAACAAAAATGTTATAGATTACAGCCTGTTAGACCTTAGATGTGTTTGCTGAATTTTTTTTGTCCCACTTATTACCTGGTGATCCTGCCAGTAACACTTCCTGCCATAGGACGACAACGCTTATAAACCATACTGTATTTACGGTGAAGCAACATTGTCACCTTATCACAGGAAGTAAATTAGGATTACAGAACAACTTCCTCTCCCCTCATCTTCACAGCATAGAGGGTAGATATTCTGTAGTCAACACAAATAGCTGGGAAGAATACCAACTAATAATGCAGCACAAAAAGTTATTAGTTTACTTGATTTCTTATTGACTAGATCAAATGACATTTCAATAGTATTTTTAACAGCCCAAAAAGGAAGAAAATAAAAATGTTCATGGTTAGGATTTACACATTTTAAAAGAGGGGGAAAAAAAATGGAAAGAGACCAAGCTGATTTCTTACTTTGTTTGGTGTGAAGTTGTTGTTCTGCCAAAATAGTCAAACGAGATGTTGAACCATTTGTATATGGCAGTGTGGACAGCATTGTACTTGTCACAGATCTGCTGTGGGGTCAGCCCTTCTTCCATTGCTTTGGTTTCAGTGGCTGTGCCATATTCATCTGTCCCACACACAAACAGAGTGTTCCAGTTCCTTAGCCGACAGTACCTGCAAGATCCAATGCAAGATTTTAATTTTCAGTGAAATCAAACTGATACTAGTACTGGATCATATAAAAATATTACTATCCAACAAATGAGAAAAATAGGGGAGACAAAACCCCATTTCAAAACCCATGCTAAAAGTAAATCTCTCAACTATAAATTCAGCTGTAAAAAACAATCCATGTGGCTATAATTGTCTCTTGAATGATCATAACTCAAAATGATAAATTTCTTCACTAAATAGAAAATGTGGGTATCCATTATCTCTGATTAATCACATAATGCTGAAATGTGCACAATGACTCCAGATCACGTCTCCCTGGCATTGCTTTGCAAATATTAAAAGTGAAGCTTCAGGAAAAAAAATAAAAATAAAATAAATAAAAATGTATATAAAAATGTTACTTCAGGTCCAGCTAAATTGCCTCTAATGCTGCATATGCCATGGATGGTTGCTTCAAATGTTAAAAAATCTAGTTGTATTAATGCCAGATAGTACTCTCAGCTTCGATCTTCTGGCTCTACTGTTCTTAGTCCTGGTGCTTATACAGTGAAGGAATTTAGGCAACTTTGCAGTTTGCAGCATCCTTAGCCCAGGTGACCTTATAATTCTGGGACTCCATTTTTGACATTTGCCTACCAGTTTTTCTAATTCTGTCACATTTAAAATAGTCTTAAGCCTCCTCTTGCATAAATTTCTGCATTTAAAATTATTTTACTGCTAGTTGTTGCTCCACCCCAGGCCGAAGCCCAATTTATGGACATTCCCATGGATTGAGGTACAGACAGCACGGAAGCCACCACTTTCATTTTGCAGCCCTCCAGGGCTTCCTCTGCAATTTAAATTTTTACTGTAAACGCTAGGGAGCAAAGATTCCCAGCAGCAGTATCCACAATTCACCATTTGGGATCTAAGAAGGGAGTATAGTTGTAATTGATGAATTGCATTTGAATGGCTGAACTGGAGAGCACTGCTGTCATTGACAAAAGTATGAACCAACAACAACACACCAGCAGCAACTGCACTTGTCCAAGTGTGACTGTTCTCCCCAGCTTTCTTTACAGTAAAAATTAAGACTGTAGAGGAGGCAAAGGGCTTCACAATTAAAAGAGGGCTGCAGATTATTAAACTGGTAGTTTTCAGAGGTGGATGGAAAAGGGGTGTGGGCTCGGTCTGCAGATTGCTAGTCATAAGGCCATCTCCCTGTCCCAGTGTGGTCAGGCAGAGATGGGCGAGGGAGGAAAGTTGTCTGACCACATTACTCAGTAACCACACCACAGATTTCAACTGGATCAAGGGGTATGTGTACTGCCCCCCCTGGGAATTTACAAGGGTTTTCTTCTCTTTCAAGAGATAATGTGTCTACTTCCTCTGCTAAACCATTGCAAGTTTCTCCCAAACCTCTGTGGAAGAATCAGTTGGCAGAAATGATTACTGCAAGAAAGAGTTGCTCAAACCTGCCAGCTCTCCTTCGCCAAGTAAACCCTAAACATTGACAAAATTCAAATTAAAAAAATATCAGGACTGAAGTCATATCAGAGTATATTTTATGTAGTGTCACTTCTAAATAAAACAGTAACTGGTTTCAAACATAGCTCACCTGGCAAAGACATCAGCACTGAGCACAGACCCGATGATGTTCCCCAAGTGAGGGACATTATTCACGTAGGGTAACGCACTGGTAATCAGCAAGTTTTTCTCACCTTCTATGGGTAGGCTGGAAGTAAGAGAATCAGTTGTCAAAAGTCTAAAGAAGCACAACATGATTTCAAATTAAAAGTACTACTAGAACTCCAACACATCAGGATTGATTCGTATTGCACAGCACAGTAACCATTTCCAGCATAGTTAACTTAAAGAACTAGTAATTAACAATTTTTTTAGTTTTGCACTTGTATCCTCCTCATAAAAGTTCTGTCGTTGTAAATTGAACTGGGGTCACATTGTGTTACCAGTTTTGATAAAATAGTGCTCCATTATAGAAAGCTAAACACACGCACAAACCTTTCCTACCTTAACCACTTCAGCCCCGGGAGGTTTCACCCCCTTCCTGACCAGAGCACTTTTTACAATTTGGCATTGCGCTGCTTTAACTGGCAATTGCGTTGTCAGTGCAATGCTGTACCCAGATGAAATTTACATCCTTTTTCCCCCACAAATAGAGCTTTCTTTTTTTCAATATTTTCTGCTAGAAAATTACTTGGAACCCCCAAACTTTATATATATTTTAGCAGTGGCCCATTTCCCACGATGCTCAACTACACTGCAGAGTACATGAGCATCATGGGAAATGTAGTTCCAAAACATCTGGGGTGCCAAGGTTTGCCATCACTGCCCTAGGGAATAAAATGCCAATTGCTGCAATATTTTATGTCACACTGTATTTGCCCAGTTGTCTTTCAAACACAATTTTTTTTTCTTTTTTAGGAAAAATACACATCAATGAATAAAAATAAAAACAAACAAAAAACAAACAGTAAAGTTAGCCCAATGTTTTTTGTTTTAATATGAAAAATGTTATGCCGTGAGAATCGTGATCTATCATCTAAGCAAAAAAATTGCGATTCTCATTTTAGCCAGAATCGTGCAGCTCTAGTGCATATTAGTATAAAATGGCTTTAAACCACCCAGGGGCCTTTTTCTTTAGTGGAGTTTACCACTGCTTTCACGGGTCAGTCCCCCTGGTCCACCAACAGGTTCTTATAGTTCTCAGGAACTCTGTTGCCAAAATCTTTGTACCAGAGTTCCTGGATCTGTACACCTGCTGTGACCTCCAATGATGTGTTCCCACTTTCTCCGTTAGTTTTTACTTTGTTAAGGACATGGAACATACAATGGCAATAGAAAATAATCACCCCCTTTAAAATAACCACATGTTGTTTTGCAGCCTGAAATGAAGACAGACACAATTTTAGTTTTATCCAGCTGTATTTACTCGGTGCACCTTATAACACCAACATGTCAGAAAAAAAAAAATTTCAAAAACAGAATCAAGGTGGAAAAAGGATCACCCCCTCCTAAAAAGGTAAACTCAATCAGGTGTAGCTAATCACCTTCTCAATGGCACACAAAGCAATTTGACTTTCAAATGTAATCAGCTGTGGTCATTTTGATTAGCTTGGAAAAAGGATTAACCCTTTGTCAGTATATCGAACTACCTTTTGCTTTAATTACAGCCTTTAGTCGGTTGGGATATGTCTCTACCAACTTTGCACGTCTAGACTTTGCAACATTTACCCACTCTTTGCCGAACTGCTCAAGTTCAGTTAAATTTGACAGTGTGTTTATGGACAGATCACTTCATTTATCGTTTATGGACTGCAGTCTCCAAGTCATTCCACAGATTTTCAATGAGGTTTAAGTCTGGGCTCTGATTAAGCCATGCAAGGACATTCACCTTTGTTCTCCTTCAACCACTGTGTGGTATTTTTTTCTGTGTGCTTTGGGTCCGTCATGTTGGAAGGTAAGCCTTCAACGCATTGACAACAGCAGAAAGAATTTGATGGTGTTTTGCCCCATCAGTTATTCCTTCTATCCTGACAAGAGCTCCAGTCCCTGCTGCAGAGAAACACCCCCCATAGCATGATATTACCACCTCCATGCTTTACTGTAGGAATGGTGTTATTTGTATGGTGAGCTGTATTCGATTTCAAACCAGACACATTATTTGGTGTTGAGGCAAAATAAGAATTTTAGTCTCATATGACCACCTTAAAAACACGCACCTTGAAGATTCTGAGGCTGATTCTGATGTAGAAAAATTGTGTTCTGGTCTGATAAGACTAAAATTGAATTATTTGGCCTCAACAGAAATCCAATAAAGCTCCAAATAACACAATTCCTACAGTAAAGCAAGGAGGTGGTAATATCCTGTTATGAGGGTGTTTTGCTGCAACAGGGACTGGAGCACATGCCAGGATACAAGAAAAATGGACAGGGCAAAATACTGTCAAATTCCATAAGAATGTATACATCCCAATGTGCCTGCAAGTCAATCTGCAGTAGACATTAATATACTTACATTGGATGCTGCTGTGGTTTCGGCTTTGGAACATCAGACCGAGCCTTCCCCCAAGCTTCAGCGGCGGCAGCAATATCCTCCTCAGACAACAAACGGGCTGCTGTATCTTCACCCTTAGAATGGATCATAAGAAACGGAAGTAGCACCGATAAATTCTGCACTGCCCTGCCACCTCAACCTTCTCTAAGTTTAGCTTATAATCTATGAGCATAAAAATATGAAGTGCCATTGAGGACTTATTTCTGGAGGAGCAAGGTCTGTGTGCTGCCAACCTAACCTTTCATTTAAAATCTAATGTGTAAGTAAAACCTTACAAAAAAACAAAAACAAAACCGTATTTGTTCCCTTTTGGCTTGTTAAGCATACCAATGAAAGTGGTGTTAGATATATGGCATATCAAATGCATAGACAATGCAACTTGCCTTGTGTCCAATTCAAATGATCGTGCTGCAATGGCGTGCGCTGGAAAAAAGTGCAACATGCTAAGCACCGCACAACATTGCAGTACACAAAAGATGAAATGTCAGTTTGTGACATCACAATTAAAAAAAAAAAAAAAAAAAAAGTTTCCATTTAAGCTTCTAAGGACTGAAAACGATCTTTTTGCAACAAAGGCAGAAAACCAAAATAAGCCACTTACCTCCTGCTCATTGGAAAGAGATTTCTCAGACACCTGTACAGGTGCCGGGAGCTTTTGGAGAAATGCTTTAAAAACTGATGGTTCCTGGCTTTTCAGAAGGGATTTAGCAGCTTTTTGACATTGATCCAATTCAGATACTTTTTTAAACCAACTCTTCAAAGATGAAAGCTCCTCTAAAAACACAAAAGAAGACATGAATACCTAATCTTAAGTATAAACAAATGTATAAAATTAAATCACAATTTCATTTGTATGGCTTCCTAAAAGAAAGCAGAAAAAATAAATAAAATGTACTGCATATGTAGCCAGTTGTGCGACAATGCTTGTGGTGCCTGCAAATACCTGTAAGTGTACATTCACCGCGATTAGTTGCAAGAACCCCTGCGGGGGTTCCCACAATTAGCTGCGAGAGGCAACCCCATTGAATGCAAGGGAGTCTGGATCCAGGGCCAATCACTTGCAAATGATCGCTGCATGAGAGATTACATGCGTTGCTTTCAATGGGGCTGTAGTGGCAGCCAATAGGGGGTTATGGCATCTAAAACGCAGTGTGGGTGCATTCGCAAATGTAAATGTACCTAATAGTCTTCAAATTAAATTCTACATGCCAGAGGAGCCCTTCATATCCTAGGCACAGTCTATACATAGAGGCTCACCCCCTTCCAAGTGGAACTTAGCTCGGATTTAAAAGAAACTGTGTGAGAAGGAGGGATTGTTATTGCAGAAGTGACTGTGGGGTTGATTTACTAAAAACAGGCATGCACAAAATCAGGTGCAACTGTGCATGGTAGCCAATCAGCATCTAACTTCAAAAGAAAATAAAACCGCGCTGAAACCCTCAAAAAAAGGGAACAATTCCTCTTTCTTACTTTATCATGCAAGAGGAAAAAGTATCAAACAAGAAAAAATAAGTATTTTCCTCAAATGAATATCCCAAAAAAAAATTCATCTTAGACATAAATACAAATAGTCCAAAAATTACAAATGAATGTTTCACAGAATATAAGGCTGCTGCTCCACAGTGGGATACACACACTTAAATATAGATAGAAAATGAACAAAAGAGCTGCGCCAAATAATATAAATAAAAAAAAAACAATTTATGAAGAAAAGTCAATGAAAAACTATGTTATCCAAAGAAGGAAGACGATCGCACCACAGTGATTCCACACTTCCTTATCGCTATAGTGTCCCACCACCGGCAAAACAGTGCACTTACCAGATGGTAAAAGCACAAGGAGCATTTAAAGTACCAAGCCACCGGCAGCTCCTCGCTTCCACCGAACACTTTATCCTTAATCCCTCAGGAACGAACGATCCATACACTGTAGCCGCTCCACATTCTCGTTTGGTTCGGGTATGTATCCAGTGAACGAAGAGCAGATTATTATTGATCTACGCCTTAAGGGCTTCAGATTTAAGCCTGAAATGTTAACAGTGGCTGATCTGGATCTCTCCTTTTCCCCGGCTGCTGCACATGGATCCTTCTCACTGTGACTCTTTCCACCATGGTGCTTTTACCATCTGGTAAGCGCACTGTTTTGTCGGTGGTGGGACACTATAGCGATAAGGAAGTGTGGAATCACTGTGGTGCGATCGTCTTCCTTCTTTGGATAACAAAGTTTAGCATCAAACTTCAGCTTGTTCAATTAAGCTATTACAATAAGGTTGGGTTCACACATGTCCAGCTGCGGTTTGCAGTCCGGAGCGGTTTGGTTCACCGATTCAGGTACAAATATTTACTTGATATCACACCTAAACTGGAAGCAAAATCACACAGGACCCTTTTTAGAAATGGACTGTGACCTCCCTGGACATGTGTGAACCAGCTCCATTGAAAGCCAGTCCGATTCACAGGTTACGCGAATAAAAACGTGCTCGATAGAGATTATATATATATATACACACACACACACACACACACACACACACACATATATATGTGAACTGAGCCCAAAACCTGAATTGAACAAACAAACATTAGAAGCCGATTGGCTACCATGCACAGCTTTTGCACTCTCCAGTTTAACCACTTGCCAATCAGGCCAAATCTGACATTTCTCTCCTACATGTGAAATAATTTTTTTTTGCTAGAAAATTACATAGAACCCCCAAACATTACATATGTTTTTTTTTAGCAGAGATCCTAGAGAATACACTGGCGGTCATTGCAACTTTTTATCAATGCCTTTTTTTTGGAACAGAAAACGGTTTCATGCTTAAAAAAAAAAAAGAAAAAAAACAAACACAGTAAAGTTAGCACAATTTTTTTGCATAATGTGAAAGATGAAGTTGCGCCGAGTAAAAAGATACCCAACATGTCACACTTCAAACGCTCGTGGAATGGCACAAAACCTCACGTGTGGTTTCAACACTGATTTCATATGTGGGTGTTACTTTCGCTTCTGCGTGCGAACACACAGGGACAGGGGCAAAAAAGAAAAAATTAATTGTAAAATGAACAAAGTTTTTTTATTTTATTTTTTTTTTTACTTTAAAAACAGCCTAAAATGAAAAAAAAAATAAAAAAAAAAAATAAATAAAAGAAGAAGGCGGCGGCGCAGTTTTTTTATTTTTTTAATGCAGAGGCCGGGCGTGACGTCAAAACATCTCGCCAGGCCTCAAACGATCAGACTCCGGCGACCAGCTGGTCCGCCGGAAATCTCTATGGTGGAAATTCGGGAATCAACGCAGGTCGGATCAAGCACCTTGAGGCGATTCAGTTCGCATTTGCAGCGCTATACAAGTCATTCATTCATTCAGCGTATAATGTCTCTGACTCATTGATTACAGAGGTGAGTCGGCAGAAGCACCAGGGGGGGGGGGGGGGGTCGTCCCCTCTCACCTCCCGTAAGAATGATCTAGCGCCTGACCAGCCGCTATGATCATTCTTATGGTGTAGGAAATCGCCGGCTGAAAACACTGATATCTGAATGATGCCTGTAGCTTCAGGCATCAGATATACCACCACAAAGCCCAGGACATCCATGGGCGGTCAGCCGTCAGCAAGTGGTTAATAAACCCCAACGTCTCTTCTGCAATAAAGGTTTCTTGTGGTCTTTCTCCTCACAAGATGCTTTGAAACATACATTAGGCATAGCAACCTCAGTGTATATTCTTGGCACACCTTGGTGCTAGGACGATTGACCTCCCATGTGCATGCCCAATCAAGATGGCCATGGACCCTGAACCCCAAAAAATAAAAAGGTAGGAGGATATTGGTGCCAGCAAGGGAGCTTACAATGCAATACTCCCAATGCACACATTTCTGCACAAACGGCTGCATCTTAAATTGGGTGCTGAAACGACCAACAGCTGGAACAGACTGCAATCATGAGAAGGAAGAGTCACCAGCAAACCAGGATCTCCAAAATTTTAATCACATAGTATCAAATAAATAAATAAATATAAAAAATAAAAAAACAGAGGGATGGAGCTTAGGCAAATCATATTGCTGGAGGCAAGTATTTGAGCGTTCTTTTTTAGTTTTGCTTAAAAAAAAAAAAAAAAAAAAAAACCCACACTAAACTACACCCTTATTCTCAAAAAAATTAAATCGCACACATCCACTACCTAATGTCCTGTCATCTATTTTGCATTAATTCCTTAGCTCCGGTTCACACCATGGCAGCTTCAAAGTCGCACAATTTTGGTACAACTTGCATTTGCACTTCTTTAACAGAAGTCAATGCAAGTCATACCAAAGTCAGCCCAAAAGTAAGTCGGAGCGATTCTAGTCGCACTGATTAGAACTATTTCATTGCACTGAATGGGGTTCGACTTCTCATGCGACAAGTACTCCAAAGTCAGAGCATCAGCGTAAACCGAGCCCAACTGTGTTTTTAGGTCTCTTTACTTGAGTTAATACATACGCTATTTTTTATTTATTTTTTTAAGCCAGCGTTTAGCATCATAGCCCTGCACATTTAAGCCCTGCCCAATTCTACTGCACACTGAGGTTCTGGAATTTAAACATCAGATAGAAGGGAGAGGGGCTCAAAAGCAGAAGGGCAGGGCTTAAAGTGGTAGTAAACCCTTCCATATACCCAGTGAAATGACTGGCCTCAGGTGATACACAGATGAATCCAATCATCCTACATACATTGTACCTGTTTATCTACAGCCATATTTCCCCTACATCCAAAGTGCAGACTATACACAGATCTCTCAGCTCTGAAAAGCAGGGGGTGGGGAGCTGAAGTTACATCAGTGAGGAAAGCTCTGGGAGCTGATTGGAGGAAAGAACACACCCCCCTTTAAAACACAGCATATAGCAGCAGAGCTGAAGCTGTCAATCCCAGACTGTGCCCTCCTCTGTCACAATTTTTCCCCTGGTGTCAGAAGTGACACGTGCTTATAGCAGAGGAATGAAGCAGCAGACACAAATGACACTTGGCACTCTGGATTGAGACAAGTACATACTATAGAGGGATGTGTTTTGTTCGTATTTCGTGTCAGACGTTTACAACCACTTTAAACTGAAAAGACCTCCACACACTTTTAGGAACCTTGGGACCTAGCATTTTTATTTTTTTTAGGTCAGAAAAACAATTTTTTTCAGCCAAGTAGGAAATATCACCTTCACAGAACACCTCCCCATCTACACAGAAACCTGAATACTTTTTTTTTGGCTCGCCACATCACCTGCCAATGTAAAATTGTCCAGGTTTGCAACTACGGATATGGGGCTTTACAAGCCAACCGTAAAATATACATTTATCATGGGTTACACACACCACACAAAAAACACTTACCTGGCAGGCTTGCTTCATCTATAATAAGGGGGTAAATTGCTCCCCAGACCACAATATCAGCAACTGACAGCACATCCTAAATAAAAAAAAATATATTTTATTTTCAGTAGGGTTGGAGAGGAGGTAGAACCAGATAGGTTTTGTTGCCATGTCATTGCTAAAGAGATTTTGCTTCACGTCCTGCAACAGTGGCATGATCACTGGGATAAAAAGTTAACGCAGAGTTCCACCCAAAAGTGTAACTCTCGCTTTAAGCGCTTTAAACACATTTTGACAGGTACTTCCCATTTCCCACTTCCTGATTCAGTTGCCTTGCCACCTAGGCGAATCCTCCACTCCCTCTTTGCAATCTTCTGGGACCTGTGACGTGTCGCACAAGTTTGCCTGGCCACTAAAAAGAGTGCAGCGCGACTCACACATGGGCAGTGCGCATCTGGCCGTGTATCCACAAGCTGTCACAGCTGGGTGCCCACAGTTGCAATGACTGCGTCGCAGAGAGTATGGGGAGAGGAGCAAGGCTTCAGGCGGCCACATCGCTGGACCGTGGGACGGGTGAGCGACTGTTTATCAAGAGTCAGCAGCTACACTTTTTGAATTTTTAATAAACTGAAAAACAAGTGGAACTCTGCTTTAGGGGGAAGTCTCTCAAATGGAAACCCGGACAGCAACAAAAATCTGACAGAAGTTTCAAACCTTCCTAATGTTATAAAACCAACTAATAAAACTAACAGAACACAAATGAGCAATTCCTCATAGTGGCTATCTGTGGATGTTTACCATCTATACTGGAAACTCTACCAACAAAATTAAAGATCATGAGCATTCTTGAGCCTCATAAACATTATCGGACAAACTTTTCTGTGGATTTCTGTACAAAGGGCGTTGGCTGTGAACTTGTTAAGCATACACACAATCAGACTTTTTCAGCCAACTGTCAACAAATCACATGTTTTTTCTGCTCTTTATGCCACCTTCGGTCAACTTCTGGATTGTCTGATCTTTTGCATTAGTTCTGAGCATGCGTGTTTGTAAAGTCCGATGGTTTTCTGTACACACGATTGGACTTTGCTCCATCGGACTTATGTTGTAGAAAAGTTTGTCTGTTCGCACAGCCAAAATTTGTCAGATGAAAACTGAAAAAGTTTGTCCTATGGAGCATAAACACGGACGGATGTTGCCTTAATAAAGCTAAATTTGCATGTTTGTTGTCAAAAAGTCAAATCGTGTGTACGAGCCTTAACTCTGTAACATGTAAAACACAGCAGACCAGTACAGGTCACAATGCTGCAACATACACTTTCCTTAGAGTGTGAGTGACAGCAGCAGATACAGGCACCATTTGTTTGAGGCTAGGAACTCTGACCTTCATTTCTGTTTTCAGCAAGCTCTAAACTTGGAGCATTCAAATCCCAACTGCAACCATTTAACACTTGTGCCTACTGTATTGGGCACTATCAGTTTACCTATTGGCTAGGCCAAATTTTATATTCCAGCCATATGCCAACCGATTTTGTAATTACCAATAATGCAGACACATACCAGAAGCATTACAGGTGGGGTGGACATAGCTTAAAGGGGAAATTTTAATAATGGTGACCACCAGACCTAAAGCTGATTTTTCATTAATGCATTTTTTAATGTGTATCTAATAGCAAGTTTTCCTCTGATTGGCCAAGATGGCAATTGTATTATTATCCATCCATCTCTCTCCCACTCAGCCAATCAGAGAAACCAGTTTGGTTCAAACAAACTATTTTAAAAGTTATAGAAATCTGGACTTTAAGCTTCAAAGAGAATGGACAGGGGTGTACACAAAACCGGTGGCAAGAATGAAAGCGTTTGTTAACCCAGAAAAAAATAAAATAAAATAACACACACACACACACACACACACACAACAACACAGATTCTGTTCCTGTGGTGTGGTGTGTAATTTGGCACCCTGTAACACCTGTAAATACCTGTCTATCCCCTCCCCTCTGCAAACAGAGCACGATAATCATGGCTGCTGATCCCCTGACATTGTGGTCCGTTTGCGTGCCTCCTTCATCTGCAGCCTGCTCTACTGTGTCTCCTCTGTTCTCCTTCCCCCCTCCCCTCGCAAACCTGACACAGTCAAGTAACTGTGGCCATGGCGCAATGGTTCTGTCTTAAAAGGATTGCGAATTGAGCCAACGCCAATATAAACTTGCAGTAAGACAGTTGTCACCAGAACCATTGTTTCCATTGGATGATTACCCTATATTCCTGTTATGGTGGTTATTTTTTTGCATGTTAATTTTATGTATCTGCAACATGGGTCACCAGGAGAAAAATAAATCTCCGGGGTGGAGGGGGGTATAGAAACCAAAAACGGGGCTCAAAAATGTGACCATTCTATCCAAAACTACGTTTTGGTTAAGATACATTTTAAAACTGAACTCAATGCAGCAAAATACAAGACCTATTTTACCTGCCATATTTGCATTTACAATGGGGAAAATTATTATTTGATCCCTGCTGATTTTGTAAGTTTTCCCACTTGCAAAGAAATGAAGAGTTTATAATTTTTTTTTTTTATCATAGGTGTATTTTAAATGATAGAGACCGAAAATCAACCAAAAATCCAGAAAAAAAATACATGATACAAATGTTATAAATTGAGTTGCAGTTCGATGAGTAAAATAAGTATTTGATCTCCAAGCAAAAACATGACTTGGTACTTGGTGGAGAAACCCTTGTTGGCAAGCACAGAGGTAATACGTTTCTTGTAGTTGGTTACCAGGTTTGCACACATCTGGAGACTGGCTACACAAATCCATGACCTTAATGTGCTTCTTTTTGAACAACTTCTTTGTTGCTTTGTTTTGGGTCATTGTCATGCTGGAAGACCCATCTTCAGTGTTCTGGCTGAGGGAAGAAGGTTCTTATCCAAGATTTTACAATATATGGCCCGTCCATTGGCCACTCAATGTGGTAAAGATGGCCTGTACCTTTAGGAGAGAAACAGCCCCAAAGCATTAGGTTTCCACCTCGGTTCTTGACTGTAGGGATGGTGTTCTTAGGTCATAGTCAGCATTTTTCTTCCCCCAAACACGGCGGGTCCAGTGAATGCCAAATTCAAAGCTTAATTTTGGTCTCATCTGATCACAGCACTTTCTCCCAATCTTTGTCTGAATCATGTAGATGATCATTGGCATGACTGCATATGTGCCTTCTTGATGAGGGGGACTCGCTGTGTTTAGAGAAAAAAAAAATGCTCTCTATGACCCCAAGAACACCATCCCTACAGTCAAGCACAGAGGTGAAAACATTATGCTTTGGAGCGGTTTCTCCGCTAAAGGTACAGACTGACTTTGCTGGGGCCATGTATTGTAAAATCTTGGATGAAAACCTTCTTCCCTCAGCCAAAACACAGAAGATGGGTTTTTTAGCATGACAATGACACAAAACATACCGCCAATGCAAACAAAAGAGTGGCTCAAGAAGAAGCACATTAAGGTCAAGGAGTGGCCTAATCAGTCTCCAGACCTTAATACTAGAAAATTTATGGAGGGAGCTGAAACTTCGAGTTGCCAAGAGACAGCCAAGAAACCTTAAGGATTTATAGAAGAGTTGACCAAAATCCCTCCCGAGATGTGTGCAAACCTGGCAACCGTCTACAAGAAACGTCTTACCTCTGTGCTTGCCAACAAGGGTTTCCCCATCATGCACAAACTTATGTTTTGCTTGAGGATCAAATACTTATTTTACTCACTCAACTACAACTTAAATTTATAGCATTTGTTTCACGTATTTTTTAAATGGATTTTTGGTTGATATTCTATCGCTATCATTTAAAATACACCCATCATAAAAAATATGGACCCTTAATTTCTTTGCAAGTGGGCAAACCAAAAAAAAATCTGATGAAATAATTATTTTCCCCACTGTATGACCATTCAGTTCTAAGATTTACACAGCTCTGTCTACTAGGAAAGGGGGTGTGATCAATATCTACTGCAGGTCTTCTCTCCCCAACACATACCCTGTGACTGGATAGTCAAAAGGAAAAGCAACACACTGATGAACTAATCTCTGCTACTCTGCTCTCCCCTACTATCAACATGCTCCTTGCAATGCAATACACCTGACTGGTTCCTTGTGCTGCTTCTACCGCCCCTTCTCTGAGCTTTACCATGCGATAGACTGCTAGTATCTGATTCCAAGTCAAATTCAGGCATTTACACTGCTTGCATATAAAAATTACATTTACTGATGTATTAAGGTTTACAGAGCTGCAGTTTGTGCATCTACTATCTGCCTGGAGTTCAGCTTTATTCCCATGAATAAAAAAAAAAAAAAAAAAAAAATGTCACAAAGTTTGCTTTATACACTTACGCCAGCAAGGTATGCTTTCTTTGTAATATTTTGAGCAATGTAGACCAGAGAATTGTTAACTGTTTGTAGAACGTCTTCCTTCTTCCTCCCTTGCACCACGTGAGCATACAAAGCAGCAGAGACAGTTGGCTGGAACAAAGCAAAACCTGTTAGCACACGCTCATTTTTTATACGTAACAGTGTGGCAAGTATGAACATGCTCAGGGAATATACCTGCAGCTCTGTAGCTTCCCATTCTAGCCATTGATTAATGAGGTCACTTGTCTCCTTCCCAGCAGACAAATAAAAACACCTACAAAACAAATAAGAACAAAAAAAGTGTCAACTTCTCCCCATCACTTCTGTTGCTATAACTCTGAGGACCAGTTAGGAAAGTTTATACAATCGCGCCCATTCCCAACGTGCAAGAGAAAGGCACTGCTGTTTAGGAGATGCAGGGGGTGCTATTAATTCTTACAGGTACCCCCACACATCAGCAAAACTGCATGGTGCTGCAGTACCATAGCTAGGGCAGTACCATAGATAGGGCAACCCACTGAAATGAATGAGCTGCCCTACCTAGAGAATGGAGCCTGCACAACTCTGAACCAGGCTTTAGAAGACATCCTGCAATTATACAGAACAGCAATGTTCATTATAATTGTATTTATTGAATTGTAACTGTACCGTCTGCCCCCTTGTTGTAAAGCACTACGCAAACTGTTGGTGCTATACAAAACCTGTATAATAAGAATAATAATGCTTAGCTCCTCGCTTGCTTTGGGACTCCCACACTGAGAAGTAAAAGTTGGCATATGAATAGCGGCCTGGCAGCGTTATGCCCACCCTACACTTATGTAATTTTTTGACAAACTATAAGATTCTGATCAAATCAAGCAAATGGTTTTAATAGCAATTTGATTTTGCAAAAGAAAATCTATCATCCTTGGTGAAATGTCAATTGTATTTAAAAAGAGAAGTATGCCTTTGAAAAAAATAAAAAATAACACATTTATACCCACTTAAGTGGATGCAGCATCGATGTTGCATTTGTCCCCCACCGGCTCTGTAGTGAGAAATGAGCGATCAAACACCGATTATCGCTCAGTTCTCCACCTCTGCTCTGAACACAGGGCCTTGGCTGTCAGTCTCTGGCTCTCTGCTCTGCCCCTTTAGTGCTCATTGGAGTGCTGGGCTGTGGAGTGGGTTGGCTCAGGCTCTGAGCCAGGTGCCAGTCCAGGCAGCTGGGTAGACCTTGGACCAGCTCTGTGACTTAAGTCCGATGAAAACAGGTCACTGGAGTGTAGTAAAAAAAAAAAAAAAAAACTGCACTCTTGCGATAAATAGAAGACGTATAGCCAAAAAAAACTTTGGCTATACTTCGCATTTAAGCCGATGAAATGGTGTATGGAGCTACAGATCAATTCTGAAATGATCACTTTATTTTACACATTCTGACTAAAAGGAAAAAAAGGATGTAACACCGTCTACTCACCTACAGATTGCATTTGGAGTAAATAGGAAATTCCCATTATCAAGTTCTAGTGCTGGCAGTTTGGGCTGTGACAAGAAAGGAACGACTTTTTCTAGGCGAGAAGACAAGACAAATTAAACCATACACAAATGCCATCTGATAGTAAAAAGCTTTACATAAAACACAATAAAAAAAAACAAAAAAAAAAACAAAAAAAAAAAAAAAAAACAAACAACAGATTTTTATTAAAGGAAATCTGTATTATGAGAACATGCTACTGCAGACTACTTCTGAAAATGCTAGTTCTCCGGCTGGCAAGCTAAAAAGTAAAATTTTCTGAGCAAATAGCATGGAATTATGAAGGTTATGCGTTACGATTTTCTAATTTGCAGGTTTGTTCCAGGTCATTTACTCAAAGAACTGATGAACTATGCAGAGCTTATACATAGATGACTTTGTACAAAATTGTAACGCAACTGTAATGTCTGCTTTTAACAAAATAGGCAGTGTCCCGTCTCTGCATTGGGGGACCCATCATAAGGAGCCTGTGCCCTGTCTCAGCACTGGGGGACTGCCCTGTCTCAGCACTGGGGGACTGCCCTGTCTCAGCACTGGGGGACTGCCCTGTCTCAGCACTGGGGGACTGCCCTGTCTCAGCACTGGGGGCAGGGCTGGACTGGGACAGAAATTTGGCCCTGGACTTCATCCAGACCAGCCCCTTACATCAGAGTGTCCCATCAGCAGCCCCCTTACATCAGAGTGTCCCATCAGCAGCCCCCTTACATCAGAGTGTCCCATCAGCAGCCCCCTTACATCAGAGTGTCCCATCAGCAGCCCCCTTACATCAGAGTGTCCCATCAGCAGCCCCCTTACATCAGAGTGTCCCATCAGCAGCCCCCTTACATCAGAGTGTCCCATGAGCAGCCCCCTTACATCAGAGTGTCCCATGAGCAGCCCCCTTACATCAGAGTGTCCCATGAGCAGCCCCCTTACATCAGAGTGTCCCATGAGCAGCCCCCTTACATCAGAGTGTCCCATGAGCAGCCCCCTTACATCAGAGTGTCCCATGAGCAGCCCCCTTACATCAGAGTGTCCCATGAGCAGCCCCCTTACATCAGAGTGTCCCATGAGCAGCCCCCTTACATCAGAGTGTCCCATGAGCAGCCCCCTTACATCAGAGTGTCCCATGAGCAGCCCCCTTACATCAGAGTGTCCCATGAGCAGCCCCCTTACATCAGAGTGTCCCATGAGCAGCCCCCTTACATCAGAGTGTCCCATGAGCAGCCCCCTTACATCAGAGTGTCCCATGAGCAGCCCCCTTACATCAGAGTGTCCCATGAGCAGCCCCCTTACATCAGAGTGTCCCATGAGCAGCCCCCTTACATCAGAGTGTCCCATGAGCAGCCCCCTTACATCAGAGTGTCCCATGAGCAGCCCCCTTACATCAGAGTGTCCCATGAGCAGCCCCCTTACATCAGAGTGTCCCATGAGCAGCCCCCTTACATCAGAGTGTCCCATGAGCAGCCCCCTTACATCAGAGTGTCCCATGAGCAGCCCCCTTACATCAGAGTGTCCCATGAGCAGCCCCCTTACATCAGAGTGTCCCATGAGCAGCCCCCTTACATCAGAGTGTCCCATGAGCAGCCCCCTTACATCAGAGTGTCCCATGAGCAGCCCCCTTACATCAGAGTGTCCCATGAGCAGCCCCCTTACATCAGAGTGTCCCATGAGCAGCCCCCTTACATCAGAGTGTCCCATGAGCAGCCCCCTTACATCAGAGTGTCCCATGAGCAGCCCCCTTACATCAGAGTGTCCCATGAGCAGCCCCCTTACATCAGAGTGTCCCATGAGCAGCCCCCTTACATCAGAGTGTCCCATGAGCAGCCCCCTTACATCAGAGTGTCCCATGAGCAGCCCCCTTACATCAGAGTGTCCCATCACCAGCCCCCTTACATCAGAGTGTCCCATCACCAGCCCCCTTACATCAGAGTGTCCCATCACCAGCCCCCTTACATCAGAGTGTCCCATCACCAGCCCCCTTACATCAGAGTGTCCCATCACCAGCCCCCTTACATCAGAGTGTCCCATCACCAGCCCCCTTACATCAGAGTGGCCCACTGAGCCATCGGCCCACCGGGAAACTCCCGGTAGTCCCGATGGCCAGTACATGCCTGACTGGGGGACTGCCCTGTCTCAGCACTGGGGGACTGCCCTGTCTCAGCACTGGGGGACTGCCCTGTCTCAGCACTGGGGGACTGCCCTGTCTCAGCACTGGGGGACTGCCCTGTCTCAGCACTGGGGGACTGCCCTGTCTCAGCACTGGGGGACTGCCCTGTCTCAGCACTGGGGGACTGCCCTGTCTCAGCACTGGGGGACTGCCCTGTCTCAGCACTGGGGGACTGCCCTGTCTCAGCACTGGGGGACTGCCCTGTCTCAGCACTGGGGGACTGTCCTGTCTCAGCACTGGGGGACTGTCCTGTCTCAGCACTGGGGGACTGTCCTGTCTCAGCACTGGGGGACTGTCCTGTCTCAGCATTGGGGGACTGTCCTGTCTCAGCATTGGGGGACCCATGAGGAGCCCGTGTCCCGTCTCAGCATTGGGGGACCCATCATGAGGAGCCCATGTCCTGCCTCTGCCCCTTCTAAACCTCTTACCCTCCTGCTGTAGTCTCTGGATCTCCACCTGTGCAGCCCATGTTCCAGCTGCGGCCAGCACCTTCAGCCCGTGCGGGTTCCCCTCACTCAAGAACAGCTTCATACCGGCTCACTGAATGCCCAACCACAAACAACCGGCACCTACAACAACCAGCACAGCTGATGCAACGCGCTGTAAAGCCTACAAGCACATGGACCGCGGAGGACGCCGGGAAGACGAGTCCTACAATCTCTGTGTACACAGCAATGTCGACTGACAGCGGGACCTCCAAAACTACATTTCCCACACTCCCCAAGGAATGGATCGTTTTCAGACGGCGTGACGTGGAGACGTGCGGAGGTGTGTCCTGAGTACTCTAATCAAACGCTGGTTCCCAACACAGCGTGCAGAGTGTTCTAGGAGACGGTGTGTGGACGGAGCTTACGTGTTGTAACCTAGAGAAAAGGGGATACCTGTCTGTCTGGAATGACAGATTCCACACTATGGGAGCGATATTACATATGTCTGACCTGATTCCTGACAAGAGGCTGTTTTGGATATGTGGCGTTCTATGCAGGGGCCTCAACCTAAAGGTCTTAGGGCAGTACTTAGTACCCCAAACATTAGATATAATTTTTGTGCAAAGACTCAGGAGAATAACATGGCGGTTGTTGCAATATTTTACGTCACACTGTGTTTGCGCTACGGTCTCTCAAACCCAATTTTTTGGGGGGGAAACACTTTTGAATTAATAAAACACTTGAGTGAGCCCAATTGTTTTTGTATAATGTGAAGATGATGTCATGCTGAGTATATAGATACCGAAAATGTTACACTTTAAAATTGCGCACTCATGGAATGGTGAAAAACTACGGTACTTAAAAATCTCCATAGGTGACATTTAAATTTTTTTTTAACCATTACCAGGTTAGAGTTACAGAGGAGGTATTTTGCTAGAATTATTGCTCTCGCTCTAACGATCACATCGATACTTCACATGTGTGATTTGAACACTGTGTACATTTGTGTTAGATGACACCGGACACTTTTAAATGTATTTATTTACAATTATTTTATATATATATATATATATATATACATACACACACACACACACACACACAGTACACCCTTCACATTTTTGTAAATATTTTATTCTTTCTATTCATGTGACAACACTGAAGAAATTACACTTTGCTACAATGTAAGTAATGAGTGTACAGCTTGTATAACAGTGTACATTTTCTGTCCCGTCAAAATAACTCAACACACAGCCATTCATTTCTAAACCACTGGCAACAAAAGTGAGTACACCCCTAAGTGAAAATGTCCAAATTGGGCCCAAATTGTCAATATTTTGTGTGACCGCTATTATTTTCTAGCACTACCTTAACCCTATTGGGCATGGAGTTCACCAGAGCTTCCCAGGTTGCCACTGGAGTCCTCTTCCACTCCTCCATGATGACATCACAGAGCTGGTGGATGTTAGAGACCTTGGGCTCCTCCACCTTCTATTTGAGGATGTTCAATAGGGTTTAGGTCTGGAGACATGCTTGGCCAGTCCATCACCTTTACACTCAGCTTCTTTAGCAAGGCAGTGGTCATCTTGGAGTTCTGTTTGGGGTCGTTATCATGTTGGAATACTGATCTATGGCCCAGTCTCAGAAGGGAGAGGATCATGCTCTGCTTCAGTATGTCACAGTATATGTTGGCATTTATGGTTCCTTCAATGAACTGTAGCTCCCCAGTGTCGGCAGCACTCATACAGCCCCAGACCATGGCACTCCCACCACCATGCTTGACTGTAGGCAAGACACATTTATCTTTGTACTCCTCACCTGGTTGCCACCACACACGCCTGATGCTATCTGAACCAAATATGTTTATCTTGGTCTCATCAGACCACAGGACATGGTTCCAGTAATCCATGTCTTTAGTCTGCTTGTCTTCAACAAACTTTTTGGGCTTTCTTGTGCATCATCTTTAGAAGTGGCTTCCTTCTGTGACAACAGCCATGCAGACCAATTTGATGCAGTGTGCGGCGTATGGTCTGAGCACTGACAGGCTGACCCCCCCTTCAACCTCTTCAGAGATGCAGCTGGAGGAAGATACAGGGCATGATCAGTGAGGCGATGGGGGAAGTTATAATCACCGATCTTCTTGTGTGGATTTCAATAAAGCAGCTGAAAGCTACGGAGAGGAGGAGAAGTGGGTGTCAGCTGCTTTAATGAAAGCCACACAGAGACTGGTGATTAGAACTTCCCCCGCCACCGCACCGATCATCCTTGAGTATCCAAGTATCGGATTAGGCATCGGGAGTATTTGCACGAGTGCAAGTACCCCTGTAAATACTCAGTATCGGGGAAGATACCAATACTAGTAGCTTTTAGTTTATGACTGCCTATCTAATTTCTTGAGGTGCTAAAATGGCAGGGCAGTACAACCCCCCCCCCCCAAATGACCCCATTTTGGAAAGTAGACACCCCAAGGAAATTCCTGAGAGGCATGTTGAGCCCATTGAATATAAAGTGATTGGAACATATAAAAATCACACAAAGTTGTCACTAAATGATATATTGCTCACACAAGCCATGGTTATATGTGTAGTTACACCCCAAAATACGTTCTGCTGCTTCTCCTGAGTATGGGGATACCACATGTGTAAAACTTTTTGGGATCCTAGCCGTGTACAAGTTCCCGCAAACCAAGCACCGCCTTCAGGCTTTCTAAGGGTATACATTTTTGATTTCACTTCTCACTGCCTATCGCAGTTTTGATGGCCATAAAATGCAAAGATAGCACAACCCCCCCCCCCCCCAATGATGCCATTTTGGAAAGTAGACACCCCACAATACATTCTGCTGCTTCTCCTGAGTACGGGGATAACACATATGTGAGACTTTTTGGCAGCCTAGCCGCATACAGGACTCCAAAAACCAATCACCGCCTTCAGGCTTTCCAGTGATAACTTTGTGTAAATTTTTTTTTATAAAAATAAAAATTAATTTCTATCATATTCACCGACCGACACAGCTCCTCTCTAACAAAATGGGTTGTTAGCCCTATCACTGGAGATTTCTAGGCAAAGTTGTAATACAACACTTCAGAATTTTAGTTCCGCCCAGGGGGGCGGTTCCTTAGGCTACAATCCCCCACAATCTGCCCTTGCAGCCTCAGTTTTATTTTGCCTAGTGAGGGTTAGGGTTAGGGTTATTCTGGCTTTTTGTGCAAGATGAATGATCCTGTGATCTTTTACCAACAGCCGGCTGGGTGACATGCTGGTTCACTTATCCTTGTAGTCTCCCCAGTCCGGCCATCAAGCGTATGCAGGTCGCAGCTACGTCTCGGCAGACTAGGGATGAGCCGAACACCCCCCGGTTCGGTTCGCACCAGAATTTGCGAACGACCCCCGCGTTCGGTACGAACGTTAGAACCCCATTGAAGTCTATGGGACTCGAACGTTCGAATTGGAAAGTGCTAATTTTAACGGCTAATATGCAAGATAGTGTCCTAAAAAGGGTTTGGCGACCTGCCTCCTGCCTCAGGGGACATGGGTCACTGCAAAAAAAAGTTTTAAAAACTACCGTTTTGGCGGGAGCACTGATTTTAATGACGATTAAAGTGAAAAAAAAAGTGAAATATTCCTTTAAATATGGTGCCTGGGGGGTGTCTATAGTATGCCTGTGAAGTGCCACGTTTCCCGTGTTTAGAACAGTCCCTGCACAAAATGACATTAAACGGAAATAACACCATTTAAAACTGCTTGCGGTTTTAATGTTATATCTGGTTCCTGCAATATGGTTGAAAATCATTCAGAAAAATGGCATGGGTAGCCCTCCCTGCCCATTACCAGCCTATTTGGGTCTTGTACACATATTAAGGGGAACCCCGTACCCATATTAAAAAAAGGAAATGCGTGTGGCCCCCAGGCCCTATATACTCAGAACAGCAGTATACAGGCGGTGCAAACAAGACAGGGACTGTGTAGGTTTGTTGTGTTAAGTTGAATCTGTTTGTCATTTTCAACCGGTACATTTTTAAAGTGTAGCTCCAGTCAAAAAAAATATCTTTAAGCTTTTTGGAAAACATAGGGAAGGGTTATCACCCCTGTATAATTTGTTTTGTCGTCCATCTTTTTTCATCTCACTTGCTGCTGTCTCCTTCCGTTTGCAAGTAGGAGATGTTTGTAAGTTGGATGTTTGAAAGTAGGGGCCTGCCCTATATTATAGCGGTATGTACTGGGTACAGAGCACGCAGACAGCACGCACTATCTCCTAACACTACTGACTGCAAGCTCTATTATTAACCACTTGTTAGCCCAATGTTTGCATAAAGTGAAAGATGAAGTTATGCTGAGTAAATAGATATCAAACATGTCACTCTTCAAAATTGCACATGCCCGTGGAATGGCGCCAAACGTCGCTACTTAAAAAATCCCCATAGGCGACGCTTTAATTTTTTTTTTACTGGTTACATGTTTTGAGTTGCAGAGGAGGTCTAGGACTAGAATTATTGCTCTCGCTCTAACATTCTCGGGGGGATACCTCACATGTGTGGCACATGCGAGCACATGGGGACATGGGCGCTTTAATTTTTATTTTATTTTTTTATTGTTCATTTTACTTTATTTATTTTAGTTTGACATTTTTTTTCCCAAAAATATATTTTTGATCACTTTTATTCCTATTACAAGAAATGTAAACATCCCTTGTAATAGGAATATGGGGTGACAGGTCCTCTTTACAGTGAAATTTGGGGGGTCAATATGACCCCACATCTCACCTCTAGGCTGGGAAGCCTGAAATAAAAAATAAAAAAAAGATTCTGGCTTTGATTGTACTGGCGAGTTGGTAGAAGCACCGGAGGGCGGTGAGGGGTGGGGGGCGTCTATGGCTGGGTATTTCAGGGTATCACCGAGTATGGCTGGGTATCTCTGAGTATGGCTGGGTATGGCAATTTATGGCAGGGTATTACAGAGTATTGGCCGGGTATTGGCGGGGTACTACAGAGTAATAGCAGGGTACTGCAGAGTATTGGGGGTACTGCAGAGTAATGGCGGGTACTGCAGAGTATTGGGGGGTACTGCAGAGTAATGGGGGTTACTGCAGAGTAATGGGGGGTACTGCAGAGTAATGGCGGGGTACTGCAGAGTAATGGCGGGGTACTGCAGAGTAATGGCAGGGTACTGCAGAGTAATGGCAGGGTACTGCACTGCAGAGTAATGGCAGGGTACTGCACTGCAGAGTAATGGCGGGGTACTGCAGAGTAATGGCAGGGTACTGCACTGCAGAGTAATGGCGGGGTACTGCACTGCAGAGTAATGGCGGGGTACTGCACTGCAGAGTAATGGCGGGGTACTGCAGAGTAATGGCGGGGTACTGCAGAGTAATGGCAGGGTACTGCAGAGTATGCACTGGTATTGCAGAGTATTGGCAGGGAATTGAGGGGTTAAATTCGGTGAGCAGCGATGTGGGCACTGCAGATGCAGCCCACATCGCTGCTGACACCGATCTCTTTCCCCTCCGCTGTACCGATCGGTACAGAAAGGGGAGGGAGGAACAGGCGTCATAACATAACGCCGGTTTGTTTCCAAGTGATCACTCCGTCATTTGACGGAGCAATCACGTGGTAAACGGCCGCTATGGACCCGGCGGTCACGGATGCTCTCGAGTGCGCACACCTCGGGGCACGCGAGAGCAGAATTCTGGGAGGCCGTTAATTAATGGCCTCTCTGAGTTAAACAACCGCCCTGAAGCCGTTAATCGGCAATGGGCATTTGTTAAGTGGTTAAAGCTAGATCACTAGCTATATAGGTGAGGTGAATATAGTGGTGTATACTGCAGTCAGGGCACAGACAACAACCACTACACAGCAGCAAGATAGGAAATCAGCCAAAAACGATTGGTGTGTACTGTGTTGAAGGTACACAGAACACCCACTGCTTCAGATGCAAAGTAACACACTACAGGAGGCCGCCTTAAAGGCGGCCTTATATAGTGTGGGGCGTGCACTACACAGCCTAAGCTATGATTGGCCACAGGCAGGATGCCTGTGGCCAATCATGGCTCTCCTCGCTGCCGGCGCTGCGATTGGCCAAGCATGCGGGGTCACAGTGCATGCTTGGCCAATCATCGGGCAGCAATGCACTGCGCCAACGCAGTGCATTGTGGTCCGCGCGCGCGTCACTCGAATTTTGACGCGAACGGCCAAAACGTTCGGAATTCGCCGAACGCACGAACAGCCAATGTTCGAGTCGAACGTACGTTCGACTCGAACACGAAGCTCATCCCTACGGCAGACCACGACATACCTTAGCTCCAGAGGTGGTCGTGAGCTTTTATGCTCCAGGGCATACATATGACCGGGCTACTGATGTGTGCGTCACAGTATGCCGAGGTCAGTATCCTTCCCTGTACTGATCAGGAGTTGGCTACAATGGAATGTCTTCCAGCTCTTCAGGACTGGTAAGTATGGCTCTCCCTGTCTCGGCAGGGTTGAGCAGCTGGGCATTCCCTGGGAGATCGATTCAGGGGGCCCCCTCACCCCCCTCTCTTCTCTCCCCTGTCCCTAACTCCCCTCCTCCCCCCCTCATGGGGGGGGGGGCTGTGCATGGATGCTGCTGAGCGGTGTGTGCGTGCCCCTGGGCCCTCACCTGGGTTCTGGCTGTACTGGGGTGCCTGGGTCCTGAGTGCTTAATCCCGGGAGGTGTCTGTGAGGGTTGCCCCTGTGTCGGTGCAGCGCTGTGTCTGCCACAAGTTTCTTTCTGCCTCTCATGGCGCTGGCTGGAGGCCATTTTCAGTGTGGGCAAGGGACAGCATGCTTCTGGGCTTCAAGCGGCCATTTTCCCAGTGATTCCCTATTCAGAACACTGAAGGCCATTTTCTTTAAGCCGGACCACATTTTTTGTGCTTTAGCAGCAGTTTCTTGTGCCCTCAGCTTCCTGTTTTGTCATCACAGAGCGCTGGCAGGCTTTCTATGTAATCTGGACACGTTTTTCAGATCGCTCAGCGATCGTTCACCGATCATTCTGACGGCTGCCACAACAATGCTTTGGTCCCTTTGCATCTGGGAGCGCTAGGGGGCTACAGGCACTGCTGTATACAGCGCGGAACTCCTCATGGCGGTGAGTCCGGCGGGTTAGAACCCCTCAGTCAGCGGCAGCAAGGAGGGCGGGACTGTCACTGTCCTAAGTCCCCTTCGGGTGGCAGACAGGGTAGGGTCAGCATGGCTTCAGAAATTGGTGTTTCTTCCCCTGAAATGCAGGCAATTGCAACCAGGTCACCTGCGGACTGCGCGGTTCCCATGGACACCCAGACGGCGGTCCTCAATTTGTTCGTTGCTAAGATAGAGGCGATGCATGGGAAGAAAGGTGCTAAAAAGCGGCCCCTGCCCCCCCCCCCCCTCCGTCCTCTGGGGAGAGCTCTGACACGGACTCGGGTCATGCTGAGGCCGATGACCCCTGCTCTGTCTTGTCAGATGATGCTGACCAGGACAGTAAGGATGCGTCCCCGTCCGGGTCCATGCGCGACAAAGCGCTTGTTGGAGCACTTATCACAGCTGTGCGTGATCCCCTGAAGATTCAGGAGCCAGCGGATCCCTCTGCTGATGTACCGGTCCCTTTTGGGTCCTGCAAGCCAGCACATTCACCTAAGGTGTTCCAGTATCTGACTTATTTTGACAAGTTAATTTACAAGGAATGGGGTCGCCCGCAACGGACCTTTTCGGTCCCCAAATACATGGTGGTGCATTACCCCTTTGAGGAAAGCCTTCTCAGAAAGTGGTTGGCTCTCTGTGGACCCCCCAGTATCCAGGTTAAATAAAGTAACCACGATCCCGGTTGAGGGGACTCCTGCATTCAAGGATCCCACGGACAGGAAGCCCGAGGCGGTGGCTCGTTCCTTGTTTACGGTCGAGGGATCAGCCGTGCGACCTGTACTGGCATCCGCACTTGTGCTAACCAGTGCAAGGCCTTAAGTACATCTGTGATGCGGCCCTGGATACTCTCCCTCTGTTATCCAGGGCTTCAGTGTCAGCTGTGGTGCAGGCATCCAAAAAAGCCCTGACGGATCTTCCTTTCCTTGGCGACCGGCTCTTTGGAGCCTCATTAGATGACATTATTAAAAATGCCACTGGTGGTAAGAGTACACTACTCCCACAGGCCAGGAAAGCTAAGGAGCCACGCCGTAGGCAAGGGCCATCTTTTTCTGCTCACAAACGGCTTTTTCGTCCGCCCGGAGCTTCAACTAAACGTCCTGAGCCGAACAGGACGCCCACGGACGGTCAGAAAAGTCCCTGGAATCGCAAGCCTAACAAGCCTGCGAATAAAAGTGCTACCGCATAAAGGTTTGCCCCCACCCTTGTTTCGGGTGGGGGGTCGCCTTCGGAAGTTTTCAGCCCGGTGGTCCTCCTGGTTATCCGACCAATGGGTCTGCGATCTGATTTCCACAGGCTACAAGATAGAGTTTCTCTCTTGGCTGTCAAACAGATTCTTTGTCCGGAGACATTCAGGCTGCTGTGCCTGAAGTGGGGCACACCAGATGTGGATCCACTGGCCTCCCGTCTCAATTGGAGGGTGCCAAGATTCGTGTCCAGGACAAGAGATCCATGGACAGACGCGTCGGACGCGCTGGTGGCCCCGTGGGATCAGTATCGACTGATCTACGCCTTTCCTCCACTGAAACTGTTGCCACGTCTGCTTCGCAGAGTGGAAGCCGAGGGGATCCCAATAATACTGGTTGCCCCGGATTGGCCTCAGCGTCCTTGGTACGCAGACCTGGTGCGTCTGGTGGCAGACACTCCCTGGCGACTGCCGTTGTGAGAGGACCTTCTATCTCAAGGTCCAATTCTCCATCCTGTTTTACCATCGCTGGCTTTAACGGCATGGCTATTGAGAGCCAGGTGTTGAGGAACCGGGGTCTGTCGGACTCAGTGATTCCAACTATGTTGCGGGCACGGAAATCTTCTTCTCGGAAGATATACCATCATACCTGGAAGGCCTACATTTCCATGTGCGAGGAGAAAGGATGGCATCCGCGCTCCTTTCCCATATCCAAGATCCTGCTGTTTCTCCAGCAAGGAGTTGACCAGAGATTGGCATTAAATACCATTAAAGGGCAAATCTCAGCCTTAGCTGTCTTTTTTCAATGACCCCTGACATCGCACTCCTTAGTGAGTACCTTCGTTCAGGGGGTACGACACATAGTCCCTCCGGTGCATTCCACCGTTACCTCCATGGGATTTGAACCTGGTGTTGTCGGCGCTTCAAAAACCGGCATTTGAAAATATCAGGGAGATTCCCTTGTTGACTCTTTCCCAGAAAGTGGTCTTCCTAGTGGCCATCACATCGACCAGGAGGGTTTCGGAACTGACGGCCTTGTCCTGCAAATCGCCCTATCTGGTTATCCACGGGGATAAGGTGGTGTTGCGTCCGCAACTGTCCTTTCTACCGAAAGTGGTCTCGGCTTTTCATATCAATGAGGACATTGTATTACCTTCTCTGTGTCCTAAGCCGAAGCGCACTAAGGAGGTGGCCCTTCACACTCTAGATGTGGTTAGGGCTCCCTTTCGTAAGTCAGACTCACTTGTTTGTTTGTTTCAGTGGCTGGTCCAAAGTATGGCCACCATTTCCAGGTGGATCAGACAGATTGTAGTACAAACCTACGCCTTGAAGGGGCAGGTGCCCCCCTTTCCGGTCACGGGCCACTCCACAAGGGCAATCGGAACGTCTTGGGCCTTCCGACACCAAGCGTCGGTCACTCAGGTGTGTAAGGAGGCGACCTGGTCGTCTGGCCATACGTTTACCAAGTTTTACAAGGTAGACGTCAGTGCATCGGCTGATGCCTGTTTTGGCCGCAAAGTTTTTCAGACGGCCGTGTAGTTGCAATTGAATATGCAACCGATATTTTTTCCTGGTACTTCAAAAAAACGCAGTACTGTTATGTTGATGCATAAAAAACGATATCTCCCCCGAGGGGAACACAAGAGAGTTTCACCTTCAAAGAAACCAAGGGAGAAAGGCAGATAGCTACTATGGGCTGCTCTAATGAAGCATAAATAAATAAATAGGTAAAAAAGTAATTTATTTAATTAGCGATAAATACCATAATTGCCAAGAATTCATTAAATACCGTACAATGATTAATTCATAGATAGTCCTAAAAAGTGTTTAATATACCCTCATGACTTCATACCACCTATGTGATTATTCAAAAAAATGTTTCCATATACCTGCAACCAAAAATAAAAATAAAAAAACTACACACACACAACAATAGACACAAACGGAGGTACCTCACACACCAACCATGTCCAGAGATTCCAAATAGGACAATAGTCGCTTTATATGTAATCAAATAATAAATAATTCTAGCTAATTGGAATCTCTGCACATGGATTTCACAGGAATAGTGAATGTCCGGACTTAGAGCTTCCCTTAATAAAGCAGTTCAAATAAGAAGATTTCTATATAATTATAAGCTAACTATTAGTTATTTAAGAAAATGTTTTTCAGGTGTCAGTTAGTTTCCAACTTTTCAAAGCGTTAAGTGCACTTTAGAGAGATTCTTATTTTAGCCAAAGTCCATTACTCAAAGTGAATGCCTATCTTCCATTGCACAATTAAACGGTCAATCGATATTGTAAATGTTGTAAACTGTAAACTGTTATGTTGATGCACTGTTGCATTACTTCCGCAGTTGGCTGCGGTCTGGGGATCACTCCTGTTGAGGATACCCTGTTGTTTTGTGGTGGTTTTCCACGCACTGCTGTTTTTTTGTGGGTTTGGTTTCACTATTTCCCACTTGCCATGGTGGATGAAGTTTTTATGCTGTTTTTCCCACCCCTCGTTTGGCACTGCTTGGGGACGTTGCATTTTGTTACAGAGAGGAGCTGTGTCGGTCGGTGAATATAAGAGAAAATAGGATTTTTTGTACTCACCGTAAAAACCTATTCTCTGTAATTCACCGACCGACACAGCACCCTCCCCTCCTTTTTCTCTTTGTTACACTGCTTGTTGATGTACTGAGGCTGCTAGGGCAGAGTGTGGGGGATTGTAGCCTAAGGGACCACCCCCCTGGGCGGAACTAAAGTTCTGAAGTGTTGTATTACAACTTTGCCTAGTAATCTCCATTGATAGGGCTAACAACCCATTTTGTTACAGAGAGGAGCTGTGTCGGTCGGTGAATTACAGAGAAAAGGATTTTACACTAAGTACAAAAAATCCTATTTTTCCCGAAACTTGTGTCAAAATATAAAATATTTTGTGAACACAACATGCCTCTCAGCAATTAGCTGAGTGTCTACTTTCCAAAATGGGGTAATTTGGAGGGGTTTTGTGCTATATTAACATTTCATGCCCTCTGAAACTGTGATAGGTAATGAGGAAGTGAAATCACCATTTAATGCCCTTAGAAAGCCTGAAGGCAGTGATTGGTTTTCGGGGTCCTGTACATGGCTCTCAAAAAGTCTCACACATGTGGTATCCCCGTACTCAGGAGACACAACATATATATTTTGGGATGTAATTCCACATATGCCCATGACACTTTTTGAGCAATATATCATTTAGTGACAACTAGTTAAACCTTTTATTAGGTAATGTACGGCGGGTGCCCTGACGCTATAAAAAAATTAACTAACCAGTGTCACCTGTGACACTAATACAGTGATCACTGGTGACAAGGGGTGATCACGGGGTTAAACCTTTTTTAAGGGGGTCCCTAGACCTATCTGGGCCTACTACTAAGTACCCGAACGCTGATTAGTGACACAAATGACACCAGTACAGTAATCAAAGAAAAACATGAACACTGCACTTGGTGACACAGTGACAGGGAGTGACTGGGTTAACTGGGGGGGGGGGGGGTGATCAGTGGGTGAAATATGTGCCTTCGTGTACTGTGTCAGTATAGTGTTGGTGCAACTCATGTTTGGATGTTTTCTCTCTGGAACGGAAAAGAGAGGGAGATGACATCACTTCCCCTGCCTGTGTTTACACTTAGAGGCAGGGGAAGCATTTCATTCATAAGAACCCATCAGCAGGTCCAGGCCAGAAATCCTTGGCCTGAGCATGAAGACTGATCATTTCTGAAACTAAACTGATCGTCGAGGCCGCCGTAAGGTAATGTTGTTTCGCCCACCCATGCCATTCTGCCGCAGTAAAACTGCGGCGGCTGGTCGGGAACCGGTTGGGTTAAGCAGTGATAAATTATCACTGCTCAGTACACTGACAGATGACGTGGTTAATGCTAATAAAATAAAGTATATATATATATATATATATATATATATATATATATATATATATTGTAAGGGATCTTCCCGGGGTAGGGTGTGTTTGGACACAGTTCACAGCAGACTTGGAATTTATAAAGCAGATCTTGGCGTTTATTCGTGGTACAAACAGTCCAGCAAACAAAATATATAGCAACACCGTGCTTTCTAAGTACAACAAAAATAAAAGTCCTAGCCCGGCTGGGCGCTTACTAACAGGTTCTGCTCACCTATCTGACACTTACAAACACAGCGTCTTTCGCCTGGATATCGCAGGGTGAGTTTTAGCTCCAGCAGTGGCTGTGCTTGCAGCTTCCTTCAACACACAGATTGTTCATTCCCTGGCTGAGAGCAATCACCTGCAGACCCTGCAGTGCCTTTAGCTTCCCAGGCTAATTAGGATCAAAGCTCACCTGATCCCAAACCCAGAACTGGATCGGGGGATGTGGAATGACAGGTCCCTCTACCAAACCTACCTGCCATTCCATATAAACCCAGGCCCGGCAAAATTAAATAACAACTCAGCAGCATATCGCTGCTGAGAAACTGATCCATCCTGGATTTACCATCTCACACTGTGTAGCAACCTAGGTGAGATGTACACCCCCTCGATCACTTCTCCAGTGACATGTCTACATATCCCCCCCCTCTTTTTCAGACCGGAGGGCTGAGCCTTTTGTCCCCACAGACAACTCACCCTTGACAATGCGTCAGCATTTGCCTGTAATTTCCCTGGCCTGTGTTCCACAGTGAAATTAAAGTTTTGTAGGGAGAGAAACCATCTAGTCACTCTTGCATTTCTCTCCTTGTTTAACTTCATCCATGTTAGGGGGGCATGGTCTGTCACCAACTTGAATTTCCTGCCTAGCAAGTAATACTTTAACGATTCTAGGGCCCACTTTACTGCCAAACATTCTCGCTCCACAATGGCATAATTTTTCTCGGCCGGGGTTAGTTTTCTACTCAAGTACGTCACTGGATGCTCCTCACCATTCACTACTTGTGAGAGTACTGCACCTAAGCCTGTGTTAGAGGCATCTGTCTGGACCAGAAATTCTCGCCTGAAATCGGGGGTAACTAACACAGGTGGTTGGCACAAGGCAGACTTAAGGCTTTGGAAAGCCTTCTCGGCCTCTGGGGTCCACGTGACCATTGCTGTCTTTCCGCCCTTTGTCAAGTCAGTTAGTGGAGCAGCAACTGAGGCAAAGTTCGGCACAAATCTACGGTAATACCCCATAATACCCAGGAAAGCTCTAACCTGTTTCCTTGTCAGGGGTCTAGGCCAATTCTGTATTGCCTCAATTTTATTTAGCTGTGGCTTAATCAACCCTCTCCCAATAATGTAGCCCAGATATTTGGCCTCTTCTAGGGCTAGAGCACACTTCTCGGCATTTATGGTCAACCCCGCATCACTTATGGCATCCAACACGGCCTGTACCTTACAGAGGTGACTTTCCCAATCAGGGCTAAAAATGACCACATCATCGAGGTAGGCAGCTGAGTAATCACGATGTGGTCGCAGAATCAAGTCCATCAACCTCTGGAAAGTTGCAGGCGCTCCATGTAACCCGAATGGCATCACTACATACTGGAATAGCCCATCAGGGGTGGAGAATGCAGTTTTCTCTTTAGCCTCACCAGAAAGTGGAATCTGCCAGTAGCCCTTTGTGAGATCGAGAGTGGTTATGTACCTGGCGTTACCCAACTTCTCAATCAACTCATCTACCCTGGGCATAGGATACGCATCGAACTTGGAGATCTCATTCAACTTTCTGAAATCGTTACAGAACCTCCAAGTTCCATTGGGCTTTGGGATTAGCACAATTGGGCTGGACCATTCACTCTGTGACACCTCAATTACCCCCAGAGCAAGCATACGTTTTACCTCGGCAGATACAGCTTCCCTACGTGCCTCGGGTATCCTATAGGGCTTAAGGTTTACTCTGCTTCTAGGCTCAGTTTCAATGTGATGATGGATGAGGTGTGTACGCCCTGGGAGGTCAGAGAACTTGTTTTTGTTTTTCTGTAAAAATTCCTGAGCCTCCTGTTTCTGTGACACTGATAGAGTATCACCTACCTTGACTGGAGGGATTGGTTGTGACAAATCATTAACAGTATTTGTCGCCACCAAGGATTCCCTGTCTTTCCAGGGCTTGATCAAGTTTATGTGATAAACTTGGAAAGGCTTCCTTCTACCTGGTTGGTGCACCTTGTAGTTCACCTCACTGATCTTTTCAACAATTTCATAAGGACCTTGCCACTTCGCCAAGAATTTACTCTCAACAGTGGGGACTAGTATAAGGACCCTATCGCCTGGGTTGAATGTCCTGATTCTTGCGGACCGGTTGTAAATTCTACTTTGGGCCTCTTGAGCCCTCTGGAGGTGTTCCCTTACCAGGGGCATTACAGTGGCTATACGGTCCTGCATTTGTGCTACATGCTCAATAACACTCTTGTATGGGGTGGACTCATTCTCCCATGTCTCTTTTGCAATGTCCAGTAGACCCCTAGGGTGATGACCATAGACCAACTCGAATGGTGAGAACCCTGTGGACGCTTGGGGCACCTCCCTAATAGCAAACATGAGGTAGGGTAATAAATGATCCCAGTCACGACCATCTTTTGCCACCACTTTCTTCAACATATGTTTCAAAGTTTTATTAAATCTCTCCACCAATCCGTCCGTCTGGGGGTGGTACACAGAGGTACGGATGTGTGAGATTTTAAATAGTTTGCATAATTCCTTCATTACTTTCGACATAAATGGCGTACCTTGGTCAGTTAGGATTTCTTTGGGGATCCCAGTCCTAGAGAACATATAAAACAACTCACGTGCAATTGTTTTAGATGCAGTGTTTCTTAAGGGTACAGCCTCAGGATAGCGGGTCGCATAATCCAGGACTACCAAAATATACTGGTGTCCTCTAGCTGACTTTACAATGGGACCCACTAAATCCATGGCAATACGCTCAAAAGGCACCTCTATAATAGGGAGCGAAACCAAAGGACTGCGAAAATGTGACACTGGGGCACTAACCTGACATGTGGGGCACGACTCACAGTATTTTTTAATGTCATCATATATGGCCGGCCAAAAAAACCTCTGGAGAACCCTCTCTCGCGTTTTGTCAGTCCCCAAGTGTCCCCCAAGAACATGGTTATGTGCCATGTCAAGCACCTGACGCCGGTACGGCTTAGGTACCAGAAGCTGTTCCACAATCTCATCTTTAACCTTATTGACTCTATAGAAAAGATCATTAGTCACCGAAAAATGTGGAAATCTTTTTTCAGCATCTGGTTCCTGAGGTACCCCGTTCATAACAGCAACCTGCTCTCTCGCATTTTTGAGAGTGGGGTCCTGTAATTGTGCAGTCCCAAAATTATCGCTAGACACCTCTAAGTCTAGTATATTTTGCTCAGTGGGAGGAGCCTCCTCCTCCCCAGCCAGGACCTGCAAAGGAAAACAATCATTTTCATCCTGCACATTTTTATCATTCACAGTGGACAAGGCAACCCCCTTAGAGGTATCCTCACTCCTTTTGGGGATTTTTCTTTTTTCCCAAAGAGCCCAGAATAATGGAAAATCGCGCCCCAATATTACATTATGCATGAGGTTTTTAACCACACCCACTTCATATTGTACGGTGCCTTGTTCAGTCCCGACTTTAGCCAGCACTATAGGGTACACTTTTGTATCACCATGTATGCACACAACACTCATATGCTTTTTAGACTCTAAGTCCCCAGTCACCAGGCTAGCATGCACCAAGGTTACAAGGCTTCCTGAGTCCATTAACGCTTTAACAGGAAAGTCATTGATTGTGATGTTGCAGATTTGCGGTTCAGTCTCTAGTCCAGGAACTGCAGCACAAGATGGTTCCGCAAATAGCGACTGACGCCGGCTAGCGTCACATTCCATGGGTTCAGAGGTAAGAGGGCAATGGGCAGACACGTGTCCCGCCTCATGGCATCTCCAACACTGGATAGGGCCTGGTCTCTTTGGCAAGGAGTCCTTTTCAGAGCCCCTTAGCCACCCGGGACCATCACCAGTCTTTTGTCCCTGAGACACCACTTGAGCCCTTTTCCCCCCATCAGCACCCCTCCACACTCCCCCAATAGATGGAAGTCTCTTACCAGCTGACGGCACAGATCTGGCGCTCCGGGGAGGTGAAGATGCTGCAGGAACATCACGGAGGTAGTCCTCAGTCGCCTGGAACCTCTCCACAAGGTTGACAAGTTCGTTTGCGTTCCTAGGATCACCTTGTCCCACCCAGCGTTGCAGGTCAGTAGGAAGCGCTCGGAGGTAGCGATCCATCACGACCTTCTCTAGGATTTGTGCAGGAGTAGAAGTGTCTGGCTCCAACCACTTTCTTGCCAAATGGATTAGGTCATACATCTGGGACCTCGCTGATTTGTCCAGACTGTAGCTCCAGTTGCGTACCCTCCGGGCACGGACTGCAGTAGTAACTCCTAGTCGGGCAAGTATCTCCTCTTTTAGCCGAGTATAGTCCTTAACCTCTTGCTCACTGAGGTCATAGTAGGCCTTTTGAGGTTCACCTGTTAAATAGGGCGCAATTACCTCTGCCCACTCAGCGGCTGGTAACTTCTCTCGCTCAGCCACGCGCTCAAATACTGTTAGATAGGCCTCAACATCGTCCTCAGCAGTCATCTTTTGCAGCGCTTTCTGCACAGTCCTTCTCCCAAAAAAAATCTCTGGAGCGGCTCCCTCCATTGTGGGTGGATTAGCAACCACAGGCGCCTCTCGATTTACTATCAGGTGCTCGATAAGTTGTTGTTGGCTTTGGCGCAAAGCTTGCAACTCTTCCTTATGCATCCGCTGTTGTGCAGCCATCATCTGCTGTTGTGCAGCCATGGACTGTTCATGTCGTCTATTGGCCTCTGTCTGCGCCTGCTGTTGTTCAGCCATGGACTGTTCATGTCGTCTATTGGCCTCTGTCTGAGCCTGCTGTTGTTGCAAACTCACTTGCATAAACTGCTTCAGCATCTCCTCCATGTTGCTGGACTGTTTTTGGAGTGTAGTTGCAGCTTTCACCCAGGACATCAGCAGCTGTAGCCAAGTCTGTCCACACCGTTGCCCCTAGCAACCGCGTTGCCCGCTACCTCCACCAATTGTAAGGGATCTTCCCGGGGTAGGGTGTGTTTGGACACAGTTCACAGCAGACTTGGAATTTATAAAGCAGATCTTGGCGTTTATTCGTGGTACAAACAGTCCAGCAAACAAAATATATAGCAACACCGTGCTTTCTAAGTACAACAAAAATAAAAGTCCTAGCCCGGCTGGGCGCTTACTAACAGGTTCTGCTCACCTATCTGACACTTACAAACACAGCGTCTTTCGCCTGGATATCGCAGGGTGAGTTTTAGCTCCAGCAGTGGCTGTGCTTGCAGCTTCCTTCAACACACAGATTGTTCATTCCCTGGCTGAGAGCAATCACCTGCAGACCCTGCAGTGCCTTTAGCTTCCCAGGCTAATTAGGATCAAAGCTCACCTGATCCCAAACCCAGAACTGGATCGGGGGATGTGGAATGACAGGTCCCTCTACCAAACCTACCTGCCATTCCATATAAACCCAGGCCCGGCAAAATTAAATAACAACTCAGCAGCATATCGCTGCTGAGAAACTGATCCATCCTGGATTTACCATCTCACACTGTGTAGCAACCTAGGTGAGATGTACACCCCCTCGATCACTTCTCCAGTGACATGTCTACAATATATATATATATACACCCCGTATTTATCGGTGTATAACGTGCACTTTTTCCTCCCTAAAATCAGGGGTGCACGTTATACGGCGATCCCCCGCTGTTGCTACCTGTTTCTGCCGTTCTGCGGCTTCTGGGTATTTACGGCCGTTCTCGGCTATTTTTAGCCACACTCGGCCAAAGAACGGCCGAGTGTGGCTGAACATAGCCGAGAACAACAAAGTGTGGCCGAAAATACCCGAAAGCCGCTGAGAACTACCGAGCGCTGCCGAGATACACAGGACATCCACTCTGTATCTCAGTGGCGACATTTTTAAACGCCAAAAACACTGACAAGGCTGCAAATGACTGACAAGGCTGCAATGCAAGGCTGCAAATGACACTGATAAGGCTGCATTGTTGGGCAGGGCATTTAAATGTAAGTTTTTTTTCCTTAAACTTCCCTCCTAAAAGTTTTTTTCTTTTAAATTCCCTCCTAAACTTGGGGTGTGTGTTATACTCACGCGCGTGTTATACACTGATAAATACGGTATATGCACACACACTACATATATAATATATATATATATATATATATATATATATATATATATATATATATATATATGTGTGTGTGTGTGTGTATGTATGTGTATATATATATATATATATATATATATATACAGTATATATATATATATATATATATACAGTATGTGTGTGTATACACATAAATATGACAGGGGGGCATGGTTGCCGTCTTGGGTTAATAATCTTCCTCTTTCCTCCTCAGATCCCCTAAGATTCTCTCTTCACTCCCCGATTCTCCACCTCTGAGCTGGTGAATCGGGGAGTGTGAACTCTGACACATCACCAGTGAAGCGCTGAGATCGCATCTTCATAAACTGGCCTTTCTTAGTCAGTCAATGAGGATTCTCAATGTGCGGAGATCATCGGCGGGAGAACATGTTTACACAAACAGTTAAACCGTTAATGGACTGTGATCAGAGGCGATCCTCGGGATCACCGCTGTTCACTGCTTCATAAACGGACACCTAAAACTCTGTTTTTCAAGGCATTGTATATTGTGCAAGCTGAACTAATGTAATTAGGCAATACAAATAATTCCTAGCGTTCAGCTTTAAATATTTCAAAATACCAGTTCTTAGATGTGATGACTGCAATAGTTATATATATATTTAGGCTTTTTTCTTTTGATATCATCTAGTGATCCTGCTAGTAACACACACACACACACACACACACACACACACACACACACACACACACACACACACACACACACACACACACACACACACACACACACTTTGCTGCATCTGTGGGGTAGCAGCAATGTCACCCCAGAACAGTTCTTCATATTATAGGGAATAAGACCCCACTGGGGCGGTGCACTTGCGGGACATTAGGAAAAGTCTTTGGGGCGGGTTGGGAGCGCTACATTTAGCCCTCCCAAAATGCCCTGCTCATTGCACTGAATGGGCAGCGCTTCCAAAGCGCTTTAAAAGAGCCGCAAAACTGGACTTTTTACCTATTATTTAAGGTAAAAACCACCCCAATAGTGCCCGAAAAACGCAGCTAAAACACAAAAACGAGCGCCGTTTTAGCGCTACTGGCACGGCGCAGCAGTGAGAAAGGGGTCTTAAAGGATATCTAAATCATCGTTTTTTTATTTTTATAAAAAACAAACATGTCATACTTACCTCCTCTGTGCAGTTGGTTTTGCACAGAGTGGCCTGAGCCTCGTCTTCTGGGGTCCCTCAGCGGCATTCCTGGCTCCTCCTCTTCTCGATTGCCCCGTCGGAGAAGTGCTATCCCTCGTGGCACCCGTACGGGCGCTCTCCCAGGTCCTGCTGCTGTGTCCGTTGACACAGACAGCAGGACTCGACACCACCCCCGGCTCCCGCATCATTAGATTTGATTGACAGCAGCTGGAACCAATGGCTGAGCTGCTATCAGTCTAATCAGGACCTGAGACACCGGCTGGAGCGGGTGTGCTCATCCCCGGCGCAGGAACAATCGGACTCATGTAAGTAAAAGGGGGCCTCTGGTGCACTACAAGAGGTTTTTCACCTCAATGCATTCTATGAAAAACTGCAAGGGTTTACAACGCCTTTAATGATCTTTAGTCCACAAATAGAAAGCAGACATGGCTGATAACTGTTTTAAATTTCAGTACATCATTGCTAGCGCATTACACCAGATTAGAAGCTCATTGGATTTCTAGCAGAATTAGCAGGTATTTTGTTGCAGTTGTTAAACAAAAATCTTTTCAATTGTGTATTTAACAGATCAAAAGGAAGCAAATAAGAGAAGTTCATTTACATACATTTTAAAAGTTTCATTTCCTGTTTTACTGAATTACTGGTTGTAACTTTGTGTCCAAGTAATTCTGTCTGATTTTACAATGTGCGCTCCATCTGTATACTGATGAAAATGTAATTGCAATAAAAAACTTTTGTTTTTTTAATGTATTTTTTGTTTCTGTGTATTACCAATGAGGGTACATGATGCAGAGTGTGCAGTTTATTTTAATCGGAATATACTGTATTATGCAATATTATAGCAGAAATTGTGAAACATTCATTACTGCAAACTCACCATCTTATTTCCTGTCATGTTGGCTTCCAAAAGTCAAGATCTGTTCCTGCTACATAGAACACTTGTGATTTGACTATAAATTGTCAAAGCTCTACTTATTTCTGCTGTCCTTTTGTGATGATTATAATATCATGTGATCAGGGCCTCTGGTGACCTTTATCTGACAATTCATTGTTCCCCGTCCTCATCCTTTCCACTAAACGTCAAACCAACATAAAGGAAAAAAAAACGATCACATCCCAATCACTTAAAGGATAAGTTCACCTTTAAATAAATAAATAAATGCACATCTTTTTGCAGATAAAAAAAAATGTACATTTATTATTTTTTCCACTTGGAGCCATGCATGACTCCTGCAGACTGTCATTGTATTTGTCTTGTTGTACCTCATATGGGCAAGCAGATAAACACTGACAGGAAGAGAGAATAAACTACCAGAGCGCTCAGCACTCAACAGCGCCATGGTGGTTCATTGAAACAACAAGCCGACAGCGGGTAAGGCTGACGTTACTTGTAGTTTGCCTCTCTCAGAACTCTGTGAATAAATGACGGGTATGGGTGGACAGAGCACCGCACAGCCACATCTTTTTTTTTTTAAATAGTGACAGCAAGAGGGGGGAGAAGATCCCCCACTTGCTGTCACTACAGGCAGCAGAGCAGGGGCAGCTGCAGGAGTAGGAACATGAAACATGTTCCTAAAGGTGAACTTATCCTTTGAAGTGGGATTCCAGGCTTATACTAACAAATCCTAGAACTGCTTCAACTGCCCTGTGTAAGAAAGATGCATATATTTATCTATTCTCACTGTGCTCCAGTTGGTCATGTGACCCCCACTGTGTCAGCCAGTGCCAACTACAGGGATGAGCTCTCTGACAATGGCTGGAATGTGGTGACTTCACCCATAGGCTTACTATGAGCCAATCATTGTTTGCGCTCCCTTTTCTCCCATGAAGCCACTGACAGAGGGGAGCCAATCATGTGATCGGAGCAGGAGTTTAGAAAGTGCACCTGTCACTAAAAGGAAGCTTTGCAGCCCCCTTGTGACTGAAATAAATGTATTTCCTAAGTTCTTGCCTACCGCATAACACATATGTGCGATGGCACAGAGGGTGTGGCCTTTTACCCCCTTCCTGACCAGGCCTTTGTTTTGCGATACTGCACTGTGTTGCTTTAACTTACAATTGGGCAGTCGTGCAACGCTGTACCCAAATAAAATCGATGTCATTTTTTTTCCCAACAAATAGAGCTTTCTTTTGGAGGTATTTGATCACCTCTGTGATTTTTGTTTTTTGCGCTATAAATAATTTACTTTCTGCTATAAAAGATACCAAAATAAAAAAAGTAAGAAAAAATCAAATTTCTTCATCAGTTTAGGTCAGCAGGTATTCTGCTATATATTTTGGTAAAAAATCCTAATAAGCGTATATAGATTGGTTTGTGCAAAAATTATAGCGTCTACAAACTATGGGATAGATTTGTGGATTTTTTTTTTCTTTTTACTAGTAATGGTGGCGATTAGTAATTTTTGGCGGGACTGCGACATTGCAGAGGACAAATCTGACACCTAACTGAAACTTTTTGGAGACCCCTGACATTAAAAAAAACACTGTCACTGTACTAATGACACTGTCAGGCAAGGGGTTAACATCAGGGGCTATCAAAGGGTTAAGTACGTCCCTAGGGGGTGCTTTCTAACTGTGGTGATGTGCTATTACTAAAGGAAAACAGAGATCCGTGGTGTTTCTGCTTAGCAAGATCTCCATTTTCCCCTCTGGCAGAATGGCGATCTGCCTTGTTTACATAGGCAGACCACTGTTTTGCCTCTCCTCAGAACGAACGGCAGGTACTGGTCGACATCGCACCCACCAGGCCGGCTGTGATGGACTCCGATGGTGCGCGCGTGCGCCCCAGTGCCGAAGAAATAAATCACGTACAGGTACATTCAACCCAGAAATGGAACTTCCGCTGATCGGATTCCCCCCTCCGGTGCCACATTTGGCACCTTTCATGGGGGGAGCAGATACCTGTCAAATCCAGGTATCTGGTCCCACTTCTGGGGAAAGAACGCAGCACTTTGTCTTCTGGAAGACATACAGGTCCAAGAAGACAGCAGGGACCATTCAGAACATGCACTGCCTGGTTCCTTTACCAGGAATGGCGGCGGCAGCACCTGGGAGTCGATCCGAGGATCGGCTGTGATGCCGACATCGCGGGCTCCCTGGACAGGGTTTTTTCCCCAGGCGGAACTCCACTTTAAGGACCGTCTTGCCACAGTATATGTATGTGGGGCAGTCCTTAAGCAGTTTAACCCAACATGCTGCACCAATGGCAGCCAAGGTTTCCATGCTGAGAGTTCTCACTGCATGCTCCCAGCACAATGATCAAGCTGTCATAGGCAGCACCTAATCTCTGGTTATGATCAAAAGCTGGAGGGACAAGCGCCCAATCATGTGACCACTGCCAGAGCCAATAACAGTGATCATGTGGTTGGGAAGGGCTTGGAATAAAAAAATAAATCACAAAATAATAATAGAAAAAAAATAAACATGAAAAAAAATGTACATATCTCACACACATATCATACACATTTAAAGCCCATCACAAGACAAAACGTTTTGTTTTGCAGAGAGTGGGGGATCAGACTTCCTGTTCTGTCTGATATCTGTCACATGCACAGAAAATGAGAGGAAATCTTCTTGATAGGGACACAGCCAGCAAAGAAATACTAAGGTTGTAAATCTTCCTGACCCTAAGAGCCCATGCACATCGGGTTTTTACAGGCATTTTCTATGCCTAGTATGTATTCCTCCTGGTGCTTTCATTCATGGCAGGCTGTATGCAGCAGGTGCCTCTCCACGGGCACTGAAAAATGTTGGTTAATTACACTAGGAATAGAAAATGCCTGTAAAAGTCCCGTGTGCATGAACCCTAATAGAAAATGTGCATATTGGCCTTCCAATGGTTACTGGGGACAAAGTTAAAGCATATGTAAATCATATATTCATTCCCACATTGTATTTCCATTATAGTTATTGGGATAAAAGTTACATTTGTTAATTGAGCATGTAGAGCATCAGTTCACAAAAAAAAAATATTGGGGAACTGGAAAAAATGCAGAGAAGGGAAACTAAACTGATAAGAGGCATGGAGGAGCTCAGCTATGAGGAAAGATTAGAGGAACTGAATTTATTCTCTCTTCAGAAGAGGATTTTAAGGGGGATATGATCAACATATATAAATACATATGTGGTCCATATAATGAACTTGGTAATGGGTTATTCACTCTAAGGTCATCACAGAGGACAAGGGGGCACTCTACATCTGGAGGAAAAGAGATTTAATCTCCAAATACAAAAAGGCTTCTTTATAGTAATGCCCTGTACACACGACCGGACTTTCCAGCAGATTAGATTCGATGGACTTCCCGCTGGAATTCCAACGGACTTTCCGAACAAATGGACTTGCCCACACATGACCGGACTTTCCAGCAGACTAGGTCCGCCAGTCTTCCCAACTAAAGTCTGTTTATTTTGAACGTGATGAGTTACGACGGGACTAGAAAAGGAAGTCAATCTCGGCGCTTTTATAGGCAAGATTGACACCTTGCGAGACCCGTCACCTGGTATGGATTTTAAGGGGAAGCCCCTACGCTGAAAAAACGGCATGGGGGTCCCACCAAGGTCCATACCAGACCCTTATCTGAGCACGCAGCTCGGCTGGTCAGGAAAGGGGGTGGGGACAAGCACATGCCCCCCCTCCTGAGCTGTACCAGGCCGCATGCCCTCAACATGGGGGGTGGGCGCTTTGGGGAAGGGGGTGCCCTGCGCCCTCCCACCCCAAAGCACCTTGTCCCCATGTTGATGAGGACAAGGGCCTCTTCCCGACAACCCTGGCCGTTGGTTGTCGGGGTCTGCGGGCGGGGGGCTTATCAGAATCCCTCTTTAATAAGGGGGCCCCCAGATCCCGGCCCCCCACCCGATGTGAACAAGTATGGGGTACATCGTACCCCTACCCATTCGCTTGGGGGAAAAAGTGTCAATAAAAAAACACACTACACAGGTTTTTAAAGTAATTTATTAGGCCGCTCCGGGGTCTTCTTCTGACTTCGGGGGTCTCTTCCGACTTCTCTGCGCTTTCTTCTCTCGGTCTCCGGCCTCTTCTCCCGCTCTCCGGCTCTTCTGTCGGGCTCCTCCGCTATCCTCTGCTCTTTAGAAAGGTGTAGGTAGATATAGCGCTCCCCTCTATATGCTTACAAAACTATATATTGAGAAAGCAATCTGTTATCTATAAAGTGGTAAAATTGATTACATCAGGAATGTGAACAGTGTCCTGTCCACTAAAAATAAATCCTAATTACTTGGTGAACTGAAGACCTTATGTGACCACATAAACTACCATGAGATAAAGATCTTTTTAACTACCATGAAATAAAAATCCTTTAATTTTGTGTTAGAACCCCTGTGTGGTGTGGGGTGTTATAGCCCCTGCATAGTGTTTAATTCCACTGATTGGGAAAAAAATGTGTGCATTCAAGAGGTGTCGGTGTAAAAGACACCATACCATATATAATTGTGGGGAAAAAAAAAAAAAAAATATATATATATATATATATATATATATATATATATATCTATCTAATACAATTTAAGTGAAAGTGATTAGTGCTCAAAACCAATATAAATGTGTGTAAATAGAATACAATTTCCTAATTATCCACTGATGTATGCTACTTCAGGTAACAACAGAAAATGTCCATGAAAGCTACTGGAATAAATAAAAATTATCCAAAGTATAACAAAGTGATTGGTGCTCACGTGACTCTATTTCTCTGAAGACGGGAACCTGGTGCGATTTTCGTGCAAGTGATAGATTTGCACTCACCAGAACCTCTGCCCCTTTTGGGGTACAAATGCCTCACAACGCTTATCCTGATGCTTCGTCTTGTGTCTTTTTTCAACCATACTATGTAACAAAAATGCTCAGCTTTGACAGTCATAGTGGTTGATTATGCATGAGCATTATCCTAGATATACGAGAGGAAGTTCTGAGACATGACCACTGGCAGCTCTACTATTTTCTGCATTTACAAAGAAAGTGCACCAAAATTCAGAAAAACCACTTCCTACGTGTCACACATCTGCTTATTTTTCATCTGTTCTGTGATGTGATTAGTGTAAGTGCAATCAGGAAATAAAGGATGCTTCTAGGGAGAACGGGTACACAGATATTTAAAGCTGTTGGCAAAACCTTTATTGGAGCATTAGCTAGGTACAGGCGGCCCCCAGGTTACAAACATCCGACTTACATACAACTCATACTTGCAAACAGAGGGAGACAACAGGAAGTGAGAGGAAATCTACCCCTAGGAAGGGAAATTCACTCCTGTAATGCCGTGTACCAACGATCGGATTATCCGGCGGACTCTGGTCCGCCCGTGTCAGGGCTCCGGCGGACTTTTTCTTCCCAAAAGTCCGGCGGACTTAGAAAGAAGACTTGACTCAAAATTGTCCGCTGGACTCGGCAGTTCGGCGGACAATCCGTCCTTCTGTGTGCTAGTCTGCCGGGCTTTTGAATGAACGGACTTGCCCACACACGGAGTAAAGTCTGTTAATTTTGAACGTGGCTCCAGGTAGATGGGACTAGCGCAGGAAGTCAATGTTGCCACCTCCATCGGCGAGATTGACACCTTGCCAGCCCCGTCTCCTGGTATGGATTTAAAGAGGAACCCCTACGCCAAAAAAACACGCGGGGGTCCCCCCAAAGTCCATACCAGACCCTTATCCAGGCACGCAGCCCGGCCGGTCAGGAAAGGGGGTGGGGACGAGCGAGCGCCCCCCCCTCCTGAGCCATACCAGGCTGCGTGCCCTCAACATGGGGGATGCTTTGGGGAAGGGGGGCCCTGCGTTCCCCCCACCCTAAGCACCTTGTCCCCATGTTGATGAGGACAAGGGCCTCTTCCCGACAACTCTGGCTGTTGGTTGTTAGGGTCTGCGGGCGGGGAGCTTATCAGAATCCGGGAGCCCCGTTTAATAAGGGGCCCCCAGATTCTGGCCCCCCACCCTATGTGAATGAGTATGGGGTACGATGTACCCCTACCCATTCACCTAGGGTAAAAAAGTGCTAATAAAAAAACACAACACAGGTTTTTAAAATACTTTATTAGACAGCTCCGGGGGTCTTCTTCCATCTTCGGGGGTCTTCTCGCCGGACTCCTCCGCTATCTTCTGCTCTTTTACTAGCTCTTTTACTAGTGGAGGAGCCCGGCTTTCTCCTTCGTTGCTGCCGCCGTCCGGGGGGTTTCTTCCATCTTCGGGGGTCTTCGCTCTTCAGTTCTTCTTGCTGGGCCTCCGCTTTCTTCTCCAGCTCTTTTACTAGCGTTGGCCCGGGCTTGTCGAAGTCGCCGCCGCCTTCTGCTTCTTCTTCTTTCTTCTTCCTGCTTCTTCTTCTTCTCTTCTTCCGATGTTGACAAGACACTCTCTCTGGCTGTAATGGCAGGGACGCGTTGTGCGGCGACTTATATAGGGATAAGGGGCGGGGTCACAGGGTAATGTCATGTGGTGACCCCGCCCCTTATGATGTCACAGTTCCATCATCCTCCCATGTTGAGGGCACGCGGCCTGGTACTGCTCTGGAGGGGGGCGCTCACTTGCCCCCACCTCCTTTCCCTGACTGGCCGGGCTGCCTGCTCGGATAAGGGTCTGGTATGCACTTTGGAGGGACCCCCACGCCGTTTTTTCAGCTTAGGGATTCCTCTTCAAATCCATACCAGGTGACAGGGCTAGCGAAGTGTCAATCTCGCTGATGGAGGCGGCAACATTGACTTCCTTCGTTAGTTCCGTCTACCTGGAGCCACATTCAAAATGAATGGATTTTACTCCATGTGTGAGCAAGTCCGCTCATTTTAAAAGTTCGGTGGACCCCCGCCATAGTCCGCTGGAAAAGTCCGGTCGCATGTGGACAAGTGTGGACTAAGTCCGCCGGATTGTCCACCGGACTAAGTCTGCCGGATAGTCTGATCGTGCGTACGTGGCATAAGAGTTCTCATCATACAAAGGTGTCTCCACTGAAGCTTTATCACCAATCCTTGTTTCCACAACAACCCAAAATCTTCAAAAGTCAGGTGCAATCTTCTGAACAGGGGCACAGACAGCAAAACAAATGTTACAGGGGTGTTAACCCTTCCCTATGCCATCCAAAAAACTTAAAGTGTAAAGCTACGATTATTTTATAAAAATTAAAAATAACAAACATATCATACTTACCTCCACTGTGCAGCTCGTTTTGCACAGAGTGACCTCCTCCCCACACCAGACAACCCCCTAGGAGAAGCGCTCACCTTACCTTGCGGGCACGCCCCCCGGTGCCCGTGTCATTGGATTTGATTGACAGCAGCAGGAGCCAATGGCTGCACTGCTATTAATCTATCCAATCAAGAGCCGAGAACCCTGGGCAGAGGGACAGCACGTCCCTGCCTTTTGAAGTTCCAGGGCTCAGGTAAGTAAAATGGAGGGGCGGTCACTGCCAGGTGTTTTTTATTCTAACTCTAATATCCACTTGGATGGTGGGGCTAGAACCTGGACTCACGGCGCAGGCGCCGTTCATCTTTGGCTATTTTCGGAATGTGGTTGTTCTGTGTACTGCACATGCGCAGTACACAACGGACACTATTAGATGGGGGACATTATGTGATAGGACACCGGCAGCACTCATGCAGACCCAGACCATGACACTCCCACCACCATGCTTGACTGTAGGCAAGACACACTTGTCTTTGTAATCCTCACCTGGTTGCTTCCACACACACTTGACACCATCAGAACCAAATAATTTTATCTTGGTCTCATCATACCACAGGGCAAGGTTCCAGTAATTCATGTCCTTAGTCTGCTTACATAGTTAAATAGTCGGCAAGGTTGAAAAAAGACACAAGTACATCAAGTCCAACCTGTGTGTATGCACTTTTATGTCAATATTACATTGTATATCCCTATATGTTGTGGTTGTTTAGGTTCCTATCTAATAGGTTTTTGAAATTATCTATGCTCCTTGCTGAAACCACTGCTTGTAGAAGAGATATCCTCATCCTTACCGCTCTTACAGTAAAGAACCCTCTACGCAGTTTAAGGTTAAACCGCTTTTCTTCTAGTTTTAGTGAATGGCTGTGTGTCTTTTTAAATTCTCTTTCGCAGAAAAGTTTTATCCCTATTATGGGGTCACCAGTATGGTATTTGTACATTGAAATTATATCCCCTCTCAAGCGTCTCTTTTTTAGATCGAATAAGTTCAGTGCTTGTAATCTTTCCTCATAACTAAGGTCCTCCAATCCCTTTATTAACTATGTTGCCCTTCTCTGGACTCTCTCCAGTTCCAGCACATCCACCCTGAGGACTGGAGCCCAGAACTGGATGGCATACACTAGGTGCGGCCGGACTAGAGTCTTGTAGAGCCGGAGAATTATCGCTTTATCTCTGGAGCTAATCCCCTTTTTAACTAGTTGCTGACCGCCGGCCGTCAAATGACGGCCAGGCGGCGCACCTATTGTGGCGGGAGGCCGTCATATGACGGCCTCCCGTTTAAACAGGGAATGCGCGCGATCGAGCGCGCGCATCCCTGTTTCTTCGGTGGCGGCGTGTCACGGAGACACCGCTCGCCACCGAAGGGGGTGAACAGCCATTCGTTATGGCTGTTTACCACGTGATCGGCCGGTATGAAGTCACGGCCGATCACAGATGGTCACACCCCGAATGTGCACGGTGCATGCGCGCGATCGCGAGCGCGCTGCACGTGCACGTCGGTGGCGGCGTGTTCCCCGGGAACACTGCTCGCCACCGACGCTGGTAAACAGCCATTGGCCGGCTGTTTACCCACGTGATCGGCTGTGATCCTTTCACAGCCGATCACAAAAATGTAAACAAACTGCGGTAACGGGATGATTCCCGGGTTCTCCTCCTCACACACCGATCGTGTGTGAGGAGGAGATTGCGGTAACATCTCATTACCGCATACAGTGTACACCAATCATACTGATTGCCCCCCCCCCAATAAAGAGGACCTGTCACCACCCCTCATAGTACCTGTCAATCACAGTCCATCAGAGTACCTGTCACAGTCTATCAGAGTATTTGAGTACCTGTCACAGCACATCAGAGTACCCGAGTACCTGTCACAGCCCATCAGAGTACCTGTCAGCCCATCAGAGTACCCGAGTACCTGTCACAGTTCATCTGAGTACCCGAGTACCTGTCACAGCCCATCAGAGTACCCGAGTACCTGTCACAGCCCATCAGAGTACCCGAGTACCTGTCACGGCACATCAGAGTACCCGAGTACCTGTCACGGCACATCAGAGTACCCGAGTACCTGTCACGGCACATCAGGGTACCCGAGTACCTGTCACGGCCCATCAGGGTACCGGAGTACCTGTCACAGCCCATCAGGGTACCCGAGTACCTGTCACGGCCCATCAGGGTACCCCAGTACCTGTCACAGTCCATTAGAGTACAGAGTACCTGTCACAGTCCATCAGGGTACCCGAGTACCTGTCACAGTCCATCAGGGTACCCGAGTACCTGTCACAGTCCATTAGAGTACCGAGTACCTGTCACAGTCCATTAGAGTACCCGAGTACCTGTCACAGTCCATTAGAGTACCGAGTACCTGTCACAGTCCATTAGAGTACCGAGTACCTGTCACAGCCCATCTGAGTACCCGAGTACCTGTTCCAGTCCATCTGTGTACCAGAGTACCTGTCACAGTCCATCTGAGTACCCGAGTACCTGTCACAGTCCATATGAGTACCTGTCACCGCCCTTCAGAGTACCCAAATACCAATCACCAAACCATCAGAGTACCCGTCACCAGGCCATCAGAGTACCCGAGTACCTGTCACCAGGCCATCAGAGTACCCGAGTACCTGTCACCAGGCCATCAGAGTACCCGAGTACCTGTCACCAGGCCATCAGAGTACCCGAGTATCTGTCACCAGGCCATCAGAGTACCCGAGTACCTGTCACCAGGCCATCAGAGTACCCGAGTACCTGCCACCAGGCCATCAGAGTACCCGAGTACCTGCCACCAGACCATCAGAGTACCCGAGTACCTGTCACCAGACCATCAGAGTACCCGAGCACCTGTCACCAGACCATCAGAGTACCCGAGTACCTGTCACCAGACCATCAGAGTACCCGAGTACCTGTCACCAGGCCATCAGAGTACCCGAGTACCTGTCACCAGGCCATCAGAGTACCCGAGTACCTGTCACCAGGCCATCAGAGTACCCGAGTACCTGTCACCAGGCCATCAGAGTACCCGAGTATCTGTCACCAGGCCATCAGAGTACCCGAGTACCTGTCACCAGGCCATCAGAGTACCCGAGTACCTGCCACCAGGCCATCAGAGTACCCGAGTACCTGCCACCAGACCATCAGAGTACCCGAGTACCTGTCACCAGACCATCAGAGTACCCGAGCACCTGCCACCAGACCATCAGAGTACCCGAGTACCTGTCACCAGACCATCAGAGTACCCGAGCACCTGTCACCAGACCATCAGAGTACCCGAGTACCTGTCACCAGGCCATCAGAGTACCCGAGTACCTATTTGCAGCCCATGTCTCATAGAATATACGTTGGGGTGTTTGCTTTCCAAAATGGGGTCATTTTGTGGGTAATTTCACTGTCCTGGTGGTCCAGGACCTTCAAAAGTGTGATGAGTAGGAATGAAATGAGATGTGTCATTTATGCTCCTAGAACGCCTGAACGTACTACTTCAATGTTCGGCCTCTCTATGTGGCCAGGCTGTGTAAAAGTCCTACACATGTGGTATCGCCATACTCGGGAGGAGTAGCAGAATGTATTTTGGGGTGTAATTTTTGCTATATACATGCTATGTGTTAGAAATATCTTATAAATTGACAATTTTGTGTAAAAAAAAATGCGTTTTAATTTTTTTCCACATATTCCAAAAACTTCTGGAAAAAAATGAACCGTTCAAAAGACTCATTATGCCTCACAGATTATACGTTGGGGTGTTTGCTTTCCAAAATGGGGTAATTTTATGGGAAATTCCATTGTCCTGGTACTCCAGGGCCTTCAAAAGTGTAATAGGTGGTTGAGAAATGAGATGCGTAATTTTTGCTCGTAGAACGTCTGAAGGTACTACATCAATGTTAGTGCTCTGTATGTGGCCAGGCTGTGTAAAAGTCCTACACATGTGGTATCGCCGTACTCGGGAAGAGTAGCAGAATGTATTTTGGGGTGTAATTTGTTGTATGCATATGCTGTGTGTGAGAAATAACCTGATAATATGACAATTTAGTAAAAAAAAAAAAAAATAAAAAATCTTCATTTTGCAAAGAATTGTGGGAAAAAATGACAACTTAAAAAAACTCACCATGCTACTTACTTAATACCTTGGGATGTCTACTTTGTAAAAAGGGGTCATTTGGGGGGTATTTGTACTTTCCTGACTTGTTAGTGTCTCAAGAAATGAGGTACACCTGATGTACTGAAGGCCTGATCAGAAGTGATCAATTTTCAGTGATTGGCATAGTTTGTAGACTCTATAACTTTCACAAAGACCAAATAATATATACTAATGTGGGTTATTTTTACCAAAGATATGTATCAGTATAAATTTTGGCCAAAATTTATGAAGAAAAATTACTAATTAGCAAAAATTTATGACAGAAACTAAGAAAAAGGCATTTTTTTCACAACATTTACGTTTTATTTTATTTATAGCACAAAAAATAAAAAACTCACTAGTGATTAAATACCACTAAAAGAAAGCTCTATTTGTGTGGAAAAAAGGACGCAAGTTTCATATGGATACAGTGTAGGATGACTGAGTAATTGTCATTCAAACTGTGAGAGCGCTGAAAGCTGAAAATTGGTCTGGTCAGGAAGGGGGTGTATCTGCACTGTATTGAGGTGGTTAATGCATGCCAATATTCTATTGGCTTTGCTTGCAGCAGCTTGGCATTGCATGCCATTGCTGAGCCTATCATCTACTAGGACCCTCAGGTCCTTTTCTATCCTAGATTCCCCTAGAGGTTCTCCGCTTAGTGAGTAGATCGCATTAATTTTTTTGCCACCTAAATGCATTATTTTAAATTTTTCTACATTAAACCTCATTTGCAATGTGGTTGCCCACTCCATTCATTTGTTTAGATCCTCTTGCAAGGTTTCCACATCCCGCAGAGAAGCTTTTGCCCTGCTTAACTTAGTATCATCCGCAAATACTGAGATCGAGCTGTTTATCCCATCCTCCAGATCATTTATGAATAAATTAAATAGGATTGGTCCCAGGACAGAACTCTGCGGGATCTCACTTTCTATACCGGACCATTACGAGTATTCCCCATTTATCACTACCCTCTGAACTCTCCCCTGTATCCAGTTTTCAATCCAAGTGCTCACTCTTTGGTCCATGCCAACGGACCTTGTTTTGTACAGTAAATATTTATGCTTGTCTTCAGCAAACTGTTTGCGGGCTTTCTTGTGCATCATCTTTAGAAGAGGCTTCCTTCTGGGACAACAGCCATGCAGACCAATTTGATGCGGTGTGCAGCATATGGTCTGAGCACTGACCATTCTGTATATCAATATACCTCTCTTATATACCATTCTCTATATCAATATAACTCTCCTATATACCATTCTGTAGTTAGTGCAGGAGAGGAAAGCGGAGACTGTGGTCCTACCCAGTAATGAAATAACTGATTTCCCTCTGATTAAACAGCTGTGGTAATTGCCAAGGCAGTGAAACTGATCAAATCACCTGCACAAAATAATGGAAGGCATGAAAACATTACCTGTTGGGGTGCCTTGAGGACTGGAGTTGAGAAACACTGCTTTAGTGGATATACAGATTTACTTCAAATTAAGCAAATTATTGTTCAAGGTTAGCAAGAGAGATGTAAACAGGACACTTAGCAATTTGGTTTGCAGGCAGAATTACATAGATTCTGCCAGCGATACCAAGGCATGCTAATTGTGCAGCAAAACTAGCAACGTGCATTTGGGTGCCACTCATTCATAATGGCACCCAAAATGCAGTGCAATTTAGCCATGATTGTCATACAACAAATCTTGCACAAATCACAGCAAACCGCTCATGTAAAAACGTGCCTGGCTCAGGGCCAAAATGTAATCCTTGAACTTATTTGCCACAAAAAAATTGCACATAGGGCAGCCCATTCAAGTGTGGGCTGCTCTATACGCGTCACGCAGAAACATGTCTTAATTGTTCAAAAAAATTGTGAGTGGCAACACGTGTTCCTGCTACACGAATTGTGAATAGGGCCTTAAAGTTAATGTGAAATGTTTAACAAGCATGTAGGGTAGGTGGGTGACACTTCCGCCATGTTCTCCTCCTTGTTGGGGGTCAAGTGTGGATCACACAGGAGGCCTACCCTGGGGTGGATTCTTCTGGGCTATGCTAGGCACCTTGGATAGGGTCACCAACTTACACATGATTGGACACTGTCATCATGACTTTATCCAATCATGGCTCATTCCCGCCCCACAGTATAAAAATATTCTTTCAATGGCAGCCATTTTCAGTGTGATTTCGGCCTGGAAAGAAATAGAACAGGGCTCTGTTCAGTGCTATTAGTTAGTGTGCTATACTGTGCTATGAACAGAAAAGAAACACACTCACATAGCCACATCCGTAAATTAAGGGAATAAACAAGAAAATGGTGTACTATAACAGTAAACCTAGGTCAGACTTTGTAGCCCATATTTGGCTCCCCCTTTGGCACTGAGTCCACTCTTTCTGCATTATTCTGCCCCCGTCCCTGGAAATGTCTGGCTTTTCATGCTGCTCTCTTACTAGCAGGTACTTCTTTCCTTTGTCATTAGGTATTGTATATTAACATACCTTAAAGGAGCCTATTCTGTGTGTTGGTAGTTACATATTTAAATATTTATATAATTTTACACTGTTTACTAGATTGGGCTGGCCTGACCTATCTGTGCATAGATCCTGACGGTGGTGTAGTAGAACCGGTTTCCAGTGGGATAGTAACCTATGAACCAGTTTCCGGATACTTATAAGTGAGACTTTTTTTTTCTTCTTGTATATATCCACCTGCATTATAGTTATTTCTTGTTGACAAAAATCTATTTTTAAATGTACAGTGGTATATCACCATGTTAAAACCTATATGTTCTATTTTCAGACAGTGAGGTCTGTTCTCTTTATTTGCTATCTGTAGAACCTTGACTGTATCCTGAAGAAGACTAATGGTGAAACATGTAGATACACAAGGGCTGACTGCACATTATGTATTAGTATACATGATTTTTAATTTTTCTGTACTGTTTTATTCATGTTGTGTATTTTTCAATAAATAGTGTTTATTTTCATAACTCTTCATTATTTCCTATGCCTTCAAAGTCCGACCTAGGTTTACTGTTATAGCACACCTTTTTCTTATTTATTCACTATACTGTGCTATTTTTCTTCAGGTATCAGTATAGAATATTCGTTTAGTGTCAGTCTAGGGATAGTGTGAGTGTAATACATATCATATCATTGCAATTTTTTACAGCAAGGCCACTTCTTTCATCAAGAGTACCCCTATAGCAGGGGTCTCCAAACTTTTCAAACAAAGGGCCACTTTATTGTCCTTCAGAATTTAGGAGGGCCGGATTGTGGCCAGTAGGGCCAGAAAATGTCACGGGCCCAGCATCACTGAGAATAAATATGGCCTCAGGGTTGGTGGTCAATAAGAGGAGGAGTATTCCCCCTTAGGAGGAATAGTATCCCATCATTGGTATCGGTGGAAGATATAGTGCCCCATTGTTGGTGTCAGTGAAGGAATAGTGCCTCATATCAGTGGAAGGAATTGTGCCCCACGGGCCGGAAGGCAAGCAAAGGGCCACATCTGGCCCTCGGGCCGTAGTTTGGAGACCTCCGCCCTATAGGGTTACAGTGGGAAGGCGCCACCAACACCCAAAGACCAATTTTATGTACCCATTACTTGTATCCAAAGTCAAAATGACACCAGAATATATCCAAAAAATCTCTAATCTTGTTCCCAGTGCACTACATTGTGGCCTCATCATACACTCTGGCTCCCCCAGCAGTTGCTGAGCAAAATAAAGGCAGCTTGCAGGGAAAACATTATTTTTTTGGGCTTTATAAATGCAGTTATTGCTGCAGCAGATTCTAGAAATGGTACAGATCTGCCACTTTACAGGTAGACTAAAGGGACCCCAAAGGCACTATATTGGAAGGTTTGTTTAATTTTTATGCTTTAACTTTAAAAATCAAAAAATCACTGCTCATTTAACCACTTACAGACGGGACCATTTTGCTGGTCAAAGACCAGACCACTTTTTGCGATTCGGCACTGCGTCGCTTTAACTGACAATTGCGCGGTCGTGCGACGTGACTCCCAAGCAATATTGACGTCCTTTTTTTCCCACAAATAGAGCTTTCTTTTTGTGGTATTTGATCACCCATGCGGTTTTTATTTTTTGCGCTATAAACAAAAATAGAGCGACAATTTTGAAAAAAACGCATTATTTTTTACTTTTTGTTATAATAAATATCCCCCAAAAATATATAAAAAAACATTTTTTCCCTCAGTTTAGGCCGATACGTATTCTTCTACATATTTTTGGTAAAAAAAAATCGCAGTAAGCGATTATTGATTGGTTTGCGCAAAAGTTATAGCATTTACAAAATAGGGATAGTTTTATAGCATTTTTATTAATAATTTTTTATTATTTTTTTTTACTAGTAATGGCGGCGATCAGCGATTTTTACTGTGACTGCAACATTGTGGGGGACCCATCGGACATTTTTGGGACCGTTGTCATTTATACAGTAATCACTGCTATATAAATGCAGTGATTCCTGTGTAAATGACACTGGCAGTGAAGGGGTTAACCAGTGGGTGGCAGTGTAGGGGTTAAGTGTTCCTATTGGTGTGTTACTAACTGTGGGGGGGTTGGGCTTTCATTTAGTGAACACTGATCTCTGCTCCAATCACATGGAGCAGAGATCAGCGTCACTAGTTGCTAGGCAGAATGAAGAAATGCTGTTTACACGGCATTTCCTCCATTCAGCCGTCCCGTGAGACGATCGCGGCTATGCCCGCGGCGATCGAGTCCGCGGGTACCGCGACTGGACTCACGGGGGTCCCGACCAGCGCGGGAGCACGCCGCCGGCGGCGCGCTCCCGATGGCAGGGCGGCATTGAAGATTGGACGTACCTGTACGCCAATATGCCTGCCCGTGCCATTCTGTTGACGTACATCATCGTGCGCTGGTCGGGAACCGGTTAAACATTACATTTTTCACAAACTTTTTTTTATTGATACATGTCCCCAAGGGCAGGACCCGGACCCCTATAACCATTGTATGCCCAATTACTTGCATATAAGCCCTCACTTTTTATTTTTGACATTCAGGTCCCATTGACTTTAATGGGGTTCATTATTCAGGTCTGAACTTTCACTGTGTTCGAAAGTTCTGGTTCGAACTGAACAGGGGTCCATTCGGCCCATCCCTAGTTACCATGACTAGTGTTGGATCTATTCCTGTTCTGGTGGCAACCCAAAATATGGGATTTTGAGATCTTTCATTTTTACTCCCAGTGATAATTATGAACCAGACAAATAGAAAGGGTGAATCTCCCTAATGGGCTTTCATATAACTGTGGGTACGTGGGTTACATATAATCTGTCATATAAAGGGTTAATACTGTCATGGAAAACAAGTCTGTCTATTTCATTATGATAGGAAAATCTACACTGCATTGTATCAGATGAATCCTCACAATCAGTGGTACTGTTGTAAGAGAAATCGGATATCATGGACATAACTGTCAATAAGTGAAGTATGCCTGTGCTCTCAAGAAAAGAGTCCTCGCCCGAGCTGAAATTAAACCCTGTGCGATTGTGACCGGTCAGACCAGAAGATGAAATATGAGTGATTTGGAGGAAACTAACAAAAACCTTTTACTAAAATCTCGCAATTTTTTTTTTTTAATATTCCTACACTCTGTAGCTTTTGTTTAACATTTTGAGCATGGGACGATCTCACTTGCAGGAAACTGTTGAAGGCATGAACATTAAGATTGAAGGAGATGAACTGTTGGCTAGTTTTTTTTTATTGCTTAATCAAAATTGATATTATTGGTGCAATAGCTTTACTTCATATTATAGCATTATTTTCTCTATAAAGCCTCATGCACATGGGTGGTTTTGGCCCTTCAGCATCAAATCCAGTGTTTCTGGGTGGCCGTGCATGACATCATGTACTCACGTTCTTTCCTTGGTCTTTAAGAATGAATGATGATAAATGTCATTCAACTCAGAAAGATGAGGACATCTTGTGGCCTAAAAGAGGTACTGCGATGAACAGCTTCAAAATGAAGGAGAGTTTTGCAGCCTAAACTATTTTGTTTTAAAACACCTTGGGAATCATAAAAAGAAAAAAGTAATCTGGATTTGACTTTAAAGCTCTTTGTATACTTATTAGAATTTAAAAACCTACTCACCCTTTACGCGGGGTAATCTTTCACAATCAATGCCCGTGACCAGGTGAAGACTTCACTCATATGAAGAATCCAGCATTAAGGCAGTTCCCTGACTTAGAGATGAACCTTTACTATGTGCACTAAAATTGACATACAGCATCCTCTGTGAAGTATCTTGTCCCATGTAACTACATGCTATAACTTGTAGGTTGCATTAGGAGGGATGCGCAGAGTCCACCATTCCAGACTCCACCATTCCAGCGTACCTCTGTTACCTCACTCCCAGTAACAGAATGTGATCCCACCATGCACCTAGCATGGACCTCATACGTGCACTTAATAACTTCTTTCTGTACCTCGTAACCAGGTCATGAATCTCTGTAACGCGAGTTCCAATCTGGTTGCTATCAAATACCAACCGCTAGGGAGTGAGCCAGGACATCAACCCCCTTACTACCAGAGGACCTGTCATCTTACCAGGTAGCAAGCCTAACAACTGGTTGCTTTGTGTCTTGAACTTGTACTTGGTTACTCTTAACTGCACTCCTCTTCCTTGTTTTGCCAAGTTAACCCTTTTGTAGTGGTGTTACTTCTAACCCTGTACTGCTATACAGACCCAGATTCCTTTAGATACGCAAGAACCAACATGCACCCCTTTGAATAACTTCAGACCAGGTTCAGAACAGTTAAATTAACTTTACTGAACAGCTTGCAGTATAACAGTTCAATATGAACAACATCCTTGTCCCTAATCTAACTTCTATAGTGTGGCTCCCCAAGCATACCACCATGAAGTGATAGTCCATCTTGGCATTCTCCATGGTCCGATATCTTTAGTGGACTGCAAGCCACATCAGTCCCTCCAACCGAGAGCTGTCAGCGGGAACAGAACCAACCCAATTGCCCCTTGGGCCTCAGCCTTCCCCCATTTTATAGCACAGGTGTGCTGGCTAGGACCAAAGAGCGCAGGAATTGAGCTTTCAACAGATAACTCTTTCTACCAGCCTGGGCCAGGTGCTAACTCGCTAGAACCAACACATATCAAGTGTTGTACAACAAAGCTGCACATTTATTATATACTGCAGTTCATAGATCTGCCCATTTTCTTTTTTTTTTAAGTATTTTTATTAATTTTCAAAAACAAGAAAAAAAGGAAAAAAAAGAACAAACACTTAAACATACATTGGTCTTATATGGTTTCAATGTGATCTTTGCAGGGATCACACGATTACCTTTTCATTCATAGACATCAGGCATGGTATACATATTATGTTAGTGATTATAACAGCACTGTCCGCTGGGTCACGAGGCGGTGCTATGTACAGATATACATGGTGTGGTAACATAATATAGACATATTGTGTACACTTGGCACCCGCTTGGGGTCAGCTAAAGGGCCTCTGAAGCAGTGGAGGATTCTGCCAACCATTTAGACCAGATTTTGTTGTATTTATTGGTGGCAGCCTCTGTTGCCATATGTGTTTATACAGAGGTAAGCTATGGCTTTACGGGCATAGAATAGGCGCAATCCCACCAGTGTGCGTCCCGCCACCGTAGGAATTAGTTGTTTTTGCCAGGCCTAGTATGCAGATTAACATTGATGGTTGTAGTGGCACAGAGGGGATTTGTGTGATAAATTCTAATATCTCCTTCCAGTATCCGACAATTGCCGGACAGGTCCAAAAGACATGTGTGAAGTCCCCAGGGGTCCCACCACATCTCCAACATCCGGGAGGGGAGTCAGGGTTCATTTTGTGTAGTCTATGAGGGGTGAAATATCTTAAATTGCATCAGGCGATCTCTCAGGGAGACCAGGGAGCTAAATGGGAAATCCCATATGTCATCCCAGTCATCATTGTCAAAATCAGGGATGTCACGGGACCATCTGGATCTTAGTTTTTCCAGAGTCGGGAGGGAGGGGATAATCAGGTGTGAATATAACTGAGAAGTGTTTTTTTTGCACAATCTGACCTAAGAAGGTCCTCTAATAAAGATTGGACTAGTTGAGGAGGGGAGTTGGAGAATTGGCGGCTGAAGGTATGGGAGAGTTGAAGGAATCAGAAAAAGTAGGACTGTGGTATGTTAAAATCAGAGTTCAGTTTGGAGAGCGGGACTAGGGATTGATTGGAGACAATCTGTTTCACTATTTTGATGCCAAATTTGGTCCAGGCATGGGGCTCGGGCAGTTTATAGATGTGCTCCAGGGTTGGGTTTAGCCAAAGGGGAGCATTGGGTGAGATTGCTTGTGGAGGGTATTTTCCTATTTTGAGACCTGCCCCCCATGTACGCAGTGTGGTGCACATGGAGGGTGTCAGTGGATAGGGGGCTCAAGGGCCTCCAAAGAGAAAAAATTTAAGAGCCTCTAGGGATCCCAGCACTGCCGTCTCGACCTGGGTAGCCGGGTTGGAGATGTCCAGATTGAGGCACCAAGCCGCCGTTACCAGCTGGGCTGCCAGATAGTACTTGTGTAGATCCGGACACGCCAAGCCATCTTGGGAGGTTGGGCGTATCAGTGTGGTCCAGCTGTATCTGGGGGATTGGGATCCCCATATGAAAGAGGCAAGGAGGCGATGTAGATATGTGAAAAAAGATTTAGGAATCCACTGTGGAGAGTGGCGAAATAAGTATGTGAACTTGGGGAGTATTTTCATTTTAAACAATTTTATGTGTGTCAACAGTGAAAGAGGTAATGATTCCCATGCCTTCAGCTGTTGCCCAGTCCCCAGAACCACCGGGGATAAATTTAGGGGTAAGTAGTCAGAAGCCTGCCTGGAGACCACCACCCCTAGGTATTTAAATTTCTTGACCCATTGTAGAGGGATGTCAGTGGGAGCTGTGTCATGGGCTGCAGGATCTATGGGGATCTATGGAGAACAGGAGAGATTTTGTCCAGTTAACTCTGAGGCCCGTAACAGAGGAGAAGGAGTTGAGGATCTGTAGGTCTCCCTCGAGTGATGGACCCGTGTCATTGAGGAAGAGTAGAAGGTCGTCTGCGTACAGGGCGACCCTCTCCTCCAACTCTTAGCCCCTTAACATGAGGAGAGGTGCAAAGGGCCTCGGCAAGTGGCTCCATCGCGATGGCAAATAAGGCTTTAGAGAGAGGGCAGCCCTGCCACATGCCCCTGGACAGATGGAAGGACCGCGACAGGCCACCCCCCCAGCTTAATGGCCAAGGTAGGGTCACGGTAACGTACCTTCATCCATTCAATGAAGATCAGGGAAAACCACATCCTGTGGAGGACCTCCCAGAGAAAAGGTCACTCACCGTGGCGAAGGCCTTCTCAATGTCAAGGGAGGCAACCACCCTAGATCCCTCATTGAGATGTTGCGCATGTATGTTGGTGAACAGGCGTCTCAAGTTTACATCTGTCGATCTATTGGCCATGAAACCAGTCTGGTCAGTCTCAATGATAGATGGTAGTAGGAGCTGTAACCTCGTGGTTAGTAATTTGGTGAGGATCTTGAAGTCTGTATTAAGTAAGGTGATTGGCCTGTTGGAGGCGCAGGATGTGGGGTCTTTAGACACTTTATGGATGAGAATGACATGGGCATGACCCATGGAAGCTGGGAGGGCACCATCAGCCAAACATTGGGAATAAAGTTGAGCCAATTTGGGGGCCAGTAGGTCCCCATGAGTCTTGTAGAGACTTGTAGAGACCTACCCGTGGGGAAGGTCCCAATCGACTTCAGTACCTCCTCCTGGGGTAATTGGTCTAACTAGGGATTCTCTCTCCTCATCCAACAACCAGCCTAGTGCCAAAGGGTCCAGCCAGGGTGCGAGGTCCCACGACTGGAAGTCCCAGGGTAGCACTGAGGTATAGAGAGAGCTGTAATACTGGCGGAAGGCCTCTAGTATGTCTGGCAGGGAAGAGGCCGACTTTACCGAAGGGGACACCACACTAGGGATCACCGTCAGGGGTTTGCCATGTTGTGCCAGCATCACCAGGAGGCGACCGTTGCGGTCTCCTTGTTCAAAGAACCGCTGTTTGTTTCGGTAAAGATCAAGTCTCATAACCTCGGTGAGGTGGAGGTGTAGTTCACGTTTCACCACATTGAGGGAGTCAAAGTGTGTGTCGGTGGGGTCAGCTGCATAGATGTCTGATTGGGATTGCGCAGCGGCCGGCAGGGCAGTAGTGGTGGCTGTCTGCTCTCTCTGGATCCCAGCAATAGAAGAGATGTATTGCCCACTGGTAAAAGCCTTAAAGGCATCCCAGGTCACCTCTGTGGAGGAGGACCCCGTATTAAGATCACAGTATTCCCCCAAGCGTGGTGGAATATCTGCCAGGTCAGTATGGGAGATCGAATGGGTCCCCAGTCGCCAAAGGGATGGGGAACGGGAGGGCGGGGAGGGAATGCTAAGGAGTAGGGGGCAGTGATCTGAGAGTCCGCTGGGCAAGTATAAGGCGTCTAATACATCTGTCAGCATAGTCGGGTTGGCGAAGGCAAGATCGATACGGGAGGAAGTTTTATGTGTATTGGAGAAACAGGAGTATGCTCTGGTTGTGGGGTGTTTCCATCTCCACACCTCGGATATACCTAGCGCCTCTGCCCATGAGAGCAAGTCAGTAGAGAATTGTTTGGGGGGGGGTAGGTCTGTCCAGGTCTGGGGCCAGAATGGCATTGAAATCGCCCATGAGTAACAGTCTGGCAGGGCAGTATCGAGTGATTTTCTCTAGAATGGTGTATAAGGTCGAGGAGGAAAAAGGAGGGGGGATGTATACACCTATCACAATATATCAGACACCACAGACAGTGAACACTATTAGTCCATATTTACCCTGGGGGTCAGTGTGAATATGTTCCATCGCACACGGGAAGGATTTGCTGATCAGGATCTTGACCCCTCTAGCATATGTGGAATAGGAGGCGTGGAAGGCTCTCTGGATCCATGGTTTTTTTCAGCGCCAGTAGTTTGCTGCCCATAAGGTGTATTTCCTGTAAAATTACCATATGTGGGGAATGCAATTTGAGGTATTTGAAGAGCACCGCTCACTTAAATTTAGAATTGAGCCCCCAGACATTCCAGGACAGCGCACTGAAGGTGGGGGGCATCACATCCTGCCATTGTGTGGAGGCCTGATGGGGGAAGAAAAGAGGAGTGAAGCAGGTCATCTCAGGAGCAGCAAGGACCCAGGGAACCTGTACCAGGTGGAATTATGACTCATGAAAGACCAAATAGACAAACGAACATGAACATATACTTAACTAATAAACAATACCCGTGATGACACCGAGGTGTCAAACCTGCCCTCATCTGATGACATCCCTAAAAACTGGGGAGTGATCAGATCGGGCATATAACCAAAAACTCAAAAACAGTAAACCCTTAAACTTTAATAGCAACAGTTCGGTGCTGTATTTAAACACTTGTGGAAGCTCTCAGGTAGGGGAAGCAGGTTCCAGACAGTAGCACTGTCAATAACAAGAAAAAAAGAGAGATAAACAAAATCAGTGGTTGCTGCTGGAGCTCCTCAGTCAGGAGGAGTGGGCGGTAGTCTATACAACAAAGGACGTTGAACAACCAGTTGGGGTAATGGTGGATTAGAGCAGAGAGGAAAGACCTAAGGATGGATAGGGAGCAATACTATGAGTCAACATGGGACTGGAGGTAGGGGGGGTTGTGATACATAGCTGCACCCAGCATGTTGCAGTCAACCACGATTCCCTGGTCATATGTTGTTAGCGGGTGTCCAGCCATGCCGCAGCAGCCTCTGGAGTGTCAAAGAAATGTGTGTTGTCACCATCGGTGATCCACAACCTGCTTGGATATAGTAGACCAAAGCGGATTCCCCTTTCCCAGAGCCGGCATCTCACATCAGTAAAGGACTTGTGGCGTTGCTGTACTTCCTGAGAGAAATCCGGGAAAAAGAGCAGTTTGGTATTTTTGTATTTAATTTCAGGCATGGAGCGTGCCGCTGCGGTAATTTAACAGCAGCAGCAGGAAGGGGCGAAGAGGGGCCCCTGGTCTGGGAGGGAGTGGCGGGACCCTGTGGGCTCTCTCCACCACAAAGGTGGGAGGCATATCACCCAGGCTGAACAGGGTGGACAGTAATTGTTCAGTAAACTCAGTTGGTCTGGGGCTCTCAGCTCTCTCAGGTAAGCCAAGTATGCGGATGTTATTCTGCCTGAGGAGGTTCTCAGTGTCTATAGCACGCTCCTGGAGTGCTTTCACTTGAAGCTGCAGGGCCCTCACCTCCCTGGAATCTGCTCGGATGGTATCCTCCACCTTCGCGATGCGAGACCGCAATTTATCCATATCCTGATGGATGAGTCCAACATCTATGGTCAGGAAGTCTTGGTTGTCAGAGTTTCCTTGCACGCTGTAATGGCCGCCAGGATCTCCACTCCAGTGGGGGCCACCACCGCCCCCGGCTCCACGACCGCCTGCGTGTTTGCCACCATCACGGTAGCAGGCCGCCTGTTAGAGGATACAGTCGCCGTTGGGGGGGTACGAGAAGCTTTCAAACCAGATTTCGAATAGCGGGTCCTAGGGTGACCCATCCGAGGTTTACTCTGCGGTGGAGGAGGTTCTTAGGGGGCCTGCGGGTAGGTATCGGGGTGCGCCGAGTAGGATGGAAGATTGCAAAGGTGCTAATGGGGGCGAAGCTCCAGCGGGACATGTCTATCCCCTTCACAGATCATTCACTCCCCCAGCTGCAGTGTAATGATTAAGGAGGTTTAAGGAAATCTTACTAGTGGATCCCCAGCAGATAAAAGCTGGATGGTTAATCTACCCCCAAAAGACGTACTATGTTAGAGTAGTGCCATACTCATTTTATATTACATGTATGTTTATGCTTTTATCGTATAGCGTAAACCCTCTTATACGGTGATTGTGTATTTTAATATAAGCTCCTGGCTTTAGCATTTGACACTAGCTCTGTAAGTAAAAAAAAAAAAAATGTGTTGGGGATGCAGGTGAATTTTAGAAAGGGTGTGGGTGATGAACTTAAAAGTACAGCAGAAGCAAAGAGAGACTATATTACAGACAGGAAGTGGTGATGATTGTCACTTCACAGAACCCTATCTCTCATATACAGAGTGTGTTCTTTCCTCTTCGTGCCTGGTGGTGAGATCTGCTGTGAAAACCTAAGCCACGCACACACAGAAAGCACTGTTCCTCCACCGTATTTCACTGGAGATCTAGCGAAAAGAGCAACCATGAAAATCATCTTGTACTGACGAATTATATTTCCCCTCTCTCTCTCTCTGGCTTAACTTGGTAAGTGACAAACATCTTGTACCTTACAAATTTAGGGGCTGTGGATGGTATCAAGTTGTAAGTAACTGAACAGTCACTGCACAGCTGAGCTTATTTTAACAAAAATCTACAGAACATCATAATTAGGAGATAAGAGTAGTACGATATACTACGATTGTTATTCGCAACTGTAAAATAAATCCTCTTGTATAACTTCTCTATTTTACTGTTCAATGGGATGTGTTTTTTTTTTTCTCTCCTTTAAACAAACAATATATAATCTGTGTTTTTCCATATAGATGGGCAAAGAATATAATTTAATTCTACACTAACATTATGCAAAATATTTCAGTTAGAATTGACTTTTAGTGGCATAGTCTCTAAGCTGCTGAAAGTTGATTTTGGATCGGTTACTACAGGTTATCGCAGTAAATTTCTCTTTGTTTTTCAGCTTTTTTTGACAATTTCTATTTTTTGCTAACTGTGACCTATTCGGTATCTTTACCTTCACCTCCTGTCCTGTAGATACAACTGGGACTAATGGGAAATCTGAAAATTTCTCCAAACCCCTGTCACTGGAGCAAGTGTCCCCAAAAGAAAATGTAACTTCTGTTCCTGTTCTGGTGACACTTCAAAATGTTGGATTTAGCTACATTGAGAGTTGGTATTAGGGCGAATAGAGAGGAAGAATTTCTTCAGCAGAAACACAGACAGCAGTAAAACCTTGATAGAGGTTCTAACCCCTTAGCACTCTATCCAATACTAAAAATAATGTTTTGGCTTTAGATATACTTTAAAGGAAACTATTGCAGACCTCTCATGAAAAATTCAAGTTGTCTAGCTGATAAAATGATCCTCTCACTGTCCCTGTCTAGCTCTTAAAAGGATACCTTAAACTATTTACCTGGAACAAGTTTACAGATAAGGACTTCTGACTTTTCTCTGGCTTTCCAAATTTACACTCAGCCAGAAAGTAATGAAGTCAGAGGATCAGCATAACAGTCAGAGATTGGAGATCAACAATGGCTCCCTCTACAGTTCTCTTTATTTTATGTATTAATTAGTAGAAATGTGTACAAAATGAACAGATAACTGATCTACTGTATATAACTACATCTTGAAGTCACATGTACAAAGTCACATATTATTATTACTATATAAAGGATATATATAGAATGTATATAGCGCTGACAGTTTACACAGCGCTTTACAATATGAGAGTAGACAATACAACTACAATACACTTTAATATAGTAGGAATCAGAGAGCCCTGCTAATTAGAGCTTACAATATAAGGGATCAAAATGTGTTTGAAATGCTAAGGCCTAGGTGTTTGAAGGCATTTCTGCATGAATAGCTCCTAAATTGTGACCCGATCATTGCCTGAGTCATAATAAAAAATAAAAGCAGTCGTATTCAAGAGGCACCATCTTTATTGAATAAATGTTTTAAACAATCTAAAAATTGATCTTGAAACATCTTTAAAATAGGGTTTTTGAGGTTAAGTACTTCAGTCTAAAAGGCAGGTGTACTATTAAGTTCAGATGTAGGTTTCATTTTCTGTACTGAATTTAAACAAATCTCACAATTTTGGTTACCTGCTTTTTTACAAGAGAATTTTGTTGATGTGCAGTATGACCTGATCAAAATACATCAGAAACACATTTACTGGGCTGCTACAGTTGGTGTCTGTCAGAAACCATGGAATCAGACCGAGACAGAAATACAGTTAAATCACACTTGTTTAATAATAAAAGTAAATAGAACAAGCATAGTCAAAACATAGCCAGATTTCAGGAACCAGAATGGATAGTCAGATAAGCCAAACATCAGGGACTCGTGGTAAAACAGCAAGCAGGGTCTGGAGCCAGAAGGGATGTCAGCCAAGCAAGTCTTTCAACAGGAATGCAGGAGAGTGTCTCTGTGATGTTGACTAAGTAGAAGGCAGAGATCCCCTGGGCTGGATGGCTTAAGTAGGCAGGACTGAGGAGCAGGATATCATCAACAGCTGAGTACCCGTGGAGAGATAGGAGCTGGAAATTAGCCGACAGCTGAGCGGTCAGCTCAGAGAAGGAAGGGCTGAGCCGAGCCCTGACAGTGTCATATCAAGATCAGTGCAAAGGTACAACATACAAAACTAAACAGATGACCAAGAACCCTATGGTGACCTTTAGAGATCAGCAGGCATTACTTGCACCTGGGGTGATATCATGAGTTTACCACAAAGAAAACACCAAAACCAAGTAGGTAACATGAGGTAACTATAGGGAAAACCACTGCTCTCCTCCAGATAACACCGTCACTACATGTAGCACTTGGTCCTGTTGGAATACATTCTGTGGAATAATCAGACAGCTCCCCCCATCCCTCGTCTGACCTCATTGCAAGAGGGGAGACAGGTTTGTGGTGACATTTCTGGTCTCTGGCAGCAGGAGCTGCTCTGGAGATCAGCGCTACCATTCATGAAAAAAAAAAGTGTCACACAGACTGCGGCGCTGTAGTTACACAAAAAAAGTGTCACACAGATCTGCAGTTGCTTGCATACATACAAAGCTCTGGATGATCGATCACAACACCCTGCAGTGTTGAGTGATCCTTCACATTTATGAATGCTGCTAGGCTGTGTCATACACAGCACCAATCCCATCATTGCCGATTGTTCATTCATAAAAGTGAAAGATCAAAGCGAACTGCGGGGCTGGGTGATCTATCAGCTGGGATTGTGTATGAGTACAAGAAGACAACAGATAGACACACAAAGCCGCATAGCTGAGCAATCTTTTACTACAATGAACAATCAGTGCTGCCAGGGCTGCACTGATTTTTCATTCATAGTAGCTAAAAAACAGTCAATTAAGATAGGGGCAGGGCTTAGACCTTCCTTCACAGGAACACCCATAATTTGGGTTTAAGAAAGAGGTGGAGTTACAGCTGAAAAAGAAGGGCTTTTAATCTCTGATGGGGCCACTGATCTGAACAGGACCAAGTTCTATATACAGATTAAATACATTAAATATGAAATTTATTAAATAAAAATTTTAATATTAAAAAAAAATGATTAAAAATTTGTCTGTAGAACCTAGAATGTGTTTTATACAACGTACTTCCTAGAGTCCTTCCTTGATAAGTAACGAGCCCTCTCGCATGTAGCTGCTTTTACATGCTGTCAGTTTGATAGCCAAAGTACTGATATCTTTACTAAAGCTGCTATGGCAACATGTATTTAATACAATTGCTGATCGGCTCCTGAAGTGCTAGCTGTCGTCTGTAAGAAGGAAGTGAGAGCTGTTTTACATACAGTAAATGTGATCCATAAATGACCCGGATATTATTGAGGCTAGGGGATTGGAGTGACAGGCAAATAATAAGAATTTTCAGAGAGGTCAACAGAACCTATACATTTTTGTCAGTACAGGTTACCCTAAGAAACATACAGTAGTTGATTGTTTCTTTAAAATAATTACACACAATTAGGAAAAAATTACAAATGAGTAAAAATGTCACTTTTTTGTACTTGCTATGCACCAGCTCTTATATAAGGGTACATATTCAGCAATGCTGATAAACACTAGTGCAAAGGATAACGGAAGCCTAGACTTGTATACAAAGGGACTCCCATTTTTACTCTGCAATATTTTTGCACCAGTAACGATCATGTTTCTTTTTTTTAAGACAACCTGTCACATTTTGCTAAAAGGCCAACTCTTCTCATTTATGAGCATATACTAATCAGAATAGGATCCCCTGATGATTTCTCTGTACATCAAAGCACTGTACATCCTCCATCAGTATGAGATGCAAAACTAGACTCATTGCTAGTTCACTGTCAGTGCAATGAACCGTAAAAGGAAGGAGTGTGGGTGGAGGCAACCCTGACAAAACTCATCATCCTTACTAGAGGAAACATCTAGTGAAGGAGTTAATTTCAGCTGTACTTTTACAACGGGCTCAACAATGACTTCTTTCTGTACACAATGCCTTGAGCTTAGTATAACACTGCTGTGCATGTAATTGTGTACTTAGAGGACCTAAAGTGTAGTGTGCAAATTGATGAACCTGAAATAACCAGAACAGAAATAGAAGATGATAGTTTAATAAATAATCTGAGCTCTAAAAGAAAAAAAAAATCACATTGTGTGACTGTTTATTACATTTGTGAGCAATTACAGACAACAGGGACCTAGGAAAACTTCTCCCAATATAATCTATGTTGTGAGTGTGGGTGCGTGTCTACAATTATTCCTATTTATCTAAGGTACCCATATAGTGCCATCAATTTATGAAGCGCTCTACACATACATCACGCACTCACATCGGTCCCTACCCTCAAGGAGCCCACAATCCAAGGTCCACAACTCACATTCATATACTAGGGCCAATTTTGGACAGAAGCCAATTAACCTACCAGCATGTCTTTGGAGTGTGGGAGGAAACTGGAGGAAACCCACACTGGCACAGGGAGAACATGCAACCTCCAGGCAGGTAGTGTCGTGGTTGGGATTCAAATCAGCAACCCTTTTTATTGCTAGGAGAGAGTGTTACCCACTACACCACTGTGCCTTTCTCTCCCCTCTGCATGGGCTAATTATGAAATGGCACTCAAGGCAACCATGCTTGTTTAGGGACCTAGCTGCAGAAATAGATTTCTGAACAAGGTTGGATAATGCCTAGGCGTCTTAAAAAACTCTTATAGGTTGGATTTCTTCATGGTCAACATAGGTCATGGCCTTGGGTAGCAGAACTGCCATTGGTGACTTAAACCTTTCCATGTATCATGGTAATGAATATCAGTAACATAACTCTATGTATAATGAACATTTCCAGACTGCCCCTCTGTCTACCAAAACAATCCAGCCTAGTCTTCTTTGTAGTCTGGCAATTTTACCTACAGGTCACCTACTCTGAGCCATGCGCCTAGAACTAAACTGCTAGCAGCATGGGGCATCAGTTTGTTCTGCTCTTCTAGTGGTCCAATTCAGAGGTACTAATACAAAGTGGGCCAGTGGCCTATTTCAACTTCTCACCCGACCTTAGAGATTTCTGTGTAAAGTTGACATCTGAACTTATTGGTGTGTTACTAAAACTTGCCTAGGGAAGCAACAAGTATACAGTTATCTTTGCTCACTTATATCTGTATTGTAAATATACATCTTAGGAAGGACTGCCTGAGGGTAGCTGTGGGAGTAAAACAGATTTTTACACAGCGGCCACAGGATAAGAGCTATCACTGGGCTGTGGCAGACAAGTTTGGATGTTGACTGATTAAAGATGGTGCAGGCTGCCTGAGAAGAAAGGATGATGAAGACAATTCCAGGGGGCATTCTGTGGTCTCATTGAAAGGAAAAAATATATGTAAATGTTATACATCCACATAACGTGGCATGTCTGCCCATACATACAATGTTTTTCTGAGACTTTGTTCAGAAACACAGTGGTGATAAATTATTCAGTATGCACTATGCAGTGTCTTTAAGAATCAATCGCATACTTCTGTTAAATGCAAAATGTTGTAATGGATGTATTCATATTAGAATACTTTCTGTCTTAATAAGGCATTATGGTGCTTCATATACTGTATATTGCATTTTGAATATAATATATTTATTTATTTAGTACAGGCAGGGCAGGACTTACCATTGGGCTTGACTGGGCTCAAGCCCATGGGCCCCACCCAATAGGGGGCCCCGCCAAGATACATAGCCGAGTGTACCCGGCTTGGCTCTGCTCACAGTTATGCCCAGTCCCGCCCTATGATGGACATAACACAGGGACTGGGCGTGACTGTGAGCCGAGCCGAGTACACTCGACTACTCTCAGCTCCGCTCGGGACTGTGAGGGGGCCCGAGAGCCGCAGAGATACACAGGACTCTGTATCTCGGCAGCGCCATTTTTAAACTTCAAGACTGCAATGACAAGCCTGCAAATGACACTGACGAGGCTGCAAAGACACTGGACAAGGCTGCAGATGGATGGGCAAGTCTGCAGATGGACACTGATAAGGCTACATTGATGGACATTTAAATGTAAGTTTTTTTCTTTAAACTTCCCTCCTAAACTTGGGGTGCTTGTTATATGCCAGCACGTGTTATACGTCGATAAATACAGTAATGTATAGAAGGTAGGGCCCGAAAGTGACTCAAGCCCAGGGGCCCCCACCACCCTAAGTCCTGCCCTGAGTACAGGTATTTATATAGTGCCTTAATTTATGCAGGGTTTTACATTTTAAAAATTCTTATCAGCCCCTGAGCTGAGGGAGCTTACAATCTAAGGTTCCTACCTCACATTCATACATACAAATACTAGGGTCAATTTAGACAGGAGCCTATTAACGTACCAGCATGTCTTTGGAATATTATGTAACAATAATTTTTATAAACATTTAATGAAGTTCATGTAATACCAAATATTTTTTTTTTTCGTTTTGGATTGAGTAAGTAATGTTTGAGATCCATTTCTGGATTTTTTTCTGTTGATGTCATATCAGGGAGATTTCCCTTTACTTTCTGTCCCAGAAACACTGCAGAAAGTAACATGAGATCTCTCTAGAGCAAGGGGAAACCCATTCCCTTTAGAGCGTTGTCTCCATAATAGGATTCCCCATTGTAAGATTTGAAATAAATAAAACAAAAAATTTTTGATTTTACATACACATTAACATTACAATCTTGCACCTCTGCTGTTATTTACTGTAACTATTATGTTTCAATATATTCAATTGAACAGAAGTACAAAAAATTCCTCCTTAGTGAGTCACCCTTTGTAACCAAGAAGCTGGAAGTGGAACAGTTTTTAAATCATGTTTTTATTAGGGAAGTGCTAGTAGATGATTTTATCATCATTACAATTACAGTATGTGGATGGTAATAGTTATGTATAGTTCTCTCATGAAACCTCAAGTAGCATGCAATGATTGGATACTGGGAATTTCCAGACTACGCTTCCACCATTAGTAAAGTCATTGTGATTGCGTCTTACTTCTGCCATCTATATAACCATGGACGTCTTCAGGAAATTTCCAGGCGGGTAGCAAAAATCTTAGTAAACCATAAAATCTAGGGGACTTTTATTGAGGGCAGTGAAAGTAAATAGTACATTTGTTTAGCATAAATTATGAAATAATGGAAATTACAATGCAAAATTTTACAATAAACACATCAGTGATACTGTATATGCCAATAACATGTTAAAGTGCCAGTGAAAAGAGAGAACACACATTTTATATATATATATATATATATATATATATATATATATATATATATATATTATTATTCAGGATTTATATAGCGCAGTGCTTTACAACATGAGGGCAGACAGTGCACTTACAATACAAATTAATACAGGAGGGACTAGAGGGACCTACTCGTTAGAGCTTACAATCTAGAAATATATATGTATATATATATATATATATATATATATATTCCATTTTCACTGGCAATTTAGCATGTTATTGGCATATACAGTTGTGCTCATATGTGTATATACTCTGGCAGAATTTATGATTTCTTGGCCATTTTTCAGAGAATATGAAATACGAACGATAAACACAAAAACTTTTCATTCACTTATGGTTAGTGTTTGGCTGAAATCATTTATTATCAATCAACTGTGTTTTACTCTTTTTAACTCATAATCACAACAGAACCCAAAAGTTTACATAACCCAGTACTTATTACCATGTATTGCCCCCTTTAACATCCATGACAGCTTTAAATCTTTTGTGGTATTTGTGGATGAGGCTCTTTATCTCTTCTCAGATGGTAAAGCTGCCATTCCTCTTGGCAAAAAGCTCCCATTCACACCTGAGACCTTGTTACACTAATGAGTCACATGACACCAGGGAAGGAAAATGGCTAATTGGGCCCAATTTGGACATTTTCAATTAGCGGTGTACTCACTTTTGTTGCCAGTGGTTTAGACATTAATGGCTGTGTGTTGAGTTATTTTGAGGGGACAGCAAATGTACACTGTTATACAAGCTGTACACTCACTTTACATTGTAGAAAAGTGTAATTTCGTCAGTGTTGTCACATGAAAAGATATAAAAAAAATATTTACAAAAATGTGAGGGGTGTACTCACTTTTGTGAGATACTGTATATGTATGTTTCTTTAGGAAAACATCATGTTTAATCCACAGGATATTCCCAAACAGAAGAAAAAGGGCATCTTGCCATCAAACAAAAATAAACTTCTGCTCTACCGAGCCTTAGTGTGTCAGTAGTCTAACCAGTCCTTGGTTTAAAGTAAGTGTCCGTACAAACGCAAATACTTGTATCCTAAATCAGGGGTAAGCAGCCATGCTCGTAGTTACCTCCTCACAGAGACACACACTCTCTCTCTCTCTCTCTGAGATCTAGGATATCTGCTTTAATCAAGACCTGAAAAGAAAACATTAACCTGCAGTCCCCGAACTTGGGAGTCTGCCCCACCTCCATCACACTCCCAGTAAAACCAGCCCCGGAATGGCCTTTACCAATAAAGGGTAAAGAACTATTCTTCTTTATCCTGAAGTCTTTGCTGGTATTACCTTAGACTGCAAATCTAAGAATCTGTGGAGGAACATATATCCCATCAATCACTTCTCTTGTAATGTTAACCTGTTTTACAGGCACCCCACTACAATTATTATGTATACAGGCATACCCCACTTTTAAGTACACAATGGGGTTTATTTACTAAAGCTGGAAAGTGCAAAATCAGGCTCACTTCTGCATAGAAACCAATGAGCTTCCAGGTTTTATAACCAAAGCTTAACTGAACAACTTGGGGTTAGAAGCTCATTGGTTTCTATGCAGAAGTGAGCCTGATTTTGCACTTTCCAGCTTTAGTAAATAAACCCCATTGTGTACTTAAAAGTGGGGTGTGCCTGTATCTGTTTATGTGTGGTTAATATTAGCAAATATTAAATCAGTTACTAGACCATCTTAACATTTAAATGACCTTACATAATTGCGTATATTGTATCATTTATCCGCATCAGAAAATAGAAATCTCGTAACTTTTGGTATGAATTAAGTAAATTTTACAGAAAAGTATCCCAGAAACTGGGATTTATAATGAGATTCAGTGTATAAGGGTATACTTTATGCACACATAGAGGGCACAATTTTGAGTCATTATATAAGTTTTTTGTACACTTTACTTGGGGCTGTATTTGCACCACAGAAGCCTGTAGGCACACAATGTTTGCTGCAATATCTTGTTTTAAGGTCACAGGGTTAAACAGAATTTTCTTGTTTTACTGGTCCTAACTTTGCGTAGAATAAGAAGAAATTTGGTTGATTTACTAAAGGAGTTGAGAATCTTCAATCTGTGTGAGTATCCCCTGCAATTATTTATTTATGTGCAGGTGTCCATAAGTAAATAGGAATTTGCTCTTCACATGATTGGGCAATTAAAGTGAACATTCTTACAAATTATTCCAGAGTATTCTTTTCTCCTGTAGGCTCTGCCTAGTTTTAGCATGTGTGCAGTGCTCTGCCAGATTTAAGTTGCCTTGCTCAAAGGGCTATTCAGAGGGAAAGATAGAACATCTTAAAGGGAATCTTCTGTACTAAAGCATGTCCAGATAGAGCAGCACAGTGTCTTAACGCTTCCACCTGGCAGCACTAGGGTAGTTGGTTCAAAACCTCACCATGGCACTACCTGTCTGGATTTTGCATGTTCTCCCTGTGCCTCCCATACTCCAAAGACATGCTGGTAGGTTAATTGGCTACTGTCTAATTTGGCCTTAGTGCGTGTATGTGCAAATGTAAGTTAGGGACCTTAGATTGTAAGCTCCTTCAAGGTAGGGACTAATGTGAATGTACAATATATATGGAAAGTGCTATGTAAATTGTCAGCACTGTATAAGTGGCTGTAATAAATAAACAGAGCTAGGTAGAAGCTATTGATTGCTAGACATTGCACCTGTGGCTGCTCTCAAAGGGCGAAGAGTCAGAATTGTCCAAAAAGAGAGAGACAGATATATTGCAGCTTGGTAAATAGCCTGTTACTGCTCTTGCAGAGTCAGGGATCTGAAGAGACAATGGGGGTTATTTACTAAAGGAAAATCCACCTTTGCCCTGAAAGTGCACTTGGAAGTAAATTTGCTGTAGATCTGAGGGGGACATGCAAGGAAAATAAAAAACAGCAGTTTAGCTTGCACATGATTGGATGATAAAATCAGCAGAGCTTCCACTCTTTTCAGATCTACCCCTTAGATTTGGAGCGACTGCACTTCCAAGACTGCCCCCTATATCTACCAAAACATCTGAGAAAGGCAAAAAAAATTTACACTAATTTAGGTTTTGGAAACTCTGCAACCTGTGAGATTTGCAGCTATCTTTTTGGGTTATCTGGTTACCTAACCCTTTATCCCAAAAGTTTATTCACCAAAAAAAAATGACAAAAAGACAAGTCACTGGTGCTCAACAGTTTTTTCACACCACCATATGCCAAGAATCCACCCTTATTCACACACGAGCGGATTTTCCATCGGAAAAAACTTGGATGGTTTTTCCGATGGAATTCCACTCAAGCTTGGCTTGCATACACACGGTCACACAAAAGTTTGCTGAACTTTCGAACATCAAGAACGTGGTGACGTACAACACTACGACGAGCCGAGAAAATCAAGTTCAATGCTTCCGAGCATGCGACGAATTGTTTCCGAGCATGCGTAGGAATTTTGCCAAATTTTCATGCAAAATAATTGTACCGCTTTTAGCACCTAAAATCCAAAATAATCGTACCACCAGGGAGATTAAGCTAAAGCTTTAAGCTCTGTTCACTCTTGAAAAGGTGCCTGCACTATTTTGGCATTATTTTGATGTTACTTTGATCCATAGAATGTAGAGTCGGATTAAAAGCGCACCAAAAGTCACCCCACTGAAATCATGCGGCTTTGGAGACACTCTAATGTAAATGGCGCCTAAAAGGATCAGAAAACCTATGCAGTGGGCCCCAAATAGATCTCTATAAGAGGTATATAAACACATTCAATCACATGCCAAAAACCACATAAATTCACTGCAGCTTTTCACCATCAGTCATGGTTACATAAGCCTAATAAACATGGGCCGAATGTTAAGTGACATTGGCCAGTTCAATAAAAAACGGCCAACATATGGCCCATGTGTATGGCAGCTGGTCCGGCTTCTGTGGTATAAGTATGCTGGAAAACCAGTAGCTGACTGGCTCACAGACAATGGCTGACAGTGCTGACTGGAGTGTTCTGGCGGGGGGCCGCCCCCCTGTCAGAATACAATAGCTTAGCAGGGGAGATCGCTGTACTAACATTGGATTGTTAGTACAGCGACTCCAATCTGAGCTGTCAGGTTTTTATTATTCAAAAAAAAACAGGCCAGTGCCTGTGTGGAAATTCTTTCCTTGTAGCCAGTTCTATGTTCTTTATCTTAAACAGCATGATTATGTTTTCTGAGTGTTTGAGTGAATGTAGTCCTTGCTCTCCTGACCTTCGCCTGAATACCATGCACTCCACCCTCTGGACTTTTGTACCAGAAATTTTGTAAAGCCCAGGGTGCAAATTGAAGTCCCTAACTCACTAACTGCTCACTCCTGCATATCCTTTTCAGAAATAAGTGTATATATATATATATATAAGATGTCCACAATTTGATGAATTTTGCATATGATGCACCCGATTGCCTGTGACAGACTGGCTGAGTTCACACTATTGCAAATTGGATGTGGGCTCCCCTCATCCAATTCGCAATAGCAGGAGATTGTGACCGGCTTTCTATGGAGCCGGTTCACATATCTCCGATGCGGCTCCGGTGTGAATTTGCACAGGAGCCCTGTGCGTCTTTTGGTCCATTTCAGGTCTAAATTCAGACCAAAATTCAGGCTGAAATTGCACCTTAAACGGTGAACCAGGACTCACAAGACCCCTGCTGGGAGCCACATCGGCATTAGGTGTGAACCAAGCCTTAGGGCTTTTATTGCTTACATAATAGTTGGCTAATGAACACCTACAGCCATTAGTTACTTCACACAGGTACTAACCTTTGAAGAGGGAGAAAAAGTGTCACAATTCACATACTGCATAAAACATCAGTCAAGTACAGGCATACCCCACTTTTATGTACACAATGGGGTTTATTTACTAAAGCTGTAAAGTACAAAATCAGGCTCACTTCTGCATAGAAACCAATGAGCTTCCAGGTTTTATTACCAAAGCTTAATTGAACAAGCTGGGGTTAGAAGCTCATTGGTTTGCCTGTATGAAAGCTTGAGGTGTTATGTGTTCATATTTGAAAAGCCTCCTTTCTGTGCATGATTTGATCTAAACTATGAATGTAAATCATTTGTCCACTTTAACAGTAAAATCTGCTACTTCCAACGATGGATTAGTTGCTAAACTGGTATTAACTTATTCAACTTTTTTTCAGGCTTCCTGAAATGTTCTCTGGGCTTTGGACACTGGAAGGCCGCAACTGGAGAAGGTCATCAACTGCAACAAAGCCTGCGGTCCTTAAGGTTAGCAGCAGTTACACATTCAGGGTTCCTGATGGGAGTACAGTTTGTCTGACGGAAGGAGATGTTCTGGTATTGCTGAACAAGTTGAATAAAGACTGGTGGCAGGTCAAAAAAATTGGAGATAGTGAAAACACCAAGCCGTTCCAAGTGCCCACCTTTTACATCAATGAGCTGATAGGTCGAAGAAGTTTGGGAACCAGAAACAAAGATAAAGGAAGCATAGGTAATATACTTTTCTCCTATTCTTTGATAGTTTTGTTATACTGATAACTGATATTTTAATTTTCAGCAGATGCTGACAATGGGGGTTATTTACTTAAGGAAAATCCACTTTGGACTGCAAGTGCACTTGGAAGTAAAGTTGCTGTAGATCCGAGGGGGACATGCAAGGAAAATGAAAAACAGCATTTTAGCTTGCACATGATTGGATGATAAAATCAGCAGAGCTTCCCCTTATTTCAGATCTACCCCTTAGATTTTGAGCGACTGCACTTCCAAGTGTACTTGCAGTGCAAAGTGGATTTGCCTTTCGTAAATAACCCCCCATGACTTTTTAGATCTCTCTAGAACTCTAATGAGAAGACCGCTTCCTCTGATTTACTAAGTCTGCTCACTGAAACGTTTTGCATAAATTTTACAAAAAATGTCCAGTTAAAGTAATAGGCTCCATGCACACTGGAGCTTATAAACTGCAGTTTATTGGAGTTTGGGCATTTTTTTTAAAAGCCCATAAACTCCACTCTATGTTAGCCTATGTGTCCATGCACACATGGAAGTTTTTTAGCTTTAATGAACAGTGGAGTTTATGGGCTTTTTTCTGAACGCCAGAAATTCGCGTTCAAAGTGCCGTTTTTCACCGGCAAAAAACGTCAAATACTGATAAACGCTCATAAACGCTCATAAACACGCGTTAATTAGTGTTCGGCATTCTATTTTTTCAATGCATTGTGGGAGTTTGGAATGCACTGTGGGATTTTTGGAGTGTCCTCTGTGTATTTTTATTGAAAACGCCCATAAACGCAAACGCTAATATAGCTCATAAACGCTAGTACAAAACACTGTTAAAAGCACGCTTTTCAGCCAGCGTTTTCTGCCAGCAATCTGGCGTCCAAAAAAAGCTTTTTTGAGCTTCAGTGTGCATGGAGCCATAAAGTTTATTCATTTACTTACTTGGGCATTTCTTGTCAGGAATGTTCCTCACCTTTTTACTCTGACTTAGCCAATCTATTGTACTGCATTGAAGTGTAATGCCCAATTTTTTATAGGGTGGGTAGAGGACCGTAGAACTCCTGTCAGGTGACCATTGTCACCAAGACTGCGAGTAAGAGAACAAACAGTTGTCCTCTGAACAGGAACAGGGGGAAATATTTCAATTGCATTACTTGTTCTAGTGACAACTGCCTAAAAGAGGATTTTGCCTCCTTGAAGAGCTCTTAGCTCACTGTAACATATACAAAGGAAAACACAATAAAGGGGCCCCCAAAGCTGCATAACCCAAAAATATACAAAAAACAGGATTTTAGGTGCTGAAAGCGGTACCATTATTTTGCATGGTTATTTGGCGTTTTATATTGTAGTCCTGTAATTCTTAGGAATAACTGACTTAAATCTGTCCAAACCAGAGTCTAGTAGACATCCCGGGTATGATACAGTTTGAAAAATGAAATCATAAATTATAATATAATAAATAATTATAAATAATACCAAATAATAATATAACAATAATAAAAAATATTCAATAATGTAATCAAATCAAAAACACTGAAATTTGCTCAGTTGCAGAATTGTCACTGTCATTACTTCAGTATTTGATGACGGATCTCCCCACAAATCGCTATCGCTCAATTCTGCGAGTGATTCTAATTTATTATCACTGTTTTATAGCTGGTCTAAAACCATTTTTGATGTAAAGGGACAGTTTTGGTTGCTATGGACAATCTCCAGTTTCCAGGCAGAAAGAACAGTTTTTATATTGTAAAACTGCATGCAGGACACTGGGCAGACCACTAGGGGCAAAGGGGATGTGAAATAATTACATACAGCAATGCAATCAGTAAGATTACATTATACTGTATGTATACTGTGTGTTTCACTTTTTGAATTTGGCACTGTTCTCCACTCACAACTCTTGCAGGGAATGGAGCTCGGCTCCTTGATAGATTGAGCGGAGGGCGGCTCGCTTGTACAGCAGGGGGACATCGCTGGATCCAGGGGACAAGGTAAGTAAGCTCTCCCTGGATTCAGCGATGCAGTCCCGAGTCTGGCTTGGGGTTACCGCTAATGGTACAAAATTTTGCACCCCAAGCCAGACTCAGGAATACCGCCAGGGGGGTTAACAGACAATATTAATTTCAAATGAACAATGATGAATCATCCATATAGGTGGTGCGATACAAAAACAAACATGGAACATCACTCATAGCAAAAAACACTCTATGTACAAGCATGGTTTGACAATTGTATTTGTAACATATGTATCCACATGAAAAACCCAGATGTATTTCGACCCTTGCGATTTCCGGTCTCTTCGGGGTGCCAAATAACAAGTGATATGACACTGAATACTATTTACGTAAAGTAAGAGGATAAAACTAGGGTTATATTACAAAAAGATAATAATGTATAGGTTAAATAGCAATGTTAGAAAATGAAAATAGATCAGTGTAACATAAGAACAAAGATTAGTCAGTCAAAAGTGTTCCAAACGCTGCACTCCATCAGTCCTGTATTAGTATATGACAGCATTACCAGGGAACACCTCAGGGTCTTCTGGGAGCTGTGGGGTTTTAAAGTGTCTACATGATTTGTCCATTGTCTGCAGGTGTTGGGCCCCACCCCATCCACCCTCCCAAAGGTCTGCAGCACCAAAATGGCGTCGTCCGCGTGGTCCCCTCGGCATTCCAGAAGGCATGAGCCCTGGCCCATGCCACCGCCTCTGACGCAAAAGCGCAATGTCGCTGACAGTCCGGTGGAGATCACGGGATGCCGCTGGCACAGGGAAGCTCCCCACAGTGGCCCAAAAGGAGGACTCAACTGTAGGGAAACAAACATTGGGTAGAATCGCAGATAGCATCTGCATCTCCACACCACGCTGGGAAGCGGGGCGGAAAAGAGGCACCCACCCAGTGCTGTGGGGCTGAACACAGCTGCCTGCACCGGGAGGATGGACAAAATAAAACACTGCAATGCATGCAAAGTGATAAACAAAATAAAATGATTTACAAATAATCATATATTATATATAGGTGTATTGTTGATCGAAAGAGCCAAGGATATATACAGTGCCATCAATTAAATGAAAAAAGTGTGGGGGGGTAGGTAGCTTTTTGCACCCCAAGAAAAAGGATATACTCCTATGCTCAAACAGGGATTCCACCTGTTTGAGCCAAATGCAGGTGCCTTTCATTATAGGCTATTAACGCTTTGTATATGTCCCTTTATTGTCACCTCAAGGGTGACTGGAGGAAAATACCTGCATTTTAATTTTTCAAAAAATTGGCGATATGCCTTGGCTCATATCAGGGCTCACATGCATTGGAGGGGGAAGAACGGTGTTTAGCCACCCAATTAGTATATATAGAAAGGAAAACACAAAAAAAGAGCCCCCAAAGCTGCAAAACCCAAAAGTATACAAAAAACAGGAAGTTTCCCCAGGGGTTTTTTAGCAGCAGAGAATTTGTATAAAAATGGTTGATGTAAAAAAATCATTTATTTAACAGACAATATTAATTTCAAATGAACAATGATGAATCATCCATATAGGTGGTGAAACACAAAAAACAAACATGGAACATCACTCATAGAAAAAATCACTCTATGTACAAGCATGGTTTGCCAATTGTATTTGTAACATATGTATCCACATGAAAAACCCCGATGCATTTAGAATCTTGCGATTTCCAATCTCTTCAGTGGGATTTATATTCTAGGAAAATGTCAAAATAGCTAATTAAAGACTTTGGACAATATAAAAATTGTATAGGTGTAGAATTTCAAATTGAGCAAAATTATATCTCCATACACATAGAGGTATAGTTACCAATGAGTGGATGAAGACATGAGGATGTATCACACAACCAGCATTGCAAGATTGTAGTTGATCCCATTGCTGCTGCACATCCCCCCGCGTCCTCCGGGTGGGTGCATAGTCCACCGAGCTTGCAGTGGGCCACGTTCTGGGACCTAGAGAGGAGGATGGGGAGTAAAACACCTGCAGATGGACATGCAAAGACTTTTTGTGAGTCGTCATTAGATAATGTTGGGGGAGTGTATAGAAGTGCTTAGCAGCTGTAGGCTGGTTGTTACTTGGTCATTGATGGATTCATATTATAGAAAAATTAAGTTATACATAACATAGCATCGTTTATTCGGTAGTTAGATATGGTTATAAGAGGGATTAGCTAGCAGTGAAAAAAAGTTCAATGCTATCCAATGACGACTCACAAAAAGTCTTTGCATGCATCCTCCTCTCTGGTTCGATCACGGCATTCACGTCCGTCTCCGAGGGGTTGTTTGGGACTTTAAATGAAGCATGTGACACATAGCTGGTAGCGCAAATGCATGATAGCACATTTATTCTTTCATGAATAACACATTGCAATATAAAATAATATTATTGTGTGCTAGCTTATAATCTATATCATAAAATATATTAAAATCATTACTGATTGCAGAAAGTTCATAATAATCTAAGCTGTAAACGCATGATTATAATGCATCTAAAAAAGCTTATTCTGAAATGTGACTGTTTAGCAGGAATATTAGTAATTTATTTCAGGCACTGTCAATTTACGCAAAGCTTTACACATACAATGACTTGAAAAAGTATTCATACCCCTTTACATTTTCCACATTTTGTCACAACCAAAAATGTAAATGTATTTTAATGGAATTTTATGTGATAGACCAACACAAAGTGGCACATAATTGTGGAGTGGAATCAAAATGATAAATGGTTTTCAAATTTTTATACAAATAAATATGTGAAAAGTATGGTGTGCATTTGTATTCAGCCCCCTCTGAGTCAATACATTGTAGGACCACCTTTCACTGCAATTACAGCTGCAAGTCTTTTTGGGGATGTCTCTACCAGCTTTGCACAACTAGAGAGTGACATTTTTGCCCATTCTTCTTTGCAAAATAGCTCAAGCTCTGTCAGATTGGATGGAGAGCGTCTGTGAACAGCAGTTTTCAAGTCTAGCCACAGATTATTAATTGGATTTAGGTCTGGACTTTGACTGGGACATTCTAACACATGAATATGCTTTGATATAAACCACTCCATTGTAGCTCTGGCTGTATGTTTGGGGTCATTGTCCTGCTGGAAAGTGAACCTCTGCCCCAGACTCAAGTCTTTTGCACACTTTTAACAGGTTTTCTTCTAAGATTGCCCTATATTTGGCTCCATCCATCTTCCCATTAACTCAGAACAGCTTCCCTGTCCCTGGTGAGGAAAAGCACCCCCACAACATGATGCTGCCAGTACCATGTTTCACGGTGGGGATGGTGTGTTAATGATGTGCAGTGTTAGCTTTCCGCCACACATAGTGTTTTGCTTGTAGGCCAAAAAGTTAAATTTTGGTCTCATCCGACCAGAGCACCTTTTTCCACATGTTTGCTGTGTCCCTCAAATGGCTTCTTGCAAACTGCAAACTGGACTTCTTAACCCACAATCATACATAGACATACTAGGGCCAATTTAGAAAAGAGCCAATTAACCTACCAGCATGTCTTTTGAGCATGGGAGGAAACCCACGCAGACACAGGGAGAACATGCAAATTCCAGGAAGGTAGTGTTATGGATGGGATTCAAACCAATGACCCCAATTCTGCTAGACGGAAGTGCTAACTACTTAGCCTCTGTAATTGATCTTTTCTCTTTCCTCCTTGGACTTCAATAAAGCTGGCCATACATCAGTAGACTTTTGAACGAACGTTGGTGTGAATATTCTTATAAAAGTTCTTTGTACATTCAGTAAATAGACAACAGTTGTTCGAAAGTACTTAAATATTTAGTTTGCTTCTAACATTTGATTTTAAAATGAATGTAATCATCTGAACAAAAACCACATACGCTATAAAAAATTTGTTAGAGAAAAGTTTTCCATCCTTCTTCAAAATGTTCTCATCACTGTGGTTGAAAATTAACTTGGATTTGACCCTACTTATGTTTAGAAAATCGCAGGAACGCTCCTAAATTAAAATATAAAAAAAATTATACTACAGTAGACACTCCGATAATTTCTAATTTGGGAAATTCTTAGGCAATTTCCATTCCCATTCCATTCCCATTCTAGTACATGATTTAGAAGTATGCCTCTAGTATGATAATATTATATAGAGAGGGGTACCGTCATCCTTAAACAGTAATCTGGGGCTGCCCCAAACATACCCCTGGCACAAAATGGAAGATGGACTATCTCGGTTCCCAAGGATTTCACAATGATTAGTATAAAAAAAATAACAATTTATTGATACAAAAACATTTTAAAAATCACAGTACACATTTCAAGAGATGAAAATAAAATAAAATAATTACAGCAGTGCATTATCACTGATAGAATAGAGTGTCCCCAGTGGTTGATGGGGATGCCGGTGTTCTGCCTAATACAGTCCGCCCATCAAATGCTGTCCGCTCCGTACTGCGCATGCGCAGTACGGAGCAGCCGAAGCTTCGGAAAAACTCCGAAGTTGAACGGCGCCTGCGCCGTGAGTGGAGGAGGTAGCCCCACTATCCAAGCGGACATAGGGTTAAGAATTTTAGATGGCCCCTCGCGGGCGAGCTTCGCTCGCCACGCTTCGGGCTTGGCCTCGCTTCGCTCGGCTCTTTTTTATTCTAACTCTATGTCCACTTGGATAGTGGGGATAGAACCTGGACTCACGGCGCAGGCGCCGTTCGTCCTCGGCAATTTTCGGAATCTGTGTTCCTGTGTACTGCGCATGCGCAGTACGCAGAGGACAGCATCTGATGGGGGACACTATTTTACAAGACACCGGATATAGTAGATCTTGACATAAAATCCTCTACCTGTTTCATGGTTAAGTACACTTCCTCAGGATGAGTCAGTCATTATTAGGTACAAAATAATAGATATAATATAAGTCTTATATCAAATCAGCCGTAACAGAAAATGTTCATAAAGAAAAAGGGGAGGAAAAACAATAAACAATGATAAACATGTACATTGGGGATTTTAGGTCCTTGAATTGCTTACCCTAAGTAGCCAACCATTGATTTAAGCAGCACAACAGGGGCACCCGTAGGTAGTCCCCCCCACGGCAGACACAGGGGACACTCACAAGTGCATAATATCTAAGGGTTATACAAAGTAAAGGAAGTAACCTTCTATGATAGATCAACAACTGGCTAGGGGGGGAGGGAGGAAGAAAAGGGGAAGGAAAAAAGGAAAACAGAAGGGGGGGGGGGGGAGGGAGGAAAAGCCAGAGAGGGAAAGGAAAAGGAGGGAGAGGGAAGGATAAGGAATGAGGGAGGAAGGGAAAGAAGGGTGGGGAGGAACAGGTGGAGGGGGAAGAAAGAAGGGAAAGAAGGGTGGGGAGGAACAGGTGGAGAGGGGAGAAAGAAAGGAAAAAAGAGAGGGCATAAAAGGGAAGGAAAATAGGTAGTTGATCTTCTAGATTGTAAGCTCTAATGAGCAGGGCCCTTTGATCCCTCCTGTATTGATTTGTATTGTAAGTGTACTGTCTGCCCTCATGTTGTAAAGTGCTGCGCAAACTGTTGGCTCTATATAAATTCTGTATAATAATAGTGAATACTATCTATGTATTATAATAAACCAACCTAATATGCTTGAAAATCCAGTATAGCAACCCAGGGGGTTAAAGGTTAGAGGCTAATTAGAGGCAATTCTAGTATACTCATGCCATTAATCTTCTGGGTCTGCAAAATCACTCAATCTACTGCAATGCCTCAAAATAGTTACGTTTGCACTAGTAGATTTTTTTTTCCAATTGTGAGATTATCACCTTTGTAGCCATATTCCAAGTAGGCTTTAGCTAGAAACTGAAGGAATAACTAAGCATGCAGTAGGCATTTACTGTAGGTGCTATTGTAAACCAATCCCTAGAGGGAGCCCCAGGATGTTCTTTAGCCATAAACACAAGGGAATTGTTTTATGTTCATGATATTTGCTAGTCTATGCAGCACCAGCTTCAGCAAGCATTTACAAAGCATTTTTAGATTTTTCTGTACAAAGAGAAATTATAGTTTCCATTTAAACACACTATGCTTTGGTTAGTCTACTAGAGCAACAGTTGAGCAATGCAGCAGCACAGAAAATAAAAATGACAATTGCGATTTGGGCACAGGGCTAGCAATGACCAAATAACTGTGAGATATTATCGCTTGCATTAATACTGATGTGAAAAAAAATATGAAAAATCAACAAACAATTATATTCTATTCATGAGGAATTTTCTTTTTCAGGTAGCAAATTGTTTCACAGATCCCAGGATAACCTGTTGGTTTCCTGTTTTGCACCTTCTCTAATGGAGGAACATTATTACGTTAAACAGTATTGTGAAGGTTCTCCACAAAAGGATGCTGAGAAGACATTTCAATCCAACTCTTTAACAAGGACTCATAAGAAGTCTGCCAGCTTCTCTCTCAGTTCTTCATGGCATGGACAGTTCCCCAAAAGTGAAAAGCAGCCATCATCATTCCAAAAATGTGTTTCTGAAAAGGTGAGATAATAATACTTTACTTTTTACTGGCTTTCACCGGAAGTTTTAAGATATATGGATATATGTTGCCAAGAGGTTTCCCAATGTTTTACATTTGCTAGAGAAATAGGAGGTGAAGGGGATATCTTCCAATCAGGACACTAGTTCCAGTGGCAAATTTACAAAAGGGTATTTTTCCTCACTTTGGAGAAATTTTATTAGACATTTTGTTAAGCTTCTTTGATAGGATGTATAAGGTAATATATGCATTTCTGATTAACCATTCCCTCCTCAATCCAAACACAAAAAAGGGAAGTATAGTATTGCTCTTATTCTAAACTAAAGCTGACCATAGATAGATTGAAATTTATCCGGTTCAGCTGGGACTGGCCAAATTGAAATCCATGTGTTAGATGGGTAGATAACTACATTGTTTATTTAACCACTTCCCACCCGGCCAATATATATAAATGACCGAGTGAGTGCTCTCTCCTGAGTGAACATTCAGGAACGTCCCTCAGAAGGAGGGGGATTGCACGAGGCGTGCCCGCGCAGCGGCGCAATCCCGATGCGCTTGTGTCACCTGGACACGGCGCATCTCCGATTGTCAGGAGGGCTCTGTGATTGGCCCTCCTGATCACATGACAGCCATGTCCAATCACAGCCGTCATGTGATGTAACACAGAGTGGGTTGCTAGGCAATCGGCTCTCCTCTCACACAGAAGTTGTCGGTGAAGAGAAGAGAGCAGATCGCTGCAGCCGGCTGGTGATCATTGAGTATGTGCTGTTTTTTTACAGCTTTTTACTCACTGATCACCAACCTAGTGTAAACACAAATGTCACCACACAGTGTAAACACACATGTCCCCAAAACCTATGTCCCCAAATAATAAAAACAAATGTCCCCCACATATGTCCCACTAAAATCATATGTCCCAATGATTATCTGCACACATATGTCTGTGATCACCTGCGCACATCTGTACATGATCATTTGCGTACATATGTCTGTGATCACACAAACCAATTATTATACACTTAACAACATTTTTTTTACCAAAAACATGTAGCAGAATACATTTTGGCTTAAATTTATGACAAAATTCGATTCTGTTGGATTTCTTTTAAAATAGAAAGAAGAAAATATTGTTTTTTTTCCAAATTTCCGCTCTGTTTTCACTTATATCACAAAAAATAAAAAACTGAGCCGTGAATAAATACCACCAAAAGAAAGCTCTATTTGTGCGAACAAAATGATAAAAATGTAATTTGGGTAGAGTGTAGTATGACAGCGCAATTGTCATTAAAAGTGCGAGAGTGCTGAAAGCTGAAAAATGGTCTGGGAAGGAAGGGGGCGAAAGTGCCCAGTATTGAAGTGGTTAAAAATGTAAACGTACCCCTCTGGAATAAACATAAAGACATTCAACTGTGGGTTCAACTGGAACAAGACCAACTGCGTTGCCCGATACAAGATGTTCTGTGGTTGCCACACTCATCACACTTCAGACCCTTTCCTGGAATGATCGACTTCTCTCAAGAGCCCCCAAGCTCCCTATCTACTCCCTGATCCTTGGCCATCTATCTTATTCCCCAGGCACAAAGACAGAGGATTTCCGTCTCTGATACAGGCAAGTACGTTTAGGATCCAGCATTTTCCTAATCCAACCGGATGAAAGTCAGTGCTGGAGATGTACTGTAGGCCAGTGGCAAGAGAAAGTGCCCAACAGGACCTGAGCGCAACTGCTACCAAATTTGTATGTACTGTAGACATCTTGATTCCTCCCCCATGGATCATGCCCTGTCTCCTTCCTATCAATTTCTTAATTGGCTGCCTACTGATTATGTTCCTCCATTTCTTCTTAAATGGGAAAGAGATCTTGAAAACTCGTTTTGGCCTGAACAACATTCTCCATTTTGCCTGTAAATTGTCTATCGCCAATAAGATTCAGGAACTGGACTATGAAATCATAATTATGTGGTACTGGGTGCCTACGATCCTTCATAGGTGCTATCTGCAGGGCTTTTCAGCCCGGTGGATAGGAAAATTGTACATTTCTGCACATCTTTTGATCTATCCCTCTCTTAGAAGTTTTTGGAATATGTTGCAAGTTCATATTAAAATAACTTATGGATGTTGACCTTGACAACAACCCCCACAACACTCCTGCTGCATCTGTATCACCTTTCTAGGAAGCAGTATAAACACTCTCAGTTGATACACCTAATTATTGCAGGAAGAGTGTGCATTCCACTTAACTGGAAACCAAATTCGCCCCCACTTTGGCTATGTGGTGCTCAGAAATTCAGCACTTACTGTATATACCATGGAAAACCCTGTTGCCACACGTAATCATAAAAGTGAGATATTTCAAAAGACATGGGTTTATTGGGTAGATTTTACTAATTCCCAAAATTAAGGAAGCACCTTTGATGTAACCTAATCTGCCCTTGTATCCTAGACTACAGCCTAACACCCTTACCCAGGGGTGTGGCAATGGGTAGTGTGGATGCATGCCATACCCCACCCCCCTCCTCTAGCTTCACCTTACCCAGCTCCCCCCCCCCCCCAGTATACTTTCTTCCCTGGCTCTTTTAATTCCTTCCTGCCTTTGTCTTACACCCTTATTATATCTTTTTTTTCTTTATGCCCTGTATTTTTTTTTTCTTTATGGGTATAGCACAGTTAGATGGAGTATCGGGTTTACATACTCAGTTTTATGATAGTAGGTCACTGATGAGCTTCACTGGGGGTCACTGATGAGCTGCACTGGGGGTCACTGATGAGCTGCACTGGGGGCCACTGATGAGCTCCACTGGGGGCCACTGATGAGCTCCAATGGGGGCCACTGATGAGCTCCAATGGGGGCCACTGATGAGCTGCACTGGGGGCCATTGATGAGCTGCACTGGGTGCCACTGACGAGCTGCACTGGGGCCATTGATGAGCTGCACTGGGGGCCACTGATTGTTGTTAGAACGATTTCAAAGCTGCAGCTGTATTTCTAATACTGAATTACAGCAGAGTACAGTATGTATAATATATAGTTATGGGATCTGTCTACAGTTCAGTAATGATTACATAAGTTATGTAAGGGCAATATGATTATCTCCTGTTGTGGCTGGAGGGGAGAGAACAGACATGCTTTACATTTTTAAGGGTCTGTAACCGTGTGTTATGTATGACTTGCTGGCTGCAGAGTGAGGGGTGTGATTTATGTTGAAGTGGGCTTGTTCACATTTACATGTACAAGCCTAGTGTTCCCTCCCACATTCATTATAATTTGTAAAGCATGAAGGGAAATGTAGCTTACAGTGTATGTAGTGTATGTAGTGTATGAATGTAGATTACAGTGTAAAGAGAGGAGAGAGGATACGATACAATCCCTGTTCTAAGAGATCCTCTCTGCCAGAAAAGATTATATATTTTTTTGAATTGGAAAGCTGACTTCCTGAAAATTAAATCAGACATATCTCTTAGCCCTTGTACACATGGTCGGACATTCCCGATTGACAATGTCCGATAGGAGCGTGTTGTCGGATAATCCGACTGTGTGTGGGCTCCATCGGACTGTTTCCGTCGGAGTATCCGACGGACCAAGTTCTCCAGCTAGGCTATAAAATTTTCCGACAACATGATCCGATTGGACTTTGTCCGATCATGTGTAGAGAATTCCGATCGGACAAAGTGCCACGCATGCTCAGATCGAATTCCTAGACCAAAGCTATTGGCTACTAGCCTGAACGTATTCCCGTCCTAATGAAATAACATCATCACATTAAGTACGATCGGATTTTCTGACAACTTTGTCCGACTGTGTGTATGCAACAGTTTCGGACAAAATCCGTCTGACAAAATCCGACGGATTTGGTTGTCAGAATGTCCGACCATGTGTACAAGGGCTAAAACTGTAAGAAATTTCACAAATGTAATAACTGTTTAGTGTTTTGTGTGTGGGGGTGTACTAATGGGGGATTTTTTGAAAATCCCGGAGTTCTGCTTTAAAAATAAATAAATAATAAAAGATAAAATAAAAAAGAAAGAAAAATACCTAGATCAAGGTTTGATCTAGGTTAGTACTGGCGTTAGTGTTTGGGTCAAGTCAAGGTCCGCATATTTTGGACAGGAATTTTTTTTTTTAATTAGCATCAGTGCCAGTTAGTGTCAAACTGTCAAACTAGTGTTTTAGGTAGGGGCACAAAATAAAAAAAATAAGCAAAATGTACACTATTGCTTCTGGGCTGTACTACGGATACAAACATCAGCTAACATTTACATATGTGTTATTGTTGCGGTTGTCGGGAGCTAGAGAATGTATTTTATGTTGTTTTTTGGTGGTAGTTTATAGTAGTAGAAAAAAATATACAGCTATATTAAAAATATTTTTTTTTTTTTACTATTTTGAGACAGGTTTTCTTTGATAATAATAATAAAAAAATATCAGGAGATATCCGTAACTATTTACTACCAAATGAAAGCCAAGGTATAATCCACCTGGATGCACAAAATAGTTGTGATGATATGTACGGTTTCACTAACACATGTCAAAATTGCTAAATTGAGCTTAGGCATTAGGTGCGAAGGAGTTAAAATATAGGCTGTAGACCAATATGGCTGACCATCAATCTGTTGGAAGAACAACAACATGTAAAGTAAAGTGGTTAATAAACTGACAATACTGTATGCATTATACCTATCTATGCAGCAGGTTGCACTGCAGTATTAGAGTGTGTTATCTATGGTAAGGTAATCAGAGGAAGTACCATCCTTATTGTGTTATATGCATTAGTTTGTGTTCTCTTCCTGTCTTCTCCATGATGATAAAAGGCATACAATATATTTCTCCATAAAAGTAAAGCCGTATCCAAGAAGATTCCAAAGCATGATTTCAGTACTCAGCTAATACAATCCACTTTTGTAAACTGGTCGATGGTGAGGGTGGGATGGATTAGGTCAGAGCAAAGGGCCAAAAAGCATACGTTCACTTTGTCCTAAAGTGCACTTATCCATTAGGTTGGGTTCACGCTGATGCAAATTGATTTCCGGGGCTCCAGGGTGGCTGTTGTCCACATTGGAAAAGGATCCTGTGTGTCTTTGGCTCCATTTCAGGTGCAAATTCAGGCAAATATTACTGATTACTGATTAACACCTGAATCAGTTTACAGCGACACACCCGACCCAATGCTGGGACCCGCAGCCACATCACAGTGTGAACCCAGCCTTAGTGCAGGTTCACACGTGTGCACTCTGCGATTTCGCAGTGAAAATCACATGCAATGTCTGTGCAATGCAATTTCAGCCATACTGCGATTTCAGCCCTACAGATAGTATGGCTGATATCGCATTCGGACCAAACTCGCACAGGACCCTTTTTTTGGTCAGCACCAGAATCGGATCGCATAAGTGTTCACACCCATGCGATCCGATTCGTGTTCAAACTGTCAGTTCACAGTGCAATATGCGAATTGAAATGAGGGTGTCATTAACAATGTATTGACACTCCCTGCAGTTCGCATATAAAACTTCGCATATATGAACTTCTGTGCAAGTCGGGTGCGATGCAGGAGCTCACAGTGGATTCTCAGGGTTCCCGCATCGCACAAGTGTCAACCAGCACTTAAGGCTAATGGATTCAATCAATTCCTATATGTATTCATCCATAGACCTGTGTAATTAATTCAACTGAAGTCAGCAGATAAAGATCTAAGATTCCACCTCTGCTGCTGGTATCAGTGGGGTCCATAGGGTTGCCACCTCATCCCTTTAAACCCGAACAGGTTCTGAGGCTAATTTAATTCAGATAAGTCACCAAGTGAGTTTAATTACCACCTTATCAGCCACAGGACCAATATAATTCATATATGTTTGGTTTTAAAGGGATGAGGTGGCAACTATAGGATCAGATGACAATAATCGAATTCTGGTAGAGTATTAAATGGCTACGTGTCTGATGAGTTGGTGTTTTACAGCAACATTGCATCAGTACATCCAATGCCGCGTACACACGATCGGATTATCGCTTGTCCCCACCCCTGACCTTTCCTGACCGGCTGCGTGCTCGGAAAAGGGTCTGTTATGAACTTTGGGGGGGACCCCCATGTCGTTTTTTGGCGTAGGGGTTCCCCTTTAAATCCATACCAGGCGACAGGGCTCACGAGGTGTCAATCTCGCCAATGGAGCCGGCGACATTGACTTCCTTCGCTAGTCCCGTCTACCTGGAGTCACGTTCAAAATGAATGGACTTTACTCTGTGTGTGGGCAAGTCCGTTCATTTCAAAAGTCTGGTGGACCCCCGCCATAGTCCGGCGGATTGTCCGCTGGACCTAGTCCGCCACGTGTGTGGGCAAGTCTGCTCGTTCGAAAAGTCCGGCAGACCTCCGCTGCAGAGTCCGGCGGATTGTCCGCTGGATGATCTGATCATGTGTATACGGCATAAGTCAATTGATTGAACCAATGAACCAATGGTCGCTGTCACAATAATATACAGTATTATGGTCATTTGATAACTTCTTTTATTGAGCTAGTCCCCAAAAATATTGTTAGTTCTATTTATGACACTTTTGTTTATTCTTGAAAGAGCTGACAAACAGGTTCGCCCACATTGAATGTACTTTACACTCAACAAGGAGTGTTTTTCAGTATTTGTTTTACCTTTTTATAGCACAAGGAAACATGATATATTGGCCATTTAGCATTGCAGCCTAATTTTCCTTCAAACTGTAGTCAGTAGAAATAAATAGCTGTGTACTGTGTTACTTCTATACACTTAATAGTTTGCATATGACCTATATAATTAGCTGCACTCCCAGCACACTTGGTCCCTTGTAATAAACAACCATTTCCTTTTCCCAATGTGCTTTACATTCACCATTCTCTCTTATTACCCATCATATTAATGCATTATACTGAATCTGATATAGATATCTTTAAACAAGTGATAGCTGACCAGTAGATATGTTTCTAGGGCATGTTGGAGATTGCAATTCTGTAACAACTGGGGATTGTCTATCATTGTTTCATTGTTTTAGGCAAATATCACTGTAGTCTTAAATAGAACGTATTGTGGTTTTGATCATATTTGTTTGTATTTTATTTATTTATTATAGTGATGAACAGGAATAAGAGTTAACATATATATATATATATATATATATATATATATATATATATATATATATATATATATGTATATATATATATGTAGCGCCCACCCTTAGGTGGGTGCTTAATAGGGTTTTTGTGAATAGTAATAGGTAAATTCAGCCAGGGCCTTGCACTTTTCTAGGCCTGGTTGTTTATTTGGGAGAAGGGAGTGCTAGAATAGAGGGGGTGTAGCCACCTACACTCTCAAGGAAGTCCCCTCAGCCTTTCAGTGGAAATGTTCTGGAAGGGAGACAGGATTTGGGACTGGAGTGGCAGGCAGCTTATGTTGAGAGCTCTGGACCAATCATTAAATTGTATTGGCAGGGGTAGGACTTGCATATAAGCTGCGGTCACATGTTTCTGGGCAGGAAGGAGAGAACCCAAGATGTAGAGAGTGCAGCAGGAGCAGGCTTGAAGGCCTGGGGGTTCAGAGACCCCAGTGCTGAATAACCTGAACAGACGTTGCTATGTAGTCCAGAGGAGAAACTGGTTGTCCCAGCTGGAGATGCACCAGACCATGCGGAGGAGGAAGTAGGAGTAAAGCGGACGGAGGAAACTGGAGGAAACTGGGAATCGACCTTCTGTGGGAAACATGGACTGTCGATGGGAGTGAGCAAAGGGCATGCAACCCAGTGGTGCTTATCCGTAAACTTGCTATGTGTCTAAGAACCTAGTGAGAGACCTGACATGGGTGGATTGCAAGAGTCAAGGAATTAGGCGGTGAGGCCTGGGACTTTGGAATCTACAACCCACTGTATTATTCAGTGATGCTGGTCAGTTCACAAAAGGGAAGTACACAGGATCAGAGTCAGGAACCAGAATTAATAGAGGCAACTTGTATCCTCTACACAATTGTAACATTTACTCAAGTTCAAGAATAAAGCTTTACCAAATATAAAGACTGGTGTTTGTGGAACTTTGAATGGGAAGGAAGAACGGGGCCTGTTAACATAAAGGTAATGAACAACTTTGCAGCTCCCAAGGGGGTAGTGCGCTACATATATATATATATATATATATATATATATATATATATATATATGTATATATATATATATATGTATATATATATATATATGTAAATATATATATATATATATATATATATATATACACACACACACACACACACACACACCATATTTATTGGCCTATAACATGCCATGCACAGGCGTATAACACTCATCCTAGTTTTATAAGGAACGTTTCAGGAAAAAGCTTTACACAGCCCCTACACAGTACACAACCCCCTGCACTCCCAGGAGACCCCCTGCACAGTACACAGCCCCCTGCACTCCCAGGATACCTCCAGTCTCCTGGGACAGCACTGCCAGCATACTTTAAAGTTAAGAAAAAATCACTGTCAGCCCCTTCTGATACGCTCCCCCTGTGTCATTGTCATAGCAAATCGAAGCTTCTAAATAGCTCATTAAAGCCGTTCTGTCATGCTACCTGAGGAGAGCGGTCATGTGATGTCCATGAAACGTCATGTGACCGCTCTCCTCCTGCAATCTAAAGCTACACTGGGGGGAGGAGGGGGAGCGGCTGGAAAGAATGGCATTAATGAGGTGTTTAGAAGCTTTGATTTGCTATGACAAAGACACAGGGGGAGCGGTCTATCATAAGGGGCTGCCAGTGATTTTTTTCTTAACTGTAACTATGCTGGCAGCTCTGTCCCAGGGCCAGGAGAGGCGAGGCCTGACCCCCCCCCCCCCCTCAATGTGCACCGCCCGATCCCCGCCCATAAAATTCATTATATCTTTTCATGTGACAACACTGAAGAAATTACACTTTGCTACAATGTAAAGTAGTGTGTGTACAGCTTGTATAACAGTGCAAATGTGCTGTACCCTCAAAATAACTCAACACACAGCCATTAATGACTAAACCACTGGCAACAAAAGTGAGTAAACCCCTAAGTGAAAATATCAAAATTGGGCCCAAAGTGTCAATATTTTGTGTGGCCACCATTATTTTCCAGCACTGCCTTAACCCTCTTGGGCATGGAGTTCACCAGAGCTTCACAGGTCGTCACTGGGGTCCTCTTCCACTCCTCCATGATGACGTCACAGAGCTGGTGGATGTTAGAGACCTTGCACTCCTCCACCTTCCATTTGAGGATGCCCTACAGATGCTCAATAGTGTTTAGGTCTGGAGACATACTTGGCTATTCTATCACCTTTACCCTCAGCTTCTTTAGCAAGGCAGTGGTCATCTAGGAGGTGTGTTTGGGGTCGTTATCACGTGGAATACTGCCCTGCGGCCCAGTCTCTGAAGGCAGGGGATAATGCTCTGCTTCTATATGTCACAGTACATGTTGGCATTCATGGTTCCCTCAATGAACTGTAGCTCCCCAGTGCTGGCAGCACTCATGCAGCCCCAGACCATGACACTCCCACCACCATGCTTGACTGTAGGCAAGACACAGTTGTCCATGTACTCCTCACCTGGTTGCCGCCACACACGCTTGACACCACTGAACCAAAAAGGTTTATCTTGGTCTCATCAGACCACAGGACATGGCTCCATTAATCCATGTCCTTAGTCTGCTTGTCTTCAGCAAACTGTTTGTGGGCTTTCTTGTGCATCATCTTTAGAAGAGGCTTCCTTCTGGGACGACAGCCATGCAGACCAATTTGATGCAGTGTGTGGCGCATGGTCTGAGCACTGACAGGCTGACCCCCCACCCCTTCAACCTCTGCAGCAATACTGGCAGCACTCATACGTCTAAAAAACCACCTCTGGATATGACGCTGAGCATGTGCACTCAACTTCTTTGGTTGACCATGGCGAGGCCTGTTCTGAATGGAACCTGTCCTGTTAAACCACTGTATGGTCTTGGCCGCTGTGCTGCAGCTCAGTTTTAGGGTCTTGGCAATCTTCTTATAGCCTAGGCCATCATTATGTAGAGCAACAATTCTTTTTTCCGATCCTCAGAGAGTTCTTTGCCATGAGGTGCCATGTTGAACTTCCAGTGACTAGTATGAGAGAGTGAAAGTGATAACATCAAATTGAACACACCTGTTCCCCATTCACACCTGCGATCTTGTAACACTAATGCCCCGTACACACGAGCGGACTTTTCAACATCTAAAGTCCGACGGACTGATTCCGTCAGACTATTCGATCGTGTGTGGGCTGCAACGGACTTTTGATTCACCAAAGTCTGACGGACTTTAGAATATGGAACATGCTTCAAATTTTTCTGACGGAACTCCGCCGGACCCGGTCCCTTCGAAAAATTCGCTCGTGTGTATGCTATTCCGACGGACTAAAACCGACGCTAGGGCAGCTATTGGCTACTGGCTATGAACTTCCTTATTCGAATCCAGTCGTACGTCATCACGTTCGAATCCGTCGGAGTTTAGTGTGATTGTGTGTGGCCAAGTCCGCTCAGCCGAAAAGTCCGTCAGAACTCTGTCGGAACTCCGGCAGAACTCCGGCAGAACTCCTTCGGAAGTCTGTCGGACATAAGTCCTCTCGTGTGTACGGGGCTTTAGGAGTCACATGACACTGGGGAGGGAAAATGGCTTATTAGGCCGAATTTGGACATTTTCACTTAGGGGTGCACTCACTTTTTTTGCCAGCAGTTTAGACATTAATGACTGTGTGTTGAGTTATTTTGAGGGGACAGCTAATTTACACAGTTATACAAGCTGTACACTCACTACTATACATTGTAGCAAAGTGTAATTTCTTCAGTGTTGTCATATGAAAAGATATAATAAAATATTTACAAAAATGTGAGGGGTGTAACTCACTTTTCTGAGATACTGTCTATATATATATTAGGTACAGTAAATATAAAATATTGCATTTAAATAATATTCACTTTTTCATCCTGCCAGCAGATGGAGATTTAGTCTTCTTTTCACATATTCAGCTATTTCAGCTTTAAGCTATGCTGAAAGAAGACCATTGTTTACAGAACTACAATAAGTCATCAGAGAAGGGAACTCAGGCCGGCCATAGTTTGAATCTCAACCAGTTCAGCAGGAACTGGGCGAGTTTTGAACCGCTTATGGGCAGACTGAATGTACAAAGTGACTGCTATAGCCCCTAGCAATAATCACTGTCTTCTCTCGGTGGGGGTGGCATCCCTTGACCCCCTCCCCCCCACTGGGAGAATATAATGTCCTGGCAGGAAGGATTCCCCTGTCAGCGCTGTCTGCATTGATGGGGGAATCATATTCATTTCTTTCCTGCCGCAGTATATTTCAGCCTACCATAGATTTTTACAGGCTGCAGGCGGCAAGGCTGGATGCTGTGCGTGTGCCTCCTGGATGCATTAAATGCTGGGATTGCACACACAGGGGATAGATGCAAGGGGCTTTAGGTACGTAATCAGTCCTTTAAAATTGGTGCCTCCCAAATACTTCTTACTTCTTAGAGATTTGTCTTTAATACTTACTCTCTTAAGGAAGTTGTTGAAATTGAATATGTAAGATGAGGCTGTGATAACAGAGAAGTCATTTTGCTTTTATATATAGCTCAAACTTCCTCTGTGTCACTGTTTTCAATAAACACAACTTAGCATTAAACTTAAAATGGTTGACAGCATGACGAAAATGGCAGCAGCTTAAATTGGAACTTAGGATCTAAGCTACGGATATAGCCAAATGTTTAGGGACAATTGACCATCACAACTATTTGAGCTAGTTGGACACCTAATTCCAAAACCATGGACATTAATATAGAATTGGTACCTCCTTTCCAGCTATAATAGCCTCAACTCTTCTGGGATTTTTTGGGATGTGACTGTGAAAATTTATACCGATTCAGCCAAAAGAATATTTGTGAGGGCAGGTACTGATTTTGGCAGAGCACACTTGGCTTGAAATTGGTATTTCAATTTATCCCGCAGGTGTTAAATATGATTGAGGTCAGGGCTCAATACGGGCCACTCAGCTTTCTCCACCCTAAAGGTATTTAAGGGCCTGAAAGGGAAAAGTATTTTCACCAAACAGTTGCTGCAAGGTTGAAAGTGCACTACTGTCTAAAACAGCCTTTCTCAAACAAGGTTCATCTAGAAGTTACTATAGGTTCCTTAAGCAATAAAAATTTCTGTTTCTCAAGCAAGTAACCACTGACACCAACAATCTTTTTAAGCTATCGGTAATGGGAGCCATTCTTCCCACTGGCCATCAATGTAAAAAGCATTCTTCTCATTGAAACATTACACGTCACTAAATGTTGGTCCCCGGTCCAGATCCAGACCGAGCCACTGTCCACACCGGACCCACGGTCGGGCCATTCGGGCCTATCCCCCAGCCTCTGTCGCTGTCATTTTCTGGACAGAGCAGAGAGTGGGAGGCAGGATAATGTTGAACTGAGTACAGGAGGCAAAACTCAGCATTGGATGGAGGGTGGGAGCACGAGCTATGTGTTTGCATTTGTGTTTGAGCATGGGAAGACAAGGGAACTTTACATTTTTTTATTTTTTCATTTTATTTATATATATTTTTTTTTCACACTTTTTTTTTCATTCAATTATAACTGAAATCAATCGCTTCCTGTAACATCAATGAGTTTCTTACACCTCTCTACTTTGGACCACTCTTTTTCACCAACTGCTCCAGGTGTCTCAGATTGGAAGGGTTCCTTTTCCCAACTGCTGTTTTGAGATCTCTCCACAGGTGCTCTATGGGATTAAGATCTGGACTCATCACAATAACATTGCCCCTTGTGATAGCTTTGGGCAGTTATTCACTTTTATAGTCTCATCTGACCACTTTAAACACACCTTGAAGATTCTGTGGCCACGTGGAAAAATGTGTTTTGGTCAGATGAGACTTAATGGAATTATTTGGCCTCAACACTAAATAATGTGTTAGGCAGAAATCCAATACAGCTCACCATCCAAATAACATCATTCCTACAGTAAAGCATGGAGGCGGTAATATCCAATTATGGGGGTGTTTCTCTGCAGCAAGGACTGGAGCACTTGTCAGGATAGAGGAATAATGGATGGGACAAAATACCAACATGACAATGACCCATAGCACACAGCAAAAATGACCATACAATGGTTTAAGGAGAAAAAGGTGAATGTCCTTACATGGTTTGGCCAGAGCCCAGACAAACAAAAACTGTGTCGGTCTTCATTTCAGGTTGCAAAGCAACAAAATGTGATTATTTTGGGGGGGTCGGTGATTCTTTTCTATACCCACTGTAGATCAACTATATAAACTTGAGAGATAACAGCGAGAAAGAGATGACTGTTGTTTTAAAATCATTCCCTTGCAAAATCAAACATAGTCTAGTTCCTCTTTTCAGAAAGAGAACAGGACATAGCAAGCTATCAACAGGCTAGTAGTGCAAAGGGAAGAAGATGACTTAAAAGCAAGTATGGAACATTACACGAGAGAGCACATTAGGGTAAATACATAACTCATCACTGAACATCAATGTAATACCTGCCTACTTGTGTCGGTCTGTTGACGGTACCATACAAACAACAAGAAAGGAAACACGCTGTACAAGTTTCCAGTACAGCAGTAACCTGTGTGCATCCCTCCTATCTACCTACTAGCAATGCCTGACATTGTTGCTTGAACTGGTGAGTATTCTATGCGGGAACATTTTGCATGTCTTTAACATTTATGAGTTTCATTAGAAATTGGGACCAGTTTATTGCAAGGTCCAAATGTGCTTGTGGCATAATGCTAAATATTATAGATTTGTAAGTAGTATAGTACCAATACTGTAGCCAGAAATAATTTAACTCTGTTAGAATGGAAAAGTATAATCTGATGGTCTGGAGTTATACATGGTCATTGAAATGTAAGTATACACAGCTAGTGGAATGGAATGCAAACAGTTGTCAGGGACTTCAATAGGCACTGGACTATGCACACGCTGTATTCTGAAATTATAACCAAACTATGGATTTGACAAGCAATGTAATGGAAATGTGCACAAATAATAAAATGTAATTATTTGCAATCAATGGATTGGAAACACTCACAGATAATGGACTGAAAATACAGACCAGTTAACGGAGGTAAACAGGATACTAGCACTGGAAGAAACTGTATATATCTAGTGGGCTGAACACAAACTGTGATAATTGAAAATGTACCGTAACAGATCACGAGTGATGGCAGCATTTTGGTATTATACACAAGCAATAGGAAATACAAACAAAATAATTAATAAATTACCAGGATCATACACCGGTAAAGCATAGGTAATGTAACAATTAATGGACTTGTACATTAGTAATAAAATGAATTTGTATACCATTAGTCTCGAATTTTGCCCAAGCCGTGGAATAAAACTGTGTGCACAAGCTCCGATTGTATACAGGGAAGTCAATTGTTCTGTGAATTACAGTGTGAGGTCGCCGGTAGATTGCAGCTGTACAAATTCAAAGAAGTATAAATGTACAAAGCTGAAGCCAACCTAGAAATGATTAATGAGCTATACTGAATATAATTAAATATAGGCTGACAATAGAGCATACACACAGCTAGAGAATGTCTGGAATAGCTTCATGTTTTGTATTTAATAATAGATGCATAGTGATCATCAGACTGACATAAACAGTTGGAGTATAACAATACAACAATAGTGCGGTTCATGGCTGAAATCATAGACTGTTACTATTGCAAAAATCGTTGAAGCAGGTAGTGATGTAATTTCCGTAAAAGATGAACATCAAGTATGCCACAACGTTTTAAGTAATGGCAGCATATTTTATAATTTGCTTGTGGTGTGGTGTGTTGACATTTCGTCACCAACCCAGAGGATCAAGAAGTGTCCCACTCAGATTCTCTTGTCTTCTGCCACTGCTCGGCCCAGCGCCACCATGCTGCTTGTGACACCATCGATCAGCCTGGCTCTTCCGTGTTCAGCTGGTACACCTCCCCATGATGCAGAGTTAGGCACGCTCCCCTCCCCCTTTCTGAGTGAAGGGTTATACCCCCTGGGATATGTGCCGTGCATACCCCAGGAGGCGCAGTGAGCACTGTGCATGCCATTCGCCTAGGCAAGTGACGTTCATGGAGTGGGGTGGGACAGGCCATGCATTTTTTGTTTTTTATAAAAAGATGTAAATAAACAAAAATAAATAAAAATCAGAGCTATTCATGTAGCAGACGGGACAATGGATGTATTGGAGGGAAGTGTGCTCAGATGCTGAAGATCCACTTTAACTAGGTTGAAGCCACTCACTTTGCCCAATTTCCAGACAAATTTATATGGAAATCATTGCATTTTACAATAAAATTGCATTTGTTCCCCAAGGAGTACTCCATAGTTACGAACCTGTGGTTTAATGAGAGTTGTATTAGACTTGACCCATAATACAGTAAAGCTCAATCACTGCAGCATTATAAAGCTGGCTTTAGCAGGGAGCAAAGCCCACATATGCAAATACGGGAGCCCCCATCACCACATAATGTAATCACAAACTCATGTTTGCGCTGGTAAAATAATTTAAATATTCCATAAAAAAGAAAAAAACAACAAAAATGCAAAAGCTACTATTGCTAGTCAGTTTCTGTAAGTGCCAATTGCTTAGTCATCCCTGGCTTCTGTACTTTAACAAGATACTGACTTGGAACAAGCATATAGGTCAGGAAATTTAAACTGTTTACAAGTTCTGTATGATTGAATGGAATTAGTCTCTTTAGCCAAGCCCAATAAATTTCTATTGCAACAGCAAGGTACAGAAGCAGAATGGGCAAGGACCAGAAGCAGTCAGCCAATGGTACCACTGCCGTGGCATCAGTATTTTCAGGGAGCTGTATTTTGGAAAGGACAGCACAGAGGTAAATGTACACAACACAGTACACGTAACTCCTGCAGTCCTTTCTGATGATACTTCCCGGAGCTCTCCTTTAATTCAGGAACGTAGTAAATCTGCACAGGTATCTTTCTGGCTGTACTTTGTGGCAAAGGTGTGTAAATCAAAAGATTGCCTAAGCAAATATTCAAAGCCCTTGGCAGGTAAAATAGTGAAGGTATTTATCCATTTGTCCAGAGTTCCGATTTAGGCCCCGTTTAGACATCACGTTGCGGGAACGAGCATTCCTGCTTGTGATTCTGAAATTGTGATTTATACACATTTCTGCGTGTCACGCATAGGGCAGCCCATTCACTTCACTAGGCTACCCTATGCACATTTGTGACCCAAAAGAATCTTCTGCTCCTTTGTGGGCAACAAAGCACGATTTCTGTGTGGTCTGCCGCGATTGCCGGATGATTCTGTCAGTCGACAATTGTGGCAGAATCACACTGCCTTTGATTTGCCATTAGGAATAATGCCACCCAAACACGCTTCACGCATTTTGCCACGATTTTGAAATGGTTCCAACTGTATAAATTGACTCCAAATCACTTAATGCAAAGAGGCCTTGAAGTATATGTGAAGCCAAAACTCTAGATGGTAAAATAGTCACATTCATTGTCAGGTTTTTTTTGTCCTGTTGGGGAATTTTCCCTTTTATCATGTTCCAGAGATTCAGTGAGAGAAAATCTCAACAAAAAGAAAGGGGATTCCCTCATCCTATATCAGCCTTTTTTACCCAGAGTGCCCAGGCACCCTGGGGTGCCTTCGGGTTTCTTCAGGGGTGCCTTGGCAAAATCTGAAAAAATTGCCCAAAATTGTATACAAACCAGTGGGTGGATGAAGCCTGCCTTTCAGTTACACAAAGCCACAGGTTTTCATTGAGCACCATTACAACCTTTCACCCGCCAGCATCCTAACAACCAATTATGTCATTGGTTGATAAAAGGGACATTGGGCGCCTGCACAGCATCTTTGTTGGCTCCTCCAAGTCAGCCCTGGGGTCACATTGGCTGAGTTAAGCCTGGTATACAATAGGGGCTGAATGGAAAAAAAATGACAGCTCCAGGAGAGCCACTGTACTAACCATGCGATGTTAGTACAGTGATCTCCCCTGCTGTGCTATTGTGTTTTGACAGGGGGCTGGCCTCCCGCCAAAACACTCCAGTCAGCACTCTCAGACATTAGCTGAGAGGTCTGACTGGGAGCCAATTGGTAGACCTTTTTCAGTCATACCCCATCAATAGAAACTGGCCTAATGGCCAACTGTTGGACCAGCTGCAGTACACATGGACCCAATGTCAGCTGGTTTCAATTGAATCACTTCTAATGGTGGGTGTTCTGCTTGTGTGGATGTTGCTGCATTATTTATAACTATTATCCCCTGTACACACGGTCGGACATTCCGATGCAAAATGTCCAATCGGACCGTGTTGTCGGATAATCCGACCGTGTGTGGGCTCCATCGGCCTTTTTCTGTCGGAAGGTCCGACCAACAAAGTTTGAGAGCTGGATATAAAATTTTCCGACAACATAATCCGATCGGACTTTGTCCGATCGTTTGTAGAGAATTCCGATCGGACAAAGTACCACGCATGCTCAGACCAAATTACGAGATCAAAGCTATTGGCTACTAGCCTGAACGTAGTCCCGTCGTAACGAACGAACGTCATCACGTTCCCGAATGATCGGATTTTCCAACAATTTTGTCCGACCATGTGTATGCAAAACCAGTTTCGGACAAAATCCGTCTGAAAAAATCCGACAGATTTTGTGGTCGGAATGTCCGACCGTGTGTACAAGGGCTTAGTCTAGTTTTTTACAATTTAGAATGGGGTGCCTTGAGATTGTATATAATTTTAAAGGGTACCCGGACTGAAAAAATGTTAAGAAACACTACCCTATATAGTTGTTCTGGTGCCAACTGTAAGATTTTAAATTTCCCATCACTTTCTGTCCCAGTGACTATGATCATCATGGCAAGTAGTGTGAATTTCTGCATTTGGGACACAGAGGACAATAGGCACTTCCTTATTCTAAAAGAGAAGAAAAGGTATTTGCTTTAGACACATTTAAGCAGTATCAGGAGAATCACAAGGGAATTTATTTTAAAATAAACAGCATGTCGTTCAGCAAGTTAGATGAGGTTAGTTCCTTAAAATATGTTTGTAGAAACCATGTCTGCATTATGTATTTGTTGTCAGAAAATTGACGTTTTACAGTTCAGTAAAAACATGAAACTCTTCTCTACAATGCGTGATGTTAACTTCAAAAAATTCCACCATGTGTGAAAGATTGTTGGCGTATGACCAGTACAAGAGGAGAAAGCAGGATCCCTATAGCTGATCACTTGAGACCCGCGCTATAGCCGAATGACGGCTACAGCGCGGATCTCCTTTTCCGGGACTACGTCTATTGACGTAGTCCCGTGCACGAGCGGCCTGCGCGCCCCCTGAGGGGCGCGCGCGGCGCGCTCTGTGATCGGCGAGTCTATGAGACTCGCCTGATCACCGTTCTGTGCAAGGGGTCGATCCCGACCCCTTATCACGTGATCAGCTGTCAGCCAATGACAGCTGATCATGTGATATAACGGAGCCGGTAATCGGCTATTATTCCTTCTCGCGCTTTCAGCGCGAGGAGAAAAAAAAAAGCTGATCAGTCCCGATCACAGCCAGCCCTGCCAGTGCCCACCTGCCCCCTGCCAGTGCCCACCTGCCCCCTCATAACTATACATAATAAAAAATTAGTGCCCCCCGTCAGTGCCACCCAGCAGTGCCCATAGTGCCACCCAGCAGTGCCCACAGTGCCAACCAGCAGTGCCACCCAGCAGTGCCCACAGTGCCACCCAGCAGTGCCCACAATCTGCCTCAACAAAGGTGCTGCACCCCAGTGCCACATATCCGTGCCCATCAGTGTCATCTACCAGTGCCCATCAGTGCCCAGCAGTGCCGCCCATCAGTGCCCAGCAGTGCCACCTATTAGAGCCACCTATCAGTGCCACCTATCAGTGCCCATCAGTCCCATCTATCAGTGGTACCTATCAGTGCCCATCCGTGCCACCCATCCGTGCCACCCATCTGTGCCACCCATCTGTGCCACCCATCCGTGCCCATCTTTGCCCATCAGTGCTGCCTTATCTGTGCCCATCGTTGCCGCCTTATCTGTGCCTATTAGTGCTGCCTTAACTATGCCTATCAGTGCCCACCAGTGCAGCCTATCAGTGCCCACCAATGCAGCCTATCAGTGCCCACCAATGCAGCCCATCAGTGCTCACCAGTGCAGCCTATCAGTGCTGCCTCATCAGCGCACTTCAATGAAGGAGAAAAATGACCTGTTTGCAAAATTTTATAACAAACTATTAAACATGATTTTTTTTTTTTTTGCATCTTTTTTTGTTTGTTTAGCAAAAAATAAAACTCCCAGCTGTGATTAAATACCACCAAAAGAAAGCTCTATTTGTGGGGAAAAAATGATAAAAATTTCATTTGGGTACAGTGTTGTATGCCCGCGCAATTGTCATTCAAAGTGCATCAGCGCTGAAAGCTGAAAATTGGTCTGGGACTGAGGGGGGTTTAAGTGCCCAGTAAGCAAGTGGTTAAAAAAACAAAAACCTGCTAGGTAAAGGCATAATGTGCTAATATGCATTGCATACTAGCACATTATGAAATACTTACCTTAAAACAAAGCCTTCCAGCATTGCTCTGTCGCCACTGACAGGGCTTTTATCTTCACCCAATCTTCCTTCCGGGTTCACGTGCTCCAGCCGCATGACTGACCGAGCCACGATGATGTCACTCCGTGGGAGTCCCCGGCATGGAACACAGCTCTGGACGAATGGCATGGGTATGCTGTTCCTTCAGAGCACATGTGCCAGTGATGTCACCGGCTCCATGCTGTGTGAATATCTCCTAAACACCGCAAGTTTAGAAGATATTTACTGTACCTACACGTAAACCTTTTTATAGGCTTAGCTGTAGGTAAAAGTTCAAAAAAATAGTTTACTACCACTTTAAGTGATGCTAAAGGTAATAACTATGGAGTATGAATATGGAGAAAGAAAAAAATTACTTAATTACATAGTCAGGTTTGAAAAAGTCCATGTAGTTGATTAGTTAGAAGCAGCGTAGGCTTCTTTAAAGATATGGGTTTTCAGGGAACACCTAAAGGTGGATAGAGTAGGAGATAGGGATAGATTGTAGACATGTTAGCCGTCAATAAATTTGTTTCGTTTTGTTACATTACGTTTCGTATTAGCCGTTAATTCGTATTACGTAATTCGTGTACGAAATTCAATTTGGATTCGTACGAAATACGAATTTTCGATAGGTTTGTTAACTTTTCGTAACAATTAGGAACGTTCGTTATGATGAATTTATCATTATGAGGGGCTCCCACCATTCCTGTGCTGTGCTCATTATGAGGGGCTGACACCATCCCTGTGCTGTGCTGACTTCCTGGGTTTTTAACTTCATCATAACGAATATTCGTAATTAACAAAAAAAATTATTTTGGCAGATTCTGAATCTCCCATCGACTACCAGTACCAGTCTCCCACTCCCATATTAAAAAAGGTAATTTTCCCAACCCTCAATCAGCAGCAGAAAAAACCTCTGATTGGTCAACAAATCACCAGTCACGTTTCCGTTGTAAGGGAATTTAGATCCGAAATTCATAAAGAAAATTTCGTACAAAATTCGGAAGCATAGAAATTCATATTTAGGATCCTCCCGAATGTACAAATTTACTAAAATTCGTACAAAGTTTTGGTTCATACGAAACTAATCACACATGTCTAACAGATTGAGGTAAGTAGTCCAAGAGGATGGGAGAGGCTCTGTAGAAGTCCTGGAGACAAGCATGGGAGAATTTGACAAGGGAGCTAGAGAGAGGAGTATTATATAAGTTAACCTCATAAAGGGCTTGGCATGGAGAAAATGCCAACGCGAGAAATTGGCATGACCTCTTACCAAACCATCTACAGAAGGGGATGGAGAAGTTCCGCTCTTCCTCCTCCTCCTCTGCTTTATTTAGAACATTTTTTTTTTTTTTTGTTTTTTTGGGGTGGGGGAGCAGGTTCCTAGTTTTGACAAGTACCCAGTCCCATTTTCACTTGGATCGCCTAGCTGACCCGACCAAGCAGAAGTTCTACTCCCTCACCTGCAGCCTTCTAGGACACATCAAAGTCCCAGAAGGTTACAGGACCATTCACAAAGCAACTCGTGCATGTGCAGTGGTCAGCCAGCTGTGGAGCCACAAAGGAGTAACAGCTGGCTGCCCACAGTTAATATGCCGGGCCCAGAGACCCAAAGACCAGTGAAGAACCGGCTCGGGTGAGGACGGCGCTGGATCCCTAGACAGGCGAGTGTCTGTTTATTAGTCAGCAGCTGCAGTTTTTGTAGCTTCTGACTTTTATTTTTGTTCCGAACTGACTGAATAGCCATTTAATCTATATGTACACTGAAAATGGGTTGGACAAAGTTTTATGTACTCTGCAATGATCGGAAATTTTTCAGTCCCGAATAAATATGAGCAAAGTGCATATGTACACAAACCATAAAGATAATGAATATTTGATAAAACCCGAATAACAAAAGTGAAAGTAAAAAGTTCAACTGAGATAAAAACAATCAGGATTGTGGACACTAGTTTTTGAAAGTAGGTTATTGGAGCTGTATTTATTACTAATTCTGTAGCAGACATGTACAGTAAGCAAGGCCAGAGTTTTATCATTGAAGCCTGTAGTTTCCTAGCTTCACCGCTTTTAAAAAGGGTTTGCTGTTGTTTTACTAGTCATAATAACCTGGTTTTGAATACTGTAATATTGTGTGTATAAAATAAGATAACTTTAACAGTGAGGGAAACAAGTATATGATTCCCTGCTGATTTTGTATGTTTGCCTACTGACAAGGAAATGATCAGTCTATAATTTTAATGGTAGGTTTATTTTAACAGTGAGAGACAGAATAACCACAAAAATATCTAGAAAAATGAATTTAAAAAAAGTTATAACTTGATTTGCATTTTAATGAGTGAAATAAGTATTTGATACCCTATCAATCAGCATGAATTCTGGCTCCCAGGTGTCTTCTATACAGGTAATGAGCTGAGATTAGGAGCACTTTCTTAAAAGGAGTTCTCCTAATCTCAGTTTGTTACCTGTATAAAAGACACCTGTCCATAGAAGCAATCAATCAATCAGTTTCCAATCTCTCCACCATGGCTAAGACCAAAGAGCTGTCCAAGGATGTCAAAGACAAGATTGTAGACCTACACAATCCTGGAATGGGCTACAAGACCATCGCCAAGCAGCTTGGAGAGAGGGTGACGACAGTTGGTGCGATTATTCGCAGATGGAAGAAACACAAAATAACTGTCAATCTCCCTCGGTCTGGGGCTCCATGCAAGATCTCACCTCGCGGAGTTTCAATGATCATGAGAACGGTGAGGAATCAGCCCAGAACTTCACGGGAGAATCTTGTCAATGATCTCAAGCAGCTCTAGTCAGCAAGAAAACACTATGCCTTGAAGGACTGAAATCCTTCAGCGCCCGCAAGGTTCCCCTGCTCAAGAAAGCACATGTACAGGCCAGCTCTTTGGCATCAACTCAACTTGCTGTGTTTGGAGGAGGAGAAATGCTGTCTATGACCCCAAGAACACCATCCGCACTGTCAAACATGGAGGTGGAATCATTATGCTTTTGGAGTGTTTTTCTGCTAACAGAACAGGACGACTTCACTGCATCAAAGGAATGATGGGTGGGGCCATATCCCATCAAATCTTGGATGAGAACCTCCTTCCCTCAGCCAGAGCATTGAAAATGGGTCGCGGATGGGTTTTTTAGCATGACAATGACCCAAAACACACAGCTAAGGCAACAAAGGAGCGGCTCAAGAAGAAGCACATTAAGATCCTGGAGTGGCCTAGCCAGTCTCCAGACCTTAATCCCAAAGAAAATATGTGGAGGGAGCTGAAGGTTCTAATTACCAAATGTCAGCCTTGAAAAACGACTTGGAGAGGATGTGCAAAGAGGAGTGGGACAATATCCCTCCTGAGATGTGTGAAAACCTGATGGCCAACTACAAGAAATGTCTGACCTCTGTGATTGTCAACAAGGATTTTGCCACCAAGTACTAAGTCATGTTTTGCGAAGGGGTCAAATACTTATTTCACTCATTAAAATGCAAATCAATTTATACATTTTTTGAAATGCGTTTTTCTGGATATTTTTGTTATTCAGTCTCTGTCTCTGTTAAAATAAACTTACCATTAAAATTATAGACTAATCATATCTTTGTCAGAGGGCAAATGTACAAAATCAGCAGAGAATTAAATGCTTTCCCCCCCTCACTGTAAGTGTAATGTACACTGGTGTCAGATTTAGAAGCAGCTCAAATGTAATATTCAAATCTTGGTCATGTGATCCTGAATAAACAAGTGAACATAAGATTATTTGCCTGAAGATGAAGTGAAAGAATGTAAATTAAAGTGGAACTTTACCCATAACAACGTGTCCTTTAGCAAGGAACATTCATTCCACATTACATACAGTATCTCACAAAAGTGAGTACAGCCCTCACATTTTTGTAAATATTTTATTATATCTTTTTATATGACAACACTGAAGGAATGACACCTTGCTACAATGTAAAGTAGTGAGTGTACAGCTTGTATAACAGTGTAAATTTGCTGTCCTCTCAAAATAACGCAGCACACAGCCATGAATGTCTAAACCACTGGCAACAAAAGTGAGTACACCCCTAAGTGAAAATGTCTAAATTGAGCCCAATTAGCCATTTTCCCTCCACGGTATCATGTGACTCATTCGTGTTACAAGGTCTCAGGTGTGATTGGGGAGCAGGTGTGTTAAATTTGGAGTTATCGCTCTCGCTCTCTCATACTGGACACTGGAAGTTCAACATGGCACCTCATGGCAAAGAACTCTCTGAGGATCTGAAAAAAGAATTGTTGCTCTACATAAAGATGACCTAGGCTATAAGAAGATTGTCAAGACCCTGAAACTGAGCTGCAGCATGGTGGCCAAGATCATACAGCAGTTTAAGAGGACAGGTTCCACTCAGAACAGGCCTTGTCTTGGTCAACCAAAGAGGTTGAGCGCACATGCTCAGCGTCATATCCAGAGGTTGTCTTTGGGAAATAGATGTATGAGTGCTGCCAGCATTGCTGCAGAGGTTGAAGGGGTGGGGAGGTCAGCCTGTCAGTGCTCAGACCATACGCCGCACACTGCATCAAATTGGTCTGCATGGCTGTCATCCCAGAAGGAAGCCTCTTCTAAAGATGATGCACAAGAAAGCACGCAAACAGTTTGCTGAAGACAATCAGACTAAGGACATTGATTACTGGAACCATATCCTGTGATCTGATGAGACCAAGATAAACTTATTTGGTTCAGATGGTGTCAAATGTTTGTGGTGGCAACCAGGTGAGGAGTACAAAGACAAATGTGTCTTGCCTGCAGTCAAGCATGGTGGTGGGAGTGTCATGGCCTGGGGCTGCATGAGTGCCTCCTGGCACTGGAGAGCTACAGTTCATTGAGGGAACCATGAATGCAACATGTACTGTGACATACTGAAGCAGAGCATGATCCCCTCCTTTCGGAGACTGCAGGAGAGTATTCAAACAAGATAACGACCCCAAACACACCTCCAAGACGACCACTGCCTTGCTAAAGAAGCTGAGGGTAAAGGTGATGGACTGGCCAAGCATGATGTCACAGATCAGCTGCGGAGCTGATCTGTGTCTCACCCTTACTGCTGTAGGTCGGCTGGCACCTGTTGTTCCACTAGCTGGTGTTCAGCTCTGTGCACTCTACAGCTATAGGTGTCGCCGCCCCTCACCTGTTGCCTAATATATGATTCCTTCCTGCTACCTCCTGTCCAGCCCCTCATGTGCTTCTCTATTTAAATCCCTTTCAAACCAGCTACTGGTTGCTTGAGCAACATTTGTTTCTGAGTTCCCCTCGCGTGTAACCTGTTTTACCTGACCTCTCGTGAACTGATCACTTGTGTACCGACCTGGCTTGTTCTGATTACGTTGTCTGCAGCCCGCCTTGACCTTGGCTCACTATCCAGCGAACCCGGGGGTCGTGACCTGGGGTCTGCAAGCAGCTAAGCCCAAACCCTTAGACTCCACGCCCTGGGGGATCCCATGTCACCTGCTCGCCTGTGAGCTCACTGTAAGTAGTACCTTGACAGTTTGCTCAAGCCATGAGCATCTCTGAGAATCGGCCACTGACCGAGGATCAAATGCAACATCTAGTTCAGAGACTTAACTCCCAGCCAGCAAATCAAGAGAAAATAATGCTGGTTCTTCAGGATCTTGCCTCCCATCTGGATCGTCTCCAACTTCAGCTCCTCCCGTTGCAGCTCCTGCTTCAGTTGCTCCCGTCTTACCTGCTACATCTGGCAATCCCTGCTTGCATGTGCCGTCGCCACCTAGTTTTTCTGGTGACCCTAAGGTTTGTCGGGGATTCATTAATCAGTGTTCCATCCACTTTGAACTTTCCAGCCACCATTTTCCAACTGATTGCACCAAGTTGCATATATCATCTCTCTCCTCTCTGATGATGCTTTAGCTTGGGCCTCTCGACTCTGGGAATCGCATGATTCTATTACCTTCATCCTCCAGCTCTTTTGGATGCATTCCAGAAAACTTTTCGGCTGCTGGGGCCATCCTTCGTCAGCAAGGAATGACAGTCGGCCAATACGCAGTTGAATTCCGTACGCTGGCCGCTGAACTCAAATGGAATAATGAGGCCCTTACTGCTACCTTCTGGCAAGGCCTATCTGACCGTGTCAAGGATGTACCCTGGAGAAATCCAGATCCAGTCATCCCCCTGCTGGCCGTCCAGCACAGGTAGTCCAAAGACCTCTGCAATCCTACCTGTATTCAACCTATGCAGCTTGGGCGAACAAGCCTCACTCCCAAGGAACGTGCCCGATGCATAGGATTCGGCTTGTGCCTTTACTGTGACGATAAAGGACATCTTTTGAACTCCTGTCCAGTCCGTACGGAAAACTCCAGGGTCTAGGTCACTCGGAGGGAGGTGATCTAGACCGATCCGTTAGTTTTGTCTGCTTCCCTCGTTTCACCCTTCCAGTGGGCTCAAAATGCCTATCAACTCTCTGCATATGTGGACTCTGGTGCTGCCGGGAATTTCATTGAACAATCTTTAGCTTCCGAGTTGGTCATTGCCTTTGTTGCCTTGGCTATACCCCTCTCCGTGACCGCGGTAGATGGCTCCTTCTTGCCTTTGAGTCCCATCCGGTTTAAAACCCCTCCTATTGAGTTACGTATCAGGGTTTTGCATGGTGAGGAGATCTCTTTCCTAATTTTGCCTAAATCCTCCAGTCCCATCATCCTGGGCCTTCCATGGTTGCTGAAACACTCCCTGCATCTTGACTGGAATTCTGGACAAGTATTGGCATGGGGTCCTCAATGTCAGCAACAATGTATTTCCAAGGTGCTACCTCCTCTTCCATTCCTCTTGCTGAGACGTCCACAACTCCCATGTTGCCTGCCCAATATCAGTCCTTCCAAGATGTTTTCTGCAAAAAGTCAGCTGATCGCCTTCCTCCTCACAGAGACTTTGACTACTTCATTGATCTTTTACCTGGGGCCTCTCCTCCCCGAGGAGGATCGCTGGGGATAAAGGGTTGTATCTTAGAGTAGATAAGTATAGTAAGGTTTGGCAGGAAAAATGTAATTAATATATAGAGATTTTTTATATATAACAAGTCCTATTAAGTCAATGTTATCAATATAAAATCCTTCAGAAATCTAGCATGACATGAGTGAGTTGAAAATGATCTATAACCAAAAGCCAATATGAAAATATATATAAAAGATGCTGCATTTGTAATGAGTGTAATAGATAGGCTGGGCATATATTGGTTCCCTATACAATCTACATGTACAAGTTGTTAATGAGATATAGAGGCATGTGAGCAAGATGTAACGTGGTGTAAACACAGTAAACAGAAAGAATCTGAGATAGACAACAGCAGTAAATTGTAGAAAGTTCCAGAAAAATACAACTAGGGCCAGCGGGTAGGCACAGCCATCCGGATCTACTTATGAACATTAACTGCGGTCTGTAGCCTTGAATGATGCCAACAGCATCTGCAATGAGGAACGAGAATGCGGCCTGGCCGATCCACACCCAAAGGGAAGGATTCCTGAAGTGGAGATAGATGTAGTCTCTGCACTATCCTGACTCCTCTGAAACCTTTCCCTAACTCTAAGCACTGTCCCTGTCAGACGGGGAACCTGTCCCTACACTAGTCACACACATAAAGCATGCCAAACCCAGGAGCAAAAGTATTAAATAGACCCAAGATGACTGCCAAAGTCACATGGGGTTCCATTGTCCAATTAGACAACTGTCACCCTGTGACCACAGGAAGTCGTAGAGGAACCAAGTTCCTCACAACTTCCTTTTGCATTGCTGCTTCAGGTGAGCACCACCTACAGTGAGGAGTACAGATTGCACCTGCCTACAGGTGGAAGTAATAAAACTTGATGGCAAAGTATATGCAAAAGATGCCAGAAATGATGGCCTGTTTCTATTAGTAGTAAGATATGGCAAAGACGAGGGGAGGAATGGTGTTGGGACACACAGCTTTCCAATGGCTTTCAATAAATGTGATCAGTTAAAAAAATAAAAATAAAAGCAAGAGAGTCATTCTGAATTTTCATCTTGAAAACACTTTATCCAGATGAATTGAATAAGATCATGGAGTCAGCCTACTAACTCCATACACCCCTCTCCCCAAGGCACCAAATGTTAAAGCTGAAGTTTTTTTCTGTACAGCTTTAGTCACATTACTTACACTAAACCCCGAAGGAGCTGTTGGTTTTATTCGGGCTTACTGTTACCTCTTCTGCTCGCCTCTTCATCCTAGGGGAGTCCCGTGGAAAGTAGCCCAAATGAAGATATATCAGACACGTTGTGCTTTTTGAAGATTTATTTAGGGGTAACACCAAAGAAAGACACAGTCCTTCAATAGAGGGTAAGAGGATAAGGGGGAGTTCAGGCACCTGGTAATTTGCGGGTTGGAGGTATCAGTCATATCCAGAGGACATACAGCTCCACAGACTGGATCCAGCAGTCACTGGATAGGCCCCTCTCACTTGACCTAGCAGCCGATGGTATGCCAACGTCTCTGCCACAGACTTGTTAATGAAACTTAGTGGTTCTTGAGAGTAGATGCACAACAAAGTCTCTGCCACAGACTTGTTAATTAAACTTAGTGGTTCTTGAGAGTAGATGCACAACAAAGTCTCTGCCACAGACTTGTTAACCCCCCTAGCGGTAATCCCGAGTCTGGCTCGGGTTGGGATTTTACTAACAGGAACGGTAACCCCGAGCCAGACTCGGGATCGCATCGCTGGATGCAGGGGAGGACGCAGTGAGAGTTACTTACCTTGTCCCCTGGATCCAGTGATGTCCTCCGCGCTGTGTGATCGAGCTGTCCTCCGCTCGATTCACAGTGCCGAATGCCACCGAACTCCGTTCCCTGCGGCGTTACGGCGTACGGGAGCGGAGAACGGCGGCAAATTCAAAAAAATAAAAAGACACAAAACACACACGGCACTGTAATCTTACAGATTACAGTACTGTATAAAAAAATGACACACCCCCTTTGTCCCTAGTGGTCTCTGCAGTGCCCTGCATGCACTTTTATATTATAAATACTGTTTTTTCTGCCTGGAATTTGGAGATTGTCCATAGCAACCAAAACGGGTCCCTTTTTCAGTGTTTTAGGATTTGATTACATTATTGAATAATTTTTATTATTCTTTATTATATTATAAACTTTATCATACCTGGGATGTCTGCTAGACTCTGGTTTGAACAGATTTAAGAGAGTTATTCCTAAGAATTAAAGGACTACAAAATAAAACGCCAGATTCCCATGCAAAATAATTGTACCGCTTTCAGCACCTAAAACCGGACTGAATCATACCGCCAGGGAGGTTAATTAAACTTAGAAATTCTTGAGAGTTTTTAGGAAGAACCACCATAGAGTACCAGATTCTTTCAGCCGACCCAGCGATACTGTAAGGATATTGATCCGGAATGCGTCCTCACACTGAGTTTCCAGGCTCCTCCAGAGACACCAGCCTGCAGGCGAGACAGCACAGGACCACCTCAAGACATTTCTGGGCCTACACTCTCAGTTGCAGAGCCTTGGGCCTGCTGGCAGGACCATGCATCACAGACCCCAGGCCAGGAGGGCCCTGGGTTTGGGATCACGGACACCAGAAACAATGATGAACCTAGAAAAATTGCATCGGTACCTTAAGTATCCTCTCCCAGAATGCACAGCAGGGAAACCACACCCACTGAATCATTTCTGAGCAAGAGGCGGTATTCAATGTATCCAGCCTGCTGCTGTTCCACACCCACTAATGGTGACAGTGACACCTACGGTCAGGTGGGAACCAGTGCAACCTAGCTGAACTGGTACAGAAACCAGAACTTTAGAGAAATTAATCTGAGCCAAACTACAGCTTCAGATAATTAAATTTAAGAAAAAAAACAATAGCATCTGCTCATCAGGAGCAGAACGCTACACCAGTAATGAAGTATGTCTCATGTCATGCAGGCAGTTGGATCCTGGTGAAATCTTCACTGCAGGGATGCTCTGTCCTCTTTTTGGCTTTTAAAGCATAGCTTCACCCAAAAGGGCAAGTTCTGCTTTAAGGCTCCTTACCCCTCCTCTTTAGGAAATTGGACTTTTTTTGGGGGGGAGTACCTGGTTTTGACAGGTACCCGCTCCCGAGTGGAATTTCTCCCCTCCCCACAGTCCTCTGGGACAAGTCACAGGTCCTTGAAGATGGCGGTACCATTCATAATGCGCAGCTCGGCTTATGCATGTGCAGTGGGCAACTGGCTGTGAAGCCATAAGCTGGGTGCCCACAGTTGAGATGCCGGTGGCGGTGACAGAAGACCAATAGAAAGAAAGGCTCAAGTGAGCACATTGCTGGATCCTGAGACAGGTGAGTGTCTGTTTATTAAAAGTCAGCAGCTACAGTTTTTGCAGAACAGGTGGGCATGTCAGCAAAGTCTTGGCCAGTCTGCACTGCCAGAAAACTGACCATGATGGGAAGGATGTGCTTCTATGTCTAGAGTGGTCAGTTTGAAATAGGAATGCATAACCAGGTATTTCACACAAAGGAAGAAATACAGAGAGAACCGGATACTTTTCAACACAAGTACTTGTGTACTTGGTACAACAGACACATATCAGGAATATAAAATGTTGGAGTAACAAACTTTAAATTGAAAACAGCCAATTAAATGAGCTCTAAGAGCAAAGCAAGTTTTAGTATGCACATTTTTACCTGGGATTTAAATACAGATTCACATTCATATGATCCTAAATAATAATAATAAAAAAATTAAAAACAACGTCCTAATGCAAAAGAGGAAGAAGCAAAAGGTGTTAACACAATGAAGAAAAGTCTTGTATGAGAAGAATCAATCTCTTTCATGACATAGAAAAGCTGAGCTTATGAAAGCATATTTATAGACAAAATGTATCTTTATTTTTTTTGGAGAAGGTGTAAAACGGTTAGAACCTCGGTTTTTATTGCTGTCTGCATCTCCATTAGGTATATTCAGTCACAAAGCACAAAACAAGGTCCATAAAGACATGGATGAGCGAGTTTGGGGTGGAGAAACTTGACTGGCCCACACCCAGTTCTGGCCTCAACTTGATAGAACACCTTTGGGAGGAAATAGAGTGGAGACTGTGAGCCAGGCCTTCTCGTCCACATCACTGCCTGACCTCACGAATGCGCTTCTGGAAGAATGGTCAGACATTCCCATAGACATACTCTTAAACCTTGAGGACAGCCTTTCCAGAAGAGTTGAAGCTGTTATAGCTGCAAAGTGTGGGCCTACTCATATTTGAAGCCTACGGACTAAGACTGGGATGCCATTAAAGTTCATGTGCCTGTAAAGGCAGGCGTCCTAATACTTTTGACAATATAATGTATATCAATGTGTGGTGGAGGTATCCTCTGTGCCATTATATGGAGGAGCAGGGAATGATATAACATTTAAAGTAAATATAAACACTTTGAGAAAATGTCCTTATATATTTTATATTCATTAACATGTAACATTGTCTGCTTTGTAAAGGTGAGTTTGGCCAACACAATGCAGGACACTCCAGTCTACTGCAATCTGGAGGATTTGAAGAGGACACATGGAATCCCTCCTAGCCCCACGTATCCTCCTATTGATGTTCGGGATAACTGGGAATATTATGTGGATCCATCAACAGGCAGGAACTTCTTCATTAACACAGAAACTAAAGAGAAAACATGGAAGCCTCCCAGGAGGTCCAGGGACAAGACATCAGTATGTGTGGGTACACTTATGATTATCTTTATCTACCGTTGCGTTATATGCAGAGTGCACGGTTGAGGGGTGTGCTGTGTACAGAGGGAAGGCTTGAAAGGTATGCTGTATATAATATGCAGGGTTGAGGGTAAGGATGACCCGAACAACCCCCCCCCCCCCCCCCAATTTGGTTCGCACCAGAACATGCGAACTAGCAAAAAATGCGGACAAACACACGAACACCGTTAAAGTCTATGGGACACGAACATGAAAAATTAAAAGTGCTCATTTTAAAGGTTTATGTGTAAGTTATTGTCATAAAAAGTGTTTGGGGACCCGGGTCCTGCCCCAGGGGACATGTATCAATGAAAAAAGTTTTAAAAACTGACGTTTTTTTGGGAGCAGTGATTTTAATAATGCTTTAAGTGAAACAATAAAAATGAAATATTCCTTTAACTATCGTGCCTGGGGGGTGTCTATATTATGCCTGTAAAGTTTTCCCGTGTATAGAACAATACCGCAGGAAAATGACATTTCTAAAGGAAAAAAGTCATTTAAAACTGATTGCGGCTGTAATGAATTGTCGGGTCTTGGCAATATAGATAAAACACATTGAAAAAAAATGGCATAGCCCCCCAGTCCATTACCAGGCCCTTTGGGTCTGGCATGAATATTAAGGGGAAACCCGAACCAAAAATTCAAAAACAAATTTCATGGGGGTCCTCCCAAAATCCATGCCAGGCCCTTCAGGTCTGGTATGGAAATTAAAGGGAACCCTGTGCCAAAAAAAGGGCATAGGGGTCCCCCAAAATCCATACCAGATCCTTTAGGTCTGGTATGGATTTTAAGGGGAACCCTGCGCTAAAATAAAAAAAAGTGGCGTAGGGATCCCCCCAGAATCCATACCAGACCCTTATCCAAGCACGCAACCTGGCAGGCCACAGGAAAAGAGGGAGGACAAGAGAGCTGCCCCCCTCCTGAACCATACCAGACCACATGCCCTCAACATGAGGAGGGTGCATTGGAGTAGCCCCCCAAAGCACCTTGTCCCCATATTGATGGGGGCAAGGGCTTCATCCCCACAACACTTGCCCGGTGGTTGTGGGGGGTCTGCGGGCAGGGTGATTATCGGAATCTGCAAGCCACCTTTAACAAGGGGACCCCCCCCAGACCCCGGACTCCTCCCCATGGGAATTGGTAACGGGTACATTGTACCATTTCACAAAAAAAGGTGTCAAAAATAGTAAAAAAGACAGGAGACACTTTGGGACAAGTCCTTTATTAAAAGATAAAAAAATAAAAATGTGCCACAATGCAAATCCAACTCACGCCGCCCGACGAGCCAAAAAAAAAAAAAAAAAAAAGCTGCAACAGCTCCGCCTCCATGGAAGGCTCCCGTTGAGTAATGCTTCTTCTCGGTGACAGCTGTTATATATCTGAGGGTGGCGCCACTCCGTGACGTAAACAGGCGATCCCGCCTTCCTCTGATGCCACATGGCCCTCAGCTATATAACAGGAAAATAAATATACTGCAGGTGATGTGAACTGGGACTAAGGCCGCGTACACATGGGCGGATTGTCTGCCCAACTTAGTCCGCTGAACCATGTTTCAGCGGACAATCCGCTCGTGTGTGGGCTTCAGCGGACTTTTTCAGCGGACAGTCTGACGGACTTAGTCTTTCGGAATTTCCGTAATTTTGTCCGTCCAAACTTGGTTTTGTCCGTCCAAACTTGGTTCCATTCACATGAATGCTTTTTTTCATGCTATTTGCTTTTTGTAGAAACGCAGGGCATTTTTGTTAAGATAGGTTCCTCTGGAACATGTTCACATCAATGCATTTTTGTGTCTCTGCATTTTTTGGAAAGGGTCAGTGACTTTTTTAAACGCAAAACGGTGTTTTGCTTTTTTGGTTCAATAGACTTCAATAGAGAAGCTGCTGAAAAGCATGTAGTGCGCGTTTACCATGTTTTACCGTGTTTTTTCCACAATTTGCAGTTTTAAATCTAACCAACAACAAATTTTTTCCCTCCAAAAAAGCATAAAAACCTCAAAACGCAAATTGAGCAAAATCGCTGTAAAAACACAGTAAAACATGCGGAAGGCACAGCAAAAAGCACTGCAGAAACTCTCAAAAGCAATATGCATTGATGTGAATCGAGCCTATATGCACCAAAACTATGTTATATAGGAACTTATAGTACCTAAACAATCCAATCAATCTGTGATCAATCAGGCAGGCCCTTGGACTGCATAGCTGTTGGTAGATCAAAAGGAAATGGCACAGTTAGATAATAACATGTGTAGTGAGTTTTATCAGAATACCAAGATTCAAGGTTTAGTAGATTTGGGAAAGTGGGATGATTTCTTTCAATGCATCCGATTAAGGAATTTAGGTACAGTCCAACGTATAGATCATAGGGAAATCATGAAAAAAGAGCAGTGTCGTTATAGAAGAATTCTGCTGGCAAACAGACTTCGTCTAGAAATAAAACCAATAAAATACATAATTCTGGCATCACACTGTTATCTAGAAGGAGAATTCATTGACAACAGATATTGATGCCATGATCCACACAGAATGCAAATATTAGGACATACCTTAAAAGGAAAACAAAGAAAGGGATAAAGTGCCAGAAAGAGAAAATAAGAGTGGGGAAGAGGGGGGAGGAAAGTGGGGAGGAACCCAGAGGACAAAGAGTGTAACTTGTTGACCTAAATAACTGCCTAGGAGCAGCTACAGCCACTAAACATCAATATGCACACAGCTAGCAAATGGACTCCAGATCTTCTCAAATCGTGGACTCCAGATCTTCTCAAGCCATTTATTGTTCTCTTTAATAGTTAGAAATTCTGGATGTAACCCTTTAGAACAAGCCGTGCACAGTTCACATGGCCTTTGCTGCTAAACTGCAGACAGGAAACAAAACACTATTACAGGAAAAAACACATGGAGCATACCATAGATGCAGCTACAAACTTTTAAACACTGTCATCTACTGGTTGAAAAATATTGAAAAATATATCTCTACTAAATAATAATGTACAGTAGTTGTTGCCCAAAATACAATTCTGTATTCCAACAGCCCAATTCAACAACTAATCCTTATATTAGTCCCATTTCAGTTCTATAAATCTTTTTCTTGTAAGTGGTTTTCTCAAATGCTGTGATCCACTTTTGGTTTTCATGTGTTGGACAATTTTGCATCTCATCGCATGAATCTGGCTCTGGTTCTAATGCTACTCAAGCAACTTAGGACAGATGTTTGGCTGGGATGCATTTATTGCTTCTGGTGGATTTCCTGATTCAAGCCTCTTGTGGCCTGGTTTCTTTTACAGCATTTGGATTGTCAGTGTTAATTTATATTTCTGTGTTACTTTATTGCGTATCTTCATGTGACACTGACTGAGGTGTTTGTGTTATTTCATGAAATTTTGAACATACTAAAGTATCATTGACAATTACACTTCTACTAATGGTGTAGAATTCTGTATCGCTTTTGCGATTCACTGTACCCCACAAGTACATCTTCCTTTGCGCAAGCATCCAGTTTTGTACTTTTTCTTTTCAGGTGTGCACATAGGCTTTGCTTCCAAACATATTTATACAGAATTTTCCCATTCCACAGTACATATGAAGTTTTCTTAGTTGATTTTGGAGATACCATGAGGTCATAATTGCCTCCCCGCAGTATGTAGTTGGTATATCTGCATCAAACAACATGGTTCTTCCACTCTCACACAGAGTACGGTTCATTCTTTCTGCAACCCAATTTTGTTCTGGGCTGTATGGTACAGTAGTTTGAAATATTAGACAAAAAAATTTAGGTAGTGACGCTGCTAAATAGTATGCGATTTAATACATCAGTCCAACAATAAGTCCTTGAAGTGGATACTCAGTATATGTGGAGGGGGAGAAATGAAGAGGGGAGACCTGTATAGATTACTTTAGCAGTCCAAAACAACCTTGGCAGCCTTTGAGGGAGGAGCTGAAAGCAGACTCCAGATATGCAAATGAAAAGAGAAACACAGGTACCTCTAGGTTAGAACTGCAAATATTTTAATGAAATACAGGTGCATTATCTACTTACATGGAGGTTAAGGAAGTAAGGCATGAGTCCATCCACACTGACGTGGCGTTCACTGCAGAGTAGTGTTCTGAACAGCTGATTTTTCTGCCTTTGGGGGAGAAATCCTAGCCAGCAGGATCTCTGGGACCAAGGCGATTAAACTGAGGCTTGGATCAGGCTAATGGTGAGGGCTGGAAAGCGGCGCTAGGCGTGATGATGTCACTAGTGGTTTGCAACAGCATTTCGGATCATGCGCACTGGTAGATGGGACTCAGGGCACGCTCCTTTGTCAAGCTTGTGAGACTTTGGCTGATAACAGCCTTATATGTGCCCCGGGACACTGCCATCTAGTGGAAAGGATACTTTCCAACATGAAATACCCAGAGCTAAAACAATATACAGTAGATATCAACAGACTGTTAGCCGCCTATGGTAAAAAAATTCTAACAATAACATATTGAGCATAAAATCAATCTAAATAACACTACAGAATTTTGCATTCATTTCTTTACGAAATTAATAGTATGTGTCTGGGGGGGTTGGGAGAGGAAAATAAAATTTATATGGGAAGATGCATGAAATTATGACTACTATGTATGCATGTAAATAAAGTGTAACTGTATATCACACAGAGGCCAGTAGTATCTAGATACCTTTTGCAAAGCAATGATTTTTATTATAAATATATGCAATAATAGAATTTATATGCACTAATATTTTCTAAATAAATATCTGGAAAATAGAATTTCTCCCAGAGGCCTTAGAATAATAAAAAACTGCTCTTTTCTGGGAATTGAGGATTCCAAAGAATGCCACAACATCTCTAAATTTTGGTACAGCAAAATTGATTGACATCTTGGTTAAACATAGATTAGCCAGATATGAACAACTAACCCATCAGGTCCAAATACTTTCACAAGAGATTAGCGATATTGGCCAAAAGGTCCCCCTATCTTGGCTTGATATTCTGAAAAGAAATACCAAAGAACAGGAAAATGACCGTATTAACAACAAATTAGGTAAATTTAGACGAGATCTGAAAAACTATACTAGCGACAAGGTCATGTGGATGATCAAGCCTATAGTACATATCAAAAACCTTCAGTACGTCACATCATCCATCCACTTCTCCCTCCTTTGATCTCTCACACACTCATTAATCACAACCAGACCCTCAGGTCCAATCCCTCTAGAGGTTCTAATCACATTAACAAAAAACAACATAGTTAAAAAAATAACAAAAAAGCGACAAAGATATAACATCAGACACCAAAGTTCCCTAGAGGAAATTGTTTACAAAAATTCTACAATCGGAATCATCTGGCTAATATTCCACACACCGAATTAAGTTACAAAAATAAATATTAACAACAACTTTAACAATATCAACATAAAGCATATTTCATCGATATGACTGTGATAACTAAATATGGATAAAATATGATTGCCTACTATAGGCACTGTACACATCATTACTGCCTTGTTAAAGGGGTTGTAAACCCTCATGGTTTTTCATTCTATGCATTAAGGTGAAAAACCTTCTGTAGTGCTGCAGCCCCCCCCCCCCCCCTGTTGGCATCATCTACCCGGGAACGAGCACACCAGATCGAGCTGGTGTCTTGTGTCCTGATTGGATAAATTGATAGAAGCGCAGCTATTGGCTCCCGCTGCCGTCAATCAAATCCAATGATGAAGCGCTGGGGGCCGAGTCCTGCATTCTGTGTGTCCACCAAGGAGAGCACTTCTCCAACGTGGACACTCGATGCGGGGAGGAGCCACCAGCGTCACTGAGGGACCCCAGAAGAGGAGGACCAGGGCCACTCTGTGCAAAATGAACTGCACAGTGGAGGTAAGTATGACATGTTTGTTGTTTTAATAAAAAAATATAAAAAATGAGGGTATACAATCCCTTTCAGTAAATATTTTAATGCTATATTAAATATAGCTATATATATATATATATATATATATATATATATATATATATATACATATACATATACATATATAATATACAGCTCCATACCCACCCTCAGCTTATTTCCACTCGCCTAATGCGAGCAGTGGAAATTTTGAATTCTGTTATATACCATTGTAATGTTCAGCTTGTAATTGTGTTCTCTGTTTAATCAGGCTGTTACCCCTCCCATCGACTTGGAGTCATCAGAAGATGGTGAAGATCCAGGCTCCACATCTCAGTCAGAGGTGAGGTGTGGCTGTGCTGACTGCACTAGAAATAATGATCTTGGGAAATCCCATGCAGTGGGTGTGTGTGTGTATTTGTGCATATTTTCATATTTCATGTAAAAGGCTTGCCTATAGAAGGAATATATCAAAAGTGCGCATCTGGAATATGAGCGCGTGCTACTCTTAGCAGTAGTGACTTTCGATGTTACCAAACAAAATTGTTCCTATATGGACATAATTACAATCAGGGGTAAGGATGAGCTCCGGCGTGTTCGCATACTCCACGTGCAGAGCTTGGCAGGAAGTCGCGCAGCGCTGCGCTAATCACAGGCAGTGAGCCATTGCCCCGATGCGCGGCTGCAGAGATCGGCCAATGTCTCACTGACTGTGATTAGCGCAGCGCTGCACCGACTTCCTGCCGGGCTTTACACATGGAGTATGCGAACACGCCGGAGCTTTTCCCTAACCAGGAGATAGGCAAAGCCATCAGATGATCTAGATTGGACAAAACAGTTTTATACTATGCACAGTGAATATGAATTCACGCCGCTTTACCGCCGTCGCCCGCCCCAGTGTAAAAGTAGTCTTATAGTTAAAGTGGGAGTCCAGGCTCTAACTACAGTGCCTTGAAAAAGTTAAAAAGAAATTATATTTACATTTCATAGAATGAAGAGCTTAGAAACCCACATAGGTGGACCTAATGCAGGATCCTTACTCCACAGTTCACAGTGCAGAGAATACTGACTGCATTGCAAACCCAGTGTGCCAAGAACTTCTTAGCACTGCTGCCTCTCTCATAAAGTGTTTTCAATTATATATCAATAATATCTTGTTTTTTCTAAATGATATTTAGTGTCAAAAATGAAGCATAAAAAAAAAAAGGAATCACTTATTCTGGTCCCGACATTCTGGTATAATTTGCAATAAGCTATCAGTGTGGAAATGTGTATTTGCAAACCCTACTTCCTGCTGTTATTATATCTTATCTTTTCATTTGAAAGAAAATTATCTGAAATAAAGCCAACATGCGCACCATTACTATAAATAAAGCTATTAGGGCTATGTTGTAATCTGAGCTAAAGCCTGCAATCACCTTACAAAACAACCTTTAAAAATGTACTTTTTTGTGGATATATATAAAACTGAACCAGATGTGAGGATTGTTCTTTCTTAGATGGATGTTGGCAGAAAGGTTTTGATCATATGTTGTATTCAGACTATAAATTGTGACAATCAAACTATTTTTAATGAAGCCTATACCTCCATTAATTTCCGTACAACCAGTCTGTCTGATATGTTGCACAATATTACTGCCGACGGCTACTGCCACTAGTAGTAATCATTGTGTTCTGCGGGCTGAGAAGGCTCCCTGCTGGCAGAACACAATAGTACTGTGGTAGTTTTTCCACTATCAACACTGACTGTGCTGATGGGGGACACAGGTTGCAGGAAAACAACATTTTATAATTTATGGCTTGCCTTACTGGCTGTTTCTCAGCACTGCAGCTCAGGTCTTTGTTATACACACCTGAATTTATTAGTGGATTTTAACCGTTTGCCACTCACCCACAGTCCTTTTACTGTTGATAGGCATCACAGCCAGGCTAGGTGACATACTGATACACCCTTGGGGTGTGCAGTGGCATGATCCCATGACCACTCTGTTTGTAGCGCTGTACCTGGCTGCTGTGAGTGGCTGGGGTATCATGTGAAAGCTATAATTGGTCATAGCAATCACATGATTACAATGTCAGCAAAATAGTTATGAATGGCTTCCATTCATGACTGTAATATGATTCTGTGATTGGCCCACAGCTATCACATAGTACCTGGGCCAGTAGCAGCACCCTGTACCATGTGATTGGCTGTTGCCAATCATAGCATGTCAACAGTAAGCAAGCTGTCATGAATGGAAAGCCATTCATGACAGTTAATTGTTGCATATAATAGTGATCATCACTGCTATAACAAAAAAAAAATGTGTAAAAAAAAGAAATAAATCCCTGATCACCCTTCCCTTCCAAAGTAGTACAGTGTCCTTATGGTGATACTGAACTACTCTGATGAGTGTATGTAAAACAAATAAAAAGAAAAAAAAGAAAATAATGTTAAAACAAAGAAAAAAGTTATAGTTATGATATCATTTTTTTTCCCATACTATCAACAGTCAGTATCCCTGATCATCATTACACCAATCATTTGATGACATTGAACTGTACTTGTAGCAGTATTTTAAAACAAATGTGAAAAAAACACACATTTTAAATTTCTTAATTTTCCACAAAATTGTAACAAAAAAATGACATCTTCAAAAAACTAACCATGACTCTTACTAAATACCTCGGACAGACTACTTTCCAAAAAGGGGTCATTTGGGGGGTGTTTGTACTGTCCTAACATTTTAGATACTTTTTAGAGGCATCCAACTCCCACTTCATCCTGGGGCTCCATGGCACCAGAATGAAGTTCACCTCTCGCCCCTCCCTCCCTGCAATCTTCTGGGACACGTCACAGGTCCCAGAAGATTGCCTGGCCATTCACAGCCGGGCACCCACAGTTAGAATGCCGGTGCCATGGAGAGCAGGGGGAGAGGAGTGGGGCTTTGTACGCCTGCATTGCTGGACCGTGGGACAGTGTTTGATTATTACAATTCAGCAGCTACACGTTTTGTAGCTGCTGACTTAAAAAAAAAATTTTTTTGGACGAAACTCCACTTTAACCTGTTTTTAATACTATTCAATCCTTTTTTTTTCTTTTTTTTAGCCCTGTTGGGGGGGGGGGGGGGGTTTGCTTTGCTGAGACATCTCCCTTTTGAGACAGGGAAAGGGACTGAGGACACAGATTCCCCAGTCCCTTTCTCTGTAGCCTCAGCTGCACTGAAGATGAATGGACAGGAGACAGCGGCTCCTCTCCATTCATAAACTGAAGCATCGGGAATATAGTTTACGATGCGCAGTGACAGTGATCACTGACTGTGAATTCGGAAAAGGAAGGAGCCGGTAAATTACATATTTACTGGCTCCTTCCTCTGTTCTCCATCCTGAGAGATCAAGGAGGGGGCTGAGGAGCACAGAAGGGGACTGGAGCATGGAAGGGGACTGGAGCACAGAGGGGGACCAGAGCACAGAGGGGGACCAAAGCACAGAGGGGGACCGAAGCACAGAGAGGGACCGAAGCACAGAGAGGGACCAAGGAGCACAGAGGGGGACTGGAGCATTGAGGGGGACTGAGGAGCATAAGGGGGGACTGGAGGAGGATATGGGGGACAGTCAAGGACAATCATTGTGGCACTGGGGGGTGACAATCACCAATCTCCCTGTATACATTTCAATATTTACCAGCTCCCTCCTCCACTCTCCATTCTGACAGATCGAGGACAGAGGGGGAGGAAGAGCATGGAGGGGGACTGAAGCACGGAGGGGGTCGGGAGCACAAAGGGGGACTGGAGCACGGAGTGGGACCAGAGCATGGGGTGGGACCCGAGCACAGAGGGGGACCGGAGCATGGAGTGGGACCGGAGCAAGAAGGGGGACCGGAGCAAGAAGGGGGACCGGAGCACGGAGGGGGACCGGAGCACGGAGGGGGACCGGAGCACAGAGGGGGACCAGAGCTCAGAGGGGGACCAGAGCATGGAGGGGGACTGAAGCATGGAGGGGGACTGGAGTACAGAGGGGAACCAGAGCATGGAGCACAGAGGAAGACTGGAGCACAGAGGGGGACCGGAGCATGGGGTGGGACCCAAGCACAGAGGGGACCGGAGCACAGAGGGGGACCAAGGAGCACAGAGGGGGACCAAGGAGCACAGAGGGGGACTGGAGCATGGAGTGGGACACAAGAACAGAGGGGACTGAAGCACGGAGAGGGACTGAAGCATGGAGGGGGACTGAGGAGCACAGAGGGGGACCAGAGCATGGAGGGGGACTGAAGCACAGAGAGGGTCGGGAGCACAAAGGGGGACTGGAGCATGGAGTGGGACCAGAGCATGGGGGGGACCCGAGCACAGAGGGGGACCGGAGCATGGAGTGGGACCAGAGCAAGAAGGGGGACCAGAGCAAGAAGGGGGACCGGAGCACGGAGGGGGACCGGAGCACAGAGGGGGACCGGAGCACAGAGGGGGACCGGAGCACAGAGGGGGGACCAGAGCTAAGAGGGGGGACCAGAGCTCAGAGGGGGACTGAAGCATGGAGGGGGACTGGAGTACAGAGGGGGACCGGAGCATGGACGGGGACTGGAGCACAGAGGGTGACCGGAGCATGGGGTGGGACCCAAGCACAGAGGGGACCGAAGCACGGAGAGGGACTGGAGCACAGAGGGGGACCAAGGAGCACAGAGGGGGACTGGAGCATGGAGTGGGACACAAGAACAGAGGGGACCGAAGCACGGAGAGGGACCGAAGCATGGAGGGGGAAAGAGGAGCACAGAGGGGGACCAGAGCATGGAGGGGGACCGAAGCACAGAAGGGGACCAAGAAGCACGGAGGGGGCCCGGAGGAGGGCTTGGGGGACAGTCAGGGATGAGGGCGCTGGGGGGGAGTTACAATCATCGATCTCCCTGTATACATTTTAATAAAGCAGCTGAAAGCGGCAGGGGGAGAGGAGGAGAAGCGGCTGTCAGATGCTTTATTGAAATCTATACAGAGAAATCGGTGATTGTAACTGCCCCCCAGCACCGATCGTCCCTGACTGTCCAGGTATCGGATTAAGCATTGGAGCATTTGCCCGAGTGCAAGTATTCGGGAAAATACTCTGTGTCGGCACCGATACTGATATTAGTATCGGTATCAGTGCAACCCTAGTATTTAGCAGTTTATATTTACTAAAATTATTGCATTTCCATGTTCTGTGTACTGTGGGAGACCAGATATAGTGAATGCAAGGTTCTGGATTTAGTAACACTTTAATTACTTGCCTACCGAGGCAATTTTGAAATTACATTTTGCACGCATGTCAGAATCAGCATTTTGTGCTAGAAATTACTTTAAAACCCCATAAAGGTAGACATTTCTTGAAAGCAGAGAAGAATAGCCTGAAGAATAAAAAAGTTGGTGGTTTAATATTTTATGTCGCACAACATTTGCGCAGCTATTTGTCAAACACATATTTTCAGGAAATAATACACTAGAGTGAATTTTAGTTCAAGCCAACACAATGTTATACTCAGCTGTTTTGTAAAATCTGAAAGTCATGTAAATAGACACCAAACATGACAAACCTTTAAATTGTATATGTCCATGAAATCGCAAAAAAATGGTACCCAAAAATCTCCATAGGCAACGCTTTAAAAGCAAGTTATCAGTTTAGAGTAGGGGTGGGGTGTGGGGACACACTTTCAGAGCCCAAAAAAATGATTGGGCATTCATCCAGATCACTTTTATCTGAAAGCCCCTTTTCTGGTTGTTAAAGATGGTACCACACAAAAACAGACATTTTATTTGCCGTAGAACAATACTAACAAAGCTGAAAACAAACAAAAAAAAAGGACAAATTCTGAAAAATCAGGATCAGTTGAAAACTATTGTAATAGTTGATTTCAGACATCAGATGATGTAAGTCAGTGTGTTGAATTGAGTGTTCATTTTGCAGTGGTGGTATTGCTCTTGTCTCTTCCTTCCTGTTTGTAAACCGCAAGTCTCATGTCGTTAGCCACTGCAGGAAATATTCTCTATATGTTGTATCACTTATTTCAAGCGTGAAGTTTCCACGGGGATGCCATATAACTCTCTCAACTCAGACAGAGCCAACTTTGCTTCTGCATCAGCGCCAAACTCCAGCCAAACATCCAGATACATTAGTAAAATACATACTGTATATGTTTACTGGTTTAGCTGCTTGGGTTTTTATTTTACAAAAGGCAAATACACTTTGCACTACAAGTGCACTGCAAGTACACTTTGAGGTGCAGTCGTTGTATATCTGAGGGGGACATCCAAGGAAAATAAAAAACAGCATTTGTAAGTGATTGGATGATAAAATCTGCAGAGCTTCCCCTCATTTCAGATCTACCCCTTAGATTTACAGCGACTGCGCTTCCAAGCTGGATTTTACTTATTTTTGCACTCTTCACAGCCAGACTTGTGATGCATATAGTTCCCGAAATTAGCAATTCATCTACCTGGTGCAGCAATTCAGCTTTTTATGTCCACGGTCTGTCTGCAGCCTCCTCTTTGGACAATGAATCATCAACAACATTATCTGAATTCTGTGAGCAGGGAGCTCAGCTAGGGGGCAGTGTTGTGCTCAGGGCGTGTTGGGATTAGGAACCAAATCCACATGTTCAAGCTCACCAGGAAGCTGTGACCTGTACTAGGCCAATTATCTGTGGCGGGAGGATTCCCCGCTCAGCACGCGGCTGTGTCCTGTGATTCTAGTTTCAACATGCCTGAGCTCATCACTGATAGGAAGCAGTATTGTTTAAAGTGGTAGTAAACCAGAAAATAAAAAAAAAGGAAAAAAAAAACCCCTGCAAGGCAAAGGTATAATGAGCTAGTATGCAGCGCATACTAGCTCATTATCAAATACTTACCTCAGAACGAAGCCCCCGTATCGGTGCCCAGTCCACGCGGAGGGAGCTGACATCTTGTGTGTCTTCCGGGTTCACGGCTCCGGTCACTCCCGTGCACAGGCGCATGAGTTTTCTTCCCAGTAAGGTCCGGCAATGCTGCCTTCAGCCAGGCATTCAGAGCACATGTGCCGCTGACGTCAGCGGCTGCATGCATAGGGAATATCTCCTAAACTGTACAGGTTTAGGAGATATTAATTTTATAGGTAAGCCTTATTATAGGCTTACCTGTAGGTAAAAGTGTAAAATTTGAGTATACAACCGCTTCAAGCTAGGAAATCACATAGGGATTTTACAGTTTAGCAAAGAACACGTCACAAAAGTCAAACTCATAACTATTTTGGCAGGCAAAACATATACCTATTTCAACCAAATCTTAAGCTGTCCAGAGTTCACCTCTAATGTGTTACTAAGCCCACAACAGTAAAATCAGTCTGTATATGCAGTAAAGCATGCTTGTTATACACTGTGGAACCTAAGCGGTTAATTGTGCACATCTCCTGATAGAACAGAGGCTTGGGGGCACTCTGCGCATGTTCCATGTGGTGTGTATTGCTAGAGAGTTGTTTTTTTTCCTGGGAGGGTGCATGTGATCAGCATAGAGCCAATCGGCACTGTCCAGAGGGTTAGGGGTCCTGCAGCCTCATAGGAAAGTCAAAGGAGAATGAAGATTCCTCCTACAAGCTTTAACCAGTGCTCGGCTGGACACTGATAGAAGTCACAAGACTGCTATATACTGCTGATGAGAAAGATATTTAGCAGTTTATATTTACTAACATAATTATATTTAAATGTTCTGTGTACTGTGGGAGACCAAATATAGTGAATCCAGGGTCCTGGGTTTAGTAACACTTTTATGCCGCGTACACACAATTGGAAATTCGGCCAGCAAAAGACGAAAAGACGGATGAGAGCTTTTGGTTGGAAAATGCGACCGTGTGTATGCTCTATCAGACTTTTTCTGGCCAAATTCCCGCCTGCAAAAGATTGAGGGCATGCTCTCAATTTTTCGGTCGGAAAAAGTTCTGATCAGAAATTCCGATCGTCTGTAGCAATTCTGACACGCAAAATTCCAAAGCATGCTCGGAAACAATCGACACATTAAACTTAATTTTCTCGGCTCGTCGTAGTGTTGTACATCACCGCGTTCTTGACGGTCAAAAGTTCAGCAAACTTTTGTGTGACTGTGTGTATGCAAGCCAAGCTTGAGCGGAATTCCATCGGAAAAACCATCCAAGATTTTTCTGACGGAAAATCTGCTTGTGTGTAGGGGGCATAAGGCTACTTGCACACTAGGCATTTAGCCCATGTGTATCCTGTCCTGGTGGTTCAGTGCACCCAGGAGGCGCAGCTGCAGCATCCAGCCCTGCTGCCTGCAGCTTGTCAATGTCTATGAAAGGAAGAAATACACTGTGACTGGATGGGGGTGTACAAAATGTACTCCCCTTTAGGGCCCTATTCAGAATACATGCTTTCCAGGCATAGGTCCCTGAATGCATATGTGCCTGTATTATTTTCAAGGCATGTACATTTACTAAAATCCAAGTGAGGAAAATTTAGTGCAGCTCTGTATAAAAACCAATCAGCTTCCAGCTTTATTGTCAAAGCTTAATTGAACAAGCTTAAGTCAGAAGCTGATTGGCTACAATGCACAGCTGCATCAGATTCTGAGTGCTTCAGTTTTAGTAAATGTCCCCCTCTGTGTTTGGACATGGGTGTTTGAACATTGTGGTCGGCCCTTGTCCAATCACAGAACAGTTTGCATTCTTATAATCTGAGGAGCTTCACTCTTAGTTGCTGTGCTGCAGTTCTATTTGTCAGTTTCAGCAACAGAAGTTCATCAATTACATCACACAGATGTTGGCTGTCTGAGTACAGTAGCCGACAGGAGGGATTCCTCCATTAACACTCTGGTGTGGATGGGGGATTTGATAAATTTATATATCGTGTACAGATACATACATATACACAGAAACTTTTAAATTATTTTAAAGAAATGTAAACACTTTTAAATGTATAATAACATTTTTGGATGTTTTAATACATTTGACATCTTATGGCAGAGACAGTCAGAGGGAAAGAGAGGAGGGTGGGGGAGGGGGGGGGGTGAGATAAAGAAGGGAGAGAAGGGGGGGCGAGATGGAGAGAGAGAGAGAGAGAGAGATAGGGGGGGAAAGAGGGAGGGGCAGAGAGAGAGAGGGGGTGAGAGAGAGATAGAGAGGGGGGAGAGAGGGGGAGAGAGAGGGGCAGAGAGAGAGAGAGAGGGGATGAGAGAGAGAGATAGGGAGAGGGGGTGAGAGAGACAGAGAGGGGTGAGAGAGAGGGGAGAGAGAGAAAGCGGTGGTGAGAGAGAGTGGGTGTGAAGAAAAAATGAAAAAAATGTGGGACTTTATATAAAGCACAAGGCATGTTAAACCAAGCGCTTCCATCCCTGGTTACTGAGCAATAAGGGTAAGGGTTTGGACTTTATATGAAGCATACAGCCAGGGAGACAACACAGAAAAAATGTGTCTGGCGAGTACACAGTAGTAGAGTTAGAACTGTATACGTTACATAAAGGCAAATTGCATAACAAAATATAGTCAATAAGCCCGGGTTCACACATGTGCGTTGCAAAATGAAGCTCCGGTTTCACTTTAAAGATACTTAATGTGATTGTAGCCGTATTAGTGCAATTGTGACAGAGAAAATTGAGTACTGTCCGTGATACTTTTTTAATTTGCACTAACATACAATTTTTCAGGACAAGCTTTCGGGTATGTCCCCTTCTTCAAGGTCCAAGCAGTACTCTTGGACCTTGAAGAAGGGGACATACCCGAAAGCTTGTCCTGAAAAATTGTATGTTAGTGCAAATAAAAAAAGTATCACGGACAGTACTTCAAAGATAAAAATCAGTTGTTCAGAGGTTCCTCTGCATTTTAGCTGCGGATCAGTGAGCAAGGGGGGGGGGGGGGGAGAGGAGGGAGGTGTAGTGAGGAGAAGGAGAGAATTCGTGTTCAGAAGAGAATGCATCTGCGAATCAGATGCGTTCCCATAGCAGATAATGGGCTTGTAATTCGCAGCGCAATGCCCAGAAAACACACACGTTTTTTGTGCAATGCACAGTGCGAATGCAACTCACATATGTGAACTAGATGCATTCAAATTGATGTATTTTAAAATGTTCTGCGAATTGGATGTGGTATAAGCCAATCAATATACGCCTATTGTGATTTTTTTAAACAAAAATATATAGAAGAATACATATTGGCCTAAACGGATGAATACATGTATTTGTTTATAATTTTTTTGGATATGTTTTATAGCAAAAAGTAAAAAAAAACTGTCGCTCTTTATTTATAGCTCAAAAAATAAAAACTGCAGAGGTGATCAAATACCACCAAAAGAAAGCTCTATTTGTGGGAAAAACAGGATGTCAATTTTGAAGTACAAAAAATTAAAAGATTATTGAAGTGGGTCTGTCTATAGAAGGAGAAGGAGAAAAAATGGAGTAGAAAAATAAATACCCAATACTACTTACAAATATGCTTATGAGTCTGGAGGGCTGAACACTGGCCTAAAAGGTCATCAGCCCCGGGAGCTGAGGTGGGGTCACCCCAAAGCACAAGGATAAAAACCAGAAGAAGACAACAGTCCCCCTATTTTTATTATCTTTTAGTACATTTTTTTTATAAACACCTATTCTACGTCTGCTCCTGAAGAGTGGCAGAAGCCATGAAACGCGTTGAGATATTAGATGCCTCTACCCTTGTTTACACTACAAGATTGTTACCATTAATTTACTGATTATGCCATGCCGGATTGTAACAATCAATTAAGGTTATGTTTACCACATTGTGGAGACACATAATAATGAGTTCGGTCTTTTATGATTTTTACAATATGAACTAATATGTCACTATACTATCATGTGATTATATCTTGTATGAAAAAAAACATTTATTGACTATATTTTGTTGTTATGCAATTTGCATTTATGCAACGTATACAGTTCTAACTCACTATGTACCTGCCAGACACATTCTTGGTATGTTATCTCCTTGGCTGCATGCTTCATATAAAGTCCAAACCCTTACCGTTATTGCTCAGAGAGAGAGGGGTGTGAGAGAGAGAGGGTAAAAGAGAGGGAGGAAGAGGGTGAGTGAGGGAGAGAGAAAAGGTGAGAGAGATAGGGTGTGAGAGAAATGGGATGAGAGAGAAATGGGATGAGAGAGAGGGGTGATGAGAGAGAGAGAGAAGAGGGTGTGAGAGAGAGAAGAGGGTGAAAGAGAGAGCAGGGGGTGAAAGAGAGTAGGGGGTGAGAGAAAGGGAATGAGAGGGGGTCATAGCGAGAAGGGGGTGAGAGAGAGAGAAGGGGATGA